>NC_064928.1:248228565-249606065 GCF_023897955.1 Schistocerca gregaria
CCTACAGATTATGGCTCGGAGGAACCCTGACAGCAACGCCATCACCTTGACTAATGCTTTTCTTGCAGCCACAGTGAGACGGCCTGCTAAACCCGCAGGACAGGACAGGTAGTTTAAATTGTGGAAAGGGCCAAAATAGGCGGCTGTCAGTTACACTCGAAGGTACAACTTTATTTATTTGACCAAACACTACTAAAGCCAAGAAAATAAAAAAATAAAAACAGCTTTAATTTTTGGAATTTAATAACCGGCTGAATACGCCATACAATCTCATGCATTAAGGGCAAGACCGCGTAACGTAAGACTAAAACCAAAATCAGAAGTTTTAAAAGTCAAAAAGCCTTATCTTAAAACAGTTCTTCAATTAGGCTGAAGGCCCAAACAATCTGACACGTGAATGACAAAACAAGCTTAATTTAAAAATCGGCTAGAAGCCATACAAACACAAACAACAAGAACAAATAAGAAAAGGCAGTACACGTAACGGCGCTCAGTTTCCGAGGATCGGCCTGGAATTCAAACACTAACGCTAGCTTAGATCAAACAGGCTGTCGGCCCGACCATTCTCGATCCGACGACAACCCAACCGACAGGCAGTCAACGGACCCACCGGCGAGATAACTTCCGCTCTACCCGACCAGCACACAACAGGGAGTTCAATGGAACAACGTAGAAAGTATTGGCGCCCACAACCATTTACTCATTGAGCTGTCAAACTACACACCGAGTTGGACAGCGACAACACGACGAGGAAAACACTCTGCCTGAATTTACGTCAATGGCCAGGGCAGGTAACCGGAACGTTAGCGGCCACAAGGCACAAGATTCCGCTGGTGCACTTAATTCAAAATAACCAACTGCAGTTAGACTCCACCATAGGGTGGCTAAAATTTTCCAACTTTAAAACTCACGTTGTTGCTCGTGGGAATGTCCCAACAGCCAACAAGGAAATCCAAACCATACATCGTGAACGGTCGTGACTTGGTGGTAGATTAAGTCAGAACTAAAGTTTCCTGTCCAGGACCGGTGAGCCACGGACCTCGTAGCACCACACACTGCGACACCGCATAGACGACGCCAGCGGCCCCGTCCAAACCACGCGCCGCGGGGATTTCCTCGCTGCTCCACGCCAACTACCAACTGGTCACACACAGCACAGCCGGAAACTACAAGCGCCAGGCCAAAGTTAGTACGTGCGAATATCGATACACTCTGCTGCTGCCACTCGTGGAGAGAGAGAGAGAGAATAACAGCATAATTGCGATAACCGCGGGAGACTAAACACAGAATAGCGACCAAGGTTTAATGCAGCACATAACATGAGCTAGCCACAGCTCACACAGGACGTCGTGTTACGACTCAAACTGTGCGCAATAGGCTGCATCCTGCGCAACTTCGCTCCTGATGTCCGTGGCGAGATCCGTCTTCGCAACCACGACACCGTGCAGTGCGGTACAGATGGGCCCAACAACATGCCGACTGGACTGCTCAGGATTGACATCACATTCTCTTCACCGATGAGTGTCGCATATGCCTTCAACCACACAATAGTCGGACACAAGCAACCCGGTCAGGCTGAATGACTTAGACACAGTCACAGACAAATGTTTCTCTGTGACACAGTGTCCAGAGAATGCCGCAAAGTGGAGGTTCCCTGCTGTTTTGGGGCCGACGTACGCCGCTGGTGGTCATGGAAGGCGCCGTAACGGCTGTACGATATGTGAATGCCATCCTCCGACCGATAGTGCAACCACACTGGCAGCATGTTGGCGAGGCGTTCGTCTTCATGAACAACAATTCGCGCCCCCATCGTGCACATCTTGTAAAAGAGTTCCTTCAGGACAATGATCTGTGTGTGTGTGTGTGTGTGTGTGTGTGTGTGTGTTTGTGTGTGTTTCAAATGGCTCTGAGCACTATGGGACTTAAGATCGATGGTCATCAGTCCCCTAGAACTTAGAACTACTTAAACCTAACTAACCTAAGGACATCACACAACACCCAGCCATCACGAGGCAGAGAAAATCCCTGAGCCCGCCGGGAATCGAACCTGGGAGCCCGGGCGTGGGAAGCGAGAACGCTACCCCACGATCACGAGATGCGGGCTGTATGTGTGTGTGTAAACGTTTATTATAGTAACGCGTAAAAATTTGAAGTAAATCGGATGATGAACTTTCGGAAATTTGAGTTTTTGAAGAAAGGAAAAATCTACGTTTATACTGATACAGAAACTGTAAATGTTCCTAATTGCAAATCTCCGTAAGTTTTTGACCGAAAGGCATGAAATTTTGACACAAAGTTGCATTGGAATACACGTGTGTTTCAGTAAACCTGATTTTTGAAATATGAAATATACAATTTTCTATAAATTTAGTAATAGGGAAACGTTACAAAAATATAGCAAAAAAAGAAATTTGTAAATCGACTTTTCTTGCTTGCTCATTTAGGTTTTCTATTTGGATTTTCGCATTCTCCAGTGTGTTTGTGATCAGGGTAATGTCATCCATGAATGCCAAGCAGTCTGTACATAGATGCTAACCCTTCGGTTTCCTAATTCGATACCTTTTGTATCGGACTTTCTCCACATTCTAATCACTTTCTGCAGGGCATAATTAAAAAGTATAGGTGACAACCCGTCCCTCTGCATGACTCCTGTTTTCATTTCAAAGCTTTTGGACAATTCTCCACGGAACCTGACTTTACATGAGGTGTTCGTCAGTGCGTCTTTGCTAATGTTTGTAGTTTTTGGATCCAAGCAGAATTATTTCATAATACTGATAAGGGATACTCTATCAATGAACTCATATGCTTTCCCGAAATCTAAAAAGGTAACAGTTGTGTCTTTGTTTCTCAGTTTTCTCATTTCGAGGATGGTTTTCAGATTCCAGATCTGTTCAATGCATGATCTGTTTTTCCGATATCCACCTTGGTATTCCTCTATTTGTGAGTCTAATTGATGTTCCTCCCGACTGGGAAGTGATATCTCGCAATAATTATTGGGATCTTTCTTTTGCAGACGGTGTATGATGGCAGTTTTCCAGTCTTCTGGAATTTCTTCTTTCTCCCAGATTTTTTCTATTATTTTTTGAGTTTAGAAATGATGAGTCTTCATGGCTCCACCTTAACTCATCGCCACTAGCCGCCTTACTGTTTTTAAGGCGTACATCATTTCCGTAAGTTCTTTTAAATCCGAGGCACTGAATTCTTATTATGAGTATAATTTTTGATAAAAGTGAATTTGGATTTAGATTTGTAATAACTGTGTGAATCTTCAAAATATTTTGCCGTTATGTCACAGTTATGCTGCTTAGAATGGGCCATTTGGTTATTTTTTCGGCTCTCTAGTTGTATAGTTGGCGGTATAAATTTGATTAGTTTTATCTTAAACAGTAGGTAATAATTTCTCGTCTTAAACTTTTTGAAATCTTCATTGACCTGTAGCTCATTCACGATGAACAGCTTCCTCTCTCTCTTAAAAATTTTAGTGGCTTCTCTTCTCTTTTGTCGGAGGTTTCCTCTGTTTTCCTGACTTCTGTTTGCATTCCGCTTTTCCCATGATTTCTGATTTTCTTGTGGAGAGCCTTGTCACAAATGTATTTCACAAAGACAGTGTTTATAACAAATGTAAAAAAAAAACCAGAGAATCTACACACAAATCAAAACAGATTCAAGAAAGTCAGTTCACTGAAATATTTTGATGAGCGGCCAACCACAAACAACAATGAGAAATGGAATCTAGAAATAAGAATAAAAAAGATGAAACCGAGTTCGAGACCGCCAGAAAGATACACAAGAAGCAGGCATTGTCATGGGACACCAGAATCAAGCACTATAATACAGGGGTGAGAACAGAGGCTCCGTATGGCGCAGGAACACCACACCTCGTACAAAGAGGTGGGATAAATTAAGTAATGAAAACTGAAAGGAGACTGGTTAGAAGCATATCAGCCCAAGGACAACACGAACAGAGTACAACAGACCACGACCTGGCAAAGAAATCTAGACTATGCGCAAAAGACGACTCTCATTCTTTGGACGTGTTGCGAGACTGAAAAACACCAGGTTCACAAAACAAATCTTCAATAAAGTAATGAAGCTAGAAGGATAACCTGCGTCGTTTACACAGACTTTAAGTGACCTGAAAGAAGCAAACGTTGAGGATAAGGGACACATGCAACAGAAACTTACACAGGAACAAAATTCAGAAGGTTATCTTCGGTAAGAAGAAGAAAGCAAAAGAAAACTGCTTCATATCATTGAGGAGCTCCGAAGACAAAGATCACAACACATGAAATTAATTTGGGAGAAAGGAAGAAGAAGGACCAAAGCAAAACTGATGTATAGATTTAAGGTGTGTATTGTCCCTTTTGCAATATTCACCATTATCGAGGTGAAACATAAATAAAAATGACTGTAAGTGACTCAAAATGAACTGCAAACATCGATTTATCGGCGAAAGGTAATAACGCTAACTGTAAAAATATACAATATAGATCGATAGATGCATAAAAGACATTTTTAATGTATGAGATTATAATGTGTAAGTAATTAAAAGAAGTATTATGATCTTTGTAAGAGTATAAAACACAATGCAATGCTCATTCTTCTGTCTAGTCTGTTTTGTTCTGTTGGTTCTGGTGTCAGTGGGAATAAGGTACGCAAGCTATTGTGCTGCGCTTGCATTTGTTTCTGCCGTAACGTAATTGCAAATATTTAATGGTGTAAACTGTGTCCTAGTAAGAATGTATTAGTATAAAGTGATCTCCGTGTGTTATTTCAAGAACCTACGCCACATTTATCTTATGAAAAGAATATTTAATGAAAATTATTTAGCATGTTTCCAGCTCCTGCGGAGTGCGTAACAGTGATCTCTGACTGTTAACAATTAGCTGCCATTACGTGGTACATTTAAAAATATTTTTTCACAGCACAATGTCTGATAGTCGGAGCGGAAGAAATTATGTAAAAATGTTCAGTGAGATTAATTGAAGGAATCCAGTGAAATAATTTTATTAAAACTTGTATATTTTCTGTGATAGTAATAATTTCAGGTCCGTGAATTGGAGCTGAGTAATACTACGCTATTGCATTTACAGTAATTTGTAGGGAGCCTGGCGCTCGATAAAACCAGATGTAATACGTAACTGGCAAACTACGAAATTCATTATTTTGCTTATTATAACTCTTTTGTATTTTTTTGAAAGCTAAACGTAAAAACTAACTTCACGAAAAATTAGTAACAGATCACGATAAATCAAAGGTCAAACAAATTTACTAGGAGAGTGTTTCCTCTAAAAATATATTAGTTACACATATTTTTTAAAAAGAGATATAATAGGTGCTCCGTAAAAGTGCATTCGAATAAATAAAACAATAATAATAATAATAATAATAATAATAATAATAATAATAACAAAGAAAGTGGTACCTAAAGACACATCTGTATTATAATGCAGTGTTGTGTCAAAATTTCAAAACAATCGATCAAGAATTTACGGAGACACAGGATTTTGAACAAACGATCATTGACATATTTTTTTACGTAGGCGACACAGTGTTCTATAGTGCACCACGCTGTCCTCGGACACGTCTCATCTGAGTGTTTACGCCAGCCGAGCTACATAGCAGGCGCGCCAGACGGCGGCCAATGTTTCCGGTACGGCGAGTAGCTGCGCCGGCAGCTCGATGCGACCACGTGCACAGCTGGAGAGAGGCGCTGCGCCCTCGTCTGGGGGCCAGCGCAGAGCTGGAGAACGGAGTTCCCGCCACCGGAGTGCGGGCCTGCGCACCGGCGGCAGCTGAGTCACGGCTCTGGAGCTGGAGAGGGAGTAGGGGGGAGGGGAGAAGAGAGACAGACGTAATATAAAGAATTGTCCTACTGGGGTGAGGCCGGCCTCTATCCACGGGATGTGAAGAAAGAGAAAATAACGAAAACTGATTCAGAGAAATGCGTAGCATTTCCAATTCACTGCCAGTATCGAGAGAGACAGCCCAGCGAAAATTGCACGCCGGACGTTCGACACAGTAAAGTCGCGACGTGTCTGCAGCAGTAGAGAGATACGTGCCGCACACACTCCTCCATTAAAAATAGTGTTGTAATTTATCTACTTATACATTTTCAGAAAATCCGAATTCATTGCTGCTGTGTTCTCGACACTCTCATGATCCAGCTCTAAAATTACGGGAAAAAACGTGTCCCACAGATGTCTCAGCAGCTAGCGCACAGTCTTTGTGCTAAGCTCTTTCCCCTCTATATTAAATTAGATTGGATTCAGTATTCGTTTCATAGACCCAAAAAATGAGGTGATTCTCGTGGGTGTGGAACATGTCAGAGTATAACATAAAAACATAAAACATTTCAGCATGATGCTTACTACCCTGGATAATTTGTCACGAGACTGTCGAAATAGGTGAATACAATGTGGTAAACTAGAAAAGCTAGGATTTACAGAATTAACACGCTGTCAGAATTTAACAATGTTATCCACTATTAATAAATTTATCATACCTAGAGTACCTGATCTTGACTGTTGTGACCAAATGCTGTCAAAACTGAAATCTAACAGACTTTTTACCTAAGCTAGCCTAACAGTCTCTGTTAAGATATTCATTTATAGAGTAGAAGGAGTTGCCTATCAGAAAGTCTTTCAGACTCTGTTTAAACCGTGCTTTATCTGAAACCAAGTTTTTAATAGTTGCTGCCAATTTGTTGAAAACGTGTATTCCTGAATATTGGACCATTTTGGGGCCAAGGTAAGTGATTTTAGGTCTTTATGTACATTGTTGTTATTTCTACTATTCATACAATGTAATGAGCTATTGGATGGAAATAGAGATACCCTGTGATCAAACGTAACCGGACACTTGGCTGAAAATGACTAAGAAGTTCATGGCGCCCTCCAGCGGCAATGCTGAAATTCAATATGGTGTTAGCCCACACTTAGCCTTGATAACGGCTTCCTCTCTCGTAGGAATACGAACCAATCAGGTGCTGGCGAATGGCAGTCCATTCTTCACGGAGTGCTGCACCGAGGAGAGGTACCGATGTCGGTCGGTGAAGCCTGGCACGAAGACGGCGCTCCAAAACGTCTCAAGGGTGTTCTATAGGATTCAGGTCAGGACTCGGTACAGGCCAGTCAATTACAGGGATGTTACTGTCGTGTAACCACTCCGCCACAGGCCGTGCACTATGAACAGGTGCTCGGTCGTGTTGAAAGATGCAATCGCCATCCCCGAATTGCTCTTCAACAGTGAGAAGCAAGGAGGTGCTTAAAACAGCAATAGGACTGTGTTGTGATAGTGCCACGCAAAACAACAAGGGGTGCAAGCCCCCTACATGAAGAACACGACCACACCGTAACACCACCGCCTTCGTATTTTACTGTTGGCACTACACACGCTGGTAGATGACGTTCACCGGGTATTCGCCATACCCACACCCTGCCATCGGATCGCCACATTGTGTACCGTGGTTCGTCACTCCACACAACGTTTTTCCACTGTTCAGTCGTCCAACCAACAACCGATGCAAACAATAAATGTAGTGTAAACGTCAACAGCCGTCTGCAGATGAACCTGCGGTTCGAAACCGCTAACTATTCTATTTGTGCGAATGAACAGCGTTCCTGACAATGGCTGATTGTTCTATTTTGCGAGAATCACCTTCTAAGAACACTATTACTGGCACTTGGAACCAGCAGTTTCCTGGTGCTGCACTTACAACCTTCTTAATACAGCATTTATTTTCTACTTGGTATCATTACTTTTTGTGGGGATGCGGTGCGCAGCATAATGCTGTGGTATCAGAATACATTCTCAATTTTTGGATGCAAATCAGTTAGGCACAAACAGAAACATTGTTTTTATGGTTCCGTCATTCGGTAAAAACAGAACCCATTTAGGATCACTCTGTCGTGCTTCTGTCTGTCTTGACTCTCCGACTGTTGCAGACCCCTTTTCTCACTAACGAGTGGTCAGCACTCTGGACTCGCATCCGAGAGGACGACGGTTCAATTCCGCGTCTGGCCATGCTGATTTTGCTTTCCTGTGATTTCCCTAAATCGCTCCAGGCAAATGTCGGGATGGTTACTTTGAAAGGGCACGGCCGACTTCCTTCCCTGTCCTTCCCTAATGCGAGGAGACCGATGACCTCGCTGTCTGGTCACTCAAACGCCGGCATACGCGCTGCCTCGGATGAAGTCACAGCCAGTCTGCTGCTAAACGCATGTTTTCGTTACATATTCGAAGTGAACTCGCGAGGACTGTACACCGTCCTGGATCGCTTAGATTTCACGAAAGTAGCGGTTTGTGTGGCGCCGGTAGTGTTAACAAAACCACGTGGCAAGTGAGAGATTTTTCCCACTTTTGTGGCCAGAAATTAACTTTATGATTAGGAGCCAGGGCGAAAGACCATTTTAATTAGAGGTCACCTCTCAATTGCTCATAGTGCTGTTTATGATAGACACACTACTATTATTATTATTATTATTATTATGATCATCATCGTCATCATCAAGAATATTATTGTGTGTGTGTGTGTGTGTGTGTGTGTGTGTGTGTGTGTGTGTGATTAGTAACATTTCTTTCAGTGAGCCCAAGAAGAACGTGGACTTGCAGTCGGGGAGTACAGTAAGAACCTTCTCCCTCCATCGCTTTCTCGCTGACCGCAAAAATAGTTTTCCGGCTCTTTTAAAAAGATGGCGACGAACGTATAAATACAATATTTCTTACTATTATTAAGAAGCCGGCGCCCCACAGTAGGCATAATACTGGTGGTGTGTGGAGTGCCTTTTCCCACGATCCGTAAGGTGGTTTACTGGAAGTAAACGTTGGTGCGGAATTGTTTCGACAAGGAACTGTAGGGCGACAGATAAATTTCGACCTTCTCTTGGCCAGTGTTTGTGTCAATTCTTCAAGTGATATCCTCACAGCGTATTGCTTTGTCAGCAAGTAATCAATATGCCAATTACACGATAATTTATTGCTTATTGCAGTATTTAGGAAGTCTGGACCCTGATTACTAGTAATTGATCCATCAATCTCAATTGCCAGGGGCACGGGAACCATTAATCTCTGTCTGGTGGTCCCGGAGTAGCCCTGCGAAATTAAAAGCATGTGCTACCTCCAACGTGAGTCGGTAGAAGAGAGGGAAATCAGCTGACACAGCTGGAAAAAAAAAAAGAGTTACATTAGCTGGTTCTGTCTCTCCGACGTTATCTCACTTTTACGAGGGAATGCAAAGGCTGGTGCAGCTTGTAATGTGGATAAAGAGCAAGATAAAAACCAAAATGAAATGCTGGTACGTAACAGGGAAACAATCCCGTTACAAAGGCAGTGTTAATTATATACAACAACGACAACAACAACAACAACAACAACAACAATAATAATAATAATAAATTAGTGTAGTGAGATGTGCAGCTAATCAACTACTTTGCAACTATTTTTTAAAGTAGGGTAATGACAAAAATGGCGAATACTATCCAGTTAAATACCAGATAAGAAACTACGTAAATAGTGCATAGCTTTAAATGTCTGGGCAATGTGCTGTAGCCAATGAGCTACAAAGAGAAGTTTTGAAAGCAAGCACCCAGAAGAGCGTAGACAACTTTTCAAATTAGGCAAAAGATTTACAACCAACTGTGTTTTTCCATAAATCCCGAAGTCCATCATTAGAACTCCGTCAAGGGATCTGTGTCTCCGTGTGCATCTGTCTTTGGGGAGAAGCTTACTAACAGAATGATAGAATATAATGATTCGCTTTCTCATCGTTTCTGTCTAATTAAACGTATTTTATTTGTTTTTTATTTTATTTTACAATTCTAGTTCCTTGGGACCAAATTGAGGAGCAGATCACGAAGGTCATGGAACGTGTCAGTACATGAAATTACAACATAAAAGTAATAACAGATAAAATAAAATGTTTATAGACTCAAAACATTATAAGCCATAACTACACTCCTGGAAATGGAAAAAAGAACACATTGACACCGGTGTGTCAGACCCACCATACTTGCTCCGAACACTGCGAGAGGGCTGTACAAGCAATGATCACACGCACGGCACAGCGGACACACCAGGAACCGCGGTGTTGGCCGTCGAATGGCGCTAGCTGTGCAGCATTTGTGCACCGCCGCCGTCAGTGTCAGCCAGTTTGCCGTGGCATACGGAGCTCCATCGCAGTCTTTAACACTGGTAGCATACCGCGACAGCGTGGACGTGAACCATATGTGCAGTTGGCAGACTTTGAGCGAGGGCATATAGTGGGCATGCGGGAGGCCAGGTGGGTGTACCGCCGAATTGCTCAACACGTGGGGCATGAGGTCTCCACAGTACATCGATGTTGTCGCCAGTGGTCGGCGGAAGGTGCACGTGCCCATCGACCTGGGACCAGAATGAAGTGACGCACGGATGCACGCTAAGACCGTAGGATCCTACGCAGTGCCGTAGGGGACCACACCGCCACTTCCCAGCAAATTAGGGACACTATTGCTCCTGGGGTATCGGCGAGGACCATTCGCAACCGTCTCCATGAAGCTAGGCTACGGTCCCGCACACCGTTAGGCCGTCTTCCGCTCATGCCCCAACATCATGCAGCCCGCCTCCAGTGGTGTCGCGACAGGCATGAATGGAGGGACGAATGGAGACGTGTAGTCTTCAGCGATGAGAGTCGCTTCTGCCTTGGTGCCAATGATGGTCGTATGCGTGTTTGACACCGTGCAGGTGAGCGCCACAATCAGGACTGCATACGACCGAGGCACACAGGGCTAACACCCGGCATCATGGTGTGAGGAGCGATCTCCTACACTGGCCGTACACCTCTGGTGATCGTCGAGGGGACACTGAATAGTGCACGGTACATCCAAACCGTCATCGAACCCATCGTTCTACCATTCATAGACCGGCAAGGGAACTTGCTGTTCCAACAGGACAATGCACGTCCGCATGTATCCCGTGCCACCCGACGTGCTCTAGAAGGTGTAAGTCAACTACCCTGGCTAGCAAGATCTCCGGATCTGTCCCCCATTTAGCATGTTTGGGACTGGATGAAGCGTCGTCTCACGCGGTCTGCACGTCCAGCACGAACGCTGGTCCAACTGAGGCGCCAGGTGGAAATGGCATGGCAAGCCGTTCCACAGGACTACATCCAGCATCTCTACGATCGTCTCAATGGGAGAATAGCAGCCTGCATTGCTGCGAAAGGTGGATATACACTGTACTAGTGCCGAAATTGTGCATGCTCTGTTGCCTGTGTCTATGTGCCTGTGGTTCTGTGAGTGTGATCATGTGATGTATCTGACCCCAGGAATGTGTCAATAAAGTTTCCGTTTCCTGAGACAATGAATTCACGGTGTTCTTATTTCAATTTCCAGGAGTGTATATGCAAAAATCAATTAACAATATAACACTGAAATCAGGAACTCCTTGACAGAATAGAAGGAGTGACCCATGAGGAAACTCTTCAGTTTCGATTTGTAAGCGCTAAGATTTTTGAGTTCTTGCAGCGGTTTATTGAAAATCAATGCAGCAGTTTACTGCACACCTTTCTGCACAGGAGTCAACGTAGTGCGATCCAAATGCAAACTGGATTTCTGCCTAGTATTAACGGAGTGACAGCTGCTAACTCTTGGGAATAAGCTGATACTGTTAACAAGAAACGACAGCAAAGAATATATAAATATATACTGAGAGACCAATGTCAGAACACCCAGACTAGTGAACTGGGGTCGAGGAGAGGTTTGCGAACTTAACACCACTTATTGCCCGAACTGCCCGGTTCTGAGCCAAAAATATCCTTTGAGAATGGGATGAGTTATCATACGTCATATAAGAATGAAAATAACCAAAGTGGGTTACTTTTCATGTCGAACTATCACTTACTTGAGATAACGTTAGAATAATAGAAATGGCAGCATTAAGTGTTTGAACATCATCTTGAAAGTGGGCTTTCCACTAGAGTTTACCATCTATCTGGACACCTAGAAATCTGAACTGTTCAGTTTCACTAATCACATGCCAATTCTGTGTAATTAAAACGTCGAGTTTTGTTAAACTGTGTATCAGAAACTGTAATTAGCGTGATTTAGCGTTGGTTTATTGTCTAAAGGCCATGAATTTATGTCATGAACTGCACTTGTTGGAACAGTGCCAGTTGGAACAGTTCTAGGCGCTGCTGCCGCGGCCGCAGGTTCGAATCCTGCCTCGGGCATGAATGCGTGTGATGTTCTCAGGTTAGTTAGGTTTAGGTAGTTCTAAGTCTAGGGGACGGATGACCTCACATGTTAAGTACCATAGTGCTTAGAGCGATTTGAACCAATGTTGCACAAAACATCCTTCATACCAAGCTAGAGTCTTCAGCAATCAAGAATATTTTAGAATTACCTCTAATATTGGAGGACATATCATTTATATAAATAAGGAACAGGAGTAGCCCCAACACTGATCCCTGGGGCACCTCCCATTTGACTGTGCCCCACTCAGACCCCATTCTCAAAATTCTGAATACTGACCTTTTGCTGTCTGTTGTTAAAGTAAGAGATGAACCAATTGTAAGCTACTTAACGTATTCCACAATGGTCCAACTTCTGGAGCAATATTTTGTGGTCAACACAATCAAACGTCTTCGTTAATTTTTTTTAAAAATGTGCCTAGCCTTCGAAACCTTATTTCCACGTCAAAGTCACTACTCTTATCACAGACTGAGATGCGGAATCAGATTTCAAACAGATGTCACAAGGATCTCATAACACACCCGTTAGTACGGGTCACCGCCCACTATTGTAAGCCACTAACCTTTTACGTTGCTGGACTACCGAAACTCACACAACACCCGTGCCTGATAACCCATCACACGTCATAACAGAAGCACTCACAATGGAGCTATAACCGATTCCCAAAGATGTAATTCATGATCGCCCAGGATCACATACACCAACCAAACTCACTACAAATCCACTCTCACAACAGCTTGTCGGCGTCCGGCGCATGAAACAAACTCTAACCCGGTGACGATAGAACTTGACCGAGGCTAGACACTACTAGCAAATGGTGATCTTCCTATAACAAAACTGCAGGAGTTGTTATCTCAGTAGTCCTGAGTGCCGAATCCGAATTTCATGTTTGCCACCTTGTACGATGTCGGCTGCACAACGAAAATCGCATAACAACTTTAAAATTATCGCACTTATCCTGTTTTTCGTTTATATCTTTGAAATATCCGTTTTTCGAAGACGACTATGCTACACAAAATTAATGTAGACTAAATTTTCTACAAAATGCAGTAGTCAGGTGGGGTTTTCTGACGAGCGGTAATGGCGCTAGAGCGCACTCAAAAGCAGCGATGTTTTGTCGCTTTTGCAGAAACGTCTAAAACGTCTACTCTCGCCCCCAGACAATTCACAAAATATACATGTTATCAATAGAACTACCTTTTTTTTGGTCATCAGTCTACTGACTGGTTTGATGCGGCCCGCCACGAATTCCTTTCCTGTGCTAACCTCTTCATCTCACAGCAGCACTTGCAACCTACGTCCTCAGTTATTTGCTTGACGTATTTCAATCTCTGTCTTCCTCTACAGTTTTTGCCCTCTACAGCTCCCTCTAGTACCATGGAAGTCATTCCCTCATGTCTTAGCAGATGTCCTATCATCCTGTGATTCTTCAACAGGGTATTCGCTATTACAAGCTGAAACTTGTTACAGAACTGAATTAGTCTTTCTCCTCTTTCATTCCTTGTCCCAATCCCATACTCTCCTGTAACCTTTTCTTCTACTCCTTCCCCTACAACTGCATTCCGGTCGCCCATGACTATTAGATTTTCGTCCCCCTTTAAATACTTCATTACCCTTTCAATATCCTCATACACTTCCTCTATCTGTTCATCTTCAGCTTGCGACGTCGGCATGTATACCTGAACTATCGTTGTCGGTGTTGGTCTGCTGTCGATTCTGATTAGAACAACCCAGTCACTGAACTGTTCACAGTAACACACCCTCTGCCCTACCTTCCTTATTCATAACGAATCGTACACCTGTTATACCATTTTCTGTTGCTGTTGATATTACCCGATACTCATCTGACCAGAAATCCTTCCACTTCACTTCAGTCCTTTCGTTGATTATTCGATCTTTTTCTCATGGTAACCTCCCGCCTTTAGGGGCAATTTCCGACCCCTAGGACAAAAGAGTGCCCTGAACCTCTATCCGCTCCTCCGGCCTCTTTGACAAGGCCGTTGGCAGAATGAAGCTGACTTCTTATGGCGGAAGTCTTCGGCCGCCAATGCTGATTATTTATCAAAACTTAGGCAGTGGCGGGCATCGAACCCGGGACCGAAGACGTTTTGATTATGAATTAAAGACGCTACCCCTAGACCACGGGTACGTAAAACTACCTATACCAAGTGACAGTACGTTAAATTTCCTACAAGTGGCGTCTCCAATATAAAATTTTCTCGTAAGGAGGGTGATAGTAAAGCGAAAATTACGAGATACACCTTCTGTTGCCTACAGCGAAACGAATTCTCCGATCTTTCTATCTCTCCTCGGCTCTATACGTCAGTGTACACGCTTAAAGAAGTCTGTTGTGAATGAATTGGTGGGAAAGCATGTTTGAGGAAAACATTTACAACGTATTGGATACATGAGAGAGGATAGAAAGATGAATATGTAATCTGTATGTACTAATTTAGAGTAGGTTCTTTATCTGGAAAAGAAAGAAGGAATTTAGTGATAGAAAATAGGTACAAAAGACGGAAGTTGTATAATGAAGTGTCGATGTATGAAGAAATAACTGTGCTGGTATCATACATGCAATTTTTTTACTCGTCACCCTTTGACTGTTGGTTGTCAATGCAATGTTTCTTTAGCACTAGGAGCTCCAAGGGAAGGGTCTTGGCTCCTGGAATGCCCAGGCAAACCTTCAGGGGCTGTGGAAAGTCCAAACTGAACACTGAGCTGTTGCTGTTCCTTAAATGAAAAAATTTAATTGATGGTTAATGTTATGATTGATTAGTAGAACTGCAAAATACTGCATAAACTAATTCCTTCTGCCGCCTGAGGAGACAGTGGTAGTGCAAGGTACTCGTCCCACACCTCTTCGTCCTCTAATGTCGCCGATCCTTCAACACGACCTTTCACATTGCTAGCACAGCCTCGTAAACAATAATCCTGATCGCCTGCACGTGCAGCGATCTTGACAATCTGTCTTGCATTTGCAAGGTATAAGCCAGGGTTTCAGTGTGTTAATGTCAGGCCACAACGTTTTTTGTCAGTTTTCACCCCCACTACTCTGGATCCAAGTTGGACCCGACAGAAAATTCGGAAGGTGTGTTGTTGAGGTACAGCTTCAGTTTGAGTTATGAAAATCATGTCTGCTGTAGTCTTGTAGACTGATGTCACGTACTGATTATACCTCCGTTTGTTTTCATTTGTGTGGTTACCACTATAAAGGTGAATTAGAAACATCGCACCAGAAAGACTATTCAAAAACACAGAAGTAAAAAATTAACTTCAGCACCATCAACAACCTACGTAGGAAGCTTATTCACAACATAAAACCACCAGATAGAAGTCTTGATGCATCTGGCATTTACATAATTACCTGCAGCCAATGTAATAAATATTATATTGGCCAGACAGGCAGAAATTTCAGAAACCGATTCAAAGAACATTTAGCTGCTACAGGCTTGATAAATGTAACAAATCGGCAGTGGCAACTCACATTAAAGACACAGGTAACCCTTTGTAAATTGAAGACAACCTCGAAAAAGTAAAAGAATGGGTATCATGGAGGAAATGGAAATGTCCATGCATAACACAAAGCAAAGAAATAATATTCTTAATGAAATAGCAGTATTCAAAAACTCGGAATTCTTCAATAGTCTTAAGCAAGTTCTAACTCAATAGATTCAAGAAATGTCAATGTAAATAATTGACTAGAGCCAAGAATATCGATACAAAACGTCGATAATCGATACAGACTCACATGCTACAGTCCGCCATCTTGTGTTGTGTGCATAACATCTAAGCAATTTGTGTAGTGGCAATAAGTGACAAAGTATAATGTGCAATAGTGTAATGCCAGTCAACAGCTCCGCCATTACACCAGTGATGCAAGTAAAGCAGCAAGATGATGTAACTCTAAGTGATCAACTGTCATATAAAAGCCTTGCACACTATTTTCGTAACACATGACTGATGCAAATCTATCTGCATCCGGTACAGGCTGTGATATAGATAGTCAATAACAAAGAAGAAAGCCAGCAGAAGACATCACTGACATCGATTTATAGCCATACAGTGCCTCCCTCCTTCCCCCTAAATGTCACACCAGCAGCTACAGTAGAAAGCAAAATGTTCTAGATTAATCTAGTTTAAGACTTTATTTTTAAGTATCATTTCTCGTATGTATGTATGTATGTATGTATGTATGCATGCACGTACGTATGTATGTACAAACGCTTGAAGATGAACAAAACATGTTCTAAAGGAACTGCATTATGTTAGATTACGAATAAAATAGAATGCGACTGGTAGCAGAATCTTGCAATAAATAACTTATTTCGTTTGGATGGGCTGAAGGCTTAGTGAATTTTATGGTGTACAACTCGAAATTCTGACGTCTGGAGATGGTCCTGAGAAATTTAACCTTGCCTTGCCGCGGATGTACAGTTGCTTCTTCTCGACTGTACTTCCCGGTTGGTAGAAGAGCTGGGGTGTTGTGCCCATCCTCGGCTTGAGGAAAAAGAGTGTATCAAAAAGAATTATCCGATTTGGTTGGTCTGTATTTCTGAAACTAATGAACAGAAAAAATGAATTTTATTTTTTGATGAACGGGAAACATTTTGAGTTTCTTTTTTCCATACCTTTTCACAGCTGTTTAATATGCCCCCTTGAGATGCACGGCACATGTCAATGCGAGTCCACAATACAGCGAGCATGTCTTGAGTTACAGCTTCCACAGCTGCTGTTATGCGATGTCTCAGTTCATCCATTGTTGTTGTTGTTGTTGTTAACGGAGGAACATAAACAGAGTCTTTCACACACACCCACAAGAAATAACTACATACAGTCAGATCCGGTGACCTTCGAAGCCATTAATGTAAGGCTGAATCATTTGGTTCAGTGTGACCGATCCATCGTTCAGTAATCCTTTGATTAAAAAATTTCCGCCCACATGCCACTGTGGCGGTGCCCCATCCTGTGGGTAAATGATTTCGTTCGAATCAGTCTCCAACTGCTGGAAAAGGAAGTTCTCAAGCATATCGAGACGTGCTTCCTGTAGCACTCTTCTCGGCAAAGAAAAATGGACCATTCACCTTTTCCCGTGAAACTGCACAAAGCACATTAAATTTTGGAGAGTCCCTCTCATGTTGCACAACTTCACGTAGGTTTCGGTAGCCCATATTGTCACATTATGACGGTTCGCCTTTCCATTTAAATGGAATGCTGCCTCGTCACTAAACACTAAGTGTGGAAGAAAATGTCATCGTCCATCCTGTCAATGAAGAAATTACAGAACTCCACGCGTTGTTGTTTGTCACAGTCACGAAGAGCTTGCAGCAGCTGAATTTTATACGGTTTCACGTGTAATCGTCGACGCAACATACGCCAGACGGACATTGGGGGCATGTTGAGCTGTCGAGCTGCACGGCGAACGGATCTCTGCGGACTCATTGTGAAACTATGGCGGATACGTTCCACGTCTGTGTCAGATACTCGGGAACGGCCCGGCTATTTGTCTTTCTTGGAATTGTTCGTGCCATCGCCTAATGCTCTGTGCTGTAGGAGGGTGCACACCATACATAGTACGAAAGTCACGACGAACAGTTGTTACTGACGCACTGCGCAAAACGTAGAACACAAAACGCTTTCTGTCGTCCCTACATAGTTTTCACTATAATTGAAATGGGCGCACACTGCTGCTGCCTAGCGGGAACCGTGTAAAACTCAAGAGTTTGCTCTTTCTAACAGTAAGTTGTTCTAAATAAGATAATAGTTATGATGATTCTTTTTGATAGACCCTGTATATTGCATTTGAGTTGGAGACCCATCATTATGACCAGAACGTCAACATCTTCGCCCGAAATTGTGACACTCTTGAGAGCTGGTGCCAGGGAATCTGTGGTCCGCACCAACTGTGTGTGCGCATCGTCAGTTGGCTGCCTGAAGGCGATTCCACTTTCATTGCGCTTCGTCATCAGCATGGTGATTAGTCTACCTCTGTTTTTCGCATTCGTTGACAATTGACTTGTGAAACTGTCGGTCTCATCGTGCTACTAAATTATTTTTCCACGGACGGCTGTTTGGTCGACCTCTTCAGGCACTCAATGTACTTGACAGTCTTCTGCCCGTGCGAGTACCCACTAAACGCAATTGTTGCACTTTGATTGTACGTACTTGATACACAATGGATGTATTAGTCGCAAATCTGGTCGAAGGTGTGCCCACTCGAAGATAAGACTCTTTGCAACAAAAAGCCCCCCATTAGTCGTATAAACTGTGTTACTCGTATCCAGAGCTGTGGGGTTGGCAGTTGACGAAAATGTAAATTTGCTCCCATTACTACACTGAAACCATGTACTCCAGAGAAGCTTCCATCAGCTTGCATCTTGCAAATGCAAGACTGGTTGTGTGCAGGGATACTGTGCACCAAACTGTGCCAGGAATGTGCTGCAACATGACGGCAACTTCGACATACAAGACGAAGGCGAGCTGGACGTGCGCGCTGCAGTACCACTGACTGAAGCAGCTGAATCGACAGAAGGTACTAGTTCACGTAATACTTAGCAGCATTAAGGATCTTTAATGCTCAATTTTATCTACGAGGGGCTTTTGAAAAGATAGTGCAAAGATAAAAACTACTTACTTGTTTGGGGCATAGTCTCCTTTTAAACTTATACACTTCGACCAACGCTGATCTAACGTGTTGATCCATTCCGAATAATAGGAATTGTCCAAGTCTACAAAATAGCTATTAGTTGCATGCAATCACCTGCTCGTTTGAATAAAATATTTGTCCCGCCAGCCATTTCTTCAAATTGGGGAAAAAATAGCAGTCCAAGGGAGCCAAGTCTGGAGAATATGGGAGGATGTGAAACGAGTTGGAATCCTATTTCCATTAATTTTGCGACCACATCTGCTGAGGTGTGTGCTGGTGCATTATAGTGATGGAAAAGAACTTTTTTGCGGTCCAATTGCCGGCGTTTTTCTTGCAGCTCGGTTTTAAAACGGTCCAATAACGATGAACAATATTCACCTGTAATAGTTTCACCCTTCCCCATTTAGTCGATGAGGATCATCCCTTGCGAATCCCAAAGGACAGTCGCCATAACCTTTCCGGCCGAAGGAATGGTCTCAGCCTTTTTTTGGTGCAGATTCTCCCTTGGTAACCCATTGTTTGGATTGTTGTTTGGTCTCAGGAGTATAGTAATATATCCATGTTTCATCCACAGTGACGAAGCGACGCTTAAAGCCCTGCGGATTCTTGCTGAACAGCTGCAAACCGTCCTTGCAACACGTCACACGATTCGGTTTTTGGTCAAGCGTGAGCAATGGCGGAACCCATCTGGCGGATGGCTTTCTCGTATCCAAATGTTTATGCAAAATGTTATGCACCCGTCCATTGGAGATGCCCACAGCACTAGTAATCTCACGCACCTTAACTCTTCTGTCATTCATCACCATATCATGGATTTTATCAGTGATTTCTGGAGTCGTGACCTCCACAGGGCATCCACAACGTTCAGAGTCACTTGTGCCCATATGACCACTCCGAAAATTTTGAAACCACTTATGACCAGTTCTAATCGAAGGTACAGAGTCACAGTAATGTTTGCCAAGTTTCTCTTTAGTCTCCTGAGGCGTTATGCCTTTCATAAAGTAATGTTTAATCACAAAGCGAAATTCTTTTTCGTCCATTTTTTGACAATCGCTCGACTTCCTCGATTCACACGAAAGCCAAACACAAAGAAATAGACCAACATGGCTGAAACTTGGTGTGCGTTCTTTCCAAAGATGCTTCTAACTAAACATGATCTCGATACGAGCCGGTAGTGCCATCTCTCGGACTTTGCACGGACTTTTCAAACGCCCCTCGAATCATGACGTTAATCACTCGACTACAATCTTTTCAGTTGAAGAACAACAAGACCTCACTCAGTGTTCAGCCTGGACCTTACACTACCGACTACTCCTCAGCAGAACCTTCCAGTGCCCAAGAAACACTGCCAGGGGCACCACAGCGAAACGGGGACGAGTAAAAGATCTGCACACGCGACAATACAGGAACTTGTTCATACATCGATAGTTCACTATAAAGGGTGATTTGTTTCCCCCGTGTACAAACTTTAAGGATTGGCCGATAAAAGGATACGGAAAAAAAGAGATCTAATGAAATTATGTCCGGAAATGCATGGTTTCCATGATAGAGACAATTTATTCAATCATACTGTGTTACAGAGACTGTAGTCTAATACGTGCAGTACCATGCAGCCACAGTTACAGTCTCTCTCTTTCCAAGCATTAATCCTGGCTTGCGGGGTCTGCTGCTACGATTAAACGGACGTGGAATGTTAATTGTAAGGGATGGTCGGATGCACTGCCTGTCACCACCCCCTACCCCCTGGGACAGAATCAGTGTACCCCACCTGTCTGCATCTAGTGTAAGCCTTGGAAAAGCGCGAGCGTTTATCAAATGTCTGCGCGTCGTGTAACTGAGGCGGAACGTGGGGACCAGCACAGTATTCACCAAGCGGGATGTGGAAAACAGCCTAAAAACCACATCCAGGCTGGCTGGCACACCGGCCCTCGCCGTTAGTCGACTGGGCAGATTCGAACTGGGGCCGACGGGCCTACCCGAGTCCAGGAAGCAGCATATTACTGCTCTCGGCTACCCTGGCAGGTGCAGCCAGAGTTACACTATATGTTGAAATGATTTCCTTCTGCCTCAACGCATGCGTGTACGCGCGGTAGCATGTTTAGTCTCGCACATTCACATCGACCAGGCTGCATCCGAACTGTGTCAAAGGCAACATGAATACACTGCTCTAGTGGCTTCACAGCTGGAATGGGCTCTGCATACACGATACGGGGCTGGAGCACCATCACACAGGAGCCACATAATCCTTCCAATCATCAGTCGCACGTGTTCCAGCAGGAGGCAAAGTCGCCTGCAAGAAGCGCCAATAGTTTCGGCGTGTTAAGCGACGCGGAAGGAAGACTGGTTCCAAAAGACGGTCGCCAATTATCCCGGCCCACATATTTCGGCTGCACCGATGCTGATCATTCGTTGTCACCACACCATGGGGGTTCTGCATAGGACCCAATAGATGACTATTACCATAGTTGAAGATACCAGTCCGGGTAAAGGTGGCGTCATCTGCATGGATGACGCAGATCCAGAAATGTGGTGGCCTGGTGAAGAACCCAGTGACAAAACTGCTCCCTATGTGGACAGTCTGTCGCTAGTAAGCCCTGCACACGCTGTAAGTGGTAAGAGAAGCAACAATTGTCATGGAGAATGTTGCACACTGGCTTACTCTGTACTGGCAGCCCAACTGCCTGCTGCTGACACGGCAGTCGACTTCCACAGTGTCAGTCACGTTTTCCTTCAAGTGTGGTGTCCTTCGTGATTTCCTGCTTCCTGAAACGACCCTGTCTCAGACAAATGGCGAAACACTGTTGCAAACATAGCATCCTGATACAAACTTGCTGCCCGCCGCCCTTTGCCATTTGCCTTTCCGTAAGTAAACACCATGTCGGGAAGCTCTCGATTCGAATACAAAACCATGTGTACAACACTGTATCACATCCACTACAAGGTGAGCCAGCAAGAGAAGTGAATCGGACAAAACATTTGCCAATTAGTATGGCAGGAGAGCGCGCCAGGACATGATGTATGAGGAGCAGTGGCACCCTCTAGGAGGAAACCATTCATATTGTAACTGTGGCAGCATGGTACAGCGCGTATTACACCGCAGCCTCCGTAACAAGGTGCGATTGAAGAAGTAGTCTCTAACATGGAAACCATAAATTTCCGGATATAAATTCTTTAATCGTTTTTTGTTCCGTATCCTCCCATCGATCAGTCCCTAAAGTTTGTACAGGGTGGAAAAAATCGCTCTGCATAATTTATCCGTTTTTTATATCCATATTCTATCACTAAATCGCTTCTTTCTTTTCCAGACAGGGAATCAACATTAGTACCTATAGAATACATAGTCATCTATCCATTGAGTCTCATGTACCTAACACGTTGTTAATGTAATTTTTTAATGTTTTCGTCAAGCATGCTTTGCCAGTAATTAATTCAAAACAACCTCTTTTTAGCGTAATACACCGAAAGTATACCGCCGATAAGAGACAGACGGGAGGTTTCACTTGGCTGTAGGAAACAGGAGGCATTGCTGGCTATCTTCGCTTTGCTCCATCCGCCCTTATGAGAAAATTTAGTGTTGCAGAGGTATCGTATAGGAAAATGAAGGTACTTGACATCGTGTCGGTGTCCCTGTCGACAGTATGTATATTATTCGAGTGTAGCTGATGGGGGTGGGGTTTTTGACGTTTATGGAGAAAGGCCAAAAAGTCGCTTCTTTTGAGCACGATCAGGAGCCGATACAGCTCGTCATAATATCAAACGCGACTAGCGAATTTTGTGGGAAACTTTGTCTAACTTAGCGCCAAGAGGTCTTCCTCGAAAAACACCTAGTTTTAGAGGTATGAATGAAAAAAGTGTTAAAATTTTTAGGTTTTCTGCGGTTTTAGTTATGAATCCGACCTTCTACAAGGTAGCAGACGTAAAATTCGGATCCATCACCCCAAAAAACACATTGAACCGTTGAGAAGAAGGCTTGTGCAGTTGCGGAAACAGCTGTTTTGAACAAAAATTGACTGGTCTACAGTCGCACACTGCATGGGATCTAGCACTGTGCCTATTTCGTTACACACGACCAAACGCAGTAAACGAATGCTGTAGCCACAGTTACGGAAATCGAATACAGGATTCCAGTCGGATTGTGCAGCTCAGATCTCAATTTACAGCTGGCATTACGAAACATCTGGATGAAACTTGCGAGTGCTAAACCTCCAAACGTTTCGCGCACATGGCAAACGGAAATACCGGATTAGGAACCGCGCGTCACGCTGGAAATCTTGCCAAGCGATCAAAACGACTTCACTAGGAATTGGTGGTAATCCTTGCCGGCAACACACATTTTCACTGGTGCAAAACATGAAAACGATACAAAATTAAAACTATTCGTGTACCGAACAAATGCAACATGTATTCCTAATCGGTAACCATGCCTCGTTCGCTGAACCATTTCCAGTGGAGGCGATACATTCGAGAACACGTGATTCATGACAGATTAGGAAAACACACACACACACACACACACACACACACACACACACACACACAAACAAACAAACAAACAAACACACACACACACACACACACACACACCAACTACGGAGACGTCAGCTTGCTGTTCCTACAAGAAACGCCTCTTACTACAGCTGGTAGAATGTAGGAACTCAACCTGTAACGTAGCAAATTATTACGAGTTGCCCCCTTGCATTGAAAATTTACCGTGCGGTGGAGCCAGGAGAAGAGCGACCCGTGTACTTGCTTAACGCTGCGTGCAACACGTTACACATACTCTTAAATATTAATCGGTCTTTTTCATACTTGGTATGACCAAATGCAGAGGAGAGAGCAGATAGGTGGAAAGAATACATTGAAAGCCTCTATCAGGGTGAAGATTTGTCTGATGTGATAGAAGAAGAAACAGGAGTCGATTTAGAAGAGATAGGGGATCCAGTATTAGAATCGGAATTTAAAAGAGCTTTGGACGACTTACGGTCAAATAAGGCAGAAGGGATAGATAACATTCCATCAGAACACACCAACGACTATTCACGTTGGTGTGTAGAATATATGAGTCTGGCGACATACCATCTGACTTTCGGAAAAGCATCATCCATGCTATTCCGAAGACGGCAAGAGCTGACAAGTGCGAGAATTATCGCACAATCAGCTTAACAGCTCATGCATCGAAGCTGCTTACAAGAATAATATACAGAAGAATGGAAAAGAAAATTGAGAATGCGCTAGGTGACGACCAGTTTGGCTTTAGGAAAAGTAAAGGCACGAGAGAGGCAATTCTGACGTTACGGCTAATAATGGAAGCAAGGCTGAAGAAAAATCAAGACACGTTCATAGGATTTGTCGACCTGGAAAAAGCGTTCGACAATATAAAATGGTGCAAGCAGTTCGAGATTCTGAAAAAAGTAGCGGTAAGCTATAGGGAGAGACGGGTCATATACAACATGTACAACAACCAAGAGGGAATAATAAGAGTGGACGATCAAGAACGAAGTGCTCGTATTAAGAAGGGTGTAAGACAAGGCTGCAGCCTTTCGCCCCTACTCTTCAATCTGTACATCGAGGAAGCAATGATGGAAATAAAAGAAAGGTTCAGGAGTGGAATTAAAATACAAGGTGAAAGGATATCAATGATACGATTCGCTGATGACATTGCTATCCTGAGTGAAAGTGAAGAAGAATTACATGATCTGCTGCACGGAATGAACAGTCTAATGAGTACACAGTATGGTTTGAGAGTAAATCGGAGAAAGACTAAGGTAATGAGAAGTAGTAGAAATGAGAACAGCGAGAAACTTAACATCAGGATTGATGGTCACGAAGTCAATGAAGTTAAGGAATTCTGCTACCTAGGCAGTAAAATAACCAATGACGGACGGAGCAAGGAGGACATCAAAAACAGACTCGCTATGGCAAAAAAGGCATTTCTGGCCAAGAGAAGTCTACTAATATCAAATACCGGCCTTTATCTGAGGAAGAAATTTCTGAGGATGTACGTCTGGAGTACAGCATTGTATGGTAGTGAAACATGGACTGTGGGAAAACGGAACAGAAGAGAATGGAAGCATTTGAGATGTGGTGCTATAGACGACTGTTGAAAATTAGGTCGACTGATAAGGTAAGGAATGAGGAGGTTCTACGCAGAATCGGAGAGGAAAGGAATATGTGGAAAACACTGATAAGGAGAAGGGACAGGATGATAGGACATCTGTTAAGACATGAGGGAATGACTTGCTTGGTACTAGAGGGAGCTGTAGAGGGCAAAAACTGTAGAGGAAGACAGAGATTGGAATACGTCAAGCAAATAATTGAGGACGTAGGTTGCAAGTGCTACTCCGAGATGAAGAGGTTAGCACAGGAAAGGAATTCGTGGCGGGCCGCATCAAACCAGTCAGTAGACTGATGACAAAAAATAAATGACCGAATTCTATGCATAACACAACAATACTGTTAAAATTTCAAACCAATAACGTCAATATTTTCAGAAGTATATATTTTTACCTAAAACACAATAACCGTGCTGGCATTGTGAAACCGAGTTACATCAACAGTAACAATTGAAACTACAACCAAGAGGACAGGTTCACGTAATCTCAATTTTCTGGAATTTTCTTTAGTTTCATTGCCACAGATTAACAGTACATTGAAAATTTATTATTTCATCGTGTTTTGGTTCTGTGAGTGGTTGGGAGCGACAGAGAGAGTGAATAGGGAACATACGTAAAGGGAGACTGTGATATTGTATTAAAACTATGTAAATATATATGCGTGAGAAAGTTGTTGGATAGGGGAATTTGTAACGTATGTCCGAGTGAGCTTGATTTTGCAAATGGCAGCCAGAAGGGCCGTTGGGTATTAAATATATTAGTAATTTATTATGTGGAAACGAATCGTGTTTCGTTTCCATTTAAGTATATCTAGTATCGGAATTACGACATTTCTGGTGTGAATTAAGTCTGGTAATCTGATCGGCTGACATTGAAAATACCGCGACTGTAGAAGTGCTCGAGATGATCTGTTTGGCTGCTTCACATACTACGCAATAGGAATGGAGTATTTGCCTCGCGTTTGAGTAGGGCTGTGTGCCTCAGCTCCACGTGTCGAGATAGTCGCTTGGCAGTCTTCGTCTAGTAGAGACCTATGTTAATCGCGCTAATCAAATTTGTACCAGAATGAAGAAACCTTCGCGTTTGATAGGTTCTCGTGTAGTTGATGAAAGGCGACTACAGTGTTGTGAATTTTCAGGAAGTTTTAGCATTGTGAGTGATTTATTTTCGGCCGGCCGTTGTGACCGAGCGATTCTAGGTGCTTCAGTCTGGAACCGCGCGACCGCTACGATCGCAGCCTCGAATCCTGCCTCGGGCATGGATGTGTGTGATGTCCTTAGGTTAGTTAGGTTTAAGTAGTTCTGAGTTCTACGGGACTGATGACCTCAGATGTTAAGTCCCACAGTGCTCAGAGCAATTTGAACCATTTATTTTAGGAGATATCGCGTGTGAACATTTCAAGTCGTACATAAACTCCGTGTGGCGTGTTTCGTCGGAAATTACGAGACGTTACGGCGAGCACTTCTGTACGAGAAGGCTACTGAACGAGTGACTGTGTTAACTCGCGAATAGTCGTGGATCAGTGACTACTTAAGACGTTTAAAATATTTGGTCTGACTAAATATCTTGCGTCTGCTTTAGGGTGTGAGCTTGTTACAGAGACAGTCGGTAAGACTGCATAATTAGTGTCGGGATATTAAATACACACTTGATAGCTATTTGGCTTGTTTTGAGGGCAATAAACCAACCTAGAAGGGAATTTCTGACATTTTTTTCAAACGAGTCATTCAAGAATACCGAAAAATCGATAGATTTCAGAAGCTGCCCATGGATTGGAGTTCTGTGGCCTTTGCGTGGTAGGTGTTAAGCTGCATTTACGTCAACGCTACCGAGCGAGGTGGCGCAGTGGTTAGCACACTGGATTCGCATTCGGGAGGACGACGGTTCAATCCAGCGTCCAGCCATCCTGATTTAGGTTTTCTGTGATTTCCCTAAATCGCTCCAGGCAAATGCCGGGATGGTTCCTTTGAAAGGGCACGGCCGACTTCCTTCCCCATCCTTCCCTAATCCGATGAGACCGATGACCTCGCCGTTTGGTCTCTTCCCGCAAACAACCAACAACCCCCTCGTGAACGCTACTTTTGTCGGCTAAATCAGTATCCTCCAGACAACCTGAAACCTATCCACGTAGGTGGATAGATTTTTCAAAGGAAAGTAAGAGACCAACCCGCCCCGTCGCAAACCCAACATGCGACAGTCAAACAGGTGGACAAAAAACTTTAAGTACTTCATCTACACGGAAGACTACTAAGCAATACGAATCTCCATTTCACTGCCCGTGACCGCACGACGGAAGTCCTGTCACAAGAATCACCAGATACATGACCTCCCGCTCCCACGATACAACGAGGAAAGCCTAACACCACAGCCGCAAGAAATGCGCCCCTTGCTGCTACCAAGTTCCGCATTACTTGGTGTCACTCGAGGACACGCCTCAGGTCGCGAAGACAGCCACCTCAGAGCGTCACTCTGACAGCAGCAGGTGGCGGGATTTCAGAAACACCGGAGGCCACGACCACGCTGCACATCCACAAATTTTTCAGTGAGCTCCCGTATGTTAGCATAATATGGCCTACATGGAAATATGCATGTTAAAGACCTATTCATTGCACGAGTTACGAAATATTGTCGCAGAAGAAGCTGTGTAGCACCGTGGTGTAGTGGTTATGATACCAAACTGATGCTCGGAGGGTCGTGAGTTCAAAACTCACCTGGACTATACAATTTTAATTTCTGTATTCGGTTCGAGTACATTTAGATGTATCCACAAATGTCAAGCATCATTGTACTGGAATGTTCTGTAGCTGTATATGTACTGTATGTGTTCTGGCCGGAGGCAGTTCGCTCCGCGCTCCTGTATGTGCAAGTGCTGAATAAACCTTCGTTTAGTAATGTTCGTCACTCATCTAATTACAGCTTCTTCTGAGTGACATTATTTTGGTGGAGACGGTGGGTATTGGAACTTGCAACAGAGCACGTCATCAATGACACGATGGCTTCCATCAGGCCACGACAGAGTTACGTTTACGTGGAGAGGAACCCGAGTTCGAGCCATATTCAACAGATCGCAGTCTACCGGAGGCAGAGGAAGAAGATGATGTTACAATGACAGCAACTATGTGCCACCACATGAGACATCCTTCCGGCTTCTCTGGTGACGATGGCCAAGATCCAAACAAGTGGCTGAAGGTATATGAGCGTGTAGCCAAACTGGGATGACACCGTGTGTTTGGCTAACTTATTTTTCTGTTACCACTGACAACTCTAGACCAACGCCGCTGCTCTCGGTCGTGAAGTGGAGGTCGTCGGTCATTCCGTTGTGTGTGGTGAAACGTGATGCCTGAAATTTGGCATTTTTTGGCACTGAGGGTATCGGAATATTGAAATCCATAACTTTCTTCAAAATCGAATGTCCCATGCGTGTAGCTCCAACTACCATTGCTAGGTCAGAGTCTGTTAGTTGGCATCCTGCGGTCATAATTATGTCGAAAGCCATTTCACATGAATCACTTGAGTAGAAACGATTTGCCTGGTTTCGATTTCATGTATATTCGAAACGGGCAGTTGCCAAGTAATAGTTTGGTCCTCATCTGTGCTGTGATGTTTATTTATGCTAATCACAAAGATTTCAGAAACTTATCTACTGTCTTTTGTATGTGCAAAACTGACGTTTCGAGTTCTTGTGTCATCCGACCTAAAAAAAGCTGATTATTGTTTAAATCTGGTACGTGACGTAACAGCGATGAAAAATGGATTTCGAGAAGCTGGGTGGCTAGTCCGTGACTCGGAATCAATTGTGCGACTTCCACCAGCGTTTGCTGCAGCCGGAAGTTGTAATGTTATTGGGATTTCCTTCGTATGAAAGCTGTGACTACCCTTGGAAATGCATGTATATTAAATGATCAGCTTATGAGATGGTACTTATTCTTTGAAAGACATTTTTTATATAATTTACGGAACTCTAAAGATGCGCTTCTAGCGCGGACGCTAATACAGCGATTGCACAGTCAAAGAAACATTTTAACAGAAGCTGAACTCAACGCTCCGCTTCGATCTAAATAAAAGATGACAGTAAAAACTTTTGTAGATCTTCAGATTTTATCGTACTTCTGCTTGTAATGTGAAAGCGTAACGAAGGTCGTTTTTAAGCTATAAAAAGTGAGCGGTCTTGCCAGCGTGCAGACAACATTATTAATTAATGAAATTCGAGTAATTTATGTTCAATACTGTAAACCGGCAACTTATTGTTATGAAGGTGTTCAACGGTGCAAGAATTGTCCCAAAGGAAGGAGGAAACTAATGACTGTAATCTCTGACAAAAACGTGAACCAAGAAGCTAGCACAGGACAGGCTGAAATCTGATCGCACCATACAGTCATAAAATTTCTTATGTAAGTTAGCCTGTTTATAAATAAGCCCCAATTGCTTGTGGGAATAGTTTGAATATATTTTGTGTTTACCAAATTTCTTATTCTATTCTTTTCCTTTATTTTTTCTTACCTCCATGCCATATTATTTTTATAAATGTCAATCAGCCTTTACTACAGCAGAGAATACTGCGGCACCCTGGTCGTAGACACAAGGCCGCTCCTTGTCTTCTATACAACTCACAGCTGCCCCGTTTATTAATGATTTCATTTGTAAATGCAATTTTTTTTATTCTTCATTGTTAAAGGTCCCTTAGGTGATTATAAAACTCATACTGATGACGTAAAGAAATCCGGGTTGTTCTTTTCCAAATAATAGAAGTTTCCCAGTAACCAAAAACTAGCCTCCTCCTGACAACGATCAGGAGCCGACCAGAAGACGGACGTCTCCGACCGCTTTCGTGTCTACTACTACATTCTACTATGAAACACACTATATAAGATTAAGATTGAAACACATATAATTTATTTTTTTCTTTCTTTTATGATACTAGAAAGTGTGGAGACACATGCCAAAAACACAACTCGTGGTTTGTTACGTTGTGCTATTCCTTAGGTTATGCTGGGTGAGTTTCACTGTATTTATCGAAAACAGCTTGACCAAGTTTTTTAGTATGCGTACATATGAAACCAAGGATGTTTTCAGTGAATATGAGAGCAAACATATTTACAACCAGCTGCAGTAGCCGGCGATGGCCGGTATGTTTAATAACTGCCACACAAACAGGCTGGCCCTATGCAATGGCGATACAGGGAATGCGAACCGCATGGGAAACCGTGATCACTTTAAACTGAAGGGCCTGTTTGAATCCTTGGGTGTCAACGGAATGCAACGAATGACTACGTCGCCACCTGCGGCATTCATAAAAACCAGGTTCTATGCTTCCGCTTCTGACTTTTTTAAACATACACCAATTTGAACCAATAGCTTAGTAATAACAATTACATCATACATTACGTCCTGATTCCTTTTTAAATTACAAATTAAACTAATACCCCTGTAATGTACAAGGTACTTTTCGAGATTTTTGGTAACAACATTCCTCCTTTATAGGTGCATATTGTGTATATAGCTTATGTCTGCCCAAATGTTTATTAGGATATCGCGTAGAAATTTGAAGTAAGTCTGCCATGAGCTTTTATACATTGTTTGGTGTATATCACACACGTGTAAGTTTCAAGTCAGATTACAAAAATCTGATGTCCACAGTGACCTTCCTCTTGGGGGTAAAGAGTGCAAAATTTCAAGATCGGAATACAACTGTACATTTGTATTAATTAATAACAATCGGATACAATATATAATGTTTTACTGGTCCTCTTCGTTCATATAAGGCTGTAGACTGCCCTCCTAGACTAGTTCCAGATTTGAACAGACTTGAAAGAGTTAGATCTTCATCCTCAGTGTCATCTTCGGATAACCTTCCTGTCCCTGGAGGTTCCGTCATTTGATAAATTTCTCTCTGTTCTAAAACGTCATCAACTTGTTCAGTAGTTTGAACATTATCGTTTTCATCTTCGTCATACCACATGTTACACATATCATGATCTTCGACACACACACACACACACACACACACACACACACACACACACACACACACCCGTATGATCAATATCTGTAATCTTTTCAAACTCCTGCAGACTGTCACGCTTGTCCATCTTTGTAAAATCCCGCACTCACATCTGGAAGATAGATATTTAGAGCTGTAATCAATTTGTATGAAACCGTTTTAAGTAAAGAAGGAGATTAGAGTGCAACAGAATATACGCGAAGGAAACAATCAGATTCAGTACTGAAGAGGGATGCTGCTACGATAACCATTACTCCACAGCGGTTTGTGAGGAAAATTCTCTCTCTCGTACTATCCTTACAGAATGTTGTAAATATAACTTTTATGCTATCAGCCAGTACAAATACTCCGAAATTATAAATGAGCCAGAGGGTGCGTACAGTACTGTCTGCAGCGCAGCCTCGTTAAGACGACAAAGCGACGGTTCCAGAATGAGATTTTCACTCTGCAGCGGAGTGTGCGCTGATATGTAACTTCCTGGCAGATTAAAACTGTGTGCCCGACCGAGACTCGAACTCGAGACCTTTGCCATTCGCGGGCAGCGCACACTCCGCTGCAGAGTGAAAATCTCATTTTGAAAACATCTCCCAGGCTGTGGCTGTGCCATGTCTCCGCAATATCCTTTCTTTCAGGAGTGCTAGTTCTGCAATTTCGCAGGAGAGCTTCTGTAAAGTTTGGAAGGTAGGAGACGAGGTACTGGTGGAAGTAAAGCTGTGAGGACGGGGCGTGAGTCGTGCTTGGGTAGCTCAGTTGGTAGAGCACTTGCCCGCGAAAGGCAAAGGTCTCGACTTCGAGTCTCGGTCCGGCACACAGTTTTAATCTGCCAGGAAGTTTCAAAGCGGCTTTTAACGCCCTGCTCTCTCATTCAGGCAGAAAGAGCCGTTGAGTTCCTCGTCTGACCAGCAAGGTTTAAATGTGGCGTTATTTTTCCGGACTACTGGAAGGTAATTTTGCTCCAGAAAGGAGGCTTCTCACCTAGTTCCTCATTACGGACGAGAAGCAAAACTATAACTTTTCCCTTATTCGGTTCTCTCTTATGTAAGATAATGCACCGCTTCCTTTTCGTAACCGTGCCTACACGTTCAATCCCGCGTCCGGCCATCCTGATTTAGGTTTTCCGTGATTTCCCTAAATCGCTCTAAGCAAATGCTGGCATGGTTCCTTTTAAAGGGCGCGGCCGACTGCCTTCCCCGTCATTTTCTAATCCGATGAGACCGATGACCTCACTGTTTGGTCTCTTCACCCAAACAATTCAATCCATACCGAGACGCAACAACATTGGTCTCCGAAAGACCCTCCTAAGTTACTCGACGCCACAATCGTGTCACGTTGATTGTGAATCAAAGTGTAACCTATAGAAGTCCTTCCGAAGAGTTGCATGTACTAATCAATTGTAAGTAGGCTGTTTAGGTTTTTTTATTGATAACGCCTCATAGCGCTCTGTATGAAAAATCACTGGCTGTGCTGTGTGCATTCAGTGGCTGGTTGGTATTGTTGGAATACTCGCCATTGTAGTGTTGGGCAGCTGGATGTTAACAGCGCGTAGCGTTGCGCAGTTGGAGGTGAGCCGCCAGCAGTGGTGGACGTGGGGAGAGAGATGGCGGAGTTTTGAAATTTGTAAGACTGGATGTCATGAACTGCTATATATATGACTATTAAGGTAAATACCCACCCCCTATGAACCATGGACCTTGCCGTCGGTGGGGAGGCTTGCATGCCTCAGCGATACAGATGGCCATACCGTAGGTGCAACCACAACGGAAGGGTATCTGTTGAGAGCCAGACAAACGTTTGGTTCCTGAAGAGGGTCAGCAGCCTTTTCAGTAGTTGCAGGGGAAACAGTCTGGATGATTGACTGATCTGGCCTTGTAACATTAACCAAAACGGCCTTGCTGTGCTGGTACTGCGAACAGCTGAAATCAAGGGGAAACTACAGCCGTAATATTTCCCGAGGGCATGCAGCTTTACTGTATGATTAAATGATGATGTCGTCCTCTTGGGTAAAATATTCCGGAGGTAAAATAGTCCCCCATTCGGATCTCCGGGCGGGGACTATCCAAGAGGACGTCGTTATCAGGAGAAAGAAAACTGGCGTTCTACGGATCGGAGCGTGGAATGTCAGATCCCTTAATCGGGCAGGTAGGTTAGAAAATTTAAAAAGGGAAATGGATAGGTTAAAGTTAGATATAGTGGGAATTAGTGAAGTTCGGTGGCAGAAGGAACAAGACTTTTGGTCAGGTGAATACAGGGTTATACGAGGGTCGGTCAAAAAGTAATGCCTCCCATTTTTTTCTACTTAAAAAAATTAAGTTAAGTGAAAAATTTGAATTTGGCGCCATTCCTCAAACCTTCTGCAATCCACTGCAGTAGTAACTTTCTGTGTCAACAGGTGGCAGCACAGCAGAAGTTTGTAAGATGGCCGACATCGATGTTCGTTTGAGACAGCGTTGTGTGATTGAATTCTTGAATGCAGAAGGTGAAACGCCCATACGCATTCATGATAGACTGAAGAAGGTGTATGGTGTTGTGACAGTGGATGTCAGCACTGTTAGACGATGGGTTCGTCGTCGTAAGGAAGCTGAAGGGCAAACACCGTTGACTGACGAAAAGCGGAGCGGCAGGCCGGTGAGTGCAGTGACTCCACACAACATTCAGCAAGTTGATGACATGATTTGTGGTGACCGTCGGGTGACTGCAGATGAAGTGTGTCGCATTATTTCTCTTAGTAAAGGCAGTGTGATCACGATTATTAAACAATTGGGGTACTCAAAAGTTTGTGCACGGTGGGTTCCAAGAATGTTAACCGATCAGAATAAAGAGGCAAGGAAAACAATAGCCTCCCAACACTTGCAGCGCTTCCGTTTGGAGGGAGATGAGTTTCTGAAAAAAATTGTGACCGGGGACGAAACATGGGTGCATTTTTTTGAACCCGAATCAAAGAGGCAGTCAATGGAGTGGCGTCACACAAGTTCGCCGAGGAAGAAAAAATTCAAAACTGTGCGATCGGCAGGGAAAGTTATGGCAACAGTTTTCTGGGATACAGAGGGTGTGATTCTGGTTGATTTTTTGGAGCAGGGATGCACAATAAATTCTGTTCAATACGTCACAACCCTCAAAAAACTTAAAGCACGTCTTCAGCGAGTTCGCCCAACAAAGTCAATGGCAGATGTTCTTCTTTTGCATGACAATGCAAGACCACACACCAGTCGTCACACCTCTGACAAGATTGTCAAAATTGGATGGGAAGTTTTGCCTCATCCCCCATACAGCCCTGACCTGGCACCGTCACTCTTCCATCTGTTCGGGCCACTAAAAGAAGCTCATCGTGGGATTCATTTTGAAGATGAGGAGGCCGTCAAAACATCCGTGCGTCAATGGCTTAGGAAGCAGAGCTGTGATTTTTACCGTGCTGGGATACATGCCCTTGTTCAAAGATGGACCAAAACTGTAGAGATGGGCGGAGATTACATTGAAAAATGACAAAATGATCCTCAATGTTGTGGTTTTCAACCTATGTAATTGCATTTAAATTTCCTGACAATTAAACGTAGAAAAAAATAGGAGGCATTACTTTTTGACTGACCCTCGTAAATACAAAATCAAATAGGGGTAATGCAGGAGTAGGTATAATAATGAATAAAAAATAGGAGTCCGGGTAAGCTACTACAAACAGCATAGTGAACGCATTATTGTGGCCAAGATAGACACAAAGCCCACGCCTACTACAGTAGTACAAGTTTATATGCCAACTAGCTCTTCAGATGATGAAGAAATTGAGGAAATCTATGATGAGATAAAGCAAATTATTCAGGTAGTGAAGGGAGACGAAAATTTAATAGTCATGGGTGACTGGAATTCGTCAGTAGGAAAAGGGAGAGAAGGAAACATAGTAGGTGAATATGGATTGGGGGGAAGAAATGAAAGAGGAAGCCGTCTGGTAGAATTATGCACACAGCATAACTTAATCATAGCTAATACTTGGTTCAAGAATCATAAAATAAGGTTGTATACATGGAAGAATCCTGGAGATACTAAAAGGTATGAGATAGATTATATAATGGTAAGACAGAGATTTAGGAATCAGGTTTTAAAATGTAAGACATTTCCAGGGGCAGATGTGGACTCTGACCACAATCTATTGGTTATGAACTGTAGATTAAAACTGAAGAAACTACAAAAAGGTGCTAATTTAGGGAGATGGGACCTGGATAAACTGAAAGAACCAGTGGCTGTACAGAGTTTCAGGGAGAGCATAAGGGAACAATTGACAGGAATGGAGGAAAGAAACACAGTAGAAGAAGAATGGGTAGCTCTGAGGGATGAAGTAGTGAAGGCAGCAGAAGATCAAGTAGGTAAAAAGACGAGGGCTGATAGAAATCCGTGGGTAACAGAAGAAATATTGAATTTAATTGATGAAAGGAGAAAATATAAAAATGCAGTAAATGAAGCAGGCAAAAAGGAATACAAACGTCTCAAAAATGAGATCGACAGGAAGTGCAAAATGGCTAAGCAGGGATGGCTAGAGGACAAATGTAAGGATGTAGAGGCTTATCTCAGTAGGGGTAAGATAGATACTGCCTACAGGAAAATTAAAGAGACCTTTGGAGAAACGAGAGCCACTTGTATGAATATCAAGAGCTCAGATGGAAACCCAGTTCTAAGCAAAGAACGGGAGGCGGAAAGGTGGAAGGAGTATATAGAAGGTTTATACAAGGGCGATGTAATGGAAATGGAAGAGGATGCAGATGAAGATGAAATGGGAGATACAATACTGCGGGAAGAGTTTGACACAGCACTGAAAGACCAGAGTCGAAACAAGGCACCGGGAGTAGACAACAAGCCATTAGAACTACTGACGGCCTTGGAAGAGCCAGTCATGACAAAACTCTACCATCTGGTGAGCAAGATGTATGAGACAGGTGAAATACCCTCAGACTTCAAGAATATAATAATTCCAATCCCAAAGAAAGCAGGTGTTGACAGATGTGAAAATTACTGAACTATCAGTTTAATAAGTCACAGCTGCAAAATACTAACATGAATTCTTTACAGACGAATGGAAAAACTGGCAGAAGCGGACCTTGCGGAAGATCAGTTTGGATTCCGCAGAAATGTTGGAACACGTGAGACAATACTAACCTTACGATTTATCTTAGAAGAAAGATTAAGGAAAGGCAAACCTACGTTTCTAGCATTTGTAGACTTGGAGAAAGCTTTTGACAATGTTGACTGGAATACTCTCTTTCAAATTCTGAAGGTGGCAGGGGTAAAATACAGGGAGCGTAAGGCTATTTACAATTTGTACAGAAACCAGATGGCAGTCATAAGAGTCGAGGGACATGAAAGGGAAGCAGTGGTTGGGAAGGGAGTGAGACAGGGTTGTAGCCTCTCCCCGATGTTATTCAATCTGTATATTGAGCAAGCAGTAAAGGAAACAAAAGAAAAATTTGGAGTAGGTATTAAAATTCACAGAAAAGAAACAAAAACTTCGAGGTTCGCCGATGACATTGTAATTCTGTCAGAGACAGCAAAGGACTTGGAAGAGCAGTTGAATGGAATGGACAGTGTCTTGAAAGGAGGATATAAGATGATCAACAAAAGCAAAACGAGGATAATGGAATGTAGTCAAATTAAATCGGGTGATGGTGAGGGAATTAGATTAGGAAATGAGACACTTAATGTAGTAAAGGAGTTGTGCTATTTAGGGAGCAAAACAACTGATGATGGTCGAAGTAGAGAGGATATAAAATGTAGACTGGCAATGGCAAGGAAAGCGTTTCTGAAGAAGAGAAATTTGTTAACATCGAGTATAGATTTAATGGTCAGGAAGGCGTTTCTGAAAGTATTTGTATGGAGTGTAGCCATGTATGGAAGTGAAACATGGACGATAAATAGTTTGGACTAGAAGAGAATAGAAGCTTTCGAAATGTGGTGCTACAGAAGAATGCTGAAGATTAGATGGGTAGATCACATAACTAATGAGGAGGTATTGAATAGAATTGGGGAGAATAGGAGTTTGTGGCACAACTTGACAAAAAGAAGGGACCAGTTGGTAGGGCATGTTTTGAGGCATCAAGGGATCACAAATTTAGCATTGGAGGGCAGTGTGGAGGGTAAAAGTCGTAGAGGGAGACCAAGAGATGAGTACACAAGCTGATTCAGGAGGATGTAGGTTGCAGCAAGTACTGGGAGATGAAGAAGCTTGCACAGGATAGAGTAGCATGGAGAGCTGCATCAAACCAGTCTCATGACTGAAGACCACAACAACAACAACAAGGTAAATACATTGTTTGTTCTCTATCAAAATCTTTCATTTGCTAACTATGCCTATCAGTAGTTAGTGCCTTCAGTAGTTTGAATCTTTTATTTAGTTGGCAGTAGTGGCGTTCGCTGTATTGCAGTAGTTCGAGTAACGAAGATTTTTGGTGAGGTAAGTGATTTGTGAAACGTATAGGTTAATGTTAGTCAGGGCCATTCTTCTGTAGGGATTATTAAAAGTCAGATTGCGTTGCGCTAAAAAATAATATGTCTCAGTTTAAGCACAGTCATGTATAATTTTTATAAGGGGACGTTTCATATGTCGACCCTTAGCCGAGGGTACCTCACTGGAATCGTCTTTTTTTTTCTTGTAGTTTGTGTAATTAGTGTAGATATTGTTTATTGCTAGCTCGTAATTGTAGAGAGAATCTCCTTTGTAGTTGCAGTCTTTCATTGTTGTACAGTAAAACAGTTGTGGCATGCATGTAGCTGCGCTTGCAACTAACTAGATATTATTTTCAGTGCTATGTTAATGTGTTCTCTTATGTTTGCTCCAAAGTAAACTGAGAAATGACAGTGAAGACGAAAGGAGTGTGTTAGCCCCACCATGTCATGAATTAACTAATGTTCAAAGTAGTAATTTGGTAATTGTGCACAGGGAAATGGAGCGGGCTGCAAATAATGATGTAGGCAGTGAAACAATTAGTGAACAGGTAAGCATTATCGATCGATCGGGATTCCGAAATGACAGGACACAATCTTGCAAATAGTGTAGATTCAGGTTTTGCGTCCTCACCGTTTTCCCAAATAAATCAAGACACATTTTCTGCTTTTCAAAATGCGAATATTGCCGGTTCGAATGCACTGTCGAATAGCACTGAGGAACATGTTTCAGACACCAGTGCACAGTTAATACAGTTAATGCAACAAATGGGACAAAGGCTACAAAAGATAGACAACACTTGAACAAAATCAGAAACAAATGGGACAAAATCTTCAAACGTTAGAGACAGTGGAACAAAATCTTAAAAAGTTAGACACATTTTAACAAAAGCTTCAAAAGTTAGACTCAGTGGAACATACGCTTGAACAAACACGTGAAGATTTAACTACTGAGTTGCATAAAATCGAAATGTAAAAAAGTCTGTAATGACGTAAAAACACAAATTTGTGAGCATTTCCAACCTATTTTTTCGCGGCATGAAAATACATTACAGAATCACGAATCAGCCATAAAAGAACTGCAAACTATTGTTCATGAAAATCATGAGACCTTGCAACCTAAAATTGACTCAGTTGCATCTACCGATTCCGTTACGCAACTTGCAAAAACTCATCAAAACTTAAAGGACACAGTAGATACGATTTCATCACAAATGGGCACTCTGAAATTTGGTTCAGAAAAACACACTGAGGAAATAAGTACACTATCGGAGAAAGTAGCCGAACTTTCGGATCAGTTCATTAACTTATCTGCAAAGGTAGATGATGATCTGAATGACACAGAAGAGTGCAAACAAATTAGGAAATTCAAACAAAATCAGAATCAAATTAATACGCAACACCAAAGAGAAATCCGGGTAGTCCAAGATCAGCTGACACAGGTAATACAAGAATTACGTATTTCAGAGGACACTCGCGCTCCAATACGGGAAGAGGGACTTAGAAATACGGAAAAGCCACAAAATAATTACACAGGGCATTTCGGAAATTATGAAAGAAATTGGCAAGGTGCACCGAATTTTGAGATGGAACCGCCGACACGACGTAACAATGACAGAGATGCTACCCGCCGACACGGTGATTTTGACTATAAACTGTTCATTACTACACGTAAATTCAAAACATTTAAGAATTCTGGCAACGACATTCATCCACAAGCATGGCTTCATCAATTCTCTCATTGTTTTCCTCCCAACTGGTCATTAGAACACAGATTAGAATTTGTGTGTGGCTACTTGGAGAATGAACCAGCTGTAAGAATGCGATCGGTCATTCACGATTGTCACAGTGAAGGAGAATTTTATCATGCCTTCCTCTCAGCATATTGGTCTCAAGCTACACAAGACCGAGTAAAACATAGCATCATAATGATGAAACATTTTGAACAATCTGAATTTTCCAGACTTGTGAAATATTTTGAAGACATGTTGCACAAGAATCAGTACCTGTCAAACCCATACAGCCCCACAGAACTCATTCGCATTTGCTTAATCAAATTACCTGAACATTTGCGACATATTATTTTGGCAGGACGTTGCAAAGACGACATTGAAGCTTTTCAGGGACTCTTACAAGAATTAGAAATTGACACTGACAATCGCGGAACGCGAAAACAGGAACAAAACAATTACAGGCCACATCAGTTGGGATTCCGCGATGACAGAACTAATACACGACAAGGCTATTCTTACAACGTAAATCGTGAACAAAACAGACACCACCCACATGGCAACCACTGGCAGAGTAATAGTTACAGAGAAAGATCGATTTTCCAGAATAATGAATGTGACAGAGTCAACCATAGAAACAGACAAAATGGGAATCAAAATAATTATTATCAAGGGAGACAGAATAACTTCAGACCCAACGGTCCACCACGCAGTTACGATTCCGGGAGAAATTCTCCGCCACATGACCGACAAACAAGAAACTATGTAAACTACCGACAAAACGACAGAGCTGAATTCCATCAGAACTGGCGGGATTCAAACAGAGCAGGGCCCTCTCGACAAGGTGAATTTGAAAAGTTAGGTCTCCTAATCCCAATAACGGCGCGCGCCAACAAAGAGACAGACAATGACTCGCACCGCAGGCAGCCACGTGCGCCGGCTGGCTCAGCGAAAAATAATATAGACGCTAACCTTGAGAAAAAATTTTAGCATTCCTTACCGACGTATACAACATGATAATTGCTGTGAAGTTTAAACTCTGTCCACTAGGAAGAGTAAAGGTTTACACCACATTTCACATGTAAAACCATTTATTGAAAGATAATCTGCTTTTTAACTTTGTCTTTGCCATAAACTTTTCACTTCACATTTCTAATATGCTTTGTCAGACTTAAGAAATTGTTAACATGCAACAATGTTTAAAGTTAAATATCCAGTCTAGAACCTAGGGAACATTTTTAAACAGAAATTGCATTGTAATAGTGAACTGACGACACAGTGTTGTATTTGTACATTCTTGCTTCTTAGTTGCACGATTACGTAATGACTATCAGGCTTACATACTTAGGACAGATGAGATTTTAATGCAACATTTTGGTTTACTTGAAGATACATTCTGGATTTAAAGTACTTTCTGTGAGATACCAGATGACACAGTGGTTAGTTTATGTGACAACTACACGATTTTATCACGACGCTACTAATGAGTGACAATTTACAATGTTGCTTTTGCACTGTATCTGTTTTATATCTTCACAGTTTTTCTGAATTATTCTGGAAAGTAAAACATGTTTTAGTGGTAACTTTTGTGGTATAGCTACAATGAGACAGACTTTTCCGTAGCACAACAATACGTTACAGCACAGTACTTCCTTCATCACGGCAATAAGCGTAATAACTTAGATATCTATACCAAAGCAATTCACTTCGTTTATTACAAGGTAAGTACATTGACTTCAGCAGAACTTTGTTTACAGAGGACGATAACTACGACACTTCCACAGAATTATCTTACAACAAGACGCACATTTAGAGCTACAGGACACGCATTTGAGTGATTAATTGTGTACTTGAACCATTTATTTTTCAAGATTTTTGAATTACAAAGGTTTTCCGTGATACATTTCATTCCATTGCTGTAATCAGTAACACCTGAGGGTATAATTACATTAATCCTCAGGGAGGTACACGCTTACTTTGTGTACCATGTGTTTGGCAAGCACTAGGAGCCCTTGCTAATATGGTATTTGCTTATACAACTTTATACATCGGTACCATATTTCTCTAACACATAAATTACACAGTTATCTGATCATTTAACTGAGAGAGACAAACATTTTTTTTTACTACGTCAGTGACAGATGTTTACGTAATTACACAGTTGGATAACTTCACACTTATGAAATTGTATTTTATATGTACGTTGTGAAATGTTCATATTTTTTCGGAACCATTGTGATACTATGAGAGCTCTGAATGATGTATTTGGTATGAGATCATGGTTTTTAAGTACGTTTGAGGTAGATGACACTTTTGACATGAGCACAGAATTTTTTTTAGGTTTTGAAATTATTGAAGGAAGCCACGACGATTTTGAGATTTGGCTCTGGTTTTATGATGTTATGATGATGTGTATTACGCTGTTGCGGTATGTTTATGATCAATAGGCTGATGCTATGTGAGGAATTTGATTTTGCTACATATTTATTATGATGAAATATTGAAGAAGTGTCGATGAATATTTATATGTATAATAAGGTAAGGAATAATGAGTAGTGGTTAGGGACTCTGATTTGTGGAAAAAGATGTTGGAAACCGAGAATCGTAGTTTAACAGTTATGAAATTTGTGTATATGCGTGAATGTATCCCTATGCTGGCGAAAATTTTTTGAACACTATTATATTTAAAGGATTTTGTTTCTACAGATTTGTAACGCAAATTCTTGACCTGTGAAATATTTTTATATGAGACTGTCACTGTAGCGGAAACTGCTGTCGTAAATATTTTTGTAAGAAAGTTAAGTGACCACCTGCACGTAATGCGTCGTGGGCACTCAGCTGTGCAACAGATGCCTTGAAAAAGCCATTAGTGTGTGCCTATCAGAGGCACAAGTGGAGAAAGAAGAAGAGGCCATTATCCTCGCTATTGACGTTCCTTTGTAGAAAGCATCGTTAATACGACACACTCAAACTTGAAAACATATGATTATACTGTGGAGCTCTTAATTTATGATATTTACTAAAATGCCTAATGAAATGATGAGAAACATTTCATGGCCATTGTCTTGCTAGTTGAAAGATTGTTTACTGCACTATGAAACGCCATATGGCTAGTGAATGACGTTTCACGCCTTGCTTTGTCTATTTTGTTTAATATCTAGTTTCTAGCTGCACTGCAGAATTGGTTAAAATAAAATTTTATACTCGTAGATGTACTAATATAAATATTTTCTGTCTACAGATCCAGTATATAATAATAATGTGATATACTTCCAAAAAAATGAGGGAGCACAAAAAGACATTTCCCTTCATAGGAACTGCATACATAATTTTCTTTACAAGTACTTGGTAGTTTTTTGGTAGAGTAAGTTATCGTGATGCATCACTCTAGTATTAAGATGTGATGTAGGTATTAAATATGGTCATATTTACTGTAATATTTTTTCTGCTTGAGCTTTGTCATGTTTAGGTAAAAGTTATTGCATTTGCTGCTGCTGTTTGCCAGGCATAAGGTTACTGAATTTGACTGTGTATTACTCTGCTAAGCCAGTTTTACTATGGATTTATTTTTCTTGTTTGCTGCGCATTGCCTTGTATTAGTTGTAATATTGCTGCTTGCTTTGCTTACTTGCATATTTTTGTCATTGCTGTTTGTATTAATTGTTTTGTGCTGCTGCATTGCCTCGTCCCTTAGTCAAGCATCTGAGCTCAGTAGCTTTAAGTTAGCTTAAGAGGGGGTAGACTATATAAGAGTATGAGTTGCGATGAATTGGGAGGAATGCATTGAGAAGCTATAAGAAAATGGTTTGACCAAAAAAGTATTTTGAAAGAGGATAGGAACAAAAAAAGTAGGGTTTAGGGACAACAGGTTTAGGTAGGATTTTCTTGGAAATAAATGATGTAAGATAATGGAAAATAAATAATGAGGTAAGAAATATGTGAACATATAAATACAAAAAGCATGCTTGGATAGGATTTTTTTGGTGGAAACAAATGTTGAAATAAGACGAAAGATCTGTGGAATGAAGTTTTGGGTTGGACTGCAGTACCAAATGTTACACTGAAAACAAACCCTGTCCTTTCCTTGTGTTATCCCACTATATGTGTGTGTTCCCTTGTGTATTTATGTTCTTCCTGTCTTTATATGTTTATCTGATAAGACTTATGTAGTAGAATTTTTCTAATACTCAGCTACGTGAACTATGATGAGGAATACTGTTATCCTTAAATATAATTTGCATTAATAATATGTTATTTACTTTATAAAGACGTTAGACATTATTAATTCTGTTCTGTTTTAATGGTCATGTGTGAAGTTTATGTTTCAAAAGTTGTTCTGATCTTTATGTATGTACTTATGTCATAATTTTTGTAACACTGATGTGCATGTTATTTCTATTCTTTTGTAAAGCTTGTTTTACTACAAATGTTATCTGTATTATTATGTTTTTAATGATGTATTTTGTACCTTTGATATTGTATTCTTATGTTAAAAAATTGTAATTGACACCAGTTCATCAAATTAAGTAACTTGTAAGTTACATTTCACTGCACACGTTTCTGTTGGTCATAGTATATGGACAATATGTGAGGAGGAGGGACTGATAGTGTTTGCACATGTGTTAACAATTCAGCAAGGGTCTGGTTAACAGCATTGCTCATTCTAAGGACATTTCCAAAAAAAATTGTGAGTGCACAGGTGGTAGTTTATGGATTTGCTATATTGTGTACAAGACTCTTCGATGGCGATTGTGCACCTGCACAGTCGCAACAGATGGCTGCTGGCCATCTCTACAAGGACTGAAGTGGGTCTGCGCCTTCGATGGCCCACCAATATCATTATTTCTACAAGGACTACAGTGGGTCTGCTCTGTGATGACCAACCTTCCAATATTCTTCAAAACTTCGACTGACTGCTGTGGGTGTGCTCTGTTGTGGCCCATTACCTATCAGCATGTCTTTCCGTTGGAAGGACAACACTTCTTCAAGACTGCATGGAAATCCGCTACTTTCGTGTGCATTTTCTTTTACTGCTCAGACATTGAGCAAAAACACTGCTATTTTACTGTGATGAACAATCAGGACTGTCTTTATGGACTGTGAGAAAATTTTAGCTTTTGACCAACATTGTATCGATAAGTGTGTGCATCTCATTTCTTTGTTATTGTAATTATGAAAAATTTTTTCAAATCTGTATTGGCCACTGCCCAAAACAATTTGTACATTTTTTGTGGGGAGCATGGGGGCTATGTAAGTAGGCTGTTTAGGTTTTTTTATTGGTAACGCCACATAGCGCTCTGTATGAAAAATCACTTGCTGTGCTGTGTGCAGTCAGTGGCTGGTTGGCATTGTTGTAATACTCGCCTTTGCAGTGTTGGGCAGCTGGATGTTAACAGCGAGTAGCGTTGCACAGTTGGAGGTGAGCCGCCAGGAGTGGTGGACGTGGGGAGAGAGATGGCCGAGTTTTGAAATTTCTAAGACTGGATGTCATGAACTGCTATATATATGACTATTAAGGGAAATACATTGTTTGTTCTCTATCAAAATCTTTCATTCGCTAACTATGCCTATCAGTAGTTAGTGCCTTCCGTAGTTTGAATCTTTTATTTAGCTGGCAGTAGTGGCGCTCGCTGTATTGCAGTAGTTCGAGTAACGAAGATTTTTGGTGAGGTAAGTGATTTGTGAAATGTATAGGTTAATGTTAGTCAGGGCCATTCTTTTGTAGGGATTATTAAAAATCAGATTGCGTTGCGCTAAAAAAATATGTGTCAGTTTAAGCACAGTTATGTATAATTTTTATAAGGGGACGTTTCACAATCCCTTTCAGTAAAGAATGCCGGGAAAAAAGAATTAGTCCACCATTTTAGGGGTTTCCAAGTCACTCAAGGTCTATATTAGAACAAATAAGCCCTCAGTCACAAATAGTAAGTCAAAATTGACCAGGCTTCGACGCTACTATGAGCGTCGTCTTCAGAATTAGACTAACTGTTCTAAAACATATTAGGTATATAATACATTAATAAAATTAAAGTTTGTACTCACTGGAAAAAGATGCAGTACGTACAAGTCACATATTAAAAAAGATCTAAGCCGGAAAGGCGACGTCATAAATAGTTGTGAGATGGCGAGCCGCTAAGGGCTGCTTGTACTGTGAACAAGGGTCGCAACAAGACTGAGGTGCCCACGTTACAAAGTGTGGGCAAGTAAACATGGAGCGCCATCTAGCAGCTGCAGAAACAACTAGGCTACTGTACATTCAAAATTAGACACATGAAATTGTGATGCAGCTGATTCAGGCACAACGTAAGCACTAATAATAGTAGGACGAAGTTACATATTTATCTGCTTTAAATAGAGATACATTTTGTAGCGTAAAAAACGTTAGTTATGACATACAAGAAAACAGCAAAGATGTGACAGCAAAACAACATTTCGACATCTTTATCAATTTCTTGGGAAAAAAGCTGTTTTACAGTGTCTCAGCCGCTTCACTAGGTATCCTTTCTTACACAAGATACGTTTATGATATCCTAGTCATCTGCAAAGCTTGCAGAGAACGTTTAGTTTCACAGGCAACGTGTTGGGCGAGCATTATCCTGTCGGAACTAAATATCACCTTCATATCGCAACTAAGGGAAAAGAACGGCTCTAACAACTGTAAGTAGGCTGTTTAGCTTTTTATGTTGCTAACTCCACGTAGCGCTCTGTATGAAAATCACTGACTGTGCTGTGTGAAGTCTGTAGATGGTTTGCATTGTTGGAATATTTGCTATTGTAGTACTGGGCAGTTTGATGTGAACAGCGCGTAGCGTTGCGCAGTTGGAGGTGAGCCGCCAGCAGTGGTGGATATGGGGAGATAGATGGCAGAGTTTTGAGAGCGGATGATCTGGAGTTTTGTCCGCCAGAAAGAGAGTAAATTTGCAAGACTGGATATCATGAACTGATATATTATATTATGACTTTTGAACACTATTAAGGTGAATACATTGTTTGTTCTGTATCAAAATCTTTAATTTGCTAACTATGCCTATCAGTACTTAGTGCCTTCAGTAATTAGAATCTTTTATTTAGCTGAGAGTAGTGGCGCTCGCTGTATTGAATTAGTTTGAGTAACGAAGATTTTTGTGAGGTAAGTGATTCATGAAAGGTATAGGTTATTGTTAGTCAGGGCCATTCTTTTGTAGGGATTATTGAAAGTCAGATTGTGTTGCGCTAAAAATAGTGTGTGTCAGTTTAGTGTTGATCAGAATAAGGAAAGAGCGAAATGTCTCAGTACGTTTAGTTCTGCTCAGCTGTTTGAAAAGCAAATAACGTAAGAGGTTTATTAGCACAGTAACTCATAAATTTTTCTAAGGGGATGTGTATCGCCAGAAATGCATATCATCCTATTTCCATCTATTGTACTATAAATTTTTTCCTAATTTTGTTTCCTGAAGATATGACATTTCTGTGTCTTTATATATTGTAATTGCTTATATTATATGCATTTATGTCAATGTATAATTGGTTTGTTTTGTAAATATTATTTGTATTTTTACGCTGTGTCGTGCCTAGGGAAAAGTATGCTATCGAACGATTACATCGATAGGTCGTGTGGAGAACCAAAGTGTTTAGGATCTTTGGTAGCGTTAACCTGCAGTGTAGAGCGCGGGCAGAGCGGAGCCTGGCTGGAGTAGGGCGGTGGAGCAGGTGTGTTGTGTGACGCTCCCGCGAGTTGCCGCGCTTTCGGAGTTTGGCAGCATGTAATTGCGCTCGACTTGCTATGATAGTTTCTGACATGGTGTCGCGGACGGGAAGCATTAGCTGGCGCACATCAAGAGCCCGTTTCGCCTGGTGACAGTGTCAAGAAGAAGGCGCGCCAACATCCAGCTTCTGCAACAGCGACGGCCGACAATGAGTAACTGTCGCCACCTCCTCGACCGACGACTTCAAACCTTCAATGAACCAACATTGAAGACTGGAAGCAAGTAAAGTTTTAGAACTCTATGGCAGACCTCAGCTTTTCAAGCTGTTCCATTTGCCTCACAAAATTACAGCAACTAAGCATGAACCTTTGTTGCTCATTGTCCCAATTGTATTACCAAGCAGGGTCCCTTCCTTTTCCTGAATGAACCCGAGTGTCGTTGAAAATCAAACGCCAGCATTAAAGTAATATCATTCCATTTCACTGCTTTAATTTCAAACTTCAGTTAAAGTATTCATAGCTCGCTACAATACTTATATTACACAAGCACAAATTAAGAGTGCGTATTTTGTTCCCATATTTTAGCTTAGCTGTGACTGCAGCTCAGCTTGGTATGTACTAAATTTTACTATTGTTAATTGTTCAGAATCATTTAACTCAAGTTCAAAGTTAAATCTCTTATTTCTAAAGTGTGTAGATTCAAGTGGCTTTTGAAATGATTGTTGAGGTAGCCCAAGCCTAACCTTATTTCATTGAATTTCGAAGTGCTTCAGAAACAAAGTTCACTATTAATTTCAGTCACTAAATTAACTTTCAATTTTCCGGATTTATTAATTCTTTTGCTAAATTAAGACAGAGTGTAGCGAAATTTATTACTTCTGACAAACATTCAGTTTTCACACAACACGTGTCAATCTTCAGTTGCCACGCTTCTAGTGATACTTATATCTGCAATAAAATTTCTTTTTCAGTCATTATAGTAGTTGTCCATAGGACTGGCGACTGTATTTTCCCCAAATCTTAAATATCTAATTAATGCCAGTTAATTGTTAACGTAACGACCGCACATTTGCTTCCTTTATTAACTTAACCCCTTTTCACAATTAATTTCCACCAATTTCATTTCCATTTTTCCTTTCATTTAGATGCAACCCTTTCCTCCCTCTTTACCGACAGATTAACTTCAGTGACGATTGCTTTTCCCAAATTCCATTAGGTACGCGTGGTTTAATATTTCACTGTCAACAAGGTCGATAAGTGAGGAGGAGGTAACAGATGTTTCACCTGGGGTGAGGCCAGGGTGTCTTGGACGAATGCGCTCTGTGAGGTATCGCTCATTAGGTCTACCCCTTACCGACCATCTGCTACAATCGCTAAATGCCATGACGCGCCATTCCGTCTTCCAACTGGTTCACTGACGGCATCCGCGGAGCCAGTGTTGTTTCTTGACTGGAAAACGGGCCAGAGGTGGGCCTGCCTGTAGTCCCACTGCTAATAACCAGTTTGCAACGGTTCGCATTGACGCGTCTGGGCTCCTGAGCCCTCTTATCTGCACTGTGTGCTAGTTGCACCACCTGCAACTGCTTCCCTTACAATACGACGACCCTAGCAGAACCTGTGTTGCGTGGACGTCAAAAACGGCAAGCAATGAAACATGCTGTACACGGTGTCCCACAATCCCTATTACAGCGTTCTATGGGTGATAGGTAGAGTTTTGATCAGGAACTACGACAGATAATGTACATCTGGATGTAAGTAAGTTTAAAGATCATATCACTTTTCTACTGTTCCACTTCACAGTACACACAGAGCTGGAAGAATAATCTCTGACCTGTGTGATGGTACACACACAGCAGAGAGGATAAGCGCTGACCTGTATGACGGTACACACAGAGCAGAGAGGATAAGCTCCGACCTGTGTGACGGTACTCACACAGCAGAGAGCATAAGCTCCGACCTGTGTGATGGTACACACACAGCAGACAGGATAAGCTCTGACCTGCATGACTGAACGCACACAGCAGAGAGGATAAGCTCTGAGCTGCATGACTGAACGCACACAGCAGAGAGCATAAGTTCCAACCTGCGTGACAGTGCACACACAGCAGAGAGGATAAGCTCTGACCTGTGTGACAGCGCACACACAAAGCAGAGAGGATAAGCTCTGACCTGTGTGACAGCGCACACACACAGCAGAGAGGATAAGCTCTGACCTGTGTGACAGTGCACAAACAGCAGAGAGGATAAGCTCTGACCTGTGTGACAGTGCACACACATAGCAGGGAGCATAAGCTCCAACCTGCGTGACGGTAACACACAGCAGAGAGGATAAGCTCCAACCTGTGTGACGGTACTCACACAGCAGAGAGGATAAGCTCTGACCTGCATGACTGAACGCACACAGCAGAGAGCATAAGTTCCAACCTGCGTGACAGTGCACACACAGCAGAGAGGATAAGTTCTGACCTGCGTCACAGTGCACACACATAGCAGGGAGGATAAGCTCTGCCCTGTGTGACAGTGCACACACATAGCAGGGAGGATAAGCGCTGACCTGTGTGACAGTGCACACACATAGCAAGGAGGATAAGCTCTGACCTGTGTGACAGTGTACACACATAGCAAGGAGGATAAGCTCTGACCTGTGTGACAGTGCACACACATAGCAGGGAGGATAAGCTCTGACCTGTGTGACAGCGCACACACAGCAGAGAGGATAAGCTATGACCTGTGTGATGGTACAGCAGGAAGGATAAGCTCCAACGCGTGTTATGGTATGCACACAGCAGAGAGGATAAGCTCCGACCTGTGTGACAGTGCACACACGTAGCAGAGAGGATAAGCTCTGACCTGTGTGATGGTAGAGCAGGAAGGATAAGCTCCAATGCATGTGATGGTATGCACACAGCAGAGAGGATAAGCTCCGACCTGTGTGACGGTACACACACAGCACACAGGGTAAGCGCCCACCTGTGTGCTCTGCTGCAGCTCACATCAAGGGTGACGCTAAGAGTGCTCATCATCAGAAAGTGGTGGAAGGCGGCGGCCTGGTCAAAGTGAGGGAAGCACCGCTGCTGACCCTCCTCAGTGTGAATGTAACTGTCTCTCACAGCTATTGCTGTAGATGGTGTGTGACGTTACAGTTACAACAGAGTCTGAGTACAGCGCTTCTACTCAGTCCATGTGTGTACCCTGAAGTGGTGGGAGATCTGGTTCTTCAGAGCGAATTTATCTGCAAAAGCGTGCATCTCTGGATGTGGACGTGTTACTACACTTCTCTAAAACCCAGACTAAGCTACCACGAGGCCAGCTTCTACCAATTTTTCCACTACTCATCTTTAAATAATTCGTATCAATATATTGCAACTGTAACTTATTAAACGGATAGCTTGGTAATATTCAAACGTGTCAACACTTTCCATCTTTGGAACTAGAAATATTTCTCGTAGTCTAAGAATATTTCTTCTGGCACACCGCATGTTTCGGAACGTATTTCCACAGGACGTGGAACGTCAGCTCATGCAAGCACTCGTTCTACCAAACCTCCACTATTGTGATGTAATTCAACATGGCATGAGTAGTGAAAACAAAAGACGCAGTTACAACTAACCATGAGTGCCTGTGTGCGTTACACCTGCAACATTCGCCAATATGATCACGTTAGTGCTTCTTGCTCCCAGCTAGGGCGGCTGCGGCTGGACAAACTGCCTGACTACCGCACTCTTTGTCGACTTCAGGCCGGCTCCTCGTCGCGCGAGCACCCCAGTACTTTGCTTCCCAGATTAAACATCTTTCCCGCCAACATAATCGAAACAAGAGGTCACTTTTATCTGGTATGCTAACTGCGAATGTTTTTGTTTTATGAGTGCGCACAAACTCCTTCTCAGTTGCCGCTGTCCGCCTCTGGAACAAAGTGCTCCTTACTCTAAGCAAAATTCAATCCCCTGCAGCTTTCAAGAAGATGCTTAAGTATTTCGTATTTCATAACGTTTTCCACAAAGTTAATGTACAAGGCCAATCCTCCCCTCTGTCTAATAGCAAATCTAGTGTCTCGTATCTTGCTGTTTTCTCTTCTTCCTCTTCATCTATCTCCATTAGCCATGCAATCTTCTTTTCCTCTATATTTCCTTAATTGTGTTTCATCATGTGTCTATTCTTCCCCTCCCTTCACCATCAGTTTCCCCTCATACCATCTCCTGCTAGCACTTCTATCTAAAATCTATCTTTATCATAATGTCTAACTATAGCAGTATGCATCACCTACGAATATAAACCGTATTTTTCCAAGAGTACCGTTCTTTTTATTTCACTTTTTTTACTTGAACACGCCTACTAAAACATATGAAAGCAAGAAATGTAGAATGCCCGATTAGATGTAAGAGAGGGCCTGATGGCCCTAATCTTGCCAGGTTAAATAAATAAATAAATAAAATAACACAAAACATGGAGTACTTTTTTTCATACATGGCTGTTCCAGGCGTCTGAAAAATTATGAGGGAATGTCGTCGTCTCCAACGGCCTCGTTTCCACTTAGATCTTCCAGTACTATGTCAAATACTTCTGGCAGTGTATCATCTCCCCTATCATCTCCAACTAATTCCTCTTGCCTTTCTATAACGCGGTCTTCAAGTTCATTCCCCTTGTACAGACCCTCTGCATATTCCTTCCATCATTCAGCTCTGGTTCTGACAGATTCCATCCCTTTCCTCGTCTATTTCAAAACTCACAAACCCCCAGACCCCTCGCCTGATGGACGCAGACTACTGAAGCCTGCAGCGTAGCTGAACACACCTGTTTCCGTCCATCAGTGCGATAGCGCTTGGAAGCCCCCATTTACATAATACTGCTGTCGCTGTCAGCTTGATGGTAACTGCTAAGCCGTTACATCCTCAATATCCCGCAGGGTGGCGCGTTAGCCATCTAGTAAGCCAATGCAATACCTGTGTGTGTGTGTGTGTGTGTGTGTATGTGTGTGTGTGTGTGTGTGTGAGGGAGGGAATTCGGCGCACTGGCGTAATTTACGAAGGATCGGACCTCATAATTAGCCTACCTATATTATTAGCCTACCTATATTTTTAGTGGTTTGGAGTTGCCTAGTGATTGGTGTTGAATCTCAGCAATGTTGCTTTATTCTTTGAAGACGCCGGGAACCGGTTGCTATAGGGACGCGCAGTGTGGCCTGTCCACAGTTTGGCCTGAGTTGTAATCAAGCCTAATCCACGATATGATGACGTATAAAAACATAAACCTCGTATGAAAATGTTCCTTTTCGTAGCATTATAGATTGTGAACTGCAATTTTGCTGGATGAAATCAAACATTTGTGAAACTCAATTAACAGAAACACAAATATGCCTATTTTATGGAATCATTTGCGTAGTAGTTTACACAGACTTTTGTAATATTTACGCAACGATTTATGTAGGCCTGTGTAACTACTTTTGTTGATTACCTGTGTAAGTATTACTTATTCCATGTTGGATGATGATGATGATGATAATGATGTCCAATTAATGAAAAACCATACAGTTGCTTTCTCTTTTTTGAACTTTACTAATTTCACACGCCAGCTTTCGGTTGCTTCTCGACAGCATAACTATAAGATGCACTTGCTAAGTCCGAAACCGGTCCTGTGGATTTAAAAATGTTCTGAAAAAATCAGCTATAGAGGCTTTTCATTAATTTCGTGTATAAGTGGTTAAACTTTTTTATGTACTTGTACAGGGCGTATCAAAAAGAATTATCCGATTTAAAATTTTTTACCTATTATGTTATTTGAGATATGTGCATGAACAATGTACTCTTGAAAAGAGCAAACACTCGAGTTTTACGTGGTTCACGCTAGGTAGCAGCAGTGTGCACCCAGTTCAGTTCTAGTGAAAATGTCGGGACAAAAGAAAGCGTTGTGTGATCTACGTTTTGGGCAGCGCGGGTCAGTAACAACTGTTCAGTATGACTTCCGTACTAGGTACGGTGTTGATCCTACTACAGTACAGAGCATTATTAGACGATGGGACGAACAATTCCGAGAATCAGGTTGTTTGTGTAGAGGCAAGTCGCCGGGGCCGTCCCCGAGTGTCTGACACAGATGTCGAACGCATCCGCCACAGTTTCACAAGGAGTCCGCAGAGATACGTTCGCCGTGCAGCTCGACAGCTCAACATGTCCCCGATGTCCGCCTGGCGTGTGTTACGTCGACGTTTACACATGAAACCGTACATAATTCAACTGCTGCAGGCTCTTCGTGAAGATGACAAACAACAACGTGTGCAGTTCTGGAATTTCGTTCCTGGCAGGATGGAGGATGACAGTTTTCTTCCAGGCTTAGCGTTTAGTGAAGAGGTAACATTCCACTTAAATGGAAAGGTGAAGCCTCATATCGTGAGAATATGGGGTACGGAACAACTACATAAAGTTAAACAACATGAGAAGGACTCTCCAAATTTAATGTGTGCAGTTTCAAGGGAAAACGCTTATGCTCCATATTTCTTCGTCAAGAAAACTGTTACAGGAAGCACATTCCTCGATGTGGTTGAGAACTTTCTCTTCTGACGGTTGGAGACTGATTCGAACGACTTCATTTCCCAACGGGATGGGGCGCCACCACACTGGCATCTAGAAGTGCGGGAGTTTTTAAATCAAAGGATTACTGAACGATGGATTGGTTGCACTGGACTAAATGATAGTCTTACATTTACCTTATTAAATGTGATAATTTCTTATGAGGATTTATAAAAGACTATGTTTATTTGCTTCGTTTTCAACAACAATGAATGAACTGACACAGCATAGCAGCAGCTGTGGAAGGTGTAATTCAATACATGCTCGCTGCAGTTTGGGAACAATTTGAATACCGCATTGACGCATGTCGTGCATCTCAAGGGAGGCATACTGAACACCTATGAAAAGGTATGAAAAAAAACTTTTTGAGTTTCCCATTTATCAAAAAATAAAATTCATTGTATATGTTTATTAGTTTGAGAAATATAGACGTTCCAAATTGGATGATTCTTTTTGATACAGCCTGTACATTATTACATTACTTGTTGTAAGAGGAAACTCGTGGCTATATTCGTATCTTGGAGAAGAGACAGCGAGGTCAGCAACACGATCACTTTAGTTCACAATTTATCGAAGTGGACGTGCGTTTTTAGGTTGGTTGGTTTGTGGGGGTTAAAGGAACCAGACTGCTACGGTCATCGGTCCCTTTTTCCAAATACTAAAAACACCCACAGAGGATAAAAACGATCAACAGACGATAAGACAGACGACACAGAACAAGAGAAACGTAGAAAAAGACCAGACAAGACGAACTAAAATCACACAGAGTGTGACGATGGTTGGCCGACCATACAAACAAAAGGGGAAAAGCCAACCACCGAGAAACACATGAAGACAAATCGTAGGCCATAGGCCAGAATCAACACAAAAACACAGACTTACATTAAGCGATAAAATCCCCCTGCCCGAATAAAACGCAGAACTATGTCCGCTATGGAAGAGTCGTCAGATAAAAGCGCAGAGAGCGTATCAGGCAGCGCAAAAGTCTGCCTGAGCACAGATAAAAGGGCGCACTCCAACAGAATATGGACCACCGTCAAGGACGCCCCACAACGACAAAGAGGGGGATCCTCACGACACAGTAAATAACTGTGCGTGAGTCGGGTGTGGCCAATGCAGAGCCGACAAAGGACGACTGAGTCCCTGCGGTTGGCTCGCATGGATGACCGCCACACAGTAGTCGTCTCCTTGATACGGCGGAGTTTGTTGGGCACGGGCAGGTTGCGCCAGTCAGTGTCCCATAAATCGAAAACTTTGCGGCGTAATAGTGCCCGCAAATCAGTCGCCGGGAGGCCAATCTCCAGAGATGGTGCACTAGTGGCCTCTTTCGCCAGGCGGTCAACAGTTTAATTTCCGGGTATCCCAACATGGCCTGGGGTCCAAACGAAGACCACAGATCTGCCCCAACGGGCAAGAGTATGCAGGGACTCCTGGATATCCATCACCAGACGAGAACCAGGGAAACACTGATCGAGAGCTCGTAAAGCGCTCAGGGAGTCGCTACAGATAACGAAGGACTCACCTGAGCAGGAGCGGATATACTCTAGGGCACGAAAGATGGCGACCAGCTCAGCAGTGTAAACACTGCAGCCAGCCGACAACGAACGTTGTTCAGAATGGTCCCCTAGAGTTAGTGCATAACCGACACGACCAGCAACCATCGGACCGTCGGTGTAGACAACGCCAGAGCCCTGATACGTGGCCAGGATGGAATAAAAGCGGCGTCGGAAGGCCTCCGGAGGGACAGAGTCTTTCGGGCCCTGTGCCAAGTCCAGCCGAAGGCAAGGGCGAGGCACACACCATGGGGGTGTACGCAGAGGGGCCCGGAAAGGAGGTGGAACAGGGAAATACCCAAGCCAGGAAAGAAGCTGTTTGACGCGTACGGCGATCGGACAACCCGACCGGGGAAGACGTTCTGGCAGACGGGCGACTGACTGCGGGAACAGGACACGATAATTTGGATGCCCGGGCGAGCTAAAAATATGGGCAGAATAAGCAGCCAGTAATTGTTGGCGTCGTATTCGCAGGGGAGGGACACCTGCCTCCACAAGTATGCTGTCCACAGGGCTGGTCCGGAAGGCACCAGTGGCAAGGCGTATCCCGCTGTGGAGGATTGGGATGCTGAGCCATAAGCCACACTCCCATCCATAGTCCAGACGGGACTGGATCAACGCCTGGTAAAGCCGTAGTAGAGTAGAACGGTCGGCGCCCCACCTGATGTGGCTCAGGCATCGCATAGCGTTGAGATGCCGCCAACACGCCTGTTTAAGTTGCCGAATATGAGGTAGCCAAGTCAACCTGGCATCAAAAATCACCCCCAAAAACCTATGTGAATCCACCACTGGAAGAAGCTCGCCGTCAAGATAAAGCCGCGGCTCCGGGTGAACAGTGCGTTGCCGACAGAAATGCATAACGCAGGTCTTGGCTGCCGAAAACTGAAAACCATGCGCTGCAGTCCAAGACTGCGCCTTGCGGATTGCGCCCTGTAGCTGACGTTCAGCAGGTGCAATGCCAATAGAGGTGTAGTAAAGGCAGAAGTCGTCAGCATACAGCGAAGCGGAGACAGAATTTCCCACGGCCGCAGCGAGCCCGTTAATGGCTATTAAAAACAGACAGACACTTAGAACAAAACCCTGTGGCACACCTTTCTCCTGGACTTGGGAGGAACTATATGAGGCCGCGACGTGCACGCGGAAGGTACGATACGACAGAAAACTGCGGATATAGATCGGCAGAGGGCCCCGAAGGCCCCATCCATGAAGCGTAGGAAGGCTGTGATGACGCCATGTTGTATCATACGCCTTCCGCATGTCGAAAAAGACAGCGACCAGATGCTGACGGCGGGCAAAGGCAGTACGGATGGCCGACTCCAGACTCACCAGATTGTCGGCGGCGGAGCGGCCTTTACGGAACCCACCCTGAGACGGAGCCAGAAGGCCCCGAGACTACAGGACCCAACTCAAGCGCCGGCTCACCATCCGTTCAAGCAACTCGCAAAGAACGTTGGTGAGACTAATGGGACGGTAGCTGTCCACCTCCAAAGAGTTCTTCCCCGGTTTCAGAATGGGGACAACAAGACTTTCCCGCCATTGCGACGGAAACTCACCCTCGACCCAAATGCGGTTGTATAGGTCGAGGAGGCGTCGCTGGCAGTCCACTGAAAGGTGTTTCAGCATCTGAGAATGGATGCTATCTGGGCCAGGAGCGGTATCAGGACAAGCGGCGAGGGTACTGCGGAATTCCCACTCACTGAATGGAACATTGTACAATTCAGGATGGTGGGTGCGAAAAAAAAGACTCCGACGTTCTATACGCTCTGTAATGGAGCCGAAGCCCAAGGGGTAGTTGGCAGAAGCGGAATTCAGAGCAAAGTGCTCTGCCAAGCGGTTTGCAATTACGTCGGAGTCAGTACAAACTGCTCCATTCAGTGAGAGCGCAGGGACGCTGACAGGGGTCCGATAGCCATAGAGGCGTCGAATCTTGGCCCAGACCTGCGATGGAGCGACATGGAGGCCAATGGTGGACACATACCGCTCCCAGAACTCCTGCTTGCGTTGGCGGATAATGCGGCGGGCTCGCGCACGCAGCCGTTTGAAGGCGATAAGGTGTTCGATTGAGGGATGTCGCTTGTAACGCTGGAGCGCCCGCCGGCGAGCTTTAATCGCTTCAGCGATCTAAGGCGACCACCAAGGCACAGTCTGCCGCCGAGGGGACCCAGAAGAACAGGGAATGGCAGATTCGGCGGCAGTAACGATGCCGGTGGTGACCGATCAATGTCATCGTTAGAGAGAGGCTCAATAGCGGCAGTGGAGGAGAACAAGTCCCAGTCAGCCTTATTCAGAGCCCACCTGCTAGGGCGCCCAGAATGACGCTGTGGTAGTGACAGAAAGATCGGAAAGTGGTCACTACCACAAAGGTCGTCATGCACTCTCCATTGGACAGACGGTAAGAGGCTAGGGCTACAGATCGAAAGGTCAATGGCGGAGTATGTGCCATGCGCCACACTGAAGTGTGTGAAGGCACCATCATTTAATATCGAGAGATCGAGCTGCACCAATAAATGCTCAACGATGGCGCCTCGACCTGTTGCCACCGACCCACCCAACAGATGGTTATGGGCGTTAAAGTCGCCCAGTAACAAGAAAGGTGGCGGCAATTGGGCTATCAGAGCAGCCAGGACATGCTGTGCGACATCACCATCAGGTGGAAGGTAAAGACTGCAGATGGTAACAGCCTGTGGCGTCCACACCCGAACAGCGACAGCCTCTAAAGGTGTTTGGAGAGGTACAGATTCGCTGTGAAGAGAGTTCAGGACATATATACAGACGCCACCAGACACCCTTTCATAAGCTGCCCGGTTCTTATAATAACCCTGGTAGCCACGGAGGGCGGGGGTTCGCATTGCCGGAAATCAAGTTTCCTGCAGAGCAATGCAGAGGAAAGGGTGAAGGCTGATAAGTTGGCGGAGCTCAGCTAGATGGTGGAAGAAACCGCTGCAGTTCCACTGGAGAATGGTGTTGTCCATGGCTGGGAAAGGCGTGATGGGAATGGGAATGGAGATTACGCCGCTGGGTCACCTGCTGCCTCCGATTGAGCACCTGTGATAGTGCTTTCCATGGCGTCTGAGGGACCGGCGAGATCGAGGTCCTCAGCGGACGCCAGAATCTCCACCGCATCCTCAGACGCAGAGCTGGAAGGTTGCGGTGGGATGGCTGCCACCGCGAGTTTCTTGGGCTGAGAGCTCTTCTTGGGTTTCTCACGCCGTTCCTTGGGTCGCACCGGCTGGGAGGGCTTCACCGATTCAGTCTCCGGGACGGAGGAGGATCGTGAAGCCCTACGACCAGCTGATTGCGGGCACTTATGCCACTGTCGGTCGTCAGCCTTCTCCCTGGCGGAAACCTGGGAAGAGAGGGACCCAAGGGACCCCTTGCGAGCGTCAGAAGCCGAAGAAGTTGGACACTTCTCCGGCTTAGAAGTGGGGACGGACGTCCCCGATGGGTGGGATGGTGTTGCTGCTGAGGTAGGTGGCGGCGGAGCAATCCGGTGGGTAGAGCCCCCCACTGGCGAGGGGGCAGGAGGAGTTGTACTACTCGTCGATCCGGCCACAATTTGAGAAACAGACGGGGCTAGCACAGGTGTTGTAGCAGCAGCGTAGGAAGATGTCATTCTCACAGGATGGAGTCGGTCATATTTCCTTTTGGCCTCAGTAGAGGTTAGTCGGTCCAGGGTCTTGTATTCCATGACTTTACGCTCTTTCTGGAAAATTCGGCAGTCTGGCGAGCAAGGTGAATGGTGCTCCCGCAGTTGACACAGATGGGAGGCGGGGCACATGGAGTATTGGGATGTGATGGGCGTCCGCAATCTCGACATGTGAGGCTGGAAGTGGAGCGAGAAGACATATGGCCTAACTTCCAGCACTTAAAGCACCGCATCGGGGGAGGGATATAGGGCTTAACGTCACATCGGTAGACCATCACCTTGACCTTTTCCGGTAAGGTATCCCCTTCGAAGGACAAGATGAAGGCACCGGTAGCAATCTGATTTTCCTTCGGACCCCGATCAACGCGCCGGACGAAATGTACACCTCGACGCTCTAAATTGGTGCGCAGCTCTTCATCAGACTGCAAAAGAAGATCCCTATGGTAAATAACTCCCTGGACCATATTTAAACTCTTATGGGGTGAGATCGTAACGGCAACATCCCCCAACATGTCACAAGCGAGTAACCGTCGTGACTGGGCAGAGGATGCCGTTTGTATCAGGACTGACCCAGAGCGCATTTTTGACAAACCCTCCACCTCCCCAAACTTGTCCTCTAAATGCTCGACGAAGAACTGAGGCTTTGTGGACAGAAAAGACTCTCCATCAGCCCTCGTACAAACTAAGAAGCGGGGCGAATAACTGCTACTGCCATCCTGAGACTTACGTTCCTCCCACGGTGTGGCCAGGGAGGGGAACGTTTTCGGATCGTACTTCTGAGCGTTAAACTGAGCCTGAGAACGCTTAGAGACTCCTGGCGGCTGGCCACTAGTGAGAGACGATGTACGACGCTTCATTGCGGGTCATCCGCCCTGATGCCACCTACTCCGACCAAGGGCCCTCCCCACGAGCGCCACCCAGCCACGGCAAGAGCCACCTGGCAGAATGGCCTTTGGCGGGAGTCCCGATACCCCAGGAGGATAGGCATATACTCCTTGGCATACGTGGGGAGTTAACGGCGCAGGCATCAGTAGAGCGATCCCTGTGTTGTCAGGGGGCTACAACCAACAGGGTACATGGCGGCCCCACCACAACGGACTGGCTACCGTGCTGGATGTTAGGTAACATGTGGTCCATGGTCGCCGTCGGTGCAGAAAGAGACACTGCACAGTGCAAGGTATAATCTGCACGCAGAAACAGAGTCATGCCCAAGAGATGGAGAGCGGACAGGACTGCAATTCAACGGTGTATAAGCTGGCGAAAAGTCTGATCGTAAGATGGACACAATGCACCAAGGAAGGCGCCCTTCCCCAGTCGGCTCGCTCTACGGAAAATTTTGAGAGATGGAGGTCAAACCCAACAGGGGACCGTCATATAAGGGCGAAAAGTTTGAGACTCCTTTTAGTCGCCTCTTACGACAGGCAGGAATACCGCGGGCCTATTCGAACCCCCGAACCCGCAGGGGGGGGGGGGGGGCGTGCGTTTCAGTTGCACGTAGAAATGGCGAACATCTTTACAGTGTATGCGTCATAACACTCATTAATTACTGAAAGCGCATAGTACAGAGTCCAGACAGTGAGCAACGAAATCCATCCGCGACACCCGACAGTCAAACTTGTGAAGCTATCAAGATTTCGTGCAAAGAGTACATGAGTTAGATTAAGTAGGCTGCAAACAGAAAAACTGATAAAACATCAGAATCGCCGACATTTACGTTCCGCTGTTTGTCAGCTCTTTCGCATTTGTGATGTTCCCAGACCCCTATGATTGACGTCACCTCGATAGCTTGCGTGACGATTTTGAGACTTATTTACCAAAATAACGATTTTATTGTGAACACTGTAGCCTGGAACGGTGTAACTATACTGTCCGGTCGCTTTAATGTGACCACCTGTCAAAAGCCTGAGTAGCCACCCTTTGCAGCGCATGCCATTGCGAATCGTACAGGCAGAGCGCTCATGAGGTTCTGGAAGGCGCCAACAGTGATCTGGAGCCGTGCAGACTCCAGCCCTGCGTCCAGCTGCGCCAGGGCTTCTCGGCTGAGGGTGCGTGGCGTGAGCAGCCAGATAGAGGTGGTCTCTCATATTCTCGATTGGTTTCAATCCCAGGAGTTTGGTCGCCATGGGAGTACGGTACACCAATCCTGGCGCTCCTGAAGCCACGCAGGTACAAGGCGGGGTGTTTGACACGCTGCACTGTCCTGCCGGTAGTGCCATCGTGCCGAGGGTAAACAGCGTGTTAAGGTGCACATAATCCCGAGGATAGAGGCATACTAGTGTCGATCCTTTGTGCCTTCCAGAATTACCCAGGGAATCCCACGAAAATATGGCCCACATCGTAACACAATCTCCTTGCTGCAGGGTGTCACCTTCCACACGTATCACTCCGTAAATGCCGACAGCCATCTGTCCGAAGGAGCAGAAACCGTGACTCATCTGAAACGGAAATGTGATTTACTGCTGTGGTCTTCAAACCTGAAGTGCTGATATTTAATCTGTCTTCTACTCCAGAGGTCTTGTTACAACTTTGATCTTTCAGAGCTCTATAAAATCCTTTTACTACTGTCCCTCATATCATCTTTATCTAGTTCCAATACGCTACCCCTGATATATTGATTAGAAGTTTCTTTCTTCTACACCACTGCCCATTAAAATTGCTAGACCACGTAGAAATGCAGATCATAAACGGGTATTCATTGGACAAATATATTATACTACATCTGACATGTGATTACACTTTCACGCAACTTGGGTGCATGGAAATCAGCACCCAGAACAACTACCTCTGGCCGTAATAACGGCCTTGATACGCCTGACCATTGAGTCAAACAGGGCTTGGATGGCGTGTACAGGTATTGCTGCCCATGCAGCTTCAACACGATACCACAGCTCATAAAGAGTAGTGACTGGCGTATTGTGACGAGCCAGTTGCTCAGGTACCATTGACCAGACGTTTTCAGTTGGTGGGAGATCTGGAGAATGTGCTGGCCAGAGCAGCAGTCGAACATTTTCTGTATCCAGAAAGGCCCGTACAGGACCTACAACATGCGGTCGTGCATTATCCTGCTGAAATGTAGGGTTTCGCAGGGTTCGAATGAAGGGTAGAGCCACGGGTCGTAACACGTCTTAAATGTAACTTCCGCTGTTCAAAGTGACGACAGTGCGAACAAGAGGGGACCGAGACGTGTAACCAATGGCACTCCATAGCATCACGCCGTGTGATACGCCAGTATGGCGACGACGAATGTACGCTTCCAATGTGCGTCCACCGCGATGTCGCCAAACACGGATGCGACCATCATGATGCTGTAAACAGAACCTGGAATCATCCGAAAAAATGACTTTTTGCTATTCGTGCACCGAGGTTCGTCGTTGACTACACGATCGCAGGCGCTCCTGTCTGTGATGCAGCGTCAAGGGTAACCGCAGCCACGGTCTCCGAGCTGATAGTCCGTGCTGCTGCAAACGTCGTCGAACTGTTCGTGCAGATGGTTGTCGTCTTGCAAACGTCCAATTCTGTTGAGTTAGGGATCGAGACGTGGCTGCACGATCCGTTACAGCCATGAGGATAAGATGCCTGTCATCTCGACTGCTAGTGATACGAGGCCGTTGGGATCCGGCACGGCGTTCCGTATTACCCTCCTGAAACCACCGATGCCATATTCTACTAACAGTCATTGGATCTCGACCAACGCGAGCATCAATGTCGCGATACTATACACCGCATCGCGATAGGCTACAATCCGACCTTTATCAAAGTCGGAAACGTGATGTTACGCATTACTCCTCCTCACACGAGGCATCACAACAACGTTTCACCAGGCAACGAAGGTCAACTGCTGTTTGTGTATGAGAAATCGATTGGAAACTTTCCTCATGTCAGCACATTGTAGGTGTCGCCACCGGCGCCAACCTTGTCTGAATGCTCTGAAAAGCTAATCATTTGCATATCACAGCATCTTCTTCCTGTTGGGTAAATTTCGCGTCTGTAGCACGTCATCTTCGTGGTGTAGGAATTTCAATGGCCAGTAGTGTACAAATGTATTATTTATACCACCAAGCAGATCTAAATTCACCGACAAAATTGTAGCATGATACCACACACATCTCAGGAGATATGCAATCTTAAACACAGAGATGTATTAAAGAATGAGGCATGCTGGTTCACGTTTAAATTGATTACTTTTGTGGCACCAACTCTTCTCGCAACATACCACGTAGACAGTTCACACGTACGCCGCTAAATGTATCTACAGCATTACATCGTTGAACGACACCTGGTTCGGGAGAGAAGACGTCATTAATGCAGAGATGCGTGAAAAAAATGCCGCATCATTTTGCTACATATGTTGTTTACTACGAAGACACTCCTACGCTCGAGTCAACATAAGGAAATGCCTAACAACTGACAACGCATCCGCCAGCTTTCAGCTGTCAAGCGCAAACGGCTGTAGGCGACAACGGTAGCCGTCTATAGATGTATGAGCAGGCGTTGCCACAGGGATGTTTACAAACTGCAGCTGCACTCCGCGGGCAGACACCGGCCGGTATACTGCATTTATAAAAATAGTTCAAATGGCTCTGAGTACTGTGGGACTAAACATCTGAGGTCATCAGTCCCTTAGAACTTAGAGCTACTTAAACCTAACTAACCTAAGGACATCACACACATCCATGCCCAAGGCAGGATTCGAACCTCTGACCGTAGCGGTCGCGCGGTTCCAGACTGTAGCGCCTAGAACCGCTCGGCCATCCCGGCCGGCTACTGCATTTATATAATTGTTCATTATGCATACGTCTTTGTACGACTGTTTTATATTTTCGAAGGTGGTTTTACAAATACATGGAAATTAAATTTTTCGATGTTACTCTACAAACACAGGTCATTTTTTTTGTTTTCCTTTATAACAGAAGATTGTATATCCGAGCAATGCCGTGTTTGTCACCTAGTGATATAGTATCATAATGAATTACCTGTGGGAGAGCAAACTCCTTCAGTAATCGTGTTCTTTTGTTTGATAATAACTAGTAAGAAGTTAACTGCTTAGCCGCATCATTCCGTTTCTACGGGTATCACGGTGGGCTAATGGTAGTAATCAAGTCGCGCAGTTGCCAAGCGAAGAACGAGCGAATGTTTCCCGGAAGACGAGTACAGCCGAGTTTCCCAGGGCGGTGCGGCGCTGCACGTTCCCGTGGCCGCCTGCAGGCGGCACCACCGGCGCCGGTCTGCCGCCTTCCCCCCCTCCCCCCGTCACCCCACCACTGAACTCGCAGCGGTGGTCCGTAGCAGTGTGCGCCGCGCCGCTCTGGTGGGGGTGGGGTCACGTCTGCCTCGGCTGCCCTGCCCCTCGGCAGACGCGACCAAGCCGACGCGCGCGCTACACGGAGCTGCCGACCTCGCAGGGGCAGCCGGCGGATGCCTCGCTGACGGCCGAGCGAAGCTGAGCTGGGGGCGGCGGTCGCCCGACAACACCTGCACAGGTAAGTGCGTGCGTGACGTCACGGCGCGGCCAGTGCGCCGTGCGTGGCTGGACTCCTCATTGACCGCGACGCCGTGCTCTGGCCACCGTCCGGAGCGTGTGTCACATCCGTTTCTACGTGGCGTACAGCTTCGGAAGGAATAGAAATAGGGTAGTGGACTGTAGCCAAACTGAAGATTCAAATGGAAACCGTTCCAAGTCTCACAATTGACAGGAAAATGAAAAAAAGCAATGCATGTCCGTTTGTACATAATGGATTTGTATCCAAAACAATGAGAAAGTTTTCCAGGACAACAAAATTACACTGCTCACCGCATCATCGTAAAAAATGACAATTAGTGTTGTATTAAGACAGTTCTAAGTGCCACACCAGGAAGCTGAAAGGTTCTAGGTGCCAATAAGGTTTTACAAATTTGTTCTCACAAAGAAGAGCAACCAGCCACTGTCAATAATGCTATTTGTTTACACAAATGGCGCGGTTAGCGGTTTCAAGACAAGTTCATCATATATACGAAGACACGCAGAGGTATATCAACAACACGTGTCGACAGCTGAGGTTTTCAGTTAGTCGACAAGTTCATCTTCGGACGGCCGTCCAGGTTCACATTATATTTGTTGTTGTTTACAACAGTATTTGAAAAGAAACTCCCAACAACTAATGTAATTCTTTGCGGGAATCAACTTGTATTTTGTGGACAGTCACTGTCTAAAAATGTCATTTTTCGACAAAGCAGCAGGAAGAAAGTTTATGCTACAAGTGACGTTAACACAGATGCACAGTGTTTTATTTGTGACAACACATGTACAGAAATGCAGGATTAGGTTTTTAACCAATGGAGCCGCATTCAACAGAAACGCATGTTTCAAAGCCGCCTTCGATGGTTTGAGGGATCTGGATCAACTCTAGGAAGGTGCAACACCATAGACTCAGAACTCATTTTTCGAAAGAATGGCGCTCTGGAAGTTCTCCATAAACACGCTCGAATTACATCGGCTGGCGGTTAGTGAGCTGGAGTGGAATATGTGGCGCTGAAAGTTGTGGGCGTGATTTGATATTTAGGCAGTGAAGTATGTCACGATACAAGTGAGGAAAATGCAAAATGCACACTGCCATCAGCAGTAAAATATTCCATCATTTAGATAATTAAACATCGCGCGAGTTACTTTTTTGGAAGCGCAGGATGAAGTGTTTGGAATTTGTTCTCATTATCAGGTGCACATACGTACATTGGTACTTTTTTATGCTTGCGCATGTGTTGTTCACCCTCTCATGCCCTGCAGTCGTATTTTTGTGGCTTTACTGCAGTCGGAAAATATAAATCTATCATATTTTACGCGCTAATTTTCGAAAGTAGTGTCTATTGTCTGTCCACTTACAGGTGCCGTGTCTCTTTCACTGTGAAGAGATCAACACACGCACACGCGAAACACACCAACAATGTTTGTTTATGTGAAATCTAAATATGGTACAAAGTTATTACAGTATGGCTCGGCAAAGAGTATGGACAGAATCAGAGGTGTTCCATATTTCGTGGACTGTATTATTTACATCAAGTTGTCGCATATCGTCAGCCGTAACACAACTATTCAGAATTGTTGGGTACGCTTTATACTCTGTTTTATACAATTTTGTTGCAAATACTGAGTGGAATGTGTGAAATAATGAACATTTACGAATTTGTTGCAGTTACTGTGTGCAGGAGAAATATTTGAAGAAATTAATCGATTCACTGTCTAGTCTACCGTATTTTCCGATTTTTCGACTGTAGTAAAAGCACAGAATGGTAAGTGCAGAATAAGAAAGGCAGAACAAGAGACACATGCAAACAACATGAAAAATACACTTGATAATGAGAAAAAAATTCTCAAAGCGTATCGTTCTACCCATTGAAGTAAATGATGCAGTGTTTTGTTATTTAAATCACGAATGACACAAATGTTGGCTTTATAAGAACAGAGATTATGCTGAATGAAATTAAGAAAATATTAATGGAAGTAGTATAAAATTAACTGTTAAGAGTTTCATTTCTTAAAGTTTATGCCAGGCGTGGAACATTACATGATACCGAAACGTGGCGTACAAACTAGTCGGACAAGACGACATCAGAACAAAATATGGTGCTACAAAAGAATGTTGAAGATTAGGTTAGGTAGATCGGATAACTAATGGAGAAACATCAACCCGTATCGAGGAGGAAAGGATAGATAGGCCCTTAGGATGCATAATGATGGACTCGTAACAGTCAGTGTGTGGGATGAAAAGGGGAGACTAGTGAGGAGAGCTGCATCTTCGGATTGAAAGCAACAACAACAACCTTAACTACTTACAGTGCAATATTTTCAGAAGATTAAATACCTCTTTATCGGCATACATAGACTGGAGCACTGAAACTGTTTGAGTGATCCACAATGTAGCTACACTTTGCAGTCCTAATTTCATATGAATCTATGAGAGGGGAATTTCTATTCGCGTTTCGACATACGATCAGCAACTTGTAGTTGAATGTTACTGATAGCGTCATTGAAGCTCAGTTAGTGTGTGATGCGTATGTGGGCAAAACAGTGCTTTGCACTTATCGGCCAGCCGGAGTGGCCGTGCGATTCTAGGCGCTACAGTCTGGAACCACGCGACCGCTGCGGTCGTAGGTTCGAATCCTGCCTCGGGCATGGATGTGTGTCATGTCCTTAGGTTGGTTAGGTTTAAGTGGTTCTTAGGGGACTGATGACCTTAGAAGTTAAGTCCCATAGTGCTCAGAGCCATCTGAACCATTTGCACTTATCACAGGTAGGCATGATCCTCGTCATAAAATGGCAGGAATCACAGATAGCAAACAAAGATTTGTTTCCCTACGTGCTATTAGAGAGAGTTACAGTAGAGATACCAATATTCGGTTTATCAGTCGAACGTTCACGTGACGTTTGTGATGCTACTTCAAGCTCTAGTACCGACGTATCGAAACAGTGACATATGGAATACGTCCATCGTTTAGTTCTTTGTTTAATGAAATAATTTCTGCATCCCATAGATCGATATATAAGCTATTTAAATCAACGGATTATTGTATTTTTCATGACAGTGTACAGTTTCATTTCACGTTATGAACAATATTTAATTGTAAATCAGTGTAGTATATAATTACATAACTTACTCTCTATCAGTCTGTTATACGCAGTCCGTTGATGGGTGTCACACACTAATGCGCCAAAGTAACTAGTATAGTTATGCGAATTCAAATACAGAGATTTGTAAACAGGCACAATCCGGCTCTCGCCTATATACTACAACAAGTGTCTGGCGCAGTTGTTAGATCGGTTACTGCTGCTACAATGGCAGGTTATCAAGATTTAAGTGAATTTGAACGTGGTGTTATAGTCGGCGCACGAGCTATGGGGCACAGCATCTCCGAGGTAGCGATATTCCCTTACGACCATTTCACGGCCGGAAAAGATTCTGCAAGAACGGGACCAACGACGACTGAAGAGAAACGTTTAACGTAATAGAAGTGCAACCCTTCGGAAAATTGCTGCAGATTTCAACGCTGGGCCATCAACAAGTGTCAGCTTGCGAACCATTCAAAATGTTCAAAATGTGTGTGAATTCGTAAGGGACCAAACTACTAAGGTCATCGGTCCCTAGACTTACACACTTCTTAAACTAACTTATGCGAAGAACAAAACACACACACACACACACACACACACACACACACACACACACACACACACACACGCACGCACGCACGCACGCACGGACGCACACGCCGAGGACTCGAACCTCCGGCCGGAGGGGCCGTGCGAACGATTCAACGAAACATCGATATGGGCTTTCGGAGCCGAAGGACCACTCGTGTAACCTTGATGACTGCGCGACACAAAGCTTTACGCCTCGCCTGAGCCCGTCGACACCGACATTGGACTGTTAATGACTGGAAACATGTTTCCTGGTCGGACGAGTCTCGTTTCAATTTGTGTCGAGCGGATGGGCGGGTGTGTGGAGACAACCTCATGAATCCATGTATTGAGCATATCAGCAGGGAGCTGGTGTAGCTTCAGTAATGGTGTGGAGCGTATGAAGTTGGTGTGATCTGTGACCCCTGATACGTGTAGATACGACTCTGACAGGCGATACGTACGTAAGCATCCTGTCTGATCATGTGCATCCATTCATGTCCATTGGGCACTCCGACGGACTTGGGCAATTCCAGCAGAACAATGCGACACCCTACACGTCCATAACTGCTCCAGAGCGGCTCCAGAAACACTTCTCTGTTTAAACACCACCGCTGTCTGTCAGGCACGCCAGGAATGAGCATTACTGACCTTATCTGGGATGCCCTGTAGCGTGCTGTTCGGAGGAGATCTCCGCTCCCTCGTATTCTTACGGATTTATGGACGGCCCTGTGGCATTCATGGTGTCAGTTCCCTGCTTCAGACATCAGCCGAGTCCATGACACATCGTGCTGCGACACTTTTGTGTGTTCGAGGGGGCCCTACACGATATTGGCAGGTGTATCAGTTTCTTCGGCTCTTCATTGTATATTGCCTGCGAGAAGTACTCGCTAAGTACGTATCATTATTTTTAATATTCCTATCAATATGTGGCGGTTTCGACAGCTCTCGCTATAATCGATTTAACTGTATTTTACTGCTTAACGTCACACCACTTCTCAATTGGTTCGACTGAAGCCACACCTTCAATGGTTTGTTTCGATTGTTTTGAAGCATTTTTCTGGGTGGTTATCGGCAATTCAGCTTGTAATGAGCAGATAACGCAAAGTATTGTTACGTGTACTACCTTGTTGAAAAAATCCGAAAGATTTTAACTGAGTTCTGGATTTCCTGTATGCAGTTCACATAACTGTCTTTCAGGATCTCTCCTGTCTTTTCGATGCAGTTATTTGACTATACAAAATGATGATTACAACATACCGCTAGAGAAAACTGCTCTGTACGGCTACCAAGCCAGATGCATATCAAAACGACGATAATGAGAATATAAGGAAACACGTTATTGGAGATGACAGAGTAAACTCAAATCTATTACAATAAATGGTATATCAAGAAGAAAGTTTCAACTTGAAATTACGTAATGAAAATTTTTGTACTGGACGGGGAAGTAGGATTCCAATCCAGCACCTATTGTGCATGTTGAATAATCACAAAAGATCTTAAATATGGTTTCAATCACAGGTAGAGAAATGTGCGCATGTCTAAACTTGACGTGATGTGCTGTAGTGTTTTGTGTTGGACGGAATATGAATATAAACCTAATAGGTTTGTTAACCAAGCACAGCGAAATGTTAGATACCGAAATTTTTCCACCATTAGCGCGACGATTGAAACAGAAATGACAACACAAAAAAGGTTTTTCTTACCGGGATTCGAGTCCGGCACCTAGTGCCGTCGGTTTCTAGCCACGAATTGACGTTAAATGTCGGTTTATTGGAGCAGTAGCGAAATGTGTACGCGTCATGTTTGTAAGGCTTTTGAAAGATAATGTACGCTTTAGAACTGGCAGTGTTTACAAAATATCGAGTGGGTGCGGGCTATATGACGTCAGGTGGACCGAGCAAAAAATAGAACAACGGCATGTTGAACACGAGAAACATCAGGGGAATTCACCGTCCGTGGAGAAATCGGGGTTGGTGAATACGCATTGGAAATTGTACATAAAACTGCCGTCAGCCACACGAAAGCTAACGTTTACTTTGATAGAGTAATTTAAGAAGTTGTAGAGGTTAAAATATCTGTCAATGCCACCAACCAGAGACGCTGGTTCTCAGCTGAGCTTGGCGGGGGACGTCGAATGTAACACACAGAAATGAATATTTGTTTGTTTGCATGCTTGTTCGCTCTCTGTGCGTCCCTATACCGTTCACCCGGCAGCGATGGAACTTTGCGATCTGTGTGCACTTCTGTCAAGGTTTCTGTGGTTGTTAAGAACCAGACCAGCCATCGGGATCGGTCTGGAAACGAGGCGACTCAGAAGCTTAACTCTGAAACGTCTGCAGGACTTCAGTCAAATTTAACGTGTACTGAGTGCCCGAGGAGGAATGGTCAGTATTCAGGAATATCGCAGAAACGATCATTTGAAGCAAAAAAGTCTGGTAAACATGGGCTCTGAAACGCAATGTACAATTTACTGTGAAGTAACACAACACTACAGCCCATATGATTTTTTTTTGTGTTTAGGGCGCTCAACTACTAAGGTCATTAGCGCCCAGTCACAAACGTTAGTGCTCTAATAGCGTAGAAAAACGCAAGGGGGTACCACCAGAAAGTACTTACAAAGACGCAGATAAACAAAATAAAAGTGTTAGATCTCTTTGGACAAGTCCGTCAATGTAATAAAACTAAGGACACGAGCAGCTGCTCGAGCGTCGTCAGCTAAAAGTTCCCGTCAGGTAGACGGCAGAGACCGGACAACACGACAGTGAATAAAACGGGGACAGCCCCTATGACTCGGGGTGTGGAGGTGAAAATGGTTGGCATAAAAGCGTGATTCAGCAAAGCCTACAGAAATTTCAAGAAAATTTTGAATACTCATTAGTCAGTATTTGTGTAAAAATACTGCGGGAGACGGGTACCGCTGCTCTCACTAGGGGTGGTGGTGACGAAGAGGAGGCGTGACAAGTAGAAATGTCCAGAAGCGACTTGCTGCTATTTCTTTCCTGTAATTAGATAAATTGCAATACTGTAAAAGTATGAAGCGCAATTACTGTGTTATCTGCGTTTTTCGATGGACTAGTCACGTTGAGAGGGTGACTATACTGTTGGCAGCCAATAATTTTCCCACCTAGTTACGTCCTGCGGTTAGGCATCACGGCACACGGCTCAACTCTACAGACACATTTAACATGGTCTCTAGAGGCGCATGACGAAAAACTTCGGAGTATCTTGTACTGGCACAATTACAACTTTCCTCAGAATTCAAATGGCACTGTAGGGTCAAAATGACTAGAGATGCAGATGAAATGCGTACACAAATATGTGTGAAATATGGTAACTCTAAATCATATGACTGCCTCCGAAGCCGAATGTGATCCCAGCTTTCAATGACATGCGTTTACTGTTTACTAGAAATGGCCTGTAATGCCGTGTAATAGCACTTTATTTGCCAGTCTGCTGTCTTTTGTTTTTAATCGCCACAGGAGTTGATAGTTTAGATTTTCGGCAATGTAATATTAAGGGAACCCTTCACGCCCTCCTGTTCTGCTTCTTGCAATAAATGTTGGGGTTGACTGCTGTGTAGATTTTCTTCTTGCAACCCTATTACACACACACACACACACACACACACACACACACACACACACACACACACACAAAGTTTTGCATCACTCCGGTTTCCATAACTCCTGAAGATAGACACTGACTGTGGATATTGTATCACAGACACAGTGCCTTTGACTGTTCAGAGATGTCACTAAATCCGCCCAGATATGTAAACAACCATGCATGAGTAGCGCCTATTTGAGGGAGGGGTCCGACAGCCGATCAGTTCCAGTCATTAAACCTGGAAATAGGTACACGGCTCGTGTTGTCTGTAGTTCAACCATGCCTAGACGGTCAGTACCGCGATTCGATCGCGTCCGCATTGTTACTTTGTGCCAGGAACGTCTCTCAACAAGGGAAGTTTCCAGAGGTCCCTTAGTGAACCAAAGCGATGTTCGAACATGGAGGAGATACACAGAGACTGGAACTGTCGATGACATGCCTCGCTCAGGCCGCCCAAGGGCTACTACTGCAGTGGATGACCGCTGTCTACGGATTACGGTTCGGAGGAACCCTGACAGCAACGCCACCATGTTGAGTAATGCTTTTCGTGCAGCCTCAGGTCGCCGTGTTAAGACTCGAATTGTGCGGAACTTCACACCCGACACCATGCAGCGTGGTACAGATGGGCCCAACAAGATGCCGAATGGACCGTTCAGGATTGGCATCACGTTCTCTTCAGCGATGGAGGTCGTATATGCCTTCAACCAGACATTCGTCGAAGACGTGTTTGTAGGCAACCCGGTCAGGCTGTATGCCGTAGACACACTTTACAGCGAGTGCAGCAAGGTGGAGGTTCCGTGCTGTTTTGGGGTGGCATTATGTGGGGCCGACGTACGCCGCTGGTGGTCATGGAAGGCGCCGTAACGGCTGTACGATACCTGAATGCCACCCTCTGACCGCTAGTGCAACCATATTGGCAGCATTTTGCGAGGCATTCGTCTTCATGGAGGAAAATTCGTGACCCCATCGTGCACATCTTGTGAATGGCTTCCTTCAGGATAACGAAATCGCTCGACTAGAGTGGCCAACACGTTCTCCAGACATGAACCCAATCGAACATGTCTGGGATAGACTGAAAAGATCTGTTTGTGGAAGACGTGACCCACCAACCACTCTGAGGGCTCTATGCCGAATCACCGATGAGGAGTGGGGCAATCTGGACAAACAGTGCCTTGATGAACTTGCGGATAGTACGCCACGACGAATACAGGCAAGCATCAATGGAAGAGGACGTGCTGCTGGGTATTAGATGTACCGGTATGTACGGCAATCTGGACCACCACCTCTGAAGGTATCCTTGTATGGTTGTACAAAATGCAATGTGTGGTGTTGATAAGCAATAAAAAGTGCGGAAATGATGTTTACGTTGATCTCTATACCAATTTTCTGTGCAGGTTCCAGAACCTTCGGAACCGAGGTGCTGCAAAACTTTTTTTTGTGTGTGTATTTCATAATGAAGAAAGTTATAAGAAACACTGCAAAGGTTTCCTTCGTGGGCTCAATGAAAGAAGAAATGTTCAAATGTGTGTGAAATCTTATGGGACTTAACTGCTAAGGTCATCAGGCCCTAAGCTTACACACTGCTTAACCTAAATTATCCTAAGGACAAACACACACACCCATGTATGAGGGAGGACTCGAACCTCCGCGGGGACTAGCCGCACAGTCCGTGACTTCCGCGTCTTAGACCGCTCGGCTAATCCCGCGGCAACGAAATAAGAGACTTTAATTTTGTTAATACTACAGTTAAAACTTGATCAAAGCGGAACGTGTGTAATTCGGAAATCTGGCCAAACAGTACAAATATTTGAGCCCTGACGCATTCAATACGTTTGTACAAGTTTTTTTTGTGTATAAAGTGGAAAGTGCTTAAAGCGGAAACGGAGTGCAAATTTTAAGAATTAATAGCTCCTTGTATTATGCGGAAAAAACTTGTACGGTACTACTGTTTTACGACATACCTTTGTTATTCACTTCTATAGGAGGACTCTACTTTTAACACGAATATTGTACAGCCCTGACAACGCTGTATCGTGAAGGGGGTGATGGTTGTCTCGTCAAACAACAGTTTTGCCTGGGAAGGTGAGACATTCCAATGAAATGCACTAATTGCACTATTCTCTGTTAGTTTCTGTTGACTTGCAGCGTCGTAAGTGACAACATGATGTCGAACAAAAGGCAAGCGCTGCTAACACTTAACGGAAAGATAAGGTAACTGGGGCCGGCGGGAAAGACAAATTCTCTGTGCGTAAAGTAATGTTGCGTTCCAAATAAGGTAAAACACGAATTTATGAAACTATAAGAAACAACACTAAGGTATGGGGTGAATAGATGAATATGAACGGGCAAATGCAAAGCAAGGCGCAGAGGAATCTACTGTATTCGTAAACAATGTCAGTTAATCTGCAGCTTACACAACCAAACACATCCACGCATTTACTCTGATCCATGACACCTTCAATAATTGCCAAATCACCAACACCAGAAGCCGCCAAGCACCCCAAAACCATTATGCTCCCTCCCCCATATTTTACGAGAGGTACGACCAGTTGTGCAATTCTGTGTTTGGTTTGAGCTACACTTTCCGCTATTGTAAGAAAATGGAACTTCTACAGCCGCCCTTATGATCGTATTTATAGTGTAGCTACCAGTTTCGGCACTTCAGTGCACTATCTGCAGACCTTGATTGACGCTGAAGGGCTTATCACGATCCATATATACGATGCATCACTGGCTAACATATCTAGGTTACGCAGACTGTCTCCACCTGTGATGTCTTCTCTCCAACTGTCAGCTCATTTGATGATTGGAGAGACATCATCAAAGTTACAGGTACTGTGTGTAAACCAGTTGTTGACCACTGATGCATCGTGTATAGGGATCAACTGATCAGAAGAGAAGCATTTGAGATGCGGTGCTAAAGAAGGGTGTCTAAAATTAGATGGACTGTTAAGGTAAGAAATGAGGAAGCCCTCCTCTGAATCGACGAATAATGGAATATATGGAATACAATGACAAGAAATGGTGATAGGATCATAGGACATGTGTCGAGACACTAGCGAATAACTTCCACTGTACTTGAGGACACTGCAGAGGGTAAAACATGCAGAGAAGAACAGAGCTTGGAAGACACCCAGTAAATAACTGAGGATGTAAGTTAGAAGTGTTACCCTGTGATGAAGAGGTTGGCACAGGAGAAGAATTCGGAGGGCGGCATCAGAACTGTCAGAGAACGGATGACTCAAACAGAACAGGAAAAACACGTCGTCAGCTTCGCTCCAGATCCCAGTGCCACTCCCTACTCTGGCTTCGGCTCTTGAGGAAGAGTGGGCTGCCATCCCTCCACAGACATTCAGAGGCCTCACTGAAAATGTGTCCTCAGCAGGGTTGGAGCGGCCATAAGGCCAAAGCGTGGACACACGCTGTATTAATGTCCGCCAAATTGCTCTCCAGATACTTTGATCAGATAGTGTAAAAAAGTAGACTGATTGTAACACGCCTGCACTTCGTCAGAAGATGGAAAAGAATAGTAGCGTTTCCGAAACGTCACGCCCATACTACGATCTTGTATGGACATACACTACGTTATCAAAAGTATCCGGACTCTCCCAAAATCATACGTTGCCCATGTTAGGTGCATTGTGCTGCCACCTACTGCCAGGTAGTTCATATCAACGACCTCAGTAGTCATTAGACATCGTGAGAGAGCAGAATGGGGCGCTCCGCGGAACTCACGGACTTCGAACGTGGTCAGGTGACTGGGTGTCACTTGTGTCATACGCCTGTACGCGAGATTTCCACACTCCTAAGCATCCCTAGGCCCACTGTTACCGATGAGATAGTGAAGTGTTAACGTGAAGGGCACTTACAGCAGAAAAGCGCATTGACCGACCTCCTCTGTTGAGTGACAGAGAAGGCCGACAGTTGAAGAGGGTCGTAATGGATAATAGGTTTGTTTGTTTGTGGTATAAAGGGGCCAAACTACAGGGTCATCTGTCCCTTTTTCCTGACGCATGGAAGGCTCAAGGTACAAAAACACCCAACACCACAGCTAAACGAAAACGAATGGAACGAACAAAAAACAGGGAAAACATATACCACAAGGAAAAGTGGAAGAAGATATTAAAACCATAGAACATATGGTCTGGGCTGGCTGATCACTATAGTAATATAGGAAGAGCCAGCCACTCTGCAACACATTAAAATGTCCATCACAAAAGGCAAGGCGAGATGAAAACATGCAGGGAAAAGACGACCACCAAGGAAAAAAAAAAAAAATGCATATAAAGTGCGACAGAGTTAAAATGGAGAGAGGGTGGCGACCTCAGAGAGAAGACTAAATGCCCACCCTTAGATGGTACGATAAAAATCACCTCGAAGGAAACGGTCTATTGATACGTAATCAGCATGGTTTCAGAAAACGTCGTTCTTGTGCACGCAGCTAGCTCTTTATTCTCACGAAGTAATGGCCGCTATCGACAGGGGATCTGAAGTTGATTCCGTATTTCTAGATTTCCAGAAAGCTTTTCACACCGTTCCTCACAAGCGACTTCTAATCAAGCTTCGGTCGTATGGGATATCGTCTCAGTTGTGCGACTGAATTCGTGATTTCCTGTCAGGAAGGTCGCAGTTCGTAGTAATAGACGGCAAATCATCGAGTAAAACTGAAGTGATATTAGGTGTACCCCAGGGAAGCGTCCTGGGACCTCTGCTGTTCCTGATGTATATAAATGACCTGGGTGACAATCTGAGCAGTTCTCTTAGGTTGTTCGCAGATGATGCTGTAATTTACCGTCTAGTAAGGTCATCCGAAGACCAGTATGAGTTGCAAAGCGATTTAGAAAATATTGCTGTGTGGTGTGGCAGGTGGCAGTTGGCGCTAAATAACGAAAAGTGTGAGGTGATCCACATGAGTTCCAAAAGAAATCCGTTGGAATTCGATTACTCGATAAATAGTACAATTCTCAAGGCTGTCAATTCAACTAAGTACCTGGGTGTAAAAATTACGAACAACTTCAGTTGGAAATACCACATAGATTATATTGTGGGCTTGGCGACCCAAAGGTTGCCTTTCATTGCCAGGACACTTAGAAGATGCAACAAATCCACTAAAGAGACAGCTCACAATACACTCGGTCGTCCTCTGTCAGAATATTGCTGCGCGGTGTGGGATCCTTACCAGGTGGGATTGACGGAGGACATCGAAAGGGTGCAAAAAATTGCAGCTCGTTTTGTATTATCACGTAATAGCGGAGAGAGTGTGGCAGATATGATACACGAGTTGGGATGGAAGTCATTACAGCATAGACGTTTCGTCGCGGCGAGATCTTTTTACTAAATTTCAGTCACCAACTTTCTCTTCCGAATGCGAAAATATTTTGTTGAGCCCAACCTACATAGGTAGGAATAATCATCAAAATAAAATACGAGAAATCAGAGCTCGAATAGAAAGGTTTAGGTGTTCGTTTTTACCGCGCGCTGTTAGGGAGTGGAATGGTAGAGAGATAGTATGATTGTGGTTCGATGAACCCTCTGCCAAGAACTTAAATGTGAACTGCAGAGTAGTCATGTAGATGTAGACGTAGAAAACCCTCCTCACGAATGGAAAGTAAAACTAAATCTGCTGTTGAGGCATTGTCGCCCAACACCGACGGCAGGGTGCTGGTAAGGTTAAAAGTCCGCCGCAGAGCGGCTAAAATTGGGCAGTCCAACAAGATCTGGATGACAGTCATATGTGAGACACAGTGACACCTAGGTGGGTCCTCGCGGCGGAGGAGGGAGCTATGTGGTAGCCACATATGCCAATGCGGAGCCGGCAGAGGACAACTGATTCCCTGGGAGAGGACCGCATGGAAGGCTTACACACATTCATAGTATCCTTAATGACACGCAGTTTCTTGAGCGTGCTGAGATTATGCCATTCCGTCGCCCAAAGCTGAATAACCTTGCGGCGTTATAATGACCACAGGTCAGTTGCAGGGATGCCCATCTCCAGAAGCGGTTTCCGGGTAGCCTGTTTGGCCAGCCTGTCGGCAGGTTCATTTCCTGGTATTCCGACGTGGCCTGGGGTCCTCACAAACACTACGGAACGACGGGACCGTTCCAGGGCATAGATAGACTCCTGGATGGTCGCCACCAAAGGATGGCGCGGGGGTAGCACTGCTCGATAGCTTGTAGGCTGCTCAAGGAGTCAGCACAGAGAAGAAACGACTCGCCAGGGCATGAGCGGATGCGCTCGAGAGCTCGAGATATGGCCGCCAGTTCTGCAGTGAGAGCACGACAGCAATCTGGCAAGGAGTGCAGTTCAGTGTGTGCTCCAGGAACATACGGGAAGCCAGCGTCACCGTCAGCCATCGAACCGTCAGTGTAAATCAGTTCAGTCCAGGTGTACACCATGGAGGTGTACGTGAATAGATCTCGAGAATAGGTGGTTAACGCAGATAGAAGAGATCGGACGCGAACCGCAATCGTAAGCCCTGACCTGGACCTCCGATGGGAGAGATGAACCGCCGTGGATGGGAAAAGGAGACGGTAATTCGGATGCTCAGGAGAACTATGAATGTGTGCAACGTAACTGGCGAGCAGTTGTGCACGCCTACCCTTCAATGGAGGGACTCCGTCCTCCACCAGGACACTGGCCAGTGGACTCGTTCTAAAAGCCCGTCACTAGGCGAACGCCACAGTGGTGCACTGGGTCGAATACACGGAACGCTGGGGGCACCGCCGAACCATAAACCAGACTCCCATAGTCAAGGTGGGATTGAACAAGAGCTCTGTAGAGCTGCAGCAGAGTACAGCGACCTGCACCCCAGTTGGTGTTGCTCAGGCGGAGGAGGGCATTGAGGTGCCGCCATCACTTCCGCTTCAGCTGAGTAAGATGAGGAATCCACGTCAATCGGGCGTCGAAACCGGTCCTAAGAATCTGTGTGTCTCCGCTACAGCGAGTGGATCGTCATTAAGGTCTGGTTCCGGATGAACGGTATGAGGCTGACAGAAGTGCATGACACACGACTTCGCGGCTGAAAACAGGAAGCCGTGGGCATGGTAATAGGCAGACATCTATCCAGACCATCACACAGGAATTCCAAACGACATCAGGATCCACTGCAAGTTCTGTGACAGTTAGGCGGGAGGTAAGAAAACTTGGATTTCATGGTCGAGTGGCTTCTCATAAGCCACACATCACTCCGGTAAATGCCAAACGACGTCTCGCTTGCTGTAAGGAGCTTAAACGTTGGACGATTGAACAGTGGAAAAAACGTTGTGTGGACTGACGAATCACGGTACACGATTTGGCGATCCGATGGCAGGGTGTGGATATGGCGAATGCCCGGTGAACGCCATCTCCCAGCGTGTGTAGTGCAGACTGTAAAATTCCGAGGGGGTGGTGTTATGGAGTGGTCGTGTTTTTCATGGAGGGGGGCTTGCACCTCGTGTTGTTTTGCGTGGCACTGACACAGCACAGGCTTACACTGATGTTTCAAACACCTTCTTCGTTCCGCGGAATGGGGATGGCGATTGTATCTTTCAACACGATCGAGCACCTGCTCATAACGCACGGAGTGGTTACACGACAGTAACATTCCTGTAATGGACTGGCCTGCAAAGAGTCCTGTCCTGGATCCAATAGCACGCCTTTGGGATGTTTTGGAACGCCGGCATCGTGCCAGGCCTCACCGACCGACATCGATACCTCTCCTCAGTGCAGCACTCTGTGGAGAGTGGGCTGCCAGCACCTGACTGAACGTGTGCCTGTGAGAGTGGAAGCTGTCATCAAGGTTATTACCGATGGAGGTGCCACGAACTTGTAAGTCATTTTCAGCCAGGTGTCCGGATAATTTTGATCACATAGTGAAATAAGGACGAGTCAGCGCCGACCCTGCAGTCACCTGACAAAGATCGAGCTGTACTCTTCCTCTTGGAGCAAGGCAAACATTTTATTTAGTTACTCTTCAGCGGCACCATGTATGCACACTTGATATAATCTTAAATTTCCAGCACTAACTTTTTCTTTGTTTTGTTTTTAGCAAATAGCAACTGCCTCTTTCGAGCATACGAGAACTGCCCTGGTGTGTGACTATTCTCTTTGTTTTCCGACTCAATAGTTTTGGCCGTAAGAGCGGTGACTTGTGACTGATTTCGACTTCTGTTGCTCCCTGCCCCCTTCGCTCCGCCCTCCCCTCCCCATCCCCATCCCAATGCAATACACCGTCAACTTCGACCCAGAAAACAGCATCCGCTTCCCCGGACTCAAATCTGCCCTGAAGGGAGAGAAGTTTCAGGATCTCACATCGATACTTGCCAAAGTATTCTATATCTACATAAACAATCTGGAGGCCCCCATGCGGTGCACTGCGGAGGGTACCTTGTCACACTGCCAGCCGTTCCGCTTCCCGTTCTCCTCTTAAATGCAGTGAGAAGAAAACGACCGTCTATGTGCTTCTGTATAAGCCCGGACTTCTCTTATTTTCGCGGTTTTTATGTGAGATGTACTGCGGTCGCACCACGATCGTTCTTCTGCCCATCCCCTTTCTCAACAGTGGTTCAACAAAAGAAAGACTTCTTCCCTACAGCGATTCTCACCCAAGTTGACGTAGCACCAGCGTAATACATATTTTTGTGTGTTCGCTGGTGGGGGTATTCAGCCTCCAAATAATTGTTAAGATTCATGACGAACCTACAGCTGTCCTTTGTCTTGCACCATTCGCTACTGCAGTGCGATCCACGGAAGGTGGCGGTTCGCGCATGCCGAGGCACGGACGGCGACTGCACTGCCGGCGATTCCAAGCGACCGTTGCTGTACGCGCATGCGCGTGCTTTCTGCTTCGAGAAGGCATATGTCCTGCAAACTGTGTCTCTCGCTTGCTTATGCAGAATTTGTCACTTACCACCACAATCAGCGATGACAGCTCGCAACAAATGGAATCGAAATCCACTAAACAACTCGCTACGATCACGTTTAGTGCTCGCGTTAGCTACAGCATTCAGAGCAGAGTGTTCAGAACACCACTGAACATCGTGACTCCAACTATACCACAGTTCGAGTTAAATAAATTACTTTTGTTCAAATTATGATATAACATTACGGATTAAGGGGAGTTGCTTACAATTGGTTCGCCTCTTACTTTAAGAACAGAAAGCAGAAGGTAATTCTCAGCATTAGTGAGAGTGGTAGTGATGTTCAGTCCCAACGGGTCACTGTTAAGTGGGGCGTTCCCCAAGGGTCGGTGCTGGGGCCACTGCTGTTTCTAATTATATAAATGTTATGCCTTCTAGTATTACAGGTGATTCAAAAATACTTCTGTTTGCTGATGACACCAGCTTGGTACTGTAGTATCTTGTTTGTAATACTGCAACAGTATCAAGTAATGTCGTTCATGAAATAAGTTAGTGGCTTGTGGAAAATAATTTGATGCTAAATCGCAGTAAGACTCAGTTTTCACAGTTTCTAACTCACAATTCAACAAGAACTGATATTTTGATCAGACAGAATGGGCATATTATAAGCGAGACGGAACAGTTCCAAGTTCCTAGGCGTTCGGACAGATAGTAAGCTGTTGTGGAAAGCCTATGTTCAGGATCTTGTTCAGAAACTAAATGTTGCTTTATTTACCATTAGAACAGTATCTGAAGTAAGTGACTGTTCAACACGAATAGTAGTCTACGTCGTATATTTTCATACGCTTATGTCGTATGGTACTATTTTTGGGGGTATTTCTTCTGATTCAAAAAGAGAATTTTTGGCTCAAAAACGGGCTGTTCGAGGTGTATGTGGTGTGTGTAAGTTCGAGAACCTCTTGTCGACCCCTATTCAATAGTCTGGGAATTGTGACATTGCCCTCACAGTATATATTTTCTTTAATGTCGTTTGTTGTTAGCAGTATTAGCCTATTCCCAAGAGTTAGCAGCTTTCACTCAGTTAACACCAGGCAGAAATCAAATCTGCCTGTGGAATGCACTTCCTTGACTCTTGTGCAGAAAGTAGTGCAGTATTCTGCTGCATTAATTTTCAATAAGCTACCACAAGAACTCAAAAATCTTAGCGGTAGCCCAAAGTCTTAAGTCTAAACTGAAGAGTTTCCTCATGGCTCACTCCTATTCTGTCGAGGAGCTCCTGGAAGAGCTAAGAAATTAAGCAAATTCCAGTGTTACATTGTTGATTTTCTTTATTTAACCTTACGACTAGTCGCCTGAATATGTTTCTTATATTTCATTTTATCTGCTTCTACAATCGTGTTATAATTTCATTTATTGACTCGTTCCATGACCATGGAGAGTTCTCCGTAATTTGGTCCCACGGAACAATGAATAAATAAAAAACTTCCCTGCCTTTTATGCCGGCTTGGCTTGATAATGACTAGTAGCGAATTGTGCAAAATGAAGGACAGCTTAAGGTTCACCGTGAATTTTAACTGTCAATGTAAAAATTGCGTGTTTATCGAACCTACCGGTGACAAATCTCGCGACACACCTCCGAACTGCCTCGATTTCTTCCTGTAATGCGACCTGGTGAGGATCCCGAACACCAGAGCAGTACTCAAGAATGGGTTGCACAAGTGGTCTGAAAACGCTCTCCTTTATTCATGAGCTGGAGATTGTTACAATTCCGTAGCCTCTACGACCGGTGCTGCAACTATGTCACACGGGAACGAATCAATGTTGAAAAATAGTTGATAATTTCTTTTGAGATCGTTTCGTACTTTATTTCGCGATACTCCTGACATTTATTAAACCTACAGGGTAGAATCGCTTTCAGTTCACGAATGGAACATTTTATTCGCTTTGTCGCCGGAACTTTGCTGTCGTTGTGCGAGACAGAAATACGCGCGAATGGTCAAGTGAACGAACAACTGTACGGCCCCCCGTTGAGCAATTCATACACGAATGAATTGTAAGACCCACGCGAAAATTCTGGGAAAGGCGCGCCGGCTCCAGAAGAAGGGATCCGGAAGAAATGTATTTGCTCTGGCAGACTGACTAATTAGCGCGGGGCTTGGAGAGGAGTTTTTCGAAAGTTAATATTCGCTAATGAGTACGCCTGAGGGCCGTTAATTATAAATGGAAATTCAAGCCATAATTAATTACTTCTTCCGTCGGTAAGTACGCCTTCTTCATCCGAGTTCGTGCTGTTACATTGAATTGTGGTACGCAGTTATGGCATGGTCTCTGTGGGTATCCACTGACAATACCAAGAACCACATTTACTACATATAATGTTACTGTCATCCCGTCGTATCGCGTAAATAATTTCCAGAGGCACTTCTAACATTTTCGATCACTTTTAAGTAGGAAACTGTAACTTGTTCGTTTGGTAACGACATAATGTAGCCACGCGGGATTAGCCGAGCGGTCTCGAGGCGCTGCATTCATGGACTGTGCGGCTGATCCCGGCGGAGGTTCGAGTTCTCCCTCGGGCATGGGTGTGTGTGTTTGTCCTTAGGATAATTTAGGATAAGTAGTGTGTAAGTTTAGGGACTGATGACCTTAGCACTTAAGTCCCATAATATTTCACACACATTCAAAGATTTGAACTTTATGTATAAACATCAACAGGCACCGAGCTAATTTTCAAGGGGAGACATAGAAGCAAATTCGAAAAAGTGTCATTTTTGGAATTTTCTTATTCCTTAGTACAAGTTTCAAAATCCCTGTCGCATTCTAAGTTCCATAAAAAAATTAAATGCCCAACGAGTTCTCCTTGGCACGCCCACTTAGTGAAGAGGTTTTTCAGGACTGGTCTTCGTTTTAGTCGTATACTGAAGAGCCAAAGAAACATACACCTGCCTAATATTGTGTAGGGCCCTGCGAGAGCGCAGAAGTGCCGCAACACGACGCGGCATAGGCTCGAGTAACGTCTGAAGTAGTGCTGGAGGGAACTGACACCATGAATCCTGCAGGGCTGTCCATAAATCCGTATGAGTACGAGGGGGTGGAGAAACGTTTTTGAAAAGCATTGGAGTCTGGTGGCCAGCGGAAGTGTTTAAACTCAGACGAGCGTTCCTGGAGCCACTCTGTAGCAATTCTGGACGTGTGGGGTGTCGCATTGTCCTGCTGGAATTGTTCGCCGGAATACACAATGGACACGAATCGATGCAGGTGATCAGATAGGATGTTTACGTACGTGTCACCTGGCAGAGTCGTATCTAGACGTATCAGGGGTCCCATTTCACTCCAACTGCACACGCCCCACGCCGTTACAGAGCCTAAACCAGCTTTAACAGTCCCCTACGGACATGCAGGGCCCATGGATTTATGGGGTTGTCTCCATACCCGCACACGTCCATCCGCTCGATACCATTTGAAACGAGACTCGTCCGACCAGGTAACATGTTTAGAGTCATCAACAGTCCAATTTCGGTGTTGACGGGCCCAGGCGAGGCGTAAATCTTTGTGTCGTGCAGTCATCAAGGGTACAAGAGTGGGCCTTCGGCTCTGAAAGCCCATATCGATGGTGTTTCGTTGAATGGTTCGCACGCTGGCACTTGTTGATGGCTCAGCACTGAAATGATGGTGGTGTTTGATTTGTGGAATGCTCAGTTGCTCGGTTATCAGCGCCCGCACAAATTCCCAATCTGTACTCAGTCCAGTCTCGACACTTTCATGAATGATGATGAAATGATGAGTGCAACACAAACACCCAGTTACTGAGCGGAGAAAATCCCCAATCCGGCCGGGAATCAAACCCGGGACCCCGTCATCGAGCATTGAAATCTGCAGCAATTTGCAGAAGGGATAAACTTCTGTCACGTTGAACGATTCTCTTCAGTCGTCGTTGGTCCGGTTTTTGCAGGATTTTTTTTTTTTTCCGGCCGCAGTGGTGTCGGAAATTTTCATGTTTTATCCGACTCCTGATATTCACGGTGCACTCTTGAAACTTTCGTAAGGGAAAATACCCACTTCATCGCTTGTGCGCCAACTTTAACATCACGCTCAAACTTACTTAAATCTCAATAACCTGCCATTGTAGCAGCAGTAACCCATCTAACAACTGCGCCAGACACTTCTCGTTTTACATAGGCTCTGCCGACCGCAGCGCCGTATTATGCCTTTTTAATTATATCTGTATTTGAATATGCTTGCCTAAACCCGTTTCTTTGGTGCTTTAGTGTAGAATCATAGCTTCTGAGCACTTAGTTCAAGGAATTATACACACATAAAAAAAATTTGCATCACTGGAACCTGTACAGAAAATTGGAATAGAGATCAACGTAAACATCATTTCTGCCCTTTTTATTGCTAATGAAAATCACACATTGCATAATGTACCACCACACAGCTTACATTCCGAGGTGGTGGTCCAGTTTGCTGTACACACCGGAACCCGTAATACCCAGTAGCACGTCCTCTTGGAATGATGCTTGCCTGTATGCGTCGTGGCGTACTATCCACAAGTTCATCAAGGCACTGTTGGTCCAAACTCTCCCACTCTTAAACGGCGATTCGGCGTGGATCCCTCAGAGTGGTTGGTCGGTCACGTCGTCCAGGCATGTTCGATAGGTTTCCTGTCTGGATAACATGTTGGCCACTCTAGTAGAACGATGTCGTCGTCACAAGTTGTGCACGATGGGGGCGTGAATTGTCGTCCATGAAGACGAATGCTTCGCCAATATGCTGCCGATATGGTTGCACTAGCGGTCGGAGGATGGCACTCACGTATCGTACAGCCGCTACGGCGCCATCCATGACCACCAGCGGCGTACCACATAATTCCACCCCAAAACGTCAATAAGGAACCCCCACGCCCCTTGTTGCACTCGCTGGAGAGTGTGTGTAGGCGTTCAGCCTGACCGGGTTGCTTCCAAACATGTCTCCGACGATAGGTTGAAGGCATGTGCGACACTCATCGGTGAAGAGAATCCTGGGCGGTCCATTCGCATGCTATTGGGCATATCTGTACCGCGTTCGAACCGCGTTATTGACAATCTTGGCGTTGTTGAACATTCCTGGTGGAATGACTGAACCTGATCGGCTGTCGGACGCCCTCGGTGTAAAAGGCGCTGCTCATGCATGGTTGTTTACATCTTTGAGCGGGTTTAGTGACATCTTTGAACAGGCAAAGGGACTGTTTCTGTGATACAATATTCACAGTCAACGCCTGTCTTGAGGAGTTCTGTGAAGCGGGGTGATGCAAAACTTTTTTTTATGTGTGTGTTACTTGTTTCGTTTGTCATCTGTGACTGTTGGATAGTCTCCCTGGAAACAACAAGCAATCGTCATCTTTATTTATTCCTTGTATTTGCTTGCGTTATTTGATTAATTCTGTTGTTGTATTTTGTTCTACCTTTGAATCACGCCACATCAACGGAAATTGTATGGAGAGACGTACTAGAACCGTGTGCGTGTTTTATTGAATTGTAGGCACGCTAGAAATGCCGGTAATCGTAACCAGGTTATGTCTGGGAGGTCCAGAGCGATGGCATTCCTTACACGCACAACGGAAGTCTTCCTCAGTCGATTCTGAACGTCAATCCAACAGTCAGGCCTCTGTTGAACCCCGTGCTTGCCGAGAAGTGTGTTCACTGCCGAATCAGTCTCTGATAGCCTTTAAATCGAAAGTTTGCCCCGACACAACATTTTACTCAGCCGCGGTAGTTAAAATTGTAGTTTATGATGCAGTGTTTTGATGTAACGGTGGCAACTCTGAGAGAATAAAGTTCTTGCACAGAAAAGGCTTCAATGTTGGGGACATCTAGAAGAGAAACGACACACAACGTTCTACTGGAGCTGAAGAGTGTACTGAGGATCTTGCAGAGAATACAAGACAGGAAAGAAGGAGCCAGAAAAGAAGTCTTGAACGAAAGGAGGACTATATAAGTCTGCAGGCTTTCGCGGCCGTTGTCACTGAAGTTAAAGTCTTCTGGGTTATTAGGCCGCGTCATGTTTCTTCTAAAATGTTCGAAGTTTCGACCCCTGTTTCGGTGTTCACTACTGCTAGAATACAGTGCAAAAGAGGGGTCGAAACGTCGAACATTTTAGAAGAAACATGACGGGGCCTAATAACCCAGAAGATTTTAACTTCAGAAAGAAGGACTGTCAGGACAGTTCGGGAGCCTTTTGGCAAGGAAAATTACAAAGTTGAGCATTAAGGGCCATATTCTTAGAATTACGATTTTGGTAAGCCCAGCGCACAGAAAGTACCCGTAATCATTTCTCATACAGTCTACTGCAAGAATACATGGAAGGTTTCGTTTCTAATAGAAAACTGGCAAAAATGAATACCCGGGAAGGGCAGGATTTGTCAGCCACTAAAGAGACTGCCTGCACGACGCTTGTTCACCCTCTGCTCAGACAGGACTGATGCACATCGAAGAAGTTGAAAGAAAGGCAGCTCATTTTGTACTGCCGCGAAATAGGGGAGAGTATGGCACGGCTATGCTAAGTGAGCTGTGATGACAATCATTAAACCAAAGGCGTTTTCGATGCGGCTACATCTTCTCACGAAATTCCTATCACAATCTTTCTCCTCCGAATGCAATATTTTGTTCACTTCAACCTTCATATTATACAAAAGTGACCTTCGTAATAAAACAAGAGAAATTATAATTTGCACGAAAAGATTAAGGTACTCATGTTCCCCATGTGCTGTTCGATAGTGGAACGGTCGAGAAATACTCGCAGTCAAAGTTGTTCTCTGAACACACTGACAAACACTTGTGTGTATTCTACAGGGTGACAATTACTAAACTATAAGAAAAAACGTAAATTAGTTGCAAACTACTGAGTGCCCCCACTATATTCGACACGTAAACGTCACCACAGATACTCGGATTCAGGTTATGACATCTTCAATATACCTGCCATCATCGGTGACGATGTGGCGCAGACGAATAGCGAAATTCTACACGACCCGCTGAAGTGTCGGAACATCGATGCTGTCGGTGACCTCCGTAAGGCTGCTTTCAGCTCAGAAATGGTTTTGAGGTTTTTACTGTACACCTTGTCTTTAACATAGGCCCACAGAAAGGAGCCGCACGTGTTCAGATCCGGAGAATATTGCGGCCAATTGAGTTGGATGCCAGTGGCCTCTGGGTACCCCTGAGCCAGAATCCAGTCCCCAAAGTGCTCCTCCAGGACATCAAACTCTCTCCTGCTTCGATAGGGTCGAGCTCCGTCTTGCATGAACCACATCTTGTTGAAATCAGGATCACTTTGGCTAATGGGGATGAAATCATCTTCCGAAACCCTCACGTACCGTTCGGTAGTCGCACTGCCATCAAGGAATATCGCACCGATTATTCCGTGACTGGTCATTACACATCACAGAATCACCCGTCGAGGGTGAAGAGACTTGTCGGTCGCGAAATGTCGATTCTCAGTCCATCAAATGCGCCAATTTTGCTTATTGACGAACCCATCCACATGGTAACTGTTTACTAATTTGAAGTGTTGAGTGCTATTGACAACTGATTCAAATTGATTCTGTATTTCTAGGTTTCCAGATGGCTTTTGAAACTTTACCACACAACCTGCACGTAGTGAAATTGCGTGCTTATGAAATGTCGTCTCATTTATGTGACTGGATTCGTGATTACCTGTCGGAGAGCTCACATTTCGTAGTAAGTGGTGGAAAGTCATCGAGTAAAAAAGAAGTGATTCCTGGCGTTCCCCAAGATAGTGTTATAGGCCCTTCGCTGTTCCTTACCTATATAAACGATTTGGAAGACAAAGTTAACAGCTGTCTTAGGTTGTTTGCAGACGACGCCGTCGTTTATAGACTAATAAAGTCATCAGAAGATCAAAACAAACTGCAAAGCGATGTATGGTTGCCAATTGACCCCAAATAACGGAAAGTGTGAGGTCATCCACATGAGTGGTAAAAGAAATTCCTTAAACTTCGATTACACATAAATCAGTCAAATCTAAAGGCCGTAAATACAACTAAATAACTAGGAATTATAATTACGAACAGTTTAAATTGGAATGAACACACAGAAAATGTTGTGGGGAAGGCTAACCAAAGACACCGTTTTATTGGCAGGACTCTTAGAGAATCTACCACATCTACTAAAGAGGCTGCCCACACTACGCTTGTCCGTCCTCTTTCAGAAACCTGCTGCGCGGTTTGGGATCCTTACCTGCTAGGATTGACGGAATACATAGAGAAAGTTCAAAGAAGGGCAGCACGTTGTCTATTATCGCGAAATAGGGGGAATGTGTCACTCCAATGATACCGGAATTGGGATGGACATCATTAATATTATACGTATTCGAACATTATGAAGTACCTCGAAGAAAACGATTTACTGACATATAGTCAGCACGGATTCAGAAAATATCGTTCTTGTGAAACACAACTAGCTCTTCATACTCATGAAGTACTAAGTGCTATCGACAGGGGATGTCAAATTGATTTCAGATTTTTAGATTTCCAGAAGGCTGTCGGCACCGTTCCTCACAGGTGTCTTCTAACCAAATTGCGTGCCTACGGAGTATCACCTCAGTTGTGCGACAGGATTCGTGATTACCTGTCAGAAAAGCCACAGTTCGCAGTAATAGACGGAAAGTCGACGAGTAAAACAGAAGTAATATCCGGCGTTCCCCAGGGAAGTGTCATAGGCCCTCTGTTGTTCCTGATCTATATTAACGACAAAAGAGACAATCTGAGTAGCCGTCTTACATTGTTTGCAGGTGATGCTGTCATTTACCGTCTTGTTAAGTCATAAGATGATCAAAACTAATTGAAAAATGATTTAGATAAGATATCTGTATGGTGTGAAAAGTGACAATTGACCCTGAATAAAGAAAATTGTGAAGTTATTCACATGAGTGCTAAAAGAAGTGCGCTAAATTTCGATTACGCGGTAAGTAACATAAATCTTAAGACTGTAAATTGGACTAAATACTTAGGGATTACAATTACAGATACCTTAAATTGGAACAATCGCATAGATAGTGTTGTGGATAGAGCCAACCAAAGACTGCGATTCATTGGCAGAACACTTAGAAGGTGCAACAGGTCTACTAAAGAGACTGCTTACACCACGCTTGTCCGCCCTATTCTGGAGTACTGCTGTGCGGTGTGGGATCCGCATCAGGTGGGACTGACGGATGACATCGAAAAAGTACAAAGAAGGGCAGCACGTGTTGTATTATTGGGAAATAGGGGAGATAGTGTCACAGACATGATACGTGAATTGGAGTGGCAATCATTAAAACAAAGGCGTTTTTCGTTGCTACGGGATCTTCTCATGAAATTTCAACCACTAGTTTTCTCTTCCGATTGCCAAAACATTCTGTTGGCACCCAACTACACAGGGAGAAATGATCATCACGATAAAACAAGAGAAATCAGGGCTCGCACAGAAAAATTTAAGTGCTCGTTTTCCCCGCGTGCCATTAGAGAGTGGAACGGTAGAGACACAGCATGAAGGTGGTTCATTGAACCTCGTGCCAAGCACTTTATTTAGAATAGCGGAGTAATCTCGTAGATGTAGATATGTACAAAGCAAAGGCATTTTTCGTTGCGGCGGAATGATCTCTCAAAATTTTATCCTCTGAATGCGAAAATATTTTGCTAACGCCAACCTACATAGGGAGAAACGATCATAATCATCATAAAATAAGGGAAATCAGAGCGCACACGGAAAGATGTGTGTGTGTGCATTTTTTTTCCGTGCGCTGCACGAGAATGGAATAAGAGAGAGTTTTTGTGATTTGCAGAGTATCCATGTAAATGTAGGTACAGCAGTGGGCTTCGTTGCTAAACCAAACAGTTATGCGCATTAATTCCCATAATGCCCCTCTACCATACGTGCAGTTTGCACTTACTAACACAAACCGTTGAGAATTTATGACGATTTTGTTTCACATAGTTCAATAAGTGTCACCTTGTATATGTAGACTGACAACAGAGAGAGGGATGGAGGGTGGGTGGGGAGCGTGCCGGAAGTAACCTCAGCCACCAGCCACGCATTGCGGAGTGTTGCTGCGTACGCAGTGCCTTATTCCATATTTTTAAAGGGTCCATCATTTAACAACTGTTCTGCTGCATGCTATTTCTTTCAGCGTAGCCTGTTTGTATCAGAGTGATCGAGAAGTTGATATGGTCTGGTCTATTCAGATGGACATCGACAACCTCTCACTGAGAGAAATGATTAGAAAGAAGGGGGGGGGGGGGGAGGGGGGGAATTGGCTTCCCCACCAGCCGCTCCCCTCCACTTCCACGGCTCTTAGTGCGGTGGTTCGGAAAGTACGGGCGCTGACGTAGACGTAGACGTCGAGAAATTGCCGGAAGATTAAATTTTTCACGACCACTTACAACAGTGCCCTGTTGGAAGCCACAGGGAATGGTTGAGGTTCCGCGTGCTTACATAGCCGTAAGAACCGTTTGCAAGTAAATTTGTGGGGGCGCTATTTATGAGTTAACAGCGGTGTTAAGTGAATCCTGTGACGGGGGTTTAATACCGTCGGCCCTTCCGAAATGGTTAACCGCGTTTACGACTACATCCGTCGAGGGAGGCGACGCCGTAAGACCCGGCCTCTGCCACGTGGATACTGGATACCCGACAGCACGCGAGGTTGCCCGGCAGGGAGACTGTGGACACGCATTCCCGAGGACGCCTTTTCAAAACCGGCCTTCAGCTTTCCGTGCCTTTTATCATTGTTGTTCTGCCTTTCACAGATCAAGCTATCGACCTGTTCCCATCTAACTGTCCGTCTTTCCTTTGAGTTTGCACTGTAACGTCATCTTTGGAGTCCTTGTGCCTTTCTTTTGTTCCTGATGTTCCTCTCAGTTTTCATTAAGTTCATTTATTTTATGATTTGCCACAAAAATATTCAGTTCCTTGCCCACTGTTGCGATCAGCAATCCTGTAAAACTTAGTGCAACCTTCGGATACTCCTAAAAATTTCATTTCAGCAACTTGAGTACGTCTAGCATCTATTCTCTTCATAGAGCGCGATTCACTACCGAGGTGCGGCCATCTCATTATAAAATTACATTTTTGTATCACTTCGTGTAGGCCTATATTCTAACTTTCTACTTATATCGGCAACATACTTTGATATCTCTGTAATCTAGTATCTGTGGCCTTATCATCGTTAAAAGTGATACGGCACTTTGGTAATAGAAGTGCTGAACTTGTTCCAGAATCTGATTTTCCATTACAGTTTTGTGTCGTACTTGATATTTGCAATGGAATGCCCTTGTCTTATAAGGAGACTTTCAGACCTGTGAATCACGAATTTTCATGAATCTTTGGTGTGTTTCGGAGGGTGTTTTCTTCGACGATTCCTAGTTTCCGGGAAAAATGAACGTTGAAGTTACAAGCGTACCTCCTATAGCCGTAATGTTCGCCACTTTTCCATGAAGTGAGGGTAGCCCACTGAATAACGTTCACTTATAGCACGCTGTGAGGATGAATTTGCCAACCGTGTGACGTTTATTTTTACCAGAAATTTCCCGACTTGCTAAGAAACTAGTAGAGAAATTGCTTCGAGGGAGGATCCATAACACTACATTCTTTAATTCTGCATGAATGTAGTTCACCTGATTTCGCAGGTATGATCAGATGCTTGTCGTTCGGATCGAAGAAAGAACAGTCTTTCGAAGCTTAGCAGTCTGAGTTTTCCGGTATAGCTTTGAAAAATCTGTGCGCCAATAGGGCAGTAGCTTTCTTTAAATTCAGTCTGTCAGCCAGTCATTTAGTTAGTTACATGTTCATAGAACATTTGAACGATTCGTTAACCGAAAACATGTGGAACGAGGCAGTTTACAGACTGTATGTAAGTGATTAGTGTTGACATACATGAAAACATTTTATTCCTACTTATTCAACTACAATTAAAAACAAGATGATTTTATCTTGGCACTCTTTCATTTGGTCCGTGTTTGCATAGAAAACAGTAATATCAGAAACTGAGTCCGCCTTAACGCAAAACAACCTTGTTATTCGTGTATTTCTCTATTCTCCCTAACTAGTTTCGGCGACAAATATCTCTATCATCAGTGGTTTTCTTTAAAAATATGAAACATGCAGAAAATAGCATGGTTACACAAACACAGTAGCACATTATTACATTTTTTACTATACGTTTTTTGAAATATAGTTTTCTATGGATACTTTCATACTACCTTATTTATTGTATGTTACAGCATGTTTTAAACAATTATTGTCGCTGTTTGCGACATATTTTCTGTGGACTTTTTTTCTGTTCCCGTTTTTTACTTAGCGTAGGTCATGTCATCTGCAACCATGTGAGCGGCTGTTAGTAAACAAAATACTAAAAGGTGAACTTCGTATGTCAGCAATATATACTTGGGTTTGTGGTAGTGTTGTGAAAACCAGTTATTTTTATATGTATAAAAGCAGCTACATACCATCCAACCGACATGAGTACACGAAAAGCTAAGTAACAGCTCAGTACACACCAAATAATTGGTTTTCACAACACTACCACAACCCCAAGTATATACTGCTTACATACAAAGTTCACCTTCTGGTATTTGTTTACTAACAGCCGCCCGCATGGTTGCAGATGACATTACGCTCGGTGAGTAAAAAACGGCAACAGAGAAAAATTGCACAGAAAATATGTCGCAAACGGCGACAATAATTGCTTAAAACATGTTGCAACATACAGTAAATAAGGTAGTATGAACGTATCCATAGTAAACTATATTTCAAAAAAAGAATAGTAAAAAAAATGTAATAATGTGCTACTGTGTTTGTGTAACCATGCTATTTTCTGTATGTTTTAGATTAAAAAACACCACTGATGATGATATTTGTCGCCGAAACTAGTTAGGGAGAATAAAGAGATAAACGAATAATAAGGCGTTTTGCATGAAGGCGGACTCAATTTCTGATATTGCTGTAAAAACAAGATTTTGTTGGCGACTACCAGTTTTTAAGTAGAAATTCGTCAATGAAATAGGAGTTGTCAACGAGAATTGATTATAAATTAGCTCTAACCTTGATTTTCTACCTATCAGACGTTTTATGTTATTGGGCAAATGATCAAATATTTTTATTGCTGCACACTAAACTCCTCTCTGAGCAACTGACAGCTTTGGGCAATAGAGGTAATTTTTTCCTCTAGTGTTGTAGGTGTGTGCAAAATTGTTCTTCTCAAATTGTGATCGATTATTGATGACGATTTTCACTAGTGAAAATACGTATTGTTACGGTGAAGATAAAATGCCTAGCGCCTTGAAGAGGTGTCTACATGACGTCCGTGAGTGAACAATACGTTCTAATTCTTACTGTTTGGTTTTGTGGAATCGATACTTTCTTTCTAATTGATGAGTTACCCCAGAAAAATGTTCAGTACGACATTACTGAGTGGAAATATGCGAAATAGTTCCCGAGGTTGGTAAGTTTGTTTCTGAGATTACCGGTTGTACGAAGAGGGAAAGTAGCTGAATTTGTTCAGGAAGCTCAGTAATACGTTTCTTCGAGTTCAAGTTCCCGTCAATATGTGCACCTAAAAATTTGGAACATCTATCCTGCTTACTGACTACTGCTCAAATGCTGTTTGTTGTAGAGAACTGAATGTAGCGAGTTTTTTTTCCAAAATTCTGGGAGAGTCCATTTTCATAGAACCAGAAAATACCACTTACTAACTCTTCCGCTGATTTCTCTCTACTAGGATTTATTAGAACACTTGTATCGTCTGCAGATAGTGACAGTTTACTTCCTAAATATTAAATGGGAGGTCATTTACATATATAAGAAACGGGAATGTATCTAAAATTGTATCCATTCTGTTTGTCAAGTATGATCTACACAATCGAAGGCCTTGGACAGATCACAGAAATTACCAACAGGTGATATTATTTAAGGCTCGTAGTGTTTGAAGAGAGAATATATAAATAGCATTCTCAGTCGAGCAGTCTTTCTGGAATCCAAACTGTGAAACGCAAAGTAAATTGTTTCCACTTAAGTGTGGGTCTGCTCTTGAGTACATTACTTTTTCAAACATTAAGTCAGTCTTGTCACCTTTCTTATGAAGTAGTTTAATAATTGCGTATTGTAGCCTGTCTGGAAAAATTCCTTTGTCAGTGATGCTTGGATATATCACTAAGGACCTTACTTATTAAACTGGAGCAACTTCTCAACATTCTGTTTAAAATACGGTCAACCTCGCAAGAGTTTTTGTTTTTAACAATTTTTTCTAATTGTATGAATTTCAATTGAGGATGTTGGTGCTACTTCCAATTGCTTAAAGTTTGGCGGAGTGATATTTTTAATATATTCTCTTGCTACTCCTGCCCAACCATTTAATCCTATATTTGCAGCTACCTTTAGAAAGTGATTGTGAAAAGTGATTGCAACTTGGGGGTTGTTAAAAGTAATTGCATCTTGGGGATCATTGATCATAACACTGTAATTTAGTTTACATGTTAAGGAATATTGTACACTGACAGGTTCTTGTCCCCGTTTGGCAATGACCCATACAATTTTCATTTTATTATTTGTCGGATCTTGGTGTACTCTGGCCTCACATAAATTTCCCTCTTCTTTTTAAGTGAGATTTTAATTCCGTTAGTTACATGGCTTTTTTGGATTGGATGTTGTGGATAATTTTTTAGGAACGAAACTTTGAAATATTGACACAAATTTATTCCATTGTAAATTGAACTGGACACTAGCATCTCTTTCTACATATACCTAACTCCATTCCTCCCTTTTAGCTTACTCTGAAAACATTGTATCCTTTTCTCATTAACATGCAACTACTTTGCAAGAATTTGCCTCCGTGTTTTAAGGTGCTATACTGTTTATTTCTTATAATTATACATCATGATCAGACAGTCCCTTCGAGTTTTTGTACACATTAATTGTTTCAGCCTGAGCACAGTCAATAAAAATGTTACCAATCAGTGTCTTAATATTTTGCTGCACACGAGTTGCAAAATTGAGAGCTAAAATTAGATTGAAACACCCAAGTAATAATTTTAGTTCCTTTTCCCTGTCCATATATTTTATGAAATCTACACTGAAAATTCCAGAAAGTCTTAACTGTTTCCTCTATTCTGACAGGTAGCTCAATAATGTATCTATATTTCTCATAAACAGCTGAAAGTTTCCTAGAGGGTATCAGTAGACTGTTTCAATTGCTGGAGTTGCGTCCTGCAGTAACAACTCACTAGAAGATGTTTCAGGATTGTGATCAACAAAAAAACCATGTGTTTGAACATTTTGTTCTTTCCTGTGTGCAGGTTTTACACATGTTGCAACTCCTTTTCCCAGGTTCACTCTACGCGAAAATGATACAAGTCTGTAAACCATGATATATAACTTCTCCATCACTGTGGTAAAATGCTGTTCAGAGAGGCACGGAACATCTATCCCTTCAGAATTTTCCACATCTTCTAGCCATACTATAAGCTCATATATCGTGTTTTTCAACTCTCTAAAGTTCCGATGAAACAAATGAATTTTATTTTTCTGGAAACTGTTACATGAGTTACGGTGTTGTACTGCTCTAATTTCTCTTTCAATCTCCTCTGTCTGTAAAATCACTCTAACCTGGCAAACGTTCCCCTTTGATTACAGTTATCACAGGGACTTTGCCTTTTGTGCTTGCTTGCCCCCCCCCCCCCCCCCCAACGCTTTCTGAGAGGTTCTCAGTTAATCTTTTCTTCCTCCTCCTATTTAGGTGCACGTCATGAATAGCGTATCTCCATCTCCCAATCCCAACAACAGGCAAGGCTCAGATCTGAGACCCCGTTTCAGTGGAAAGCAACTCGCTCATCTCTTTGTTCAAATGGCTAACAGCTGTGTTAACCCACAGCTCATCACGTCTCTACGAAACTTTGGCAGAGCCCACACCAGTATGTGCTGTTGGTGCTCCTATTTCCTCCAGGTCACCTTTAATGGTATATTGTAAGTTATTAGCCAGGCTGTTTCCTGCTTATCCTTAAAAAAGCACCGTATCCTCGCCATCAAACTCTCTACACTAGGCTTTCCTGTAGCAACAGGTGTACACTTCTCTCCTGACTGTTTCCTAGCAGCAAGACTTTTCTTTCTACGTGACTTTTCTACCTACCCAGCCTTTAAGTCATTCCTACGAGTCTGCTGTGGCCTATGAAGCTCAAAACACCGGTTGAGGCTCGCCCCTACTTCATGTAACAAGTCAAACTGATTGCTAACCAGAATCTGATTTATGAGATTTCCTCCTTTTGATTGTTTCCCCCCCCCCCCCCCCACCCTTCAGCCTATCTAATTCAAAATATGCCATTGCTAATTATGGTTGGAGGGCACATATCTTTTTTCCCGGGAGAGTCTCATCGGACACTTTTTTAACTTCCACACTGCATTCTCTCCAATGGAACACAAATCCACAGTCCTGACACGTCTCTCCCACTCAAAATAGCAAACTCAACATCCATACACTAAAAAACACTACAACACGCTTAAACTACAATAAAGTAATAATCAGTAGACTTACTTGTCGGTGAGTTATGCAGCTACCTTCCAGGCTACAGGCAGACGTAGAATAATACGATCGAAGTTACTTGAACGTAAGTAATAGCAGACACGGAGTGAATGAAAACTCTATAAAAAATATCTTCTAACAACACTCTTAAGCCGACACTATAAGCAAATTATTTAAAGTACTGAAATTGATTAAAGACAGCACATGCCCGTTATACGGAGAGCAGAAGTTAATTCTAACTTGTAAACACACAGCCGTTTTCCACTGTACGTAGATTTTAAATCACATAAGACATAAAACGAATGAAATCTCTACAAAGCCCAATATTTACAATAACGTTACACATCAAGATACAACCCGGAAATTATGGCGAGCAGTGCACTGCATTCAAAACAACTCGTACCACTACGCCATTGCTGGTGTTGTTTACTTCCGAGCGGTTCAGAGCGACCGCCTGCAACGGCTGCCAACTGCCGGAAAAAGTGCGCCGTGCTCTTCGAATTTGTGTTTAATTTTGCTTCTGCGAGAAATATCATCCGGAATTCTGTTCTAGCACAGCAAGCGGTAGCGAATAAGACGATTGTGTAATCTGTTCTGTAACAAGCGGAATACACGTCTGAAGAAAGTTTGCTGTAATGGTCGATATAGTAATGAAATGACTACACTCAAAATGACCATTTTTGAATAATTTTGCATAAAATATACAATTTAATGTTGTTTCGTGGCATGAAAATAAAATACCTCACGAGCGGCATCTAGAGTCGATGCAAGCATCGTGGCCGTGAATTTTAGTCGCTGCGGCGCGCTCACGTGGTCGAGACCTAATTAACATTACGGTTGTAGGAGGTACGCCTAAAACTTCAGCAACAACGATTTTCTCGAAAATTTGGGAAAGTCGCATGAAAAACCACGGGCTAGATACTCAGGATAGGTCCCTCTGTACCATATCCAAGACTGGAACGAGATGTTTATAATAACCTGTACGAAGATCTGGTGACGGTAACGTAGTTTTACGGAAACCGGTCTCCCACAGTATAGTGTTTTATTGCGATCTTGGTTAAGAAGTTTCTCTTCTCCTAAGAATGTAAATACAGATCGCCCCTGCATACTCCATATGAGTAAACTAATAAATACCAAAGAAATTATTAACGAGAGCATAGAAGTGCATAGGCAAGTCATTTGTAACAGACATTAGAAAAAATTGGACAAACTTCTTCGCCTTTTACCTGTAAACGAGGCACAGTGCAGTGATAATTTTGAAAAAAGTGATCATAAGTTTTTTGATAGGATTTTAAATAAAACTGACATAATTTTTACTGAAGATGAAATCTCTTTGTTAAGAAAAGGTTTAAAATACAATGTCAAACCAAACTTATCTGATCAGCATGTAATAGAAAGTATCATTGTTGACCTTAAAACTGGCCTAGATAGTGTAAAAATCGAAAGATCGCAACAGACCAGAATTGCTCATGATGTATGTAATTTGCTTAGTAGAAATATAGTTCGCCCTGAAAATGTCAATTATGACAAAAAATTAATCAACTCTATTAATGTTAAACTTAGAGATAATGATGCTCTCGTAACAAAATCAGATCAATGTAATTCTCTTATTATTGCTACAAAAGATGAATATGTAGCAAAAACATTAGAATTTTTTGAGGAAAACAATATTTCTGAGCTACAGGTAGATTCTACCACAATTTAACAAAAAGAAATTAGATCCGCGGTCAACGATGCAAATTCCTTACTTAAGCCATTCCAGAAAGAACAGGATTAACATGAATCCCCAGCCGCCTAAGCTTCGGTCCCAGTTTAAGGTCCACAAAATAAATCACCCTATTCGGCCTATTTCTAATAGTATGAACAGCGCTTACCACGATCTAGCAAAATTCCTTCATGATAAGTTAAAAAGGTCTTATGTTTTTCGAAATAATTACTCTATAGCTAACAGTCAGAGCCTTATCAACAAAATAAAAGACATACACTGCGACGAAAACACAAAGATGTTCTCATTTGATTTTAAAAACCTTTATACCAATATGCCTGTACTAACGACTTCAGATATCATAGAGAATAACTTACGTTTGTTCAGAAAAGAACTCTCTGATGAACAGATCACTGATTTCATTAACCTAATGCAGATCGTAACAAAGTATAATTATTTCGAATTCAGTGGATAGCTGTACCAACAACCTGATGGTCTCGCTATGGGCAATCCCTTAGCTGGCATCCTAGCAGACATTTTTATCAACTCTCCAGAAGACACATTTTTCAAAATGTTTCCACTACCACTTTAGGAATTGTTTCATACTCTAGGTACGTCGATGATATTTTAATCGTCTATAACGGAACGAACGATGGCATTAACCACCTGTTTCAGATCTTTAACAAAATACTTGAAAAATTACCTTCACATATGAACTTGAAACCAGGTCCCGTCAGTTGAATTATTTAGACTTAACTTTGACAATAGTGAATGACAAAATCTCTTTCAATATTTTTCGTAAGGATTCTTTTTCTGACCAAATTGTGCCACCCTGTTTTACACACTCACGATCTCACAAAAAAGCATTTTTTCACTCTGCTGTTCATAGAGCAATCTCTACCCCTTTGTACTCTGAAAATTTAAAAACCGAACTGAATCTAATTAAAACCATTGCAGTTAATAATGGTTACGAACCAAATATAGTAGATGATGTCTTCAGACAGAAAACCAACAACAGAATTACCACGCTTGGGACCACTATTGGCGAGCCTACCGATTGGAAGAAATACTTCTCTTTACCGTATGTAGGGCCAATAACCTACAGATTGAAACCTCTCGTTAAAAATAAATATGACTCCAACATAGTTTTCTCTACCAACAATTCTCTAAAAAATAATCTTATCCACAATTTAAAACCAAGACGGTCGCCTCTGCTGAACTCAGGAGTTTATAAAATCACCTGTGACACTTGCCCAGCTTATTATCTAGGACAGACTGGACGAGCTTTTTCGATTAGATATAAAGAGCATCCATTAGGGAAAAAAGGTACGAACGTACATATTTCGTCATTCGCTGACCACTTTCTTATCACAGGACACAAATCTAAAGATGTTCATGATATTAGCATCTTAGATACAGAAAAGAAAGGCTTCAGACTTGATATTCTTGAACAGTTGGAAATTTTCAAACATTTTTCCCGTTGTTGTTGTTGTTGTGGTCTTCAGTCCTGAGACTGGTTTGATGCAGCTCTCCATGCTACTCTATCTTGTGCAAGCTTCTTCATCTCCCAGTACCTACTGCAACATACATCCTTCTGAATCTGCTTAGTGTAGTCATCTCTTAGTCTCCCTCTACGCTTTTACCCTCCATGCTGCCCGCCAGTACTAAATTGGTGATCCCTCGATGTCTCAGAACATGTCCTACAAACCGATCCCTTCTTCTGGTCAAGTTGTGCCACAAACTTCTCCCCAGTCCTGTTAAATACTTCCTCATGTTATGTGATCTACCCATCTAATCTTCAGTATTCTTCTGTAGCACCACATTTCGAAAGCTTCTATTCTCTTCTTGTCCAAACTATTTATCGTCCATGTTTCACTTCCATACATGGCTACACTCCATACAAATACTTTCAGAAATGACTTCCTGACACTTGAATCAATACTCGATGTTAACATATTTCTCTTCTTCAGAAACGCTTTCCTTCCCATTGCCAGTCTACATTTTATATCCCCTCTACTTCGACCATCATCAGTTATTTTGCTCCCCAAATAGCAAAACTCCTTTACTACTTTAAGTGTCTCATTACCTAATCTAATTCCCGCAGTATCACCCGACTTAATTCGACTACATTCCATTATACTCGTTTTGATTTTGTTGATGTTCATCTTATATCCTCCTTTCAAGACACTGTCCATTCCATTCAACTGCTCTTCCAAGTCCTTTTCTGTCTCTGACAGAATTACAATGTCATCGGCGAACCTCGACATTTTGATTTCTTCTCCATGGATTTTAATACCTACTCCGAATTTTTCTTTTGTTTCCTTCACTGCTTGCTCAATATACAGATAGAATAACATCGGGGAGACACTACAACCCTGTCTCACTCCCTTCCCAACCACTGCTTCCCTTTCATGTCGCTCGACTCTTATAACTGCCATCTGGTTTCTGTACAAATTGTAAATAGCCATTCGCTCCCTGTATTTTACCCCTGCTACCTTCAGAATTTGAAAGAGAGTATTCCAATCAACATTGTCAAAAGCTTTCTCTAAGTCTACAAATGCTAGAAACGTATGTTTGCCCTTCCTTAATCTAGCTTCTAAGATAAATCGTAGGGTCAGTGTTGCCTCACGTGTTCCAACATTTCTACGGAATCGAAACTGATCTTCCCCGAGGTCGGCTTCTACTACTTTTTCCATTCGTCTGTAAAGAATTCGCGTTAGTATTTTGCAGCTGTGACTTATTAAACTGATAGTTCGGTAATTTTCACATCTGTCACCAGCTTTCTTTGGGATTGGATTTATTATATTCTTCTTGAAGTCTGAGGGTATTTCGCCTGTCTCATACATCTTGCTCATCAGATAGTAGAGTTTTGTCAGGACTGGCTCTCCCAAGGCCGTCAGTAGTTCCAATGGAATGTTGTCTACTCCGGGGGCCTTGTTTCGACTCAGGTCTTTCAGTGCTCTGTCAACCTCTTCACGCAGTATCGTACTTCCCATTTCATCTTCATCTGCATCCTCTTCCATTTCCATAATATTGTCCTCAAGAACACCGGCCTTGTATAGACGCTCTATATACTCCTTCAACTTTCTGCTTTCCCTTCTTTGCTTAGAACTGGGTTTCCATCTGAGCCCTTGATGTTCTACAAGTGGTTCTCTTATCTCCAAAGGTCTCTTTAATTTTCCTGTAGGCAGTATCTACCTTACCCCTAGTGAGATAAGCCTCTACATCCTTACATTTGTCCTCTAGCCATCTCTGCTTAGCCATTTTGCACTACCTGTCGATCTCATTTTTGAGACGTTTGTATTCCTTTTTGCCTGCTTCATTTACTGCATTTTTATATTTCCTCCTTTCATCAATTAAATTCAATATTTCTTCTGTTAGCCAAGGATTTCTAATAGCCCTCGTCTTTTTACCTACTTGATCCTCTGCTGCCTTCACTACTTCATCCCTCAAAGCTACCCATTCTTCTTCCACCGTATTTATTTCCCCCATTCCTGTCAATTGCTACCTTATGCTCTCCCTGAAACTCTGTACAACCTCTGGTACTTTTAGTTTATCCAGGTCCCATCTCCTTAAATTATCACCTTTTTGCAGTTTCTTTAGTTTTAATCTACAGGTCATAACCAATAGATTTTGGTCAGAGTCCACATCTGCCCCTGGAAATGTCTTACAATTTAAAACCTGGTTCCTAAATCTCTGTCTTACCATTATATAATCTATCTGAAACCTTTTAGTATCTCCAGGCTTCTTCCATGTATACAGCCTTCTTTTATGATTCTTGAACCAAGTGTTAGCTATGATTAAGTTGTGCTCTGTGCAAAATTCTACTAGGCGGCTTCCTCTTTCATTTCTTTGCCCCAGCCCATATTCAGCTACTACGTTTCCTTCTCTCCCTTTTCCTACTACCGAATTCCAGTCACCGATGACTATTAAATTTTCATCACCCTTCACTATTTGATTAATTTCTTTTATTTAATCATACATTTCTTCAATTTCTTCGTCATCTGCAGAGCTAGTTGGCATATAAGCTTGTACTACTGTAGTAGGCGTGGGCTTTGTGTCTATCTTGGCCACAATAATGCGTTCACTATGCTGTTTGTAGTAGCTTAGCCGCAATCCTATTTCCCTATTCATTATTAAACCTACTCCTGCATTACCCCTATTTGATTTTGTGTTTATAACCCTGTGGTCACCTGACCAGAAGTCTTGTTCCTCCTGCCACCGAACTTCACTAATTCCCACTATATCTAATTGTAGCCTATCAATTTCCCTTTTTAAATTTTCTAGCCTACCTGCCCGATTAAGGGCTCCTGATAACGACATCCTCTTGAGTAGTCCCCGCCCGGAGATCCGAATGGGGGACTATTTTACCTCCGGAATATTTTACCCAAGAGGATGCCATCATCATTTAATCATACAGTAAAGCTGCATGCCCTCGGGAAAAATTACGGCCGTAGTTTCCCCTTGCTTTCAGCCGTTCGCAGTACCAGCACAGCAAGACCGTTTTGGTTATTGTTACAAGGCCAGATCAGTCAATCATCCAGACTGTTGCCCTTGCAACTACTGAAAAGGCTGCTGCCCCTCTTCAGGAACCACACGTTTGTCTGGCCTCTCAACAGATACCCCTCCGTTGTGGTTGCACCTACGGTACAGCTATCTGTATCGCTGAGGCACGCAAGCCTCCCCACCAACGGCAAGGTCCATGGTTCATGGGGGGAAGATTTTTCCCGTGCCGACCATTTAATCCTCTATGATCAATTACAACTACGTGATAAAAATTTCTTTGATGGTGTAGAGCCCTTGCTTAAAATCACTTAACGCGGAATATTGCTGTTATGCTTTCCGTACTGTAGCCTTAAATATTGTTTTCTCTCTCTCTCTCTGTTTTACAGTATATTTTGTTCAACTTTCGATCTGTTACATACTATCTGACATAATGTAATCAGCACATTGCGTGCACTCCTGTTGCAATGCTTCTGACAGCTGTTGTCACCGCAAATTACAAACATTCAATCCTAGACGGCGCGACACAAGGTGCCGACTTGCTAACATCGAAGGCGCGCGCGCCTGTCAGTCTGATGCTGCCTACAGCGCCGGCCGCACACGCGACTCTTAGCGGCGCGTCTTCATCAAGTTGTGCATTCCTAGGAAAATTTTATAATGTACAAATATGTTTTTATCTTTAACGTGAGCACTGTTGCTCTAAACCATTTCATAACTATTTACTCTGAGTATGCTTTCTTTGTCTACTGTACCGTAGCAGTTAGCTATTACGTAATTTAATAATTTTTATATTGTTCCAAAACTCTGTTATAGATAATGTAAAATTTTTTTACTTCTGATGAAGGCTGTCTTAGAGCAGTCGAAACCTAGATAAAGTTGAACGTTTTTTACCTGTGCAACCGAAGAGCTGTATTTTCAAGTAATATTATAAATACCAAAGACTCATCCAAATACGTCATCTTTACGTTATAATCATTTCCAAATAAGTTTAAAAGATGACTTTTGTTGTTTGTTTTCACAGTTTGCCACTAGTACATTGACGTCAGCATATAATTCTATCTTAATATCTCACCCCAGTAAGAATAGTGACACAACTCAGGAATGCGATACTTAAGAAAATTCGACTTTAAGAATTAACCCTACAAAATTTATATTGAAATGGTATAAGGTTCCTCTAATACCAAGTAGGTATTGTTGGAAATAAATTTCATTATGTTTTTCCTACGCGTTGGAGCTCTTCACACACAACTGTCAGTGACATAAACTGAAGATGCCGTTTCTCGAGGTGAGTCACTTTCCTCATCGGCGTGCGATGTTCTTACATGTGGATCTCTTCTGGCACTCTTTCTTTCCCTTTCCGGATGGCATCGTCTATGCCTCTGAATCACTCATGCAAATTACGGTATAGTTGCTTTGAAAACAACCCTCTCCCCCCCAAATACACACACCTTACAAGCGAGTATATAGCGCATGGACGAGGGTACATCTTACCAAAATTGCTTAGTTTCTACCTCAATATAATTGCGTATTGAGCGCCCGGAATAATGTTGTCTCGATCTCGTCTTTCCGACGCGAGCTATGCGGCGTTGGCACTACAGTACGTCATACAGTCTCCGTCGATTACCCGTTCTCAAAATTTTCCAATCAGCTTTTCACGTTCTTACACATTTATTCCCATATTAGCTAGCTCACCTCTCCTTCAACTACACTACTGGCCATTAAAATTGCTACACCAAGAAGAAATGCAGATGATAAACGGGTATTCATTGGACAAATATATTAAACTATAACTAATATGTGATTACATTTTCACGCAATTTGGGTACATAGATCCTGAGAAATCAGTACCCAGAACAACCACCTCTGGCAGTAATAACGGCCTTGATATGCCTGGGCATTGAGTCGAACAGAGCTAAGATGGCGTGTACAGGTACAGCTGCCCACGCAGCTTCAACACGATACCACAATTCATTAAGAGTAGTGACTGGCCCGTACAGGACCTCTAACTTGCGGTCGTGCATTATACTGTTGAAATGTAGGGTTTCGCAGGCATGGAAAGAAGGGCAGAGCCACGGTTCATAACACATCTGAAATATAATGTCCACTGTTCAAAGTGCCGTGAGTGTGAACAAGAGGTGACCGAGACGTGTAACCAATGGCACCCCATACCATCACTCCGGGTGATACGCCAGTATGGCGATGACGAATATGCGCTTCCAGCGTGCGTTCACCGCGATGTCGCAAAACACGGATGCGACCATAATGATGCTGTAAGCAGAACGTGGATTCATCCGAAAAAACGACGTTTTGCCATTCGATCACCCAGGTTCGTCGTTGAGTACACCAACGCAGGCTCTCCTGTCCGTGATGCAGCGTCAAGGGTAACAGCAGCCACGGTCTCCGAGCTGATAGTCCATGCTGCTGCAAACGTCGTCGAACTGTTCGTGCAGATGGTTGTTGTCTTGCAAACGTCCCCATCTGTTGACTCAGGGATCGAGACGTGGCTGCACGATCCGTTACAGCCATGCGCATAAAATGCCTGTCATCTCAATTGGTAGTGATACGAGGCAGTTGGGATCCAGCACGGCGTTCCGTATTACCCTCCTGAACCCACCGATTCCATATTCTGCTAACAGTCTTTGGATCTCGACCAAAGCCAGCAGGAATGTCGCGATACGATAAATCACAATCGCGATAGGCTACAATCCGACCTTTATCAATGTCGGAAACGTGATGGAACGCATTTCTCCTCCTTACACGAGGCATCACAACAACGTTTCACCAGGCAACGCGGGTCAACTGCTGTTTGTGTATGAGGAACTGGTTGTAAACTTTCCTCATCTCAGCACGTTGTAGGTGTCGCCACCTGCGCCAACCTTGTGTAAAAGCTCTGATAAGCTAATCATTTGCATATCACAGCATCTTCTTCCTATCCGTTAAATTTCGCATCTGTAGCATGTAATCTTCGTGGTGTAGCAATTTTAATGGCCAGTAGTGTAGACTGACGGAGAAAAGTCGCAGTACAAAGAAGCAACTGTGCGACATAAATGAATGTCGGTAGGCGTGTTTCTACGTCTGAAAGACGACATCTGTTTAGATTTCACTCCAGTCACACAAGAGTGGAGGTAGTAGCGCCTTTACGAGGATGGAAATCACGTTTGCTTCAAATAAACGCTGCAACGGTCTGAGCGTTAGTCATGGACGTGCTGAGTTGTTACTCAAGAACGGCTTTAAGGCGAAAAAGGCGCCATTATTAACGCGCTAATGAATTTGAATGAGGTCGTGAAATCGGGCCACGACAACTTTGATGTTCCTTCTGGGAAACCGTGTAAAGGCTTGTCCGAAATGTAGCCACTGTACGCGACTGCTGGCAGCGGTGGTCTCGAGAATTTACGGTCTCAAGAACAAGAGGTCCCGGACAGGCACGTGGCACTACCGAGAAGAAATACCGTCGTGTTCGGCATGGGGCTCTGGCGCATCGTACTGTATCTGCAGCAACAATCTGAGCAGCAGTTAGCACAACGAACAGCTAGAAACAGATTACTTGGAGGACAGCTGAGACCAGAAACCACTACCATTTGCGACTTCAGTGGTGTAAGCGAGAGCTCATTGGAAGATAGGTGGGTGGTCTGTTGTGTTTTCGATGAAAGCTGGTCCTGCCTCGGTGCCAGTGACGGCGGTGTGTAGGTTAGGAGGAGGCCAGTTGAGGTCCTGGAACCAACCAGTCTTGTGTGCTGGACAGCCTGGACCTACACCTCAAGTTGGGTCTGGGATGCGATTTCGTATGACACCAGGAGCACTCTCGTCGTTATGTTATGCACTATGATTGCAAAGTGGTAAGCGAGTCTGGTGATTCGACCTGTCGCGCTGCCATCCATGAACAGCAACTCCTGTTCTCCAACAGGATAACGCTCGTCCACATACCACTGTTGTAGCCCAACGCGAGCCGGCTGTGGTGGACGAGCGGTTCTAGGCGCCTCAGTCCGCAACTGCTACGGTCGCAGGTTCAAATGCTGCCTCGGGCATGGATGTGTGTGATACGTTATTTAGGTTTAAGTAGTTCTAGGGGAGAGATGACCTCAGATGTTAAGTCCCATAGTGCTCAGAGCCATTTGAACCATAACCCAACATGCTCTACATCCGGAATCCCCAAACTATTTTGGACAAGTGACCCCTTTTCCAAAATGAACTGTTACCTCAGACCCCCATGGCCAAATTACCTAGTTTTAAGATCAACCCCCTTATTCATAATGGTAAAATATCAGGAACATATTTGGACTTGATCATGAATTCGTTCGTGTTAAATCGCATAAGCGTCAAATAGAGAGCAAATCAAAACGCGCATGAAAGACGTACGCTCCAACTCATTATCTTGCACAAACTTATCCACACAGACTTGCCGAGTTTTTCATCTTGTACCAACTTGAGACCTTACATTACTACAACAATGATACTTCCTACAAAATATTAATTATTCTTAGTACACGTAACACAACATAAACAATACAGTACCCACCTATCTTGAAAGTTTTAAATAAGAACTTGTGTTAATTTAATAGGGGTCGATCTTTAGACCTCGTCGACCCCCAAAATCAGACTATAATTTAAAAAATCAATTCTATAAAATATACTAAGACAAAATTCAATAAAATTATTTATATTAAATAATTAAATAAACAAAAAATAAATATAATAAAATAAATAATCAAGATATCCTGATTTGCACAGAAAAATTTTCAGTGTAAGTGAAACACTTTACTAATAAGTTATATCTTGAACCTCTTCCTAGATACACTTTCCAGTACATCTACTATTTTTCGTTTATGTCGACCCCTAGGAAACCGATATCTACCCCAAGGGGTTTATATCGACCGCTTTGGGAATCTCTGCTCTACATAGTGGCGACATTTTGCCTTGGCCTGCTCGATCACGAAATCTGTCTCCAACCGAACACATGTGGGATGTCATTGGATGACAACTCCAGCGACATCCACAAACAGCATTTATTGCCCCAGTATTGACCGACGAACTGCAGCAGGCATGGACTCCATCCCACAACCTGACATCCAGTACCTGTACATGACAACGCATGCACGTTTGCACGCTTGTATTCAACATTCTGGCGGCTAAACCATTTATTAATGTACCAACATTCCACACTCGCAATGGCCTTTCTCGCTCTTACTTTAACTTGTGATGCTGCATTTTAATCACTTAAATATACACTCCTGGAAATGGAAAAAAGAACACATTGACACCGGTGTGTCAGACCCACCATACTTGCTCCGGACACTGCGAGAGGGCTGTACAAGCAATGATCACACGCACGGCACAGCGGACACACCAGGAACCGCGGTGTTGGCCGTCGAATGGCGCTAGCTGCGCAGCATTTGTGCACCGCCGCCGTCAGTGTCAGCCAGTTTGCCGTGGCATACGGAGCTCCATCGTAGTCTTTAACACTGGTAGCATGCCGCGACAGCGTGGACGTGAACCGTATGTGCAGTTGACGCACTTTGAGCGAGGGCGTATAGTGGTCATGCGGGAGGCCGGGTGGACGTACCGCCGAATTGCCCAACACGTGGGGCGTGAGGTCTCCACAGTACATCGATGTTGTCGCCAGTGGTCGGCGGAAGGTGCACGTGCCCGTCGACCTGGGACCGGACCGCAGCGACGCACGGATGCACGCCAAGACCATAGGATCCTACGCAGTGCCGTAGGGGACCGCACCGCCACTTCCCAGCAAATTAGGGACACTGTTGCTCCTGGGGTATCGGCGAGGACCATTCGCAACCGTCTCCATGAAGCTGGGCTACGGTCCCGCACACCGTTAGGCCGTCTTCCGCTCACGCCCCAACATCGTGCAGCCCGCCTCCAGTGGTGTCGCGACAGGCGTGAATGGAGGGACGAATGGAGACGTGTCGTCTTCAGCGATGAGAGTCGCTTCTGCCTTGGTGCCAATGATGGTCGTATGCGTGTTTGGCGCCGTGCAGGTGAGCGCCACAATCAGGACTGCATACGACCGAGGCACACAGGGCCAACACCCGGCATCATGGAGTGGGGAGCGATCTCCTACACTGGTCGTACACCTCTGGTGATCGTCGAGGGGACACTGAATAGTGCACGGTACATCCAAACCGTCATCGAACCTATCGTTCTACCATTCCTAGACCGGCAAGGGAACTTGCTGTTCCAACAGGACAATGCACGTCAGCATGTATCCCGTGCCACCCAACGTGCTCTAGAAGGTGTAAGTCAACTACCCTGGCCAGCCTGTGTCTATGCCTGTGTCTATGTGCTTGTGGTTCTGTCAGTGTGATCATGTGATGTATCTGACCCCAGGAATGTGTCAATAAAGTTTCCCCTTCCTGGGACAATGAATTCACGGTGTTATTATTTCAATTTCCAGGAGTGTATTACTCAGACAAATGTATTCCCGAAATTTGATTACTGTATGTAAATTTTTTTTGGTGTGCCGATTTTTTTCCATCAGTGCATATACGTTAAGAGTTTCGCCGAACATGCCTTTGCGTCTTGTTTTATTCTACAGGGTGTAACAAAAATGTACGGCCCATATTGCACGACACATTTCTCACACGTAGATTGTTTCCGTGTTCAACTCATTTTCTCTAACTCATTAATCATGGGAAACCTGCAGGGTACGTTATCTCCCAGTTACGTTATTTATATACCGGGTGACTAAAAAAGAGAGAACAAAAAAATGGTTCAAATGGCTCTGAGCACTATGGGACTTAACTTCTGAGGTCATCAGTCCCCTAAAATATAGAACTACTTAAACCTAACTAACCTAAGTGCGTCACACATATCCATGCCCGAGGTAAGATTCGAATCTGCGACAGTAGCAGCCGCGCGGTTCCAGACTGTAGCGCCTAGAACCGCTCGGCCACTCTGGCCGGCAACAAATAACAGATTCAGTTTTTGTTACAGAGAAGCTATGAAATATAGAAACACTTTGCGAATGTCACTGGATAGAGGCAGGTTCAAAGTTTTAACGTAGTCGCGACTTTGTTTTCTCGTAGCAATGTGGCGACTGCACTACGAGAGAAATCATTTCGTGTGTTGAATTCTGCGCGACGTCAGTCCATTATTGAAGTGCGACGTGCATTCCGCTGTCGATTCAGCAAGAAGCCGCCTCTGCACAGATTTGTCACTGGCATAAAAAATTCCTGGCCCCGGTTGTATGTGCAAAAGGGAGTGAACTTGTGGGCCACGCACGTCTGATGAAAACGTAGAGCGTATCCGAGATGCGTTCACACGCAGCCCTGGGATTTCTTCAACGTGGGCGGGCCAGGAACTTCAACATTCTCAAACAAAGGCTTGGCTTGTTCTGAAACGACCCCTGCGTACGAAGTCTTGCACGTTGTAGTTACTGCAGGAAATGCGTCCCGGCGATCATAACAGAAGGTACGAATTTTGCATTTCGGTTGTCTAGGATATAGGAGGACACTTTTTACGAAAGACTCATCTTGTTGTTTAATCTATCAGGTAACGCGAACAGCCATAATGTAAGGATTTGTGGGTGACAAAATTCCGGCGTCGTCGTCGAATATCTTAGAGTATCACCGAAACTGAATGTATTTTGTGCCGTTTCTGTTCACAAACTTTATGAAGCTTTCTTGTTTGCGCAGAAAACTGACGGTAATGTCATACCTGGACACACTCTTTCCTCAATTTCACGTCGATTCCAGTGGGTTAATTTTCGTGCATGACGCCGCCCAACCATAGTTTCACCTCGCTTTGCGGCGTTATCTTAACGCCACCATCCCACAACACTGAATTGGAAGAGGTGGACAAAGAGATCTCGTTCATCGTTTTTGGCCTCCCAGGTCACCAGACCTCATTCACACCACGCGACTCTTTTTCTGTGGGTGTACGTAAAAGACCTGGGCTTTATTCCAACTGTGGCAGCTACTTTTCAAGAGCTGAGGAATCGAATTGTTGACGTTGACGATTCAATAAACAGGAAGCTGTTGATAAATTTAGACAACACTGTCTATCGAGTACGGTGATCTGGTGCCACATTTAGGTAAGAAGCAACAGAAGAGATCGCAATAATATTTGTTTATTTGCTGGTTTCGGCTTATGTTAAAGCCATCTTCAGAATTTTTGGCCCTGCAAGGGTAGGAACAGCAAAGTTACAAACAGTGTTGTTGCATCTACATCTACATCCACATTCATACTCCGCAAGCCACCCAACGGTGTGTGGCGGAGGGCACTATACGTGTCACTGTCATTACCTCCCTTTCCTGTTCCAGTCGCGTATGGTTCGCGGGTAGAACGACTGCCGGAAAGCCTCAGTGCGCCGTCGAATCTCTCTAATTTTACATTCGTGATCTCTTCGGGAGGTATAAATAGGGACAAGCAATATATTCGATACCTCATCCAGGAACGCACCCTCTCGAAACCTGGCGAGCGAGCTACACCGCCATGCAGAGCGCCTCTCTTGCAGAGTCTGCCACTTGAGTTTGCTAAACATCTCCGTTACGCTATCACGCTTGCCAAATAACCGTGTGACGAAACGCGCCGCTCTTCTTTGTATCTTCTCTATCTCCTCCGTCAACCCGATCTGGTACGGATCCCACACTGATGAGCAATACTCAAGTACAGGTCGAACGAGTGTTTTGTAAGCCACCTCCTTTGTTGACGGACTACATTTTCTAAGGACTCTCTCAATGAATCTCAACCTGGTACCCGCCTTACCAACAATTAATTTTATAGATCATTCCATTTCAAATCGTTCCACACGCATACTCCCAGATATTTAACAGAAGTAACTGCTACCAGTGTTTGTTCCGCTATCATATAATCATACAATAAAGGATCCTTCTTTGTATGTATTCGCAATACATTACATTTGTCTATGTTAAGGGTCAGTTGCCACTCCCTACACCAAGTGCCTATCTGCTGCAGATCTTCCTGCATTTCGCTACAATTTTCTAATGCTGCAACTTCTCTGTATACTACAGACTGACATAATAAGCAAATCTACTAGTATGTCACATAGCTCCGAATAAATCGTGACATTAAATTAACCAAAGTAATACAAGTAACGAGTGAGCAAATGGAATACCACAGACTAACACAAGAATACCTAAATGCATGTCGTACCTTCCCACCCAGAGACCGACGCAGTTCCGAGGGGAGAAACGAGAACAGAAGCCGAGAGCAGAACTGTGTTAAGCTAGAAGGCCCTACGATAAGGGACGGTCTGGACACCCACGCCGCCAGCCTACCTGTAAGACTACCACCCGCACGTTTTAGCGTGAGACTTTTTTGCGTCCCTGTTACGTCAAGGACCACCCACCAGCCCATGTTAAAAGATAGAGCCCACCAGAAGAACAGTATAGATCTTACGATAACGCTAAAAGGACTACACCAGCTGCAGGTTTTAGCGTGAGACTTTTTAGCGTCTCTGTTACGTTGCAAACTTGAAAAACATTGCCCCACCACGAAAAGTATAACGTTTCTCATTGGATAGACAGAATTTTTGTAGGTGGAGCTTAAGGTTAACATTGAGACCCTGATTGGTCAGATGAAAACACAGCCAGATAGATTTTTTTAAACCAACTTCGGTAAATTGTAATAAGGAGAAGAGTGAGTTGGTTCCGAGACGGCGAGCTGGATGGCTGCTGCGCCGGCCGCTGTCACCCTGACGCTGCCTAAACACCGACAAGGTAATGAACGCACGCGATGCCGCATTTTTGAGCGCATAAGGCTTCACTCAGAACTGCAGAAGACTCATCTGATACACCCTTTTTTGCGTAATACTAGTGTCGATCGTTAATTAAAACTCATGCTGTTCACATTTGCCACTTGAAGAACAGATCTGAAACGCGATGATTTTTCTTTTATATAGTTATTGAGAAGCCACATCAGCCACTGTAATTTACGACAAGTTAAATAAGTAATTAAAGATAATTGAGGGTCACTGTAGACCACTTTGATAGTTGTAGACCATTTTGATAGCTTTCTCTTTTGTGAAACTTAAATTAAACCAAGATTATAGATGTGATATGGCATAGGTCATCCTTCGATCGATTGTAGAACTTGGAAACCCATTCAGGGAATATTCGTTCACATTTTTGTTGAACGCAGTTGGTTTTTACCATCCTGTATTAAAACATTTCCTTTTATCAATAGTGCAATTTATAAACGATGTTTTGTGAGTAGAATAAAATTTCCAATGGTAAACTTAACTGCTTTTTCGACGTTATTTTACCAGCTAACTAAAAATAGGAAAGCCTTGTACCCTTTCTACATCTACATCTACATCTACATCCGTACTCCGCAAGCCACCTGACGGTGTGTGGCGGAGGGTACCCTGAGTACCTCTATCGGTTCTCCCTTCTATTCCAGTCTCGTATTGTACGTGGAAAGAAGGATTGTCGGTATGCTTCTGTGTGGGCTCTAATCTCTCTGATTTTATCCTCATGGTCTCTTTGCGAGATATACGTAGGAGGGAGCAATATACTGCTTGACTCTTCGGTGAAGGTATGTTCTCGAAACTTCAACAAAAGCCCGTACCGAGCTACTGAGCGTCTCTCCTGCAGAGTCTTCCACTGGAGTTTATCTATCATCTCCGTAACGCTTTCGCAATTTCTAAATGATCCTGTAACGAAGCGCGCTGCTCTCCGTTGGATCTTCTCTATCTCTTCTATCAACCCTACCTGGTGCGGATCCCACACTAAATTTAGTTAGGATTAAGATTCTTTTACAGGGAGTGCAGTGGAGCTGACGCTGAGATCATTTAGTATTTGGTTATATGATCACTAGTCTCACTGAATTCTTCTGAATTCTACATGTCATGTGTGGTCTGGCGTCTCCTTACCAGCAACAGGTCCCAGGTTCAAACTAGTTAATTGCCTAAAAACACGCTCAGAACGTCGTTGCGCGAAAGTGGTAGGGAGACATGATATAGTACAAACAGACACCACCATGAATGTTTAGACAGCATCATCCGCGAAAAGCCGCATGGAACTTCCGACACTTAAAGCAATGGTCCCATAACACTCCCCTGTGGCAAGTCAGAGGTTACTTTAACGTCTGTAGACGTATCTCCATTGATAACAACATGCTGTGTTCTGTTTGCTAAAAACTCTTCAATCCAGCCACACAGCTGGTCTGATATTCCGTAGGCTCTTACGTTGTTTATCAGGCGACAGTGCGGAACTGTATCGAACGCCTTCCGGAAGCCTAGGAAAATAGCATCTACCTGGGAGCCTGTATCTAATAATTTCTGGGTCTCGTGAACAAATTAAGCGAGTTGGGTCTCACACGATCGCTGTTTCCGGAATCCATGTTGATTCCTACAGAGTAGATTCTGGATTTCCAAAAACGACATGATACTCGAGCAAAAAACATGTTCTAAAATTCTACAACAGATCGACGAGAGATATAGGTCTATAGTTTTGCGCATGTGCTCGACGACCCTTCTTGAAGACTGGAACTACCTGTGCTCTTTTCCAATCATTTGGAACCTTCCGTTCCTCTAGAAACTTGTGGTACACGGCTGTTAGAAGGGGGGCAAGTTCTGGTTCAAATGGCTCTGAGCACTATGGGACTCAACTGCTGTGGTCATCAGTCCCCTAGAACTTAGAACTACTTAAACCTAACTAACATAAGGACATCGCACACATCCATGCCTGAGGCAGGATTTGAACCTGCGATCGTAGCAGTCGCACGGTTCCGGATTGCGCGCCTAGAACCGCGAGACCACCGGGCAAGTTCTATCGCGTACTCTGTCTAGAATCTAATTGGTATTCCATCAGGTCCAGTGGACTTTCCTCTGTTGAGTGTTTTCAGTTGATTTTCTATTCCTTGGACACTTATTTCGATGTCAGCCATTTTTTCATTTGTGCGAGGATTTAGAGAATGAACTGAAGTGGGGTCTTCGTCTGTGAAACAGCTTTGGAAAAAGGTGTTTAGTATTTCAGCTTTACGCGTGTCATCCTCTGTTTCAATGCCATCATCATCCCGGAGTGTCTGGATATGCTGTTTCGAGCCACTTACTGATTTAACGTAAGACCAGAACTTCCTAGGATTTTCTGTCTAGTCGGTACGTAGAATTTTACTTTCGAATTCACTGAACGCTTCACGCATAACCCTCCTTACGCTAACTTTGGCATCGTTTGTGTTATGTTTGTCTGAGTGGTTTTGGCTGCGTTTAAACTTGGAGTGAAGCTCTCTTTGCTTCCGCAGTAGTTTCCTAACTTTGTTGTTGAACCACGGTGGGTTTTTCCCGTCCCTCACACTTTTACTCGGCACGTACCTGTCTAAAACGCATTTTACAATTGCCTTAAACTTCTTCCATAAACACTCAACATTGTCAGTGTCGGAACAGAAATTGTCGTTTTGATCTGTTAGGTAGTCTGAAATCTGCCTTCTATTACTCTTGCTAAACAGATAAACCTTCCTCCCTTTTTTTTTTACACTCCTATTAACTTCCATATTCAGGGATGCTGCAACGGCCTTATGATCACTGATTCCCTGTTCTGCACTTACAGAGTGGAAAAGTTCGGGTCTGTTTGTTATCAGTAGGTGCAAGATGTTATCTCCATGAGTCGGTTCTCTGTTTAATTGCTCGAGGTAATTTTCGGATAGTACACTCAGTATAATGTCACTCGATGCTCTGTCCCTACCACCCGTCCTAAACATCTGAGTATCCCAGTCTATATCTGGTAAATCGAAATCTCCACCTAATACTATAATATGCTGAGAAAATTTATGTGAAATGTATTCCAAATTTTCTCGCAGCTGTTGTGCCACTAATGCTGCTGAGTCGGGAGGTCGGTAAAAGGAACCAATTATTAACCTAGCTCGGTTGTTGAGTGTAACCTCCACCCATAAACTATCCACTTCTACTTCACTACAGGATAAACTACTACTAACAGCGACAAACACGCCACCACCAGTTGCATGCAATCTATCCTTTCTAAACACTGTCTGTGCCTTTGTAAAAATTTCGGCTGAATTTATCTCTGGCTTCAGCCAGCTTTCTGTACCTATAACGATTTCAGCTTCGGTGCTTTCTATCAGCGCTTGAAGTTCCGGCACTCAACCAACGCAGCTTCGACAGTTTACAATTACAATACCGATTGCTGCTTGGTCCCCGCATGTCCTGACTTTGCCCCGCACCCTTTGAGGCTGTTGCCCTTTCTGTACTTGCCCGAGGCCATCTAACCTAAACCGCCCAGTCCACGCCACACAGCCCCTGATACCCGTGTAGCCGCTTGCTGCGTGTAGTGGACTCCTGACCTATCCAGAAGAACCCGAAACCCCACCACCCTATGGCCCAAGTCGAGGAATCTGAAGCCCACACGGTCGCAGAACCGTCTCAGCCTCTGATTCAGACCCTCCACTCGGCTCTGTACCAAAGGTCCGCAGTCAGTCCTGTCGACGATGCTGCAGATGGTGAGCTCTGCTTTCATCCCGCTAGCGAGACTGGCAGTCTTCACCAAATCAGATAGCCGCCGGAAGCCAGAGAGGATTTTCTCCGATCCATAGCGACACACATAATTGGTGCCGACATGAGCGACCACCTGCAGATGGTTGCACCCTGTACTCTTCATGGCATCCGGAGGGACCCTTTCCACATCTGGAATGACTCCCCCCAGTATGCACACGGAGTGCACATTGGTTTTCTTCCCGTCTCTTGCTGCCATATACCTAAGGCGTCCCATTACGCGCCTGACGTTGGAGCTCCCAACTACCAGTAAGCCCACCCTCTGCGACCGCTCGGATCTTGCAGACTGAGGGGCAACCTCTGGAACAGGACAAGCAGACATCTCCGGCCGAACATCAGTATCAGCCTGAGACAGAGCCTGAAATCGGTTCGTCAGACAAACTGGAGAGGCCTTCCGTTCAGCCCTCCGGAATGTCTTTCGCCCCCTGCCACACCTCGAGACGACCCCCCACTCTACCACAGGTGAGGGATCAGCCTCAATGTGGGCAGTATCCCGGGTAGCTACAGTCGTCGTCCGATCGGGGGATGCGTGGGACGAGCTGGCCGTCCCCGACAAACCCCCATCCGGACCCCCACAGTGAATCCCATTGCCCATTGCATATGGCTTTAAAGTAAGACAGGAAAATTAAAAACGCCATACGTAATAGTATTGTTTGTAAATCTGCTACAACTTTTCAAATGGTTCAAATGGTTCAAATGGCTCTGAGCACTATGGGACTTAACAGCTGAGGTCATCAGTCCCCTAGAACTTAGAACTACTTAAACCTAACTAACCTAAGGACATTACACACATGCATTCCCGAGGCAGGATTCGAACCTGCGACCGTAGCGGTCTCGCGGTTCCAGACAGACGTGCCTAGAACCGCACGGCCACACCGGCCGTCTACAACTTTTTCCTGTCTTATTTTAACGCCATATGTAATAGTACTTTTTGCAATTTTGCTATTCCTACTATGCCGGTTAAAAAATTCTGAAGATAGCTTTAACATACGCCGGAACCGGTAAACAAACGAATATTATTACGTATTACGATCTCGACTGTTGATTTTAACCAAAGGGAGCTGTTGATTCGTATGTGAAGTGAAATGGGCTACCGTTTCGATGTTTCTCGAGCAGCGCATTGAACTTACGTTGAATGTATGTTCGAACATAAAACTTTCAACCCTCCCTTATCCAGTGACATGCGCAATGTGGATTTGACTTTCATACTTTGCAACAAATGTCTGGAATCTGCTCTTTCTTTTTGAATTACTTTGTATGTGTAAAGCTCTGCATTCATTCGGGCTGGGCTGTGGGCAAGGGAGAGATTACACAAATGTTTGCAAGAACTAATTCCCAAACTTACTGAACATTTAATTCCTGTTTTCGTAACACATTTTCAGCAACCCTGGAGTGAGACATCTTGCTGCTAACAAACAAATAACATGTAGAAGCCAGCCAGCGCTGAATCCAATAACGTATTTATTCAACAGTCTTCATTAATGAATGAAAAGCACCAGTTTGCTTTTGTTCTCCAATATTACTTTGTTGTTCATTACTTCCCACACTCTCTCTTCCTACATATTCCCATTTTCCTGTATTCATTAAGTTGTTTTGTTGAAGTTGTCTTTATATTCCACATAGACTGTAGTTTCAATAGTTAAGGCTTTCTTTTAACTGGTACTTGTATTACTTTGTAGTTGCCTCATCAAATATTGTTCATATTTTACTTTGCTCATTTACTTAATGAAAACTGTTACACAACCACTGCTTTGATTATAATGTTAATGTTAAAATGCAGTACCACCACACTCTCAAACTGTAGGTTCCCTCAAACACCTCCATTTTCCTGCATTTATTAATTTCTGTTTATCTTATTGATATTGCTTAAGTTCCTTATGTATTCTGTATTTACATTGATAACTGTCTCTTCTTTTAATTCGTTGCGTATCACTCTGCACGTTTCATACCTCCTGATGCAGCCTTGTCTAGTACTAGTTATATTTTATTTTATTAGTTTTGTTTATTAATAGAAACTTATGTAGGCATGCTATTCCTATTTTGTGCTAAAGGATTTCCTGTCTACTCCGTTGTTATTTATGTACTGTTCAGTTTTTACTTTTTCACTGGAAAAATGTTACTTACTGTATGTTTCTACTTCAGTCTAAATGGTTCAAATGGCTCTGAGCACTATGGGACTTAACACCTGAGGTCATCAGACCCTTAGAACTTATAACTAGTTGTTGTTGTTGTCTTCAGTCCTGAGATTGGTTTGATGCAGCTCTCCATGCTACTCTATCCTGTGCAAGCTGCTTCATCTCCCAGTACCTACTGCAACCTACATCCTTCTGAATCTGCTTAGTATACTCATCTCTCGGTCTCCCTCTACGATTTTTACCCTCCACGCTGCCCTCCAATGCTAAATTTGTGATCCCTTGATGCCTCAAAACATGTCCTACCAACCGATCCCTTCTTCTAGTCAAGTTGTGCCACAAACTTCTCTTCTCCCCAATCCTATTCAATACCTCCTCATTAGTTACGTGCTCTATCCACCTTATCTTCAGTATTCTTCTGTAGCACCACATTTCGAAAGCTTCTATTCTCTTCTTGTCCAAACTAGTTATCGTCCATGTTTCACTTCCATACATGGCTACACTCCAAACAAATACTTTCAGAAACGACTTCCTGATACATAAATCGATATTCGATGTTAACAAATTTCTCTTCTTCAGAAACGCTTTCCTTGCCATTGCCAGTCTACATTTTATATCCTCTCTACTTCGACCATCATCATTTATTTTACTTCCTAAATAGCAAAACTCCTTTACTACTTTAAGTGTCTCATTTCCTAATCTAATTCCCTCAGCATCACCCGATTTAATTTGACTACATTCCATTATTCTCGTTTTGCTTTTGTTAATGTTCATCTTATATCCTCCTTTCAAGACCCTGTCCATTCCATTCAACTGCTCTTCCAAGTCCTTTGCCGTCTCTGACAGAATTACAATGTCATCGGCGAACCTCAAAGTTTTTACTTCGTCTCCATGAATTTTAATACCTACTCCAAATTTTTCTTTTGTTTCCTTTACTGCTTGCTCAATATACAGATTGAATAACATCGGGGAGAGGCTACAACCCTGTCTCACTCCTTTCCCAACCACTGCTTCTATTTCATGCACCTCGACTCTTATGACTGCCATCTGGTTTCTGTACAAATTATAAACAGCCTTTCGCTCCCTGTATTTTACCCCTGCCACCTTTAGAATTTGAAAAAGAGTATTCCAGTCAACATTGTCAAAAGCTTTCTCTAAGTCTACAAATGCTAGAAACGTAGGTTTACCTTTTCTTAATCTTTCTTCTAAGATAAGTCGTAAGGTCAGTATTGCCTCACGTGTTCCAACATTTCGACGGAATCCAAACTGATCCTCCCCGAGGTCTGCATCTACCAGTTTTTCCATTCGTCTGTAAAGAATTCGCGTTAGTATTTTGCAGCCGTGGCTTATTAAACTGATAGTTCGGTAATTTTCACATCTGTCAGCACCTGCTTTCTTTGGGATTGGAATTATTATATTCTTCTTGAAGTCTGAGGGTATTTCGCCTGTCTCATACATCTTGCTCACCAGCTGGTAGAGTTTTGTCACGACTGGCTCTCCCAAGGCCGTCAGTAGTTCTAATGGAATGTTGTCTACTCCGGGGGCCTTGTTTCGACTCAGGTCTTTCAGTGCTCTGTCAAACTCTTCACGCAGTATCGTATCTCCCATTTCGTCTTCATCTACATCCTCTTCCATTTCCATAATATTGTCCTCAAGTACATCGCCCTTGTATAAACCTTCTATATACTCCTTCCACCTTTCTGCCTTCCCTTCTTTGCTTAGAACTGGTCTGCCATCTGAGCTCTTGATATTCATACACGTGGTTCTCTTCTCTCCAAAGGTCTCTTTAATTTTCCTGTAGGCAGTATCTATCTTACCCCTAGTGAGATAAGCTTCTACATCCTTACATTTGTCCTCTAGCCATCCCTGTTTAGCCATTTTGCACTTCCTGTCGATCTCATTTTTGAGACGTTTGTATTCCTTTTTGCCTGCTTCATTTACTGCATTTTTATATTTTCTCCTTTCATCAATTAAATTCAATATTTCTTCTGTTACCCAAGGATTTCTAGCAGCCCTCGTCTTTGTACCTATTTTATCCTCTGCTGCCTTCACTACTTCATCCCTCAGAGCTACCCATTCTTCTTCTACTGTATTTTTTTCCCCTATTCCTGTCAATTGTTCCCTTATGCTCTCCCTGAAACTCTGTACAACCTCTAAGGACATCACACACAGCCATGCCCGAGGCAGGATTCGAACCTGCGACCGTAGCGCTACTTCAGTGTAGATGTGTTACTTCTCTTCCAATGTTATTTGCTAACATTTAACTTCTTTGATGATAATGCTCAGTAAATGTCTGAAGATGGCCTTGCAAGCCGAAAACCGGTTAACAATAAAAGTAATATTGTAGAACAAAAGCAAACTGGTGCTTCTCATTCATTATAATGTTGTTCTACCAAGAACCGACTGAAGATTCTGTTAATATGAGTCTTCATTAAGGTGTTTCACAGACAAATGTTTGTTTTCAGAAACTCTGTAACTGGTTTCAAGACTTGGTTTAAAATTAGAAGGGTTGATGGGCGTTCTAGCAGACTAATTACAACAGTAGCTCATTTATTATGCTTTTCATCACTTTCTTACAACAAACTGTACCAACGCCGACGCGTTTTCAAGAGATCCTCAGTGTTGTGGTGTTATACAGCATTTATTCATACTACATACGTTATCACATAAAATACATCAAATGTGAGCTTCCACTAAAAAGGACGAAATCCAACATGGTGTCTCACAAGTTCCGGAAAATCATATGCGTCGATAGAAAACTCGAGCTGCCTACGACGCGGTGGGTGATGTCGAAATGGCGCCACGTTTGCCTCTGCTGTCATGGTTTTGCTGTTACGTGAATTTAAACCGCCGTCTGCGAATTCTTGGGAGAATCAGACCAAGCTCTCACTCGATGCTGCTGCGCAAATCCTGAAAAACTGCGGTGTCATCTTATAAACTACGCCTGGAGCTCGAGATTTTTTCCTGAGTCATTAGTCTCCTGACCGATTTTTTATTGCCCGCCACGAGTTCCTCTACTGTGCCAACCTCTTCATCTCAGAGTAGTATTTGCAGCCTGTCTTCTCAATCATGTTATGGATATATTCAAGTCTTCGTCTTCCTCTACAGTTTTTGCCCTCTATAGATCCCTCTAGTAACATGGAAGTCATTCCCGGAGGTCTTACCGGATGTCCTGTCATCCTGTCCCTTCTCCTTGTCAGTGCTTTCCACATACTCCTTTCCTCGCCGATTCTGCGGAAACCTCCTTACTCCTTATCTTACCAGTACACCCAATTTTCAACATTCACCACATCTCAGATGCTTCTCTTCCATTCTGGTTTTCCCATAGTCCATATTTCCCTACCATACAATGCTGAGCCCCAAGCGCATGTTCTCAGAAATTTCTTCCTCAAGTTAAGGCCGGTATTTGATACTAGTAGACCTCTGTTGGCTAGTAATGCCTTTTTTTCCCAATGCTAGTCTGCTTCTTATGTGCTCCTTGCTCCGTCCGTCATAGGTTACTTTGTTGCCTAGGTAACAGAATTTTTTAACTTTGTCTACTTCGTGATCCCCAAGTTGTATACTACCCGTCTTTCCCTACAGCTTACCCCTATATTCCCCAGAATTTTGAACATCTTGCAACTTCTACATTGTCGAATGCTCTTTCCAGGTCGACAAAGCCTATGAACGTGTCTTGATTTTTCTCCAGCCTTCCTTCCATTATCAACCGCAGCGTCAGGATTTCCTCTCTGCTGCCTTTGCCTCTCCTAAAGCATCTCATCTAACACATCCCCAATTTTCTTTTCCATTCTTCTGTACATTATTCCTGTCAGCAACTTGGATGCTTCAGCTGTTAAGGTGACTGTGCGATAATTCTCGCGCTTGTCGGCTCCAGCTATTTTCGGAGCGGTGTGGATGATATTTTTACGGAAGTCTGGTATTATATCGTCAGACTCACACATTCTGCACACCGACATTATAGACCTGCTGTTGAGACACAAACGCTATAGTCCTGTTGTTGCTATTTCCCCCAATCATATTAGAAGTCCCGATGGGATGTTATTCATGCCTTATTTTCTCTTAAGTCGTCCAAAGCTCTGTGAAGTTCTGATTCTGATCCTATCAACTCCTTTTTCTTCTTCTATCACGTCATCAGACAAAACTTCCCCCTCGTAGAGGCCTTCAATGTGCTCTTTCCACCTATACGCTCCCTCTTCTGCATGTAACAGTGGAATTCCCACTGCACTTTTAATTTTACCATCCTTGCTTTTCATTGCACCGAAGATTGTTTTGGCTTTTCTGTATGGTGGGTCCGTCCGTCTATCAGACAGTCATTTCTTTTTCTACTTTTCGCATTTTTCATGGTTATCTTTTTATTCCTTCGTATTTCCGTATCCCACTTATTTGCATTAAGATTAGGGCGCGTGAAATGGTATGTAGACACTGACGTTTCTCAGACTCCATACACGATGCTAACAGGAGGGAAATGAGCTTATCTTCTGCTGAAGCGCGGTCCGTGATACAGTCTACACTGGCTTGCACTGTGGCCACGAAAATTTAGATTCGAGTAATGAGAGCACGCTTGAAACTAGGCCAAACTCTTTCCGCAGCCCTTTTCATTATCCAGAGTGTACTGCAAATTACATTACAGTTAGACGAGAACAAGTATACATTTTCTCTCAAGCACGTAACTTACTTCACCCGCGACGTTTTAACAAGTGAAAAGCAATATTTGTCTTGCGGAAATAAGCGAGCGATTTCCCTTTAGTAGAAGAGTCTCGTTTGTGGAAATTTCAGTGAATCACAAGAAACTTACTCTTGTTCTACTGATAATATACTTAGAGAGAGGAATTTGGTTTTCTATCTTCCAGACTGAACGGAAAACCTCATTCGTGTTGTCTTATCGTATATCGATTTTAACTGGTACATTACTTTGTGCCTTGCATACAGAGAAAGCTTGCCGATACGGATTTAAGACTGACGACATGCGAAGTGAAAATAAACGGCATCGACGTCCTCGCGAAATAAAGCAAAACTGAAGAGAAAATATCAAATATTTTGTGAAAGGATTTGTCTAAAAGTGAAAAGACAGGTTAGAGAAACATTTGATGCAGCTATGAATGGTGCTCCAAATCCTACACAGCAAATCAGATCCCGATTAAGTATTAGAACTTCAGTGTTTAACCTGTAATCTTAATATTTTAAGAAGCACAAGAGGACGTTTGTCTGGTGGATTATGCAGACCGTGAACGGAACTGTAAATTGATTGGTGACTCCATGGCGTGTTGTGTGCGCCCCGACCAAATAGTGGATAGAAGGAAAATCAGCATTGGCCGTATTTTGTTGTTTTATTGTCAGCCAAATCGATTTTCGGTCATTTTTAACTTCTAGCACTGAGGATGGTCACTAAGTGACCGAAAATCGATTTTGCCGACAATAAAACAACAAAATACGGCCAATGCTGATTTTCCTTCCAATTCTAGAACTGTGAATTATTAATCGATACCTCATTTGCCGCACGCGTTTCAGGCATCGTCCAAAGGCGCGTCAAATATTTCTCTAATCCGTTTTATTTCTTACTGTTAGAGGAATCATTTCACATGACATGTGACTGTTGTCTTTTAAAGTTCCTTTAAATATCCAGATTTTGATCAGAGGGCGTGAAACAGAATACACTGACGAAAGAAAATGGCAACACCAAAAAAAATAGTAATGAACTTGCAGGAATACATTTGTTTAGGTAATATATTTTAGTCATTAACATTGCAAGATGAGAGGTTAATGAAGCGTGAGATAAGCTGCAGCATATGCAAAATGCTTGTACATTAATAACGAGTGTAGCCGCCAGTCTGTTGAATACAAAGATGCAAACGTGCATGCATTGCCCTGTACAGCTGCCGTATGTCGCGTTGAGGGTTGGAGTTCCACGCCTGTTGCACTTGATCGGTCTATACAGGGACGGTTAATCCTGTTTGTGGATGACGTTGCAGTTGTCGTCCGATGAAGTTCCCTACGTGCTGGGCTGGAGACATATGTGGTGATCGAGCAGGCCAAGGTTCAATTGGCTCCGATCACTGTGGGATTTAACATCTGAGGTCATCAATCCCCTACAACTGAGAACTAGTTAAACCTAACTAACCTATGGACACCACACACATCCGTGCCCTAGGCAGGACTCGAACCTGCAACCGTAGCAGGACCACGGTTACGGATTGAAGGGCCTAGAACTGCTCGGCCACAGCGGCCGGCGCAGGCCAAGGCAACATGTCGACACTGTAGAGCAAGTTAGGTCACGAGAGTGGTATGCAGACGAGCGTTATCTTGTTGGAGAACACTCCCTGGAATACAGTTCATAAATGAGAGCACAACAGGTCGAATCACGAGATTGGGGTATACATCTGTCAGGGTCCGTGGGATAACCACGATAGTATTCCTGCTGTCGCGCGAAATCGCACTCCACGCCATAACTCCAGGTGTAGGTCCAGTGCGTATAGTACGCAGCCATGTCGGTTGCAGGTCCTCCACTGGCCTTCCAACCAGAACACGGCCGTCACTGGCGCATTGGAGGATCCAGCTTTCGTCATAAGACACAACAGACCTCCCACCTTGTCCTCCAATGAGCTCTCTGAAGACGTCAAAGGCCCTCGTTTAGTACGCACAACAAGGAGCCTCTGGCTCGGTGCTGTCGTTGAGGTAACCGATTTGTAGCACTTCGTGGTGCCGGCTGCTGCTCCAATGGCTGTGCTACAGACCCACCAGAGCCACATGCCGAACACGGAGGTCTTCCCCATCCGCAGTGCCAGGTGGCCGTCAGGAGTCCGGTCTTTCCGTGATAACTGCGGCCTGCAGTCTACATCTACATCCACATTCATACTCCGCAAGCCACCCAACGGTGTGTGGCGGAGGGCACTTTACGTGCCACTGTCATTACCTCCCTTTTCTGTTCCAGTCGCGTATGGTTCGCGGGAAGAACGACTGCCGGAAGGCCTCAGTGCGCCCTCTAACCTCTCTAATTTTACATTCGTGATCTCCTCGGGAGGTATAAGTAGGGACAAGCAATATATTCGATACCTCATCCAGGAACGCACCCTCTCGAAACCTGGCGAGCGAGCTACACCGCGATGCAGAGCGCCTCTCTTGCAGAGTCTGCCACTTGAGTTTGCAAAACATCTCCCTAACGCTATCACGCTTGCCAAATAACCGTGTGACGAAACGCGCCGCTCTTCTATGGATCTTCTCTATCTCCTCTGTCAACCCGACCTGGTACGGATCCCACTCTGATGAGCAATACTCAAGTATAGGTTGAACGAGTGTTTTGTAAGCCACCTCCTTTGTTGACGGACTACATTTTCTAAGGACTCTCCCAATGAATCTCAACCTGGCACCCGCCTTACCAACAATTAATGTTATATGATCATTCCACTTCAAATCGTTCCGCAAGCATACTCCCAGATATTTTACAGAAGTTACTGCTACCAGTGTTTGTTCTGCTATCATATAATCATACAATACAGGATCCTTCTTTCTATGCATTCGCACGCAGTGCTACAACCTCGGATTCCTTGACACCCGTGGTTCATGAGGACACATCTGGACCGATCCACGATTTGTACCATCATAAGACTCCGCTTCAATCATGCCTCTCTCCCACAACATCTACATCGGATCAACGTTTACAGTTCACCTGCATGTGATTGTGATCCTGAGTCGGAAGTTGATGTCAACCACATCTTATTTATGTGCCCCAAATTTGACCGTGAACCGTTGGTCTTTCTGAAGACATTGCTGAGTATGGGCTACCATCTTCCTCAATCAGCTTCTTCTCTTTTGTGTACTAAAGACGTTCGTCTATATAAAGTGATAGTTAACTTCATCAAGAGTACTGGTCACAATCTGTAGGTTTTAATGGTGTATGTGAATTATAAATATTTCTTGCTGATGAAGATATTTCAGAATTGATGTGAACTGTAAGTCAAGCACTTTTAATCATTTTCCAATTCAATTCAATTCAATTTTTATAACATTACGTACAAACCTGTAACAGTTAAGCTTTTTATTATTGTATTTGTTTATTCAATTATGTGTACATTGTCACTGTGTGTTGCCGATGGCTAAATTGAGTACACGCTCAAAGGCCAAATAAAAAAAAAAAAATAAATTACATTTGTCCACGTCAAGGGTCAGTTGCCACTGCCTGCACCAAGTGCCTATCCGCTGCAGATCTTCCTGCATTTCGCTGCTATTTTATAATACTGCAACGTCTCAGTACACTACAGCATCATCCGCGAAAAGCCGCAAGGAACTTCCGACACAATCTACTAGCTCATATATATATATATATATTGTGAAAAGCAATGGTCCCATAACACTCCCCTGTGGCACGCCAGACTGTAGACGTCTCTCCATTGAGAACAACATTCTGTGTTCTGTTTCCTAAAAACTCTTCAATCCAGGAACACAGATGGTCTGCTATTCCGTAGGCTCTTACTTTGCTTATCAGGTGACAGTGTGGAACTGTATCGAACGCCTTCTGGAAGTCAAGGAAAATGGCATCTACCTGCGAGCCTGTATCTAATATTTTCTGGGTATCATGAACACATAAAGCGAGTTGGGTCTCACACGATCGCTGTTTCCGGAATCCATGTTGATTCCTACAGAGTAGATTCTAGGTTTCCGGAAATGACATGATAAGCGAGCAAAAAACATGTTCTAAAATTCTACAACAGATCGACGTCAGAGATATAGGTCTATAGGTTTGCGCATGTGCTCGACTACCCTTCTTGAAGACTGGGACTACCTGCGCTCTTTTCCAATCATTTGGAACCTTCCGTTCCTCTAGAGACTTGCCGTACATGGCTGTTAGAAGGGGGCAAGTTCTTTCGCGTACTCTGTGTAGAATCGAATGTCATGTACAGTGGCTAAGTTCGTGCCAAGTTTTTCTGTTGTATCGAAGAAGGAACATCCAGCTTCTCGTAGCCCTATTACATGACCTCGTTCAAACTCAGCGAGGTGTTGATAATTGCGTCTTTGTCGCCTTAAAGGCATTCTTGACTAACATCAACTCACCACGTCCACTCTCAAAGGTAACTAACGCTCACGACCATTAGAGAGTGTGTTTAAAGCAGACCTTTGCGTCGTCGTAGTGGCTCTACAGCAGCAACTGTTACGCGCTTGGCACGAAATCTGAACAGACGTCATGCTTCAGACGTAGAAACACCGCCTGCGAACTTTTATGTCGCACAACTCCCTCTTGTGATTTTTTTCTGTCGGTGCATATCGTTTCGAAGGAAGCCATTTTCATACATAACACATCACCGCAGCTGTTCATGAGCAAATTAGGTAGGCCTTGAAGAGAAGAATTTATTGACACTTCGTTAACATAGCTACAGTAACTGTTCGTGAAGTATTTCAGTTTTCCTTGAAATCAGTAAGTACGTTTCTACGTCTACATCCATCCTCCGCAAGACACCTGACGGTGTGTGGCGGAGGGTACTTCGAGTACCTCTATCGGTTCTCCCTTCTATTCCAGTCTCGTATTGTTCGTGGGAAGAAAGATTGTCGGTACGTCTCTGTGCGGGCTCTAATCTCTCTGATTTTATCCTCATGGTCGCTTCGAAATATATACTTAGGAGGGAGCAATATACTGCTTGACTCTTCGTTGAAGGTATGTTCTCGAAACTGTAACAAAAGCCCGCACCGAGCTACTGAGCGTCTCTCCTGCAGAGTCTTCCACTGGAGTTTATCTATCATCAACGTAACGCTTTCGCGATTACTGAATGATCCTGTAACGAAGCGCACTGCTCTCCGTTGGATCTTCTCTATCTCTTCTATCAACCATATCTGGTACGGATACCACACTGCTGACCAGTATTCAAGCAATGGGCGAACAAGCGTACTGTAACCTACTTCCTTTGTTTTCGGATTGCATTTCCTTAGGATTCTTCCAGTGAATCTCAGTCTGGTATGTGCTTTACCGATGATCAACTTTATATGATCATTCCATTTTAAATCACTCCTAATGCGTACTCCAGATAATTTATGGAATTAATTGCTTCCAGTTGCTGACCTGCTATTTTTTAGCTAAATGATAAGGGATCTATCTTTCTATGTATTCACAACACATTACACTTGTCTACATTGAGATTCAATTGCCATTCCCTGCACCATGCGTCAATTCGCTGCAGATCCTCCTGCATTTCAGTACAATTTTCCATTGTTACAACCTCTCTATACACCACAGCATCATCTGCAAAAAGTCTCAGTGAACTTCCGATGTCATCCACAAGGTCATCTATGTATATTGTAAATAGCAACGGTCCTACGACACTCCCCTGCAGCACACCTGAAATCACTCTTACTACGGAAGACTTCTCTCCATTGAGAATGACATGCTGCGTTCTGTTATCTAGTAACTCCTCAATCCAATCACACAATTGGTCTGATAGTCCATATGCTCTTACATTGTTCATTAAAAGACTGTGGGGAACTGTATCGAACTCCTTGCGGAAGTCAAGAAACACGGCATCTACCTGTGAACCTGTGTCTACGGCCCTCTGACTCTCGTGGACGAATAGCACGAGCTGGGTTTGACACGATCGTCTTTTTCGAAACCCATGCTGATTCCTACAGAGTAGATTTCTAGTCTCCAGAAAAGTCATGATGCTCGAACATAATACGTTCCAAAATTCTACAACTGATCGACGTTAGAGATATAGATCTATAGTTCTGCAAATCTGTTCGACGTCCCTTCTTATAAACGGGGATGACCTGTGCCCTTTTCCAATCCTTTGGAACGCTACGCTCTACTAGAGACCTAGAGTACACCGCTGCAAGAAGGGGTGCAAGTTCCTTCGCATACTCTGTGTAAAATCGAACTGGTATCCTATCAGGTCCAGCGGCCTTTCCTCTTTTGAGCGATTTTAATTGTTTCTCTATCCCTCTGTGGTCTAATTCGATATTTACCATTTTGTCATCTGTGCGACAGTCTAGAGAAGGAACTACAGTGCAGTCTTCCTCTGTGAAACAGCTTTGGAAAAAGCCATTTAGTATTTCGGCCTTTAGTCTGTCATCCTCTGTTTCAGTATCATTTTGGTCACAGAGTGTCTGGACATTTTGTTTTGATCCACCTGCCAAGGCAGTACATAGAACTTTACTTTCGAATTCATTGAACGCCTCTCGAATAGCCCTCCTCACACTACATTTCGCTTCGCGTAATTTTTGTTTGTCTGCAAGGGTTTGGATATGTTTATGTTTGCTTTGAAGTTCCCTTTGCTTACGCAGCAGTTTTCTAACTCGGTTGGTGTACCACGGTGGCTCTTTTCCATCTCTTACGATCTTGCTTGGCACATACTCATCTAACGCATATTGTACGATGGTTTTGAACTTTGTCCACTGATCCTCAATACTATCTGTACTTGAGACAAAACTTTTGTGTTGAGCTATCAGGTACTCTGTAATCCGCTTTTTGTCACTTTTGCTAAACAGAAAAATCTTCCTACCTTTTTTAATATTTCTATTTAAGGCTGAAATCATCGATGCAGTAACCGCTTTATGATCGCTGATTCCCTGTTCTGCATTAACTGTTTCAAATAGTTCGGGTCTGTTTGTCACCAGAAGGTCTAATATGTTATCGCCACGAGTCGGTTCTCTGCTTAACTGCTCAAGGTAGTTTTCATATAAAGCACTTTAAAATATTTCACTGGATTCTTTGTGCCTGCCACCCGTTATGAACGTTTGAGTCTCCCAGTCTATATCCGGCAAATTAAAATCTCCATCCAGAACTATAACATGGTGGGGAAATCTACTCGAAATATTTTCCAAATTATCCTTCAGGTGCTCAGCCACAACAGCTGCTGAGCCCGGGGGCCTATAGAGACATCCAATTACCATGTCTGAGCCTGCTTTAACCGTGACCTTCACTCAAATCATTTCACATTTCTGATCTCCGTCAATTTCCTTCGATACTGTTGCACTTCTTATCGCTATAAACACGCCTCCCCCTTCACTGTCCAGCCTGTCTCTGCGGTATACATTCCAATCTGAGTTTAGGATTTCATTACTGTTTTCGTCTGGTTTCAACCAACTTTCTGTCCCTAGTACTACATGGGCGTTGTGACCGTTTATTAATGGGAGCAGTTCTGGGACCTTTCTATAGACGCTCCTGCAGTTTACTATTAACACATTAATATTGTTATTCCCTGTTGCATTTTGCCTACTCCTACCTTGCAGCGTCTCAGGAGGGGTTTTGTCGGGTAGGAAGGGAATTCTCTAACCTAAAAACCCCCACGTGCACTCCACACATACTCCGCTACCCTTGTAGCCGCTTCCGGCGTGTAGTGCACGCCTGACCTATTCAGGGGACCCTACATTTCCCCACCCGATAGTGGAGGTCGAGAAATTTGCACCCCAGATCTCCGCAGAATCGTCTGAGCCTCTGGTTTAAGCCTTCCACTCGGCTCCAAACCAGAGGGCCGCGATCGGTTCTGGGAACGATACTACAAATAGTTAGCTCTGATTCCACCCCGCGAGCGAGGCTTTCCGCCTTCCCGAATTCCGCCAACCGCCTCTACCAACTGGGAATGACCTCTGAACCCAGACGGCAGGAGTCATTGGTGCCGACATGAACAACAATTTGCAGTCGGGTGCACCCAGTGCTCTCTATCGCCGCCGGTAGGGCGTCCTCCACATCTCGGATGAGACCCCCCGGCAAGCAGACAGAGTGAACACTGGCCTTCTTCCCCGACCTTTCCGCTATTTCCCTAAGGGGCTCCATCACCCGCCTAACGTTGGAGCTCCCAATAAGTAATAAACCCCTCCCCCCGTGTGCCTGCTCGGACCTTGCTGAAGGAGCAGCCACATGTCCACTCACAGGCAGAGCGGGCGATGCCACACGGCCAGCCTCCACATTGACCCTCCGCCTCGTGCGCCGCGAACGCCGCTGAACCCGCCACTCCCCTTGGGGAGAGGGTGGCCCAAACGCGCCCGGTACCCGCGAAGATGTCTCGACAGCAGGGACAGTGGGTGAAGCATCTAACACCTGGGGTGTACCATGCGACGCACCAGGGTAGGGTAGCATGGAGAGCTGCATCAAACCAGTCTCAGGACTGAAGACAACAACAACAACAACAACAACAACAACAACAACAATTTCCTTTATTTGTACTACGAGCCCCTGCTTCTTGACAAATTTCATGATTCTAGGGAAGTGGGAAGTACACTTTAGGTATTAACGAGAAAGGGGGTCTAAGACTTACAAGCATCAATTTTTTTATGTCGCCAAGGGCAGCAGACTGTAGCGCCTGGCGTAATTTCGACTTCGTACTTCTACCAGATGCTGAGAAAACAGGTTTTTATCAGTCGGGCGGGCTAACGCACATACACGCAATAACGTGATCCTTTAAGGACTCTGTTCTTACCGATTGAAGAGCGGAACCCAAAAGAGCTGTAAATTGTGGACGTTGTACACTAATAATTTATTTCCTTAGCCGGTATTGAGCTCATAAGCCGTTATCAGACTTTAAAATCTAAATAAGAAGTGTGATCATGACTCTGTAATGCGGAAAACGGTTAACTAAACAAATTAATAGAGAAGAACATCCGCAATTTACTACTTTTTAATTCTGAAGTTTTTCTACCAACATGTGATGGAAGAATCAGTTAACGTGAAAAGTGGGCAGCTTAGATGTCGTACGTTAATAAAAAAAAAAAAGAGTGATAGCTTCTTTTTCTTATAAAGAAAAGAAACAAAACCGAATAATGGAGGAGTTGAGAGTCTCTATTATGTAATATTAGTGGCATTTGGCCTACAGGCCATATCGTGTGTTAAGCCCTAAATCGGCATAAACTGGAAGGCTCTGAGCACTATGGGACTTAACTTCTGAGGTCATCAGTCCCATAGAACTTAGAACTTCTTAAACCTAACTAACCTAAGGACATCACACTCAGCCATGCCCGAGGCAGGATTCGAACCTGCGACTGCAGCAGTCGGGCGGTTCCGAACTGAGCGCCTAGAACTGCTCGGCCACCGCGGCCGACAAACTGCAAGGCTTCGGCCGGTAGCCATTTGTTTGTGACTGCAGCCAACGTTACCGAGCTGACACTACAGTGTTAGGTAGCCATTGTTCTCCGTGTTGTACTCTGGTGTATTTCGTGCTGTTTACTCGTGATAAGCGCACATAACTCTTGCAATTATTACCTACAAGTCAGTTGATAACTGATCTCAGTTTCGATTATGAAGAAAACTTTAGCGGTTTTTATGTCTGTGCGTGACTCGTGCTAACGTGGGAGCGTGGAACATAGTTTACGGTGGCTGCACTGTAGCAGGCTTCTTCTGCTCCCCGCCAACCCCTCTGGCAACCGGCCAACTGGGGGTCACCACGCCGTACAGCCAATCCTGAGGGTGGCAGCAATTTCGTAACGCTCTACTTAGGTACGATTACACTTCATCAAACACATTCTAATGACTTTTAATATGCACGTTTCATTACATCAGAGGACGGTCAACAAATGTGTGGATAAAGCTGACGATATCCAATCAAATGCCACAAGAAATTTGTTTGCTGAGTGCATACAGCCTGAGTGCCAAGAAAATGTGTTACCTTTAAGAATTATCGCATAACGTCTATGGCTCAAGCCAGTGTTACATAACACACCTATCATATACATCGAAAACATCGATCATATGAAACTCAAATCGCAAATTTCTAGCACGACATACCGAAAGCTTTGGATCAAGGCAATCAAGAAGATACAGTATCTCTTGTTTTCCCGAAAAGCATTTGACTCAGTAGGGCACCTACGCTTACTGTCAAAAGTACCATCATATGGGGTATCAAGTGAAATTTGGTACGGAGCACACAGCATGTTATCTTGATTGGAGAGTCATCGACAGAAGCAGAAGTAACTTCGAGTGTGCTCTAGGGAAGTGTATTGGGATTCTTGCTACTCATATTGTACACTACTGGCCATTAAAACTGCTACACCACGAAGAGGATGTGCTCCAGACGCGAAATTTAACCGACAGGAAGAAGATGCTGTGATATGCAAATGATTAGATTTTCAGAGCATTCACACAAGGTTGGCGCCGGTGGCGACATCTACAATGTGCTGGCATGAGGAAAGTTTCCAACCGATTTCTCATACACAAACAGCAGTTGACCGGCGTTGCCTGGTAAAACGTTGTTGTAATACCTCGTGTAAGGAGGATAAATGCGTACCATCACGCTTCCGACTTTGATAAATGTCAGATTGTAGCCTATCGCGATTGCGGTTTATCGTATCGCGACATTGCTGCTCGCGTTGGTCAAAATCCAATGACTGTTACCAGAATATGGAATAGGTGGGTTCAGGAGGGTAATAGGGAACGCCGTGCTGGATCCCAACGGCCTCGTATCACTAGTAGTCTAGATGACAGGCATCTTATCCGCACGGCTGTAATGGATCGTGCAGCCACGTCTCGATCCCTGAGTCAACGGATGGGGACGTTTGCAAGATAACAACCATCTGCACGTACAGTTCGACGACATTTGCAGTATCATGGACTATCAGCTCGGAGACCGTGGCTGCGGTTACCCTTCACGCTGCGTAACAGACAGGAGCGCCTGCGATGGTGTACTCGACGACGAACCTGGGTGCACGAATGTCAAAACGTCATTTTTTCGGATGAATCCAAGTTCTGTTTACAACATCGTGATGGTCGCACCCGTGTTTGGCGACATCGCGGTGAACGCACATTGGAAGCGTGTATTCGCCATCGCCATACTGGCGTATCACTCGGCGTGATGGTATGGGGTGCCATTGGTTGCACGTCTCGGTCACCTCTTGTTCGCTTTGACGGCACTTTGAACAGTGGACGTTACCTTTCTGACGTGTTACGACCCGTGGCTCTAACCTTCATTCGATCTCTGCGAAACCCTACATTTCAGCTGGATAATGCACGACCACATATTGCATTTCCTGTACGGGCCTTTCTGGATACAGAAAATGTTCGACTGCTGCCGTGGCCAGCACATTCTCCAGATCTCTCGCCAATTGAAAACGCCTGGTCAATGGTGGCCGAGCAACTGGCTCGTCACAATACGCTAGTCACTACTCTTGATGGACTGTGGTATCGTGTTGAAGCTGCATGGGCAGCTGTACCAGTACACGCCATTCAAGCTCTGTTTGACTCAATGCCCAGGCGTATCAAGGTCGTTATTACGGCCAGAGGTCGTTGTTCTGGGTACTGATTTCTCAGGATCTATGCAACCAAACGGCGTGAAAATGTAATCACATGTCAGTTCTAGTATATTTGTCCAATCAATACCTGTTTGTCATCTGCAGTTCTTCTTGGTGTAACAGTTTTAATGCCCAGCAGTGTAGCCGACGATATCCAATTAAATGCCACAAGAAATCTGTCTGCGGGTTGTATGTTGCATTCAGCCTGAATGCTGTCTACGTCTAACAGATGTACAGAACTACAGACCTATATCCCTAACGTCGATCATTTGTAGAATTTTGGAACAGGTACTATGTTCAAGTATAATGACTTTTATGGAGGAATCAGCATGGGTTTCGAAAAAGACGATCGTGTGAAACCCAGCTCGCGCTATTCGTCCACGAGACTCAGAGGGCCATAGACACGGGTTCCCAGGTAGATGCCGTGTTTCTTGACTTCCGCAAGGCGTTTGATACAGTTCACCACAGTCGATTAATGAACAGAGTAAGATCATATGGACTATCATACCGATTGTGTGATTGGATTGAAGAGTTCCTAGATAACACAACGCAGCGTGTCATTCTCAATGGAGAAAAGTCTTCCGAAGTAAGAGTGATTTCAGGTGTGCCGCAGGGGAGTGTCGTAGGACCGTTGCTATTTACAATATACATAAATGACCTTGTGGATAACATCGGAACTTCACTGAGGCTTTTTGCGGATGATGCTGCAGTATATCGAGAGGTTGTAACAAAGAAAAATTGTACTGAAGTGCAGGAGGATCTGCAACGAATGGACGCATGGTGCAGGGAATGGCAATTGAATCTCAATGTAGACAAGTGTAATGTGTTGTGAATACATAGAAAGAAAGATCCTTTATCATTTAGCTAAAAAATAGCAGGTCAGCAACTGGAAGCAGTTAATTCCATAAAGCATCTGGGAGTGGGCATTAGGAGTGATTTAAAATGGAATGATCATATAAAGTTGATCATCGGTAAAGCAGATGCCAGACTGAGATTCATTGGAATCCTATGGAAATGCAATCCGAAAACAAAGGAAGTAGGTTACAGTACACGTGTCGCCCAATGCTTGAATACTGCTCAACACTGTTGGATCCCTACCAGATAGGATTGATAGAAGAGGTACAGAAGATCCAACGGAGAGCAGCGCACTTCGTTATAGGATCATTTAGAAATTGCGAAAGCGTTACGGAGATGATAAACGTCAGTGGAAGACTGCGAGAGAGACGCTCAGTAGCTCGGTACGGACTTTTGTTGAAGTTTCGAGAACATACCTTCACCGAGGAGTTAAGCAGTATATTTCTCCCTCCTACGTATATCTCACGAAGAGACCGTGAGGATAAAATCAGAGAGATTAGAGCCCGCACAGAGACGTACCGACAATCTTTCTTCCCACGAACAATACGAGACTGGAATAGAAGGGAGGACCGATAGAGGTACTCGAAGTACCCTCCGCCACACACCGTCAGGTGGCTTGCGGAGTATGTATGTAGATGTAGAATGCCAAGAAAATGTGTTTTACTTGTCTTGTTACCTTCAGAGTGAGAATTATCGCATAACGTCTATGGCTTTAACCGGTGTTACATAATACACCTACCATATACATCGACAACATCGATCATATGAAACCCAAATCGCACTTTTCTAGCATGACATAGCGAAAACTTTGGATCAAGGCAATCAAGAAGATACAGTATCTCTTGTTTTCCGAAAAGCATTTGACTCAGTAGGGCTACTACGCTTACTGTCAAAAGTACGATCATATGGGGTATCAAGTGAAATTTGTGACTGGACTGAGGACCTTTTGGTAGGTAGGACACAGCATGTTATCTCGGATGGAGAGGCATCGTCAGATGTAGAAGTAACTGCGCCTGTGCCGCAGGGATGTAACGAAGTAGTTTCTGAAAGAAGCTGTATAAATATTCAGTCAGATCTTTATAAGATTTCAACATGGTGTAGAGATTAGCAGCTTCGCTCTATTTTGCAGTTCACAAAACAACAACAAAAATCCGCAGTGTCATATGACTGTAATATCAGTGACTCGCTGTTAGAATCGGTCAACTCATACAAATAATGGGGAGGGGGGGGGTAGGGGGGGGGGGGTAGGGATATGAAATGGAATGATCACGTAAGTTTAGTCGTGGGTAAAGCAGGTGGTAGACTTAGGTATGTTGGTGAAGTACTGGGGAAGTGCAATGAGTCCACAAGCGAGATTGCTTACAAATCATTCGTGCGAGTGGTTGTAGAATATTGCTGAAGTCTGTGGGATCCGTACCAAATAGGACTAATAGCGGATATTGAACATATCCAGAGAAGGGCAGCACGAATGATAGTTGGTTTTTTTCATCCGTGAGAGAGTGTCACAGGGATATTGCCAGAAGTGAACTGGAAGACTCTTGAAGATAAACGTAAGCTGTCCCGACAAAGTTTGCTAAGAAAGATTCAAATTGCGGCTTTAAATGATTACTGTAGGAATTTACTACAACACCCAACGTATCGCTCACACAGGGATCGTGTGGATAAGATCAGAATAATTACAGCACGCGCAGAATCACTGAAACAATCATTCTTCCAACACTCCATGTGTGAATGGAACGGGAAGAAACCCTAATAACTGGCACATGGCGTACCTTCACGGTGGTCAGCAGAGTATAGATGTAGACATAGATACAAGTCTGCACCAGTTCCCCAAGTGTACAAGTCTGGAACTGACAAATTCTTCGTTCGGCCCTTCACATACACAGTTAACGTGTAGGTCTGCGCCCTCAAGGGTAGGCGCTACATATTCGGAACTGCAAACTTGTTTATGTCGTTGAATGTGAAATTTGATGTTTTTGTGACGTTGCTATTTACTCATACTGAAACTTCGGTGAGCTCTAGGTTTGTATATACTAAGCATTTATTATCTAGTGCATCTAGTATGCAATAACATTGCGATAAGGGGGAATTATTGACTGAACGTTTTATGCCATGCTGGCACAAACAAATGATTACCTGCGTTCACATTTCAAAGCATTTTGGCCACTGTAGTCGTTAGGAGAAAGCAGAAGGACGACGTAACGTCAGCAGTAGGAACTGGGTTCGACGCTAGCTGGGAAGAATGGGTGGTTGGTTGTTTGGTTAGTCGATTGATTCTGGAGAAGGAATCAAACAGCGAGGTTATCGATCCCATCGGATTAAGGAAGGAAGGAAGGAAGGAAGGAAGTCGGCCGTGCCCTTTCAAATGAACCATCCCGGCATTTGCCTGAAGCGATGTAGGGAAATCACGTAAAACCTAAATCAGGATAGCCTCCCAAATGCGAGTGCAGTGTGCTAACCACTGCGCCACCTCGCTCGGTGAAGGATTGGCGAACGCAGGGACGTATGCCCCTTGTTAAGGAAGGAGTTGAGGCCCGTAGACCCACGGTAATTTAGGAAATTCGTCAAAATGCATGTGCGTTGTTTCGAAAAGCTGCCCTCCATGGTACATAACGGGATTTGCTCTAGTGACACGGTAACGAGGTAACTACCTCACGCTCTCTGTTCACGCACTTTTATCGCACCCTATACTTTCTCAGCACCGTCCTATCTTTATATATGTTTGCAGGTAGGGATATTTAGCAGCCAAATAACTGTTAAAATTCGTGGTGAAACCTTCAGCTCTGCTTTATTTTGCACAATTTCCTAGTAGTTTCGGTCAATGACAATTATCAAGCTTAGCTTGCATACAGGGCAGTAAGGCTATACCATAATTTGAACAAAAGTAATTTGCTCTATCGAGCCCACCGGAGTCAGTAAAAATTTTTCACAACAGTAACTGTGTAAAATAGTTTTCATCAAGAAGCAAAGTCCACATCGGCAGCTAGTCGGTTACTACTGTTACAGCATCAACTGACCCACTAATTACCAAACTGTTCTTTTGAAATTCAACGTTGAACATTTACAAAAGTACATTTCCGTCAGAGACTTGAGTAGCTCTTCAGTCCTACTATATGATGCTGACCGCTTCAGCTAGTGTGTTACTAGCTGTCGACGCGGACTTTGCTTCTTGACCAAAACTATTGTACACAGTTATTATCGTGGTCTTGCGGTAGCGTTCTCGCTTCCAACGCACGGGGTCCAGGGTTCGATTCCCAGCGGGGTCAGGGATTTTTCTCTGCCCCGAGATGACTGGGTGTTGAGTCTCTTTCATCATCATTCCCGCGCAAGTCGCCGTAGTGGCGTTAAAGAACTTGTGGAGCGGCGGCCGAACCGGCCCGCGAGGGGTCTCCCGGCCACCAATGCCATACGCTCATTACTAACATTATTGTGAAAACTTTTTACGTATTTTTGTGGGCTCAAAAGAGCAAATTACTTTTGTTCAAATTACGGTATAACATTCCTGCCCTTTATGTCAGCTAAGCTTTATAATGGTCACTGACCCGAACTAGTAGTGCATAGTTCAAAATAAATGACAGCTGAAGGTTTCACCATCAATTTCAACACTGTCGTTTCTAGAAGGCTGAAATAAAACGGAAGATGCAATGAACCTCAAAGACATGTGGTACTTTCACCAATAAAGGTGTGAGTAGACGTATCAAAATAAAATTATATGCTTATTTGCGTAAAACATATAAGCTCATAATTAGACATTTGTAGATAAACCTCATTAAGGTACAGCATATCTAGAGGATCGTATGCCTCACTAAGCACGCTAATACCTTCTTTGTTCCATTCCTTTTCTACAGTAAGATCCTATCATTAGATACACAGCTTTTCTTAATTACAATGCAGGAAAGAGTTCATTTGTTTTACTATTGTATTTATAAAGAATTAATCACAGAAAATTGTGTAAAGAGCTCATGTATGTATCTCCTCCGCTCACTGCCGACCACGGATGAAAACGAAGTAAGACCAGACAAAACTACAGGCACAGCTGCGGCGTCTTTGATTGCTATGGGAGATGGCTTATCGGAACTAGCAACACTTGAAATATTATTTCACTTCATTATGTGAACGATCCGAGAGATTTACTTAATGTGATACAACGCTTTGCCTCAGTGGCGCTTGATAATTTACATCACCTGATGTACCAGTTAACAAGCTGTTCTCTCGAAGTACAATGTTCGACGTTCACGTTCACGTTCACAGAGCACACTCCCATCAGTGACTTGAGCAACGCGCTGCTGTGCAGAGAGAGAGAGAGAGAGAGAGAGAGAGAGAGAGAGAGAGAGAGAGAGAGAGAGAATTCTTCAGCCTGTCCCATTCGTCGCTCAGCCTGTCCCATTCGTCGCTAATATCTGTGGCATCTATGTGCGCTGCCGACTTTGGTGTGTCATCGCGATCTTTGGAGAACACCACCAAAAACACTAACACGCAGAAGTCTCGCGCGTGCTTGGGTACGCGGCAGACTAGAATCGCTTATACTTCTCCCTGACGGATGAACCGTCAGCTAAAATCGTACATTGCTGCCGCTAGGTGGCAGGCATTCGAAATATGGCTTTTACATGTCAGGTATGTTGCGAAATAACCGGCTTAACGCGGAAGAAGTTGGTGTTTTTTAGGCGCCTCTGCATAGATATGGTTGTACCGTCACGTTGTTTCCGTCGCTGCGGGAGAGCCTCAGCATTGTTCAGTCCCTCGGAATGCACAGTGGACATGATTGGATGCAGGTGATCTGACGGGATGTTTACGTACGTGTCACCTGTCAGAGGCGTATCAAGACGTATCAGGGATCCCATTTACTCCACCTGCACACACACCTCCCCCCCCCCCCTCCCCCACACACACACCATTACAGAGCCTCCAGCAGCTTCTGACATGCACGGTCCACGGATTCATGAGGTACACATCCACCCGCTCGATACAACTGGACTTCTCCGACCAGGCAACATGTTTCTGGTCACTAACAGCCTAATGTCGGTGTTGACGGGCCCAGGCGAGGCGTTAAGCTTTGTATCGTGCAGTGATCAAGGGCACACTTCGACCCCAAAAGGCCATATCGATAATGTTTCGTCGAATGGTTCGCACGCTGACTCTCGTTGACAGCCCAGTGTTGAAATGTGTACATATTTGCGGAATGGTTGCACTTCTGTCACGCTGAAGGATTCTCTTCAATCGTCGTTGGTCCCGTTCCTGCAGGATCTTTTCCCGACCGCAGCGACGACGGAGATTTGATATTTTACCGGATTCCTGATATTCGTGTCACATTCGTGAAATAGTAGCACGGGAAAATCCCCACTTCATCGCTACCTCGGGGATGCTGTGTCCCATCGCTCGTGCGCCGACTATAACACCACGTTCAGACTCGCTCACATTTTGATAACCTCTCATTGTAGCAGCAGTAACTGACCTAACAACTGCGCCAGACCCTTGTAGTGTTATATAGGTGTTGCCGACTACAGCGCCGTATTGAAATGAAACGAAATTTGTGGTGAGTTCCTATCGGACCGAACTAATGAGGTCATCTGCCCCAAGCCTCACACATTACATAATCTAAGTTAAACCGACTCACGCTAAGGACAACACACACACACCCACGCCCCCTGGAGGACTCAAACCTCCGACGAGGGGAGCCACGCGAACCGTGGCAAGGCGCCTAGACCGTGCGGCTACCCCGCGCGGCAGCGCCGTACTCTGCCTGTTCATACTTCTCTCTATGTGACTACGCTTGCCTATACCAGTTTCTTTGACGCTTCAGTGTATATAGATTGGCATATTCCTTGCTCCATATAAATTTCGCCTTCTTCACGTGATTTTCGTTGCCCTTGGTAGCATTCATAATTTCCATTACCAGTGAATTAGCTTTGTCCATACCCGCTGGCGTCTTAAAACATTATTACAAGTGTCTGCAATTAGATAGAATCGAAATATTTTTTTGTATGCGGGTCTGTACGTAATGTATGGCTACAACGACAACTGCGACTTTGGCAGAAAAACATATAACTGTAATTGGGAAGAGAAATCAGTTGTTTGTATCCAGAGCTTTGACACAGGAATGGGCTAGCCCAGACTGTGGTTTTGGAGCCGTCTGTGTACAGCTCGAAATACTCCGGGAAATTAGCTGCAGTGACCTTTTCTTTTCGAAACTGCGCTTAAGTCAAGGACTCTATGTTTACAAAATACCAGACAATATAAAGTTGAAAATATATGAAACTGGAGCACAGTATTATTCATTCACCATCATTAGTGTTCTGCCAATAGGCAGGTTTTCACATGGTAGTTCTCTAGGCTGTCCGGTCTTCTCTCCAGATCCGCATAATTTCCTCTTCCCTTTATGTCGTCTATCATCTTGTATCTCCTTCTTCTTCTCCTCAGTCTTCTCCCACAAACCAGTCCTTCCAAAGCATCTGCTAGCAGGCACTACCTTGTCAATGAATGTCCCAACCACTTCTTTTTCCTTTCTGTTATAACCGTCAGCAGACATCATCTCTCACAAACCCTTTCCAATACTCTTTCATAACTCACTCTTTGCATCCAGCTTAACCTCTCCATTCTCCTCCACATTCACATCTCAAATGCTTCTGACTTTTTTTTTCATCCTCTCGTCTCAGCGTCCATGTTTCTGTCCTATATGGTGCCACACTCCAGACAAAACATTTGCCAAGCCTTTTCCTTTGACCTTTATCTAATTTGCCGCATAACAGTCTCCTCTTTCCGTTGAATGCCTCCTTCGCTATGGCAATTCGACTTTTCACCTCCTGGTGACATCTCAAGTCTTCAGTTACCGTGCTTCCGAGATATTTAAATGCACTTACTTGGCTAATGGTAGATTGTCCTATTTTAATATTGGACAGTCTGCGTCTTGTACTGATGACCATACTCTTTGTTTTTGCTGTGTTTATTTGCATCCCATATTCCACACAAGCTTCGTTCACATCTTTCAGCATGTTATTCACTATCCGCTCACTTTCTGCCACTAATACCAGCAAATATTATACGTTCTATACAGTATTATTAGAAGAAAGGAAGTGGAGAGGGTGGTCAGCAATCTGCGGTTCTTTGTCGATGATGCTGTGATGGTATCGTCGTTGAGTGACTGTAGGAGGATACAAGATGACAAAATGTCTAGATGGTCTTATGGACGCATCTTGATGCAAGTGTATAATTTAATCCAGTTGAGTAGGCAAAAATCCCGCAATGTTCGGATACAGCAACAGTAGCGTGCTGCTTGTGGCAGTCAAGTCGATAGATACACTGGAAAGAGGGGTGAAATGGGACGAGCGTGTGCAGATCGTGGTAAGGGAGCCGAATGGTACAGCTCGGGGTATTCGGAGAATTTTAGAAAAGTGTGAGTCTTCTGCAAAGCAGACGGCATATAGGACACTAGTGAGAGATTTGAGTGAGTTTGAAAATCATGTTATAGTCGGAGCACGAGCGATGGGACAGAGCATCTCCGAGGTAGCGATGATGGGGGGATTTTCCCGTATGACCATTTCATAAGTGTGCCGAATCCGGTAAAACATCAAATCTCCAACATCGCTGCGGCCGGAAAAAGATCCTGCAAGAACGCGACCAACGACGATTGAAGAGAATCGTTCAATGTGATACAAGTGCAACACTTGCGAAAAATGATGCAGATTTCAAAAAAATGCTCAAATGTGTATGAAATCTTATGGGACTTAACTGCTAAGGTCATCAGTCCCTAACCTTACACACTACTTAACCTAAATTATCCTAAGCACAAACACACACACCCATGCCCGAGGGAGGACTCGAACCTCCGCCGGGACCGGAGTGGCCGAGCGGTTCTAGGCGCTACAGTCTGGAGCTGCCCGACCGCTACGGTCGCAGGTTCGAATCCTGCCTCGGGCATGGATGTGTGTGATGTCCTTAGGTTAGTTAGGTTTAAGTAGTTCTAGGTGACTGATGACCTCAGATGTTCAGTTCTATAGTGCTCAGAGCCATTTGGGACCATCCGCACAGTCCATGACTGCAGCGCCAAGACCGCTCGGCTAATCTCGCTCGATGCAGATTTCAACGCTGGGCCATCGTGTCAACGAAACATCTTCGATATCGGCTTTCCGAGCAGAAGGACCACTCGTGTACCCTTGATGACAGCACGCCACAAAGCTTTACGCCTCGCCTGCGCCCGCCAGCACCGACATTGGCCTGTTGATGACTGGAAACATACTGCATGGTCGGACGAGTCTCGTTTCACATTGTCTCGGACGGATGGACGTGTACTGGTATGGAGACAACCTAATGAATCCATGGACCCTGTATATCCCCAGGGAACTGTTCAAGCTGGTGGAGCCTGTGTAATGGTGTGGTTCGCGTGCAGGTGCAGTGGTATGGGAGCCCTGACACGTCTAGATACGACTTTGACAGGTGACACGTACGCAAGTATTCTGTCTGATCACCTGCAAGCATTCGCGACCATTGTGCATTCCGAGGGACTTGCGCAATGCAACAATGCAACGCCACACACGTCGAGGATTGCTACAGAGTGCCTCCAGGAACACTTTTCTGAGTTTGAAGACTTCCGATGGCCACCAAACTAGCTGGCCCCTGTGGCCGAGCTGTTCTAGGCGCTTCAATCCGGAACCGCGCTGCTGCTGCGGTCGTAGGCTCGATCCTGCCTCGGGTGTGGATGTGTGTGATGTCCTTAGGTTAGTTAGGTTTAAGTGGTTCTAAGTCTGGGGGACTGATGACCTCAGATGTTAAGTCCCATAGTGCTTAGACCTATTTGAGCCACCAAACTCCCCAGACATGAAAGTTACTGAGAATATCTGGGATACTTTACAACGTGCTGTTCAGAAGAGATCTCCACCCCGTTGTTCTCTTAGGGATTATCGACACGCCTGCAGGATTCACGGTGTCAGTTCCTTCCAGTACTACCTCAGACATTAGTCGAGTGCACTCCACGTCGTGTTGCGGCACTTCTGCATGCTCGCGGGGGCCGTATACGATACTAGGCAGATGTACTCTAGATACTAAGAAATAATCCTGATAAAAATCAATATAATAAAAAACCAACGAAGCATTTCCCGTGGGGCAGAGAGAAAAGCTGGAGGCGATGTCTGCCAACATGTCCACACTAGGAACGTTTGCGCAACGGTGTCTAAGAATTGTCTGACGTCTTAAATTTCAAACCGGAGTGGAAAGTTCTGCGATTCTGTTGCAAAAGCGTGTCTGTACACAGTTGTCTATATACAAAACAGCTCGATTGTCTATAGAAACAGCACAGATGCAAAAATCGTTGGAGTTTCTATAGTAGTGTGTGCAAGACCTTCACGTGTTGTGCACCTGTCTCCGAAGCTCAACTGGGCTCTGTGCCGACGGGGTGTCACCGTGGCACGACACGTTCTGCCTCTGCCTGCGGCGCGACGTAGGTTTCGCACGCACATTCTGTGACACAACACCCGTATTCGCGTCTTCCACAACACGAGGTACACTCGCTAGGAGTTTGAAGTACAGCAGACATCCAGCAGGCCGTAGAGAAGGCGGTCGGCAGGGGCTATGCAAGATGGGCGAATGGGGAGCAATGGTGCTGCCGTAATGTCGCCGTTATGAGTCCGTAACCGCGACAGGCGAGTAATTAGAGCAACGGGGGCGGAGACCTGGAGTGGATGGGAGCCGGTGGAACGCTAGGGGGTGGCGAGGGCGTGGCCAGCATCTTACGTAGCAAGCGGCTCCGCCAGTGCTTCGTGTGATTTGTCAATCTGAGCATCGACGCTTATTTCCAGATTGCACCCTCATCACTCCACTTCCAGAGGGCAACATTAGATGAAAATTAAAAAAAAAAAGAGTGTGTGCCGTAGATATGACGTGAACAAACACAACGAACAGTTGTGCGATTTTTCTTTATCCAGTGCACTCTTCCAGGTGTTCCTAAGTGCATAACCGTTGTCTCTGTTAAATTTACTGTCGCTAAGTCTAATTTCGACTGCTTCCTGGATCACAGAGTCCCCGTAATTCGATGCGTTGGCTATGGTTTTACAGAGCACAGAGAAAGTGTGTCATTGTGAAACTGCTGCGTTCGTTTGACAAAACTATTACGTTCTCAGATGGCTCTGAGTACTATGGGACTTAACATCTGAGGTCATCAGTCCCCTAGATTTATAACTAACTAAACCTTAACCAACCTAAGGACATCACACGCCTATGTCCGAGGCAGGATTCGAACCTGCGACTGTAGCAGCAGGGCGGTTCGGGACTGAAGCGCCTAGAACCGTTCGGCCACAGCGTCCGTCTATTAAGTTTTCATCATTCCCTTGGCAGTGATCACATTCACATTCGCTTACTGTTACTAATGCCGTGTATGGCACACCAGACGTTTTTCCCGGTGCAGTATTCGGCTGAGTTGTCGCTTTGTCATCAATCGATTGCGGTTCCAATTCGAAAGCCACTTCTTTTCGGCTGGTAATGGAGTAGTTCAACTTTCATTATAGGTGCCATCCATACACCTCGCTGTTGCAAACGGACGTTACACCACGACACAGACACATATTTGAGTACAGAGAACAGCGGGTGGTGAGGGAGGTGGGAGGACCTTTGACCAAGGCTCGCGCGCTTTGCAGTTCAACACGGTGACCACGTAACCCGGACGCCTCGGTTGTTCCACGCCGTTCTGTGTTGCACTTCTTGCTCTTGGACTGTTCACGAAACAGTGCTTCTTTTTTGCAGTTCATCTACTTCCTGCTTTCATGCTTGACCTGCGCTCACGGCCTGTCGGCTGGGTCGCCTTACCAGTACATCTGACGGGGGTGCGATGGCGAGTTTGTCTTGTTAGGAACCGGTCAAACGACCTCACACAGCCGGCCGTTGCGTGGATATGTATGACAATTCGACTTCCGGAGATTAACCGAGCTGAAAACTTCTATCTGAGACTCCCTCGCTTCCGATGATGCTTTCAGCATTAAATGGTCCAAATGGCTGTGAGCACTATGGGACTTAACTTCTGAGGTCGTCAGTCCCCTAAAACTTAGAACTACTTAAACCTAACTAACATCACACACATCCATGCCTGAAGCAGGATTCGAACCTTCGACCGTCAGCATTAAATGATGAAAGCTTATGCACGGAAAAATACCAAATGGCCAAGGCACGATTCGCATAATCCCCAACAAAAACCGGCAAGTGTGTATGTGAATTATGTGATCCCGCTGCATTCATTTACAGAAGATGCTATCGGAAAGAGACTGTGCGGCCATTCTGCTAGCACCATGGAGTACGCCGCACAAAGGTCACAAGAAGAAGCAGAAAATCCTTCATGTCTGCGGAATTCTTGAGCATATTCTAAGTTCGAATACAAGTAATACGTTTCCTTGAGACCGGAAAGCTGTTGTCGACGGATCAGCACGCATTTACAAAGCATCGCTCGCGCGCAACTCGGCTTCCACTCTCTTCGCAAGGTATCCAACTACACCACAGCAGGACGTGAGTGGCTCAAAGACTTCTTGAGTAATAGAACTTACTGAGTTGTCCTCGATCGCGAGTGTTCACCAGAGACAAGGATATCGTTAGGAGTGCCATAGTAAAGTGTGACGAGACCTCTCCTTTCCCTCTATACATAAATTATCTGATGGTTGCGTCTTCATGACGCTACGGTGTACTGGAATGTCTCACCTTTGAGTGACTGCATGAGGAGACAGGATGGCCTCTGTCTTCAATTGTAGGAAAATGTAGATAGTGCGCATGAGTAGCGAAAACAATCGTGTAACGTTCGACTGCAGCGGTAGTAGTGTGCTAATGGAAACAGTCGCATCGATTAAATACCTGGGCGTAACGCTGCAGAGCGATATGAAATGGAACGACCACGTCAGCTTGGTAGTCGGGAAGGTCAATACTCGACTTCGTTACAGTGTGAGAATTTTGGGAAGTGTGGCTGATCTGTAAAGGAGACCGTGTATACAACGCTAGTGTGAATCATTCACTATGTTTACATGCGACACGTCTTTCGAAAGACGAAAATAGAATGTCTAAAATCGTTTTTCGCTGTCGTGTCAACAACTAAGGTCTGAAATGGATTTCCTAGCCCAGTTAAAAATGGCGCCTGGAAAACATCTGATCCAGTTTCTGATTCAGTCAACACAGTCGTTATTTCTCTTCACTTAAATATTAAAAGTAGATAGCTTCATAATCAGTTTAATATTTCTGCTACTCCTTCATTGCACAGTAACTCCATATTAAACGAATATTCCGAAAACAAGACGTAACTTGACAACCCATGCACGTTTCAAAACCGGTTACGTTTACATTACGGAAGTGGAAAACCGGCAACTAGAAGCGGATTTTCCAAAATCGATTTTAAAGTATTTACACGATATCCCAGAAGCGATATTTGGAAATAGATTAACGTAATACGGTTTTCGGAGCGTCATGTAAGCAGGATGATTCTTGACTACTGCAGGACTGTCTGGGATCCCTACAAGGTCAGTTTAAGGGAAAAGTTGAAGCAGTTCACAGGCGTGCTGCGAGTTTTATGGAGACACGTCGTGAACTCAAATGGCTACCCTGCGTTGAAGACGAAGCTCTTCTCGTGACACACTATTGACAAAATTAAGGGAAATGGCGTTTGCAGCTGATTGCAAAACGATTCTGCTACCACCAACGCACATTTCGCTAAAGGGCAATGAAGGTAAGAGTCAGCCGTTTCATCCCCGCTCCATTTGCTACTGGGACAGGAAAGGGTGTTACAAGATAACCTTCCGCCGTTCACCGTATGATGGCTTGTGGATTACAGAGGCAGCTGTGGATGCGGTTCTTACATCTACGTATCCCTTCTAATTGATACTCGGTCGGAATCAGCGCAGTAACACCCGGCGACATCTTCCACCGACAGCGGCGATTAAACTTTCGCGGCAGCACGAGCGAGTGCTGTGATTTCGCCTCGCTAATCCAAGTCCGTGGCGCGAGGTATTTCCAGAAGTTTCCGGCGGGGAGCAATAACCTTCCGCCTTAGCCCGGAACTGCACTCGCAAAAAGCACCATCCACCCTCTACCATCACGTTCCTCCGTGGAGTTGACGCAGAAAAGCCATCGGTCTCTCTCCTCTGCCTTCATCAATTACTCTGCTCTTCCTCTTGCTAAACTGGAACTCATTTGTCGAACGGTCACGTATCGATTGGTTTTCGCAATACGGTATCCTGTTTCACAACATCCGCTCCTTCCCAGGAAACAAAACCCTATTTATTCATACCCTGTCTCAACACACAAGTCCATACCCTGTCCCTTTTTCCCATGACCCCTTCGACCATAGCCCTTTACAATATCTGAAATTTGGAAGTTAAAATGCAAGCTCAACCACTCACATGTAACAGCACTAATTTTTACATCCTTTGGAGGCATTCGAATTCAGCACAAAAAAGCGCAGTTTGTCATCACTGTCTAAATGTGGAACACATTCGTAGAAAAATCAATAAAATTTCAGTCGTCACTACTCTACCAACAATCTCTCTTTGGGACAGCGGTTGATCAAACGACTATATTCGGCGTAACACTATAAACCAAAAGAATGGGCCAAGAAATGAAAGTACTGTTTTTTGTTTATAGTAGTCCTGAAGATGTGTTGCGTCGAAAGTAATCGTTTAAAATAATCTGTAATGATACTGCTGTGGCGGCTGGTTTTCTTTATTTACTCAAAAACAGACCATCAGCAACTGTATTTGGGACAGTAAACCACCATAATATGGTCACAGGTCAACTGAAGGGGCCGTGCGGGGTAGCCTTGTTGCGGTCCGCGCGCCTCCACCCGCCGGGGGTTCGAGACGTTCCTCAGGCATGGGTCTGTGTGTTTTCCTTAGCGTAAGTTAGTTTAAGTTGGCTTAAGTAGTGTGTAAGCCTAGGGACCGATGAGCTAAGGAGTTTGGTCCCATAAGATCTTACCACAAATTTACAATTTTTTTCAACTGAAGGTACTGATACGCGTTGTCGGATTCGCCCTGTGACTTTCTAACGTATATGCAACCAATATGTAACGTAGCTACAGCCAATGTTGCCTGTGTTCATCTGTGAAAGTGGACTCGATAAGCAACCTCAGCTACCCGTAAACGGCGTCTAACTTGCATAACACTGTGTGCGTGTTGTATGTGTCAGTTTCAGTGTCATTTGAGCCCTCAACAGATCGTTACATGAAGAAGTAACGTTAGGATTAGCTATCTGACTGCGTTTCTGAACAAGAATTTACAAGTTCTAACAACCCTACCACAACAAAGGTAAAATTTAATTATGATTGTAGTGTTGCTCACGCTGCTAAATATTGCATTTTCGGGAACAACAAAGTTACATTATGTGGCAGGTGTCATTAGAGCACGGTTAATAAAGTCACTTCATGAAATAATGGATAAACTAGGCACTTTTCTTTTCGTGTTTCCCATGCTGGTCTTGTTGTGAACTCATGGCTCAATCGTCGAAAATCTAGGTAGTGATGATTCCAAGCTCGGATGGAAAGAAGCCTAGGTGTTATTCTGCGATATTCAAAAGTTTGATAGATGTGTTTCACAAACCATTCTTGAAGATTAAACTTTTGCAAGTTAGGACGTTGGTGATATAAGAAAGTAATCAGCACTCCGAATTTAAGTTACACTTATTTTTTATTGCTTTTGTTACAATATCACGCAAGTCATTCGAAAACATCACCTCACAATACAAAACATCTTCCTCACTGTTAAAGATCACATTTCATAAACTGACTACAACTTGCGTCTTTTGAACATGACGACCAAGACTTGACGCTCTCTAATAACCGCTTACGCGCCCGAAAATCAAAGTTACAAGTACGTCAAAGATCATAGTGACAAAAGAAAGAATTCACATAAGAATAATATCAATGCAATATAAACATATCTATGTATCAAAGTACCTCCACATTAATGAAATCAAATCTGAATGTTGTCTCAGAAATATTTTAACTACTTTACTGGTATCGAGAGGTTGAGGTGAGGTGCCGTAATGGTTACGTAATTCAAGTACCATTACAAAGTGATACAGAACCTGACTTGTGCAATGAAATTTACTGGACTGGAGTACATGTGGCGTGTCAGTGTCTCTGTTTCGGCCCTAAGTTTGGCAATCACCTTTATAGGCGACTGCCTTTCTCCATGTGGTTTACAGCAGTTCTCAGCAGCATGCAGCAGAGCAGTGGTTAAAGCTTATCGTTACTAAGAATGAATTTAATAAAGAGGAGTTTTCTTCGGTCCTGTTAACTACTAAATAACTTTTGAGAAGGGATTTCATTAGTGGAATCTATTTAAAACTTCAGAATCATCATGAACATGTATTAAAAATGGCCAAATGCCTCACATTGACCGGATAAGTATCAATAATGGCTGAGTGCCAGATCAACAGATCATTTCAAGTGCAAATTTACGTCAACATTCAGTGACCACAGCATACTATTTAGATCTGGAGATTTATTATTATCATTTAGATGATGAGGAGGCTTCTGTAACTGATAAGCAAAACATGGGATTATTGCAAACTCGGACTCACAGTCACGAGCCTAACGCTGCAATTGCTTTTGCGCTATGTTTGCGAATTCTACCTTGAATTCCATCTTCAAGCGAAGTTAAGCCATCTAAATCTCTCCTGGCTGTAAAAATGGAACAGGGGTCACCGAGGCGAGGGCAGCGTTACACGTCCTCTGTCTCCGACCTCTCGACCGACACCAATGCTTCCACCCTCGCAGACACACCTCGTCTCACAGCAATGCTTAGAATCGCGCTCCCATCTTTCGCCCGCAGATTGTCACTATCGATATCTGAGTGCTAACACAGTGCAAAGACTAGCGTTAAGGGGAGTCGTAACGCCCAAAATGACAAAATTTGACATTTTTACTTTTATGCAAATTATGAAAACGTGGATGTTTATGCTTCATTTGGTGTTGGTTTTATTGAAATATTCGATTATTTACTATTTTAAATAAATATTTGAAAATAATCATGCAATGACATTTCCGACAATTTTGTTTTCCATCATTTAGCATATTGGCGTTTTTCTCTGGAACTATATAGTCTAGAAGGTTGTGGTTTCTTTTATAGAGAACTGTCCGTTTCATAAGTTGCCTACACTGGCGGTACTTCGCAATAAACTCTTTGAACTATACATTCGTTTGTGTTTGACAATATCAGTTATCCACTAGCCGCGTTTTAGTTTTTTGTGTTTCCTGTGATAGTTTTCGTCATGACTAAACCAAAAGGAGTGTTAAAAAAATACGAAACAAAGAAACAGATACTACAGAACAAATATAGCAGCAGTAAGAAGAGTGTGAAACAGAGTGTTGTCGTATATGTGGAGGGGAAATTGAAATTTCTGCACAGCTATCTCAACGCAATGGTCTGGTGTGCACTTTACAAATAATGTGTTTGAACTGTAAAAGACTTTAGAAGTGTAAAGAATGGGCTTTTTGGCACTAATCTAAGATACTTCTATGGACTACAACTCCATAGTAAGAAGCAGTGTCAAAGCGTGTGCTATGGAGTCAGTGACTACAGCAGCAGAGCTGGATGTAGCAGAAAATGGTAGTTCTGGTATAGCAATATCATTCGATGGATTCTGGCAAAAAAAGATGTTTCCAGTCAAAGAATTCATGTGCATCTATTATCAGCATCGACAATGGGAAAGTATTGGATGTTGATGTGTTGACCATGTACTGTCATGGTAGTAGGCAAGCAGGAAAGAGTACTGAAAAGCAAACTAATCATGAAATGAATTGTCAGAGAAACTATGAAGGAAGTAGTGTATGCATGGAGGTTGCTTCTATAGTGAAAATGTTCCAACGTTCCCAGCATGACCGTGCTGTTCGCTACATGAGTTTTCTTGGGGAGGGAGACTCACTATCGTATAAGGCAGTGGTGGAGAGTAAAACGTATGGTGATTTATCAGTTACAAAACTAGAGTGCATTAATTATGTGCAAAAGAGTATGGGCACGAGACTACGTAGACTCAAACAGCAGTTGGGAAGTACCAAGTTATCTGAAGGTCTAATTGTAAGACGTCGACTGACTGATAAACAAATTGATCAGATTACACAATGTTATGGTATGGCTATTAGAAGTAACAGGGATAATTTAGATGGTATAAAGAGAGCTGTTTGGGCAATTTATTTTCACAAGCTGTCTACAGATGCTGAACCAATACACAACTTGTGTTCCACTGAATGGTGTAAATACTTGAAGGCAAAAGAGGGGGGTAAAGTAGACACTTTCTCGCACAAAATTACTACACCAAATGCTGTTATGCTTGCCATGAAACCTGTGTTTCAGGATCTTGCCCAACCAGAGCTGTTGAAGAAATGTCTCAAGGGCAAAAAACAAAAAAAACGAATGAATCATTTAACAATGTTGTATGGTCAAGGTTACCAAAAAATGTGTTTGTTGGAAGTCAGTCTTTGAACTTGGTGTTTTGGATGCTGTTCTTACTTTTAATGATGGCTAGTCTGGTAGACTACACGTTTTGGAATATCTTGGCATTCGTAAAGGTCACAACACCACTAAGGGCAGCACTGGGTGAGGAAGATGGAGGAGGAGAAGGACTACCATCCAGGAGGATTCTAACATATTTTTTATATATCAGTTGGCTGTATGTTAAAAGTTTTCCTTTAAACGCAATTTTCTCAACAAGACATTTTTCTGTATAAAAGCTCCTTTTTCTCAGAAACTTCTGAATCTATTTCAATGAATTATTTACTACATAACATAGATAGTACAACGATGTTGTAGCTCTACTTTAGTAGTATTTACTGCAATAGTTAAAATTCAAGAAATTAAAATTGTGAAAATTTACACCAAAAAATTATATGTTTAGGGAAAAAATCATAACTTTTTCCAGTTGTTATTTTAAAGTGATTGTAGAGCAATGCAGTCACAAAACATGAGAGAACATGTGATAAAAACACGACATTTGTATACTCAACAGTTCCTGACAAAACGGGGCATTTATATAGCCGATTTAACATTGTCGAGATAAGGTGGTACGACTCCCCTTAAGTTGACTATATTTTTCTCGATGTAATGGAGACTTCTGACACACTCCTTACAGCGTTTGACGCAACACATGCATATACAGGGAGAGAATGGAACACTGACAGTATTTTTTTCCGGCCATATTTATTGTAATGTAGGTTGTGGTGAAAGTCTGATTTATAGCGTAGCCCGAGGCATATGGTAGACTAAATCTCCGTTGCGATCACGTGGTGATATGTGGAGCCACTCGAGGCTCAGGTTAGGTTAGGTTGAAAGATGGCGGTTTGGTTGTGAGTTGGCGAAATGGTGTCTTTGAGCTTTCTAGTGTCGCAGAAGAAGAAAAGGGCCTTTATGGTGTCTTCCCTAAAAAAACTATGACCGGACGTAAACTTGCACACAGCTCGACTGAGGTGTCAAAGAAATGCCATCAAGGGTCAAACGTGATGAACATTTCGATCTATGAAAATGACCAGGACATGTACTTTCATCACATTCATTCACAAGATGTTAAAGAGACTATCGCTGGTATTGCTAAACTGACGACGTTGAAACTACACTCCTGGAAATTGAAATAAGAACACCGTGAATTCATTGTCCCAGGAAGGGGAAACTTTATTGACACATTCCTGGGGTCAGATACATCACATGATCACACTGACAGAACTACAGGCACATACACACAGGCAACAGAGCATGCACAATGTCGGCACTAGTACAGTGTATATCCACCTTTCGCAGCAATGCAGGCTGCTATTCTCCCATGGAGACGATCGTAGAGATGCTGGATGTAGTCCTGTGGAACGGCTTGCCATGCCATTTCCACCTGGCGCCTCAGTTGGACCAGCGTTCGTGCTGGACGTACAGACCGCGTGAGACGACGCTTCATCCAGTTCCAAACATGCTCAATGGGGGACAGATCCGGAGATCTTGCTGGCCAGCAGAGTAGATGACCTACACCTTCTAGAGCACGTTGGGTGGCACGGGATACATGCGGACGTGCATTGTCCTGTTGGAACAGCAAGTTCCCTTGCCGGTCTAGGAATGGTAGAACGATGGGTTCGATGACGGTTTGGACGTACCGTACACTATTCAGTGTCCCCTCGACGATCACCAGAGGTGTACGGCCAGTGTAGGAGATCGCTCCCCACACCATGATGCCGGGTGTTGGCCCTGTGTGCCTCGGTCGTATGCAGTCCTGATTGTGGCGCTCACCTGCACGGCGCCAAACACGCATACGACCATCATTGGCACCAAGGCAGAAGCGACTCTCATCGCTGAAGACGACACGTCTCCATTCGTCCCTCCACTCACGCCTGTCGCGACACCGCTGGAGGCGGGCTGCACGATGTTGGGGCGTGAGCGGAAGACAGCCTAACGGTGTGCGGGACCGTAGCCCAGCTTCATGGAGACGGTTGCGAATGGTCCTCGCCGATACCCCAGGAGCAACAGTGTCCCTAATTTGCTGGGAAGTGGCGGTGCGGTCCCCTACGGCACTGCGTAGGATCCTACGGTCTTGGCGTGCATCCGTGCGTCGCTGCCGTCCGGTCCCAGGTCGACGGGCACGTGCACCTTCCGCCGACCACTGGCGACAACATCGATGTACTGTGAGGACCTCACGCCCCACGTGTTGAGCAATTCGGCGGTACGTCCACCCGGCCTCCCGCATGCCCACTATACGCCCTCGCTCAAAGTCCGTCAACTGCACATACGGTTCACGTCCACGCTGTCGCGGCATGCTACCAGTGTCAAAGACTGCGATGGAGCTCGGTATGCCACGGCAAACTGGCTGACACTGACGGCGGCGGTGCACAAATGCTGCGCAGCTAGCGCCATTCGACGGCCAACACCGCGGTTCCTGGTGTGTCCGCTGTGCCGTGCGTGTGATCATTGCTTGTACAGCCCTCTCGCAGTGTCCGGAGCAAGTATGGTGGGTCTGACACACCGGTGTCAATGTGTTCTTTTTTCCATTTCTAGGAGTGTATAACTGGACCTCATTTTTTTGAAAAGTTGTATGCGTCATCTGCAAGGCGTTCACTGAACTTTCCATTCTTCTTCGCGCTGTGCACCCCAGTGTCCAGTTGTTCCCAGAGTTTCAGATTTCCATCTTTGTTACGCATGTACAACATCGTAAGCAAAGGATGCCAGTTTAATAAATGCTACAGCCGACTGTTCAGCACTCAACACATGCTGATTTATTCTGCTCAATTATTACTACCATGGGTGTTCAGTGGAGGAAGTGGTTACAGGGATCTGTTCAGACTCAGAAAAGTGTTCCTGGAACCACTCTGCAGGAATTGTGGACGTCTGGGGTGTGTAATAGTGCTGCTGGAATTGCCGTACGCCGTCGGAATGCACAATGCACAGGAATGGATGCACGCGATGAGACGGGATGCTTACGTACGTGTCACCTGTCAGAGTTGTATCTAGGCGTATCACAGGTCTCGTATCCCTCCAACTGCACACACCCCACACCATTACACAGCCTCCACACACGTCCATCCCCTCGATACAATGTGAAAAGACAGTCGTCCGACCAGGTAACATGTTGCCAGTCATCAACAGTCCACTGTCGGTATTGACGGACCCAGGTGAGGAGTAAACCTTTGTGTCGTGCAGTTATAAGTGGTACACGGGTGGGCCTTTGGCTTGGAAAGCCCATATCGACGATGTTTCGTTTAATGGTTCGCACATTGACACTTATTGATGGCCCAGCATTGAAATCTGCATCAATTCGCGGAATGATTGCACTTCTGTCGCGTTGAACGATTCTCCTCACTTGCTGGATCTTTTTCTGGCCGCAGCGATGTCGGAGATTTGATGTTTTGCCGTACTCCTGACATTCACGGTAAACTCGTTAAATGGTAAGGGAAAATCCTCACTTTATCGCTACCTCGGAGATGCTGGGTGCCATCTCTCGTGCGCCGACTGTAACACCACGTTTAAATTCACTCAAATGTTCATGACCTGCGATTGTAGCAGTAATAATCGTTTTAACAACTGCGCCGAACAGTCGCTGTTATATATAGGCACTGCCGAAGGCAACGTCGTATTTTGCCTGCTTACATGTATGTGTATTTGAACACTCATGCCTATACCAGTTTATTTGCGCTTCAGTGTAAAAACGGTGTACAATACTCCTACTGCCCATCCCACTGTTACCCTCTACCTGGACCTGTCACTCAGGTGGCTTCCCATGACCAGTCCGCTATCGAAACCGCTGAGTTCTCCTGAGGGACCTGTTCTGCTGTTCCTGCTTCTCTCCTGACAACATTACACACTCTCTATCCTTTTATAGTGGTGGGTCCGCCTCTCCATGACACCCAGTGCTCAGTTCACATGTGGGCGTTCGCATACTTTGGATCAGAGCGTGTAAGAATTTAACAGGACACAGAGAATGCTCTAGTGAACATTTTGCGATGGGAAACCTGGGATCGGAGAAGTCAGCTTAAGGACATAATGTGAATTAAATCACATTGCTGTGAACTTTTTTATTTACATTGGTTAACTGAAAATACCATCATTGACACAATTAACGAGCCATTTGTACTGTATCTCACAAAATGTGCTGAAAGTGGCGGCCATCAACCTCAATGCAAGCATGACATCGGCGAACAAGATTCTGACGCCACCTGACAAATATCCCTAGTGTGTTTCGAATCGCATCAGAGCGAGCTACAATTCTGGCAACTAATTCCATCTCCGTATCCACTGGGGTCTCACACACGAGTGACTTTAGATATCCCCGTAGGAAATAGTCGAGGGGATTCAGGTCAGGTGACCTAGCAGGCCAAGGAATAGGACCTCCCCTTCCTGTCTAGCGACCAGGGAATACTCTACCGGTACTGCTCCATCGTGCTGTACTCTACGTCTCTGAATGGCGCTGAGTAACGAATGGGTCTGCTGTTGTTCCATAGCATATTGTGGCAGAGCCGCCTTATGGACCAGCAAAGTAAACAGAATCTGCATTCTGGTAATTGGGCTCGTCCTCCTCGTTTCCTTGACGCAAATAAAGAAGGTGCATGAAAATAAACAGCTAAGCAAGTCTAAATTTATACGCATGTTTGTTGTAAATAAGCTGGAAAACAGTAATGGTAAACAAAGCGGTAGACAAGTTTACTTCCGTATCTGCTTAAGCTGACATCGCCAAGCCCCCCTCCTCCTCCTTGCTCGCTAAGAATGACAGCCTCCCAGAGGTTGCCTAAAAAAGAGGAGTCTTTGTGTTATGACATTTACTCCAAAATAATGGGTTGAAACTGGACTTGGCCGAGCAAGGCAGGATAAAATAACTCGTATGTGCCAGTAGTTCTAGCGATGTATCTTCTTGGTCCTGGTTCTTAGCACCACATCAATGATGCTTGCCAATCCCGGGGCGTGAAGATCGGATGGGAATTAATCAGAGCTAGGTCTTTTTTAGAGATGACGTCGTGCAGGTTTGCAAATGGTTCAAATGGCTCTGAGCACTATGGGACTTAACATCTGTGGTCGTCAGTCCCCTAGAACTTAGAACTACTTAAACCTAACTAACCTAAGGACATCACACACATCTATGCGCGAGGCAGGATTCCAACCTGCGACCGTAGCAGCAGGTTTGCAGCTGCCCAACCAAAGTCATATGATTGGTGGGGAAGAGGGGGTTTGGGAACATCGGGAGGGGTAAAGGGATATGGACGGCAGAGGTACGGATATCTGTCATCTCGCAGCGACTGCGCTAGCACTTCCATCAGCTGTTTGGCCGCTCGTGGGTTGTGTGGGGCAGCGGCAGATGGTCGTGTCGCCGTGTTTGGCAGCCTGCTCTCGGACCATAGCAGTGGCAGCAGCGACGTGCGCTGCCTCTTTGGCGTCCTCTTCTTCCGGCTGCCGGACCACCTCCTCCGTTGCCTCGACAGCCTCTCCAGCAACCTGCGTTTCCGCGTCGGCCAGAGAAGCCGTCGTCTGAGTTTCTGCACCTACCCCCTTCCTAATCGAGGTCGGCGCCTCTTCTTTGAGATTCGCAAGGGTCAAGGCCTCCGTCTGTTGCCACACCTGACGGCGCGCCTCTTCCAGTTCCGCCCTCAGGGACGCCCTCTCCTCCGCGATGGCCGAGCGGTTCTAGGCGCTAGTCTGGAACCGCGCGACCGCTGTGGTCGCAGGTTCCAATTCTGCCTCGGGCATGGATGTATGTGATGTTCTTAGGTTAGTTAGGTTTGAGTAGTTCTAAGTTCTAGGGGACTGATGACCTCAGCAGCTAAGTCCCATAGTGCTCAGAGCCATTTAAGCGTGGCATCGGCTTCGTCCGTGGCTTTCTGTGGCGACTCGCGGAAACTATCGCAATTGTCCCGCTTGCCCTCCTTGGACGGGGGGGGGGGGGGGGGGGGGGACACAGCCGCCTTGTCTTGTTGGGCCACTTCTCCAGGTTCAGCGGCCTCGGTCTTCTTATTCCGCTTCTGCTTGCTCCAATTATTTACGTAGCTGCAACGACGATGGGTCGCAGCGTGTGCGCCGCCACAGTTGACGCACTTCGGAGCAGCGTCTCGTGGCTTATTACAGTCGCGTGTATCTTGTGCCTTCGCACACTTCATGCACGCGACCGTATTGCTGCAGGATTTTGCTACGTGGCCAAGCTGTTGGCATTTGTAGCACTGCTGCGTCTTCATCTTCTTCTCGCTCTTCTTTCCGCTTCGCACTTCATCGGCTAGTTGCTCCAACAGGACGGCGAGATCTTAATTTCCCCTTGGCTTCGCCTCCCTTGGCGTGTCCAGCCATGTCTGCGACGTACAACAACGACAGCGACGATGTTTACTGCAGCTAGTCCAGCAGCGGTCCGTTCGCCGACCCCAGGTTGCCTGCCTCAAATTGTTCAGTGGAGCATCCTCATTTTTGCACGCTCTTACGGAAACACCTTGTATATATATCCGGCCCCAGTATCTTGTCCTCTACCACTTGCGCACATACGTAACCTCACACCCTTTCCACTTACATTATTGCCATTGACACAAATATCCATGGCAGATACGATATTTCAGCGGTTTCCTGACGTAACAGATTACCTGCAACGTGACACAGTCCCTCATCGCACAGCGCAGGTGGTCACGTATCACAAATGCAAAGTGTCTGTCGTTTACGATATTAGAGAGAGTAAATAAAAGACCATTTAGGGTACTACATCTGCGGTGAAGCATTTTTGGATGAAGTCAGATATATCAGATATATGTATGTTACTACAAGACCGACGCTGCTGATGATTCTGAGACTGACATTTGCTTTAGCTACAATTAGGTAAAGCGCAGGTTGCTACTCCTATCTGCACGTCACTACTCCCAGTCATTTGTACGACGTGACTGACTTTACATGTGACCAAATACTCTTGTAATCGGCGAATACTACGCTTTGAATTTTTGTGCAGCGTACTTCTATGTATGTCTACATCATTAGAGCTATTCATCTTTCCACCAGGCTGAGCTAATGGGATATTACTACAATTTTCACAGCAGGTAACTGCAAAAAGTCTGAGAATAAGGCATGCACTAAGCATATGTGTAACGCCAATAGCCGTACTACCCAGCTGTATGACACACTTCTATCACTTCACCGTATGTTGATAACTATCAACTACGATAAAATACTGTGTCAGTCCAACAGGAAACCGTTAGGTAATCCATACTAACGGTTTATTTCTCACCAGATGCCCTTATGGCATTGAATCGACAACCTCCGAAAGTCCAGAAACACTAAGCTGACTTGGTTACCTCTGCTCACAGCTCTGAAGATGACTTCGCGCGAAGACAGCGAGATTGGTTTGCGATGATCCGTGTATCTTCGCACTTCGTTTCTTACCCGACTACATGACGACCGCGAAGTGTCTGTAGAAAGAGAAAGAAAAATTTGATTTTCTGCGTCCACTTGAATCTATTACATGGGATATTTCAGATTTGTGAAGAATAAAAATTAACTGTTACAAAACTAGGGTAGAGAATGGTGACTGTTTTGCTGCATCATTTCAAAACTCCACTTCGAGGGGAGTTCAGTAAGTAATGCAACCCATTTTTTTCTGAAACTGGGTTGGTTTTGTTCAGGCTTCCAAAACGTCATGTTATTCCCCACTCTCCTGGCTACAGCTCCCTGTTTCTCAACATGGTTTCCGTTCAATGCGACGACCTTACGCCGCCTTACTGGGAGCGCCTGCATGGCTGCGTGGTAACACTCTACTGTTGGACGTCGGAGCCAAAGTCTCCCCGCTTCTGAGGTAACCTCCCCGCTTCTGAGGTAACCTCCCCCTCATCCAAGCACTGCTTCCCGTGGACTGCATCGTTCATTGGGCAAAACAGGTATAAGTCGGAAGAGGCGAGATCTGGGTTATATGGTGGATAAATGATAATTAACTGAAACCCTCAGGTGCCGACGGGTGTTGTTGGTATACCTGGATGGGGACGGATGAAAATGTGTGCCCCGAACGGGACTCGAACCCGGCATCTCCTGCTTACATAGCAGACGCTTTATACTTTTTTCTGTCGCTGTGTTTGGTCGTTGCGGACGCCACATGACATCCGTTCAAGTTCGTTTTGTTGATCCTTCCACTCAGTTCTTTTATTACAGATGCCAACCAGCTCTCTGACCGAACACGCTGAGCTACCGTGCCGGCTATCCATCTGAGCCACCGAGGACACAGTTACTGTCTTCATGTATTTAGTTAAAGGCTACCCAGCCATTGACCTTCGTCTGTGCAGGTTGCCCGAACTCTTGCGGGAATCGTCACCTTAGTGTGCGCGAGTATGAGTGGATGGTCAAATATCTATTAGGTACATTATGTATGTAGATTGTGGACAGTTGGGAATGTGGGTCTCACGGGAAGCGTGACCTATTCATCCGTGTCCTCGGTGGCTCAGACGTTTAGAGCGTCTGCCATGTAAGCAGGAGATCCCAGGTTCGAGTCCCGGTCGGGGCACACATTTTCAGCTGTCCACATCGAGGTATATCAACCTGTCGGCAGCTGAGGGATTCAATTCATTACAATTTATTCTAGAGAAGCTTCACGGTCATCAATGGTATGTTCTTTCGAAAACAGTTACTTTCTTAATTTGTAAGGTGGATGAGCAATAACAGTCCAACAAAGTTTTGTGAGATCTCATCTTGTGCGCAAACTTTTGAGAGGCCTTGCATTGTCATGTAGGAGGCGGAGGAGGAGGAGTTCGTTTGCGTTTTCGTGGTGACAAACACGCTGAAGTCGTTTCTTCAGTTACCTTAACACAGCACAATACACTTCAGAGTTGGTTGTTGCACCATAAGGGAGGACTTGGAGCAGAATAACCCCCTTAGAGTCTCAGAAGACAGTCACCATGACACTACCGGCTGACGGTACGGCAGAAAATTTTTCTTCCAGGGGAGACAAGCTGTGGCGCCACTCACTGGATGCCGTTTCGTTTCCGTTTCGAAGTGATGAACCCATGTTTCATGGCCTGTGATGATGTTCGACAAAATCTTGTCACGATCTGTCTCGTAATGCGCCAGCAATTCCGCACAGATTGCCCTTCGTTGCTGTTTTTGGTCTTTTGTTGAGGCTTAGGTGGCGAGGAACCCAGCGAGCGAACAGGTTTGCGTCACCATGTTGCCACGATCATGATGACAGACGCCTCACCCAACAAATCTACGTGCTTTTGTTTACTGTCAGGTCTGCGTACACATTGTCCAAGAGCCTATGAATACCTGCGCCAAAAGACAATGACAGCTCTCTGCTTGGAACTCACCTCCGTTACAGACGCCATTTTGAAAGCTACGTATTGCGCTGCCATCAATCGGAACTTTATGAAATTGTAGGGGCTGAAGCGGCAATATTGCACGTTGTCCCACAACAAATTCCGCATTTCTTCAACCGAAACTGGCCGAGAAAATTTTTTCTTTTATTGCTTATTGAATTCACTTTATATGTTCCGGATAGTGACAGGCTCTCGAGAATAATCCGATCAAACATTCCATTATCTTGTAACACAACACCACGAGATGCAGTACAAATTGATAAATTAAATACTGTAATTCTCGAAGAATTTCCCTTCTAGGGCTAAGGAGCATTTTCGCAACGCTCCCTAACAAACTGCAGCAACCGCTAACAAATCTAGAAGACCGCCTTTGAGTTGATTCGATGTTCTACATCTACATCTACTCAGATACTCCGGAGACCACCGTACGGTGAGTGGCGGAGGGTACCCTGTACCATTACTTTCCTGTTCCACTCGCAAACAGAGCGAGGGAAAAACGACACCTCCGTGTGAGCACTAATTTCTCATATCTTATCTTCGTGGTCCCTGGCGGCAATAGAATCGTTCGGAAGTCACTTTCAAACGCTGCTTCTTTACATTTTCTCAACAGTGTTTCTCGAAAAGCACGAAGCCTTCCCTCCAGGGGGTCCCATTTGAGTTCCCGAGGCGTCTCTGTACCACTTACGTGTTGTTCGAACCGACCGGTAACAAATTTAGCATCCCGCCTCTGAATAGCGTCGACCTCTTCCTTCAACGCGACCGTGTACGGATCCCAAACACCCGAGCAGTGCTCAAGAATAGTTTCACCAGCGACCTATATGTGCTCTCCTTGACAGGTGGACCGCTCTTTCCTAAAATTTTCTCAAAAAATCGAAGTCGACCATTCTCTTTCCCTACCACAGTTCTCACACGTTCGTTGCACCTTTGCAGCGTCCCGCCCAGATATTTAAATGACTCGAATGTGTCAAGCAGGACGCTAGCAATACTGTGCCTGGACATTACAGGTCTGATCTTCCTACTCGTCCGCGTTACCTCACATTTTTCCACATTTAGGGCTAGCTCACATTCATCACGCCAACTAGAAATTTTGTCTAAGTCGGCTTGTATCCTTGTACAGTAACTCAACTTCGACACCTTACCGTACACCACGGCAGTCACCAGCAAACAACCGCATATTGGTGCCTACCCTGACCGCCAAATCATTCATGTATGTAGGGAACAACAGCTATCACATTTCCCTGGGGCAATCGTGACGATACCCTTCAAATGGCTCAAATGGCTCTGAGCACTACGGGACTTAACTTCTGAGGTCGTCAGTTCCCTAGAACTTAGAACTACATAAACCTGTCTAACCTAAGGACATCACACACATCCATGCCCGAGGCAGAATTTGAACCTGCGACCGTAGCGGTCGCGCGGTTCCGGACTGAAGCGCCTAGAGCCGCTCGGCCACCCCGGCCGGCTGACGATAACCTTGTCTGATGAACGCTCGCTGTCGAGCACAACATACTGACTTCTATTATTTAAGAAGTCATTGAGCCACTCGCATATCTGCGTACTAATTCCATATGTTAGTATCATCGTTAACAGCCTGCAATAGGGACCGTGTCAAATGCTTTTCAGAGATCTAGAAATATGGTGAACAACGTTTACCCATAGTTCGCTGTATATCATGTGAGAAAAGGACAATCCGAGTTTCTAAAGAGCGATACTTTCCTTTCCCCTATATTCCCACCTAGCGGGGATACAAAAGACTTGATCAGTACTCAAGAGTGGGTAGCACAATCTTTCTGTACTCGTTCTTAAGTCTCACAGGACATCGGGGTCGGCCATTCTCTTCCCCACAACTGACCTTACGTTTCCGATCTATTTCACTTCGTTTCTCAATATTACGGCCAGATAGTCGACGCAGATGAGTTAAGAATAGTACCACCATTACTTTATTTGACAAGTTATTTAAAATTACTTCACAATCAACTCAAAACCACACAATTAACGCCACTACTATTTGCAAAGAACCTTCCAGTAATTAGGGCATGAGAGTATAATGTAGACAAGTTATGCCTCCTCCGAATATAGCGTTCTAAACACTGCAGACGACATCGCGGCCTCATAACTAAATTCCAACCTCCCGCGCTGTCGGAACTCATTTCGCTCGGCCTGAAATGAAACACAAAAAACACACAAAGGCTCAAAAGCGCGACCACGTACGTCATAGTAGCGTGCATGTTTAATGTGGCAGTCTCAACACTGGCCGCTCCACAGCGAGCAGATATTTGCGCAGTTCGCTGCCTGTCCCGTACAAACCAACTGAATAATATAAGAGCGAGGCGAACACATTTCATTACGGTCAAACGACATCCAGCAACCACACCGCAACGTTGCTACCTGCGTCAACTCCCGTTTCACGTCACTCGTCCTGCTAAAGTGTGTCGCAAAACTGGTCTCTGGCGAGCGTTCGTTGCGTAATAGTAGTTGTAGTAGTGAAACTTCCCTTTCAATGCAAAGCAAGACTGTTCTGGCAAACTTCTACGTTATTTGATACTGAAACAGTTGAGCAAAACTGAACGTACTCAGTTTTCTCTTTACTTGTTCTAATCATTTCTAAACTAACACACAATATTTTAGAGCATCGCAATCTGACTTTTAATAATTCCTACAATAGAAGAGCCCTGACTAAAATAACCTGTTGTTGTAGGTGGTCTTCAGTCCTGAGACTGGTTTGATGCAGCTCTCCATGCTACTCTATCCTGTGCAAGCTTCTTCATCTCCCAGTACCTACTGCAACCTACATCCTTCTGAATCTGCTTGGTGTATTCATCTCTTGGTCTCCCTTTACGATTTTTACCCTCCACGCTGCCCTCAATATTAAATTGGTGATCCCTCGATGTCTCAGAACACGTGCTACCAACCGATTCTTTCTTCTAGTCAAGTTGTGCCACAAGCTCATCTTCTCCCCAATTCTATTCAATACCTCCTCATTAGTTATGTGATCAACCCATCTAATCTTCAGCATTTTTCTGTAGCACCACATTTCGAAAGATTATATTCTCTTCTTGTCTAAACTATTTATCGTCCATGTTTCACTTCCATACAGGGCTACACTCCATACAAATACTTTCAGAAACGACTTCCTGACACCTAAATCTATACTCGATGTTAACAAATTTCTCTTGTTCAGAAACGCTTTCCTTTCCATTGCCAGTCTACATTTTATATCCTCTCTATTTCGACCACGATCAGTGACTTTGCTCCCCAAATAGCAAAACCCCTTTACTACTTTAAGTCTCTCATTTCCTAATTTAATTCCCTCAGCATCACCCGACTACATTCCATTAACCTCGTTTTGCTTTTGTTGATGTTCATCTTACATCCTCCTTTCAAGACACTATCCATTCCGTTCAACTGCTCTTCGAAGTCCTTTGCTGTCTCTGACTTAATTACAATGTCATCGGCGAACCTCAAAGTTTTTATTTCTTCTCCATGGATTTTCATATCTACTCCGAATTATTCACTTGTTTCCTTCATTGCTTGCTCAATATACAGATTGAATAACATCGGGGAGAGGCTACAACCCTGTCTCACTCCCTTCCCAAGCACTGCTTCCCTTGCATGACCAACTCTTATAACTGTCATTGGTTTCTATACAAATTGTAAATAGCTTTTCCTTCCCTATATTGTGCCCCTGCCACCTTCAGAATTTGAAAGAGAGTATTCCAGTCAACATTGTCAAAAGCTTTCTCTAAGTCTACAAATGCTAGAAACGTAGGTTTGCCTGTCCTTAATCTAGCTTCTAAGATACGTCGTAGGGTCAGTATTGCCTCACGTGTTCCAATATTTCTACGGAATCCAAACTCATCTTCCCCGAGGTCGACTTCTATCAGTTTTTCCATTCGTCTGTAAAGAATTCGTGTTACAATTTTGCAGCCGTGACTTATTAAACTGATAGTTCGGTAATTTTCACATCTGTCAACACCTGCTTTCTTTGGTATTGGAATTATTATATTCTTCTTGAAGTCTGAGGGTATTTCGCCTGTCTCATACAGTTTGCTCACCAGATGGTAGAGTTTTGTCAGTACTGGCTCTCCCAAGGCCGTCAGTAGTTCCAATGGAATGTTGTCTACTCCGGGGGCCTTGTTTCGACTCAGGTCTTTCAGTGCTCTGTCAAACTTTTCACCCAGTATCGTATCTCCATTTCATCTTCATCTACATCCTCTTCCATTTCCATAATATTGTCCTCAAGTACATAGCCCTTGTACAGACCCTCTATATACTCTTTCCACCTTTCTGCTTTGCTTAGAACTGGGTTTCCATCTGAGCTCTTGATATTCATACAAGTGGCTCTCTTTTCTCCAAAGTTCACTTAAATTTTCCTGTAGGCAGTTTCTATCTTACGCCTAGTGAGATAAGCCTCTACATCCTTACATTTATTCTCTAGCCATCCCTGTTTAGCCATTTTGCACTTCCTGTCGATCTCATTTTTGAGACGTTTGTATTCCTTTTTGCCTGCTTCATTTACTGCTTTTTTATATTTTCTCCTTTCATCAATTAAAGTCAATATTTCTTCTGTTACCCAAGGATTTCTACTAGCCCTCGTCTTTTTACCTACTTGATCCTCTGCTGCCTTCACTACTTCATCCCACAGAGCTACCCATTCTTCTTCCACTGTATTTCTTTCCACCATTAGTGTCAATTGTTCCCTTATGCTCTCCCTGAAACTCTGTACAACCTCTGGTTCTTTCAGTTTATCCAGATCCCATCTCCTTAAATTAGCACCTTTTTGTAGTTTCTTCAGTTTCAATCTATAGGTCATAACCAATCCACATCTGCCCCTAGAAATGTCTTACAATTTAATACCTGGTTCCTAAATCTCTGTCTTACCATTATATAATCTATCTGAAATCTACCAGTATCTCCAGGTTTCTTCCATGTATACAACCTTCTTTTATGATTCTTGAACCAAGTGTTAGCAATGATTAAGCTGTGCTCTGTGCAAAATTCTACCAGACGGCTTCCTCTTTCATTTCTTAGCCCCAATCCATATTCACCTACTACGTTTCCTTCTCTCCCTTTTCCTACTGCCGAATTCCAGTCACCCATGACTGTTAAATTTTCGTCTCCCTTCACTATCTGAATAATGTCTTTTATCTGATCATGCATTTCTTCAATTTGTTTGTCATCTGCAGAGCTAGTTGGCATATAAACTTGTACTATTGTAGTAGGCGTGGGCTTCGTGTCTATCTGGGCCACAATAATGCGTTCACTATGCTGTTTGTAGTAGCTTACCCGCATTCCTATTTTCCTATTCATTATTAAACCTACTCCTGCATTACCCCTATTTAACTTTGTATTTATAAGCCTGTAGTCACTTGACCAAAAGTCTTGTTCCTCCTGCCACCGAACTTCACTAATTCCCACTATATCTAACTTTAACCTATCTATTTCCCTTTTTAAATTTTTTACCCTACCTGCCCGATTAAGGGATCTGACATTCCACGCTCCGATCCGTAGAACGCCAGTTTTCTTTCTCTTGATAACGACATCCTCTTGAGTAGTCCCTGCACAGAGATCCGAATGGGGGACTGTTTTACCTCCGGAATATTTTACCCAAAAGGACGCCATCATCATTAACCGTACAGTAAAGCTGCATGCCCTTGGGAAAAATTACGGCCGTAGTTTCCCCTTGATTTCCGCCGTTCGCAGTACCATCACAGCAAGGCCGTTTTGGTTATTGTTACAAGGTCAGATCATTGAATCATCCAGACTGTAGCCCTTGCAAAGACTGAAAAGGCTGCTGCCCCTCTTCAGGAACCACACGTTTGTCTGGCCTCTCAACAGATACCCCTCCGTTGTGGTTGCACCTACGGTACGGCTATCTGTATCGCTGAGGCACGCAAGCCTCCCCACCAACGGAAAGGTCCAAGGTTCATGGGGAGGGGGGAAACAATAACCCATCCTTCGTGAATCACTTACCTCACCAAAAATCTTCGTTACTCGAACTACTGGAATACAGCGAGCCCCAATACTGCCAGCTAAATATAAGATTCTAACTGCTGAAGGCACTAACTACTGATTCAAAAATGGTTCATATGGCTCTGAGCACTATGGGACTTAACATCTGAGGTCATCAGCCCCTAGAACTTAGAACTACTTAAACCTAACCTAAGGACATCACACACATCCATGCCCGAGGCAGGATTCGAACCTGTGACCGTGGCGGTCGCGCGGTTTCTGACTGTAGCGCCTACAACCGGTCGGCCACCCCGGCCGGCACTACTAATGGGCATATAGTTAGAAAATGAAAGATATATATATATATATATATATATATATATATTCGTGGCATCCAGTTTGACAAATTTCCTTTTTCTGACGTACAACGCCCAGTTAGTAACCTCTTAAAACTCTGGTATCTCTCTCGCCACATCCATCACTGCTGGCGGCTCACCTCCAACTGCCCAACTGTACGCGCTGGTCACATCCAACTGCCCAACACTACACAACCGAATAATACAACAATGAGTCCAACCATCCACAGACTGCATACAACGCAGTCAGCGACTTTAATACAGAGCGCTGCGTGGTGTCTCCAACATAAAACCGTGAACAGCCTACTTACAGTAGTAGTAATAATAATGGTAGTAGTAATAGTTCTACTCATTGGAGGCCATGAGAGATGTCGTGGTACTACAACTTAAGGACAATAAAAATAACGTAATTCACATACATAGGCATCTACGTACTTACAGGTACAGCTTGACAAGGATGACGCAAGTAGTCGGTCTTGCCCTTATAGAAGGAAGCATTCCTGAATTTGCCTGAAGTAATTTATGGAAACCACGGTAAAGTTCGTGGCGTTATTTTTTTCCTATGTTGTTATTGCGATTTCTGTGGGTTTCTTCGTCGACTGTTATTCATATTTGTTCTTCGCTGTTGGTATTTGAGTTAACATATTGTTATTTTGCGCTGTGAACGCTAGAAAATAGAGTAACAAGGGGAGAAATCGGAACATTTCCAACATATTCTACTGTTTGAGTTCATTAGAGGGGTGACAGCAGCAAAGACAACATAGTAAGAAAATGGTTTTTTTTTTGTTTTTAGGGGGATCGTTTTAAAATTAGTGACTCCACATGATCAGTAAGACCTTCGGGGTTACATGAAGATCGTTTAAGCCCGTTGATCCACAATGATCCATGTCAGTGTACTCTAAAACTAGCAGATATGATGAGTCTATGGTCATCCCATGACGGAGCGACGTTTGGATGCAGTGGGGAAGGTTTGAAAACCGGCTGTGTGGGTACTGTGTGTTCTAAACCAAAATCACAAAAAAACAGCGGGAGGCCATATGTGCACCGACAGTCCCTATCATTACTAGTGACAAAAGATGGCGTGTTTATGCTAACATAAGGAAACGGAAGGAACGATTGGACCCAGAAAAAGCAACAGCTCCCCGTACAAAGACATGAGCTTCATCCACAAAAGACAATGTTATTCATCTGGCGGAACAGCGACGGTGTGTCAGTAACTGAGACGATTCAAATGGCTCTGAGCACTATGGGACTCAATTGCTGTGGTCATCAGTCCCCTAGAACTTAAAACTACTTAAACCTAACTAACCTAAGGACATCACACACATCCATGCCCGAGGCAGGATTCGAACCTGCGACCGTAGCAGTCGCACGGTTCCGGACTGCGCGCCTAGAACCGTGAGACCACCGTGGCCGGCTAACTGAGACGTCTCACAGGCTCAATCTAAGAACGACGAGGAAGAGCCTCCACCCTCCCGAATACGAGATCACTCTGTTTAAAACAGCGCAACGTCACTGGCTTTAACTCTCATGTATAATAGTGTTTCACTACGATTTATTTAATAGTGTAATAGGCTAGTGCTGCACTGGCCACGCACTCCTCAGTCACTGTCATTGCACGCACCGAAAGCACTATCAGCTGATACCAGGATGATGACGACGATGTTAGGGGTCTATATTGTGTATCCCAACTCCCCATCTGCTAGCCTGGAGAACTGAGTCAACATCGTTCTAAAGCGAGCGAGATATTGAGCAAAAACAAGAGGATAATGAGTTCGTCTTATACATTGCATAGCATTGAGAGTAATGTTTTCCAGAAAATAAATACAAGTCAAAAGAAGAAAAAAATGTGAAAGAGTTTTGTGAAATGAAAGATGTTTCACTATCATTATTGTTTAGTTGATCTTTGTTTCCTAAGTAATCTTTCACTGTACAGCACTTATTCCGTAACAAATTCTTTTTCACTTCCTTCAAAACAAATGAATTTGTTTTGGTAACCACTTTAATCTCCTTGGGCAGTTTATTGTTAAGATTTATTCCTAGGGCAGCGTAATATGGAGGTGAAGGTACCATCTTGATAGAACTAGGAAAAGGAGTAAGCCGAGGCTACTGTCTGTCTCCTAGCATTTCCTCAAAGTACTTGCAAAATATGATTGACCACAGGCCACTAGATGGCAGGGGGATAAAAATTGGAGGAAGAAGAATATCGCATTTGAGTTTTGTAGACTACCTAGTCCTTCTAGGAAAAAATGAAACAGAATTACAGTATAAAGTGAATACCATTGATGCTGCAGGACATATTCATGGAATGAATATCAACACAAACAAAACAAACGTAACTACATTAGCAGCAAAAAAGGATGAAGATAATACTGAATGGAGAAGTATTGGAAACGCGCAAAACTTTAACACTCAGCGCAGGATTTAAAACCAGGATAGCAATGGCGGAAGAGGCATTAAAACACAGTAAGACACGGCAACGCTGCAGGCTTTTGAGATGTGGACATGCGGGGGATGCACAGGATATGCTGGATGGACAAAGCAGAAAATGAAGAGGAACTGAGAGGAGTGGGGTAGCAGAGACAACTACTCAATGTAATAAAAAGAAGGAAAGCAATATGGACTGAACATAAATTGAGAAAAAGTAGAGGCTTAGAAAAAGAGTGGATGTGTGGAAGGGAATGGGAGGCGAGGGAGGAAGAAGTCCTAGATCCGACGATGTGCTTACCAGCACATATAGCAACACTGAGAAGGAAGCCGTGGATTGCTTGAAATTAACACACAAAAGATCTGCTGATGCACCAGAAAACTGATGACAACGGTGTTATTTCTAGGTAGAAAACGCTACTTCAGTTTCAAATATTTACTCTTTGTTGTTAAATGTAGGTTCGGTCTAGATCTCTTTCAAGAGATCATGGAATTAGCAGCAGACTTAGAAACCAAGTTGAAAATAATGGAAATTGTCTAGTTGCAAAATTGGACTCTAAGTTATCAGTAACATAATCTAGATTACAGAAAGGCAGGAAATTAAGGAGAGAATCTGGATAGATGGTAAAATACACGCAGAGATTGTGGAGCGTTGCGAAGATAACAGTATGGAACAACTAGCTAAAACAGGGAAAAAGGCGTATAGCAGAAGACGTATAACACAAGCCACTAGATGAAAAAAAGAGGTGAAACATGAATGCAAAATAAAACTGGTGTTTATTTACCGCATAACGATAACGCCAATGAGCTATGTGGCGCAGTGGATTCCAGTTTGCGAGGACGACGGCTCAATCCAGCTTCCCGCCATCCAGATTTAGGCTTTCTGTGATTTCCCTAAATCGCTTCAGGCAAATGACGAGATGGTTCCTTTGTCAGGGTGCGATCTGCTAGAGGAATACGAATCAAATTAATTCATTTACGAAAGAAGTGGTTTTACGAATCATTCCTAACCACAGAACCCCGGGCCTGAATCAGTTGATGGGTTAGATCTACATTAGAAAACCTTATGTTCCACTGATTCATAAAGAGGCGATTCTCAACAGAAACAAGAATACACACTACATGTTTGAAAAAAAGGGGTGAGTTAATATTCCTCAGCAGATCCTACGTTAAAATGCACGGCGTGGACATGGAAAAGAGAAGAAGCTTGACGTATACTTCCATCTAAGAGTTGATATCGAAACTTGTCGCAAATATGCATATATAGACTGAGGTGATAAAAGACACGAGATAGCGATTGAAACATCCCCTTGAAAAATTATGAATGACTGTACTGGTAAACTTCTACGTTATATGATTTTCAAACAGCTGAGCAAAACTCAACGTACCCAAACAGTTTTATCTTTATAGAATGAAATTTTCACTCTACAGCGGAGTGTGCGCTGATTTGAAATTTACTGGCAGATTAAAAGTGTGTGCCGGACCGACACTCGAACTCGGGACCTTTGCCTTTAAAGCTGTGAGGACGAGGCATTAGTCGTGCTTGGGTAGCTCAGTTGGTAGAGCACTTGCCCGCGAAAGGCAACGGTCCCGAGTTCGAGTCTCGGTCCGGCACACAGTTTTAATCTACCAGTAAGTTTCAGTTTTCTCTTTACTTCTTCTGATCATCACTAATCTGACACACAATATTTGTAACGCAACGCAATCTGACTTACAATAGTCCCTACAAAAATATGGCCCTGACTAACAATAACCTATACCTTTCATGAATCACTTACCTCACAAAAATCTTCGTTACTCGAACTACTGCAATACAGCGAACGCCAAAACTGCCAGCTAAATAAAAGATTCAAACTACTGAAGGCACTAACTACTGATGGGCGCAGTTAGCAAATGAAAGATTTTGATAGAGAACAAACAATGTATTTACCTTAATAATGTTCAAAAGTCATCATACATATCCATGAATTCATGCCAACCATCTTTACCAATTTCCTTTTTCTGGCGGACACCCGTCCAAATCGTCCCCTTATAGTAACCTCTCAAAACTCTGCCATCTCTCTCTCTCTCTCCACAACCACCACTGCTGGCGGCTCACCTCCAACTGCCCAACGCTACGCGCAGTTCAATATCCAACGACCCGACACTACAATAGCGAATAAAACAACAATGCCAACTGGCCACAGACTGTACACAGCACAGTCATTGTGATTTTCATACAGAGCGCTACGTCCCATTACCAACATAAAAACCTAAACAGCCTACTTACACGATATGCACATACACAGAAGGTGAACATAAGGTGTAAATGGGCAGTGTATAGGTCGTGCTGTCATTTGTATTCAGGTGATACAAATGGAAAGGTTTCCGACGTGATTATGGCCTCGTGACGGGAACTAACAGACTTTGAACGCGGAATGGTAGATGGAGCGAGACGCATAGGACGTCAGTTTCGTAAATAGCTAGGAACGTCAATATTCCGATACCCGCAGTGACAAGTGTGTGCCGAGAATACCACATTTCAGGCATTACCTCGAACCACCGACAACGAAGTGGCCAACGGCCTTCAGTTAACGACCGAGAGCAGCGGTGTTTGCCTAGAGTTGTCAGTGCTAACAGACAAGCAACACTGCGTGGCATAGCATAATTCAATGGGGAACGTATGACGAACTTATCTGTAAGGACAGTGAGTCGAAATTTGGCATTAATGGCCTATGGAAGAAGACGATCAGATGCGAGCACCTTTGCGACATCTTTTTTGAACTCGTAGCCGTATCGGCTGGACCCTATACGAATGGACAACCGTGGCCTGATCAGATGAGCCCCGATTTCGACTGGCAAGTGCTGATGGTAGGTTTACAGCGTAGCACAGACCCCCCGAAGGCATGGACGTGTCAACAAGGCACTGTGCAAGCTTGTGCTGTCTCCATTATAGTATGGGTTGAGTTTTCGTGGAATGTTCTGGGTCCTCTAGTCCAACTGAACCGATCTATGACTGAAAATGGTTCTGTTCGGCTACTTGGAAATCGTTTGCAGCCATTGATGGACTTCATGTACCCAAGGGGCGATGCAACCTTTATGGATGACAAGGCGCAACATCACCGGGCCACACTTGTTCGCGATTGGTTTGAAGAAGATTCTGGACCACTTCAGCGAATGATATGGCCACACGTATCGCCCGACATCAGTTCTGTAGAACATTCACGGAATATAATCGAGAGGTCAGTTCATGCACGAAATCCTGCTTCGGCAGCATTTCCGCAATTATGTGTGGCTATAGTGGCAGCATGGCTCAGTTTTCTGCTTGACACTTCAAACGACTTGTTGAGTCCATGTCAGGTCGAGTTGCTGCATTACGATGGGCAAAAGGAGGTCTGATACGATGTTAGGAGGTGTCCCATAACTTTTGCCACCTGAGGTGCGTAAGATAATGCTTCGACTGTTGAAACAACGCATAACCAAACAGGCAGGAGTTTCGAGTACTTATCGGAGGAGGTAGATTGATAAAAGAGCAGCGCGTTTCGTCACGGGATCGCTTAGCCGAAGTGAGAGCATTACGGAGATGCTAAAAAAAACTCCACCTGCAGGCGCTACAAGAGAGGCGTTGTGTATCACGGAGAGATTTGCTGTAGACGTTACGAGAGCGTACGTTCGAACAAGAGTCGGAAGACAGTGCTTCCTTTTGCACACATCTCTCTAACCAAGAACGACGGGAAAATGTGAGTAATTTGAGGATCGTAGCAGATTCACTGGCAGTCTTGCTTCAGACGCAGCATTCGCAGAAATGATGATAGTACGAGAAGTACCCTGGGACACACACTAAAAGTTTTCCTGTGGAGTGTACGTGTAAATACGTCAGTCAGTCGAATCAACACGTGCACCTCAATTAGCAACTGAATGAAAACCATAGTAGTTTCTCTGTTCTGGAGATTGGGAGGATTGTTTGGCAGGTATCTTAGATTATTCTGCAATTTTTTATTACTATAAGCTGTTACATATTCGTAAAGTGCCGCCTAGTAAATAAAAAACTGTTGGTGAATAATGCAACCAGGCGTAGCTACTTTTAAAAGGGCTGTATTTCAGTGCCATAGACGATTTCGGATTATCGTGTTTATGATTAGGTGGCTAACGTTTCCTATTTTCGTCGGCAAAGTGTTGTCCACTTTTGCACTGCGTAAGACTGTCAGAATATTCGGCGCCAATTTACATGTTGTTTCGACAGTAAAAGCACCCTAATATGTCTTCATTTACTAGAGGTAAAAGATGACACATTTCTGTGCACTTATACTGTATATGTCCCACTGGACGGCGATTTGTGTTGCTATGGTCTTAATGGTTTTCCAGGACAATTTGTAAGCTGATCTGGGAAAACAGAACAAACATTCTAAATAAAACTTTGTGACACACAAACACTTCATAATATTTTTCATATCAGTTTCAGAAGTAAGATTCGAGATCTTTTTTCACAATGCAAAGAGGGTCCACTAAGCAAAGACACCACACATTTCCTCTTGAGGAACGATATAAAATAAGCAAAGGAAATATGCAGGAGCCGCAACGTCTTAAGAACAGTCCTCAATAATTATTTTAAGAAGATGGTAATTTACGGTTTTTAGGAAACGCTGAAAACTCACGACTGCATGCAGCTGTATTACTCCAAAATTTATTGCGTATGCTGCAAAACCATAAGGACCATAACAAAGCAAAGCGTCTTCCACTGAGATATATGAAAGTTTATTTTTTGTTTTTTGACTCATCAGTCTCGTAACTGATTTCATGCAGCCCGTCACGAATTGCTCTCCTGTGCCAACCTCTTCATCTCAGAGCAGCACTTGCAACCTACGTCCTCAAGTATTTGCTTGACGTATTCCAATCTCTGTCTTCCTCTACAGTTTTTGCCCTCTACAGCTCCCTCTAGTACCATGGAAGTCATTCCCTGGTGTCTTAATAGCTGCCACTTTCTCTTGTCAGTGTTTTCCATACATTCCGCTCCTCACCGATTCTGAGGAGGACATTCTCATTCCTTACCTTATCAGCCCATTTCATTTCCTACGCTACTACACTTCTCTTGGCCAGGAATGCCCTGTTGGCCAGTGTTACTGTGCTATTTATGTCCTCCCTGGTCCTTCCGTCATGGGTTATTTTGCTTCCCGGGAAGTAGAATTCCTTTAGTTCATCTACTTCATGACCACCAATCCTGATGCTACGTTTCTAGCTGTTCTCATATCTGCTACTTGTCACTACTTTCGTCTTCCTTCCATTTACTCTCAATTCGTATTCTGTACTTATTGCACTACTCATTCCATTCAACATATTCTGTAATTCTGCACTTTCACTGAGCGTAACAATGTCATCAGCGAATCTTAACATTAATATCGACTCACCGACAACTTAACTCCACTCTTGAATCTTTCTTCAATTTCTGTCATTGCTTCTTCGACGTACAGATTGAAAAGTAGGGGAGAAAGACTACATCGCTTCCACATTTTTAATCCATGCACTTCGTTCTACGTCTTCCACTTTTGTTATTCCCTCTTGATTCTTGTACATATTGTATATTACCCGCATTTCCCTATAGCTTACTCCTATTTTTCTCAAGATTTCGAACATCTTGCAGCATTTTACATCGACGAACACTTTTTCCAGGTCGACAAATCCCATCTTATGCTTAAACAAACGTGGGCACATAGCATGTTTTATGATCGAAACAACTTATAAAATGGCGCTCAATATTCAAATACTCTTGTCAGAAAAATTCATGTAATCTGAAACATAGCCATCTGAATATGTGCACTCTGTTGTGGCCTCGAAGTAAAGCTTTCTGAAAAAACACATGTATGTAGTTGCGTTTTTCACCAGCAATCATTTACTGCCACGGAGTTCTCGAGATAGGACATGGATACAGCAGTAAATTGCTTACGAAATACCTGGAAAGGAGTGAGATCGCACTGAGTAGTTCCCGGTAAATAGAACGTCTCTCTGAATTGGGCTGGCGTGGACTGGGGGGGAGTAACACTAAAAGCGAAACGAGCATCTAGCAAACTCCTAAGATCTTTGTCTGATCATTCACTGGACAGATATTGTTTTAAGAACGACGCTAGCTGTATCAGGCTGTTGGCGGTTCGAGAAGTTGTGTATGTGAAGTTCGTATCGTTAGCAGAAATAACAGTAACGCCCAAGACCATCAATGGTTGAATCGAAGAGTACGAGTGAAGTCTCATTATCACCAAGCGTAACGAAATGAACACGAATAACTGACTAAAGCAATTAAGCATTCATTTAACGCTTTACGACTCTGCATGATTTAGTGCTACCCAGCTGTAGGAATTAATCTGGGACAACCACAGGAATCTAACCGCCAGGAAGGGTGCTAAAGAAGCGCAATTCTGGTCCCGAAGAAGGAGCCTTACAAATATGTCGTCCGACGTGCTCTGATTGCGTTAAGTACCTTTACTAATATAGTCTGTTGCTGTCAGTAGAGAACAGTTTCCTGGTTTCTGTTTCCTCCGTATGAAATAAACTGTGGATAAGGTTTTTTTTATTATACACTGTCTGATCAAATGTATCCAGGCACATATTAGTGAACATAAACACTGGGTGGTTCACCCTCCGTCGAACGGTAGTTAGTAGTTTCCTTTGTTACCCATTCGTTCTACATTCGTACCAGCACTTATAACACCTCCGTTTTTATCCCGACCTGATCTGATCGGATAGCAGCCCAATATGTATTATCAACATGACCGTGAACCTAATGGGGCTGATAATCGGAATTGACTTCTACGGAAGTTGTTACTTTCCAGTTGGTCCTGTTCAATACTATAATACTGAATGTATGGTAGTAAGGAACACCAACACAGTTTTATTAATTACGAACTTATATTCTTCTCAAAACACAAAAGGAGACAGCCACTGCCTTCGTCATACATATCTAATTACGGCTAATCTCAGCACAGGCTTTCATCATTTTCGATTATCGCTAATCCATCGCTGCATCCAACACTGCAATCCAAGGTTAGGCCGGCGCGGTAGACGCGAAACTAAATATCGGCACTAGTAACGTCACTGATCACTTTTACAAACATACTTCATCACTTTCCCGGTATTTATTTATTATTTAGGAGTCTAACCAAGGCGATGGTGACTCCCTTCTCGGTTAAAGAACGTGTATTCCAATAATGGCCTCCACACACACACACACACACACACACACACACACACACACACACACACACACACCTTTCCCGCCAACCACTCTGGCGCATCTCGATACTCGCTCTCGCAACACGTCACAATCGATTGTTCCTTCTATCGACCTGTGCCGAATGCAAAGTTCTAGTAGGGGCCAACGGACCCCTTACACGGTCCAGAGGCCACAACTTATGCCCTGTAACGGAGGTTACTTCTAGATGTAAAGCTGTAGATCCACCGTGAGAACATCCTCAAGGATATCGAACATGTCGTAAAACTAAAAGACGTAAAACAGGGTTAGAACAATTATGTAGATAATAAATCTAATAAAAAATATTGTAGATAATACTAGGATTGTTTTCCTTGATTAATATCACACATTTTGATTGGAAGTCAAATGTACTTTTTATGCTACGAAAACAATTACCTAGCTCATCGAAAAACTGAGAGGTACAATGAAGAGTCAAAGAAACTGGTAAACGTCCATAATTCCGTGTAGGGCCCCAGAGCCACAACACGACGTGGCGTGGACTCGACTAACGTCTGAAGTGGCGCTGGAGAGAACTGACACCATGAATCCTGCAGGGCTGTCCATAAATCCATAAGAGTACGACGGGGTGGGGATCTCTTCCGGACAGCACGTTGTAAGGCATCCCAGATATGCTCAATAATGTTCATTTCTGGGAAGTGTTTAAACTCAGAAGAGTGTTCCTGGAGCCAGTCTGTAGCAATTATGGACGTGTGGAGTGTCGCATTATCCTGCTGGAATTGCAGAAGCCCGTCGAAATACACAATGTACACAAATGGATGCGGGTGATCAGACAGGATGCTTTCGTACCTGTCACCTGTCAGAGTCGTACCTAGACGTATCAGGAGTCCCGTGTCACTGCAACTACACGCGCCTCACACCATTACACAGTCTCCAGCAGCATTAATAGTTACCTACTGACATGAAGAGTCCACGGATTCACGAGGTTGTCTCCATACCCGTACACGTCCATCCGCTCGATACAACTGGAAATGAGACTCGTCGAATCAGGCAACACGTTTCCAGTCATCAACAGTCCAATGTTGGTGTTTACAGGCCCAGACGAAGCGTAAAGCTTTGTGTCGTGCAGTCATCAAGGGTACACGAACGGGTCTTCAGCTCCGAAAGCCCATATTGATGATGTTTTGTTGAATGACTCGCACGCTGACGCGGTGCAAATATTGAAATTGCAGCAATTTGCGGAAGGGTTACTCTTTTGTGACGTTGAACAATTGTCTTCACTCGTTGTTGGTACCGTTCTTGCAGGATCTTTTTCTGACCGTAGCGATGTCGGAGATTCTACGGTTTACCGTATTCCCTATATTCACGATACAGTCGTGAAATGGTCGTAAGGGAAAATCCCCACTTCATCGCTACCTCGGAGATGTGTCCCATCACTCGTGCGCCGACTATAACCCCATGTTGAAACTCACTTAAATCTTGATAACCTGCCATAGTAGCAGCAGTAACCGATCCAACAAAGGCGAGAGACCCTTGTTGTCTTATATAGGTGTTGCCGACCGCAGCGCCGTATTCTGCCTGTTTACATACCTCTGTATTTGAATACGCTTCCCTATACGAGCTTCAGTGCAGTAGACGTCTCTTAGCCAGGAATGTCCTCTTTGTCTGTTCTAGTCTGCTATTCTGTCTTTTCTTCGTACGTGACAGGTTATTTTGGTTCCAAAGTGGCAGAATTCCTTAACTTTGTCCACTTCGTGATCACCAGTTTCGGTATGTTTCTCGCTTGATCTCTGCTGGGGACTGAATGTCTGTGGAGAAATGGCGGGCCATTCGCCCTCAAGAGTTAGAGTGGACAAGGTAGTGGTGCTGGAGGTTGGGTCTGCAGCGAAGCTGACGTTCTAGCTCGTGCCAAAGGTGTTCAGTTGGGTTCAGTTCGGGATTCTGGGCAGACCAGTCAATTTAAGGAACATTATGGTCCACAAAACACTGCCTCACACATGTCACGCTGATACGGTCACCGTCTTCAACCTCTTCCTCTACTGTACGCAGTACACAGGGCTGTGAACTGAGTACACATACTTCTCCATTCAGCGTTGTCTTGAGTGCCTCAAGGGGACGGCACCCTCGCGCCTCCAAGTCACTTTTTCCAGTCATTCACTGGGGCGTGGTGACGCTTTTCACACCAGCTCAAGCTTCGCTTGGCACTGCTCTACAGCTGTATTCTTTTTAACTCTCCACGACCAGTCACTTTGAAACTCACGAGTGACCCGTGTCGCTGATTTCGCGCTAATTTCTACAACCACCAAGATTAATATTCATCCCCTGTCGCATGATTTAACGATAGAGGAAACCATGTAATACATGACAGATCTTCACAGCTATATACGTACAGAAAGGCAAAAAGCGTGCTAACACGGAACATGTTGGGACACTTTAGAACTGCCTACGCTTCTTTAATGTGCGTAAATGAGCAATTTTCATTATTATATGGTTTTCTACATCGGTAAATGACATGACTTTGGATAAGTATTAATCTTTTAATCCCGAGAAGAAGGTGCATCACCGAAACCATTTGTAGTAAAGGATACATGTTATCCAATTAAAAAAATTACATTATGGAATGAGACACTAAAAGTAGTGGATGAATAGTGCCATTTGGTCAGCAAGCCACAGAATACGATGGCCGAAGAAAACAACATTTAGATTGTAGATTAGCTACAGAGAGAAAAGCGTTACCGAAAAAAAAAAGAAATTTGTTACCATCTAATAGTAATTTATATGTTACGAAGTTTTTTTGCCACCTTGCACGCAAGTGAGACGCGGTCTATGAACAGTTGAGACAGGAAGAGACTGGAAGCTCTTCAGATACGGCGTTAGAAGAATGCTGAAACCTGGATTGGTAGGCGGGATAACGAGTAAGGAGGTACCGACTCGATCCCGCATTCGCATCACAGGCGCAGATTTCCGACCACCAGAAGCACCAACATTGCAGAACGTTACATGTTTTTCCTTCTGGTAAGAGGCATAACACGAACTTCTCATAAGCAACCAACATTTAACTGGGATTTCTCAATGAGAAATCACCCCTGCACTGTTCCGTTAGGTGCAGACCTTCGATTAATTTATCCAAGGGTGCAAGTACTCTTCATGTCAATATGACGATTATTGTGTGCCGTCCGCCTTTATGCTGCTGAAACCGTAACACACCCTGCAGTGAACATACGGTAAGTTCAGATTTTGTGGCCTGATGAGGACTTAGTAGATAAAAACTTGCTGGACAATAATAGGAGAGTTGTGTTTTCCAACATGACTTAAGACCGCGTTAAATCGATTATTATATCTCTTAAAAAATAATGTATAACTAATATATTTTTAGAGGAAACACTCTCTTAGTAAATTTGTTTGTCTTGAATTATCGTGATCTGTTACTGATTTTTAGTGAAGTTAGTTTTTACGTTTAACTTTCAAAAAAATACAAAAGAGATAGAACAAGCAAAATAATGAATTTCGTAGGTTGTCAATTACGTATTATATCTGGTTTTATAGAGCGCCAGGCTCCCTACAAATTACTGTAAATGCAATAGCATAGTATTACTCACCTCCAGTTCACTGATCTGAAATTATTACTATCACAAAAAATAGACAAGTTTTAATAAAATTATTTCATTGGATTCCTTCAATTAATCTGAATATTTGTACTTAATTTCTTACTGTCCGGCTGTCAGACATGGTGCTGTGAAAAATATTTTTAAATGTACAGCGTAATGGCGGCTAATTGTTAACAGTCAGAGATCACTGTTACTCGCTCCGCAGCAGCTGGAAACACGCTAAATAATTTTCATTAAATATTCTTTTCATAAGATAAATGTGGCGAAGGTTCTTGAAATAACACACGGAGATCATTTTATACTAATACATTCTTACTAGGACACTGTTTACACCATTAAATATGTGAAATAAGTTACGACAGAAACAAATGCTAGCGCAGCACAATAGCTTGCGTACCTTATTCCTGACACCAGAACGAACAGAATAAAACAGACTAGACGGAAGAATGAGCATTGCATTGTGTTTTATACTCTTACAAAGATGATAATACTTCTTTTAATTACTTACACATTATAATGTTAAACAAAAAATAATAATGTCTTTTCTGCATCTATCGATCTATATTGTATATTTTTACAGTTAGTGTTATTACCTTTCGCACATAAATCTATGTTTACAGTTCATTCTGAGTCACATACAGTCATTTTTATGTTTCACCTCGATAATGGTGAATATTGCAAAAGGGACACTACACGCTGTTATCAGTTCGTGGCCTTCGTATACACGTCTGCTAAAGGGCTAGCAGAGAGGCTGTACGGGTATTGCACCACAGCGTGAGGTCAGAGAACCGCTTACGAGACGTAGGGGCTGAGCGTGGGCTATCACCTTCCACCGTTACGATGCTCTGCGTAGCCGACGTCGTAAGCGAATGCAATGGCTGCCGTGACCCGAGTAATCGAGCTGTTCGCCAGGTGAGATGCGGACCGCTCTGTATGCAGTGTGTCCACCCCAGTCCACCGCGACCACACGGAGGGTCAGTTTTACAGAATGGTGGCACTTCTGTAGCGTGGTGTTTAATTGCACTGTAGAAGGTATTTCGTTTGTGAGGGGAAACACACAGAAAAAAACCCGAAGTTTTGACGCATGAAACAATCGTCAGCTGGTACGCGTCTTGTTAACACGTAGTGAGTCTTGTACCAATGGTGTAAAATGCGTTCTGGTCAAAAATATCCGGAACTGACGGCTAGATGTCACGTGGAGCGGACCCGACAGGATGACACACGGTGGGGAGTCTCGTGTTGTCAGCAGACGAGCAGCAGAATGGGTGGGTCGGAGGGCCCACCGACTTCATCTACGTCTACATCAACATCTACATGGATACTCTGCAATTCACACTTAAGTGTCTGGCAGAGGATTCATCGAATCATCTTCACGATAATTCTCTATTATTCTGCTCTCGAAAAACTCGTGAAAAATACCAACACCTATATTTTTCTATGCGATCTCTAATTTCCCTTATTTTATTATGATGCTCGTTTCTCCCTATGTAGGTCGGCACCAACAAATTTTTCATCTCATTCGGAGGAGAACGTTGGTGATTGAGATTTCGTGACAAGTTTCCGACGCACCGGAAAACTCTTTCCAGTTTTAAACATGGCTGTTTCTCAGCAACCGAATACATTTTACAAACATAAGAATTATATAGACAACCGGTTGCAAAAACCTATTTGCTACAATTGACCTACGTTTCGACAAACACTTAGGGTGCCTTCATTAGAAATAAATTTTGAGAAACCGTAAACTTACATTGCGAGGAATCGATGGTCACAATTTGGAGCAGCTTTGCTCAAGTCAAAAAGGAAATGTTCACACATGTGTGTGAAATCTTACGGGACTTAACTGCTAGGGTCATCAGTCCCTAAGTTTACACACTACTTAACATAAATTATCCTAAGGACAAACACACACACCCATGCCCGAGGGAGGACTCGAACCTCTGGCGTGATCAGCCGCTCAGTCCATGACTGCAGGCAGCGCCCTAGACCGTCGAAAAGGAAATAAAATACGTTCCAGCCATCTCACGTATGCTTAGCTAGGAACAACATCTGAGTAATAGCTGCTCTACATTCTGAGCATTGTTTTCTCGCTATGTAAAGTTACGATTCCTGAACATTTCGCCTACTATCGTTTGCGTTTTGCCGTCGAAAGCTGTGAAAAGCGCTGCCGGATGACAGGGATTTCCTTAATTTGACTCGACTGTTCGAGTGTCGTAGTAGCAAAGAATCAAAATATTAAAACTTCATGCACGATGCGGCAATTTTATGGCGCATCTCAGTGTTTATGGTGCCATGTCTATATGTGTGTTGTACACTGATGGATTTGTGTAGGTATATTCAGCGACATAGGTGGATACAGTCTGCGAAAGGTATTGCGAGCAGAATTAGTAGTACAGAAGTAGGACATTTAAACATCATGTATGATGCAGCAGTTTTTCAAGCATCTCGTTGCTTACGACTTCATGCGTCGTGAATTATGTAAGGTACGTGGTTCTTACCCCTACAGCTATTGTTGTCTGACAGTAAAGGTTACGTGTACAAAGTTTGGTTGAAATCGCTCTGGTGGTTTAGAAGGAGATATGGGACATACACTGAAGAGCCAGACAAGCTGGTACACTTGACTAAAATCGTGTACGCCCCCCGTAAACACGCAGGAGTGCCGTAACACTACGTGGCGTGGACCCATGTAACGCCTGAAGTAGCGCTGGTGGAAACTGACACCACAAATCCTGCAGGGCTGCCCATAAATCCCTGAGGGTACGTCGGGGTGGAGGTCCCAGGACAGCACCTTACCAGGCACCCAGATATGCTCAATAATGACATCTTGGTTGTCGGGTGTTCTGCCGGATATCAGCGTCGTACGTGCACGATATTTCGGTATCGTAGCCCGTTACCTCCATCAGGTGCGACCTGAGATTTCATTATGTCACCGGGAAAGCCTGAAGAATTATATGCTCAATAATGATCATGTCTGGGGAGTTTGGTGGGCACAGGAAGTGTTTAAATTCAGAACAGTCTTCATCGAGCCACTCTGTAGCAAATCTGGACGCGTGGGGTGTCGCATTGTCCTGCTAGAATTGCCCAAGTTCTTCGGAATGCACAATGGAGATGAATGGGTGCAGACGATCAGACAGGATGCATACGTTCGTATTACCTGTCAGAGGCGGTTCTAGACGTATCAGCGGTCACATATCACTCCAGCTGCACACGCTCCATGTCATTACAGAGCTTCCACCAGCTTGAACAGTCCCCTGCTGACATACAGGGTCCACGGGTTCATGAGGTTGTCGCCATACCCGTGCACGTCCATCCCCCGATACAATTTGAAACGAGACTCGTCCGACCAGGCAACACGCTTCGAGTTGTCAACAGTCCAACTTCGATGCTGACGCGCTCAGGAGAGGCACAAAGCTTTGTACACGAGTGAGACTTCTGCTCCGAAAACTCATATCGATGATGTTTCGTTGAGTGGTTTGCACGCTGAATCTTGTTGATGGCCCAGCACCGAGACGTGCACCAATTTGCCTGTACACTCGTCTAATGGTCGTACGGGAAAGTCCCCACTTAATGCCTACTTTGGAGATGCTGTCACCCATTGCTCGTGCGCCAACTATTACATTATGTTCAAATTCACTTAAATCTTGATAAACTGCCATTGTAGCAGCAGTAACCCAGCTAGTAACTGCGTCAGACATTTGTTGTCTATAGGCGTTGCCGACCGCAGCGCCGTATTCTTCCTGTTCACATATCTTTGTATTTGAATACACACGCCGGTAGCAGTTGATTTGGTCCTTCAATGTACACACACACACATTATATATATATATATATATATATATATATATATATATATATATATATGGCTTTCACGATATGACGTATCTTACGCTTTAATTCAATCTACGTTAGAGTAGACGTGTTCAGTCACTGCTACCAGAATATTTTTTGTGGCGCCGTAGGCGAACATATCTGGTTTGGGTTTGTGAATGCCTGGAGAACGTTACTTGCCATCATGGTAGTGCCAACGGTGAAGCACGAGAATGTGGTGTTACGATATTCTGTTCTTTTTTTCGTGGTTAGGGTGTGGTATCTTTACTGCAGTTAAGAAAACACTGAACGCCTTAGGATATGAACACATTTTACAGCAATGCTTACTGCGTACACTTCGGAGAGAATGACTGACTGTATTAGCACGACAATACACCCTGTCGCAAAGCAGCATCTGTCAGCGAATGGTTTGTGTACAGTAACATTCCTGAAATGGGCTGGCCTTCCCGGACCCCCGACCTAAACCTAGTGGAACACCTCTGGAATGGGTTGCAGCGTCAGCTTCTCTCGACACACCCGAGTCCAACCTGGTCTTGTTTCGGCTCTTCAGAAAGAATGAGCTGACATTTCTCCACAAACATTGTGACTCCTCATTGAAAGTGTCCACTACAGAAACAAGCTGCCATAAAGGTGACGGGCGGACACACCCCACACTAATTCCACAAACAGTTGTCGGGATACTTTTGATGAGATAGAGTATTTTGGGAAACATGAGTCTGTAATTGCTACATCTGTTAACATTTAAACCAGATACGAGATCGGGGGGGGGGGGGAGGGGAGGGGGGCAGTGGTGTTTAGGGATGGAGTCTAAACGTATCTAGCCTAACAAATATAGGGCAACGGCCTTGCCGCTGTGAATGCACCGGTTCCCGTCAGATCGCCGAAGTTAAGCACTTGGATGGGTGACCATCCGGGCGGCCATGCGCTGTTGCCATTTTTAGGGGTGCATTCAGCCTCGTGATGCCAAATGAGGAGCTACTCGACCGAATAGTAGCGGCTCCGGTCAAGAATGCCATCATAACGGCCGGAAGAGCTGTTTGCTGACTACATGCCCCGCCTATCAGCATCCTCAACTGCGGATGACATGGCGGTCGGATGGTCCCGATGGGCCACTTGTGGCCTGAAGACGGACTGCCAACAAATATAGAATGACAGAAATTTCATAATACCAATTTATTTTTCCAGTACAATAGCCATGTACAGTAATATAGTGGCAGGCACACTCAGGTAACTTCTGCAAACCATTCAAATAAAAGGTCTTCAATTTCAAATCCGGCCAAGCGTTCACAGCATCAATCACTGCACCATCATTGTGAAATCGTCGTCCTTTGAGGTATTTTTTTTAGGTTTGAGAAAAGAAAAAGTCTAAGGGAGGCAAATCTGGAGAATACGGCGGGTGACGAACAATTGGAACCCGCAGTCTCTCAGAGTTTCCAGTGTTGCGAGGGCTACGTGTGCCGATGCGCTGTCCTGATGCAAAATAAATCCGCGCGCCAATTTCCCGCACCCTTTTTTGTACTCTCCTCTCAGAGGGCGCAGGAGGGTGCAAGAGTATGACGCATTGATAGTTACGGCCCTTTGCAAGTAATCCACCATAATTACCCCTTCTGCATCACCTTACCGGCTGATTTTTTGCACCTGGAATATTTTTTTGGGCAGGGGGATGAAGGATGTCTCCATTGTTGCGACTGTTGTTTTGTCTCAGAATCAAAGTGGTGACCCCACGTTTCGTCCATTGTCACATACGTTGCAGGAAAGCCGTCTTCATACGCTTCAAATTGGCGGACGATTTGTTCACAACACTGCACACGTTCCCGTCTCCGACATGCATTCAAGTCTTTCGGGACCCACCGACATGAAACTCTGCGCATTGCAAAATATCCACAACAACGCCAGTAGCACGACCATGGGAGATTCCAAATGTGGTTTCGATGTTCCGCAACGTTGTTGGACGATCCTGCAAAATCGTATCGTGGATTGCAGTGACTGTTTCATCAGTGGCACGTCTGAAGTAGGTCACCCAGTTTTTCACTGTTGCATAAGACTGAACACTGTCCGTAAGTGTATTCCGCAATTTCCTTGGGCGTCATTCTCTTCAAATGAAGTTATTCAGTCACAGCACGGTTCTTGATTCTCTTGACATCTGCCACTTTGCTTACCCTACGGTAAACAACGCATCCTAGCGGCAAAACTATCGAAGCTGAAGCCGCGAAATTTGACTTGCATACCCTCAAAGGGTCACGATAAAACTAGGTGTTGTTTTTTGTGCGAGACATTTCAGTAACTATCTCTGTCTAGTATTTAGCTTTCTGCCAAATAACGCCACACTTAAGGCTCCTGACAGTCTTTTGGTGGTAACTGTACGTTACACCACATTGTGTCTTCACCGAGTTATGTCTCTCATGTCTTTAGATTCGTTAACGTCTTGAAGCCATTTGTACACAAATGTAGAACTTAACAATTGACTTCGGCTGGTGATAGCGTGGGCACATCTACGTATTTTAAAATATTTTTGTTCGGCTTTAGCCTTCTAATCTATGGGGAATGGTTCAAATGGCTTTGAGCACTATGGGACTTAACATCTGAGGTCATCAGTCCCCTAGAACTTAGAACTACTTAAACCTAACTAACCAAGGACATCACACACATCCACCCCCGAGGCAGGATTCGAACCTGCGACGGTAGCGGTCACGCGGTTCCAGACTGAAGCATCTAGAACCGTTCGGCAACACTGGCTGGCAATCTCGAGGGAATTCTCCCCTTAGGGTACATTTGTGGTGTACCTGACAAACATTGGCAATGTCCGTTTACTCGACGTGGGTATTGGTATGGGGAAATGTCACCTCCCTGTGTCGCAAACTGAGGCTGTGTGCGCTCCCGTTGAACACACACAGCTCAGTTCCACCGATAACAACTCTGAAATACAGTCTACATTGTTTGCGTTAATGTAATTTCGGTGGGCTGCCAATTAGTTAAAATTGCCAAACGCCCCGACTTAATTAACGCAGCCTGCTGCGCTAATGTTGTTCTCTCCGCACAGTTCGTTCGAAATGCTAACCAAACTCAACGGGAAGCTGGTCAATAGCAATCCGCTTGGGAAATTCGGTCGAAAAAGCCTTCTGCCAAAGCATCGGCGAAGTCTTTTCGTTAGGTTCAGTGGCCTAGGTATTTAGTTTCAGTCGAAATATCTATTCCAACATAAATTACGTTACGTTTGCTGCTTTTACAAGGGCGTGCTGAGAAGTAATGTCACGAATTTTTCACTCTGTTCTCAATAGTGGTTGAGGTTTTACTTGGACGTCATGCGTGTTACTTTGTTGACTTACCCTCTCCTATTACGCAAGCTGCAACCTCTCCTCTCCTCCCCTCCCCCCCCCCCCCCCCCCCCCCCTGCTAGAGGGTTTCGCATTGCAGCGTGTAACATGACAGTGTATAACGCAGTACTTTGGTGGAGTTATCATTAACACTCAGGTGATTCATATGGAAATGCGTCCGATGACGATTATAGCGCAAGACGGGAATTAACAGACTTTGAACGCGGAATGATAGTTGGATCTAGACGCTTCGGACACTCCACTTAGGAAATGGAATGTTCCGAGAACGGCAGTGTCAACAGGATGGCGAGAATACCAAATTTCAGGCGTTACCTCTCACCACGGACAACGCAGTAGCCGATGGCCTTCACTTAACGACCGTCAGTAGCGGCGTCTGCGTGTAGATGTCACTGTTAAGAGACAAGCGACGCTGCGTGAAATAACCGCATAAATTAATGCGGGAGGTACGACGAACGTATCGGTTGCAATAGTGCTGCGAAATTTGACGTTAATGGGCGATGGCAGCAGAGGAGCTACGCGAGAACCTTTGCTATCAGCACGGCATCAGTTGCAGCGCCACTCCTGGGCTAGTGACCATGCCGGTTGGAGCCTAGGCGACTTGTCAGCTGAGTCCCGATTCCCGTTGGTGAGACGTGACTGAAGGGTTCGGGTGTAGAGCACACCCACGAAGCCAAGGAAACAAGTTGTCAACAAGGCACTGTGCTAGCTGGTGATAACTCCATCATGGTGTGGGCTGTGTTTATATGGAATGGACTGAGTCCCCTGGTCCAGCTGAACTACTTGGAAACCATTTGCAACCATTCATGGACTTCATGTTCCCGAGCAACGACAATGCCCACCTCACCAGGCAACAATTGTTCGCAATTTGTCTGACGAACATCCTAGACAACTCGAGCGAGTTCTAACATTCTGCGTGGTGTCTGTTTGTTCTAAGTCGTGTCTCCCTACCACTTTCGCGCAACGACGCTCTGAGCGTGTTTTTTAGGGAATAGACTAGTTTGAACCTGGGTCCTGTTGCTGGTAAGGAGACGCCAGACCACAAATGACATGCAGAGTTCAGAAGAGTTCAGTGAGACTAGCGATGATATAATAAAATACTTAATGATTTCAGCGTCGGCTCCACTGCACTCCCTGTAAAAGAATCTTAATACTAACTAAATTTAGTGGAAGGGGTTCAAGGCTTTCCTACTTTTAGTTAGCTAGTAAAATAACGACGAAAAAGGAGTTACGTTTTCCATTGGAATTTTTATTCTACTCACAAAACATTGTTTATAAATTGCACTATAGATAAAAGGAAATATTTTAATACAGGATGATAAAAACCAACTGCGTTCAACAAAAATGTGGACGAATATTCCCTGGATGGGTTCACAAGTTCTATAATGGATCGAAGGATGACCTATGCCATATCACATCTATACTGTAAGTTTAAATTAAGTTTCACAAAAGAGAACACTATCAAAATGGCCTACAGTGACCCTCAATTATCTAACTTATTACAGTGGCTGATGGGGCTTCTCAATAATTATATAACAGTAAAATCATCGCGTTTCACATTTTAACTTATGTCGCAAAAAGGGGATGTAACAGATGAGGCTTCTGCAGTTCTGAGGGTAGCCTTATGCGCTCAAAAATGCGGCATCGCGTGCGTCATTACATTGTCGGTGTTTAGGCAGCGTTAGGAGGCGACGGGCGACACATCTCCACGCACCTCGCCGTCTCGGAAGCAAGTCTTCCTTAACTTCTCCTTACTACAATTTACCGAAGTTGGTTTACAAAAAGCCATCTGGCTTGACACCCTGACCAATCAGGGTCTCAATGTTAACCTTAAGCTCTGCCTACAAAATTCTGTCTATCCAATAAGAAACGTTATACTTTTCGTGGTGGGGCAATGTTTTTACGTTTGCAACGTAACAGAGACGCGAAAAAGTCTCATGCTAAAACTTGCAGCTGGTGTGACCCTTTTAGTGTTATCATAAGATCTATACTGTTCTTTTGCAGGGCCCTATCTTTTAACATGGGCTGGGGGGTGGTTCTGGCGGTCAGCTGGCGACGTGTGTGTCCGTTCCTTATCGTAGGGCCTCCTAGCCTACACGATTCTGCTCTCGGCTTCTGTTCTCGTTTCTCCTCTCGGAACTGCGTCTGTGGTATTCCATTTGCTCACTCGTTGATTGTATTACTTTGGTTAATTTAATGCCAGGATTTATTTGGAGCTATGTGACATACTGCCGGATTTGCTATCATGTCATGGTTTTCATGGAAGGTGTGGGATTTGCCTGACACCTTACAGAGTGGCCATCCAGATCGCCGAATACAAAATCTATCGAATATTTAAGTGACATAAACGAGAGGTCAGTTCGTGCACAAATTCCTGCGCCGGAAACACTTCCGCGATTATGGGCGGCTATGGAGGAAGTATGGCTCAATAATTCTGGAAGGAATTCCCAACGACTTTTTAAGTCCAGGCCGTACGTGTTGCTGCACTACCCTGGAGAGGAGGTGGTCCGAGACGACACTGGTTGGTATCCCTTGGTTTTCTCACCTCATTGTAATTTTGTGACTGAAAAATTCAATGTTAACACTAAATTATGTAGCGTTATTTATTGTTGATTAGTATTACCATTCCTGTCTTTTTCTAACACTCCGCTCCCTAGCTTAAGGGAGGCGTTTCGTCTCTGAATAGAAACCGCCCGGCGGTTTAACGATGAGGGCCGATGCACCGGCTAGACTGCGTGTGGTTTTCGGGCGGTTTCCCACATCCGAATAGGTGAATACCGGGCTGGTTCTCACGTCCCACCTGAGTTACACGACTCGGAAACATTTCGAAAACGATCTCACAGTTGGGCATAAATTACAGTAGATACAGACAGGTCTGGTACACAATTTCCGTGCCGGAGCGCAGGGGAAGTTGGGGAAGTGGAGGGTGGGGGGAGCTGGGACTGTGGAAGCTGGGAGAGCGGGGGGGGGGGGGGGGGGGAGGGAGAGTGTCAAGGCCCACAGTAATATTAAACACTGCCAAAATGAGATTAAAACTCCGACACCCGTGAAGATACAGGTTAAAGATTTCTCTCTTTTCTAAACGCGTCAAATGTTTTCTGAAAATATCTGAAACTTTTTCGCCCCTCTCTTGCCTCTCTTTTTCTCTCTCTTGCCTGTTTCCAAATGATGCAAGGACTCAAATGCGACGACGGGCTAATGAGGAATTTAAGTAACAGCGTTTGCAGGGCGTAGTTCACGTCAGAGGCGGTTCTGTGGGTGTTTTTCGTACCATTTAGGTTACTGTGAACATGAACAAAGATGTGTATGTCAACATGCCCGATGACCAAGTGTAAGCCCTTCTTCTATATCTTCATGTTGGGTACGCTGTGGACACTCTCGCTTTCCAAGGTAACAACGGCCGTGTTCACACAGCTGCACGCCTAAGTAACGAACACCTAGGCACTACACTAGATCTCGACTGAAACGCTAAATCAGACGGTTGTTGTCCCATAAAAAATGTGCGGGACTGTTTGGAACAACACTTCCAACGTTACAGTCAACATCGGTGCACCTCAGTAAGCTCTACCCCTAGAGCGTGAATCACCTTAAACTTGTACGTCAAACATTGCGGAAACGAAAAGTGTTATTGACGTGCAGTTTTCACAGAGTTGACTGGTAGACAGGAGCTCGTATTGTTAGCCAGTAAACAGTTGTGTGCAAACGTATACCTTTTTAATAAATTAAAAGTAGGGTCGAATAGAACGTCAGTGTTGTAGGTTTCTAGTGCGAGTCGTTTACGAGACATCGTATTTTGAGAACTTTCCAAACCGACACTTGTTTCTGCCACTCAACATCCGTAGCTGGTAGTTGCTATGTTGCTACGTTTACTTACGTGAGATTGTGCGTTGCCGAGTGGATTACGACTTACTAGTCAGTTAGCGTGTGACAGTCCAAGCATTATGTCGTGCGTTGACGATAGGATTTACCAATGCAGAAAAAGCCGACATGCTCATAGTGTTCGGTGAGTGAAGGAAGAAGGCAGCTCGTTCGTGTACATTGCATGCGTCGAATTGTCCCAATAGACGTCAGCCTTCTCGGCAGTTATTGGCTTAAATGGCTCTGAGCACTATGCGACTTAACTTCTGAGGTCATCCGTCCCCTAGAACTTAGAACTAATTAAACCTAACTAACCTAAGGACATCACACACATACATGCCCGAGGCAGGATTCGAACCTGCGACCGTAGCAGCAGCGCGGTTCCTGCCTGAAGCGCCTAGAACCGCACGGCCACTCCGGCCGGCCGCCAATTACACTCCTGGAAATTGAAATAAGAACACCGTTAATTCATTGTCCCATGAAGGGGAAACTTTATTGACACATTCCTGGGGTCAGATACATCACATGATCACACTGACAGAACCACAGGCACATAGACACAGGCAACAGAGCATGCACAATGTCGGCACTAGTACAGTGTATATCCACTTTTCGCAGCAATGCAGGCTGCTATTCTCCCATGGAGACGATCGTAGAGATGCTGGATGTAGTCCTGTGGAACGGCTTGCCATGCCATTTCCACCTGGCGCCCCAGTTGGACCAGCGTTCGTGCTGGACGTGCAGACCGCGTGAGACGACGCTTCATCCAGTCCCAAACATGCTCAATGGGGGACAGATCCGGAGATCTTGCTGGCCAGGGTAGTTGACTTACACCTTCTACAGCACGTTGGGTGGCACGGGATACATGCGGACGTGCATTGTCCTGTTGGAACAGCAAGTTCCCTTGCCGGTCTAGGAATGGTAGAACGAAAGGGTTCGATGACGGTTTGGATGTACCGTGCACTATTCAGTGTCCCCTCGACGATCACCAGAGGTGTACGGCCAGTGTAGGAGATCGCTCCCCACACCATGATGCCGGGTGTTGGCCCTGTGTGCCTCGGTCGTATGCAGTCCTGATTGTGGCGCTCACCTGCACGGCGCCAAACACGCATACGACCATCATTGGCACCAAGGCAGAAGAGACTCTCATCGCTGAAGACGACACGTCTCCATTCGTCCCTCCATTCACGCCTGTCGCGACACCACTGGAGGCGGGCTGCACGATGTTGGGGCGTGAGCGGAAGACGGCCTAACGGTGTGAGGGACCGTAGCCCAGCTTCATGGAGACGGTTGCGAATGGTCCTCGCCGATACCCCAGGAGCAACAGTGTCCCTAATTTGCTGGGAAGTGGCGGTGCGGTCCCCTACGGCACTGCGTAGGATCCTACGGTCTTGGCGTGCATGCGTACTTCGCTGCGGTCCTGTCCCAGGTCGACGGGCACGTGCACCTTCCGCCGACCACTGGCGACAACATCGATGTACTGTGGAGACCTGACGCCCCACGTGTTGAGCAATTCTGCGGTACGTCCACCCGGTCTCCCGCATGCCCACTATACGCCCTCGCTCAAAGTCCGTCAACTGCACATACGGTTCACGTCCACGCTGTCGCGGCATGCTACCAGTGTTAAAGACTGCGATGGAGCTCCGTATGCCACGGCAAACTGGCTGACACTGACGGCGGCGGTGCACAAATGCTGCGCAGCTAGCGCCATTCGACGGCCAACACCGCGGTTCCTGGTGTGTCCGCTGTGCCGTGCGTGTGATCATTGCTTGTACAGCCCTCTCGCAGTGTCCGGAGCAAGTATGGTGGGTCTGACACACCGGTGTCAATGTGTTCTTTTTTCCATTTCCAGGAGTGTATTTATCAGCCTTTGCAACCAATTAGTTGAAAGTGGTGGTGTAACATCTAGGCATCGCAACAAAAGGGATCAAATGAGGACAGATAAGGGGGAAATCAATGTTCTATCTACTTGCAGTCGAACCGCACGTTAGCTCCAGCGCAACCGCATGAGGAACTGACATGAGTCAGGCAAGTGTCCCATGCATTCTCTGTCGACACAGGTTTCATCTCTATCGCATCTCTCTCCATCAAGAGCTGAATAGAAACGATTACGAGAATCCTGTTACCTTTTGTACGTGGGCATTAAGAAAGGATGCTCGAGATGTATCATCTATCTTGTTTAGGGATGAAGCCACATTTACCACTCATGGCCAGGTAAACTGCCGAGACATGCACTATTGGTCTGTTGACAATCCTAGTTGGCTTCGTTAGTTGGGACGTCAGCGCCGGTGGAGCGTAAACATGTGGTGTGGGATAGTGAAGCAGCAGCTCATAGGCCTGTTTTTCATAGACGGGACACTGAACAGATCCTCTTCTGTGGACGCAAGAAGACGTTCCTCTGCAGACCAGGAGGAACCTGTGGTACCACTGTGATGGCTGTCCAGCCCATAGTGCGCGAAGTATTACAGCACGTCTTCACTAACTGCTTCCAAATCGTTGGACTGGACGCAAAGGACCCTTACTTCATCGGATTTGACGCCTGTAAACTTTCTCCTGTGGGAAGAGCTGGAAAACGCTGCCCACAAGGACATACCAACTACACCTGGTGACTTGCAACGGTGTATTCAAATGGCTCTGAGCACTATGGGACTTAACTTCTGAGGTCATCTGTGCCCTAGAACTTAGAACTAATTAAACCTAACTAACCTAAGGACATCACATACATCCATGCCCGAGGCAGGATTCGAACCTGCGACTATAGCAGCAGCGCGGTTCCGGCCTGAAGGGCCTAGAACCGCTCGGCCACAGCGGCCGGCACTGCGGCAAGCCCGTTATCCATACATTTCACGTAAGGACAACTAAGATAAGGAAAATTAGAGCTCGTATGGGGGCATATAGAAAGTCGTTTTCCGTCGCTCTATGTACGAGTGGAACAGGAAACGAAACAACTGGATGTGGCAGAACGTAATCTCCATCATGCTGAGGGTATTAGATTAAGAAATGAAACGGTTAAAGTAGTAAACGAGCTTTGCTATTTGGGGAGCAAAATAACAGGATCGTCGAAGTAGAGAGGATATAAAATTTAGACTGGCAATGACAAGGAAAGCGTTTCCGAAGGAGAGAAATTTGTTCAAAAAATGGCTCTGAGCACTATGGAACTTAACTTCTAAGGTCATCAGTCCCCTAAACTTAGAACTACTTAAACCTAACTGACCTAAGGACATCACACACATCCATGCCCGAGGCAGGATTCGAACCTGCGACCGTAGGGGTCGCGCGGTTCCAGACTGGAGCGCCTAGAACCGCTCGGCCACCCTGGCCGGCCCAAGCGATGTATTACTGCAGCCTGATCGAACATATCCGCTGAAATGCTAGCACGTGTGCGGCAGTTGTTCCATAGAAGAGTGGAAGCGTGTATTGCCGCTGCCGGTGGTCAACTGCCTCTTTAGTGGTCAGAAACCATATGACTAGTGTATGAACTTCTGTTGTTCTTTAGTGTGTGCTTACACAGGTATTGTACAAGTGGCGGTGTGGCAACTTTTGAGAATACACTAGCTCGTAAACGACTACACTATAACCCTCAACAAACACCACTGACATTCTAATTTACCCTACTTTTGGTTTTTTAATATCAACAGGCACTGTTCCATTGAAAAAAATAAGTTTTCACAAAAATACACTTTCTAAGTATTACTACAATCTGTTGATAGGCTAACAATACGAGCCCCTGACTACCAATCCATTGTGTGAAAATCGCACATCAATACCAGTTTCCGTTTATTTGCGGTGTAAGTTTTAGGTGATGACCCTGTATTTACATACGGTGTCCGTAATTAAAGTTCCAGGTTCTAAGTGCTATGGAAAGAGAACTACTGCTCATAATGACATCAAATTTGAACAGCATATTACTGACGAAAAAGTCATGACCTAAATATGGCGCTGTAAGCGTCTTAACGTAAATGGGGTCCCCTACAAATGACAGATCAATCGCAATACGACAGCTACAGTGTGAGTTGCACATTACAACATCCCTAATCTTCAATGTGCATGATTGCAAAAGTTCGGCAGTCAACAGTTGTGGCACTGTTAGATAGGTAAGCCTATACGTCGCGAAGGGTCGTACGACATCGGATGGGGAAAACGGTTTTTCATTATACTGGGATCAGAAACCGTGTAAACTGCTAAATGACATCGGTTTCTAATTGTCGTGAGACAAAATGTTCCACAACAGATCCGATTGTCTCGGAGCTCAGATTCAGAATGCGTTGCGCAATACCTGCCTTCATTTCAGCTACGTTCGTAATTGCAGCACCGAACACAATATCTTTCAGATAACCCCACAGCCGGAAGTCACAAGGAGTAAAATCAGGTGATTCGGACGGCTAGGTTGCAGGAAGATGGCGACTCATAATTCTAGCATTTCCGGAACGGCTCTTCAGCAGCCGCTTCACTGACTTCCACAAAAATGACCCTACCCACACATCCACGCTGTTGAATGGTATGAATAACGTTGGTGAGCGAAAGAGTCACAGCGGTTACCAATGACGCTACAGGTAAGGACTCATCTCCTCGAAAAAGATGCCGCCCTACGATAAACGACACCGTCAATTCGTAACACACAGTCACCTTTGCAGAACAACGTGGTGCTGGTTGATGTCCATGAGGATTTTCCGTTTGCCCTATTCTGCAATTCTGCGTGCTGACATGTCCTTGGAAAGGGAAATTGGCTTCGCGCGTCCACAGATTGATCTAAGGGCATTCGTTGTCCACTTCTATTCGAGCAAGATATTCCAGAGCGAAATGTCGTCTTGCTGTCAGTTCAGCAGAAGCAACTCCTGAACATGAGTGATTTCGTATGGATAGCAATGCAGGATACTTCGTAGAATTTTCTACATCGTGGTCGCGGGCACGTCCGACGTTCGGGCAATTCCCTGTGCACTGCATGTTTGCACACCACCACGCGAACCCTCCTGCAGTACCGTGGCCACACCTTCGACAGGCGTCGGATCAACTGGTTTGCTGCCTCGGCCACACTGCATTTCAAAAGAACCTGTCTTTTCGAATTTTGTAATCATTTTTTCCAAACCCTTAGCAGACACCGGACCACTGCCTTTTCTCATATGAAACGCCCCCTTTGAAAAATTTATTAATTACTGTGCTGATAAACCTCTTACGTTATTTGATTTTCAAACAGCTGAGCAAAACTGAACGTACTGAGACATTTCTCTCTTTACTTATTCTGATCATCAATAGAGTGACAATATTTTTAGTGCAACACAATCTGACTTTCAATAATCCCTACAAAAGAATGGCCGTGACTAACAATAACCTATACCTTTCATGAATCACTTACCTCACAAAACTCTTCGTTGCTCTAACTACTGCAATACAGCGAGCGCCAATATTGCAAGCTAAATAAAAGATTCTAACTACTGAAGTCACTAACTACTGATAGGCACTGTTATCAAATGAAAGATTTTGATAGAGAACAAACAATGTATTTACCTTAATAGTGTTCAAAAGTCATAATATAATATATCAGTTCATGACATCCAGTCTTACAAATTTACTCTTTCTGATGGACAAAACTCCAGATCACATGCTCTCAAAACTCTGCCATCTATCTCCCCATATCCACAACTGCTGGCAGCTCACCTCCAACTGCGCAACGCTACACGCTGTTCACATCCAACTGCCCAACACTACAATAGCGAATATTCCAACAATGCCAACCAGCCACAGACTGCACACAGCACAGTCACCGATTTTCATACAGAGCGCTACATGGCGTTACCAACATGAAAACCTAAACAGCCTACTTACACATACTCTTGAGTGTCTGGATCTTCTGCAGGGCTACTGGCTCACAGCTTCCGTTCTTGTAAAAGGGCTTTGCTAGCAACGCGCGATCCTTCAGGGTAATAGTCATGCTGGGAACTGAGGAAGAGCCGTGTGGCGCGTCTCTGTTGCTGTGTATATTCTGACGCTCACAGTGCCATCTATTTTCGTTAATTTTCTTCTTCGTGGCGTTTCCCCCTGCGTCAGTAATATGCTGTTCAAATTTGACCTCATTTTAAGCACTTATTTTCTTTCTACATCTTTTTAAACTGTAACTTTAATTATGGACACCCCGTACATCAATAAACTTGTAGACAGTCCTGCTCACCTGTCTGAGACCATCAAGGCGAGAGACGGCATTACATGGCATCAGTGTGATGTCTCCCAAGAGGTGGCTGATGTTTTGTGTAATGTGCTTGGTGTAGTGATGAGAAGACCTATCGTGCACCAATACATGTATACTGTAAAGATGTGCGAGGTGATGATCAGAGTGCGAAATGGACCAATTTTCAGTCCATCTGACGTCCAATATTGGGAGGTTAAAAGTGCGCTAAATTTTTACCTTTTTGTGAGTTGTTGGTTGCGCAACTTTTCACAATGGAGTGACGGTGGACTCACACACGCTTCCCCTTCTGTTGTTCCAGATACTAGCCCGGCAGGTGCGAGCGACGCCACTGCCACCTGGCGGCAGTCCGCCCAACCCAGCATGCCGCCACCCGCCGGGTGCTCCGACACACGTCACTTCCGGCCGCTGCACGCACTTCCGGCCGGCCCGTGGCCCCGCCCCTAGCCTGCCGGCCACGCCCCCTCGGGACTATGGTTTCCTGACGGCGCTCAGCCTGCTGTGCTCGACACTCGCTACCCAGACCGTCCGGACCCCCAGTGCGCCGACAGACTGCCTCAAGCCTGGAGCTGTGCATGTCTGGACCCTACCGCGGCCGGAGGTCCAGCAACTTCTCCAGGGGTTCCGGCTGGAGGGCTGTCCGCTTGACTCGCTGGAGTGGTGTCCGAGATGGCGGACGCGAGCTGCAGCCTTCTGGATGAGGAGAACGACGTGGTGAGTCACTCGTACAAGTGTCTAACTGTGGGCAGTGCTCCGTTAAGGTGCTGGTCGCTGGTAACTACAGCATACCGCAAAGGTGGCATCTGAAGGCTGTATTCTCTCATGGCTATGATAATTAGCTTTGAATGACGACAAGTTCCCAAAAATTGTTGTTTGGGATTAAATGTTTCTAATTTTCAGTACTCCGTGCTTTAATGGCACCACTAGGATCTACCTAACTAATCATCGTTTTCCAGATGACTTGTAAGATAATGTGTATGACCCGACACTGACGTTCGGACTGAACTGATCTATTCTCAGGCTGAATGTTGCGTTAATGGCTTATTTACTGGGTAAGGTCTCACTGTGGAATACCACTGCTTTGTCAGACCTTTTGGAAGTCGCGAGCTCTATCTTCTTATCTCGTGTTTTCTACTGAAAATCTCGTGCTTGTACTTTTGTTAACTTTACTATTACAGAGATAGCCTAAACTTTATTTTTTTTTAATTGGTCTTGTGCACAACAAATAACTTACTTGGTCTTTCTGCTGCCACTGCTTGATCTGCTGCATTCCATTATTTAACGAAAACATAAAAAAACCTATTACTCGTGCTGAGCGCAATGCGTGTCCTGTATGGCGGCTCCTGCTATTGCTGCGGCTGCTGCTGCTTACTACAACTACATATAATTCAAGAGAAAGGGTTTGGTCAAATCTAATTCCACTTTTTTAAAAAAAAACTATATTCTGAAAACGATTCTTTCCCGTTCAATTAACAAAACGCTAGAAGCTCTTTGAATAATCGCTTCGTATGTAAATCTGCCTCCAGTGGCATTAAAGCAATATTACAAATTAATCAAACTCTTGAGACAGACTGAAATACCTCTCAATTGAATACATAGTGAAACAATTCCCTGACAATTACAAAAGAAATCAATGACAAAAATCAATACTTAATCTAACAATGGTTTCCCTTACGAATTCAACTCCTATCATTATCAAAATTACCGTCTGCTGATACGCACATACACAAATCCTTTTCTTTAAATTAATAAGCGCGCTGCAAGTTATAAAAAATATCAACTGGCTGCTGGCGGACACGGCAGTACGGCAGCTCGGCGACGGCCCCTCGCCCAACACACGTGCGCACCGCAGCAGGCGGGCTCCTACACTGGCCTCCAAACTGCCGCTAATCAATCCGTGCGCTGCGAAGCGCGACAACAGTATCTTAGATTCCAGAGCTTGTGTATGCGTGCTGTATCCAACCTTTACATCCTAAGAGAATATTGCCAACTCCCACTTTTACCTAACTTATCCATCCTGTTATAGGAAGCGCAGCTCAGCAGATTGAGAAATCGTCGTGTGAGGTAAAGAAATCGGCAATTGATAGAAAAATCATCCTAGCTCCGATCGAAAACTGAAACCCACACATGTGGATTTTTAGTCTTCTTCGAGAAGTAGCGGCTCCGGTCTCGTAAACTGACATACGGCCAGGGAAGCAGTGTGCTGACCACATGCTCCTCCATATCCGTATTCCGTGGCGCCTGTGGGCTGAGGATGACTTGGCGGCTGGTCGGTACTGTTGGGCCTTCATGGTCTGTTCGTTTTTTTCGGTAGATGTCGGTGAAGACTGGAAAGAAAGAGACTGAAAAGTTAGAAGACATTATTTGCAGCACACGCTCTTAATTGCAGCCAGGTATGGGTGTACTACATTTGTATCTCTAATTTTTTTTCTGTAACTAGTTTCGAGCTTAGACTCACCATAAGAAAGCAGCAAGGATTTCACGTAGAAATTTCTACATATTTTTATTCTTAACATGAAAAGGGCATAACTGAACATGTGAATTAGAAAAACCTCTCAGACGATATGCAACGGACATATGAGGGCGTATTTTTTATGTGAAAAGTAGGTTTTCAAATAAAACATTCTATACCTTTTTTCTTCATGTCAACATAATTACAGCCCTTTGCCGCTGGAGGGCTCCGAATTGTAGCATGTAACATGGCGATGTGTGACGTATGTCGGAGCATGAGAAACAACGTGCTGTAATCGAAGTTAGAATTGGAAGATTTCGGCTACACACGGAGCACCCTTCCCTTCAACATAACAATGCCAGAACACGCACGATCGCTGCGACATCTGCATCAGTCCGACCCCTGGTTCACTGTCATTGATCATCCTTCATACACAGTCCCGACTTGCCCCATGCGATTTTCATCTGTTTCCATAACTTCAAGAACACCTTCGAGGACTTCACTTTTATAGTGACGAAGCAGTGTAAGCAGAAGTGAGTTGTGGTTCTTCAACAGAGTGAAATATTCTACAGAGACGATATCAACAAACTGACCTCTTGTTGGGATAAGTGCGTTCGTCGCTAGGGTTACTATGCTGAGAAAGAAATATGTAGACATAAGGAATTCAGACGTAGAATATTAATAACCTTTGTCTTATTTAAAGAGCTTTAAGAGTTTTGACAAAAAAAATCGGAGGTGTTACTTTTCTGCACTCCGTCATAGGTTACGTTTAGTTGAGGCAAAGTATTACTTTGTACGTTATTTCACTTAGAACAGTTTCTTTCTGTTAAACATGACGTATCGAATGCTGAAACAATTTATGGGAATGCAACCGAGTGACGCCTTCGAAAAGGATCGACGTCTCGACAGACGAATACCCAGTCATTTTAGAGCACGAGAGGTCGTTGTGCATGACATATTTAGGTCACGATAGACGAGGATACGCTAATCATTAACAAAAGACGGTGTACGCAGAAACACAAGATACACCATTAACGAACACCGCCATCACAGAACGAAACAAGACGAACGTCAAAAGTAACTGATAGTGGAGTACTTGGCTATCAATTGGCGAGCAACTACGTTACTCTGTTGTCTGACCAGGTAGACAGGAGGAATTCAGCCAGAACTTAAGCAAAAACTAGCATCTCCGTTGTGGTGTATGTCTTTTTTAAAAAAGATATTTGTATTTTGATCAAATTATTATTCTCTTGTGAATTTTGCATCACGTCTTCGCGGGAAGAGCAAAGACTTTTCAAAAAACTTAAGTACTGTAAGAGATAGTTTATAATTTACCTGAAATCGCTTGCAGAAGGCGTAGCGTTCGCAAGATTAAGAACAGAGTTCACGTTGCCACTTAATTTATTTGTGTCGTGATCATGTTCGATCACGACCGGATATGAGACATAGCAACTACGAACAGAAAAACGTAAGGGACCAGACAGAGCTGGAAATTTTCTTTACTATACTACACCACACATTAAAAGAAGTTGGATTTAAATCACAAACAAGGTAAATAGCAATGCGCCTTCTGCCTTAACTGCCGCTCCCTGGTAGCTGTATGAACACTATAAAAACACCGTTAATTCTGTTACTGTTAATAGGAGATGGATATCATAGAAATACTTTAAGTAATAAGCAGGCACTACAGCATTTGAGAGCACAATAACCTATTTAACTACCTTAGTCAGTATTTCTAACAATAGGCTCCGTACATTTCAATTTTATACCGTGCTGGCTGTTTCTTTAAATAAAGTCCTTCAACATTTTCGACATTTCATTTTAGCTGCACACATAAATTCTTACATAGCACTGCACAATAGTAATATTTTATAATAACCAATTAGTGATTGGGAACCATGCTATATACGAGTCCGCGGTCTTTAAAAAAATATCACGACTCTGTTAACAGAAGAGGATTACAATTCTTCAGCTGTCAAAAAATAAGAAACACAAAATATCTCCATCGATACAAGTTATGATCAATTCGTATTCCGCACCGTGGCGCGTAAGGTATTGTTTGAAATATCAGGTGGTCGCTGCTCAGCGACGATCTAAGAAATTTTTTACACAGATGGGTTTTTTGAACCTGCATGATTAGATTATCGAATGTAAGTTTATTTAAGCTATCGAAACAGATACTAATATCACACTGATTACAATGTTACATAACAGTTTCATTTCGATTGGTTTCTTAATCCCAATAGCTGAAAATTCTCTTTCATAAGATTCCCGGAACCAAGGCAATACTCGCCAATGTCAGATTTGCTCTACTGTTGTATGTGTGCGTGATGCTCAAGCTCCATGCACTGCTTTTTACGGTCCTGATCGTTTGCGCAATGTATGACACGCCACAACTGCAAGGAATACGATTAACACCCGCCTTACACAAACTAAGACCAGCCTTGAAAAACCATGAAAGGACCCTACTCTTTCTCTGTGGCTGAAAAACACAATCCACATCTTATTTCCTGCTGGAAATGCTGCCTGCGTAAGCGAATAAAGCTGTAAGAAGTAGGCGCCAGACGATTATCCTCTTGACTCTACCGATCCTTTGTTGGTCCAGAACGCAAAGCACGCCTGACAAAACAAATCGTTGGTCAAACAAAGCTGCGACCAAGTTACAGCTGTCCGCTTACACGATGTTACGTAGTACTTCATTATGGATCACGTCTGGAGCTGGTGGCTGGATGAAAACTGCGACAGAAATTTGCGCCCAGTATTCCTGAAAACGGCTGCCCACTACGCTTCTACCTGCTCCCTGAAGTCCTCGTCCAGCGGAAACGCTCTCTATGCCCACAGCAACGAGGTCGTGGCGTTAACAATCACTGGATGCCTACAATCAGCTAGAAATCTGAGCCCTGTAAATTAAATGATGCCACAGATCTATATAACGGATCTCATCGATTACAGCGATGAATTACTTTGGCTGTGGACCATTCCAGGAGATTTGGTCCGCCGCGTCTGCTCACACTCACAAATTACTAAAATTTGTAATAATAATTTGGCTTGAAGTAGAAACTGAAATTAATCAGTGGAAAGAAAGCTGTTAAAATTAACGGCAGCAGATGGCCAGTGTTGACGGTGGATGCATTTTTGTTAGTGACCAAATTGACTTCTAGAAAAATGTTGCAAAATTTGAAGACGATTACATCTTAGAATACCACCATCAGTTTTGCTGGCCGGTATCAGATATTTAGGAGCGACATGGAATCGTAGCTTCGAGGCTGTGGCCAGATCATTTAAGGTTCCGCACTTTCATTCAAGTCTGCAAAACGTTTCCTGATGATCGGCAGTTAATCTCAGGGACGCTGTAGCAAGCTGCAAATGAATAAATGGCAGAATTCTAATTGTATTCGGCCATTGCGCCTCCACATTACGATCTGTTAACCTCGTACTGGTCGTTGGGTTGAAAGGGTGCAGTACCGCCCGACATTGAAAATAGGTACAACATTCTTCGTTATTCTTGTCAGAACAACACATTTTTTGTAATGATAACTCAATTTCACTTAATTCACTGACGCCGGATACCAGTGTAGGAAAGAAGGACAATTTATTTATTTAATTGATCACAAGTGCACTCCCACAAAATAAATCCCTATATCCAATTTGGTGAGATCTACGAAATGAATGAATGTATGGTCGTCTGCTAACCGCAGATAGTGAATGGGCAATATATGATCATCTTTGAGATGGTCCTTTGGTCACCTTTGATGGAACCAAAGAGATGAAATTTACCTGAGCTTTGAGCGCCTGAAATGAGGCTGACCAATACGATAACATGGTACGCCCCCACGTCGACGGAGGTGCGCGTTGACCTGAAGAACGGCCATGTTTCAGCACTCTGGCGCTGGATCTTGTGTTGGTAAGACCTGTCTTAGGTGTGCTCCGTAAAGACAAAAGAGTGGAGAAAATGGTATGCATGTGAAATACTTAAGAGTAGTTTGAATTAATTGTTTCTCTATTTCAGGAACGTTTGGGGAGAGAATTAAATGAAAGGCAGGTAATATTAAGGGGATCGTAGTAACCTTCGGAAGTGACCAATGGTCACAATGAAACCACGTGTAGCAATAAGTTGAAATACTTCCGAGTGCTAAAGTTAAGCTGAATTACTGGCGTTTGTACTATAAGTTGGAAATATTTATGAAATGGCGTGTGCGGGACTTGAAATTAGGGATGAGTACTTCCCCGTGGTGAGTACTGTGTGAGTCTCAACTGTGAATGAGACAAACGATAAAGAGAAGTACTCGTCCATGGTATCAGTTGAGGACTCACGTATGTAACGAATATGTTCTTAATAATACTTTGCGTGTTAAGTTTGCGTGTGACGCTTGATTCAAACCATAGTACTCTGAGAGTGAAGCAAGGTGAGTCAGCCGTCTATCCAGCAACGCCACTTGGCTTCCATTTGACAGGAAGACGTGCATATATCCTCCAGATTTCATTGTAGGAAAGAAAAGTTACGAAGTGGGGCAATGTCGTGTGAAACTGGGATGAATACTAATTGAAGTTGGAAAGCTGAAAATGATGTTATTATAACGTTGTGACTATTCCTTGTGTTGTATTCCATGTTGCCAGTGTGGTGTATTTCATGTAATTTATGTATGTGTGGTTTGCATGGGAAAGTAGCAAGATAGGTTAAGACGCAGTGAGTTATGCATATTCCTTTTTGTACCGCTCAGTCTGGAAGAAATTTTCGTGATGATGGGTGTGAGAGTCGAAGTGTGAGACATAGCAAAAGATCCACCATCCTATCCAGAAAGTGCACTATAGTGACCTTAAGATAGAGAATCACCAATGTAAAGCCATGCCCGCTGGGCGGAGTTTCTCATGTGTAATTGTTGTAGGAAATGTAATGGTGTGTTTAGCCTATAGAATTTATCGGAATAAAAAAAGATAGTGAAAAGAAAAAGATTGGTAGCCTTTTCCTTAGAATAGTATGTTGTCATGATATCCAGAATTTATAATGTGTGCGCCATTCATATTCTGTGCGATGGCCACATGTTGATCAAAGCCGTTGGGAAAGAATAAAAATGTGGTACTGCCAGTGGTTAGTGAATAGTCAGAGTTGTGTAAATTACTAATAGTCAGATGTGCGTTATCCGTTTCCGTTGCGTTATGTTCAAACAGGAGAATAACTTGTAACTTAATTGTGAGTACTAGAGCTCATGTTACTCGATAAATAAGAATGAGTCCACTCGCTTGGCAGACCACTCATCTTGCAGGCCTGACTGCTTGATGCCACAGTATGAGCAAGGCATGTGGGTGCCTCTCAGGCTGTAACAATAAAACGTTTAGTGTATCATGTATCTACTAGGAGAACTATTAAAATGAGAAGTCATGAGGCGTAATTCATTTGCATTAATTTAATTACAAATGGTTCTGAAAGTACATTTACAACAGATCTGTCTGCACAAAAGAAAGATTAATTATCGGTACGCAAGGAACGCAGCTGTAGTGCGTCCTGTCAGTGCAAAGGCTAACAGACGAGACAGAGAGAGATACGAGCAGGAACGATCTTCGTTTATTTTTTAAAACAAAACGTATTACAACTGATCGCAATCAGCCACCGGCTGACTGCTGCTATATGTTTGAAATGCTATTTTTAAAATTATAATTGCATTTCATAGAAGTAATGTACATACGTTATTCAGACGTGAAGTTATTTCCAGTAAAAAAAAAAAAAAAATAGAACAGTGCGTATCTTTGTGCTTACTGTCGTTTTCGCGGCGTTACATTTACATATAATTACATCGGTCTGTCCACGTGACGCTTCAGGCTAAACAAAGTGAATCTATGGTATTTTCTGCATGTTTTAGATTTAAAGAACCGACTGATGATGGCGGCATTTGTTGCCGAAACTAGTTTGGTAAATAAAGAATTAAACAAATAACAAAGTGTTTTGCATCAAGGTGGACTCATAGTTCCCACATTGTTGTTTTTCCATCGAAGCATGGATCAAATGCAAGAGTTCTAACATAAAGTTATTGATTCTGAAAGTATTGATCAAGCGAAATGATAGTCGCAATTATCAATTAATAAAACATATCGCAATAACCCCTGATTTAAAAATAATGACCACTTTCGGCATTTATGCTGTTCATCTTCTAATCTAACACACTATAAAGATATAAAGAGTGCCAAATTGAATAGGGAAGTCAGGAAATAACATAGCGTGCAAAGAAAGACAGACAAACGAGAGTAGCACGAGCGTAGCATTTACCAGTGTGGCTACAGGCGGCGGTGTAGAAATGGTTGCGTGAAGTCGTGGTTGTTTACTCTTGCTGATGGCTAATCTGACACAGGCGGGTCAGCCAATGGTCAATGACTTACGTCAGATACGCTTGAATAAACTGTAAGATGGCAAGACATGAAGTCATTATAGATCACCTAACTCATGTTGAGCGAACAGTAGGGCTGAACGAAATGACTGACAAGGCACAATGCATCTTGTAGAGGGTATAGTATGGACGTAGTGGAATAATTAATGTCAGGTGATGGTTTTAAAGTAATTCACATGACATGAAAACTTTGTGGAAACGAGTCGATTTACTGGACGCTAGTTTACCCCAGGGAAGTATTTAGAATTTACCGTGGCCACATGGAGAATGGCAAAGGGAAGCGATAATTGGCAGCTCTGAGAAAGCAGTAACTCTGTGCGCCCTCCAGCCACTTTATGATGAGTGACAGCATAGGTGGTTGACCCCGACCCCATGCTGATGTACCGGGAAACAGACGGAGAATTTTACGCCTGTTGATAAATGTTCATCGTCCCGTTTTCTGTGAAACATGGGAGAAAGCCGCACAAAGCTATGGTGGAGTGGTCAACAGAGGTCAAAATATGCATGTTCGCGACTATAGCAACTTCACGGTGAATTCACGGTCCACAGAGCCTGAAGTAAATCAGGTGAAGAGTGACAGCATGAGATACGCCGGCCTCTGATGGGAACGTAGGACCAAGGAATTTGAAGTACTCTCCTGGGAGTCACAATTCCGGAAAACTTGGTGTTTGTGCAGATGCTAACCTTGATGGGTGGCCTGGAGGGAGCTAAATAGCAGAAGTTGAGAGGAAGGGAAATTTTGTGGGAATTTGTTCACTTCCCAGAGCAGGCATTGGTCAGCGCTGGGAAGTGGCGCATAATTAACGCAACTTGTGCTGCAATTGGCGTAAGTGATTTTGCTGCAGGGGAAACCGAGGCGAAGAGTGGACTGGCGGAAGTCTCAGTAGAGGTCTTCCATTCCCAGGTTGCCTAGAGTGTGGATGTGGCGTTCATTACTCATCTTGCCCAATAGAGAGTGAGCATCTCTGCAGTTTAGGACTTAGCAAATGGAACGACTGAGCTTGGAGATAGTTTTGGTTCAGTTATGTACTGAGCAAGATAGCTAGGAGTGAATAGACGAGCGCAGCCTTGCAGCACCACGAGCCTAGCCAACATCCTCACGACGCCACCCCGCCACGCTGAATTCGGTGATATTGCACCCGCTCCAGCTTGAATTAGGCCACTGATTAATTTGTTGGATCACGTCGGCAAAGTTTCCACGAGGGTTTCATGAGCCGTGTATTGTGGAATTCTTCTCGCACTTCACATTACGCCTGGGTCAGTCGATAGGAGTTAATTTTGATTTATCGCACTTTACTCGAAGTACACACAATTTATTACCACTGCCTGATATGAGAGTCGTGTAATGTGACGATTGAAGGTCGTGAGTTAAAATAAATTTGTGATAATCGACTGCATCTGTTTTCAATCCCAAGTCACTTTCTTAATTAATTTTATGCTACATATAACATCAATGTGCACCCCTTTTTAATTAAAATGGATCAATTCTGAATCAATTAATGTCAACACTGCCACCGCAGTTCAATCAGGAGTCACAGGGCCTTATTACGTTCTTTAAGTTATCCGATATTGCGGCAGTTTTGCACTCTCTGTTGATCTGTTAGTCAATTAGCTGGGATGAACACACGCCAAAACCAGTTAAGTGACGGGTGCAGTGTTACAAAACGAACGAATAAAATTATAAAACTTATGTTATTTGGGGCTCGCAGAACAAAATATATCTTCCAATGACACGATTATTATGAATATACAGATACACTGCTCTTTTTTATTTCATAAATTACTCACGATGAGCCCATTTCGGCAATCTGCCTTCATAAGGTGCTCTTACATGCAATATCGTCACTACCATGTCCTGTCTTTTTGTAGAATTATTAGTTTCTCTTTAGATGTACGCTGGAGACTTTAGCCGGATTTATGTATGCGTTTATCTCTTAACAGCTTGCGAGGTGCCATGGTGGACAAGAGTTTGTACACCTTTAATTCAGACGAATTATACATGAGAACGAGACATGGACTAGACCCCCTCCTTATCTACCAGCTAATTAATTACGCGCACAATGGTAACGGAAGGAAATGATGGTGGACCCTACTAGTTGGTAAGATAAGGGGTGCACACTCACAATAATTTAATAAAAATCGTAATCTACTAAAAAAAAGAGATAACTTTATCATAATAAACAACAAGAAATGGGATTCTGCGGCTTCTGCCTATATCTACGAAATGATATGAACATTAAATATTACAATGAGATTTATTATATATCAGAACATAAATGCACATGACTGTCAACACAGACAGTAGTTTAAAGGATAGGGTATACTGAAATATTATGAGAATAAGAGTTGGCTCAAGAACAAGGGGCTCCTACTCTGTGTGATGCAATAGATTGACGATAATGACGGAAGTGCTAATGAATCAAATATTGATCTCTCGACTATATAGCAGTATCGCAATTGGTAGTGAGAGCTTAAATGGGACCACATGGATAAACAAGCAAGGTGGACTTGTAGCAAAGCGAGCGCGCGTGCTGCCGAGGGATTCAGAATAAAATGAATAAGGTCCTACAATGCAGGAGCCGCAAAATACTGTACCAGTACTGAAATCTGCAGCACGTCGTCGGAAGGCAGCGTCCTGTTGATGTCGGTGCCGACTTCTGCCGTGCACCAACTCTGAGTCAACCCCTGGCCTTGAAGGCTGCCGAAGAATTCCAAGTTCTTCCGAAAAAGAGCGACCAAGTCGCAAGGCCGTCCGACTCCGACGAAGATCAGATCCCCAGTCTCCTTTGCCCGCGCAACCCAAGAGCGAAGCCAACATTGCTCTACTTCCTACTCTCCTCGAAAACCGCGAATCAGCATTCAGTGCTGATTCCAAAATTCCCCTTCACTGTTTCGGAACATCATTGGCGCCAATAGCGACCATTCCCTCCAATTTCGAGCAGGGCTTTATGACGTCAGCTAGCCTCAGTTTGAACAATCATGCCTCTGCTATTCAGCTGAGGGCACTGAACTTGCCGTCTGACCGACTACGGAAACAACCTACATAGACCACCGGCCATCCGGTGCCAGACAGTCGCACTCAGTAGGGCACAGTCCACAATTTTTCTCGGAATCAAGAGGACAATGCAGTAAGTCGGTGCCAGGAATCTTCATTCCGGACGCGCCCCAACGGTAAACACATAAACTGCAGCGACACTCAGACGTCTCGCAGGTCGTTTCGCCCTGCATACAAAAGGCGAAACTCGACCGACGTCAGTCGTTTCGCCAGGCGCTTAAACCTGTTGAACGAACATATCAGAATTCAGGGAAGTGCAGCCCCCAACCGGAGCGTCCTACGATGCTCGCCTCGCACAGGCCACACAGGGAAATAACCCAACATGTTTAGGAATCAAGTGAAAAGTATTTTTTGAGCTTTCAGTACCAATACTCTCATTACAATAACCTTATTCGGTCTGTTACTACCGTGCATTGACATAGAACATTAATGAAATTTATGAAAATTAGAGGACACTTGCAAAAGATGGCATGGAACCTCTCAACCTTGGATGACAGAGGATCAGTGATGTTACTGTCATCCAAAGTTTCAAGAGAAAGTAGCAGACATAAAAACTGACTGAAGTCGGATATACGTCTCCAGTGTACGTCTAAGGAGAAACTGGAATTCGATAGCAGGAAAAGTAACGGAAGGAGAAATATTAGGTGAATATGGCCTACGGGAAAGGAATGAAAGATGAAGCCGCCTGATACCGATTGGCACAGAACGTAATTAAGTCACCGCCAACACTTAGTTTCAGGATCGTGAAAGAAGACTGCATACGTGGAAGAGACCTGGAAGGTTTGAGATTAGTTATGCTGTAAGCCAGAGATTTCGGAACCAGATTTTAAATCTTAAGACATTTCCTGGGGCATATGTGCACTCTGACCACAATTTATTGGCTACAAACTGTAGATTAAAACTGTACAAATTAAAAAAAAGGTAGGAAATTAAGGAAATGGGAGCTAGGGAAGTTGAAAGAGCTAGATTTTGTTGAGGTAGCTTTAGGCAACGATTGGCTGAATCTGGGGAAACCAATACAGTAGAAGACGAATGCGTAGCTTTGATGAGAGATAAAACAGTGAAGGCAGCAGAGGATCAAATATGTAAAAAGACAAGGCCTATTAGAAATCCTTAGTTAACGAAGGAAGTACTGAACTTAACTGACGAAAGGAGGATACATAAAAATGCGGCAAATGAAGCAGGCGAAAGGGAATACAAATGTCTAAAAATGAGATTAATTGGAAGTGCAAAATAACTAAGGAGGATGGCTAGAGGAAAAATTTAAAGATTTAGAAGCATAAGGCAGTTGAAGATAGCAAAACGAAAGCGGAAGTTTTAAATTTCACGTACAAGAAATCGTTCACACAGGAGAATCATACAATCATACCAGCGGACAGATTCCCGTATGTACGACACAGTAATAAGCATCCCTGGCGCACAAAAACAGCTGAAAGATTTGAAGGCAGATAAATCACCAGCTCCGAATGGAATCCCAGTTTTATTTTAAAAAGAGTGCTCTGCAGCACTGCATTTAACGTGAAACTTTCGCCCAGCACAAAGTACCAAACGACTGGAAAAAGTGATGGCGACGGCATTATAAAAGAAGGGTAAAACAACTGATCCGCAAAATTACAGACAAATATCCCTAACTTTGGTTTGCTGCAGAGTACTTGAACATATGGTCAGTTCAAATATAATAAAGTTTTGTGTGATTGAGAATCTTATCACGAAGCATCTGACGTACGCAACTGAGCTTGCCTTTCCTCACATGATAAACTGCGAACAAGCGTTTGACACGGGGCCCCATTGCAGGCTGTTGGCGAAGACACGAGCATATGGAATAAGTTCACAGATATGTGAGAGGCTCGGAGATTTCTTAAATAACAGAACCCAGTATGCTGTCTTCGACGGCGAGTGTTCATCAGAGACAAGGGCATCGTCAGGAGCGCCCCAGGGAAGTGTGATAGGACAGCCGTTGTTCTCTGTATACATAAATGATTTGGTGGACAGGGGGCAGCAATCTGCGGTTGTCTGCTGATGATGCCGTGGTGTGCGGTAAGCTGTCGAAGTTGAGTGACTGTAGGAAAAGTACAGACGACAAATTTTGCAGTTGGTGTGATGAATCGCAGCTAGCCCTAAAAGGGGAAAATTGTACGAGTACGTTAATGTGGATGAGTAGGAAGATCAAACCTGTTCCGATACACCATAACAAATGTCCTGCTTGACACAGTCATGTCGTTTAAAACCTGGGCGAAATGCTGCAACGCGATATGAGATAGAATGACCATGTAGAAAACTGCGGTAGAGAAGGCGAATGGTCGGCATCGGTTTATTGGGAGAATTTTAGGAAAGAGTGGTTCACTGTAAACGAGACCACATATAGGACGCTGGTGCGACGTATTCTTGAGTATTGCTCAAGTGTTTGGGATCCGTACCAGGTCGGATTGAAGGAAGACATCGAAGCAGTTAGAGGCGAGATGCTAAATTTATTACCAGTAGATTTGAACTATGCATAAGTGTTACGGAGATGCTTCGGGAACTCAAATGGGAATCTCTGGAGGAAGGAGACGTTCTTTTCGAGAAACACTGTTCTGAATTTTGGAGAGCTGGCGTTTGAAGCTGACTGCAGAACGATTCTACTGCCCCCAATGAAGCTGACTGCAGAACGATTCTACTGCCCCCAAGATACATTCCGCTTAGGGGCCACGAAGGTAAAATACGAGAAACTAGAGCTCATACGGAGGCATATAGATAGTCGCTTTTCCCTCGCTCTATTTGCGAGTGGAACAGTGGGCGAAATGACAAGTAGTGGTACAGAGTACACTCCGCCACGCACCGTTCGGTGCCTTGAGAAATGTGTGTGGATGTAGATGTAGACATGTATCACAAGGGGAAAGATAGATACTGCCTACAATAAAATTAAAGAGGCTTTTGGAGAAAAGAGAAGCAGTTGTATGAATGTCAAGAGGTCAGATGGAAAACAAGTAGTAAACAAAGAAGGGAAAGCTGGAAGGTGGAAGGAGATAAGGGGGATGTACTTGGGGACTTTATTATGGAAATAGAAGAGGACGTAGATGAAGATGAGATGAGAAATACGATGCTGCGAGAACAACATGACAGAGCACGGAAAAAACTAAATCGAAACAAGGGCTCAGGAGCAGACGAGAATATGTCAGAATTACTGAAGGCGTTGAGAGAGATACCTGCGTGCACTGTAAATTTTCATTGCACGTTTTTGACATCTTCGGAAATGCCATTTTCGGCTATCTTTTGGTGATTTGAAAATATTTCTAGGCCCGAAACTAGTCACCGAATGAATAAAAAGCAAAAGTTTGCAACTGGACTGGTTTTTCTTTCTATTGATTAACAGAAGTTGCTGACCCAAGCTACTTCAGCAAGCTGAAAGTTCGTAAACATTCGTGCTTGATTGGAAGACTTTGGGAAAACAGTGTTGCCTGTGAATACAAGGTGTAAGCAATATGCTTATAGTACGAAAGTATAAGATTTTCGAAAAAGCACCCTGTTTTAAATGAGAAACAGACAGACATCAGTTCAGTCTAGAACAATTATTAACTTGACAGAACACAATCGTCTCTGGAATTCTGTTATGATGTGGACGTATGTGTCATATATAAATGTTAAACTTTGGTTCTTCTCACGTTCTACGCGTTTGTGCAAAAAAAAATTTTTCAGTGTCGTACACGATAATAGCTGAAAGCCGAAATCATAATAGTGATTTAAAATAAAGCAGTTTGTACAAATGGCTCAAATATTCATGGTTGTGGGTGGTGCTAGTCGTTTGGGATGTGTATGCGGGCGCACGAGAAACACACACACTGTCACGCACTCTCTCTCTGTCTCTGTCTCTGTCTCTCTTCTCTCTCTCTCTCTCTCTCTCTCTCTCTCTCTCTCTCTCTCTCTCTCTCTCTCTGTGTGTGTGTGTGTGTGTGTGTGTGTGTGTGTGTGTGTGTGTGTGTGTGTCGTCTTTCTCCACACGTTTTCTGTAATTCCTGGTTAGCGTAGCCTCAACCACCTAGGACTTAAGTTGTCATACATTGCAACGTCCCCTTTGAAAAAATTATGAATGACTGTGCTGATAAACCTCTTACGTTATTTGATTTTCAAACAGATGAGCAAAACTGAACGTGCTCAGACATTTCTGTCTTTACTTATTCTGATCATCAATAGAGTGACAATATTTTTAGTCCAACGCAATCTGACTTTCAATAATCCGAACACAAGAATTGCCGTGACTAACAATAACCTAGACCTTTTGTTGTGGTTGGTAGGACAGCCAACACCGCTTCATAAAAGGAGGCCGAAATGCACGCGTTTAGCTCACGCAGGTTGGCGTGAGGTCTGGAACATGACAAGGGAGTTAGAATTGAGAAAAAATGGACGTAGCTGGTGGAATACTTAACTTTAATCCATTAATGACGAACGTCGCTCTTGATGGTACAGATCACTAGTATGGATATTGGCGCCTTGCTAGGTTGTAGCAAATAAAGTAGCTGAAGGCTATGCTAACTATCGTCTCGGCAAATGAGAGCGTAGAAGTCAGTGAACCATCGCTAGCAATGTCGGCTGTACAACTGGGGCGAGTGCTAGGAAGTCTCTCTAGACCTGCCGTGTGGCGGCGCTCGGTCTGCAATCACTGATCGTGGCGACACGCGGGTCCGACGTATACTAACGGACCGCGGCCGATTTAAAGGTTACCACCTAGCAAGTGTGGTGTCTGGCGGTGACACCACACCTTCCATGAATCACTTACCTCACAAAAATCTTCGTTACTCTAACTACTGCAATACAGCGAGCGTCAATACTGCCAGCTAAATAAAAGATTCTAACTACAGAAAGCACTAACTACTGATAGGCATAGTCAGCAAATGAAATACTTTGGTAGAGAACAAACAATGTATTTATCTTAATAATGTTCAAATGTCATAATATAATATATCAGTTCATGTCATCCAGTCTAACAAATTTAGTTTTTCTGGCGGACACACGTACAGATCGTCCGCTCTCAAAATTCTGCCATCTCTCTCCCCACATCCACCGCTGCTGGCGGCTCACCTCCAAGTGCCCAACGCTACGAGCTGTTCACATCCAGCTGCCCAATACTACAAGAGCGAATATTCCAACAATGTCAACCAACCACAGACTGCACACAGCACAATCAGTGATTTTCATACAGAGCGCTACGTGGCGTTACCAACATGAAAACCTAAACAGCCTTCTTACAACACAAGCGATGTCTCGTTGCGTCTTTGCTTCGAAAATGATAAGGTGTCCACCCGCCGGAATTCCCGTGAGTCGTTTGGGCAGTTTCTTTCACGAAGGACACGGTGAAGTCTGAGTCGGAGTGGGAACCACAAGGGGAACCCAGTGGTTGAGTGCGCGACCCGGCAGGTGTCAGCGCACAGTGGCGGGGCTGGCGGGTTATTGTGCGCCAGGCAGAGGAGGCACCCTCCAGCCGGGGCCGCCGCCCTCTCAGAGCCGCCTATTCTTGCCCCGGCCTCTCTCCCCCTCCCTCTCTCTACTTTATCTCGCCACCACTCGCCTTGAAGGAGGCCAATCCCCACGAGAGCCGGCAGAGAGCTCCTGGTAGCCGCTGAGGAGCGTCAGGTCGCAGGCAGACATGTACCGAAGGCTCGCTGGCAATTCCCATCGAAGCAAGCTTAGCTGACAGCGAATTAGCTGTCACCAATAACCTCTCGTACGAAACAGCAATTAATTACTTACAAAAATGATCATTAAAACTGGTACCCCGTAAAGGAGGCACCCGAGAAATCCCAAATCTGCACGGAGGATGCTATACTACTCGGTAAGCAGAGGATTAGCGTTTCGGTGCAATGGCGCAAAGTAGGAGTAAAGCAATCTACATTCTGTGTATTGGCTAATTTTGTGTCGTCTCGTTGTCACTGTAGGCTTGTACCATGGGAAGCAAGGAGAGGATGTTACTGGTGGCCAGTATACTCTTTCTGTGACACAAACTGCATACATACGAGGTTTGTCCGGAAAATACGTATAAAAGTTGAATAATGTCTTTAGGTTACAAGTTGCAGTCAGTGCCAGGCGGGACTACTGCTGCAATGAATCCCATCAACGCTCAGTTCGAGTCAGAGCACTCTCCGTGAAGGTGGGAGTGTGCAGCAGCTTGTTGACAGTTACCCTTTTTCACCTGCAGTCGGCATGGAGCTATCTCTGATTGAGGAACAGCGCGTCAACATCAAGTTTCTTGCAAAGCTAGGCAAGAATGGCAGTGAGATTTTTGAGTGTTTGAAACAGGTTTACGGAGACAATTCTCTGAAGGAACCAACTGCGAACAAGTGGTTAAAAAGGTGCCGGGATGGCCACAAGTGAACGATGACCGTCGCCCAGGACGCCCGTCGACGTCGAGTTCCGATGCAAATGTTGAACGAATTCGGGCTTGTGTTCTTAAAGACCGTACATTGGCAGTCAGAATGATAGCTGACGAGCTGTCAATCCCCAAAACAATCGTTCACGAAATCCAGACACAAAAACTTGAAATGAAGAAATTGTGTGCGAAAATCGTACCAAAGCTCTTGACGCCAGAACAGAAAGCAAAGAGGGTTGAGTGCTGTGAGGATTGGTTGGAAGCAGAGGGGACTTTCTCAACCGAGTCATCACTGGAGACGAGTCCTGGTTTTACCAATTCGATGTGGAGCTCAACCTAAAAGCTAGGAATGGAAACTAGCAGGAGAACCGAGAACAAAAAGTCGCGAAAATCAAAGTCCAATGTGAAGACAATGTTGATTGTTTTCTTTGATTCTAGGGGCATTGTTCACAAAGAATTTGTCCCTCCCGGCCAGAGAGTGAACGGAAATTTTTACGTTGAAGTCCTGCCACGTCTCAGAGCTCGTGTGACCCGAGTTCGACCGGAGTTGGCAAAAGGGGGCAGGTGGAGCCTTCATCACGACAATGCGCCCGCTCACACGTCGCTCGTTGTGCGTGAGTTTTTGGCCCGAAGCTCAATCACCGTGGGAGACCACCCGCGGTCTTTATTAACTTAAACAGGAAGCTACTTAAGATAGTCCAAGTGTTGTGATCAGACTGAGACTGATTGCGCTCTGGGACTGCAAGTCACTCGACTCTGGCTAATGACTATGTCTGAGGTTGGCCCACTGGATGGCAGAGTGGGCCTCCAGCCCGCGACGGCGACCTAAATGCTGGCGGTCGAGAGGGCGTTGGTGGCGCGCTTCTTGCGTGTTTGCCTTTGGCCTTTCTCCAGATAGGCTCGCTTGCTCCAGAGCTTACTATTGATCTCCTTGCAGCCTCTTTGCCGACCGAAGTGCTGGCGACAGCTTACGCCACAGGTAATTAAAGATGATGCAGCGGTTTTCTGGCCCATATATTGCATTTGACTGTTGGCTGGTCGTGATGCCACATATAAAAATCACAACTGTCTACCAAGAAGTGTAGCTTTTCGACAGCAGGAGGACAGTGACCCATCAAGACTGGTTTATCGTTCCACGATAATGCTGCCCGTGTTTGTCAGAATCCCACGACTGCCGTGCGTATGTGGAATCGGTGGTTTCCGGGTGGCCACATGACTAGCAGCCTAGAGGAGAGATACACAGTTCGCTCGACCAGGCACGATCCAACTGCTGCCTTACATAACTTCAGTCAAGAAATATGCTTGTTTGATGAAAGACAATATTATAGGAATGCTTTTACTTATTTCATGCTTTTGAGAAGACGTCTTTGAAAGAAAAAAAAACCTTCAGTAAGTAACATCACCTTCACTGTTATGGCACTTGCCGTTTGTTTACCATAACAGTCAGGTGGATATACTACCAGTGGTTTCTTGCCAAAGGTTCATTAATTTTCATATTTTTCCATCACAGGAAATGGCATGATTTTATAGTATCAGACTCAGGACGAATGGCACTGTGGGCTTGTAGTACAACGTCTCCAGTTTCCAGTCCTCTGCACTGGCATAGCGAACTGTCGCCGTTTTCACATTTGCTTAATTGCGAGTGATGCTTAAGGAGAGTTAGAACGGAAACGTTTTTCACATTTTCGTCTTTTTATTGCAAGATACCACGTGTGAGAGGGAGAAAGAGGTGTGAACTTCGATTTAAATTCTATAAATGATATGCAAGGACTGCTGTTCAACATGTAAGTGGTTTGGCTCTGAGCACTATGGGACTTAACTTCTGTGGTCATCAGTCCCCTACAACTTAGAACTACTTAAACCTAACTAGCCTAAGGACATCACACACATGCATGCCCAAGTCAGGATTCGAACGTGCGACCGTAGCGGTCACGCGGTTCCAGACTGAAGCGCCTAGAACCCCACGGCCGCATAAGTGGTTTATTCAGTGAAACTGCATTAAACTGCATGTGCAATAATTAACGAAAATTATTCAAATAATGATAAAAGTAAAAAAAATTGGGTCGCCAGATACTGTAGAAAGTATCATGAAAAAAAAAAAAAAAACAAATATAATTGAATTGGCACCAACAGCTCACAACAAGTGAGTTACATAAGGTGCTACGCTGGTATTTGCCTTTTAACATGAGCATTGTATGACTTCATTCTAATTTAACATATAAATAATTTACACGAGACGGGTAGACCTGGTGTAATAAATGAGGAAGGAATAAAAAACAGCTGAACATACGACTCTCTTCGCGGGCAAACGGTGAACACTGTGTCCTGCGTCTTTATCAGCATCTAACACACTGCAAAGAAATTGGAGAAAGCGAAAAAAGAATGAGCAGCTAGGAAAGCGGGCGTTTTCTGTATTACCATGTGTATAGCGTGGTCGGCGTGGCGGTGGAGTCGGCTGATTGCGTGCAGCTGCATCAAGACTCTGCCGGCGACGTAGTTGATAGCGTCTAACATGCACTACGCTGAAAATAGTGACCGAAATATGCTACTGGAAGTTATAATTAGTGGACGACGGTATGCGTCCATCTGCAAGTGCAAACCTAAATGAGGCTGCATTAAACAAAGCTCAAAGCTGTTCTAACAGTACTACCGTCATCGGACATGTCGTAAATCAAGACGTGATCCTGAGTTAAGCTCTTCATAACACGCACAGTGAGTGAAGCTCGCCTACTTGGATCTAACAAACTTCTCTCTCTACGCTGTTTGCGACGAATGCAAAGTGCGTTGTCTCATGACAAGCGATAAGAGAATCGTTGCGACTTAATGGAAGCAGTCAAGAGTGAGCTCCTGCCACCTCAGAAGCAATATTCGGGAATGGCCAATACTAGTGCGCTCCTCGCACCTGGAGAGGGAGAGCCGCCCCCTTTCCGCACATTACGTTGCTCGTACTCTTTTTCAAAGCCAACGTTAGATTCTTGCCAAAGAAGAAGACCCTTTCAAAATTTCCTCCCACCTTGCCGTCGCATTCCGCAAGGAAGAGAGAGCCATACTCTGTGTGAGACAGAGTACACAAATAAACCAGGACTTCTCCCGGAAACGGCCAAAACTCCCCGGGCCACTTGAGGTTCTTGGACACCCAAGTCGTGTTATTGCTATTCAGCTCGCCTTTCTGCCCGTTTTATCTAGAATCGTGACAAAACTGATTTTCACTGTAAGTTTGTAGTTTCCGCTGCCTCGGGCACACGTGCGAATGCCCACGGCTTCCCTTGGCAGCGTGTTGATGTATGCAGCGCCTTCGCCTGCCGCTAATCCTCTGGGGGCCTGCCGCCTGTGAAGCGTGCCGACATGGGCGCGCGACCGGCGCTCGCCCGTGGGCGCTACCTGTGTCCACCTGGTCGCCGGGCTTCCCTGCTAGGAACGCATCGGAAGAATTCCTTTCATGCACAAAGTGTACCAAGTTTGCAAACAGAAGAATCATAGCCCTTTACCGATGCTTAACGACACAATAATTCACCTCCATCACACTTCATATATTGCAATAAACTAATGACAGATTTTAAAAGCAATTGTCTCTTTTAATTAAAAACATGAAAAGCTTTGGTGCTTTTCATTGTCTCATTATAAAATTTGCAATTTTCCGAATAAAATGATATATATATCCCTCATAAACTCACGTGGGAAATATTTTATTTTAGTTTTTAAATATAATCTACCCCATTTGAAAATGTTAAAATTTTTATGTGCATTACTTCAAGATCTAATAAAATCAGTAATTTTTATATAGAAGGCTGTGGATTGCTGTGCTATAAAGGTCATGTCCAGAAGAGGATGGGCACTAGGTTGAGGAAGTTGAAACAAAGTCTGAGAGAAGAAACTTTCTGACGGTAAAACCATAAGAGGCAGGCTGACAGACAAAATGATTGATGAACTACAGCAGTATTATGGGATGACTATTAGAAATAATACTGAGGATTTGTTAAAAATGAAGCAGGCAGTATGGGCTACCTCCTTCCATAGACTGTCAACTGATGAGAAACCGCAATGCCCAGTACCGTACTCAAACAGTTCATATAGCAATAAACATTCCACCCCAGAAGTAGTCATGGATATCATAAAGCCTATTTACAAAGACGTGGCAAATCCTGAATTACTGCAGACTTCAGTGTCTCTTTTATTGAAGAAGTGTCTGTACGGTCAGACGCAAAATCCCAATGAGTCGTTCAATAATCTTACATGGACTCGCTTACCAAAAAATGTTATGTTGGAATGAAGACACTACAGTGGTGGCTCAGTCCTGCTATTATTCCTATTAAAGATGGCAACATTGGTAGGGCGAAAGTGCTGTAGCATAAGGAAATTAATCCTGCAGAAAACTGCATCGGAGAACTTGAATGGATGGACAAGGTTCGCATTGCTAAAGCAGAGTATGCAGCACAGTTGGCCACTAAGGAGTCCAGAAAGAAGAAAAGAAGAAAGAAACTTGGAAAAAGACACAAGAAGATGATATGCAGTATGGTGCACGGAGCTTTGGAGTGTGCCCGCATCTCGTGGTCGTGCGGTAACGTTCTCGCTTCCCACGCCCAGTTTCCCGGATTCGATTCCCGGCGGGGTCAGGCAGAGATTTTCTCTGCCTCGTGATGGCTGGATATTGTGTGATGTCCTTAGGTTAGGTAGGTTTAAGTAGTTCTAAGTTCTAGGGGACTGATGACCATAGATGTTAAGTCCCATATAAAAAAAGCTTCTGAGTGACTAAAAATAAAAAATTAACATATATTGAGTTACAGTCTTTTGAAACTTTAGAAGCTGTTCCAGAAAATTTACATTTTCTGTTGCATTTTCCCCTGAGTCACAGAAACCACTTCGAATAGAATATTAAAAATTTCAGTGGGTAATAACATACATATCCTGAGTCAAATGAACTGAAAGAAGATAATGTTATGTACAATTAAAATTATTTAGGATAACGTACAAAAAGTACACAAAATTTTAACCATGTAATTCAAAAATTGTATTTCCGGAAGCAGTGGCTGAAATGCAATTATTGTAATTCCGTAGACTCAGAACATACAGTTTAATGTCCTGTAAAAGTTCCATGTCAATGGCTACAGTGGTTCCTGAAATAAACGGAAGCCAAGTCACTAAATTTAACATTGTCGGGATAGGGTGTTTCAGCTCCCCTTAAATGCACCAGTACATTTGGTACGCTACTGTTATTTACTTTTGTAGTACCCGTAGACGTTCCGTATCGCGAACATTGCTAAAGTTGAAACTTCCTGGCAGATTAAAACTGTGTACCGGACCGAGACTCGAACTCGAGACCAGTCCCGAGTTCGAGTCTCGGTCCGGCACACACTTTTAATCTGGCAGGAAGTTTCATATCAGCACACACTCCGCTGCAGAGTGAAAATCTAATTCTGGAAACATCCCCCAGGCTGTGGCTAAGCCAAGCCACGGCTGCTGAAAAATGTTCGCTGGTTTTTTTTTGTGAATTTCTGTATTGCTTCTTGTCACGATGCATGTAGGGATTATCCCATAATCTGCTGCCGGCCGATACGGCCGAGCGGAGCGGTTCTAGGCGCTTCAGTCTGGAACCGCGCTACTGCTACGGTCGCAGGTTCGGATCCTGCCTCGGGCATGGATGTGTATGGCGTCCTTAGGTTAGTTAGGTTTAAGTAGTTCTAAGTTCTAGGGGACCGATGACCTCAGATGTTAAGTCCCATAGTGCTCAGAGCCATTTGAAACATAATCTGATGACCTGCTAAACGAACAAAATTTCTTTTTGACTGTGGTAGACGTTGCGCGAGTCGTATAATGGTCATTACAACGAAACACCGAGCGGGGAGGCGCATTAGCTAGAACACTGGACTCGGGCTCGGGAGGTCGACGGTTCAAATCCGTCTCCGGCAATCCTGATTTCGGTTTTCCGTGATTTCCCTAAATCCCTTCAGACAAATGCCAGGATGATTCCTTTGACAGGACACAGCCGATTTCCTTCCCCATCTTATCCAAATCCGTGCTTCTGTTCTGCCTCTAATGTTCTGGTTGTCGACGGGACGTTGAATACTAATTTCCTCCTCAGCAATAAAATAACATCAGGTTGCCAACCATGGGGTGGCTGCACGCAACGACTGTGGTTATATTGGGTTTAGATAGTCGTAGGCAGGTCGTGAAACAAAACTATCTTGTTAAAGCAATTATGGTATAAAGCAACAGAGCAGTGTTACCCTCTGAGAGGAATTTTGTTATGTTGACCGTGTTGTACCTAACGGAGGTGGCATATCGGAAGTGAAAGTCAGAATTACGTAAACATTTAAACAGTAACAAATAATATTTTACCTAGCTACACAGTTTAAAGAGTAAAGGAAATGGTCGCCAGCCTAACTAGGCAAGAGAATGATTAACATTCTCGTTCAAGAAAACAGTTATTACTAACTCTAATGAATAAACACAACCTATACTTTGTCACACGCGAGTGTAGTGAACTCTAACACATACACATGTTTACTGTAAGACTGAAACTAACAGTTAGAGCGGCACAAACTATTTGGAAAATTATAACGGATACCGAAACACACTATTACTTTCAGGGCTTACACAAACTGAATGGTCTTTATAACGTTATTATTACTATTCACTGCAGAATCATTAACTGGATATAGGTTAAGTCTCTCTCAGTTAAATACTTCACTATTTAAAATGAAAGTTAATTGGAATCCACTAACAGGTTGCTTCTCACTATCATTTGAATAAATAAATTATGGTTTCCATAATTAGTGGTCTTCCCATTACTTGTTACCTAGCATTAACACAATAGACAACTGTGGATCCTGTAATATTATTAATATGCACTTCCAATACACAAGAGAGACAAACACTTAGCAAACATGAGTATATGACGTTTCACAACTGCAGTTTTCCACTTTTACTACATTCAGAGACAAAATTAACATATATGTAAGATACTGACTACCCTTCTGCGATTTACAACAGGCAGTAATGTGATCATTTACTAAGCAAAACTTTATAAGCCTCAGTCTTAAGAACTTTTACTTTGAAGTTGCCAACAACACATTAATAAGCTCTTTTACTAGGAAAATTATTTTCAGGAGGCCGCATTAACTTTATCTTTCTTTTTACTATGTTCGAGAGGCATCAATTAGCAAAACACTGGGCTTTAATGTTCTTTCACTAAGGACACTTGGAAATCACTTTACTTCAAACGGAGAGGAACCTGAGAGGTGTTATGATAAGGAGAAAAATCAAGGTAGGTACATAAATTCAGTTATAAATTACCTTATATTTGAGCACACTAACACATCCATTAAGCTGATCCTTCACTGTACATTACTACAGTGTTCCATTACAGTGACTGCGCAATGTGGTGGCGATTGCATGTTGGTAGATGGATTTGCAGGTAGAATTGCTGGACTCTGTCATTTCTTGGTGGCGATGATAGATACAAATTCCAGAATAGTTCCAGCTATTTATCCATCCATCCGAGGCATAGGAAAGTATCAGAAAAAAACCTCTCTCGGAACTAGCACAATATGCATCTTTTACATGGCAGTGCACAGTTTGGTAGCTCGTTCCCGACTGACTCTCAATTCCACCTTTTCTACCTAGGCCAACCACAATTTGCGTGCGTTACACAGTTCCGTTCCCGAGGGGAACCACTTCACCTTTTACATACAAACCCACTAAGAACCCTAAGTGAAGGTCAGCAGTTTACATAACAGCAAACAAACACATTAAATAGAACAGTAAAACAGAACATTTTCACATATTGACATTTCTACAAAAAATTATTCATACAGAAATTACTATTATGTATAGTAAGTTTTGTTCCCTCCAAATGGGACAAAGAATTTAAATGACAGATGTACTACACTGCATAGAATCAAACCACGACATCAAAGTTTTAACAAAGAAAGGAGTATACAATTTTGTGTTATCGATTCAATCAAACACATTTACAAAAGCTCAACAATGTAATATTAAACCAAAGCAAAAGGCAAAATAAATCCGTACAGCATTAGAGCCATGGTGTTACAACTTGAGCCGGCCGGTGTGGCCGTGCGGTTCTGGGCGCTTCAGTCTGGAGCCGCGCGACCGCTACCGTCGCGGGTTCGAGTCCTGCCTCGGGCATGGCTGTGTGTGACGTCCTTAGGTTAGTTAGGTTTAAGTAGTTCTAAGTTCTAGCGGACTGATGACCTTAGAAGTTAATTCCCATAGTGCTCAGAGCAGTCCGTCTGTTACAACTACAACTACAACTACAATTCCGCACTGCATTGATAATGACCTGACACAGGTGGAAATCTGATCTGCGTTGTGACTATAAATGTCATATTGAAACAACTTAATTCCGCGACTGATTACTGCTCTAACCCAATAAAACAACAGTCAATAGTAATGAAATGCGAACCTCCGGTAGATAATATAGAATAGGTATGTACAACACGACTTTGACATACGGGTTGTGTACCGTTAACTGAAGCTTAAACATCATTTACAAATATGGACGCTAACAAGAAACGTAACAGGTTTCAGGCTAGAACTGCTATGTCTGCGCTGCGGAAGACGACATGGCGCCCGCCAGAGGCCGTTGGAGCACAGGTGTGTGTGTGTGTGTGTGTGTGTGTGTGTGTGTGTGTGTGTGCGCGCCGAGCGCCATGACTCTGCGTGGCTTACGTGGAAGCCTCTGGTCAAGTAAAGAACTTAGCCTACACATAGGCGTCAGAAATTACGCAATGCTCCACATTCCCGTTCACTCGCAATTTTTACAAGGAATTTACTGAGTAACATTAAAAAGATTTTGAAGCGACGAATGACAGCACTGGACACAGGGATGGTACAGCGTCGTCTTCTGAGGCGACTGACACAAACACCACACAGAGCCGACTGCCTGTATACCGAGTTTCACCCTCTAGCACCTCTACTACTCACATAAAGTACCATTTTACTGCATCAGTCGGTATACCGTATATCGTCCAAAATTGACGCAAGAAACCGAAACTTTGTAAGGTGGCGTTGGTTTTGGCGGAAAACAGTATAAACAAATGATAGTAAAGTAGAAACACTGTGACGAATATAGAACGTAAACAACTGCAACGGGCATAGCGGTAGACAAAAATGTCGTTGGTTTTTCCAACTTAAAGGATTTTGCCACCTCTGCCAGATGATTTCATCAATCTCATGTTGAGACCATGACGTCCATTCTTCCTGCACAACTGCTCGCGAGTCTTGGCGTGTGGTGGGCGGATGCTCACATGATGCGGCCTGTGTCCCCAGCGCATCCCAGACACAGGACGGGGAAGCAGACACCAGTGTACACTATGCACAACTATTCCAACCTACATCGAAAAGTTTCCTACAAACATTCGTGCCTTTGTACTAGATTCCACTACTGTAGCTTCTCGCGCCTCGTGCCGCACAGATTACGTGGTGACCTGATTTCTCCGGTACTCGCTGCTGCAGACGGCCGTTGCGAATTGCTGGCCCTGCGCATCGCCAGGACACGCTGGGGAGGAAGAACCAGCGTAGCCGTGCGGGCGCACGAAGTTGGGCTTCCGCGGTCACGCGAGATTCGAGCGCGATGGCGCCGGATTAACCTGTCCTAATTGCGCGCTTATCGGCGAACTAAGCGCGCCGGTCTAACTAGGGGCTGCTAATGACGTCAGCGAGGATGCTCTGCTGCGAGCTCTATGGGAGAGCCGGCGGCGAGACGTGTCCTGCGCTGCACCTTAGGCCGGCGTTACACCATCACATTTCTTTGACAAAGAAATACGATCAAATATTCGTCAAATTTCTTTGACAAAGCTCTTTGAGGTGGCGGTAAAAAGGGGCATTACACTGTCTTCGTATTTTTCGTCAAATTCCAAGATGGACGGCGACTAGTTACTATGTGCTGCAGTTGCTAGTACCACGGAGACATTTGGGAGAAAAGCGGCCGAGAAAAAGGAAACGTACTTGGATAAAGCCGTAGGTATCACGTAGAGATAATAAAAGCGTTCAGGAAAATTTGTTAGAGAGCTGCACGCGCAGTAAGTCAAGTTTTAACAGATAAATTACTTACGAATGCACGAGAGCTTATTTCAGTATTTGCTAAGTGGCTTCTCATATTGCAAAGTAGAACATCCTCTTGAGAAATGTTATAGGTGCACAAGACAGGCAAACTGTGACACTGCCGCCGGCCGGAGTGGCCGAGCGGTTCTAGGCGCTTCAGTCTGGAACCGCGCGACCGCTACGGTCGCAGGTTCGAATCCTGCCTCGGGAATGGATGTGTGTGATGTCCGTAGGTTAATAACACATTGGACATTAACCAAAATAATTCCAGAAACGTGTGAAGCGATTTACAGAGCACTGAAGGGGAATATGCGAAGATAAATAAATATTAGTGCAATAAGAACTATTTTTAATTTTGAATAACTTAATTAATTGAATTAATGTTCCAACAACTACAAAATTAGTAAAAAGTACGAAACAGATGAAGAGCTTTTTAGCTTGTGGCATCTGGAGTTCAAAAACAGACAGAGTAGAATGAAGAGCTAAAAAACAATTTGTTGCTTTAGAATGTGGCCACGTCCTCTATTCCGGCTTGCTGAAAAAGCACCTGGATGTTTCCAGATGTAGAGGCGGATGGCTGTAGCTGTGATTGTGGACATGAGGTCTCCTGCAGCATATTCCACCTTCCCATCAACATACAATTAATAACATGCACTGTGCCCCTTCCTCACCTCCACCCTACTCGATGCAAGTTTCTTATTTTTTTAAAAAAAGTCAAAGGAACGAACCAACTTTGGAGTCATGTTTACAAACACACTACAGATATATAAAATAGCTGTAGCGACGCCAGCGCTTGAAGTGGAGACATTTCACGTTGCAGTGAACGGAAGACGAACGACTTTTATGATCAAATCTACAGAGAGGCTCTAGATTTGTTCATATTTATTTGACGGCAGGCGGCATTTGGCGAAGTTTCCAATTACTCTATGAAATTTCTTTGACATAAATATTAGATATATCATATTTGACAAAGAAATATGACAGTGTAATACCGGCCTTACCGCCGTGCAGAGTTAACATTAGGACTGGATGAATTGTGAGCAGGCTGGTTAACAGAAAGTTGAGCGCCATCGTCAGGGTAGACCAACTATATGTGCACCGTTGTCTCGGAAGACCTCCAAATCTGCATTTACACTCCGCGAATTACCATAAAGTGCGTGGAAAAGTTTCTGTTGTACAATACATAGGACGTGCCGTTTATCTTGACTACACCGAGGAAATATTTGTGCAGACGCAAAATAAAAAAGTATCAAATAAATGTTGCTTTTCCTATTCAATATGGCACAGTTAAATTGACTCATTACACCGTGTGGTGTCTATTCCTGTAATTGAATCTGATGATGATATTTTCGAAATGCGTCATTACAAAGAGTGGTCACAAAAACAGCTGTGGCTGTTTTACTATTATCATAGCGTCCAAAATAGCTATTTCCATACTCCTATATAGTATCAACAAGAACGCACACCTCATTCGCGATTTTACATCGCAAATGCAAATGTTGTTTAGCTACAGGGGTGACATTAATCAACATGATTGCTATTCTCGGAACTTTGGTTGTTACGAATATAGGATCAGTAGAACTTCTTCTTTAAGTATAACCCTTGATTTTTTCCTCTAATTGCTCAGACGTAAACCGTATTTTTTAAAAAAATAACTTTGCCAAGTTAATCAGAAAAACCAAAACTTTATACTAAATAAGACTATACCGTGAGAGTACGTATTGTACAGCAGTGAAGAGTGCTACAGCTCGTGACGTTACAATACGTGAATTGCAGTTCCAAACGGAATAAAAATGCTCTATAGAATTACGGATCAAATTTTGAAAGAATCAGACACGAAAATGTTTCTGTAGGCAACATGCCCTGTGAATTTGCGTACGCAGTCCGACTAAACAAAATTCCAAACACAGAATAATGCAATCGCGAATGCAACACTGCACTTTTAACATTGCATTGTCAAATAAAATCGTCTGTATATGATATGAAATCTGACCTGATCCTTACCTAAGCTGAATTCCGAAAAGCAACGCGTAACACTGAACGATGTCACTGTATCCTGACCGTAATATAACTGGCCCTAACAAATTTCATATGGTACTTCTTCAAAGCGATGAACGTTAAAATGCAGTGCACCAGAAAGCAAGCTAAAAGGAACAATGCAAGAACGTGCAACTGTTCTAAACAGCTAATGCTTCAACCACTGGAGTTCCGCAAAATGAAATGCGGCGACACATATAGTAGATAATATGAAATTGCGAGAGGATGGTGCTCGATTTTGAACTTGCAAAATAATTAAATGGAAACAAACCTTTCAAAGGCTGTATTGCAAAAATTGAAAACTCATTTTCTAATTATTACAATCATCTTCACAAAAATTATCTTTTATATCGAATATCGCTATGCCATGCGATTAATTACTGAAAATTATAAATCAGTGATCAAATATATAATCTCTGAGAGTAAGCCATGTGAACTGATTACTTAGTCTCGTCTGCACAACGAACTAACCAATTCAATCCAACAAGGAAAAAATTTTAACTAAAAATTTCTTTTTTCACACGCGTCACAAATACGCAAAAGCAAGGAATGCAACAACAACTTTAACTCACAGTCTTCAGCTGTCCAATTAATCTTTACGAACTCATATACCAAAATTTATGATCTTCTGCATGTTTCTCCCTGTGCTCTACGAGCTCTAACTTCTCTTACAATGGCTTCTGCATCGACAATATTACTGACAATCAAAGATCACACTGCTTGTACACACAATCTCTCTGGCGTAATATATCGACTATTGAAAACTACTGTTTGAAAAATGTTTAGCATACAAATATGAAGTATGACGTATCCGATGAAAACATAATGGTCACATCACTTGCCTTGAATACTAGAAATAAACCAGAAATCTTACAACACCATTCTGTAAACAAGACGTTATTTAAAAACGTAACACAACAATGACTTTGACTCTCCCGTTTCTTCAGAACAAAGTGTAGGCATCCAGAGCAATGTAACTCGTTCAGTTGCTGAAGCAGACAGCAAACGAACGCAAATGGAAGGAAAATATACACCGCACTGTCAAACGTCTTCAATTAAATGACAGAGAAGGTAGAAATAGTAGTTATCTAGGAGAATACGGGAAAATTTTTGCACATGTTATTCTACTAACTTCCATTCGTTGTACAGGGTGATCTGAAGCTCTTCGTTCAAACTAATACACAAGGTAAAGAACATGAAAACAAGTGTATTTCGTCAAGGAACAAATGGTCGCTATAGTCTACTTGTAATGTTAGGGGACATTTTCTTAGAGGCGCTGACGTAAGCTATTGTACCGGTGTCAGTGGCTGGAAATGTGTACTTCCCGAGCACAGGGTCCCGGGTTCAATTCCCGGCGGGGTCAGGGATTTTCACCTGCCTCGAGATGACTGGGTGTTGTGTCGTCTTCACCATCATCATTGATTCCCATTACAGTCGGAGGAAGGTAACGGCGAACCACCTCCATTAGGACCACGCCTGGTAGGGCGACGCGGGTCTCCCGCATCTCCCCTAAGCTCTGTCAAGAAGCATGGGGGCTTCATCATCATCACACGACCTGTGCGTAGACATCTAGTGCCACGTACCGCCACAAACCTGCCAACAAACTGCCGGACCCGTGAAATGCAGAATAGTTGATCAGTGTATATGAGGAACAACAGTGGACCTTGGGGAACCTCGTACGTGATTTCTCCCCAGTTAGTAATTCAATCAACATAGTCTTGGGACATAATTCTAAGTACAACATTCTGCATTCTTTTGGTTAGATATGATATCCATTGACGGGCTATAGCATCAATCACACAAAAATTCAATTTATCTAGAAGAATACTGTGATTCACACATCCAAAGGCCTTAGATAAGACGCCAAAAATACCAACCTGCGCTATATTTACATCTACATCGTCAATCGATGCTCTGCAAAATTACACTTAAGTGCCTGACAGAGGGTTCATCGAACCACCTTCACAATAATTCTTTGTTATTCCACTCTCGAACAGCGCGCGAATAAAACGAACACCTTAATCTTTCCGTGCCAGCACTGGTTTCCCTAGTTTTATTATGATGATTGTTTCTCCCTTTGTAGGTCGTTGTCAACAAGATAGTTTCGCATTCAGAGAAAGTTGGTGATTGAAACTTCAAAAGAAGATTCCAAAAATGTTCAAATGTGTGTGAAATCTTATGGGACTTAACTGCTAAGGTCATAAGTCCCTAAGCTTACACACTACTTAACCTAAATTATCCTAAGGACAAACATACACACCCATGCCCGAGGGAGGACTCGAACCTCCGCCGGGATCAGCCGCACAGTCCATGACTGCAGCGCCTTAGACCAGGTAAGAAGATTAAGGCGGAACGAAAAACACCACTGTTCCAACGATGTCCGGCCCAAATCCTGCATCATGTCCGCGACACTCGCTCCACTATCTCGAGATAATACAAAACGTGCTACTCTTCTTTGTACTTTCTCGATGGACTCCGTTAATCCCATCTGGTAAGGGTCCCACAGCGCGCAGCGGTACTCCAAAAGAGGGTGGACAAGTGTAGTGTAGGCAGTCTCTCTAGAGGATCTGTTACACTTTCTACGTGTTCTGCCAATACAACGCATTCTTTGGTTTGCGTTCCCCACAGCATTTTCTGTCCTTCTCAATTTAAATCGTTCGTTATCGAAATTCCTAGGTATTTAGTTGAATTTAGACTGATTTCTGGTGTAAACGAAGTTTGTAAAATCTGGCGAATGAACATGGAAAGGGCATTCTCAGTAGAGCAATTCTTATGAAACTCAAACTGTGATCTGCTGAGGATGTTATTGGAGTTCAGGTGAGATACTATTGTAGAATACATCGCTACTCAGAAATTTTGGAAAATGATGTCGGCAGTGAAACAGGCCAGTAATTATTGACGTCTCTCCTTGTCACCTTTCTTAAAGAGGGATTCAGTATTGCCGTACATCAGTCTTCCTGGAAAAATGCCTTAAGTTAGTGACGCATTACGTATTTGAGACCGGGCTTATTGTATAGGGGCAAATCTTTACTACTGTACCGGGACAACAGCAACGATATGATTTGCCAGAGCGTCGGCCACAGTTTGAAGTGTAAAGAAGGAGCGGCGAGCAGCAAATTGTGACACGATACAGAGTGGGGGCGAGGTCACAGTTTCCCTTTGTGCAGCTCTCCTTTGTTACGGCGTCCCATTGAGCGCGCACACAATGGCGGCTGCTGCCTCGGGGCAGAGAGACACACCCCCCCTGCGTCCCTCTCCCTCCCCCGCTGTTCCACAAACTGAGTTACGCCGTGCAATTCGGAAAACTCGCGGCCACTGAGCGACTGAACAAGCGGCTGCTCGCTCAGCTATTAAAGCAATCGCTGCTGGCGCTAGCTGCTGCTCCTCTCACTGCACTCATAAAAAAGTCAAAGCGTACGTCGTCGACGAGTCCCAACTAGAAATAGTGACGTCACTTACACGACTGCGAGTAGAAGTTTCACTTTTCAGGCTTTTGCAATCCGCTAGGAGACAGTGCCATTGATATACTGAAGCGGTATTGTTCGCACGCTCCATTTAAGTCCTTCGGGATCGTAATAGATCGCTGTTTTGATGATCGGAGTCTGTGGTAGCACAAGCAGAAGCTATGAGAAATAATTCGCTCTCACTATGGCCATTTTGAGCTGAAAATGCTTTTAAACTGTGTTTATTTTACTAGTCACACTTCTTTAGCCCTCTCTTTACATTTCCATGAAAATGACTGAAAATGTGATTCTTGGCGTTGTAGAAAAGAAAGGACTAACCAGAGATAGGGAGAAGATGGTGGTTTTGAGAAGAGAAATCTGAATATTTTCCAGAACGCAAATGCAATTCAGAAATAGTTGCTAATCAGATAAGGGGAATAATTATTTAAGCAAGTAAACAGTATTTAACCATAGTTTACGTAAATTCACGTGACAGTGTGATGGCAGAAATCGTAAGATGACTTAGCCGGCCCTATGGACCTATGCGGTCAATGTTAAATGAGCCAAGTTTATGTACCTTCATCTTTGGAACCGAAGAAGATAACTATCTAAAGCTTTTACAGGTAATTTATCCACATTATTTATGTCTACTGAAGCAGCATAAAGACACAAGATGCAAAAGAACGAAAGTAATCTCTTTTTTAAACATGTCATTTTTATTGTAAATATTTGTCCATATAAGCCCTTAGATTCAAACCCATGATTGTGCCTCAGTCGGCACAGTATGTTATACTACAAATATCACACAGTTTCATGGAACTATCCCAGGTAATATATAAGTCATTTTCAGAAAATCGTGTCGAAATTGAATATGATTAAAAACTCGCTCATATATTTCAATTGACGATCAGAAGCAGCCAGCAGCATATTTAGCGTCATATTCTCTGCCACCCTCCTCCTCTAAAAGCGTTTTCCTCCTGGCTGGTGTCTCGACTTGACTTATAATTTCAACCAGGCTATTGCACGACAGCCTGGGAAGATGTTACGAAGGGATAGAACTCTTCTTCTCCCCATGTATCCATCATTACATTTTAGTACAGCATCACTAACTCCCTGTTCCAGTGTACTTCAGAGAAACATGTTTTGATACTGTTATCCAGATAATATCATTGAAAGACTTATTGGCATTCTGAGTCCACACATGTAGACACTTTCAGAGGAGGTCTCGGCGAGTTTAGGTTCCTATAAATCCACATGATGGCTACCATAAAAATTTCACGAACAGAGTTCTTGTCTTCCAAATACACACACTGAGACTTCAGCCTTCCGGAATTTACACCATGATTCAGGTCCAGATGCGCAAAGTGAATGTATGTTTGCTGTCAGTTGAAAGTGTGTGGAACTTCACTGAAGAGCCAAAGAAATTGGTACACCTACCTAATACCGTTTAGGGCAACGGCGAGCATGCAGGGGAGCCGCAACACTACGTGGCATGGACTCGACTAATGTCTCAAGTAGTGCTGGAGGGAACTGACGCCATGAATCTTGTAGGACTGTCCATAAATCCGTACGATTACAAGTGGGAGGAGATCTCTTCTGAACAGCACGTTGAAAGTCATCCCAGATATACTCAATAATGTTCATGTCTGGGGAGTTTGGTGGCCAGCGGAAGCGTTTCAATCAGAAGAGTGTTCCTGGAGCCACTCTGCAGAAATTCTGGACGTCTAGGGTGTCGCATTGCCCTGCTGGAACTGCCCAAGTCCGTCGGAATGCAGAATGGTCATGAATGGATGCAGGTCATCAGACAGGATGGTTACGTACGTGTTACCTCTCAGAGCGATGTCTAGACGTATCAGTGGTCTCATGTCACTCCAACTGCAGACATCCCCCACCATTACAGAGACTACACCAGCTTGAACAGTCCCCCGCTGATATGCAAAACCCATGGATTCAGGAAGTTGTCTCTGTACCCGTACACGTCCATCCTCTCGATATAAGTTGAAACGGGACTCGTCCGATCAGGGAACATGTTTCCAGTCAACAGTCCAAGAATGGTGTTGAGCGACCCAGGCGAGGCATAAAGCTTTGTGTCGTGCAGTCATCAAGGGTACACAAGTGGGCCTTCAGCTCCAAAGTTCCATAGAGATGATGTTTCATTGAATGGTTCGCACGCTGACACTTGTTGATGGCCCAGCATTGAAATCTGCAGCAATTTGCGAAAGGGTTGCACTTAGTTGCACTTACGTCATGTTGAATGATTCTCTTCAGTCGTCGTTGATCCCGTTCTTGCAGGATCTCTTTCCGGCCACAACTATGTCGGAGATTTGATGTTTCACCGGATTCCTGATATTCACGTTACACTCGTGAAATGGTCGTACGGTCATCACTATCTCGAAGAACCTGTGTCCCATCGTTCGTGCGGCGACTATAATACCACGTTCAAATTCAGTTACCTGATGATAACCTATCATTGTAGCAGCAGTAACAGAGCTAACAACTGCGCCAGACACTTGTTGTCTTATATTGGCGTTCCCAACCACAGTGCATGCCTATACAAAAGGCCGGCCGAAGTGGCCGAGCGATTCTAGACGCTACAGTCTGAAACCGCTACGCTCGCAGGTTCGAACCCTGCCTCGGGCATGGATATGTGTGATGTCCTTAGGTTAGTTTAAGTAGTGCTAAGTTCTAGGACACTGATGACCTGAGCAGTCACGTCCCATAGTGTTCAGAGCCATTTTTGAACTTATACAAAATTGTTGGCGCTTCAGTGTAGATTTTTATGAGGTGTAAAAACTTCTATCCACAAATCAGCACGGTTTTGGAAAGAATCAGTGTTGCGAAACTCAGGTTACCCTTTTCTCAAAAGACAATCTGAAAACCATGGATGAAGGGCAATAGGCACGTTACATATTGCTACAATTCCGATAAGAGTTTGAAATGGTGCGCAGTGTAGACTGTTCACGATGATGCGAGCACAGATAATAGGTCCCGAGATGTGTGAGTGGCTTATAGACTTCTCAAGTAATAGAACCCAATGTGTTGTCCTCGACTGCGAGTGTTCATTCCAGACAAGGATATCGTCAGGAGTGCCGCAGACAAGTGTGACAGAACCATGATGATGTATGTATTAAACCGGGGACCGAGAAACGACGGAGAGGCTTCGTCCCGCCGTATCCCTCAGTGGTACACAACCCTACAACAGGCCACAGCAGTCCACCCACATTACCGCCGCCCCACACCGAACCTAGGGTTATTGTGCGGTCCGACCCCCCGTGGAACCCTCCCCAGGAACGTCTGATACCAGACGAGTGTAGTCCCAATGTTTGCGGGATAGAGTAATTATTGTGTACGCGTATGTGGAAATGGTGTTCGCGCAGCAGTCGCCGACACTATGTAACTGAGGCGGAATAAGGGGAACTAGACAGCATTCGCTGAGGTAGATGGAAAATTGCCCCAGGACACTAATTCGCCTGGCGGATTCGTGCCAGGGACCGGCACGCCTTCCTGCTGGGGAAGCAGTGCGTTAAACCGCGCGGCTAGCCTGGCGGGCCACCATTACGCTACTCTATGTACATAAATGGTCTGACAGACTGGATCAGCAGTAACCTGGAACTGTTTGGTGATGACGCTGTGGTGTACAGTCTATAACACCCCAACCGTTACTTATCTGGTTTTGGCGTTTGTTCACCCCAGCTACTTGACCAACAGATCTACAGAGAGTGCAAAACTGCCGCAATATCAGATAATGCAAAAAAATTAATAAGACCCTGTGACTCCTGATTGAACTGCAGTGGCAGTGTTGACATTAATTGATTCAGAATTGATCACTTTTAATTGAAAGGGGTGCACATTGATATTATTTTCGGCTGTTGAACACCAGATGCAAATATTGAACAAAAAATTAATTAAGAAAGTGACTTGGGATTTCAAATACTTTATTGAAAACAGATACAGTCGATTAGCACAAAGTTATTTTAACTCCCGACCTTCATTCATCACATTACGCGACTCTCATATCAGACAGTGGCAATAAATTGTGTTTACGTGGAGTAAAGTGCGATAATTTAAAATTAATTCCTATCGACTGACCCAGGCGTAATGTGAAGTGCGAGAAGAATTCCACAATACACGGCTCATGAAACCCTCGTGGAAACTTTGCCGATGTGATCCAAGAAATTAATCAGTGACCTAATTCAAGCCGGAGCGGGTGCAATAACACCGAATTCAGCATGGTGGGGTCGCGTCGTGAGGACGCTGGCCAGGCTCGTGGTGGTGCAAGGCTGTGCTCGTCTATTCACTCCTAGCTATCTTGCTCAGTACATAACTCAACCAAAACTTTCTATCTCCAAGCTCAATCGTTCCATTTGCTAAATACTAAACTGCAAAGGTGCTCACTCTTTCTCAGGCAAGCTGAGTAAAGAAAGCCACATTCACACTCTAGGCAAGCTGGGAACGGAAGACCACTATGGATATTTCTCCCAGTCCACTCTTCGCCTTGGTTTCCCCTCCACTTACGCTAATTACAGCGTAAGTTGCGTTATTTATGCGTCGCTTCCCAGCGCCGACTAATGCCTGCTCTGAAAAGTGAACAAATTCCCACAAACTTACCCTTCCTCTCAACTTGTGCTATTTAGCTCCTCCCAGGCCATCCATCAACGTTAGTGTCTGCACAAAACACCAATTTTTCTGGAATTCTGACTCCCAGGAGAGTACCTCAAATTCTTTGGTCCTACATTCCCATCGGAGGCTGGCATATTTCATTCTGTTGTTCTTCACCTGATTTACTTCAGACTCTGCAGACCGTGAATTCAGGGTGAAATTGCTATAGTCACAAACACACATATTTTGGCCTCTGTTGCCGCTCCACTGTATCTTTGTGGGGCTTTCTCTCATGTTTCACTGAAAATGGGATGACGGACATTTATCAAAAGGCATACTAGTTCATCGTCTGCTTCCCGGTACACCAGCATGGAGTCAACCATCCACTCACTGTCACTCTTCTAAAGGCCGCGCCCCTTTACTGCTTTGTCAGAGCTTGAGCCAACCTAAGCTGCCTATTGTCGCTTCCCTTCGCCGCTCCCCAGCTGTCCATGGTCAGCTCTGAATACTTCCCTGGGATAAACTAGCCTACAGTAAATTGACTCATTTCCACAAAGCTTTCATGTTGTGTTAATTACTTTAAAACCATGACCTGACATTAATTATTCCAATACATCCATACTATACCCTCAACAAAATGCATCGTGCCTTGTCAGTCAGTTTTGTTCAGCCCTACTGTTCGCTCAACATGAGTTACATCATCTTTAATGACTTCTTGCCATCTTATAAGTCGAATGACTGCAGGAGGATACAAGGTGATTTGGACAGAATTTCTAGTTGTGTGATGCTATGAACGTGGAAAAATGTACATTAATGCGGATGAGTAGGAGAAACAGCCCCGTAATGTTTGGGTTCAGCATTAGTAGTGACCTACTTGACGCTTTCAGATCGTTTAATGTGTAACGTTGGAAAGCCATAGAAATGCAAGGAGAATGGAAGGATTGTACTACTGGAGGTTATTGCGACAATTTCAGGAATGTGTGATTCATCTGTATGGGAGATTATGCATAGAGCGCAGGTGCAACCCACTCTTGAGTATTGCTCAGGCGTTTGGGATCCTGACCAGGTCAGGTTAAAGGAAGACATCGAAGCAATTCGGAGGTGGGCTACTAGATTTGTTACCGGTAGATCCGACCAACACGGAAGTATTACAGACCTGCTTCGGGAACTCAAATGACAGTCGCTGGAGGGAAGGCGATGTTGTTTTGAAGGAACATTAACTGAGACAATTGGAGACCCGGCATTGGAAACTGACTATAGAGCGATTCTACTCCGGCCAACACGCATTTAATAAATAAACCAACACTATGCGAACAGACCTTGGAGGCCCAATTGTACCGAATGGCCGCCATGTCATCGTAGGCCCCTAGGCGTCACGGGATGTGAATACGGGGGGCGCACCTCTCTGCTGGCAGTCGACAGTTTTCGTGACTGGAGCCGCTACTTCTCAGTCAGGCAGCTCCTCAACTGGTCTCACAAGGGCTGAGTGCACCGCGCTAGAGAGCCTGTATACAGAGAGAGTGGCCATAGGTGAAGCTGCCCGTGATTGGTTGATTAGCTTTGGCGCCATTTTTCTGCCAAACGTCTCTCGCGCTTCCTGTCTTCGCCGTGCTTTTGAGTTGAATTGAAGTTCAGAGTACTGTTGCAAACGATTAAAAGGTATCTGAATTATTGAGAGACTTGTTATGCGTTGTGGATGCTTCTTCGATTTAGTTGTACATCGTTTTTAGTATGTAATTAGCGTTTGCGGTCTTAAATACGAGTTGAAATAATGAAGCGTTTTGTGATGAAGTCGGTAGGCCTACATGTTTGAAGTAAACACGTTAATAATCGTGCAGTATTGTTTTTGACATCTGTAATTCGTTCTGCAGACGTTCGTAAACGATGCCAGGAAGGAATAAGTGACTCTTGCAATAAAGTCCAGGTACAACTTTCTTAATGGTATATATTATCCGAAATATTTATTTAGTTACGCCTATAAAAATGTTTGGTTCTTCACTTTGATCAGAGAACTCTGATTTTAAGGGCCCAGTTTTTTAAAAATATTTTTAGTCACGCAAAACAGGTAGGTCTATTACAATTAACTGCATTTTAAGCTGTTATTTCTTTAACAATTCGTGCATACTGGTAACATCACAAGCCAATATCTGACAGTCCTTGCTGGAAACGGAAAGTTCCTGTGATAGTTGTGCCATGCTCATTCCACTTTATAGCGTCAAACTGTATTTCGTTCCGAATCAGAACACTAGGCATTATTTTGGTTTCAGTATTATTGCCTGACTGTTGAAGCAGGCAAGTATAAGCACGTTTTCCCGCAGTTGTCGTGGTTGCTGAAACATTATTCTCTACGAGAGGTATTCAGTGTATATAGGAAGCCGTCAGCAGTTGTTTACTTTTGACGTGCAGAAAGTTTGAAGACGTTACAAGAAGTACTAATACGTCTCACACTTTTCACATGTCACAAGTAAACAACAGCTTATGACTTTCATTCATCTGATGTAATACAGGTACGTTAAATATTTAGCGTTATCCGCTTCCAATACAAAACAAATGCTATACACTTGTAAGTAGGCTGTTTAGATTTTTTTATTGGTAACGCCGCCGCCACGTAGCGCTCTGTATGAAAATCACTGGCTGTGCCGTGTGCAGTCTGTGGCTGGTTTGCATTGTTGTCTGCCATTGTAGTGTTGGGCAGCGGCAGCTGGATGCTAACAGCACGTAGCGTTGCGCAGTTGGAGGTGAGCCGCCAGCAGTAGTGGACGTGGGGAGAGAGATGGCGGAGTTTTGAAATTTGTAAGAATTGGTGTCACGAACTGATTATATATATACTATTAAGATAAATACATTGTTTGTTCTGTATTAAAATCTTTCATTTGCTAACTATGCCTACCAGTAGTTAGTGCCTTCAGTAGTTTACATCTTTTATTTAGCTGGCAGTAGTGGCGCTCGCTGTATTGCAGTAGCTTGAGTAACGAAGATTTTGGTGAGGTAAGTGATTTGTGAAACGTATAGGTTAATGTTAGTCAGGGCCATTCTTTCGTAGGGATTTTTGGAAGTCAGATTGCGTTGCGCCAAAAATATTGTGTTTCAGTTTAAGCACAGTCGTGTATAATTTTTCTAAGGGGACATTTCACACTATATTTTTTTATTTACGTTACTTTTATTGCAATATGTCTAGTAAAAGAACATTAAAGGAGATAAATGCAAGTAACGAATAATTTTTACAGCCACTGTATCAAATTTTCCTGTGCTATAGGTAGTAGGTTACTATGAGCTTTAAAGAAAGGCATTTAACGAATGATCCCGCCCTACTGTCTTGTGCTTTTGATTCGGTGAGTGGGTACTCCACTACAGGCCATTTAAAAGCCCCGCCCGCAGTTTGGCAGAGAAATGGCCGCCGTGTCGTCCGGTTGGCCACTCTGTCCCTACACAGGCTCTCTACAGCGCGCTTACCAACAGCGCTCGGCGGACCCAGACGGTGACCCATCCAAGTGCTAGCCAAGCCCAACAGTGCTTAACTTCGGTGATCTGGCGGGAAGCGGCGTTACCACGGCGGCAAGGCCGTTGGCCACACGTTCCACATAGGGAAAAGTAAGATAAGGAAAATTAGTGCTCCTATGGAGGCAAATAGAAAGTCCTTTCTCCCTCACTCTAAGTACGAGTGGAACAGGAAACAAAACGACTAGATGCTGTTACGGTACGTCGCATAAATATTGACATTTTTGTCGTTTGTAAACCTTAGTTAATTATTTTATGAATATAATTAGTGTAACAGATATAGTTAATGTTCCTAAAACAACTAATATGCAGCGATAATTTGAGAGTAGCATCTTTAATTAATGTCTATGAAAATAAAAAAGGATCGAAAGAGACGCGATTGTATGGCCGAGGAGGAAGGACGTACTTTATGGGACACACACTGTTTTGTCTCGTGGTACAGCAGGCAGCCATTGAGCGGCTACACATATTTTATGTAAGTTATTCGTATTTATTACTAAAATAAAATTGTTATTATTATCACGAAATGAATAGTAATAGTTGTCACCTCAAACGATTGCAGTGGCTAACTATTTTTAATAAGCATTTTTTCAGTAATTTGCGCTGCGAGGAGCTCAGCTTCCGATGCAGCCTCTGGTCGGCGATTACGCGCCGAACTATTAATTTATTTTTCAAGGTGTTACCAGTAAATGTAAATGCGAGAGATTTCTTTGTAAGAACCTTTTTAAATTGCAACAGATAATTAATTTACGTTAAAGTTCATTTTTTTAAAATTGTCAGATTCCATGAGTTCAGTAAGTTTTATCTCGGCCGCTCCAAGGCAACAATCGAAATTCTCTCAACCCTTGCTTTGCAATCAATAAATAGAAATTAACAAAATTACATTCAATTCAGTAAACGGCGACTATATTAATCTAAAGTTAGTACATGAATAACTGAGGCCCTTCAAGAACCCGTTTCATATTTACTTATGCACGTAAGTAAAAGTGATAAGATAAGACACTATCCCTGAGAGAAAGAATCATGCATTAAAAATAAAAAAAATATATGAAATTTCTTTTGAATATGACGTAACAAATACAACTGACGTCACAATGTGGTGGAACGTAATCTCCATTGTGGTGTCACCGCCAGACACCACACTTGCTAGGTGGTAGCCTTTAAATCGGCCGCGGTCTGGTAGTATACGTCGGACCCGCGTGTCGCCACTATCAGTGATTGCAGACCGAGCGCCGCCACACGGCAGGTCTAGAGAGACTTCCTAGCACTCGCCCCAGTTGTACAGCCAACTTTGCTAGCGATGCTTCACTGACTTCTACGCTCTAATTTGCCGAGACGTTAGTTAGCATAGCCTTCAGCTACGTTATTTGCTACAACCTAGCAAGGCGGCAATATCCGTACTAGTGATATTGTAAATCATGTACCATCAAGAGCGACGTTCGTCATTAATGGATTAAAGTTAAGTATTCCACCAGTTACGTCCGTTTTTCTCACTTCTAATTCCCTTGTCATGTTCCAGACCTCACGCCAGCCTGCGTGAGCTAAAACGCGTGCATATCGGCCTCCTTTAACCATACGGTTTGACTATTTATAATGTGCTGTTTTTTAACCACATGACAACTTGGGGTAGCAGTGATCCATGGAACATTCCGTCGCCTGGCCCTTCACGCTGCGCCGTCTGTTGGCCGTCTGGCTGTCACTGGAATTTCGACAGGACGGTGCAGGAGGACCACTCTCCCAGGGAAGCGAGCAAGTTAAACTTGAGCGGCGGAACGAAGTGAAGCTACGCGCTCTCCCTCTGTCCTTCAGCTCGAACTTAACCTACAGGTCGGAAACTTCCAACTCGTTAGCAGAGAAGCTGATGGCAATATGGCCCTAAGTGCTCGTTCGTGTTTCGTTCCGCAACTCCGTAAACTTAGCTCCGTCGACACTCACCCGTACTGTTCTCCGACGTCGCTGTGACTCGATTTACGATTTCAATCTGAAGTGCTTTCACAGAAGAAGTTTGTGACAGTATCAACCAACGTGTAAAATACGCGGAAGATATCCTAAGAATTTCCTCATAATTTCACACGATAGGACCTAAAATTAAGACAAACTAGAGACAGACTACGTCACACGAAATACACTGGACAACCACTGCGCTGGACACACTACGGTGGACTAAAGGGCAGGGGGTACTGAGCTGGCTACACCAGCAATTTTGTGGTTTTGCTTAACCAAGTTCGGCAGACAGTATTTTCTCTGCCTGCATTTGTTTACATTGCAGATGTCAGAGAGGAAGCTAACTCTGGGAACCTAAACTATGTTTATTTATTCCTTACTTAATAACCTATAAACACTTTACAATGCATCCAGCCCTCACAGAACTTCTGCTCAAGTAATGAAGCGTTCCATATCACCTAAAATTATTACGTAAAACATTTATTTCTTGTCTATGAAAGCTTACAAAATTTTTCTACAGGAACACACCACCATTTGACTGTTTTATTGTTTACTTAAGAACAACCCAAATTTCGGCCATTTATGTCATTTTCTAGTATTTGGTTTTATGTTTTCAATATATATTTCAGGACACTTAACATGTTGTTAAGTGTCCTGCAATATGTGTTAGAGACATAGACTCAAATAGTTGAAAATGGAATAGAAGGCCTGCAATATGTGTTAAAGACATAGACTCATAGTTGAAAATGGAATAGAAGGCCGAAACTTGGGCAGTACTTCTATAAACAATAAAACAGTCAAATGGCGGTGTGTTACTTTAAGAAATATTGTACGACTGTTGCTCAGCTCTATCAAAAACTTCTTAAATTTAAAAAGTTTCCCTAACCGTCAAATAAAATCTTGCCGTAAATACATTTTACTATTTGTCTTTCGATATATTATCTGGTATCGATCTTCCGACATGTAAACTAGTAGTCACAATTTTAAACGTATATGATCTGGAAAGAAGTCTATGTTAGATGCAATGATTTGCATTTTTGAGTGTTAACATTTCTGTCTCCATTTGTAATTTCATTACATTTACTATCAACAGTGAAATCGATGTTGAAAGATTACAGGAAACTTCTGTTTTTAACATTTTCAAAGTTTGCAAACGTTTGTTCTAACCATTGGCCCTACAGTCTTCACGTAAGGACTTATTTTTAGAAAATAATATACACTACTTGCCATTAAAATTGCTACACCAAAAAGAAATGCACATCATAAACGGGTATTCATTGGACAAATATATTATGCTAGAACTGACATTTGAATACATTTTCACGCAATTTGGGTGCATAGATCCTGAGAAATCAGAATCCAGAACAACCACCTCTAGCCGTAAAAACGGCCTTGATACGCCTGGGCATTGAGTAAAACACAGCTTGGATGGCGTGTACAGGTACAGCTGCCCATGTAGCTTCAACACGACACCACAGTTCATTAAGAGTAGTGACTAGCGTATTGTGACGAGCCAGTTGCTCGGCCACCATTGACCTGACATTTTCAATTGGTGAGAGATTTGGAGAGTGTGCTGGCCAGGGCAGAAGTCAAACATTTTCTGTATCCAGAAAGGCCCGTACAGGACCTGCAACATGCGGTCGTGCATTATCCTGCTGAAATGTAGGGTTTCGCAGGGATCGAATGAAGGGTAGAGCCACGGGTCTTAACACATCTGAAATGTAACGTCCACTGTTCAAAGTGCCGTTAATGCGAGCAAGAGGTGACCGAGACGTAACCAATAACACCCCATACCAACACGACGGGTGATACGCCAGTATGGCGATGACGAACATACGCTTCCAATGTGCATTAAACCGCAATATCGCCAAACACGGATGCGACCATCATGATGCTGTAAACAGAACCTGGATGCATCCGAAAAAATTCGTTCACCCATGTTCGTCGTTGAGTACACCATCGCAGATGCTCCTGTCTGTGATGTAGAGTCAAGGGTAACCGCAGCCATGGAACTGTTGGTGCAGATGGTTGTCGTCTTGCAAACGTCCCCATCTGTTGACTCAGGGATCGAGACGTGGCTGCACGATCGGTTACAGCCATGCGGATAAGATGCCTGTCATCTGGACTGCTAGTGATACGAGGCCGTTGGGATCCAGCACGGCGTTCCGTGCTACCCTGCTGAACCCACTGCTAAGAGTCATTGGATCTCGACCAACGCAAGTAACAATGTCGCTATACGATAAAGAGAAATCGCGATAGGCTACAATGCGACCTTTAACAAAGTCAGAAACGTGATGGTACGCATTTCTCCTCCTTACACGAAGCATCACAACAACGTTTCACCAGGCAACGCCGGTCAACTGCTGTTTGTGTATGAGAAATCGGTTGGAAACTTTCCTCATGTCAGCACGTTGTACGTGTCGCCACCGGCGCCAACTTCGTGTGAATGGTCTGAAAAGCTAATCACTTGCACATCACAGCATCTTCTTCCTGTCGTTTAAATTTCACGTCTGTAGCACGTCTTCTTCGTGGTGTAGCAATTTTAATGGCCGGTAGTGTATAAATCAAAACTGAATCATTTTCAACGATGAAAGCTTTATCAATGTGAAATTGCTTTTCGGTTCTAGAAGGTTCTGGAACCTGGGTGTATAGTACACTGACGGAAAAAAAATCGCAACGCCAAGAAGCAGATGGGCGATATAAACTAAAATTGTTAGGCGTGTTTCTTCAACTGAAAGATGACGTCTATGCAGATTTCGCGCTAGTCGCATAAGAGTGACGCTAATAGGTTCGCTTTAAATGTACTCTTGTGAGCCTTGGTTACGTTTGAGATTGGACATGGGAGTTAGGCAAGAATGCCTTTTATGCTCCACGGATGCCACGTGAATGCTCCCCAAAACATAATGGAGCCATCGCCAGATTGTCTCCGTGTCGAGGAGCTGTTCCCCTGGAAGACGACGAATTCACACTTGCGCATCGGCGAGATGAAGAAGGTATCGGGATTCATCAGGTCATGCAACGCTTTACCACAGCGCCAAATTCCTGCGCCGATGTTCACGCGCCCATTTCAGTCGCAGTTGCCGACGCCGTGGTGTTAACATTGCTACGTGTACGGGTCGTGAGGTGCGAAGGTCCATCGTTGGGAGTGTTCGGTGCACCGTGTGTTCACACACACTTGCACTCCGCCCAGCAGTATAGTCTGATGGCAGTTCCTCCACAGTTCGCCGACTGTCCTGTTTTACCCGTCTACCCAGCCTACGACGTCCGACATGATGGGAGGTGGTCGCCCAACCCCAGGACGTCTGGATGTACATTCTCCTTGGTTTCGCCGCTTGTTGAAGACACTCACCACAACACTCCTGGAACACCCAAAGAGTCGTGCAGCTTCCGAAATGCTCGTGCCGAGCCTCCAATATGCCCTCTGCCAAACTCAGACAGACCGCGTGCCTTCCCCATTCTACACACGGACAGCACACCACTGATTCTACATGCACCGTGCGTGTATCTGACTAGCAATCATTCCTCGCCAGATCACGCTGCTATCGCCTGGACGGGTTTATATCGATAGCAGGTCGGTGGTCGTAATGTTCTAGGTGATCAGTGTACTTCACTTACACATTTCATGACAGGTAAGAGTTACTACGCAGTCTGCGTCCAGACTTCTGTGGCTGTAACACGACAGCTGTCTGAAAGGTGTCGCTGGAGGAGACCAGTCAAAGAGTTCCCTGCCTGGATGCTGATGGCACCCACTGCGACCATGCAGAACACACGATGCGAGGCGAGGCGAGGCAGTCTGTAGCTTGTGTCCCTGTTCCCGCTGGCCACACAAAACACGCAGCCAGCTTGCTACAGCACTCTCACAAATTTCTCGGCGCCACTGCAAAACTGGCGGCGCACACTGCACGCTACGCGGCTGGCCGCTGAATCTTTGATGCGGCTCCGGGGCGGCCCCTGCAGAATTCAGTGGCCAGAGTGTAGCGCAGTGTACTGGAGTGTAGTCTAAGTGTATTGCAGGATCAGACCAGCCGGTGTGCCAGGGTTCGTAACACGGGTGCAGGACTCGGGAGGGGAGAGAGTCTGTAACAGGAAGAGTCTGTGTAGCGTCAGCAGAATGAAAGATGTACTTACCATATGAAGACACCAACTGTTTGACGAAATGTGTACACCCAGAATACATCTATAAGTACACTGAAGTGCCGAAGAAACTGGTATACCCTTGTGTATTCGAATACAGAGGTACGTAAAGAGGCAGAATACGGTGCTGCGGTCGGCAACGCCTATATCAAACAACAAGTGTCTGGTGCGTTTGTTACATCAGTTACTGCTGTTGCAATGGCAGGTTATCAAGATACACTACTGGACATTAAAATTGCTACACCAAGACGAAATGCAGATGATAAACGGGTAGCAATTGGACAAATATATTACAGTGCAACTGACATGTGATTACATTTTCAAGCAATTTGGGTGCATAGATGCTGAGAAATCAGTACCCAGAACAACCACCTCTGGCCGTAATAACGGCCTTTATACGCCTGGGCATTGAGTCAAACAGAGCTTGGATGGCGTGTACAGGTACAGCTGGCCATGCAGTTTCAACACTATACAACAGTTCACCAAGAGTAGTGACTGGCGTATTGCGACGAGCCAGTTGCTCGGCCACCATTGACAGACGTTTTCAGCTGGTGAGAGATCTAGAGAATGTGCTGGCCAGGGCAGCAGTCGAACATTTTCTGTATCCAGAAATGCCCGTACAGGACCTGCAACATGTGGTCGTGCATTATCCTGCTGAAATATAGGGTTTCGCAGGGATCGAATGAAGGGTAGAGCCACGGGTCGTAAAACATCTGAAATGTAACGTCCACTGTTCAAAGTGCCGTTAATGCGAACAAGAGGTGACCGAGACATGTAACCAATGGCACCCTGTACCATCACGCCGGGTGATACGCCAGTATGGCGATGACGAATATGCGCTTCCAACGTGCGTTCACCCCGATGTCGCCAAACACGGATGCGACCATAATGATGCTGTAAACAGAACGTGGATTCATCCGAAAAAATGACGTTTTGCCATTTGTGCAGCCAGGTTCGTCGTTGAGTACACCATCGCAGGCGCTTCTGTCTGTGATGCAGCGTCAAGGGTAACCGCAGCCATGGTCTCCGAGCTGATAGTCCGTGCTGCTGCAAACGTCGTCGAACTGTACGTGCAGATGGTTGTTGTCTTGCAAACGTCCCCATCTGGTGACTCAGGGATCGAGACGTGGCTGCACGATCCATTACAGCCGTGCGGATAAGATACCTGTCATCTCGACTGCTATTGATACGCAGCCGTTGGGATCCAGCACGGCGTTCCGTATTACCCTCCTGAACCCACCGATTCTATATTCTGCTAACAGTCATTGGATCTCGACCAACGTGAGCAGCAATGTCGCGATACGATAAACCGCAATCGCGATAGGCTACAATCCGACCTTCAGCAAAATCGGAAACGTGATGGTACGCATCCTTCCTCCTTACACGAGGCAGGTGCACCAATTTACCAGTGTACATATAAAGACACCGGCTATTTGGCGTAATGTGGCCACTGTGAATACACATACGTGTGTCTCTATACACATATGGACACTCTCATCACATCTACGTCTGCCTGTATTCTCTGTAAGCCTGTGTGAAGTGCATGGCCGGTAAGTCCCGCTGTACCCAGAATTGCGCTCTACCAGCATTAAAGTCCGGAAGTTTTGGTACAGTACATATTTGACGTAATACCGGGGGGAGTCATTCCAGATGTTGAAAGGGTCCTTCCGGGTGCCATGAAGGGTACTGGGTGCGCCCATCTGCAGGTGGTCGCTCATGTCGGCACCAATGATGTGTGTCGCTATAGATCGGAGGAAATCCTCTCTGGCTACCGGCAGCTATCTGATTTGGTGAAGACTGCCAGTCTCGCTAGCGGGATGAAAGCAAAGCTCACCATCTGCAGCATCGTCGACAGGACTGACTGAGGACCTTTGGTACAGAGCCGAGTGGAGGGTCTGAATCAGAAGCTGAGACGGTTCTGCGACCGTGTGGGCTGCAGATTCCTCGATTTGCGCCATAGGGTGGTGGGGTTTCGGGTTCCGCTGGATAGGTCAGGAGTCCACTACACGCAGCAAGCGGCTACACGGGTAGCAGGTGTTGTGTGGCGTGGACTGGGCGGTTTTTTTTAGGTTAGATGGCCTCGGGCAAATACAGAAAGGGCAACAGCCTCAACGGGTGCGGGGCAAAGTCAGGACATGCGGGGGACCAAGCAGCAATCGGTATTGTAATTGTAAACTGTCGAAGCTGCATTGGTAAAGTACCGGAACGTCAAGCGCTGATAGAAAGCACCGAAGCTGAAATCGTTATAGGTACAGAAAGCTGGCTGAAGCCAGAGATAAATTCAGCCGAAATTTTTACAAAGGCACAGACGGTGTTTCGGAAGGATAGATTGCATGCAACCGATGGTGGCGTGTTTGTCGCTGTTAGTAGTAGTTTATCCTGTAGTGTAGTAGAAGTGGATAGTTTATGGGTGGAGGTTACACTCAACAACCGAGCTAGGTTGATAATTGGCTCCTTTTACCGACCACCCGACTAAACAGCATTAGTGGCAGAACAACTGAGAAAATTTGGAATACATTTCACATAAATTTTCTCAGCATATTATAGTCTTAGGTGGAGATTTCAATTTACCAGATATAGACTGGGACACTCAGATGTTTAGGACGGGTGCTAGGGACAGAGCATCGAGTGACATTATACTGAGTGCACTATCCGAAAGTTACCTCGAGCAATTAAACAGAGAACCGACTCGTGGAGATAACATTTTGGACCTACTGATAACAAACAGACCTGAACTTTTCGTTTCTGTAAGTGCAGAACAGGGAATCAGTGATCATAAGGCCGTTGCAGCATCCATGAATATGGAAGTTAATAGGAATATAAAAAAAAGGGAGGAAGCTTTATCTGTTTAGCAAGAGTAATAGAAGGCAGATTTCAGACTACCTAACAGATCAAAACGCAGCCAAAACCTCTCAGACAAACAGAACCTAAACGATGTCAAAGTTAACGTAAGGAGGGCTATGCGTGAAGCGTTCAGTGAATTCGAAAGTAAAATGCTATGTACCGACTTGACAGAAAATCCTAGGAAGTTCTGGTCTTACGTTAAATCAGTAAGTGGCTCGAAACAGCATATCCAGACACTCCGGGATGATGATGGCATTGAAACAGTGGATGACACGCGTAAAGATGAAATACTAAACACCTTTTTTCAAAGATGTTTCACAGAGGAAGACCGCACTGCAGTTCCTTCTCTAAATCCTTGCACAAACGAAAAAATGGCTGACATCGAAATAAGTGTCCAAGGAATAGAAATGCAATTGGAATCACTCAACAGAGGAAAGTCCACTGGACCTGACGGGATACCAATTCGATTCTACACAGAGTACGCTAAAGAACTTCCCCCCTTCTAACAGCCGTGTACCGCAAGTCTCTAGAGGAACGGAAGGTTCCAAATGATTGGAAAAGAGCACAGGTAGTCCCAGTTTTCAAGAAGGGTCGTCGAGCAGAAGTGCAAAACTATAGACCTATATCTCTGACGTCGATCTGTTGTAGAATTTTAGAACATGTTTTTTGCTCGCGTATCATGTCGTTTTTGGAAACCCAGAATCTTCTCTGTAGGAATCTACATGGATTCCGGAAACAGCGATCGTGTGAGACCCAACTCCGTTTATTTGTTCATGAGACCCAGAAAATATTAGATACAGGCTCCCAGGTAGATGCCATTTTCCTTGACTTCCGGAAGGCGTTCGATACAATTCCGCACTGTCGCCTGATAAAGTAAGAGCCTACGGAATATCAGACCAGCTGTGTGGCTGGATTGAAGAGTTTTTAGTAAACAGAACACAGCATTTTGTTCTCAATGGAGAGGCGTCTACAGACGTTAAAGTAACCTCTGGCGTGCCACAGGGGAGTGTTACAGGACCACAGCTTTTCGCAATATATATAAATGATCTAGTAGATAGTGTCGGAAGTGTCATGCGGCTTTTCGCGGATGATGCTGTAGTATACAGAGAAGTTGAAGCATTAGAAAATTGTAGCGAAATGCGGGAAGATCTGCAGCGGATAGGCACTTGGTGCAGGGAGTGGCAACTGACCCTTATCATAGACAAATGTAATGTATTGCGAATACATTGAAATTGAGTTTTCCAGCACTATATAATAAAACTGAACTTTTCAAATGTCTCCTGTAACATCCGTCTGTTTCACATTACAAATCAACAATTTCGAATAAAACCTGAACTAAACATTGACAGTTTCAATTTTCCTGTAAACGTTATTGATTTTTAAGTAACAGACATGAGGATAGCTATGTAGTACAACAATGTACCGTAGACCACGCGGGCGTTTATATATCCTCACTCATCCTCTAGACAGTTTACCGCTCCCGGTTGCTACGGTAATTTGCTGTAGTAACACACTGATCACATACACAAACAAAGCGATTAAAATGTAATGTCCGATAGTTCTGCAACACACCTAAAAAAAGTTAACGCGGTGCCGGCCGTTGTGGCCGAACGGTTCTAGGCGCTTCATTCCGGAACCGGGCGACTGCTACGGTCGCAGTTTCGAATCCTACCTCGGGCATGCATGTGATGTCCTTAGGTTAGTTTGGTTTAAGCAGTTCTCAGTTCTAGGGGACTGACGACCTCAGATGTTAAGTCCCGCAGTGCTCGGTTCCTGGCTGTAGCGCCTAAAACCGCTCGGCCACATCGTTCGGCTTTTCATAACGGACTTTGCTTACTGTGGACAATAACTGGAACTAGGAAGAAGCGGGGGATTACATGTTCCTTCACAGACATTCGGACACCTCATTGAAAATGACAGCAGCAGTGTTCAAGCTGGCATGAACGTAAGGGGTGGGCACACTCCACGTTAACATCCAGTAATGTGGTGCCCGAATACTTTGATCACATAGTGTACTCGTGTTTTCGGTATGCTATCCATAATAAAAGGTTTCAATGGTAAGTACCCTCGCTGTGCCTAAACTAACGTGAAGGCCAACGCTAAATGTTGTACGTGCACTACAAAGCATACCATTCTGGCAGAGGAGGCTAAATGAAGCTACTGGCTGGAGCTTCGTGTGGGACAATCAGCTTCCCGTGTTAGCTGTTTATCTCTCCAATGCTCGGCTTCTAACGTGCAAACCGTGGAAGTGGCGACCTGAAAAAACCTGCGAGGACAGCAGCCAACTCCTCCTTACTGTTGTTCGGCAGAGATACTAATCCTGTCCCACTCTCAAATGGGACGTGGGAAAACTGACTGCTGCTACTACCCTATAAAAGCTCAGATTTATCAGATGAAACGTCTGTCCACAGACGTGTCGTTCCGAAGTGCTCAGTGACTGCTGTGGTGGAGAAGGAGAACACCAGCGCTGCCAACCTTGCAGACCCGCAGCCACTGCACGCCGCAGTCGCCGGTCACTATTCACGCTCAGTTGGTACTGCGCCAGGCCACGCGAGCAAGATGGCGCGCGCCCAAGTCTCGGCTCGAACCGCCATTTATTTCGGCTGCACAGCTTTCTTCCGGAAATCGCGTCGAAGGCGACGGACTATTTATCTCGTGCTCTGAATTATGCATCCGGACCACGGTCAAAGATGCCGCAGTGTAGAAGACTGTCGAAAGCTGTTTTCCATTCCACACATGCAGTCAGACACAATGCTCTGCTCCATTGTAGCCGCAAACCTCTTACTACAATGGAGCTCCCCCGTGAATAAATCACAGTCCACTTCCATCCCCCGCCTCTTACCAGTACCCCAGATACATACTGTAAACACAGCAGTGAATGATGTAACTGGAGATCTTCGAGTGGACAAAGGCCTAGACAAACACTGGTAGCCATTCCGCACACAAAACAGTCATTTTTACCTCCATCTTTACGCTGCGAATCATTGTGAAGTGAGTGACAGAGCCTATGTCCTGCAGTATACACACGAGGGTTTTTTAACTTTTTACAAAAACAGCGAAAAAATATTTTGTTCGAAGTAGATTCTTTAAAAAATATTCCCATTTGAATTTAAATAAAATCCTTTCCGGCCCTAGGTTGTGTTCCTTTTGAAGCTACAGACCATCAGCAAAAGCTCCGCTTCGACTGTCATTGCCGTTGTCCTGCTCACAGTACAACAGTACAGTAATGTCTACAACTTATAGTACACAGTGTCGCAGACTCTGAAGATCTCAACGATATTACTGGCATAGGTCATATGGTTCCACCCAACATGGTGGTAAGGAAAGGAGCTGGCACTTTAGACTTACGCTGTACGTCGTTTTGAAGCCAGAGGGGTGAGGTCGCCATTTTAAGTAGCCCCAAACATTAGCAGACTGTTTTCTACTTTTGCTTCTTACTCATTATTTCTGTCGTGTGCACGCAAAAACTATTTTAAATACTAAAAATTGCGGTGCTTGCTTGAGTAACACAGTGTCAGAAAGGCATTTTCAAACCTTTTTCTGTTCTTGAATGCGTATTTACTCTAGTTATGTGGCCTCGTTAACTTGTTTTTGTTCAATAATGCACTTCGAATAATGAAGACGTGAACTTGGTGCATAATAGGCTGTAATGTGATGAATAACCATCTTAAAAGGCGCCACTGAAGTGTGCAGCCTTTCGTATTATGGCGGAGTAACGTTTCGTTAAGAGTGATCTGAAAATGCATCACATGAAGATGTTAGAAATGCGCTTAACAATGACGCTTAGTCGAAAGTAGCTAATCGCAGGGTTAAATAAACATCGCATTACAGCCTATTAAGGACCATGTTTACGTTAATTAAGCGTCTGGAGGCTCTGGGTAGCCACAGATACAACATTTTAAAGGCGACAAGGATCTGATTTGAAAATGATGCTTTCGTGTAATGCTTCGTATTCCACTTTTACTACATTTGTATCGATAGCAAAAGAAGCTGGAACTCTGAAACCAATTCTTGTCTGCTTCCTGGTACTGCTTCCTGTTAGCCATAATTTCAGCTTTCAACTCGTATGCACATCATTTTTTATGTCCACGTTTGCAAAATACGTACCTATGTGTTCTTTGTTAGCCTACAAACGTGTGCAATGCGGAATGAAGCAAGACGCGCTATCTTGCCTTGTACATTCAACAAAGCGAACTGTTATTGAAATGTCAAAGAAACTGAAGTGCATAGAGGTATACCTCCACAGAGAATAGAGTTCTTGTTTTATTATATTGTCAGTATACTAGCTACACTGTAGTTTACATATCTTCTCGCCTCGAAATCTTACCTATGATGCGTTATTCTGTGTATGGCCAATAATAGCAATTTAAAGGGGATTGATATATTTTTTAATCATCTTCCAGCATTGTGGTATGCTGTAAGTGTGATTAAAGGGATGATCCCATTCGCTTAACAGTCCATAACATGGATATTTTACTTTAACATATATCTAAGTAATTTTTTCAGTAATGATTGCCTAACCTGTGTAAGATGTAGCCCTACATTTCCAATAATAGGCTATTTGCTTCCTCTCCCGGAATATTTCTCGCCAGTAACTCAGTTTTGCAGGTATAAACAAACTCAGCTCAATAGGACTGTAAATCTACTTTGACCATCTGCTCGATTTTACTTTTGAATTTCAATTTGAGATTTTTGAAAGTATATAAGCCTATACCACGCTTTGTAATATATCAATAGTTAGTTAATTTCATGTCCCATGTGTCATTTGCACGATAAATCGTAATGATGTGGAACGAGCCATGTTATCGTTTTCTTCCACTTTAAAAGAGATTCGAACTAGAGCAACCAGAGACAACGGCCACATGTGAGTGAATTTTTTGGGTATGATTGTACGAACGTGTACGTGTGCTTTGATTCCTTTGTGAAGAAGGCTTTGGCTGAAAACTAATGTCAACACACTTTTCGTCGTGCCTGCCTGTTACTCGGCATGCGTCTAGCAATTTATCCGCTTCACAGTACAGTTATTCCCTCACGAAGCTTGTTGTAGATAATCCACTGCATTTCAACAGGAACAATGTTGTACAAAATTGCAATACCAGAAGAAAAAAATGACAATCGTTATGCCACATTGAAGTTGTATGTAGCACAAACAGTGGCTCACAATGCTGCAATCAAAAGTTTTCATCACTCACCCATTGATATAAAATGCCTGACAGAGGGTAAAATTTGAAACTAAGTTGAAAACGTTTCTCTTTGACAACTACTCCTATTCTACAGAAGATTATCTATTGCTGGAATGTGGAAATGGTGATGGGTAGGAATTACTGACATCTGACTTTAGTTAAAAACAAAAAAACTAATAAATGTTCGCACGGAGGCTTATTCACAAAGAAATGTATTTGTGAGGACATAATGTATTTGTGAGCTCCTGCTTTCAGAAAAGAGTGTCCCGTTACTTACTGGCCGCCCCGTTGTGTACCCACAGCACTGCTAGGAGGCATTCGGTACCATGGTGAACAGTGATCATGAGGTTTGGGTCATCGGAGCTCACTGTGGTGGTTGCTTTCTGTGCCTTATAAACGCGTATCCACAGCTTTCTCAGCCTACCACCACTGCAAACTATGAGCCATGCACTGCCATTCGCTCAGGACATTGTGATGGTCGCTATAATGAATGGGAAAATCAAAAGACATTGTTATGCTTTCTGATTATTTACCGGCGTATTTCCGATAGAATTCTCTGGTGTCCTCTTAGATTATGTATCAAGCATAGCTAGCGACAAGAGTGGAGTGGTAGAGGATGTTTGGTTTGGTTTGTGGGCGCTCAACTGCGCGATCATCACCGCCCGTACAAAGTCCCAACTTTTACACAACCAAATTTTTCCGCAGTCCCATGTAGCCACTGCCACGAATTATGAAGATGATGATCATGATGATAACACAAACACCCAGTCCCTGGGCAGAGAAAATCCGCAACTGCGGGACTGCGTGATCAAGAGGGAGCAACGCTAGCCACTAGACCACGAGCATCGGACGAGTGATGGAGGAGGTAACTGCCACCATATACAGGGTGTTTCAAACATTTTGGGTCAAACTGAAGCAGGTGATAGTGGGTCCACAAACGATTATATTCAGATAGGGAACCGATGGTCGGAAATGCACATTTATTGTGTTATGGATGTATACAGCGTACACTGCATAACAAGACACTGCTCATAGTAACTGATCAAATTGATGACTGCATGTCAATGCATAGTGTACACAACTTAGCCCATAGCTCACATGTCAGGTGACAGCCGCATGCATCGCACTGGCACGTGAACCTGTGTTGTATGCGTGCATCTACCCCTGGTGTCAGCTGTCAGTTGCGTCAGACAGATTGTGATATGTCCATGGGGAAGTGTGTTAGTGTGTATAGTGAATGCCACATAGCCAAACGTGGACCATTATGCATCATGAGGGCTGGCAGACATGCATTTAACGTATGGTGCAGCTGGATGTAGTGCCCATAAGGCAGCACAAAGGTACAGAGAACGCTTTCCTTGCAGGTATCATCCTAACTGGAAAAAGTTTATCTCCTTGGATACCTGCTTACGAGAGATGAGGTCATTTACACCATAGAGAGCCAGCCACTGTTCCTGGCAAAGACATATCCGAACATCAGACCTTGAGGAATCGGTGTTAACCACACATCAACTTACCCACGAAATTCACACTTAGAAGGCTGTGGTGTCGAGAGTACTGCTGGAAGATGCATTACACGCCTATCATAAAGAATGTGTGCAAGCACCGAGACCAAAGGATTTTGAGCTCGGTGTTCACTTCTGTCAACCGATTATCTCCCATAGTGCTGTACTGCTGGACTTCGTAGAGTATGTATTCTTCTTGGACGATTCCTCATTCACCCATGATAGTGCTTTCAACAGCTGCAACAGCCATGCCTCGAGCGAAGAAAATCCCCATGCCACCCACATCCGGCAGCCACCAACAACGATTCTCTGTCAACGTGTGGATGGGTCTTGTTCAAGATCAGCTAATGGGACCGTATTTGCTGCCTCTCCAGTTGATTGGTCCACATTACCCGGCGTTCCTCGAGATTTGCTGCCACAGTTCTTTGAGACTGTACGCCTTATTACCTGCGAAAGTTTGTGCTTCCAACACGACGGTGCACCAGTTCACTTCAATCTTCAAGTCCGCGAATACCTGAACAAATTCGTACCCTCGTCGTTGGATTGCAAGGGGAGGTCCAGTACTGGGCCAACGCCATCTCTGGATCTCACACCTCTGTGGTTACGTCAAGACGCTGAGGTCTGAAACCCCCGTAGAAACGGCCGGAGACCCCCTGCCAGGGTACAAGCAGCCTCTCTCATGGTACAACACACATCAGGGATATTTAAGGGAGTGAGGCAAAACTTCGAGCACCACTGCCATGCATGCACTGAGGCTGGCGGTTGTCACTTCGAACAGTTACTATGTTGTTGTTACGCAGTGTACGCTGTGATATCCATAACACAACAAATATTCATATACGACCATTGCTCCCTATCTCAGTATAATCGGTTGTGGACCCACTATCACCAGTTTCATTAAAACTCAGAAGGTCTGAGGAAAGTCGTACAGGACGCCGGCTGGAACGCAGCAGCAGTCATCGGAGACCACCTGTATTTTATGACAAGGAGAGTGTTAGTGTGATAGAGGTATGTGTTTGCAAACGAGGCGCTTCCTTCGCCCAAGGAATCAATTATGTTGTCATAACATTTAAAGAGCGACATTTTCACCACGATCTGCATCTGTATGAAAGCAGCCTACCAGTTTCACTGATCATCATCGTTGTTGTTGTTGTTGTTGTTGTTGTTGTTGTTGTTGTCTTCAATTCGGAAGACCAGTTTCATGCCGCTGCCCATGTACCCCACGTCTATTAGGAAACTGACAATCCCTGATGCCTTGGGATGTGCCTTATCAAAGTACCCCTGTTTTTCTTTAAGTTTTCCCTCGTTGTACCTTTGCTGACATTCCCCTTACGAGCTCTTTTCTAGACCTTATCTAGCCCGTTCAATTGATCCTCAATGTCCTACTCTGCCTCTCAGAATTACAGGTGCACTGGCATACCTCCAAGTTTTTAGTTCTTCTCGATGAACTTTAACTGCCCCTGCAAATTGCCCCTCAGTTTCCTTCACTGCCCCTGGTTGCTACGACGAGAAGTTTCGGTGTCCACTGAGGACGCCAGGACATATTCCCGGACGGCTACTCTAAGAAACACCCTCCGCCGTCTACCGCACCCCCCCCCCCCCCCCTCCCATAGCACCGGAAGTGACGACACTCTGGAGGCGCCTCTACTTCTCCCTGGGCAGCTGGCCCGCTCAGCCGACCACCGACTCATAATTAGCGAACCGCCCCCGCCCGCCGCTCCGGGTTTTAATTTACAATTCGCCGCACGGAAATTAATAATGCTTCCCCCGCCTTCTTTTTTTTCCTCCCCTCCTCCCTCTTCCCTCTTCCCTCTTCTCGCCGCCTCTCGCAGTCGCTTCCGGTAGAAGCTAATTTTTATCCCGTTTAATCACCCCCTCGCGCATCTGACTGTCGCATCCGCAGCACGTATGCTTCTAAATAGGGGAAGCCTGCCGTTAATTGAGCTGCTGGCGACATGCGTGCCGGAACGAAATGGGACTCGCTTGTTGGCGAAACATCGTTTTCAGAGCATCCGTAACACCCAGCTGCTCACCGAGGCACGATAAGTGCCCGAAAAGCAATCTCTCTGCCTCTGCCACACACAGATCACGTCATAATGGCGTACAGGCTCTCAATCAAATGTGACGTTGTCAAACTGGAGTACGAGATCTATTTGAAATAAACTCTCATATTCATAAACGTCTTGATCGCATTTCGTGGATTTAAGATAGTTAAAATTTCTATTGGGTGAGTCATCGAAAGTCAAAATCCAGAAAAGCTCAAGAGGTATACTTAAATCTTGTATGGATCTGAAAAGCCGGCCGGAGTGGCCGAGCTGTTCTAGGCGCTACAGTCTGGAACCGCGCGACCGCTACGGTCGCAGGTTCGAATCCTGCAGCGGACATGTATGTGTGCGATGTCCTTAGGTTAGTTAGGTTTAAGTAGTTCTAAGTTCTAGGGGGCTGATGACCTCAGATGTTAAGTCCCATAGTGCTCAGAGCCTTTTTTATCTGAAAAACACAAGAAAAAAGACATTTGAAGATTTTATCGTCGTTTTCGCTGACATTCGCAACTCCCATCATTATAAGGTGTTAGCTTATTGGTAGTTTTCTGACACTGTTCCACCCCAATTGCTCCCTGCTTTTTTTTTTCTCTTCACCCAACACTCCTACTTAATTTCTTCAGCCCACCAACTGTATTTTCGACATCTGGTTTCAGAATTCCTTCGATTCACAGTACATGTCCTACCCAGTTTCATTGCATTTCCTTAACTCGATTTAGGAGAGTTGTTCATTCCTTATTCAGTCCAGTACTTCACGGTACTTTATTTTACCCTTCTATTTCATATTCTCTATTCTCGTCCAAATCCGCATTTAGAATGCTTGAATTTTGCCTCTCTGTCTCTTCTCCAGTGTCCAGCTTTCACAGCCACACAGAAGAAAACTCAACACGAAGCATTTACCCAAACTTTTCCTTGAGAAAAACTGTAGACCGTCCGCCGGGTGCAAGTCTTTCGATTTGAAGCAACTTCGGCGAGTTGCGCGTCGATGGGGATGAAATAATGATGATTAGGACAACACAACAACCAGTCCCTTAGCGGAGAAAATGTCCGATCCAGCTGGGAATCGAACTTTTTTTTTTTTTGCATGTTATTCGCTGTATTTAGTCGTAGTGTATGTCACATGTCATCCGTTGAAAATCGTTGTTGATCCCTTAATGGGGGGTAGGACGTAAAACCGGCCGACTTTGAGCAGGAGAGGCATTACAGGACATTTTAATTTCCAGTGTCTATACTTCTACGAATAAATTCATAAAACTTTGTCAGCTCCTCCAGAAAGGATTCAGGATTCACACTCATGGCAGTGGAAGTTCGAAAACATAACAAAATTTTTTTTACGTGTGAAATTTAATCATATTTTCACTTACTAATGGCTGCATTTATTGCTATAGGTACACTTTTCTTCAGAAGTTAGAGAGATTATTCGATAAATTTTGCACAGCATACATATCATACCAACAGGTGTGTGAAACTCTAGAATTTATTTAATTAATGAAAAAACTTATGATCTGTTGTACTTTAAACATCGTGTTTAGAAAAACACAAATTTTGTAGTTAAATATCACAATGTTTACCAGTTTTTAATAGATTTGAAAAATTCTAGAGTTTCATACACCTTTAAGTATGGTTTGTACGCTGTTCAAAATTCATCGAAGAATCTCTCTTACTAATGGCAGCATTTGTTGCTATACGTACACTTTTCTTCACAAGTAAGTGAAAAAGTGATGAAATTTCACATGTAAAAAAAAAAATTACTTCGTTAGGTTTTCGAATTATGAATCCTTCCTGGTCATGCTGACAAAGTTTTATGAATTTATTTGTGAAAGTATAGACAGTGGAAATTAAAATGTCCTGTGGTATCTCTCCTGCTCCACGTCGGCCCGTTTGACGTCCTACCCCCCTTAACTCAGTCTTTTATTACAGAGGCCAGACAGCTCTGAGCGAACACTCAGCTACCGTGCCGGCTACAACCACAACGCCATGGCTTCTCCACTCTCCTCAGAATTGCAATTGGACCGCCCACTGTTTCTATTTTGCTTTTTTTTCGTGATTCAGTACAGCTTGTTCCTGTTTTAATGCTTGATCTGTGTTCAGTTTCTGGCGGGCTAACAACTGGGCTTTCTTGCCATTAGATCCGAGGGCGATGCGATGGGGAGAGTTTCTCGTAAGTAATGCGCATTGTCCGCCAGATGTCACGAGGCGGACCTGCAGGTATAATAGAGACAGCAAGTAGTGTGCTGTCAGTAGAGAAGCGGTGACAGCAGCATGGGTCGGTCAGGGGAACTCACTGTCTTTCAACTTGGACTAGTCACTGTATGCCACCTGAGTAACAAATCCATCAGGGCCATTTCCCACTTCTAAAACTTCCCAAGTCGACTGTTGGCCATGTATGAGGGTCACTCCAAAAGAAAGACACTTTTTTTTATCCATCTTTTATTCTACATGTTTGAAAGTTTTACAGTGTGTAGATGCATCCTTTACGAACAATATTTTCATTTCTCCACATAATCTCCATCCCTCTCAACTGCCTTACGCCATCTTGGGACCAGCGCCTGTGTACCCGCACAGAAAAATTCTGAACCAACCTGTTGGAGCCACTGTTTGGCAGCGTGCACAAGGGAGTCATCATCTTCTAACCTTGTTCCACGGTCTTTAAGTTTCCCAAACAGAAGATAATCACATGGAGCCAGGTCAGGACTGTAAGGCGGGTGTTTCAGTGTTGCCCACCCGAGTTTTGTGACCGCTTCCATGGTGTTTTGGCTGATATGTGGCCGTGCATTGTGGTGCAACAGCAAAACATCCTGCTTTTGCCGATGTGGCCGAACACGACTGAGTCGAGGTTGAAGTTTCTTCAGTGTCGTCACATATGCATCAGAACTTATGGTGGTTCCATTTGACATGGTGTCTACAAACAAGAGTCCTTCGGGATCGAAAAACACCGTAGCCATAACTTTTCCAGTTGAAGGTGTGGTTTTGAATTTTTTTCTGGGGCGAATTTGCATGATGCCACTCAATTGATACCTCTTCGTCTCTGGTGAAAAATGGAGACATGTTTCATCGCCCGTCACAATTCTTCAAAGAAATTCATCTCCACCGTTCTCGTACTGTTCCAGAAGTTCGCTGCATACAGTTTTTCTTGTTTCTTTGTGAGGCACTGTCAACTTCCTGAGAACCCACCTGGCACAAACTTTTTTTAACGCCAACACTTTCAGTAATCTGCAAACATTTCCTTACCCTATCCCAACATAGCGTGACATAGTCGTTCACTGTGATGCTTCTGTCAGCAGTCATGAATTAGTTAACACTCTGCACGTTGTCTGGAGTGTGTGCAGTACGAGGCCTGCCGCTGCGAGTACAATCCTCAATATTGCCGTGCCCGTTTTCATCACGTATCCTACCTGCTTGCCCACCGACTAACTGTACTGCGATCGACACCTTTTTCAACCTCTTGTGGGGGTTTCCCGCTGTCTCGGTTTCACAGCAGAGAAATTCTATGACAGGACATTCCTTCTGACGAACGTCAAGTGTAGCAGCCATCTTGAAGACATGCTGTGACGGCGCCACTCATGGGAACAGGTTGATCCACGTTTGAAAACAAGCGGGAAGGATGTATCTACATACTTTAAAACTTTGACACATGCACAATGAAAACTGTATTTTTACAAAAATAGTGCGCATTTCTTTTGGAGTGACCCTCGTATTTGCGGAATGGAAACGTGAAGGAACACCCAGGACTACACGAAGGCCAGTCACAGCGCTTGCAGTGACGAACGGGGCAAAAAGACCCACAAAATGGACGGAAGAAATCTCTACCAAAGCTCTATCAACAGTCCAGATAGCACAGTTACTGTGCGGGGTCGAGCAACTCCTCACAAGACACGCACTTCTGCAGTCGATGCTAAGAGACTCTCGAGGAAGCGTAAAGACCGAGGACACAGGGCACTGGATGGCTGGGAAGGAGGAGCGATCACTCGCTTTACACCCAGCGGCAGTCTGAGGGAAGGACTTGGCTCTGGGGGATGCCTGCAGAAAGTTACCTGCCATCGTGTGTGGTGCCAAAAGTGAGGTACGGGAAATAGATTATGTCATGGAATGGGGATGTGTTTCGTGGTCCCCTTGTCGATAAATGCCGAAGGATATGAACGCAAGTCACACCATTGCAAACTGTGTACAGTAGAGGAACAGTCCTGAGACGATCATTGACTGTTTCAGCATGACAATGCACCCTGTTATAAAGCACCAACTGTGAAACAGTTGACTGTGGGCAGTAACATTCGTGCAATGGGTTGGCCTGCGTAGAGTCCCGACCTGAACCGAACGATGGTTATTTGTTTTCAGTAAGACAGAATTTAACAAAAGGATTTCCTTCTTGCGTTGTGCAACTTTTTTTCTGTGCTCTTACCACTGGCAGATAAAGTTATCCCGAGATATTTAGAGGCCTTACTTTCTTTTATCTTGCCAATATTTTTCAAATCCATTGCTTCATTTTATCCTAGTGCACAATATTCACTTTTGGCAAAACGCTATTCCTCAGATTGTTGTCTGACCTTCCGGAACACAGATTCCACATCTTCATCGTCTGTAACAACGATAGCAGCTCGGGGTTAGCAGAGCGGACTCAGACGCTGCAGTTAAGGACTGTGCAGCTGAGCCCGGCGGAGGTTCGAGTCCTCCCTCGGGCGTGTGTGTGTGTGTGTGTGTGTGTGTGTGTGTGTGTGTGTGTGTGTGCGCGCGCGCTTGTCCTTAGGACAATTTAGGTTAAGCAGTGTGTAAGCTTAGGGACTGATGACCTTAGCAGTTAAATGCCGTACGATTTCACACACATTTTTAACATTTTTTTTTTTTTTTGTAACAACGATCACTAGGTCGTCCACAAAATTTGATGTATACAACGTATCTACGTCTACATCTACATTTATACTCCGGAAGCCACCCAATGGTGTGTGTCGGAGGGCACTTTAAGTGCCACGGTCATTACCTCCCTTTTCTGTTCCAGTCGCGTATGGTTCGCGGGAAGAAGGACTGTCTGAAAGCCTCGGTACGCGCTCGAATCTCTGTAATTTTACATTCGTGACCTCCTCGGGAGGTATAAGTAGGGGAAAGCAATGTATTCGATACCTCATCCAGAAACGCACCCTCTTGAAACCTGGACAGCAAGCTACACCGCGATGCAGAGCGCCTCTCTTGCAGAGTCTGCCACTTGAGTTTGCTGAACATCTCCGTAACGCTATCACGCTTACCAAATAACCCTGTGACGAAACGCGCCGCTCTTCTTGGGATCTTCTCTATCTCCTCCGTCAACCCGATCTGGTTCGGATTCCACACTGATGAGCAATACTCAAGTATAGGTCGAACGACTGTTTTGTAAGCCACCTCTTTTGTTGATGGACTACATCTCCCAATGAATCTCAGCCTTGCACCCGCTTTACCAACAATTAATTTTATATGATCATTTCACTTCAAATCGTTCCGCACGCATACTCCCAGATATTTTGCAGAAGTAACTGCTACCAGTGTTTGTTCCGCTATCATATAATCGTACAATAAAGGATCCTTCTTTCTATGTATTCGCAATACATTACATTTGTTTATGTTAAGGATCGGTTGCCACACCCTGCACCAAGTGCCTATCCGCTGCAGATCTTCCCGCATTTCGCTACAATTTTCTAATGCTTCAACTTCTCTGTATACTACAGCATCATCCGCGAAAAGCCGCATGGAACTTCCGACACTATCTACTATGTCATTTATATATATATTGTGAAAAGCAATGGTCCCGTAACACTCCCCTGTGGCACGCCAGAGGTTACTTTAACGTCTGTAGACGTCTCTCCATTGAGAACAACATGCTGTGTTCTGTTTGCTAAAAACTCTTCAATCCAGCCATACAGCTGGTCTGATATTCCGTAGGCTCTTACTTTATCAGGCGACAGTGCGGAATTGTATCGAACGCCTTCCGGAAGTCAAGGAAAATGGCATCTACCTGGAAGCCTGTATCTAATATTTTCTGGGTCTCATGAACAAATAAACGGAGTTGGGTCTCACACGATCGCTGTTTCCGGAATACATGTTGATTCCTTCAGAGAAGATTCTGGGTTTCCAAAAACGACATGATACGCGAGCAAAAAACATGTTCTAAAATTCTACAACAGATCGACGTCAGAGATATACATGTATAGTTTTGCGCATCTGCTCAACGACCCTTCTTTAAGACTGGGACTACCTGTGCTTTTTTCCAATCATTTGGAATCTTCCGTTCCTCTAGAGACTTGCGGTACAAGGCTGTTAGAAGGGGGGCAAGTTCTTTCGTGTACTCTGTGTAGAATCAAATTGGTAGTCCGTCATGTCCAGTGGACTTTCCTCTGTTGAGTGATTCCAGCTGTTTTTCTATTCCTTGGACACTTATTTCGATGTCAGCCATTTTTTCGTTTGTGCAAGGATTTAGAGAAGGAACTGCAGTGCGGTCTTCCTCTGTGAAACATCTTTGAAAAAAGGTGTTTAGTATTTCAGCTTTCGCAGTAGTTTCCTAACTCTGTTGTTGAACCACGGTGGGTTTTTCCCGTCCCTCACAGTTTTACTCGGCACGTACCTGTCTAAAACGCATTTTACGATTGCCTTGAACTTTTTCCATAAACACTCAACATTGTCAGCGTCGGAACAGAAATTTTCGTTGTGATCTGTTAGGTTGTCTGAAATCTGTTCCGATTGGAGTTTCCTTGTCACGGCATTGGTTTTCTAAAGCTTCCTCTAAACAGATTTTGAACAGAGTGGATGCTAAGGTACATCTTTGTCAGAGTCCTTTTGTAATACTAAATTCACATTATACGTCTTTACTCATCTTTGCACAACTGGTGCGTCCAGTATAAAAGTCCTTCACAGCTGACACGTAAGTCTCACGGGCATCATCGTTCAATGTGCTCCCACACAGGTCACTTAGCGGGACCGTGTCGTATGCTTGATGTAGATCCACGAATATTAAAGTCGATATTACGATTTCTAGACCTTCGCTTCTATGTGTCATTTCGTGAAGTAAATATCCCATCAATTCAGGTCGAAACCAATCTTGTGCTTCCGTCTCTACTGCTTATTCTTCTGTCTGCTTCTTCAGAACTCTACCACACAGTTTTTACATTCTCTCAGTTCGCCTTTTTTGCATACGCTTTCTCCATTAACAAGGGCTTCGATCAACTTTTAAACATTTGCCAAAGACCCTTGCCAGAATCTCACAAAGGAGTGTGGCTGCAAACCTGTATCCACCTTACACTGCTTAGTGTACACTTACCTTCCTTGGTCTTCTACAATTTTAACCACCCCACACTTCCATCAGTTACCCAATTAACACTCCCTTCATGCTTCATGATGTGTCCTCTCAACCGATGCCTTTTTTCAGTCGTGTTGCGGCACGAATTTCTTTTTCCTTCAGTTCGGGTCAGACATAAGCACCTAGTTTTCAGCAACATTCTGCAGCACCACATTTCTCTTCTCACCTGAACTGCTCCTGATGCTCTCTCCACTGCCGTGGAAGGCTAGGATCTGTAGAGATACCTTCAAAAATATTTTCTAACGCACAAATCTGTACTCGATTTTAATAAATTGTGGACTTGAAATAAAGACTAAGTGCCATAATAAGGAATTTTAAAGTTTTGTGTGATATGGGATCTACAGGACAAGCCCAATAATTTATAAAAGGCTCAAACTGCCTCGACTGGGAACCTAGTGCCAAATGCAATCAACACGCAATCTGCGGTTTAACAGACACTGCCGCTGGCATTTTACACTACTGGCCATTAAAATTGCTACACCAAGAAGAAATGCAGATGATAAACGGACATTCATTCGACAAATATGTTATACTAGAACTAACATGTGGTTACATTTTCACGCAGTTTGGGTGCATAGATCCTGAGAAATCAGTACCCGGAACAAACACCTCTGGCCGTAATAGCGGCCTTGATATGCCCGGGCATTGGGTCAAACAGAGCTTGGATGGCCAGTGCAGCTTCAACACGATACCACAGTTCATCAAGAGTAGTGACTGGCGTATTGTGAGGAGCCAGTTGCTCGGCCACCAGTGACCACACGTTTTCAGTTGGAAAGAGATCTGGAGAATGTTCTTGCCAGGGCAGCAGTCGAACATTTTCTGTATCCAGAAAGGCCCGTATAGGATCTGCAACATGGGGTCGTGCATTATCCTGCTGAAATGTAGGGTTTCGCAGTGATCGAAAAAGGGTAGAGCCACAGGTCGTAACACATGTGAAATGTACTGTTCACTGTTCAAAGTGCCGTCAATGCGAACAAGAGGTGACCGAGACGTGTAACCAATGGCACCACATACCATCACGCAGGGTGATACGCCAGTATGGCGATGACGAGTAAACACTTCCAATGTGCGTTCACCGCGACGTTGCCAAACACGGATGCGGCCATCTTGACGCTGTAACAAGAACCTGGATTCATCTGAAACAAAAATTACGTTTTGTCATTCGTGCACCAAAGTTCGTCGTTGAGTACACCATCGCAGGCGCTCCTGTCTCTGATGCAGCGTCAAGGGTAACGGCAGCCACGGTCTCCGAGCTGATAGTCCGTGCTGCTGCAAACGTCGTCGAAATGTTCGTGCAGATGGTTGTTGTCTTGCAAACGTCCCCATCTGTTGACTCAGGGTTCGAGACGTGGCTCCACGATCCGTTACAGCTATGGGGATAAGATGCCTGTCATCTCGACTGCTAGTGATACGAGGCCGTTGGGATTCCGCACGGCGTTCCGTATTACCCTCCTCATCCCACCGATTCTATAACCTGCTAATTGTCATTGGATCTCGGCCAACGCGAGCAGCAATATCGCGTTACGATAAACCGCAACCGGGGTAGGCAACAATTCGCCCTTTATCAAAGTCGGAAACGTGATGGTATGCATTTTTCCTCCTTACACGAGGCATCACAACAACGTTTCACCAGGCAACGCCGGTTAACTACTGTTTGTGTATGAGAAATCCGTTGGAAACTTTCCTCATGTCAGCAAACTTTTTAGGTGTCGCCACCGGCGCCACCATTGTGTGAATGCTCTGAAGAGCTAATCATTTGCACATCACAGCATCTTCTTCCTGTCGGTTAAATTTCGCGTCGGTAACACGTCATCTTCGTTGTGTAGCAATTTTAATGGCCAGTAGTGTATGTGACGTTCTCTTTTCAGGGCGCTTACTCCTCAGTCTAACATGAAATAGTGCAAGCAGAAGATGATGATAACAGTTTGAGTGGAAAGGAACGGCGAAAAAGGAGAAGGTAATGTGGCAGCAAGGAAGGAAAAGCTGAAGTATTAAGGGAATGAATAGATGTGTTCAAGTAATAAATAGTTTTCTGCAACTGCACGTCCAGCACAGGAGGTAAGTCTCATTCCTTATCGCTAACCTACACTTACCATAAGTGGACAGAATGTTTATTGTCCCAAAAGTTGTGCAGGACACGATACAGCAAACGAGACGAATATGGCCAATTATTCTCAGTAACATGAATGCATCTCACTTTCTAAATTTCAGGAAAGTGGCACAGTGTAATGTAAACACATCCTAAGTACAGTCGCTTCCGATGGACAGACAGTGAAGAACACGAGAAGGTTAAATGAAACTGAGGCCTGGGAAGGTGTTCCTATTTTGGGAAAAGTTGTACGAGTACGGGATGTCGAGAAAATGCAGCTACCTGCCCTCGAGGTTATAGTAACGTATGTGAAGAAAAGAATAAGGATTTGATTTACATGATGCAATACAGAACAAATAATGACCACAAACAGTTTTACAAAAAAAGAATTAACTTTTACTATTTTTTCCTGAGTATTAAACAAAGGCACTTAGAGCTTTTCATTGCATTTGCACCACCTGTAAGTTTCTCGTACTATTACAACACAATGCTTGTAATTTACTTTAAAAACTAGATCAGACTTTGCTTAACTTTCATACAAAACGCGTTAATGATGGAATTATGACCCTCAGCTACCTAGTAAACTCAAAACTCATTTTCCCCAAATTCACGGTTTTGGCACTTAGAGCCTTTTTACTTCAAGTCTTCTGTTTCTCTTTTTGAATAACAATTTTCTTGCTACTTCATCGTTTTTTTTACTGCTCAAATAACGAAACTAATATAGTTCTTTTAGTGACTAATTTGTAGTCGTATCGCAATCACCTGACTAAATTCGTCTACCACTCGTTTTAGTTTAGGTTTTGCCTATCTTATAATCTTGTTTCAAGGCAGCCATTTGGTTGAACTAATCTTCTAAGTCGTTTCCAGTCTCTAACAGAATTACAGTGACTACGGCAAATCTGACAGCTTTCACATGTTCTATCTGTTCTGGGTTCTGATTCTTTTCTTCTAAGTTCGCCTTGATTTCCTTTACTGCTTGATCAGGCAGCAAACTGGATAACACCCGTCTCAACCATAGCTTACCTTTCGTGCCCTTTGAATCTTACAATTCCAGTGCTGCTTATGTACAAGTTGTAGGTAACTTTCCGCTGCCTGTGTTATATCCCTATTACCTTCAAAATTTCAGAGAGCATATTCCGGTCAACAATGTCAAAAGATTTCTCTAAATCTACAAATGTTTTGAATGTAGGTTTAGCCTATCTTTCTAATGTAAGTCTTATCGACAGTATTGATTTACGTGTTACTGCATTTCTTCGGAACATAAAGTGATCTTCATCTAAGTCGGCTTCTGACAGTTTTCCCAGTCCTCTGTAAAGAATTCCTTTCAATGTTTGCATTTGTGACAGACTGATGTCTCATTAATATTTACTCTCGTCAACACTTTCCCTTTTTGGAGAAGGAATTACTGCCAACGTAGTCTACAGTGAACCGAACCAATCCGTGATCTCTGAAGTTACTGCGCATGATTGTATCCGATCCATGTGAGATCCTCTGCTATACCCGCAGGACAGGACATATAGTTTAATTTGTGGAAAGGGGCCAAAATGAGTGGCTGTCAGTTTCTCTCAAACATACTACTTTATTCATTTGATAAACATTACAAGAGTAAAGAAAACATTAAAAACAGAGCAAGCCGAACATCAATTTTATTACTTAATTCCCGGCGAAATGCGCCATTCAATCTCACGCCTCAAGGGCAAAACAACTTTAATTTAAAACCGGCTGAAAGCCAAAGACTCAAAAACAGGAATTTGAATTTTAAATGGCAGAAGTCTTCATCTTAAAACATTTCTCTAAATTAGACTGAAGGCCTAAACAGTCTCACGCCTTAAAGGCAAAACAACTTTAATTTAAAATCGGCTAGAAGTCATACATAAACAAACAACAAGGACAAATAAGGACGCTCGCTTAGGTGAGACAGGCAGTCGGCCCAACAAATCCTCAATGTGGCGGCAACCGAACGGACAGACAGTCAACGTACCAAGCGACAGCATAACGTCCGCTCCACCCGACCAGCCCACAACATTGAGTCCGATGGAACAAAGCAGGAGGTGTCGGCACCCACAACGAATTAAACATTCAGCTCTCAAACTACACACCGTGCTGGACAGCCACAACATGATGAGGATACACTGCCTGAATTTACGTCAACGGCCAGGGCAGGTAACCGGAATGTTAACGGCCACATGGCAGAAGATTCTACTGGTGCACTTCAATTCGAAAATAATCACGTGAAGTTAAACTCGACAGGAGGGCGGCTAGAATTTCGCCAACCTGAAAACGCACGTTATTGCTCGCGGGAATATCCCTATAGCCCACAACGAAATTCAAACGACACAATGTGAGCAGTTGGGGCTGGCTGGTAGATTAAGTAAAGAGTCAACTTTCGTGTCCGGGATCGGCGAGCCACGGACCTCGTAGCAATGGGAACAGCCCCTCACACTCAGGCCGTGTGTGGACATCGCCGGTGGTCCCGGCTATATATGCGCCACGGAGACTTCCTCCTTGCTCCACTGCCTAGGCTCGGAAAGGGTGATAGGACCAAATATAAGACGACCGACCGACCGACCGACCGACCGACCGACCGACCGACCGACCGACCGACCGACCGACCGACCGACCGACCGACCCGCTCCAGTCTCCCTCCGTCGGACAGCTCACGTGTGTCGCCAGCGGCCGGCGAGCGCTGGCTGTCGGCGCCTCACCGGCGCCCCGTCCCCGACTCCACTGCTGCTGCGTCCCGACTGCACTGCTACTGCTGGTCCGTCTCCGAACTGACTGCCAGACACCACGACCCGGAAATACTATCAGTCGTTCCAGAGATTGTACGACAGTGCACTTATCGATACGCGCTGCTGCTCCTGCCGCCGCTCACGGACAAGTGAAGCCTTCAGCAAAAGAAATGAAACACACAGAGGACAGAGGGCGCAGTTCCTCCACTTCCGTCTGTAAGGAAGGAAGGCTGGCCATGAGTGGCGGCCATGTTGCAATCCGCTACAGCGTGGCCACAGACGGGCGTGCCGCGACTTTCTTTTTTATGTGTTTCCATTAAGAACTTTCGCCCTTTTCCGTTTAACAGCACCGTAAACTTTCCGACATGTGGCGCGCGCCGCCGGATTTGACCGCGCCGGCACGAGGAAAATCGTAACGCGGTGCGGTTTCCGCTGCCGCCTACCCAGCCTCAGCGCCACCCCTGTAGCCGCAGCTGCTACTGTACTGGACCTTGGCTACAACGCAGCTCCTGCAGTCACATCGACAGTTTTCTTCACCCTGACCAAAATGTGTCTGCCAGCACTACGTCGATCGCTTAGAAAGATGGCGTGCCACAAGCTTGCATCTTGAATCCACTGTTGTTTACAGTCATACGTGAACACGACAAGTAAAGTACCAATTTTTAATATGGATTGTACAGGGAGGCCAATGATCTTTATATAATTCGAAAGGTACTTTGCCGTAGATACGCACAAAGAAAAAAAATAATGTGTGTATGTAGCCCTGAAGAGTGGTAAAAGGAAACGGAAGCTTTCACATTCATAACACTGATATCACATTCTCTATCACACATTAAAATCTCAAATACCTGAACACCGAAAATTGAATAGCTACCAAGTTCTGACCTGTGCACGGATAAAGTATTATGGTAAAAATGACACACGAAAGTAACACCATGGGGTTCTAGGGGCTCTCATGTTTACATGGCTCACTTGCAGTGAAACATGCACACCGTGCAGCTACACTTCCTAGGTCAATGATGATGTCAGCAGTGAAAATCAGCACATCGTAGTAACGAAGTCTGCATATAACGTTATATATTGGCGCCGCAATTTCGCTTACTTTTCTGTAACAGTAACTGTGTGCTCATTTGCTGCCATTACAGGAAATTTGAAGTAAGGTCCTAATTTTTAATTTCTTCATTTACAATAACTACGGCTTCCGACTTCCCTAACTATGCGGGAGCTATGCCGAAGGGCCGCAGAAACGGGTACACCTGCCTAATACCAAAAAAATGTTCAAATGTGTGTGACTGCTAAGGTCATCAGTCCCTAAGCTTACACAGTACTTAACCTAAATTATCCTAAGGACAAACACACACACCCATGCCCGAGGGAGGACTCGAACCTCCGGCGGGACGAGCCGCACAGTCCATGACTGAAGCGCCTCAGACTGCTCGGCTAATCCCGCGCGGCTGCCTAATACCGCGAGCAGGCAGAAGTGCCGCAACACGACTTGGCATCAACTCGACTAATGTCTGGAGTACTGCTGGAGGGAAATGACACTACGACTCCTGCAGGGCTGTCCATAAATCCGTAAAGTGGTGGAGATCTCTTCTCAACAGCACGTTGCAAGGCATCCACGATGTTATTAATAATATTCATCTCTGTGGAGTTTCGTGTCCAGCGGAAGTGTTTAAACTCAGACGAGTGTTCCTGGAGCCACTCTGTAGCAATTGTGTGATGTCGCACTGTCCTGGTGGAATTGCCCAAGTCAGTCAGAATGGAACATATATGGATGCAGGTGATTAGACAGCGTGCTTACGCACGTGTTATCTGAAAGAGTCGCATCTAGACGTATGAGGGGTTCCATATCACGCGAACTGCACACGACCCGCACCATAACAGAGCCTCCACCAGCTTCAACAGTCCCCTGCTGACATGCACGGTCCATTGATTCGTGAGGTTGTCTCTATACCCGTACACGTCCACGTCCATCCGCTTGATACAATTTGAAACGAGACTCCTCCGACCAGGAAACATGTTTCCAGTCATCAACAGTCCAAAGGCGGTGCTGACGGGCCCAGATGAGGCATAAAGCTTTGTGTCGTGCAATGACCAAGGCTCCGAAAGCTCAGACGGAAGATCTTTCGTTGAATGGTTCGCACGCCGACACTTGTTGATGGCCCGTCATTGAAATCCGCAGGAATTTGCGGAAGGGTTGCACTTCCGTCAGGTTTAACGATTCTCTTCAGTCACCGTTGGTCCCGTTCTTGCAGGACCTTTTTCCGGCCTCAGCGATGTCAAAGTTTGATGTTTTACCGGATTCCTGATATTCACGGTACACCAGTGAAAAGGTGGTATGGGAAAATCCTCTCTCCATCGATACCTCGTAGATGACGTGTCTCACCGCTTTTGCGCCGACCATAACACCACGTTCAAACCCACTTAGATCTTGATAACCTGTCATTGTAGCAGCAGTAACCGATCTAACAAGTGTCGCATCCCCGAGCGGAGTGGGACACGTTGCTATGTTACAGGTGAGCTTACCTCAGTCTTATCTGATGCTGAGTTACTATTCGTGGGCAGCTGCTTGAAGACGTCCGACTTAGCCGACCTACTGAAGTTACAATGTTTGAAAAATACAGGACTCGGTGAAGGAAAGCAGGTTCTGTCTACAAGAACTACATGTACAAGTAAGAAAAGGACGATTCCTCCGGCACCGGCTGGAGTGGCCGAGAGGTTCTAGGCGCTACAGTCTGGATCAGCGCGACCGCTACGGTCGCAGGTTCGAATCCTGCCTCGGGCATGGATGTGTGTGATGTCCTTAGGTTAGTTAGGTTTAAGTAGTTCTAAGTTCCAGGGAACTGATGACCTCGTATGCTAGTCCCAAAGTGCTCAGAGCCATTTGAACCATTCCTCCGGCAGTAACCAGCCTGACCCCATATGACTGCCCAAGGCCCTACCTCCGTAGCTCGCTACTGCGGCTGTGAGCCGAGCCCTAGTAGCTTGTAGACTAGCGGCTAGATGCCGACTGGAACTACTTCAGAGTAAGCGGCGAGGCTGCTGACAATCGATTACTTGAGGGAGCGTGCTTTTGCGACCTATTTATACGATGCTTCCCCTGGCCTGTTGCTCCGCGGAAGGTAACCGCGACCTTGCTCATATTTGGCACTCTTTACAGAGCAATCGGCCCGAAGTTCCTCTTTTTTTTTTCTATGGTAACTAACTACTGAGGTCATCGCCCCCAAGCTTACGTACTACTTAATCTAACCTACGCTAAGGACGAGACACACAGCCATGCCCGAGGCAGGACTCGACCCTCCGACGGGGGGAGCCATGCGGACCGTGAGAAGTTTCTCTCACGTACACAATACGACTGCGTGTTGGAGCTCGCTGCCGGTGCTCAATCGAGACTTCAGAGTATTTTAAACTAACCAACCCGAGTGTTAGTTAAAATATCAGTTACTCCTATTGAGGTTTACGACACAGTGTTGTGTTATATAGGCGTTGCCGAACGCAGCGCCTCATTCTTCCTGTTTACATATCTCGGTATTTGAATACGCATGCATATACGTTTCTTTGGCGCTTCACTGTATATTCTGAGCAAATTTATGTGCAGTTCTGTGCGTTCGAGGTTTCGCACTTCCCTTGTTAGTGCGACTCGCTCCAAGATCCCCTCGCTTCTAAACTGATACCGTTATTACTCAGCTTAGCCACAAGTCTGTAGAGGGTGGTATATGTGACGTACAGTATAACTGGTCAGCATTTCCACCCGGATTTGCGGGTGTAGGTCGGCCGACCTTCCTTGATCCGCCTCGGTGGGTCGTGTGGTCGGATTTCCTCCTACCTGTGCGCGGTGCAGCTCTCTTAAATGTCGTCCCGTGCAGGTTCTTCATTGTCGCGTTGGATGTCTCTGTCGGTGGAACCTAATTATCTGAAATTGCTGTCGACCAGCTTTGGGGTATCTATTTACTCCAAATTAACATTCAGAATGCCGTGATATCACTTTTATTCCTATATGATCATTAATGAAACTCATGCCACAAACGTAACCGAGAGCACGGCTACCATCGAACAAGACAGGAAGAGCTCTTAACGCTGACTGCCGACTTTAGCAAGAGATACAAACTGCGAGTCAGTTTCGTCACAGTTCGTGGATTTCCGATCAAGTTCGTACTTACTAAGATATGCATTTGTTAATGAACGGGTGTGAATTGTAACGAGGCAAAATTATGATAAATAGTTTTAAACATCCAGAGGTTCCTCCTAGTATTCATGTTGTCATAAATGACTTTAATTATTACTTATGAATAAAAAAAATCGGTGACTTTGGCGCCAAGGTGGCGGTACTTCCCGTGATGTGTATTTCCCAGGCTCACGCTTGCTGCTACGGTCCAGCGCTGAGCCCCACCCCACTACGGGCGACATATGGTCGCTTCTTCACCTAGCCAGCCAGCCAGCGTGCGAAATGCTCTCCGACTCGTGGCCGACTACGGCATTTTCTAACTATCGTGAATACATCTATAGGATACAATAATTTATTAAAACTGATAAAAATGTCTTCCTCGCGTAAGAGGCACCTTACATCGTGCGAATCCGTGGTAAGTCGCTTTGAAGCATATATTTTCAGATAGATGAAGTTTATAGAACGTTTGTTGGTTGTTGAAAATACTTATTAATTAATTACAGGATCTGATGATAACAGTAATCAAACCGTCGTAATACTTTACGTTACGCCAAGTAGATAATGTTGTTAATAAAAAAAATACGTACCTCGTATGCAGCGGAGGTGTAATGCGACGGTATCCACAATTTGTGCGACCATACAACCAGCGCGAAGTAGAGGCTTCCTTGCACCATTAACTAGCTAGGTACGGGGAGCAACAAATTCGTGAACTGGCACGCAGATACGCTTATTGTGAGACGCGAAGGTGGAAATCGTTTCGGGGCGCGGTCAGAGCGCTGTACCTGCGTACGGAGGCTACGGTATAGATTTTCGTTGCGACCGCAGAGCAGGGCGGGCAAGTGCGGCTGATTGAGGAGTTCTCCTGGGAACAGAAGACGGCCGGTCGCGCGTGCCGGGAATCCCCGACTGAGGGTGGGGACTCCCCGGTAGCTGTAAACACGGCGTTGGAACAGCCGCGCTGCCGCGGCGACACAACCACCTCACCGCTTTCCACGATTACCTCGCCGCATCTGTAAGTCCAGCATCTACGTACACACGAGGCGTGCGAAATCATACTCCAGCAAGCTATCGGGCAGACTTGCAACAGTCTCGGAGGAGTAAATGGTTACGCATAAGGCAGCGTGCTAGTGTGAATTTAGAGCTTAGGGCCCTAAGAAGGGTAACTGTAATTAGTCTGTCTTTTTTATTATATTTTACACATCTAGTTCCGTAGGACGAAATTTAGGAGCAAATCTCTGAGGTCATGGAACATGTCAGTACATGAAATCACAACATAAAAGAAATAACAGATAGAATAAAACGTTTTTGAACCGACAAAAACTCAAGCCATAAGGTTACGTAAAGCCACTCAACAATGTAACACGAGTATCAGCTTAATTTTTCAAAGAACTTATCGACAAAATAGAAGGAATGATCCCCGAGGAAACCCTTCAGTTTTGATTTGAAAGCACTTGGGTTACTGCTAAGATTTTTGAATTGTTGTGGTAGCTTATTGAAAATGGATGCAGCAGTATACTGCACGCCTTTGTGCATAAGAGTCAAGGAAATGCCATTTTAATGCAGACTGGATTTCCGCCTAGTATTAACGGAGTGACAGCTGCTAATTCCTGGGAATAAGCTGATACTGTTAACAAGAAACGACAGCAAAGAATATATAAATATAGACTGAGAGACCAGTGTCAGAACACCCAGACTAGTGAACAGGGATCAACAAGTGGTTCGCGAACTTAACACCACTTATTGCCCGTTTCTGAGCCAAAAGTATCCTCTGAGAATGGGAAGAGTTACCCCAAAGTATAACACCATACGTCATAAGCAAAGGCAAATAAGCAAAGTAGACTACTTTTCATGTCGAACGGTCATTTACTTCAGATACCGTTCGAATAGTAAAAAATTATAGCATCCAGTCTTTGAACAAGTTCCTGAACGTCGGCTTTCCACTACAATTCACTATATCTGAACACCTAGAAAGAAAAAAATGGCTCTAAGAAGTATGGCACTTAACAGTTGAGGTCATCAGTCCCCTAGACTTACAACTACTGAAAACCTAAGTAACCTAAGTACATCACACATATCCATGCCCGAGGCAGGATTCGAACCTGCGACCGTAGCAGCAGCGCGGTTCCGGCTGAATAGAAATTTCAACTGTTCGGTGTCGCTAATCATAGCCCATCCTGCGAAATTAAAACGTCGTGTTTTGTTGAATTGTGTATTAGAAACTGTAATAGCGGAGTCTTACTGTGATTTAGCGTTAGTTTATTTTCTAAAAGCCATGAACGTATGTCATGAACTTCACTATTTGAAACAGAGACAATGTTGCACACAACATCCTTTACTACAAAGCTAGTCTCATCAGCAAACAGAAATATTTTAGAATTACCTGTCGCTGGGTGTAACTTCACATACACCAACACTCTTCGTGAAGCCTCTCTTCCTGAAGTTCTCTCTTCCAAATGCATAGCAACTCGCAAGTGCACCGAAAGCTGGGACCACGGCGTTGAACAGGAATACAGCCGATGATAACTGTGAAGCAGTCTCTTGTGTTTAGTCGTCATTTCATCAACGCCGCGCCCAAAAAAGAACCTGACAGTCCAGGATACGTACGAAGGTCACGGGTGACAGCAACATCAGCTTGGCTGGAGATTGCAACAGATGACATTAGTGCGAGGTACAGAAGACGAAAAGGGACACGTAGCAGGAAGGATTAATCTGCAGGGACCTACAACGATGTATGCCTCTTTGTGAATCCAAAGCAAGAGTAATTTAAATAGTACAAACATATATAAGAGGTATCTCTGAGGCGGAAGCTCAAACAAATTTGATATTGTAACGGTTGGGAAAACAGTGGTGACAATGTTTTTTAAAAACCTACTGTGGTGGCCAAGCTGGGCTAACAAATCCTAACACATTTCAAGACTGGATATCTATAAAAATGAGGAAAACATCACTGCCTCGCTGGTGTAACATCAAACGTGTTTCATATTTTACTCTCGTTGCTACCTTTCATTATCTCAAACTGCAAGTTAAGAAAATAGAATAGGTTTCCTGTTTCTTAAATGAAAACTAAAGAAGGAAGTAATTTTCCTACTCTTGCGATGTTTTGTAGCTGTCGTAGAACAACACTGCCTGAAGTTTTCGAATTTACTCTGTATTGCTTGTACGAAAAAACAAAGGAGTGGGTATTTTCGTCTGGACAATGTACTACACACTGCACTATGCCAAATTCATTTGAAAAACATTTTGGAAATTGTACTTGCATAATAGACTGCAGGGATATTAATTGTGAAAAGCCACAACTGCGTGACAATGCATCTTCACGGCCCTTTCACTACAAGAACGGTTCCACAATTCCTTGTTGCTCCAAAACCATAGGGATCTATACGGATCAACATTCTGTCTCAGCCTATGTGAAACAAAAAAAAAGAGCATTTCCATTAAGAAAATTTGTTCCACAAAAGTGTCCTATTCATCATCGGACTCTTCAGGTTCCTGCAGCCCTCACATTGCATGTGATTCAGGAACATTAGGTCTTTGTTCCACTGTAGAGCAAGTTTTTCCAGCAACCAACTCTGCAACTATGAAATCAGCGTCGGTGAAGATGTAACGGATCATAGGGCATAACCGAGTTGCTTTGCATCCGTTTATTGGTAACACAGCTGATTTGGCAGGAAGGTAGGCTTGGCGAAAAACCTCAGTAACGTCGTAAGGTGTGAGACGACGCACACTGTGATGTAACCGTGCTCTCACTGCCTCGCTGTAGTACGTTTCCAGAGGTCCCACGAACGTCTTATCTAGAGGCTGCAGTTTTGGGGTGCAATGTGGAGGGAGAGAGACGATAGTCACGTGGTGCTCTTTCGCCAACTCAGTCACATCTGGATTTCGAACGTGGCTGTAATGAGCATCTAATAGGAGGAGAAAAGGCCTTTGTTCAGTCGGACATGTTTTCTCAAGGAAGCGGATAAACCATTCGGTGAGCAAATTGTTTTGAATTCACCCTGAAGGATGCACCTGGGGGGCAGCCTCTCATTAGAGCTTGGAACATGTTGGTTCTAGGGAAAGTTATCACTGGCGGGACATAATGTCCCGAAGCGCTCATGCATAACTGTGATTGTAGCCCCTCTTCCTGCAGACGTTAGAGCTGCAATTTGTGTCTGCCTTTTCATCCCTATCACTTTGGGACAATGGACAGGCCTGTCTCGTCCACGTTATACACTCGGTCTGCTGGATATGAGTGTTTGTTGAAAGCGTCTACCAGTAAATGAAAGAAACCCATCACATTCTCTTTATTGAAGCCTAAGGCTCTGGCATATGAAATTCCACAAGGTTTGCCAATTGAAAGCTGATCCTTTTGTCTCTCAAAAAGGTCAGCCCAAGCTCGTCCTGCTTCCCCTCCCTTGAAAAGGGTTCTCAAACTATTTATCTGGGCAAGTAAAAATGCCATTCTTCTCAGATCCGCCAAAGTGCGCCCAAAGAATTTTTGTTCCCTCCGAAGGAGGTAAGAAACGAGCTGTTTTTCGAGGTCTTCATTTAAAATTGGTTTCCTTCCAAGCTTCGTCTCTTGAACCGCTTGCCGAGGCATTTGATCAAGTTTAAGAAATCTCTACAAAGTGGTACAAAGCAGTCCGAAAGTTCTTCCATGCACCTTTGACAGAAGTCTCCCTTGCTCTCACAGGTGTTATGGCAGGTGCCGTCTGAGATTTATCCCACTGATGCCTCTGGTTCTAACACTCATAGCGCTTGTTCGTTCTCGGTATTCTGCAAGGGCGAACAAAAGCACTAGGGTCTGTCATCGCAATTGTTTGTTGCTGTGTGGGTTGTATATATGAAATTTAATCAAAACTCGACTAACAATATCCCCATAAAAGTTTGTAAATGTTTTACATTAAGAGAAGAGATGGTATAATTATGGTCCCTCCTTAAATAGGGGCCCGTATTTACTCCATCCATTCTTAAACAACACTGCCACTATCAAGTCCAACCCAAAAGCGTGTGTAACGTAAAACGTGCTTCTAAAAGTTGCTTAGCATTCCATTATTCCGGGTATCACTGGTAAATTGTTTTAACTAATCAGAGGGATATAAAAATCAAACAATTTCACATACCTGCCGAAGTTTGCAGACCTGAACAAACACCAATTCACACAATAACCGACCATGTAAGTGCACTGCTTGAAACGACGCTTCCAGCTGTTAACTGTTACGGCCTATCAACAACAGGCACCGTTTACAGTCCTGGTCTCAAGACTGCAGCACTTCTCGTAGCCTCTTCGTGAGGGGTGCCCACAATTACACCTGTGCCCATTTTTACACCTTCTGCTATGTATGACGATTACTGTGGCTCAGGGAAGGTAAAGGCACCCGAGAGCCAATTTTGACGTTGAGGTTGATAATGGAAGCAAGACAAAGGAAAAATCAAGACACGTTCATAAGATGTGTCGGCCTTGAAAATGCGTTCATCAATGTGAAATGGTGCAAGATGTTTTAAATTCTGAGAAAAAAGGGTTAAGCTGTAGGGAAAAGCGGGTAATGTACAATATGTCAAAGATTCAAGAGCGGGAGTAGGACTGCAAGACCTATAACGTGGTGCTCTGATTACAAAGAGTTAAGACGGGAATGTCGTATTTCGCCCCTACTATTCAATCTATACAAAAAAAAGTTCAAATGTGTGTGTCAAATCTTATGGGACTTAACTGCTAAGGTCATCAGTCCCTAAGCTTACACACTACTTAACCTAAATTATCCTAAGGACAAACAAACACACACACATGCCCGAGGGAGGACTCGAACCTCCGCCAGAACCAGCCGCACAGTCCATGACTGAAGCGCCAAGACCGCTCGGCTAATCCCGCGCGGCTCAATCTATACATCGAAGAAGCAATAAGGGAAATGAAAGATGGGTTCAAGAATGGGATTAAAATTCAGGTGAAAGGATATCAGTGATAAGACTCGCTGATGACAGTGCTATCCTGAGTGAAACTGAAAAGAATTACAGGATCTGCTGAATGGAATGAACAGTCTAATGAGTACAGAATATGGCGTGAGAGTGAATCGAAGAAAGACGAAAGTAATGAGAAGTAGCAGAAATGAGAACAGCGAGAAACTGTATATCAGGACCGATGGTCACGAAGTAGATGAATTTAAGGAATTCTGCTACCTAGAAATCAAAATAATTAATGACGGAGCAAGGACATCAAAACCAGACTACCACTAGCAAAAAGGGCATTCTTGGTCAAGAGGAATCTGCTAGTATCCATCAGAATTTTTAACATGAGGAAGAAATTTCTGGGAATGTACGTCCGTAGCACAGTAGTGAGACGTGGACAGTGGGAAAACCGAGAATCGAAGGCTTTGAGATGTGGTGCTACAGAAGAATGTTAAAAATTAGGTGCACTGGTAAGGTAAGATATGAAGTTTTGTGTAGAATCGGCGAGGAAAGAATCATATGGAAAACGCTAACAAGACGAAGGGACAGAATGATAGAACATCTGTTAATACGTCAGAGGATAACTTCCGTGGCGCTAGATGGACCGTAGAGGCTGAAGTAACTGTAGAGGAAGACGGAGATGGAATACATCCAGCAAATAACCGAGGAAATAGGCTGCAATTGCTACTGAAAAGGTTGGCACAGGAGGGGAATTCGTGGCGGGCAGCATCAAACCAGTCCGCAGCCTAATGACTAAAAAAATGGCCATAATAATGTGTAACTTACTTTTTAAAGCTTCTCGTAGACGTACACGGAGAGAAATGCCCTTTGTCTGTGCCACTCTGATTCTTGTACCCTCTTTGAATTGCCTTGGATACAAGACCCTGTGTAGGATTGCCGGACGGCACGCAGACGGCGCACATAAATTTGCAGCCGCCCCAGTGCAGCACAGTAGAGAGCAGCGGCGAGCTGTACAGGTGTTCAGACGGCCCCTGTGTGTCTGCATTCCGCGGAACACGCGCCTGCCGTGCTGCGCGTGCAGCGCAGGTTTTACGACCACCGCAGCTGTACGAATGGCGTCCCGGCACGCAATGCGATGTGATGTGATGTGAGGCTTCCAGGCACGGAACGCTGCCCACTGGCTCACGGGACAGCGAAGAAGCGCCAGCACCTGTAGCTAGGGCTGCCAACTTTGCCCACCGACCGCCGGGACCGCGAAAAAACACCGCAATGGCCACAGCTGCCAACGTTCCTGGCTGATAAACGAAAACTTTGAGGTTTTCAATTGTTGTTATTCTGTTATAGAAGGCAAAGTAGTTGGAAGAGCAGTTGAATGGAATGCATAACGTCTTGCAAAGAGCTTGTAACAATGTAAGTAGGCTCTTTAGGTTTTTATATTGGTAACGCCACGTAGCGCTCTGTATGAAAATCACTGGCTGTGCTGTGTGCAGTCTGTGGCTGGTTTGCATTGTTGTTGTTGCCTATTGTAGTGTTGGGCAGTTGGATGTTAACAGCACGTAGCGTTGCGCAGTTGGAGGTGAGCCGCCAGCAGTGGTGGATGTGGGGAGGGAGATGGCGGAGTTTTGAGAGCGGATGATCTGGAAGTGTGTCCATCAGAGACAGTAAATTAGTAAGACTGGATGTCATGAACTACTGCATATTATGAACTTTGAACGCTATTCAGATATATACATTGTTTGTTCTCTATCAAAATATCTCATTTGCTAACTATGCCTATCAGTAGTTAGTGCCTTCAGTAGTTTGAATCTTTTATTAAGGTGGCAGTAGTGGCGCTCGCTGTATTGCAGATTTTTGTACGGTAAGAATTCATGAAAGGTATAGGTTAATGTTAGTCAGGGCCATTCTTTTGTAGGGATTACTGAAGGTCAGATTGCGTTGTGCTAAAAATATTGTATGTCACTTTAGTTAATGTCTGAGTACGTTCAGCTTTGCTTAGCTGTTTGAAAATCAAATAACGAAGGGGTTTATCATCACAGTAACTGATTAATTTTTCTGACGGGACATGAAACTCAAGAAAATTAAAACGCTGGTACTGACGTGTAATCGCATTAAATGTGGCGGTGTAGTGGGAATTAGATTAGAAAATGAGATACAACAAGTGGCTACATGAGTTTTGCTCTTTAGTTAGCAAAATTACTACATGTCGCCAAAGTAGAGAGCACATAGCACGCAGACTTGCAACAGGTGGGCTACCTTATCTGTAAAATGCAGTTTCTTAATGTGGAATATCTGTCTTATCTGTAATATTTTGTCTCTAGTGTAGTCTAGTGGAGAAGTGTCAACATGGACGGACAATACACTGAAGAGCCAAAGAAAGAGGTACACCTGGCTAATCGTGTAGGGCCTCTGAGAGCACGCAGAAGTGCCGCAACACGACGTGGCATCGACTCGACTGATGTCCCAAGTAGTGCTGGAGGGAACTGACACCATGAATCGTACAAGCCTGTCCATAAATCAGTACGAATAAGAGGAGGGTGGAGATCTCTCCTGAGTAACACGTTGTAAGGCAGCCCAGATATGCTCAATAATGTTCATGTCTAGGGAGTTTGGTGGCTAGCGGAAGTGTTTAAACTCAAAAGAGCGTTACTGGAGCCACTCAGTAGCAACTCTGGACGTGTTGGTGTCGCATTGTATTGCTGGAATTGCAAACGTCCTCCGGAATGTACAATGCACATGAATGGGGTACAGGTGATCGGACAGGACCCTCACGTACGTGTCACGAGTCAGAGTCGTATCAGGGGCTCCAATTACTCCAACTGGACACGGCCCACACCGCTACAGAGCGTCTACTACCTTAAACAGTCCCCTGCCGACATGCAGAGTCCATGGATTCATGAGGTTGTCTCCACACCCGCAGACGTCCATCCGCTAGACACAATTTGAAACGAGACTCGTCCGGGCAGGCGACATGTTTCCAGTCATCATCAGTCCAATGTCGGTGTTGAAGGGCCCAGGCGAGGCGTAGAGCTTTGTGTCGTGCAGTCATCAAGGGTAGACGAGTGGGCCTTCGTCTCCGAAAGCCCACATCGATGATTTTTCATTGAATGGTTCGCACGCTGACATTTTTGATAGCCTTGCACTCAAATCTGCAGTAATTTTCGGAGGGGTTGCACTTTTGTCACGTTGAAGGATTCTCTTCAGTCGTCGTTGGTCCCTTTCTTGCAGGATCTTTTCCCGGCCGCAGCGATGTTCGAGATTTGTTTTACTGGATTCTTGATAATCACTGTACGCCCATGGATTGGCCGTACGGGAAGATCTCCCCACTTCATCGCTGCACCGGAGAGGCTGTGTCCTATCGCTTGTGCGCCAACTACAACACCACGTTCAAACTCACTTAAATCTTGATAACCTATCATTGTAGTAGCGGTAACCGATCTAACAACTGCACCACACACTTGTTATATAGGGGTTGCCGACTGCACCGCCGTATTCTGCCTGTTCACATGTCTCTGTATTTGAATATGCGTGCCTATACCAGTTTCTTTGGCTATGTTTGTGCAGATGTTTTCAGACAGGTAATTCCATCATTTCTAAAAGTGTAAGGCTGCTATTAGTATTGTCCGCTAGGTTTTTTTGAGTAGTCGGTCTTATGACTGGTTTGATGAGGCCCGCCAAGAATTCCTCTCCTGTGCGAACCTCTTCATATCAGGGTAGCACTTGCAACCTACATCAATTATTTGCTGGATGTATTCCTTCTGTCTTCCTCTACAGTTTTTGCCCCCTACAACTCCTTCTAGTACCATGGAAGTAGTCCCCTGATGTCTGAACAGCTGTTGTTATGACTTTTTATCTTTTGACATCAGATCTGCAAACTAGCTTAAATATTTCCGTAAAGAGTTATTAATTTTCAATAACTTTTTTTAGAGAGTAGCAGTCGTGTATCTTCTGTACTTACTCTTTTCGTCCTGTTGTGCATCATTCCTGTGTTTTATTTTTCTGTTTTAGTTGCATACATTATTTTACACATCTTTTCATGCTTCACTCTAACCTGTTTTCACACTAACTTTTACACAAAACCGAGTTGTGAGAAAACAATGTCACAATACTCATCAAGAAATGCTACGTTGTTGTCGCTGCTCACTTGTTCATCGTTTTGTTTCTGTTGCGTCTATCGGAAATTCTGACCACCCCCCCCCCTCTCTCTCTCTCTCTCTCTCTCTCTCTCTCTCTCTCTCTCTCTCTGTCTGTCTGTCTGTCTGTCTGTCTGTCTGTGTGTGTGTGTGTGTGTGAGAGAGAGAGAGAGAGAGAGAGAGAGAGAGAGAGAGAGAGACGAATGTTTTCTAGATACTGAAGGATGTTCGATTTGCCACGTTTTCTTTGACCAAGAGTGTTTGTATAATTCATTAAGAGCTGCCCATTATTGGGCAGATGATGCTGTTTTTATCAAGAATGACCCAGAGAGCATTTTGGACACGCCCTCCACCTCCCCAAACTTGTCCTCCAAATGCTCTACAAAAAACTGAGGTTTCATTGACAAGAAACATTCCCCATCAACTCTCGTACATACGAGGTACTGGGGCAAGTAATCTTCACTGCAATACTTGGCCTGGCGTTCCTGCCATAGTGTGGCCAGGAAGGGGAACGAGTTGGGGTCATATTTCTTAGCACTGGAGTTAGACTTTGCCCGCTTAGAGACTGCTGGCGGTGGAGCACCAGCAAGAGATGACGTACTACGTTTCATGTCGTGTCATCCACCCTAATGCCACACATTCGGACCAGGAGCCCTCCCCAGAGGCGCCACCCAGCCTCAGCACGGGCCACCTGGCAGGATGGCCATTGCCGGGAGTCCCGATGCTCCAGGGTGACGGGCATCTGCTCCATGGCATATGTGGGGAGTCAACGGCGCAGGCATCAGCAGAGCGATCCGTGTCGTCAGGGGGCTACAAGCAAGGTACATGGCGGCCCCACCGCAACAGACTGGCTACCGTGCTGGACATGAGGTGCAAAGAAGTTCATGGTGATCGTCGGCACAGACAGTGAGACTGCATAATGCATGGTAGAGAACGAACCCAGGAAGGTGTCCTCGCACAAGAGATGGAGAATGGGCGGGACTGCAATGTGACGCCGAGAAATTGGGCTAAAGATCTCAATGCACGATAGACACGATGCACTATGTAACTCGCCCTTCCCCAGTTGGCTGGCTCTTCGGCAAAATTTTGAAAATGGTCAAACCCTACAGGGGACCATCACATAACGGTTGAAACGTGTGAGACGTCGCCTCTTACGACAGGCAGGAATACCGTGGGCCTATCCTAACTCCCGGACCCGCTGGGGGAGATCGAAGTGTTTCCGCGGTCACGTTCAAAGCGTGTTGCGTAACGCGTGCCTTCAATGCAGCTAAGTTTGCAATCGGAATACTGAAGAAATCTTCACACAGCTTCACAGCCAGAAGTCACACTGATTAAGACCAGGTGATCGGGACGGCCAGGCTGTAGGGAAATGGCGGCAGATAATTCTAGCATTTCCGAAATGGCTCTTCAGCAGCTCCTTAATTGGATTTGCTATGTGCTGAGGCGCGCCGTCTTGCATAAAAATGATCCCATCCACGCTGTTGGCGGGCTGGAATGATATGGCTGCGCAAAAGACACTCCAATCCCAAAGAAAGCAGGTGTTGACAGATGCGAAAATTACCGAACTATCAGTTTAATAAGTCACTGCTGCAAAATACTAAAGCGAATTCTTTATAGACGAATAAAAAAACTGGTAGAAGCGGATCACGGGGAAGATCAGTTTGGATTCCGTAGAAATATTGGAACACGTGTAGAAATACTGACCCTATGACTTACCTTAGAAGAAAGATTAAGGAAAGGCAAACCTACGTTCCTAGCATTAGTTGACTTAGAGAAAGCTTTTGACAATGTTGACTGGAATAGTCTCTTTCAATTTCTAAAGGTGGCAGGGGTAAAATACAGGGAGCGAAGGCTATTTACAATTTGTACAGAAACCAGATGGCAGTTATAAGAGTCGAGGGACATGAAAGGGAAGCATTGGTTGGGAAGAGAGTGAGACAGGGTTGTAGCTTCTCCTCGATGTTGTTGGATCTGTATATTGAGAAAGCAGTAAGGAAACGAAAGAAAAATTGGGAGTAGGTATTAAAATCCATGGTGAAGAAATAAAAACTTTGAGGTTCGCCGATGACATCGTAATTCTGTCAGAGACAGCAAAGGACTTGCAAGAGCAGTTGAACGGAATGGATAGTGTCTTGAAAGGAGGATACAAGATGAACATCAACAAAAGCAAAACGAGGATAATGGAATGTAGTCGAATTAAGTCGGGTGATCCTGAGGGAATTAGATTAGGAAATGAGACTCTTAAAGTAGTAAAGGAGTTTTGTTATTTGGGGAGCAAAAACCTGATGATGGTCGAAGTAGAGAGGATATAAAATGTAGACTGGTAATGGCAAGGAAAGCGTTTCAGAAGAAGAGAAATTTGTTAATATCGAGTATAGATTTAAGTGTCAAAGTCGTTTCTGAAAGTATTGGTATGGCGTGTAGTTTTGTATGGAAGTGAAACATGGACTATAAATAGTTTGGAAAAGAAGAGAATAGAAGCTTTCGAAATGTGGAGCTACAGAAGAATGCTGAAGATTAGATAACTAATGAGGAGGTATTGAATTGGATTGGGGAGAAGAGGAGTTTGTGGCACAACTTTACTAGAAGAAGGGATCGGTTGGTAGGACATGGTCTGAGGCATCAAGGGATCACCAATTTAGTATAGGAGGGCAGTGTGGAGGGTAAAAATCGTAGGGGAGACCAAGAGATGAACACACTAAGCAGATTCAGAAGTACGTAGGTTGCAGTAGGTACTGGGAGATGAAGCACCTTGCACAGGATAGAGTAGCATGAAGTGCTGCATCAAACTAGTCTCGGGAGTGAAGACCACAACAAAAACAGCGCTTGGCAGTGACGGCACAGGACCGGAAGCACCTACCTCTTCCAGGAAATATGACCCTATGGTAAATGATGCCATAAAACCGCACCACACAGTGATGAAGTGGTACTGGTTGATTTGCGTGTAGATTTTCTGTTGCCCATATCCGACAATTCTGTGTAGTTAATTCTGTGTATTGACATATCCTGTCAGTTGGAAGTGGGCTTCGTCTGTCCACAAAATATTCCACGGCCCATCATTGTCCACTTCCATGCAAGCTAGAAATTCTAAAGCAAAGGTCTTTCTTGCTGGTAGGTCAACAGGAAGCAACTTGTGCACGTGGGTAATTTTCAATGGACAGCAAAGATGGATGTTTCGTAGGATTTTACGTAACGTGCTCACGGGTATGTCCAATGTTCGGGCAATTCTCCGTGCACCACACGTTTGCACACCACCACTCGTGTCCTACTGCATTGCTCTGGCCACTGCCTCCACTGACGTCCAATCAATTCGTTTCCTCTGTCAGGTTTCACACCGAAAGAACCCGTCTTTTCGAATTTCCGAATCATTTTCTCCAGACCCACGGCAGTCACCGGACCAACGGCTTTTCAGTGGCCGGAACTTCTGCAGAGCGACGTGAGCGCGGTCATCATTCTTGTAATACAGCTTTACAAGCAGAGTGCGATCCTGCATTGAGACAGTCATGGCGACCGTCCCAGACGCGAAAGGAGGGAAAGCCGTGCACCTGGCGCGTTTACACCAAGTTCAATGAGTCGTGTGCATAACAGGTGTTTTCATTTACGTGCTCTGACACATACAGCGCCATCTAATTTTCACACTTTTTTTTCTTCTGGTGTACGTTTTCCCCCTTCTTCGATAATATTTCGTTGCCATATGAAGTCATTCTGACCAGTGGTGTTATTTCTACAGCGTTTTGAAAGTTTAATCACGCTGTACATCGCGGACAGGAAGGCAGCCAAAACTCTTTCTTGGCGCACACCTGCAGTTACTTCCCCACCTGTCGATGACTCGCCATCCAACACAATATGCTGAAGGCTCCCGGCCAAGAAATACTGAGTCCACTAACACATTCAGTTTGTGATGTTGCCGAGCAACAAAATGGTTCAAATGGCTCTGAACACTATGGGACTTAACTTCTGAGGTCATCCGTCCCCTAGAACTTGGAACTACTTAAACCTAACTAACCCTAATGACATCGCACACATCCATGCCCGAGGCAGGATTCGAACTTGCGACCGTAGCGGTCACGCGGTTCCAAACTAAAGCGCCTAGAACCGCACGGCCACACCCGCCGGCTGCTGAGCAACAGTCATACAATAATTTTTAAACCAACACACCGCCATTTAACTCTATGGTTGTCTGTTTAATAGGCGACACATATTTCGATCTTTTATGCCATTTCCAAGTGACTGTGTTTATGTCATTAACATATATTGGCCGTAAATTAAGAAAAAGATTCGTTTCACACGAAATGGCATATGTAAAATCAGCATCTTGTAAAATGATTAGTAAATAATAGCGGGAGCATGTCATAGGACATCCACCCACTATTATTTACTGATAAAATTAAAATGGCCGAATCCAGGTTTGTAATTAATCAATCAACAATACACTCAAATGGAGTTGTGCTCATTTAAAAGAAACATTCTGTTTGGTTCCCTACGTTAGCGTGTACCAGTGTTCCCGTCGTGTTACTTGCGCACCTGTATGAGGTGTGACGTCACAGCCGTGTCGCGGCACCGCCCCTCTTGCAGCCCTGGAGTGCTGCAGCCTTCACCAACTCTGTTTTTCGGAATGAACTCCTCTGACACTGAAAGTTCCCCGCCCGCTGTGGGCGGCTGCTGCTCTGACTAGCAGACACGTGCACAGCTTTTGTGATTCACAGCCGGATGCAGAACTGTCTGCCGAAAACTCTCTCCGTGTCGCTTCACGCGAGCTGAATGTGCCCCTATAACGCGACGAAATTCTCTTTAAAAGATATTCCATCTACGTTTTAAATGAGCGTACATTTTTGTGGCTCATATCAAACGTAATTATCTGTTCTAGAGTGCACTGACGCGTGTTTCTGAAAAGGGGTATGTGAATATTTCTCGTGAAAAATGAAAATTACGCACTTTTGGAATAAAATAACGTCCTTCCTTTGACATGTAATTTGCGTCCATTGTAATAGCTTTGTAGTTTTGCGCACAGTATAAACGTTATTCATATGTCAGTGAATAAAACGCAAGAGGCAAAGGTGACGTTTGATACTGTGAGAATCTTTGAATTTAATTTTTTTCCCCTTTTGTCGTTCATCCAGTGCGATGCTATCCTTTTTTCCTATGTTATGCTAATCTTTCGCTCTCTATGCAGCTACTACATTTACTACACTCTTTTTCCATCTCTATTATTTTCAGCACTCTACTGCTCCTTCTGGTGTGTTCGCTTTCTATGTCCACGTTCGATAAGGAAATTAAATTGTGAGCTTCTATTTCAATGACACCACAAATGCAACTTACGGATTACATTAATAATAAATGATGAATTAAACTGCCTGCGGTCGATTCCAGGAGTCTGGTACCAGAGTTCACTTTTGCTGCATAAATATTAATATGTCAGAACCGTGTATTCGCACTGCAACATTCATGTCACAAAGACAATTCTCAATATTTATTTTTTAAACAAAGTCACAATACGAATTCAACAGCGATCCACCATGCTTATTCACTGTTGCCAACCTACTTTTGGAAGGCACTTACAGAAATAGAAGTTCTGTACTTCTCGACCACCTACCTTAATATCAACTCACTCTGAACTTTTTGGCGTCACTCAAAAATCTTTTCGTAGCCATACCTGTCTCCACCACTTTACGGAATCTCATGTCACATAAACGAAGTATAAAAATGTACTTCAAAGTAGAATTAAGCTGCCTGAACGCTGGTGTTATAATAATTTGAATTAATTTTTCCTTCGTGTATTAAATAAGACGGAATGTATATTAATATCGTAGCACCTACTACAGTCCACTATCCATAACTCATTCTGCCGTCTTAGCAGTTTAAAATGTAAATAACCATTACGAAATTGCGATATGACGTGTAAAATGTCTCATCTTAAAGGAATTTCTGCACTGATTTCAAAACTGGTCTTAGCTTTTGCGAAACTACAAAGTTCCTGACGTTATGGAGAATTTAATACTATGAGTAATATTTTATTAACATTAATCCAACTAATGCACTTGTATCGTAAACATAGTCTGTCAATAAAATTATTCTGGGCTGTTGACCGCATTGTCAATATATAAAATAGCCCGACAATGCGGTTAACAGCCCAGAAGAATTTTATTGACAGAGACAACGGCTGCGGAACCCTACTCTTACATAGTCTTTCGTCATCTAGCATTAGTTCTGAACACAATCGTTTAATTGCATTTCAGTTTTGCGAAACTTATTTCCTTATTGATAATACATGACACCATTTTTGGAGTAATCCGAATAAGTAGGTTCCCTATGAAGCCTAATATCCTATCATTATGGTTATTTTTCGTACGTCTTCATTTCATGGTAGAAAAGTAGGTGGTGGTGATATTAAGTGTTTGCAGTATTTGTAATTATGGATTCCTTACAGGAATCTTAAAATTCAGTTTCGGAAGGATTATACAATATCTATCGAATCAGCAAGCGATCAGCGATGGTGTGATGTTCTTAATAACAGGTCTTGTGTATAAATAAAATGGAATTTACGTGATACCAATTTAAGTTAGGGTAAAAGAGTGTGTTTCCAGGTGTCACCGTTGACCTTACACCGATAATCATATCTTAAGCGCAAGGTTGAGTATTCCTGTATGAAGTGGCATTGACCTGTTCCTTCGTGTGGAGAAAATCTTACATATACTTCTTCCCTCACCTACTGTTTTGCGTATTTCATTTCCAATTTTATCTGTCCATTAATTTTGAACGTTTTTCGACAGCACCCTATTCCAAATGCTTCGTGTTCCTGTTCTACGGTTCCCCTATAACTCATGATTCACTTCCATACAGTGATGTGCTCGACACACAACTTTCAAGAACCTCTTCCTCATTTTTACTTCAACAGTTGATCGCAGCAGATCTCTTATTACAGATTTCTTTGCCCGTGTCTGTACTGTTCCCTAGACGCAGTTTTTCTCTATTTCCGGAAAGCTCTGGCTCAGTACCACAGCTACACTTATTATGTAAAGTACTGTAGTATGGGGCATCAGGCGAAATTTGTGACTGGATTGAGGATGTCTTGGTAGGAAGGACGTAGAAATTTATCTTAGATGGAGAGTCCTCGACAGATGAAGAAGCAACCTCAGGCTTGTCTCACGGAAGTATGTTGGGACCCTTGCTGCTCATGTTGTATATCAACGATCTGAAGACTTTTCGCAGATGATGAGGTTATCTGTAATGACCTACAGTCTGAAAAAAGATGCACAAGTATTCAATCTCATATTTATAAGATTTCACATTGATAAATGACTTTAAACGTTAAAAAATGTAAAATTGTCCCTTTATGAAGGAAAAGGATGTATCAGATGACTGCAATATCAGTCACTCACAGGTGGAATTGTTCAATTCATAAAAACACACAAGTGTGACAGTTTATGGGGATATGAAAAGGAACCATGACTTGGGCTCAGTTACACGTAAGGCGGGTTGCAGACTTCGCTTTATTGGTAGAATATTAGTGAAATGGTAGCAGTCTACAAATGAAATTGCTTAGAAGACACTAGAGCGATCCATTCTAGAACGCTGCTCAAGAGTGTGTAACACCAGTGCCAAATACGACATTGAACATATACAGAGAAGGGCAACACGAATGGTCGAAGGTTTGTTAGATCTGTGGGAGAGTGTGACGAAAATGTTGGACTCCTCAAGGCAGTCGCAAACTATCCCGACAAACCGTACTTACAAAGTTTCGAGAACCGGTTTTAATTGATGAATCTCCTAATACACTGCAACCACATACGCATGGGATGGCGATGACAAGATTAGATTAACTCCAACGCGGTTAAACATTTTTCCCGCGCTGCATACGTGAATAGAACAGGGAGAAATCCTAACAACTGGTATAATGGGATGTAACCTCTCCCATGGACTTCAGAGAGGTTTGCACAGTATTGTTGCAGGCATTTTTCTTGTTTCAGTAATTTTGTATTACTCTACTTACAGTACAGTAAAATTATTTCTCATCTTTCACTACTCAGTGTCGTTCTAAATTTTCTTACAATACAAATGGTTGCTGTCCTTTCAGCTGCTTCTGAACACCATCTTTGTTTTGTTGATCCTGCAGCCGTACACTCTGACGAATACGTGATCTTTCAAAGACAGACTTCGTCTACTCTATCTTACATCTGGGCAGAAGGGTACACTCGTATTTGTTCTCCTTGTATCTTTAAACATTTCCCAAAATTTTAATTAACTTCGAAATATTCCAGTCGTGGATGGAGTTTGCTTATTTATCGCAGTGCTGGGTGGAACTGAACTTCACTTTTTTGTTATATTGTACAATTTCGGAGCTTTCAGAAAGAACATTCATGCAGCATTCATCACTAAAGAAGGCCACTGCAACCCTGGCCGAAACGTTGAACTTTCCAGCACAGCTTGCTACATTACGTCGCGGTACGATGCTCAGAGAACTTACACGTCAACGTTCAGTATTGTTACGCTCGGGAAAAATAAAGCAAAAGTAGCTACTTTTTGGGTAAAGCAAGACTGATACAAATCTATCTGCATCCTATACATTCTGTGGTATCATACAAAGTCAACCAGACGGAAGAAAACCAGCAGAAGACATCGCTGATTTCGATTTCTAGCCATACACTGCTCCCCCCCCCCCCCCCCCAAATGCCACACTAGCTGCTACAATAACAAACAACGGACAAAGAGTTCTAGATTAATCTAGTTTAAGACTGTTTATTTTTAAGTAACAATTCTCTGTATGTATGTATAAAAGCATGAAGATGAACAGAACACCTTCGAAACGCGTTGTATTATGTTAGATTAAACATAAAATAAAAAAGTGACTGGTAGCAGAAACTAGAAATAAATAGAAAGTACTTTTTCCTATGGTCCTAGGATATGTTTCATAAAGATGAAGTACATAACAGCAGGTCATCCAGTAGGACCTAACATTCCGACTGATGCAGCTTCACAACGTAACAGACTCATGTTACATGTTTTTAGGCCTAAAACAGAAAAACTGCCGCAAGTTTGGCACTATTTCTAGACAAATATGAGGAGCGTTGAGTAAGCAATGCGACTACTTTTTTTCCCAGTTTCGGTTGGATAATGCGAAATTTGTTTGTGGGACACGGTGAATATTTCCGCTGCAGCCCCTATAGTTTCACAAAGTTCCCCTAGGTGGTGGCGCCGTAAGAAACTTTCAAAATGGCGTCTGTAACGGAGATGCGTTCAAAGCAGAGAGCTGTGCCTCTGACTTCGACCAGTACAGTAGTTCTTTGCGCGCGGGCTTAGAGGGTCTCTAGCTAAAGTGGCATAAGGCTGTCGCAATGAACGCAGATTACGCTAAAAAAAAGGGTTTTGTAGCCGAAACGGAGGGGGGGGGGGGAATAAAAAAATGCATAGGAGTTCCGAATAAAACCAACCTGATTTCAGAAACAATTGCTGCAGTGCTTATTGAACGGTTTTCGTAAGAAGGAGATGCGTAGGACATGACGCATAAAAGTGAAAACATGAACGTCTAGTTAATCCATTAAGTGACAAAAGATTTTTTCCAGCACAGGTAATACATGTTGGTATGTACTCTTTGGGAATACCAATAATGCATTACAAGAAAAACACTTACACATTGTAATATGTATTGGTATATTCACTGAAGAGCCAAAGAAACGGGTACACCTGCCTAGTATGGTGTAGGGTGACCGCCAGCACTCAAAAGTGCGGCAACACGCCGAGGCATGCACTCAACTAATGTTTGAAGTAGTGATGGAGGGAATTGACAACATGAATCCTGAAGGGCTGCCAATAAATCCCTAAGGGTATGACAGGGTAGAGGCCCCAGAACAGCACGTTGCAAGGCATCCCAGATATGCTCAGTAATGTTCATGTATAGGGAGTTTGGTGGCCATGGGAAGTGTTTAAACTCAGACGAGTGTTCCTGGAGCCACTCTGCAGCAATTATAGACTATCGCATTGTCCTGCTGGAATTGCCTAATGAACAATGGACATGAATGGATGCAAGTGATTAGACGGGATGCTTACGTATGTGTCGCCTGTCAGAGTCGTTCGTAGACGTATCAGGGATCCCATATCACTCCAACGTCACACGCCCCATACCGTTACAGACCCCCCACCAGCTTCAACCGTCCCCTGCTGACATGCAGGTGACATGGATTCACGAGGTTGTCTCCATAGCCGTACACATACATCCGCTCGATACAATTTGAAACGAGACTCTTCTAACCAGATAACATGTTTCTAGTCATTAACAATCCAGTGTTGGTGCTGATGGGTGAAGGTGAGGTAGGTATAAAGCTTTGTGTCGTGCAGTCATCAAGGGTACACGAGTAGGCTTTCGACTCCAAAAGCCCATACCGGTGATGTTTCGTTGAATGGTTCGAACTCTGATTTGTCGTTGGCCCAGCACTGAAAACTGCAGCAATTCGCTGAAGGGCTGCACTTCTGTCATGCTGAAAGTGCTCTTCGGTCGTTTTTGGTCCTTTTCTTGCAGGATCTTTTTGCGGTCACAGCGATGTATTAGAGATTTGGTGTTTTACCGGATTCCTGATATTCACAGTACTCTCGTGAAGTGATCGTACGGGAAAATCCGGACTTCATCGCTATCTCGAAAATGCTGTGTCCCATTGCGGGTGCGCCGACTATAACACCAGGTTCAAACTCACCTAAATCTTGGTAACGTGCCATTGTAACTGCAGTAACCGAGCTAGAAACTGCGCTGGATAATTTTAGTCTTACACATTCGTTGCCGACCGCAGCGCAGCATTCTGCCTTTTCGTATCTCTGTACTTTAATAGGCATGCCGATACCAGTTTCTTAGGCGCTTCTGTGTAAATCCACCTCTATCGCTTAAAAGAGTAATAAGAAAATTAAAGAAAGAGGAATACTGTGTTTATCAGAAGGCGGAACATGTGTAAGTAGGCTGTTTAGGTGTAAGTAGACAGTTTAGGTTTTTATGTTGGTAACGCCACGTAGTGCTCTGTATGGAAATCACTGACTGTGCTGTGTACAGTCTGTGGCCAGTTATCATTGTTGGAATATTCGCTGTTGTAGTGTTGGGCAGTTGGATGTGAACAGCGCGTAGCGTTGCTCAGATGGAGGTGAGCCGCCAGCAGTGGATGTGGGGAGAGAAATGGCGCAGTTTTGAGAGCGGATGATCTGGACGTGTGTCCATCAGAAACAGTACATTTGTAAGAATGGATGCCATGAACTGCTATGTATATATAATGACTTTTGAACACTATTAAGGTAGATACATTGTTTGTTCTCTGTCAAAATCTTTCATTTGCTAACTATGCCTATTAGTATTTAGTGCCTTCAGTAGTTAGAATCTTTTATTTAACTGACAGTAGTGGCGCTCGCTGTGTTGCAGTAGTTCGAGTAACGAAGATTTTTGTGAGGTAAGTGACTCGTGAAAGGTATAGGTTATTGTTAGTCACAGCCAATCTTTTGTAGAGATTATTGAAAGTCAGATTGCGTTGCGCTAAAAATATTGCTTGTCAGTTTAGTGTTGATCAGAATAAATAAAGAGCGAAATGTCTGAGTACGTTAAGTTCTCCTCAGCTGCTTGAAAATCATATAACGTAAGGGGTTTACCAGCACAATCATTCATAAATTTTTCTAAGGGGGTGTTTCACATGGTAAGACTGAGTGAAAGTACAGCACTTCTTAACAGCTGCTGACGTGATGGCATGCTTTCTAGAGCTTTCCACGTTCGTTTTTTCCGTCACCTTCAGAAGTGCCTCCTGCTGCAGTGGATAGGACCGCCTTTCTTCTGCAGTGTGTCGCAGGCTACTATCGCAGAGCGTTCTCTCTCTCTCTCTCTCTCTCTCTCTCTCTACCTGTGTGTGTGTGTGTGTGTGTGTGTGTGTGTGTGTGTGTGTGTTTTTCAGGAACAGAGGTAGAAGCAGCAGGAGCAGAGACAGGCAGTGTGACGTCACGGGGTCAGCGGGTCAGGTGAGGCCGCGGGCGGGGTAGTGATTGCGGGGGAGGGAGCGGCGGGGAGGGGCAGAGAGATGAGTGGGGGTGGCAGGGGTGGGGAGGGGAGGGGAAGCGAGGGCTCTCGCGTCTGATGGAGGCCAGGCCGGCGTGTGAAGCACTCAGCTGTCTGACATTGGCATCGAGCGTCGAGCGTCGGTCCATCAGCGGCTGGAGAGGCAGCCGCTGTCTGTGTGGGCCGCGGCCGTCTCACTCTACTGCTACCAACATTTCATGGGCGACTCGTGGCTGAAGCCGCTCCAAACGTGACACTACTCCGCAAAACTTGAGGGCCAGAATGACCAAGTAACTTAACCAGAATTGCCCTCATTACCCATGTTAGTTTACTTCTTACGTCCTCCTTGCTTAGTCCATCATGTATTACTTTGCTTCCACGGTATGAAATGTTACTGATTTCGTCTACTTCGTGGCCTTCAATTTCGATTTTACGTTTATCGATAATCTCATTTCTCCTGCTCGTAACAAATTTCTCCTTTTTCGGATTACTCTGACCCCAAATTCCGTGGTAATTAAATGGTTCGTTCCAATAATCGATCCGCTTTGCTACGAAAGCAACTATAATATATAGTGATGTAGAAAAATTTAAGGACGAAAGTAACTTGCGCATGATGTGTCACTGACAAGTAACATTGCTCGATGAAAACTGGGAACATAGTCTGGTTCAGTCATAGCGACCGGGCCAAATATCTCACGGAATAAGCGTCAAACGAAAAAACTACAAAGAACGAAACTCGTCTAGCTTGAAGGGGGAAACCAGATGGCGCTATGGTTGGCTTGCTAGATGGCGCTGCCATAGGTTAAACGGATATAAACAGCGTTTTTTTTAAAAATAGGAACCCCCATTTTTTAATTACATATTCCTGTAGTACGTAAAGAAATAGGAATATTTTAGTTGGACCACTGTTTTCGCTATGTGGCAGATGGCGCTGTAATAGTCACAAACGTATAAGTGCGTGGTATCACGTAAGATTCCGCCAGTGCGGACGATATTTGCTTCGTGGTAAAATGAACCGTTTACCAATTGCGGGAAAGGTCGATATCGTGTTGATGTATGGCTATTGTGATCAAAATGCCTAACGGGCGTGTGCTATGTATGCTGCTCGGTATCCTGGACGACATCATCAAAGTGTCCGGACCGTTCGCCGGACAGTTATGTTATTTAAGGAAACAGGAAGTGTTCAGCCACATTTGAAACGTCAGCCACGACCTGCAACAAATGATGATGCCCAAGTAGGTGTTTTAGCTGCTGTCGCGGCTAATACGCGCATCAGTAGCAGATAAACTGCTCGAGAATCCGGAATCTCAAAAACGTCGGTGTTGAGAATGCTACATCAACATCGATTGCACCCGTACCATATTGCTATGCACCAGGAATTGAACGTCGTGTACAGTTCTGTCACTAGGCGCAAGAGAAATTATGGGACAATGACAGATTTTTTGCACGGGTTCTATTTAGCGACAAAGCGTCATTCACCAACAGAGGCAACGTAAACCGGCATAATATGCACTATTGGGCAACGGAAAATCCACAATGGCTGCGACAAGTGGAACATCAGCGACCTTGGAGGGTTAAAGTATGGTGCGGCATTATGGGAGGAAGGGTAATTGGCCCCCACTTTATCGATGGCAATCTAAATGGTCCAACGTATACTGATTTCCTACGTAATGTTCTACCGATGTTACTGGAGGATGTTTCACTGCATGACAGAATGGCGATGTACTTCCAACACGATGGATGTCCGGCACATAGCCCGCGTGCGGTTAAAGCGGTACTGAATAGCATATTTCATGACAGGTGGATTGGCCGTCGAAACACCACACCATGGCCCACACGTTCACTGGATCTGACGTCCTCGGATTTCTTTCTGTGGGAAAGTTGAAGGATATTTGGTATCGTGATCCACCGACAACGCCTGACAACATGCGTCAGCGCATTGTCAATGCATGTGCGGACATTACAGAAGGCGAACTACTCGCTGTTGAGAGGAATGTCGTTACACGTATTGCCAAATGCATTGAAGTTGACGGACATCATTTTGAGTATTTGTTGCATTAATGTGGTTTTTACAGGTAATCACGCTGTAAGAGCATGCGTTGTCAGAGGTACATGTATGACATTGGAACAACCGAAATAAAATGTTCTGACGTAAATACGTTCTGTATTTTAATTTAAAAAAACCTACCTGTTACCAACTGTTCGTCTAGAATTGTGAGACATACGTTTGTGACTATTACAGCGCCACCTATCACAAAGCGAAAAAAGTGGTCCAAGTAAAAAATTCGTATTTCTTTACGTACTACACGAATATGTAATAAAAAATGAAGGTTCCTATTTTAAGAAAAGGCGGTTGGTATCCGTTGGACCTATGGCAGCGCCATCTACCAGGCCAACCATAGCGCCTTCTGGTTTCACCCTTCAACCTAATTAAGTTTCGTTCTTTGTAGTCTTTTCGTTTGACGCTTATTTCGTGAGATATTTGGCCCTGTCACGATCAATGGACTATCCTGTATACAGAAAGAACTGGTACAGTAGAGTAGGGAAAGTAACTGAAGAATGCACCACGTGACAAACGGAAACTGTAATTTCATTCGAGGACAATAATTACTCTGAAGTTGCCGCGATTTATGATGTTTCCCAGGACATTACAAATGGCGGGACATAGTTCTTAACACGGTGCACGATGCCCGCAAACGGCAACGTACGATCTGCAACGTGCTCGCTTGCTGGTCACGACACTGGAGAGAAGCTGCTGTGGTACTGCGACCCATTCGTGCACCAGCGGAACTGAGTGCTGCTGGGTGACGGTCGGTGCTCGCAGAAGAGCTGCAGCACCCCAACAAGTGTTCCACGGGATTTGAGACGGGAAGACCGGCGGGCCAGCCCATTCGCCGGATAACCTCTCGTTCCAAGAGCTGCTCCACCTGCACTGCCCGATGTGGTCACGCACTGTCAGCCAGTTGCATCACTCAAAACGCACACGGGGAGGAATTCAGTGTCAGGCGCGTAATGGGGCCCCTTAGGGATATGGAGGCTACGGCGGGGAAGAAATCGAGTGTGCACTCCGTGTGCATTCCGGGTGGAGTCATTCCTGATGTGGAAAGGGTCCTTCCGGATGCCATGAAGAGCACAGGGTGCAGCCAGCTGCAGGATGTGGCACATGTCAGCACTAATGACGTGCGTCGCTTTGGATCTGAGGAAATTCTCTCTGGATTCCAGCGGCTACCTGATTTGGTGAAGGCTGCCGGTCTTGCTTACGAGATGAAGGCAGAGCTCACCATCTGCAGCAACGTCGACAGAATCGACTGCGGACCTTTGGTGCAGAGCCGGGTGGAGGGTCTGAATCAGAGGCTCAGACGGTTTTGCGACCGTGTTGGCTGCAGATTCCTTGACTTGCGCCATAGGGCGGTGGGGTTTCGGGTTCCGCTGAATAGGTCAGGAGTTCACTACACTCAGCTGGGTAGCGGAGGCTATGTGGCGTGGACTGGGCGATTTTTAGGATAGAAGGCCTCGGGAAAGTACGGGGTGGGCTGCAATCTCAAAGGGTGCATGGCAAATACAGTACGTGCTTGGATCAAGGAACAGTCGGAATTGTAGTTGTAAATTGTTGTAGTTGTTCCTGAGCTTCAAGCGCCAATAGGAAGCACAGAAGCTGAAATCGTTATAGGTACAGAAAGCTGGCTAAAGCCTGAAATAAGTTCTGCAGAAATTTTTACGAAGTCTCAGACAGTGTTCAGGAAAGATAGATTAGGCAGAATTGGTGGTGGAGTGTTTGTGTCTGTCAGTAGTGGTTTATCTTGTAGTGAAGTCGAAGTAGATACTCCGTGCGAATTGGTATGGGTGAAGGTTATACTTAACAGACGAACTAAGTTAATAATTGGCTCCTTCTACCCACCCCCAGACTGATGATATAGTTGCTGAACTGTTCAGAGAAAATTTGAGTGTCGTAACAAATAAATACCCCACTCATACGGTTATAGTTGGTTGGGACTTCAACCTTCTCTCGATATGTTGACAAACTGCTTGTTCAAAACCGGTGGTAGGCAGAAAACATCTTCCGAGATTGTCGTAAATGCTTTCTCCGAAAATTATTTCGAGCAGTTAGTCCACGAACCCACGCGAATTGTAAATGGTAGCGGAAACACACTTGACCTCTTAGCCATAAACAATCCAGAGCTCATAGAGAGCATCATGACTGATACAGGGATTAGTGATCACAAGGTCGTTGTAGCTAGGTTCAATACCGTTTCTTCCAAATCCATCAGAAACAAAAGTAAAGTACACAAGCGGCAAGACGCAGTCAATACCTTCGCTGCGCAGTGCCGATGGTACTGTTATCGACGACTGTGCCGCTAAAGCGGAGTTATTGAACGCAGTTTTCCGAAATTCCTTCACCAGGGAAGACGAATGGAATATTCCAGAATTTGAAACACGAACATCTGCTAGCATGAGTTTCTTAGAAGTAGATACCTTAGGGGTTGCGAAGCAACTCAAATCGCTTGATACGGGCAAGTCTTCAGGTCCAGATTGTATACCGATTAGGTTCCTTTCAGATTACGCTGATACTATAGCTCCTTACTTAGCACTCATATACAACCGCTCGCTCACCCATAGATCTGGACCTTTTGTTGTTGTGGTCTTCAGTCCTGAGACTGGTTTGATGCAGCTCTCCATGCTACTCTATCCTGTGCAAGCTTCATCTGCCAGTACTTACTGCAACCTACATCCTTCTGAATCTGCTTAGTGTATTCATCTCTTGGTCCCTCTACGATTTTTACCCTCCACGCTGCCTTCCAATGCTAAATTTGTGATCCCTTGATGCCTCAAAACATGTCTTACCAACCTGTCCCTTCTTTTTGTCAAGTTGTGCCACAAACTCCTCTTCTCCCCAATTCTATGCAATACCTCCTCATTAGTTATGTGATCTACCCATATAATCTTCAGCATTCTTCTGTAGCACCACATTTCGAAAGCTTCTATTCTCTTCTTGTCCAAACCAGTTATCAAATGGCTCTGAGCACTATGGGACTCAACTGCTGAGGTCATTAGTCCCCTAGAACTTAGAACTACTTAAACCTAACTAACCTAAGGACACCACACACATCCATGCCCGAGGCAGGATTCGAACCTGCGACCGTAGCAGTCGCACGGTTCCGGACTGCGCGCCTAGAACCGCGAGACCACCGCGGCCGGCCAAACCAGTTATCGTCCATGTTTCACTTCCATACAAGGCTACATACACTCCATACAAATACTTTCTGAAACGACTTTCTGACACTTAAACCTATACTCGATGTTAACAAATTTCTCTTCTTCAGAAACGATTTCCTTGCCATTGCCAGTCTACATTTTACATCCTCTCTACTTCGATCATCATCAGTTATTTTACTCCCTAAATAGCAAAACTCCTTTACTACTTTAAGTGTCTCATTACCTAATCTAATTCCCGCAGCATCACCCGATTTAATTTGACTGCATTCCATTAACCTCGTTTTGCTTTTGTTGATGTTCATCTTATATCCTCCTTTCAAGACACTGTCCATTCCGTTCAACTGCTCTACCAAGTCCTTTGCTGTCTCTGACAGAATTACGATGTCATCGGCGAACCTCAAAGTTTTTATTTCTTCTCCATGGATTTTAATACCTACTCCGAATTTTTCTTTTGTTTCCTTTGCTGCTTGCTCAATATACAGATTGAATAACATCGGGGAGAGGCTGCAACCGTCGATGTCATCGGCGAACCTCAAAGTTTTTATTTCTTCTCCATGGATTATAATACCTACTCCGAATTTTTCTTTTGTTTCCTTTGCTGCTTGCTCAATATACAGATTGAATAACATCGGGGAGAGGCTGCAACCGTCGATGTCATCGGCGAACCTCAAAGTTTTTATTTCTTCTCCATGGATTTTAATACCTACTCCGAATTTTTCTTTTGTTTCCTTTGCTGCTTGCTCAATATACAGATTGAATAACATCGGGGAGAGGCTGCAACCGTGTCTTACTCCCTTTCCAACCGCTGCTTCAGTTTCATGTCCCTCGACTCTTAGAACTGACATCTGGTTTCTGTACAACTTGTAAATAGCCTTTCGCTCCCTGTATTTTTCCCTGCCACCTTTAGAATTTGAAAGAGTATGCCAGTCAACATTGTCAAAAGCTTTCTGTAAGTCTACAAATGCCTTTTCTTAATCATTCTTCTAAGATAAGTCGTAAGGTTAGTATTGCCTCGCGTGTTCCAACATTTCTACGGAATCCAAACTGATCTTCCCCGAGGTCCGCTTCTACAAGTTTTTCCATTCGTCTGTAAAGAATTCGCGTTAGTATTTTGCAGCTGTGACTTATTAAACTGATAGTTCGGTAATTTTCACATCTGTCAACATCTACTTAGATGGTAGAGTTTTGTCATGACTGGCTCTTCCAAGGCCGTCAGTAGTTCTAATGGAATGTTGTCTACTCCGGGGGCCTTGTTTCGACTCAGGTCTTTCAGTGACCGGTCAAACTCTTCACGCGGTATCTTATCTCCCATTTCGTCTTCATCTAGATCCTCTTCCCTTTCCATAATATTGTCCTCAAGTACATCGCCCATGTATAAACCCTTTATACACTCATTCGACCTTTCCGCCTTCCCTTCTTTGCTTAGAACTGGATTTCCATCTGAGCTCTTGATATTCAAACAAGTTGTTCTCTTCTCTCCAAAGGTCTCTTTAATTTTCCTGTAGGCAGTATCTATCTTACCCCTAGTGAGATAAGCCTCTACATCCTTACATTTCTCCTCTAGCCATCCCTTCTTAGCCATTTTGCATTTCCTGTCGATCTCATTTTTGAGACGTTTGTATTCCTTTTTGCCTGCTTCATTTACTGCATTTTTATATTTTCTCCTTTCATCAATTAAATTCAATATTTCTTCTGTTACCCAAGGATTTCTAGCAGCCCTCGTCTTTTTACCTACTTTATCCTCTGGTGCCTTCACTACTTCATCCCTCAAAGCTACCCATTCTTCTTCTACTGTTTTTCTTTCCCCCATTCCTGTCAATTGTTCCCTTATGCCCTCCCTGAAACACTCTACAACCTCTGGTTCTTTCAGTCTATCCAGGTCCTATCTCCTTAATTTAGCACCTTTTTGTAGTTTCTTCAGTTTTAATCTACAGTTCATAACCAATAGATTGTGGTCAGAGTCCACATCTACCCCTGGAAATGTTTTACAATTTAAAACTTGATTCCTAAATCTCTGTCTTACCATTATGTAATCTATGTGATACCTTTTAGTATCTACAGGATTCTTCCATGTATACAACCTTCTTTTATGATTCTTGAACCAAGTATTAGCTATGATTAAGTTGTGCTCTGTGCAAAATTCTACCAGACGGCTTCCTCTTTCATTTCTTCCCCCCCAATCCATATTCACCTACTATGTTTCCTTCTCTCCCTTTTCCTACTGACGAATTCCAGTCACCCATGACTATTAAATATTCGTCTCCCTTCACTACCTGAATAATTTCTTTTATCTCATCATACATTTCATCAATTTCTTCATCATCTGCAGAGCTTAGTTGGCATATAAACTTGTACTACTGTAGTAGGTGTGGGCTTCGTATCTATCTTGGCCACAATAATGCGTTCACTATGCTGTTTGTAGTATCTTACCCGCACTTCTATTTCTTTATTCATTATTAAACCTACTCCTGCATTACCCCTATTTGATTTTGTGTTTCTAACCCTGTAGTCACCTGACCAGAAGTCTTGTTCCTCCTGCCACCGAACTTCACTAATTCCCACTATATCTAACTTTAACCTATCAATTTCCCTTATCTGTACCTATAGATTGGAAAATTGCGCAGGTCGCACCAGTGTTTAAGAAGGGTAGTAGGAGTAATCCATCGAACTACAGACCTATATCATTGACGACGGTTTGTAGTAGGGTTTTGGAGCATATACTGTATTCAAACATTATGGATCACCTCGAAGGAAACGATCTATTGATACGTAATCAGCAAGGTTTCAGAAAACATCGTTCTTGTGCAACGCAGCTAGCTCTTTATTCGCACGAAGTAATGGCCGCTATCGACAGGGGATCTCAAGTTGATTCCGTATTTCTAGATTTCCGGAAAGATTTTGACACCGTTCCTCACAAGCGACTTCTAATCAAGCTGCGGGCGTATGGGGTGTCGTCTCAGTTGTGCGACTGGATTCGTGATTTCCTGTCAGCAAGGTCGCAGTTCGTAGTAATAGACGGCAAATCATCGAGTAAAACTGAAGTGATATCAGGTGTTCCCCAGGAAAGCGTCCTGGGACCACTGCTGTTCCTAATCTATATAAATGAAGACCAGTGTCAGTTACAAAGCGATTTAGAAAAGATTGCTATGTGGTGTGGCAGGTGGCAGTTGACGCTAAATAACGAAAAGTGTGAGGTGGTCCACACGAGGTCAGAAAGAAATCCGTTGGAATTCGATTACTCGATAAATAGTACAATTCTCAAGGCTGTCAATTCAACTAAGTACCTGGGTGTTAAAATTACGAACAACTTCAGTTGGAAAGACCACATAGATAATATTGTGGGGAAGGCGAGCCAAAGGTTGCGTTTCATTGGCAGGACACTTAGAAGATGCAACAAGTCCACTAAAGAGACAGCTTACACTACACTCGTTCGTCCTCTGTTAGAATATTGCTGCGCGGTGTGGGATTCTTACCAAGTGGGACTGACGGAGGACATCGAGAGGGTGCAAAAAAGGGCAGCTCGTTTTGTATTATCACGTAATAGGGGAGATAGTGTGGCAGATATGATACGCGAGTTGGGATGGGAGTCATTAAAGCAAAGACGTTTCTCGACGCTGCGAGATCTGTTTACGAAATTTCGGTCACCAACTTTCTCTTCCGAATCATCATCATCATCATTTAAGACTTTTTATGTCTTTCAGCGTTCAGTCTGGAGCATAGCCCCCCTTATAAAATTCCTCCATGTTCCCCTATTCAGTGCTAACATTGGTGCCACTTATTATGTTAAAGCTATTACTTCAAAATCATTCTTAACCGAATCCAGGTACCCTCTCCTTGGTCTGCCCCGACTCCTCCTACCCTCTACTGCTGAACCCATGAGTCTCTTGGGTAACCTCGCTTCTCCTATGCGTGTAACATGACCCCACCATCTAAGCCTGTTCGCCCTGACTGCTACATCTATACAGTTCATTCCGAGTTTTCCTTTGATTTCCTCGTTGTGGACACCCTCCTGGCATTGTTCCCATCTACTAGTACCTGCAATCATCCTAGCTACTTTCATATCCGTAACCTCAACCTTGTTGATAAGGTAACCTGAATCCACCCAGCTTTCGCTCCCATACAACAAAGTTGGTCGAAAGATTGAACGGTGCACAGATAACTTACTCTTGGTACTGACTTCCTTCTTGCAGAAGAGAATAGATCGTAGCTGAGCGCTCACTGCTCTTCCGAATGCGAAAATATTTTGTTGAAGCCAATCTACATATGTAGGAATGATCATCAAAATAAAATAAGAGAAATCAGAGTTCGAACAGAAAGGTTTAGGTGCTCGTTTTTCCCGTGCGCTGCTCGGGAGTGGAATGGTAGAGAGATAGTATGATTGTGGTTCGATGAACCCTCTGCCAAGAATTTAAATGTGAATTGCAGAGTAGTCATGTAGATGTAGATAGTAACAGTGCCGGGTGAGTGTTCCGTGTTGAGGGACTTTAAGGTCAGTACGGTCACGAGCCGTTAAGCGCCCCCCCCCCCCCCCCACACACACACACACACCACGATACGTGCAGCGTCAGTACGATGGTGTTGGACTGTGATCCTGGATGCATTACGTCTCGCCAGCCCTCGCCGTATGGCGGTACGTCCACAGCCACTACTGAGACTGACTCGGCTCTCATCCGAGAAGAGCACCCGATCCACCGCTCACTGGTCGAGGCCCTGTGCTCTCGGCATCACCGCAGAAGGTGCCGTCGCAGTCCTTCTGGTGGGGGGCAGAGACCACGCCACGCAGTCGCCGTGCTGAGGTGAGGTGAAGCTTCAGCCTGCGTGCCTCGCAGTTGGGTTACATGTGACTGTAACTGTACCCGCAGCTGGACCAGGGACGATCCCTGCTCGTTGCACAAAGTAGCGGTCATCTGACCGTGGCCGACCACCCACTCTCCTCTGGGCAACAGTGAGGTTTGGAGAGCGTCCCACGCACGTGAAGAAGGAATACAAACTGCTACGTTACCTTCATGTATCTTGTCCTTGCATTACGCAGAGCTGAGCGTGAACTACTTGGGGATATGGATTGAAGTGCGGGAGCCTGCTGTGGCCTCCCATGCGTGCGCACACAGCTGGACCTTACATGGCGTGACGTCACAGTGACTATAGCGCCAAATGCAACTACCCCGACTACACCCCCCTCCCCCCCTCCCCCCCCTCTCCCCCCCCAGCACATGGTGGTTGAAGGAGCGGGAAAGGACTGTGTGAGTGTGTGTAACAAATAACTGCTGAGATGGTTGACGTCTATTGGAATATTTTGCCGCGTACACCGTACATGAACGAACTGTATTCTTCCCACACTCTCGCTACACCATGAGCATGTCTGCTTTTTCTGCACTGGTAAATCCCATCGTTCACTAACGACCTACTGCTTGGACCGTCACACACTAACTCACTAGCAAGTCGCAATGCTTTCAAGACACATGCAATCACAATGAAAGCAAAGATAAAAACTTTGTATCTAGCAACAAACAAGTGTCGGTGTGGAAACCTCTAACTATACCGTATTTCGTACACGTCTCGCGCTATAGTCCTGCAACAAACAACACTAACATTCTAATTTACCCTACTTTTAGTTTGTTGATGTCAATAGGCATTGTTCCATTTGAAAAGTGTGTAATTGCACAAAAAATACACTTTTCAAGTACTGTTATACTCTCTTTACTGGCTAACAACACGAGTTCCTCACTACCAACCCATTTGTGAAAACCTCAAATCAATAGCTCTTTTCATTTTCACTATACTTGCGGTTCAAGTTTTAGGTTTTTCACCCTGTGTATTGATTTTTTAGCTCAGATGTTTCGAAGATCATCATGTATGTTAGATTTCATTTAATGCAGCCGTCTGATTTCATGTAATTTATCGAATTTCATCTCATGATGAGTTACGCTATGTGAGCTGCAATGACTACCCAATAAATTTGTATTTCAAATTACCATCCATTAGGAATGTCGAATGCACTCAACAACTGTTATGTGACTTTCAAAATGGAGGAAAGCAATGAGTCGTCCTCTCCTTTCAGGCTTTATTAAAGCAAATCTAGATTTCGGCTAGTAACTAGCCATTATGAATGCAGTTTTTCGAAGTTTTATTGAACGCCCTAGTACGTCAAACCCATGTTGTTCAGGGACCTGACACCGTTCATTCAAGACTTGGATCAGCTGTCACAGGAGCCCGAACAAAGGGTTTGACGTGCTAGGACACCCATTAAAACTTTGAAAGACTGCATTGATAATGTCTAGTTAGTAGCCGAAATCTATATTTGCTTTAATAAAGCCTGAAAGGAAAGCACGACTCATTGATTTTCTCCATCATTTTCAAATTTGTATTTAGTATTTACTCGTTCTTTTCCAGTCATTTACTACGCTTTCTACGCCTGCAGGTATCTGTTAGATATCTACGTTTACATCTATATCTATATGGATGTTCTGCAAATCACATTTAAGTGTCTGGCAGAGAGTTCATCGAACAACCTCCAGAAGCCTCTACTATTCCAATGTTGTATAGAAAAAGAAAGAACAAACACCTACATCTTTCCGCACGAGCTCCGATTTCCCTTATTTTATCATGGTAGTCGTTTCTCCCTATGTAGGTCGGCGTGAACAAAATATTTTCACACTTGGGTGGAAAAAGTTGGTGATTCGAATTTCGTGAGAAGATTGCTCCGCAACGAAAAATACATTTGTTTTAATGATGTCCACCCAAAATCCTGTATTATTTCAGTGACACTCTCTTCCCTATTTCGCAATGATACAAAACGTGCTGTCCTCCTTTGAACTTTTTCGATGAACTCCGTCAATCCTATCTGGTAAGGATCCCACTCCGGGCAGCAGTATTCTAAAAGAGGACGGACAAACGTAGTTTAGGCAGTCTCTCTAGTTGATGTGTTATATTTTCTAAGTGTCCTGCCAATAAAACGCAATCTTTGGTCTGCCTTCCCTACAACAATTTCTGTGTGTTGCTTCCAATATAAGTTGTTCGTAATTGTAATTTCTAGGTATTTAGCTTAGCTTACGGCCTTTACATTTGACCGATTTATCGTGTAACCGAAGTTTAACGGGTTCATTTTAGCATTCACGTTGACCACCTTACACTTTTCTTTATTTAAGGTCAATCGCCAATTTTAGCACCATACACATATCTTTTCTAAATAGTTTTGGAATTTGTTTTGATCTTCTGATAAACAACGGCGTCATCTGGAAACAACCTATGACGGCTGCTCAGATTGTCTCCCAAATCGCAAACAGGGAACAGCAAGGAGCCTATAACAGTGCCATGGGGAGCGCCAGAAACCACTTCTGTTTTACACGATGAATTTTAGTAAATTACAACGAACCGTGACCTCTCTGGCTGGACATCACGAATCCAGTCACTTAACAGACTATATTCCATAAGCACAGGATTTCACTACAAGCCGCTTGTGTGGTACAGTGTCAAAAGCCTTCCAGAAATACGGAATCGATCTGAAATCCCCTCTCATTAGGACTCAACACTTCATGCGCGTAAAGAGGTAGTCGTGTTTCACAGGAACGATGTGTTCTAAACGCACGTTGCCTGTGTGTCAATAGACAGTTTTCTTCGAGGTAATTCATAATGTTCCAAAATTGTGCTGCGTATCGACGTTAATGATATAGGCCTGTAATTTAGTGGATTACTCTTACTACCTTTCTTGAATATTGGTGAGATCTGTGCAACTTTCCAATCTTTGGGTAGTGATCTTTTGTCAAGCGACAGGTTGTATATGATTGTTAAGTATGGAGCTAGTTGCATCAGCATACACTGAAAGGAACCTAATTTGAATATAGTCTGGGCCAGAAGACTTGCTTTTATTATGTGTATAACGTGATTCACGACTCCTAGGATATATACTTGTATGTTACTTACGTTGGCAGCTGTTGTTAATTGGAATTCTAGAAAATTTACTTTGTCTTTTTTTGTGAGGGCATTTCGGAAGGCTGTGTTTAGTAACTTTGCTTTCGCGGGACTGTCTTCGATAGTATCTACTTTGCTATTGTGCAGGGAAGGCATTGATTGCGGCCTCCCGCTTACGTACTTCACATACGACCAGAATCTCTTTGGAATTTCTGCCAGGTTTCGATACAAAGTTTCCTCGTGGAAACTATTATAAGCATCTCGCATTGAAGTCCGCGGTAAATTTCGAGCTTCTGTAAAAGATCGCCACTCTTGGAGATTTTACGTTCGTTTAAATTTGGCATGATTTTTTCGTTGTTTCTGCAACAGTGTTCTGATTCGTTTTGTGTGCCGAGGAGGATCAGCTTCGTCGTTTCTTAATTTATTTGGCATAAATCTCTCAATTGCTGCCGATACTAGTTCGTTGAATTCAAGCCACATCTATTCCACACTTACGCTGTTAATTTGGAATGAGTAGACTGTCTCTCAGGAAAGCTTCAAGGAATTTTTATGTGCTGTTTTGAATAGGTATATTTTTCGTTAATTTTTGGAGGATTTGGGGGGTTACAATATGTCACATCGCTACGACCGCACTGTGTTCACTCCTGTATCCGTTTTGATGCTCGTTATTAACTCGGGATTATTTGTTGGTATAACGGCAAGTGTGTTTTCACAACCGTAAGATAAGATTGCTTTTCGTATGTCGTCCTCATATTGTGGAGGAGTTATAAATAAAATACACGGCAAGCGAGAAAGGGATTATTGAAAGTCAGCTTGCGTTACGCTAAAAATATTGTGTGTCAGTTTAGTGTTGATCAGAATAGATTAAGAGCGAAATGGCTGAGTACTTTCAGTTCTCCTCAGCTGTTTGAAAATCCAATAATGTAAGAGGTTTATCAGCACAGTAATTCATTAAATTTTTCTAAGGGGACGTTTCAACAGTCCAAGCTCACCACTTTCATGAGTTAGGATGGACTGATGGGGGCAACACAAACGACCAGTCCCCGGGAACAGAAAATTACCAACCCGTCCGGGAACCGAACCCATGACTCGGTGATCCAGAGGTATCAACGCTAGCCACTAGACCACGAGCTGCATTCGAGTACACAGAAGGTGGCATTAGAGTATGTGGGTGCTTCCCATGGTTAAGATGTGACCCACATGTCGCGCTGAAGAAAACCCCAAATGCCGAATGATACAAATACATCTTACGGCATTGTGCACTGCGTACGGTGGAGGAACACTTCGGAGATGGCTACTGCTCGTATCGGCATGACAGTGCACCCTGTCACAAGGCAGCATCAGTGAGGCGATGGTTTGTAGACATTATTACCGTCTAAGTGGACTGGCGTGCCCGGAGTCCTGACGTTAACCCAGTGGAACAGCTTTGGGGTTAGTCAGAACGTCGGCTTCGCTCCAGGACCCATCATTCCACACTACCATCATCTCTGGCTTCAGTTCTTGAGGGAGAACGTGCTGCCATTTCTCCATAGACGTTCCGATATGTCACTAAAAGTGCCCCCAGCAGATTTCAAGCCATCGTAAAGGTAAAGGGAGGAGACACACCTCACTAACGTCCACTAATAGCATGTGGGTAATTTTGACCACATAGTGTGCACGTTTCCAAGCAGTTCATGAAGTCTGAAGTAGAGGTGCCTTCGGCGTTTGTAATATGTGTGGAGGGACAGGAGTGAAAATTCCGAGTATCTCAATGAAAATAAAAACAAAATAGCAACTAGTTTTTTTATGAATTCAGGAAGTATCCTTTAATAACCTGTTAAGCATTTCGAGCATATTTTGTTCATCATAATGCGACTTTTTTGTATGAATAATAAAATGAAACCCGGCGGTAGGACGTGTGTGTGTGTGTGTGTGTGTGTGTGTGTGTGTGTGTGGGGGGGGGGGGGGGTTGAGGAGGGTGGAGCGAGAGTACGACGTCTACTTCTGTCATTGTTTTTATGTTCAGCTGTATTTCATTGAATGAAAACGGAAATGTTGAACACACAACGATACTTCTGCCTTCGTTAGTATGCTGCAGTAGTTCAACACAAAACCATGTCTAATTTTATTCTGCCATCGTCTTTCATTTTATACTAGTACTATGCTATTACTCTGGCACAGTATGTTATTTTATATTTCCCTTTTTATACCAGTACAACTTTATACTACTATCCAGTAAAAGGATACATTTCATGTACAACAACGTGTACTGACGTGTTAACGTAATTCCTCTTCGTCTCATATCCACCATTACCATTTTATCTTAGTTTTTATCTATACGAACGCGGCTATTTATGACACGTAATCACTTTGGTTTGTCCTCATCTGATTACTACCTCTTGTTTCTTCACGTTTGTCATATGCTGTAACTGAGGACACTTTATTTTACATTAAAGATGTGGATATATTTTTACATCTTTTTCTGCTTTACTTTTGAGGTTTGACATATTACGTCGTTTAACAGTATTATACTGAAGATATACGGTGTAAATATTTTATGTTTAGTCCATGCCTCGACATATGTATTAATGATACTGTAACCGTGCATATGTGTGACACCCATGTATTTATGTCGTACTTTTTGACCCAACTGTTACTAAGAGGCAGACACATTTTTGAAATCGTATCGATGGTAGCAAGATCCTTTTACTTGTATTCTCTGATTGACATTTCAAATTTTCCAACGTAAACTGCACATGTGACAGTTCGTTGGATGACTGTGTGCACTGTGTTTCGTAGGAAACATTGCAAGGTTTGGTTTGCTAGTCCTTATGGCTAGATCTTACATTTAACAATGTGGTAATACTTTTGCTCTCATGAGCACCTTTATATTTTAGACAAGAACTTTTGACTACTGTGCTTTGCACAATTATGCATTGCACGCGACTTTTAAATTAATGACGACGATGAAGTCACATATGTTATCTGACGTAAATATTACGTTTGTGTAATGGTACGTCCTCTATAATACATGATTTGTGTTCAGCTTTTTTTTTTTGCTTTGGTATGGTGTTATATTTTCAGACACATATGAGAGTGGACACTGCCAAATTGGGTAGTGTGAAAAATAAAAACGTTTTATACACAGTTTGGCGGAAAAGTTTCTTTCTTCAAATAAACCCATATGTAAGACCTCTGGCATGCAGAGAAGTGACTGCGTCCAGATTATATTAGACACAGTTTGCCAATTATCAGTCTTATGGTAATCGTGGTGGCTACTTTTGGCAGAGAAAGACCTTGGAAGTTGTGTAATACATACCCTATTACAGAAGACGATACATAGATTTTTATTAACACTTGCAGTATACCGGTGAATTTTGATTTTCTTAGTACATCACAACAAAGCTACTTACACATGTTAAACAACAGTTTTCAAAGATGGCACTGAAAGTTTCAAAGCACATGTCAACTTATGCAGGTGTTTCAACATTACAATGATAGCAAATAATTTACATTTTAAGAAACAGAACTTTACAGTATATTTTTATTTACATATTCTGCATAAACAATAATATGGCCTTTAAAACTCTTACAAATACGAGTTTCTGTTGTGTTGACGTAATGCAGCTGCTTGCGTAACAACGGAAAATGGTGATGGAGCTGTTATTTACAAACGGACATTTGCGTAATAAAAACGCTATAAAATGGAATTTATAACTATGTCCTTCATTAGTTTGTGTTAGATTACTTAAAATTTTTTTCATTATGGGTGCAACACATTAACCTGTTTACGAGCAAAATTTGCTCAAAATGCTTAGCAACACATTAAATTAGGAAATATATAAATAATGTGACTGCGTGAGAGAGAAGGATGTACTGTCTCCATTATTACTGTGTTTTGGATAAAGTAGTTCGGGAATGGAGAAAAATAACAGAAAAACAGGCAATAAATAAACTGAACCTCGAAGAAAGAAAGAGAACCTTGAGACCGACTGCTTTGCCTTTGCTGAAGATTTGGCCATCTTAGCAGAGATCCTACGGGATTCATCGAAACGAATGAAAATTCTCCAACATGTAGTAGGAAAAACTGTATTACAAATTTCTTTCGAAAAAATCGTGGGGCCATACACGAGCAACGTTAAAGGTGCACGAAAATATATAAATCAAAATAAAGAAATTTTCAGAATTTAAATAACTAGGAGAAATAATCCATTGAAATGGTATGGACACAACAGCTCACACACACAGAACCAGAAAAATAGAAATGGTATTACCCTGAAGAACACGTACAGTAAACAATCCCTATCTGTTAACACAAGCCCGACACATTGCAATGTGGAGACTAAAACCGGGCGTCGTAACGCCTCACAATGGCGCACCCTACTCACAGTAATACCGTCAAATAATTTGGAGGATGTAGAAACATGAAGAGTTAGTTGAGCATAAAAATGAGATTTGGAAATTGAGTAGGTATATGAAAAAACTGAGAATATAATTCAAACAGTGTAAGCATTACATTTCATGGCCACTAAAAAAAAGGGGGGTGGGGAACTGGAGTCTGGCAAAAAAGAGTTCAGCTTCTTTGACAAAACTCCAAAAACTCAAACTGCGTGGTTTATAGAAGTTGGAAATAACGTAGACATAGAAGAGAGGTTCAACACGTCAATGGCTTCCAGAAGAAAACACAGAAAAAGGAGGAGGAAGATTGAAAGAAGAAAGAAGAGAACAATCGAGAGAAGAATGAAGAAGTACGGGGAAACCAAAAAGGCAAGAAAAAGAATACCAATTCGTAAATCAGCTGTTGTATATGGTCCTAAATGGCCAAAATCTAATAGTAATAATGTAACTATTAGAACTGCAGAACACTCAATAATACAGCATTTAAACAGTACAGATGAATAAGTAATGGGAGGAAGCGAGACGTGGCACGGAAGCCCACGGTGGTCAGCTGTCGCGACTGCTGACGTGTGCTGAGTGGGCAGTGTAGGGAAGGAGGGAGGGAGGGAGGGAGGAAGGGGTCCAGTGGGATTTCCCACGCCGAGCCGGCCTCCGCTTTTGTGGCTCCCGAGGGCAGAATAAATTAATTTCGCATTCCGTCGCAGTTTCAGCCGAACCGCAGAGGACATCCACGCCCCCTCGCTGGCTTTTAAATTCTCCCCTAACGCCGTCTCCCGTGCCGTTCGTGTGCAAAAGCTCCGGTTTGAAATTCAGTGCAGCGCCTGAGTTTATGCACTGCCGAGACGCCGGATAAACAATGAAAAATGTCTCAGATTCAAAATGATGCCGGAGTATGAGAGTGTCTTCTGACAGCCGTGCAACCACACACAATCACTACGCACATATGGTTTTACAAGGTTTGTGAATGTTTTTTATGGATAAATGAGGTGGCTCTAGGGGAAGCGAGATTAGGAAACGAGACGCTGAAAGCAGTACACCAGCTTTGCTATTTTGGCAGAAAAATAATCGACTAAAACAATGGTTAAGAAGATGCAGAGTTCTGGACTGGTAATGAAAAGATAAGCTTTTCTGGAAAAGGGAAATATAATTTTACATCATGCTGCTGTAGACTACCAGAAAGAGATAAAAGTTTTTATCGTTTGGGTAAACTTTAAAATTGTTTTGTTATTGCTTGCGTCTATAATGTATTTTTGAAATGTAGTACCCGGCCGAGAGGTTCTAGACGCTTCATTCTGGAACCGCGCGGCCGCTACGGTCACAAGTTCGAATCCTGCCTCGGGCATGGATGTGTGTGATTTCCTTGGGTTTGTTAGGTTTAAGTAGTTCTAAATTCTAGGCGACTGATGACCTTGGCTGTTAAGTGCTCAGAGCCATTTGAAAGGTAGTATAATAACGTCTTCCAAACGGAGAGTTTAGTGTCTAAACGAGTTGCACAATAATAAAAACTTTTTTGAGGTTATGGCGTATTTACATTAAAATGTATTTCACAAAAGGAGTCCAGCACGACTTAAGGAAGAGTTTTCTAATTATAGAAGTTAGTACACTCATCCCCGAAGCTATTTGTCAAGAGAGTAGCCTTGAACGGAAGTTAAATGTGTGATTAATGTGGAAATGTTTTCGACCTGAATATGACCGCACTACGGGCATTAACAGACTCTGGGCCGGCCGCGGTGGTCTCGCGGTTATAGGCGCGCAGTCCGGAACCGTGCGACTGCTACGGTCGCAGGTTCGAATCCTGCCTCGGGCATGGACGTGTGTGATGTCCTTAGGTTAGTTAGGTTTAAGTAGTTCTAAGTTCTAGGGGACTAATGACCACAGCAGTTGAGTCCCATAGTGCTCAGAGCCATTTGAACCATTTTGAATAGACTCTGAGTCTGGAGTGTAGATGCATGGGACTTCCGTATCGGAAACCATAAGGAAGCGCAGCATTCCGAGAGCCACAGTATTCCGAGAGTGTGACTAGAGTACCGAATTTCGGGCACTACCGCTCAACACAGACAAGGCACTGGCCGACAGCCTTCATGTAACGACCGAGAACAGTGGCGTTTCCGTAGAGTTGTCAGTGCTAACAGACAAGCAACACAGCCTGAAATAACCGCAGAAATCAATGTGGACGTACGACGAACGTGTCCGTTAGGGCAGTGCGGCCAAATTTTGCGTCAGTGGGCTGTGACAGAAGACGACCAATGCGTGTGCCTTTGCTAACAGACATCGCCTACAGCGCCTCTCTTGGGGTCGTGGCCATATCGGTTGGCTCCTAGAGGACTGGAAAACCGTGGCCTGGTCAGACGATTCCCGACTGTAGTTGGTAAGAGCTGACGGTAGGGTTCGAGGGTGGTGCAAACCACCAACTAGTTGACAAGGCACAGTGCAAGCTGTTGGTGGCTCCATTATTGTGTGAGCTGTGTTTACTTGAAATGGACTGGGTCCTCTGGGCCAAGTGAACCAGTGTGTGACAGCAAATGGTTCTGTTCGAGTTCATAGCGACCATTTGCAACCATCGATGAACTTCATGTTACCAAGCAAAGATGGAATTGTTATGGATAACAATGTGCCATGTCAACAGGCTACAAGTGTTCGCGATTGATTTGAAGGACATTTGGAATAGTTCGAGAGAATGGTTTGCCCACCCAGATCATCCGACGTGTAAGGTGTCAGGCAAATCCAACACCTTCCATGAAAACCCTGACATGATAAGCAAATCCAGATGTATGTCACATAGCTCCGAATAAATCGTGACATTAAATTAACCGAAGTAATACGACGAACGAGTGAGCAAATGGAATACCACAGACTAACACAAGAATACCTAAATGCATGTCGTACCTTCCCACCGTGAGGTAGACGCTGTTCTGAGGGGAGAAACGAGGACAGAAGCCGAGAGCAGAACCGTGTTAAGCTAGAAGGCCCTACGATAAGGGACGGACACCCACGTCTCCAGCTAACCACTAGGGCTCACCACCCGCACGTTTTAGCGTGAGACTTTTTCGCGTCTCTGTTACGACAAGGACCACCCCCCAGCCCATGTTAAAAGCTAGAGCCCTCCAGAAGAACAGTATAGATCTTACGATAACGCTAAAAGGACCACATCAGCTGCAGGTTTTAGCGTGAGACTTTTTAGCGTCTCTGTTACGTTGCAAACTTTAAAAACATTGCCCCACCACGAAAAGTATAACGTTTCTCATTGGATAGACAGAATTTTTGTACGCGGAGTTTAAGGTTAACATTGAGACCCTGATTGGTCAGATGAAAACATAGCCACATAGTTTTTTTAAACTAACTTCGGTAAATTGTAGTAAGGAGAAGTTAAGAGAGAGTTAGTTCCGAGACGGCGAGCTGGATGGCTGGTGCGCCGGCCGCTGTCGCCCTGACGCTGCCTAAACACCGACAAGGTAATGAACGCACGCGATGCCGCATTTTTGAGCGCATAAGGCTTCACTCAGAACTGCAGAAGACTCATCTGTTACACTCCCTTCTTGCGTAATACTAGTGTCGATCGTTAATTAAAACTCATGGTATTCACATTTGCCACTTGAAGAAAAGATCTGAAATGCGATGATTTTGCTTTTATATAGTTATTGAGAAGCCACATCAGCCACTGTAATTTACGACGAGTTAGATACGTAATTAAAGATAATTGAGGGTCACTGTAGACCATTTTGATAGTTTTCTCTTTTGTGAAACATAAATTAAACCGAGATTATAGGTGTGATATGGCATAGGTCATCCTTCGATCGATCTTTTACAGGGAGTGCAGTGGAGCTGACGCTGAGATAATTTAGTATTTGGTTATATCATCACTAGTCTCACTGAACTCTTCTGAATTCTACATGTCATGTGTGGTCTCGCGTCTCCTTACCAGCAGCAGGTCCCAGGTTCAAACTAGTTACTTCCCTGAAAAACACGCTCAGAACGTCGTTGCGCGAAAGTGGTAGGGAAACACGATATAGTACAAACAGACACCGCCATGAATGATTAGAGACGTCAATCCCATCGAACTTTTACGGTATATAATCGAGAGATCAGCTCGTCCACAAAATCCTGCACCGGCAACGCATTCGCTATTATGGACGGCTGTAGAGGCAGCGTGGCTCTGAATTTCTGCAGGAGACCTCCAGCAACTTGTTGAGTCCATTCTACAACGAATTCCTGCACTGTGCAGGAAAAAGGAGGTCCGACACGATACTGGCGGGTAGCCCATGACTTGGGTCAACTCTACATTCTAAAACCTCTACATTCTAATCTACAGTTAGCAACTGACTCGGCAACTTCAGCAATAAAGTTATATACTATTTTTACTATTTGATATTAAATGTAGAATGAATTAATATCTGAATTTCCTGTCCATGAATGGCATCTGTTCCTCGTTCCTGTATCCACTAAAGAACTACACAGCGTGCAGAGGACGTCCTAACACACAGCATGTTGCGTCGGGCAGTTTGTATGCGAAAATTATCTTGTTTTAACATCACCTACCTCTTGCTAGAACGGTAAAAGAACGGGTCTAATAACATTCTGCACCTATAGAGTACCGGTTAGCGTCCCCTCCAGAAACACCAAAGGAGTACGCGTGTTGCAGCTTATCCCACCCCACATCATAAAGCCTACGGTGAGCCAGTGTGTCGTGGGTGAATGCATTCTAAGAGACAGCGCTCATCAGGTCTCCGTCTTACGTGAAAACGACCGTCACTTGCGTGCAGGTAGAATGCTTTCATCGCTGGAGACCACGATACTCGTGCCATCTTCCAAGTGATCCTATGGCGGAACAAGAGGCACCATGCCCTTCAGTGCTGTGGCGTGAGTGGGAGACGGGCTAGAGGTGTGCTAATGAAGTTCACAACAGTTTGTGTTGACAGATCTGGGCTCACAAACTCTTATCTGTGTTGCGGTAGCTGTACAGTTTGCCGCTGCGTCTGTGCTGTGTGGTCATGCAGAACCTCGTCGACTGGTGTGAGGATGTTCACGTGACCACTGATACCAACATCGTAGCTCAAATGACGCAGCACGCCCAACTTGAGTGGCAATTCTCCGAAAGGACCATCGGGTTACACGGAAGGCCACAGGCTGACCCATTTCAAACTCGCTCAGTCGACACCAGGAACCACGAGAGCGTCTCCTTGTCACGGATGAGTGCGTGCTTCACATGTTTGCCTCACACTGAGCCTTCTGGTTGTCACCATTCGTATTAAAATGTAGACACAGATGGCGCTCTGATAGCTATGCCACCAAGCTGTCTGTCGGCGGTGGACGACGTTGAAACCATTATAAATACATCTACTGTCCCACATGTGGCATATGCTGTCCGGGGGGAGGGGGGGGGGGGTTGTTTTGGGGAAGGAGACCAGACAGCGAGGTCATCGGTCTCATCGGATTAGGGAAGGACGTGGAAGGAAGTCGACCGTGCCCTTTCAAAGGAACCATCCCTGCATTTGGCTGGAGCGATTTAGGGAAATCACGGAAAACCCAAATCAGGATGGCCGGACGCGGGATTGAACCGTCGTCGTCCCGAATGCGAGTCCCGTGTGCCAGCCACTGCGTCACCTCGCTCGGTCTTTCCAGGTATATTAATTTTTGTCACCGCTGTATTCAATTTAAAATTAATAGACTGAATGAGAAAGTGGTGCAATTGCTGGAAACGTCTTTTGTTTATTGCAAAGCATCACCTGCATTGCGTACTTTCCGTACTCCACAAAAATAAATATGTATTCAATAAGCGGGACTAGAGCCTCCTATCAGTAAATAGTGCACATTCAAAATACTAGTTCTTTAGTTATAAGACAAAGCTTTAATCTGTCATTAATCAAACAGTCAATCTGTTCCCAGATTTATTACTCTTTAAAATAAATCTTTACCTAAGAAGCAAATAATTGAATGCACCTGCATATATCTGCACAAGGTAAAACGCTGTAGGATGTATCAACTGGAACAAAGATTGCAGTGTGCTGAGTAAATTACTAACAGTAACAGTGAAGCGCAACTGAACGTCGAGTGTAAATTTATTTTACTACAGACAGTTATATAAGTACTACACAGGTACATAAAAATGTAATGGTTACTGGTGCCTGCCTTAAATAGGCACCTTGCTTCATGGGCTTGCACAATGAAGAGCCAAAGAAACTGGTACACCTGTCTAATGTCATGCAGGGCCCTCGCGAGCACACACAGGTGCCACAACACGACGTGGCCTGAACTAGACTAATCTCTGAAATAGTGCTGGAGAGAACTGAGACCATGAATCCTGCAGAACTGTCCATAAATCCGTAAGAGTCCAACGGGGTGGAGGTCTCTTCTGAACAGCACGCTGCAAGGCATCCCAGATATGCTTAATAATGTTCATGTCTGGGGAGTTTGCTGGCCAGCGGAAGTGTTTAAATTCAGGAGAGTGTTCCTGGAGACAGTCTGTAGTAATTCGAGATCTGTGGGGTGTCGCATTGTCCTGCTAGAATTGCCGAAGTTTGTTGGAATGCACAATGGACACGGATGAATGCAGATGATCAGACAGGATGCCTACGTACGTGTGACCTGTCAGAGTCGTATCTAGACACATCAGGGATCCCATATCACTCCAACTGCACACACACCATACCATAACAGAGCCTCTACCAGCTTCAACTGTCCCCTGCTGACATGCAGGATCCACGGATTCATGAGGGGGTCTCCATACCCGTATACTTTCGACCAGACAACATGTTTCCATTCGTCAACAGTCCAATGTCCGTGTTGACGGGCCCAAGCGAGGCGCAAAGCTTTGTGTCGTGCAGTCATCAAGGGTACACGAGTGGGCCTTCGGCTCGGAAAGCCCATATCGACGATGTTTCGTTGAATGGTTCGCACGCTGGCACTTGTTGTTGGGCCAGCATTTAAGTCTGCAGCAATTTGAGGAAAGGTTGCAATTCTGTCACTTTGAACGATTCTCGTCAGTCGCAGTTGGTCCCGTTCTAGCAGGATCTTTTTTCGGCCACAGCAGTGACGGAGATTTGATGTTTTACCGGATTCCTGATATTGACGGTACACACGTAACATGGACGCCTGGGAAAATCCCCACTGCATCGCTACCTCTGAGATGCTGTGTCGCATCGCTCGTGCGCCGACTACGATACCACGTTCAAACTCACTTAAATCTTGAGAAGCTGGCGGTGTGGCAGCAGTAACCGATCTAACAACTGCTCCAGACACTTGTTGTCTTATGTAGGCATTGCCGACAGCAGTGCCGTATTTTGCCTGTTTACATTGAATACGCATGCGTATACCACGTTATTTGGGGCTTCAGTGTAAATCATTAGGGTCTAAAAAAATAACAGTAACTCAGTGGTAAGGAATCACAAAAACACTTAGCATTCACAATAATACCTCGTAGTAGATAGAAAATAAACTAGAACTGCAACATGAACACATGGGGTTGAAGAAACAAAAGTCATATAGAGCAACGGACAGGAATTATGGAATAAAGATGAAACTAACGAAACAGAAGAACAAATAGCACGAGATGCGACAGGCATACGCACCTCCATGTCGAGGAACACGACTTCTGAAAGAGTATAGCTCACACACCACGCTCCCACATTCCTAAGTTCTGGCTGAAAAGTACCAGTAATACAGAACAATTACAAATATTCTACCACTGCCTGTTCTGAATAAAATATTCTGCATAACTATAATGTTCTGAGGCTGCGACAGGAATGGGTTAAGACTTCAGCCGTGCTAAAAGTTACACAAACTTCTTTACCACACTCACTACTGCAATCGAGATCCCACGAACAACCTCTCTCTTCAGAAACTCAGCTACGAGTGAAGAACACACTACCGAAACCAGGGACCACACAGGTAGCAGAATTCATCACAGAAAATCCTTTCCTGACAACTTACGCTCAGTTGTGCTTCGACAAGAAGGAATGAAACCTCTTTGGGGTCACTCGAAGCCTACACAAAAGTTAGCTAAACTGCCACAATAGCAGACAGGAAATTTTCCCGCCATCAGACCCTATGAGACCCCAACATATAGACGCATTCACTCGCGCTAAAATTCAATGGGGTTAGGAATGAGATAGAAGGATAAAGTAAAACATTAAAATATCGTACTCAATTGTCAGAAAGGTGGAGAAAACACGGATACTTACTAAATCAACACAGGTGCGTTTAAAACAGATACGGAAGAATCATGAATTCAGAGAATGTATGGAATTGGGGCTAATAATTACACTTTCAGCTGCTAACACTTTCTCCTGGCATGATTTATAATGCGCACCGAAAGTATGAGGTGATAAAGACATTGAAAATACAGTTCCATTTTAGGGAAACATAATATAACGGCTCTTATAGAGACCTTTCAACGTCGTTGCGGCACTGACCGTTCACGTGAAGTTCTGGTCTTCGTCGTCCTGTCGTAGATTAGTATTGACAACAGTGTCATCATTTCGTATGTTTTTTTCCAGGACAGAATTGCCCGATTTTGCTATCCAATTAAGGCGTGGAAGACTTCTACACGTTGTTTATTTTTATTATTTTTTTATTATTATTTTCGGGAGTCAAGGTGCACAGAGCAAACTTTGCACATATTTTCTTTTCTTCAAAAAAATATGAAGAATGTCAATAACAAACTTCAGAGATGTTGCTCCAATGCGATTTGTGGTACAAAAATGATGACTCATTACAACTGCACGTACCCTATTTACCACTGCCTGCTTAGCCTGACTTGTCGAATGGACAGCTGTAGTTTCCAGTTCCCTTTTGAAGCTGCTACCGTAGTTACTGCGCTTACGTCACTTATATGTCAGAAATAGAAATCAGTTTCAGGACTTTTTGCACCGACGCTGTGTATGGAGGCAGACGAGTGCAGATGGTGGAAAGTTCGAACTCTAGTGCGGGTCGAAGTGTGACAAGGCGACAAGGCGACAAGGCGACAAGGCGACAAGGCGACAAGGCGACAAGGCGACAAGGCGACAAGGCGACAAGGCGACAAGGCGACAAGGCGACAAGGCGACAAGGCGACAAGGCGACAAGGCGACAAGGCGACAAGGCGACAAGGCGACAAGGCGACAAGGCGACAAGGCGACAAGGCGACAAGGCGACAAGGCGACAAGGCGACAAGGCGACAAGGCGACAAGGCGACAAGGCGACAAGGCGACAAGGCGACAAGGCGACAAGGCGACAAGGCGACAAGGCGACAAGGCGACAAGGCGACAAGGCGACAAGGCGACAAGGCGACAAGGCGACAAGTCATTGGATACCTCCTAATATCGTGACGGACCTTTTTCCTGGTGGAGTGCAACAGCTCGACATGGCACGGACTCAAGAAGTGGTTGGAAGTATCGAGAAGGGATACTGAGCCATGATGCCATTATAGCCATACACAGTGGCGAAAGTGTTACTCGGGCAGCATTTTGCGTACGAACTGACCTCTCGATTACGTTCCACAAATGTGATTCATGACGAGCTATCTGGGTCGCGAAAACATTCGCTCAAATTATGGAGAATGTTCTTGAAAGCAATGGCGAGCAACCCCGTGACATGGCAAATTGTCATCCACAAAAATTCCATCGCTCTTTGGAAACATGACGGTTATGAATGCGTGCAAATGGTCTCCAAGCATGCGAACATAACTCTTTCCAATCAATGACCGGTCCAGTTGGACCAGAGGACCCAGCCCAATGTAAACACAGCCCATACCATTATGGAACCATCAGCAACTTGCACAGTGCATTGCTGACGGCTCCATGGCTCTGTGTGGTCTGCATCACACTCTAACCCTACTATCAACTCTCACTGAGTGAGATCGGGACTCATCTGACCAGATCACGGATTCCCTGTCGTGTAGCGTCCAACAGATATCGTCACGAGCCCAGGAGAGGCGCTGCAGGCGGTCGTCTGCTGCCACAACCTACTCATGTAAGTAGAAAAGTTGTGCAATGTTTTCAAAGAGATAGTATCGACAGCAATTGAGAGATATATACCGCAGAAGTTAATGTGATAGTACTGATCTCCCATGGTACACAAAACAGGTCTGACGGTTGTTGCAGAAGCAACGAAAAAAGCGTGCCAAACTTAGAAGAACGCAAAATCCCCAAGATCGGCAAAGTTTTACGGAAGTACTTCAATGTGAGATGCTTTTAATAATTTCCACAACGAAATTCTGTCTCAAAATCTGTCAGAAAACCCGAAGAGATTCTGGTCATACATAAAGCACATCAGTCGCAAGAAGCAATCAATACCTTCACTGTGCGATAACAACGGTGAAGTCACTGATGACAGTGCCAGTAAAGCAGGGCTATTAAACACGGTTTTCAGAAACTCCTTCGCCAAAAAAAGAAGTAAATATTCCTGAAATCCAATCAGCAACAACTACCAAGATGAGAAATAAAGAAGTAGATATCCTCGGAGTAACGAAGCAGCTTAAATCACTTAATAAAGTCAAGGCCTCCGGTCCAGATTGTGTATCAGTCAGGTTCCTCTCAGAGTATGCTGATAAAATAGCTCCATATTTAGCAATTATATACAACCACTCGCTCACAGAAAGATCCGTACCTAAAGATTGGAAAATTACTCAAATCACACCAATACCCAAAACGGGAAGTAGGAGTAATCCGCTGAATTACAGGCCCATATCACTGACGTCGATTTGCAGTGGACTTTTGTAACATATGCTATATTCGAACATTATGAAGGACCTCAAAGAAAACGATTTATTGACACACAGTCAGCACGGTTTCAGAAAATATCGTTCTTGTGAAATTCAACTAGCTCTTTATACCCATGAAGTAATAAGTGCCATCGGAAGGGGATGTCAAATTGGTTCCGTATTTTTAGATTTCCAGAAGGCTTTCGACATCGTTCCTCACAAGTGTCTTCTAACCAAACTGCGTGCCTACAGAGTATCGCCTCAGTTGTGCGACTGGATTCGTGATTTCCTGTCAGAAAGGTCACAGTTGGTAGTAATAGACGGAAAGTCATCGAGTAAAACTGAAGTATTACCCGGCGTTCCCCAAGAAAGTGTTACAGGCTCTCTGTTGTTCCTGATCTATATTAACGATATAGGAGATAATCTGAGTAGCCGTCTTAGATTGTTTACAGATGATGCTGTCATTTACCGTCTTGTAAAGTCATCAGATGATCAAAACCACATGCACAATGATTTAGATACAATATCTGTATGGTGCGAAAAGTGGTAATTGACCCTGAATAATGAAAAGTGTGAAGTTATTCACGTGAGTACTAAAAGAAATCAGATAAATTTCGATTACGCGATAAATCACACAAATCTGAAGACTGTAAATTCAGGTAAATACTTAGGGATTACAATTACGAATAACCTATTTTGGAACGAGCACATAGATAATATTGTGGGTGGTGCGATTCATTGGCAGAACAGAAGGTGCAACAGGTCTACTAAAGAGACTGCTTACACCACGCTTGTCCGCCCTATTCTGGAGTACTGCTGTGCGGTGTGGGACCCGCATCAGGTGGGACTGACGGATGACATCGAAAAAGTACAAAGAATGGCAGATCGTTTTGTATTGTCGCGAAATAGGGGAGATAGTGTCACAGACAAGATACGTGAATTGGAGTGGCAATCATTAAAACAAAGGCGTTTTTCGTTGCGACGGGATCTCCTCATGAAATTTCAATAACCAATTTTCTTCTCCGATTGCGAAAACATTCTGTTGGCACCCACCTACAAAGGGAGAAATGATGATCACGATAAAATAAGAGAAATCAGGGCTCGCAAAGAAAAAATTTAAGTGCTCATTTTTCCCGCGTGCCGTTCGAGAGTGGAACGGTAGAGAGACAGCTTGAAGGGGTTCATTGAACCGTCTGCCAGGCACTTTATTGTGGATAGCAGGGTAATCACGTGGATGCAGATGTAGCTGCATTAACCTACTGATGCCTAACTTCGCCACGCTGCCCTAACGGATACGTTCGTTGTACGTCCTGCATTGATATCTGCCGTATATTCACACAGAGTTGCTTGCATGTTAGCACTGACAACGATACGCAACCGCTGCAGCTCTCGGTCGTTAAGTGAAGGCCGTCAGGCACAGCGTTGCCCGTGGTGAGAGGCAGAGCTCGAAATTTGGTATTCTCGGCAGACTCTTGACACTGTCACCTCGTGGTATTTAATTCCGAAATGGAATGTCCCATGCGTCTAGCTCCAACCACCATTCCGCGTTCAAAGCCCATTGATTCTCGTCGTGCGGCCACAATCATGTCGGACACCTTTTCACACGGATCACCTGAGTACGAATGACGGTTCCGCCAGTGCATTGAAGTTATATACCTCGCGAACGCGTTGCTACCGAATCTGTGTATGTGTATATCGCTATCCCGTGCCTTTAGCCACCTCAGTGTATACAAATGCAGACAGGTGCAGAGTGCAGAGTGTAGCGTGTAGCGTGTAGCGGTTCGAACCCGAATGGTGGACGGAGGCGCTGGACGTTCGTCGGAGGCGGAATCTGGGCCAAAAACATTGAACACGCAATGGCCACCACACTGCAGTTCAAAACGAGGCAGTGTATATAAGTATTTGCGTGGGTGGCCGTATCTGTACGAGGTCAGCGCATACCTGCGACGCGGTAATGAAATTCGCCCCGGGCCCGCAATATGGCAACTGGTGTGCGGGCTGCGAGGAATGCGAATGGCTGAGCGGCCTCCGGTAATCGGGTCGCGGTCTGCCGGCTGCGACCTCGTCAATGCTATCGGCCGTGGCCGCTCCAGCTGCTGCCTACACCAACACTGTCCAGCAGGCACACACACATCGAGCATTACAGCCCGCGAGGCAGTCAGCAGCAGATACAGACGCCCGTTCTTTGCGAGTCTCTGTTGGGGAGCACTGCAAGACATCACAACGACTGGCTTCAGTCAGTCAGTTTCGGGTTTCTTCGATCAGTCGCAAAATTAATCGTGACGATATGAAGGTAGTAATCTTTGGGCAAAAGTTTGAGCTTGAGAATATGTTCAAGATTCTGCAGCTACGCTATGACAAGAATATTGCTACGTAATTTTACAGGTCCATTCTTTTGCCTTTCTTATATAGAAGAGTCCCCTTCGCTATTTTCCAATCGCTTAGTACTTTGCACTGAGTAACAGATTGGCTATAAATGCAAGCTAAGTAAGGGGGTCGTTGCCGTAGGGTACTCACTGTAAAACCGAATTGGAATTCCATCCGGACGTTGTGACTGCTCTGTTTTCAACTCTTCCAGTTGCTCCTCTGAGCCAGCGACGCTCATTCCTGTGTCTACCATACGAGAGTGTGCGATATTCAAACGTTCATATGTTTGTTCGATCTCCTGCGTGAACGATCTCTTTAGAGGCGAAACTTGAATCTTCAGATTTCCTTTTTCAGTCTTAGCACACCAGAATGGTCAACAACATCATATAACTTTGATCTCCATGCTGAATGTCCTCTTCACAATACTGAAGCGTCAAAAAATCTGGTGGGCATACGTATTCAAATAAAAAGATAGGTAAACAGGCAGAATACGGCGCTGCAGTCGGCAACGCCTATATCACACAACAAGTTTCTGGCGCATTTGTTAGATCGGATACTGCTGCTATAAGGGCAGGTTATCAAGATAGAACTGAATTTGAACTTCGTGTTATAGTTATCTCACGAGCGGTGGATCACAGCATCTCTGAGGTAGTGATGAAGTGGGAATTTTCCCGTACGACTATTTTACGAGTGCACCGTAAGTATCGGGAATCTGGCAAATTATCAAATCTCTGACATAGCTGCAGCCGGAAAAAAATCATCCAAGAACAAGACGAACGACGACTGAAGAGAATCTTCCAACGTGACAAAAGTGCAACTCTTCCTCAAATTTTTTGCAGATTTCAATGCTGGCCCATCAACCAGTGTCAGCGTGCAAACCATTCAACGAAACATAATCGGTATGGGCTTTCGGAGACGAAGGCCGTCTCGTGTACCCTCGACGACTCAAAGCCTTACTCCTCGCCTGGGCCATCAACACCGACATTATTGGACGGTTGATCACTGGAAACATTTTGCCTGGTCGGACGAGTCACGTTTTAGATTGTGTCTAGCGGATGGACGTGTACAGATATGGAAAAAAACCTCATGAATCCATGGATCCTGCATGTCAGCAGCGGACTGTTCAAGCTGCTGGCGGAGGCTCTGTGTTGGTGTGGGACCCTTGATACGTCTAGATACGACTCTGACGGGTGACACGTACGTAAGCATCCTGTCTGATCATCAGCATACATTCATGTCCGTTGCGCATTCCAACTGACTTGAACAATTCCAACAGGACAATGCGGCGCACAACACGACCAGAATTGCCACAGAGTGACTCCAGGAACACTTTTCTGAGTTTGAACACTTCTGCCCGCCACCAAACTCCCCAGACATGAACATATTGAGCACATCTGGGATGCCTTACAACGTGCTGTTCAGCAGAGATCTCCACCCCTCGTTCTCTTGCGGATTTATGGACATTTATGCCGGATTCATGGTGTCAGTTACTTTCAGCACTACTTCAGACATTAATCGAGTCGTAGCTGCGTCTTGTTGGGGCACTTCTGTGTGGTCGCAGGGACCCTACACGATATTAGGTAGGCTTACCAGTTTCTTTGGCTCTTCAGCGTACTTTTGTACTAGCAAAAGTAAACTACAACCAACAACCTGCAGCATCCAGCTAGCAAAACTGTAACATAATACATAATGTCTCTGTTCCTCCTGGAGAGTGCAAACTCGAAGTTCCACACATTTCACACTTTGATATCCCACTACTGAAATAACTGTCAGATCGAATGTGGACTTTTAGTAACCAGGCCCAAGGCTTACTACGATAAAGAACTCCTCAAAAAAAATAGGAGTTTAATTTTGTCACCAACAGCAAGAAAAATCACCAAACGGCAGTATATTTTTAGAAATTATATTACTTAGACGACCAGTTTTGACGTCTCATTAATGCCATCTTCAGGCACTCCGTGTATAGACAATCAGATGCATCAGTGCATATATAATTGGAGCCATCACTACATGGATTCAATGAATTTTTTGTGGCATGTATATTTCGAAGACTAGGTACCAACTGCAGCTTTAGGTTGTCCACAGGTGTTTATCATTTACACCTCACTTTATCGAATGATTCGACAGCCTTAATTTGGCATCTAGGTGTCGTAGCTAGACAAGCAGCTATCGCCCATTATGTCAGCTACGCTGACAGCGACATGGATACATAGGTCATCGGACCACATTCAAAATTCTCTATTTTTACAATCTTGTATAGCGCGCGGAAAAAACGAACACCTATATCTTTCCGTGCGAGCTCCGATTTGCATTTTTCTATTCTTTTTTTTTTTTTACGGTGGTCGTTTCTTCCTATGTTGGTCGGCGTGAACAAAATATATTCACATTCGCTGGAGAAAGTTGGTGATTAAAATTTCTTGAGAAGATTCTGCCACAACGAAAAACGCCTTTGTTTTAATAAAGTCCATCCCAAATCCTGCATCATTTCAGTGACACTCTCTCCCTTATGAACTTTCTCAATGTGCTCAGTCACTCCTATCTGTTGAGGACCCCACAACGCGCAGCGGCACTCATAATGAGGGCGGATAAGCGTAGTGTAGGCTATGTTTCTAGGCAATCTGTAACATTTTCTAAGTGTTCCGTCAATAAAACTCATTTTCTAAGTGTTCTTTCCAATTTAAGATGTTCGTAATTGTAATTTCTAGGTATTTAGTTGAATTTACGGTCTTTACATTTGACTGATTTATTGTGTAACCGAAGTTAAACTGATTCCTTTTAGCATTCATGTGGATTATCTCACACTTTTCGTTATTTAGTGCCATTTTCCGATTTTGACACCACACCTGTATCTTGTCTACCTTCCATAAATCTAGAAATATGGAATCAATTTGAATTCCCTTGTGAGTAGCACTCAATTCTTCGTGTGAGTAAAAAGCTAGTTGTGTTTCACAAGAACGAGAGCCATGCACGAATTTCCTATTTGTTCCACAGGGGAGGCAGAAATAGGGTAGGTGTGGGCCTAGCATATGCGTGCGGTATAAAGAGGAAGACGCCTCTTTTGATACACCTGCCCGTACTTTCTCAGGTGGTATCGTGTCAGCTACAGGAGTGGAGAGGCGAAAATCAGGAAAGGTGAAAGAAACTGCTGTTCATTGTTACAACTAATGTTTAATGAGGAGACAGTGAGGGAAGGATAGTATTATCTCTATATGAAGTTGTTTGTCAACATATATGATTTGCTGATATCAACCAAAAGTCGAGAAAAGATAGTAGCAGTTGAGTAGTGTGCTTTATGGAGCAGAGATAGGCTGGACAGTGAAGGGGGAGGCGTGTTTATAGCGATAAGAAGTGCAATAGTATCGAAGGAAATTGACGGAGATTCGAATTGTGAAATGATTTGGGTGAAGGTCACGGTTAAAGCAGGCTCAGACATGGTAATTGGATGTCTCTATAGGCCCCCGGGCTCAGCAGCTGTTGTGGCTCAGCACCTGAAGAATAATTTGGAAAATATTTCGAGTAGATTTCCCCACCATGTTACAGTTCTGGGTGGAGATTTTAATTTGCCGGATATAGACTGGGAGACTCAAACGTTCATAACGGGTGGCAGGGACAAAGAATCCAGTGAAATATTTTTAAGTGCTTTATCTGAAAACTACCTTGAGCAATTAAACAGAGAACCGACACGTGGCGATAACATATTAGACCTTCTGGTGACAAACAGACCCGAACTATTTGAATCAGTTAATGCAGAACAGGGAATCAGCGATCATAAAGCGGTTATTGCATCGATGATTTCAGCCGTAAATAGAAATATTAAAAAAGGTAGGAACATTTTTCTGTTTAGCAAAAGTGACAAAAAGCAGATTTCAGAGTACTTGATGGCTCAACACACAAGTTTTGTCTCAAGTACAGATAGTGTTGAGCATCAGTGGACGAAGTTCAAAACCATGGTACAATATGCGTTAGATGAGTATGTGCCAAGCAAGATCGTAAGAGATGGAAAAGAGCCACCGTGGTACAACAACCGAGTTAGAAAACTGCTGCGGAAGCAAAGGGAACTTCACAGCAAACATAAACATAGCCAAAGCCTTGCAGACAAACAAAAATTACGCGAAGCGAAATGTAGTGTGAGGAGGGCTATGCGAGAGGCTTTCAATGAATTCGAAAGTAAAGTTCTATGTACTGACTTGGCAGAAAATCCTAAGAAATTTTGGTCCTATGTCAAAGCGGTAGGTGGATCAAAACAAAATGTCCAGACACTCTGTGACCAAAATGGTACTGAAACAGAGGATGACAGACTAAAGGCCGAATTACTAAATGTCTTCTTCCAAAGCTGTTTCACAGAGGAAGACTGCACTGTGCTTCCTTCTCTAGATTGTCGCACAGTTGACAAAATGGTAGATATCGAAGTAGACGACAGAGGGATAGAGAAACAATTAAAATCGCTCAAAAGAGGAAAGGCCGCTGGTCCTGATGGGATACCAGTTCGATTTTACACAGAGTACGCGAAGGAACTTGCCCCCCTTCTTGCAGCGGTGTACCGTAGGTCTCTAGAAGAGCGAAGCGTTCCAAAGGATTGGAAAAGGGCACAGGTCATCCCCGTTCTCAAGAAGGGACGTCGAACAGATGTGCAGAACTATAGACCTATATCTCTAACGTCGATCAGTTGTAGAATTTTGGAACACGTATTATGTTCGAGTATAATGTCTTTTCTGGAGACTAGAAATCTACTCTGTAGGAATCAGCATGGGTTTCGAAAAAGACGATCGTGTGAAACCCAGCTCGCGCTATTCGTCCACGAGACTCAGAGGGCCTTAGACACGGGTTCACAGGTAGATGCCGTGTTTCTTGACTTCCGCAAGGCGTTTGACACAGTTCCCCACAGTCGTTTAATGAACAAAGTAAGAGCATACGGACTATCAGATCAATTGTGTGATTGGATTGAGGAGTTCCTAGATAACAGAACGCAGCACGTCATTCTCAATGGAGAGAAGTCTTCCGAAGTAAGAGTGATTTCAGGTGTGCCGCAGGGGAGTGTCATAGGACCGTTGCTATTCACAATATACATAAATGACCTGGTGGATGACATCGGAAGTTCACTGAGGCTTTTTGCAGATGATGCTGTGGTGTATCGAAAGGTTGCAACAATGGAAAATTGTACTGAAATGCAGGAGGATCTGCAGCGAATTGACGCATGGTGCACGGAATGGCAATTGAATCTCAATGTAGCGAAGTGTAATGTGATGCGAATAGATGTAGATGTAGACTGTACACTGTATGAACTGAAGTATCCAGGAACTTGTATGAGGAGGACTGCTCCAGGCATGAGAGTTCAGTGACTTCGAATGTGGACTTGTCTCTGGATGTCATGCAAATGGCAAATACATCAGAGACATTCTAAAGTTGTCGAAGTATAAAAATTGAAACTCATGAGTGCTTCCTTCTCCCGATTACACCAAAGTTCTATCAGTAGTTCACTTAGCACAATGACTCAGCGAGTGGGCTGAAAAGAATTTCATACAATATCAGAGTAACTATTCATAAGCCATATTTTGCTGTGGACAATGCTGAGATAGCATAAGGGCTGCGGGCAATGGATGGTCGATGGTTGGCCATTAGTGATTTACAGAAAGGAAAATTAGAGTGTAATGGACAGTCAACAGCAAGATCTGTTTTCATTTTTCTGCATCCCAGCAACAAGAAATTTTGTCTAAGCTTCCACACTCAACAGCGACATGTTCCCTGACAGCGCAGTGACATCAGCAAACAGCCACCCTGTGCATCAGACAGTTTAGGTATACAGTGTATAAAGGCCATCCTATCACACTTCCATGGGGTACTCCTGATGATAACCTTGTCTCTGACGAACACTCGCTGTCAGGCATTGTGTCAAACATTCTTAAGAAATATAGGAATATTGAATCTGACTGCTCTTTTCACAAATGACGTACAAACTATGGATGAAGGGCAACAAACAGATTCACATGAGCCATATTTTATAAGCTTCTAGGTCTCAAGAAAATGTATTCGAAAATATACTCAAACTGTTAATATGTTGAAGGATTCTGCAGCAAACCGATGTCAAGGATATTGTCATTTGTAAAAGGAGACACAGAATTACAGACCATCTCCACTTTTTCCTGATCACTTGGATCCGCGATAAATACAAGCTAAATACACGGCGAATACCGTAGATAGACCTTTGTGAAACCGAATTTAGATTCATCTGGACCTGGCGACTTATTCATTTTCAACTGTTTCAGTTGCTTCTCCATATGAGAGATGGCTATTACTATGTGCTCCATACTGGAGCCCAAGTAAGTGCTCAAGCAACAGTATCTTTGTACAATTCTTCTGAGAGAATGATTTCTTAAATCGGAGATTTAAAGCTACAGCTTTTCCTTTGCTGTCTTCTATTGACCCACCAGAGTGGATAACAAATGGTTGCCTTCAGCCAACTTAGCGAATTTATGTAGCACCAGAAATCTCACAGGATTTTATGCTAACAGGGTACTTGTCATATAATTTAGACATCTCTCTTCCCCCTCCCCCATGAACCATGGACCTTGCCATTGGTAGGAAGGCTTGCGTGGCTCATTGATACAGACAGCCATACTGTAGGAGCAGGCCAGACAAACGTGTGGTTCCTCAAGAGGGACAGCAGCCTAGATGATTGATTGATGTGGCCTTTCTGTGCTGGTACTGTGAAACGACAGCTGTAATTTTTCCCGAGGGCACAGCTTTACTGTATGTCTGAAAGTATTTGGATGGAGTATGGAAGTGAAACATGGAAGATAAATAGTTTGGACAAGAAGAAAATAGAAGCTTTCGAAATGTGGTGGGTAGAATGGGTAGATCACATAACTAATGAGGAGGTATTGAATACAATTGGGGAGGACAAGAAGGGATCACCAATTTAGTGTTGGTGAGCAGTGTGGACTGTTATGGAAACACAGGCAAGTCTGCACAGGCAAGTCTGCACAGGCAAGTCTGCACAGGCAAGTCTGCACAGGCAAGTCTGCACAGGCAAGTCTGCACAGGCAAGTCTGCACAGGCAAGTCTGCACAGGCAAGTCTGCACAGGCAAGTCTGCACAGGCAAGTCTGCACAGGCAAGTCTGCACAGGCAAGTCTGCACAGGCAAGTCTGCACAGGCAAGTCTGCACAGGCAAGTCTGCACAGGCAAGTCTGCACAGGCAAGTCTGCACAGGCAAGTCTGCACAGGCAAGTCTGCACAGGCAAGTCTGCACAGGCAAGTCTGCACAGGCAAGTCTGCACAGGCAAGTCTGCACAGGCAAGTCTGCACAGGCAAGTCTGCACAGGCAAGTCTGCACAGGCAAGTCTGCACAGGCAAGTCTGCACAGGCAAGTCTGCACAGGCAAGTCTGCACAGGCAAGTCTGCACAGGCAAGTGTGCACCTTTTCGGTTCTCCTTGTCAAATTTCTGGATCTGTTAGAATAAGGAATTCTGATAACTTGCATGTCCAAACTGCAGAACCCACAAATATGCACAGGCATGACAGTATAGTGAAGACTGTACAGTGTTGCACAATGTTGGTTGCAAATAGCACTGGAATATATGAATCTATTGAGTGGCATTGGAAAACGTATTTTGAACAACTGGGACGATGCAGTACACTCACTAAGAGTCTTCTCTGTTCTGAGTCATTATACAGGTCTTCAAGAATCAATACTAAGTAAATGTTTGTACAATAGCATGCAACCAACAATGTAAAGCCAGACATGTACAACCAGCAATGGCAACGATCCTCCCCGACATTGCACAATGCAGTGATGACTGTGTTGCACTGGAATATCTTAGAAAATTTTGCTGCTGAATAGATTCAGCCATGGGATTAATTTTGAACAACATCCAGTTGTTGCAAGGAACCGAATGCTGAATGTACTGCACAGTAATTTATTTCGAGATCAGGCAAGACTGCACAGGCAAGACTGCACAGGCAAGACTGCACAGGCAAGACTGCACAGGCAAGACTGCACAGGCAAGACTGCACAGGCAAGACTGCACAGGCAAGACTGCACAGGCAAGACTGCACAGGCAAGACTGCACAGGCAAGACTGCACAGGCAAGACTGCACAGGCAAGACTGCACAGGCAAGACTGCACAGGCAAGACTGCACAGGCAAGACTGCACAGGCAAGACTGCACAGGCAAGACTGCACAGGCAAGACTGCACAGGCAAGACTGCACAGGCAAGACTGCACAGGCAAGACTGCACAGGCAAGACTGCACAGGCAAGACTGCACAGGCAAGACTGCACAGGCAAGACTGCACAGGCAAGACTGCACAGGCAAGACTGCACTGGCAAGACTGCACTGGCAAGACTGCACTGGCAAGACTGCACTGGCAAGACTGCACTGGCAAGACTGCACTGGCAAGACTGCACTGGCAAGACTGCACTGGCAAGACTGCACTGGCAAGACTGCACTGGCAAGACTGCACTGGCAAGACTGCACTGGCAAGACTGCACTGGCAAGACTGCACTGGCAAGACTGCACTGGCAAGACTGCACTGGCAAGACTGCACTGGCAAGACTGCACTGGCATTGTGCAAAGCATTCAGTATAGAAAGTCTTTGGATAGAACAACTTATAGGTGATCAAACATTTCCCATCGAAAATGTTGCAGTCTTCATTGAAGGAGACATATGACAGTTATTTTAAATTGACAACATGGCATCAGATGAAAAATCTCACCTGGTATCAGCATACCAGAATGAGAAGCTATTGTTACATGCTGTGCAGCCTTGGGTGTGCAGTCTTGGGTGTGCCCAGAATACAGTAATTTGTTCTGGTTATGAAGACAATCACTGTGGAGAATTGTCTTTCCGCCTTTTATGATGATGGTATTCTGAAGTTTGTGCAAGTTTGTCTAAGTCAGATAAGTTGCTGGAAAGTGTAGCTAACTGTTGCAAATAAAACACTTGTGATTTTCACAGTAGTTTCCATTTTGTGACTGATTGGAAATAGCCATTGTGTGTATTTGGTGTGCACTGCTACCTCAAATATCTCTGACAACAAACGATATTAAAAACAGATCTCACCAGTATGAACTGAAGGCAGGGGCTTAGGAAACCAAATACTATGCGAAATTTTAAAATGTAAACAAATACCAGAGTATTTTCAACACAAAATTGTTTATTTTTAAATGGGCACCCTCTATTATATCGTATGCAATTAATTAGCATACAAAATCACAAAAATTATGGCGGTGGTTTCAACACAATACGTCAATCACATCCCAAGAAATTGTGAAGCACATGTGTGCACCTCATGCTGTCTGTGTCAGGGGCTCACACAATGGGAAGGTATGCACAATAGACAAAAATGAACATGTAACACGTCCAACGTAAAGTTACGTTTTTCAAACTGTAAATGTGTTTATTCTAGCGAAATTACAACTTGAGCTACCATTAGAGGTAGCACATTTAAATTCACCTTGGTAAACACATTTACTAGTGTCCAGTCACCCACAGAAACTGTGTTGTGCATTACATCCAGTGTAGAAAATACACCATCGTGACCAAGGAAACTGTGTCACATCAACATATGTTCGAAGTGCCCTCCGTTTGCATAAATACATGTTTGCAGACAGGTAACAAAAGAATGTTGTTTCTACAGGTATTTCCGCACACGCCGCAGTAATATGATGTTGCATATCCTCTACTGTCGTTCGGGGTCCTTGATAAACATGGCGCTCCAGAGAAAGCAGCCTAATGGGGTGAAGACGCGGGACCGTGCTGGCCATCGCACACTACTTCCCCGGCCCATCCACCTGGAAATGTCGCGTCTAGAACGTCTCTGGCAACTTTTGCATTGTGTGTGGGCATGCATCATGTTGGAACCACATTGACAGGCGAGTTTCAAGACCCTCCATGGGCAACGCTAGTGTGTGTGGAAGAAATAATGTTCCACATTAAAAATAGGGACCTACAATACAGTTAGCAATGATACCGCACCGAACATTGACACTCCACTGTCGCTGACGAGCAACTTCGCGAATCCAGTGAGATTTTGCACGGACCAGTAGTGGATGTTCCACAGATTCACATTACCATGATTTGGAAATGAAGCCTCGTCCATAAACAACGTATTGCATATGAATACTGGATTACCTTGCAACTGCTGAAGTGCAAAACGACAGAATGCAATGCGGGATTCAAAGTCATCCACATACAGTTCTTGGTGCAATGACATATGGAATGGATGAAACTGGTGCTGATGAGAGATTCTACAGAGAAGCTGCTGCGTATTCCTACATCTCATGCAATTTCTCATACACCCACCTGAGGGTAGTGCGCTACAGCAGCCAGAACAGCAACTTAGCTTCCCTTGCCAGTCGCTGGAGTTGTACGTCGACGTTTTGTGGGAGCCCAGTTTCCTGTTTCCATGAGTGTCTTGTAGATGCTGCCAATGGTTAGCCGTGACGGACACCGCCGATCTGGCTAGCGCTTGGCATACAGTGTCACAGCTGCGGTTGCATTTCTGCAACATTCGCCATAAATTAAAATAATGTCCAGTTTTTCTTCATTACTGAAGGCCAGCATATCGACTAGATCACGAAAAATGTAACAAGCCATAAGAAAACAGGTTTTAATGCGGCACTGTATGTGAATTACGTTACAGTATTAGAGCAGTTCAACAGACCAGATTAGGAGACACTTTTACACTGAAGGCAGAGCGTGCCGCAGTGATACTGGTATGTTTACTGCAGGATACAGGCGAAAGTGCTCTGAACACTGTACTACATGCGATGCATTATGTCAGAAACTGTGACGCCATTGCTGTTCTTTACAAGCCACATATTTCAGAACTTATGAGGTTTATAAATGTGTTACCAGAACTGTACCTCTAGTTGTCATTTCGCAACAATAAACGTAATGCACAGGACATCCATCATTCTGATGCCGCATTATTTGACACATTATAAGAGGTGGGCTGGTTCAGGTAAGGTACAGCTTAGGAGTGCCATAATGAAATACGGGCCAATGATGTCATACATTAAAACCCCAATGTAGTAGTACTTCAGTCACATTGCAATTACCAGCAGTGTGAGATGTGCACTTCATTTCAAGCATCAACTTCGTTTCACAATTTCTTGGGATATAATTGACGTATTGCGATGAAACCAACCCCATTATTTTTGTGATTTTGCATGCTATTGATTGCATACGAAATAATAGGTGGTGTCCATTAAAAAATACACAAGTTTGTGTTAAAAAACCGTAGTATTTGTTTATGTTTTAAAATTTCGCAAAGTATTTGGTTTCCTAAGCCCCAGCTGTATTTTCATGCTGGTGAAAACCGTTTTTGAATATCTATTGTTGTTCCAGATATCTTTGACGTGCCCCCCCCCCCCTATACACATATTATATATATATATATATATATATATATATATACTCTTAATTAAATAGATGTGTTTAACTGCACAACAATAATTGGCACACAGGTCACAAGAAGCATTTCATCTATTATAGATAAACAAACACAAGTGCTTCTGATGCTCAAGGAAGTAAGTGCAATTTCTGTGCCAACCCTACCACCATAATAAAAATGCATCATTTCATGCACCTCGGTGGGAGGAGTACTGATTGTTTCAGTCAGGAGCTTGTCGCTGCTTCTCGGAGCCTCAGCAGAGCAATCAGCAGTGCGCTTAGCCAGACCTCATAAGGCATCATGACTTCGCCTTTGACAGACACAGTGCTCACTTGTGGCTGTCAGTGTTCCGGACAGTGAGAGATTCTGTCGTTGTGGCTCTGTCATCCTTCAATACGTAAACGCCGACGCCAGTACTTTGTTCGCAAGGCTGTCGCTGGAGCGCCAAACAGATTGTTTGAGAGGCGGAGTGTCGCTGGTGTGGCGACACGAACGCGCAGAAGTGGCGCTGGAGAGCTTCCAGCGGTGCTTGAGCTCTGGAAAAGGAATGGCACCTGGCAGCTGAGAGCGCTCTGAGGGGATCTCCCCCGCTAAAAGCCCTTCCTTTGTTAGCAGAAGGAGAGGAGGGACGCCCCATCCTGGCATGCCATCAATGCAGAGGTCAGAGGAGGTGATGTACACCTAAACAGCATGAGAAAGAAATTAAAGTTTTGACAACTATTACATGTTCCATACTGTTTGCGTAATTTCTTTTTGCCTTTAATTAAATTTTAGTGTTTGACAGGGAACAATTAATATCCGCTTTATAACTTCGAAACTCCTTTTTCTTGTTGTAATTTAGGATTAATTTACGTTCTCGGCATGTTTTGCTTCTTATTTTGAATGCATCTTCCGTTGATTTATTCTGGAAAATACAGATTCATTTTTATTTATAGATTCGAAACGGTTTACGCTGTAATTATTACATGGATAAAATGTTGCTTACAGGTATTCGACTGTCCTGCCTAAATTAGAACTTCCTCTCTTCTGGTCATCGCTTAGAGGCCACACTGCCACTACACTTAGTGTAATGCACACGTCCACTACGTTTTCACTTAGTGTAATGGAGGTGCATCCATTAGCCAATGGCCAGATGACAGGAAAGTCAAATTTATGTAAGACAGTAGAATAACTACAAGTACAAATTCATCTACGCAAAATTTGTGGTGTTGGTCAGTTTAGAACTTTAAAGTAAGAACAAATCTGTTTTTTGCAGAATAACTATCACAAATAATTCTCTAGACAATTTGACTGGCATCTGCATCAGTAATAAACGTTACATTGCAGCAAGGGATAGTAGTTCTGAAATTTTAAAACCAATATTTATTCACTTCTTGTGAAAAATGACCACACAAGCAAATTTGAGACAATTACTAATTCCCAAAACAATATGGTTGCGAAGCTCTGCCTGTACGTTTCGACCTATACCGTTAAAAGGTCGACGTCACGAAACCCCCAAAAGCAGTTGTGAGATGTGTGTATTTATTGGTGGCCAGGTTCAGTCATATAACCATCAACAAGTCACCAATATCGTTACATCAGGTTAAAACAAGGTTTCCCTGTGTCACGTAATTTTTATCAGTTGCGGCATCTGCCACTTGTACATGTGTCCATATAATTGGCTAATTCTGCAAATGATGATAGTTACATACTTAAAGTCTATGAACTTTTCTTTAACCTAATGTAATGAGATTCTTGTTGTTGTTGTCTTCAGTCCTGAGACTGGTTTGATGCAGCTCTCCATGCTACTCTATCCTGTGCAAGCTGCTTCATCTCCCAGTACCTACTGCAACCTACATCCTTCTGAATCTGCTTAGTGTACTCATCTCTCGGTCTCCCTCTACGATTTTTACCCTCCACGCTGCCCTCCAATGCTAAATTTGTGATCCCTTGATGCCTCAAAACATGTCCTACCAACCGATCCCTTCTTCTAGTCAAGTTGTGCCACAAACTTCTCTTCTCTCCAATCCTATTCAATACCTTCTCATTAGTTACGTGATCTATCCACCTTATCTTCAGCATTCTTCTGTAGCACCACATTTCGAAAGCTTCTATTCTCTTCTTGTCCAAACTAGTTATCGTCCATGTTTCACTTCCATACATGGCTACACTCCAAACAAATACTTTCAGAAACGACTTCCTGATACATAAATCTATATTCGATGTTAACAAATTTCTCTTCTTCAGAAACGCTTTCCTTGCCATTGCCAGTCTACATTTTATATCCTCTCTACTTCGACCATCATCAGTTATTTTACTTCCTAAATAGCAAAACTCCTTTACTACTTTAAGTGTCTCATTTCCTAATCTAATTCCCTCAGCATCACCCGATTTAATTTGACTACATTCCATTATCCTCGTTTTGCTTTTGTTAATGTTCATCTTATATCCTCCTTTCAAGACACTGTCCATTCCGTTCAACTGCTCTTCCAAGTCCTTTGCCGTCTCTGACAGAATTACAATGTCATCGGCGAACCTCAAAGTTTTTACTTCGTCTCCATGAATTTTAATACCTACTCCAAATTTTTCTTTTATTTCCTTTACTGCTTGCTCAATATACAGATTGAATAACATCGGGGAGAGGCTACAACCCTGTCTCACTCCTTTCCCAACCACTGCTTCCCTTTCATGCCCCTCGACTCTTATTACTGCCATCTGGTTTCTGTACAAATTATAAATAGCCTTTCGCTCCCTGTATTTTACCCCTGCCACCTTTGGAATTTGAAAAAGAGTATTCCAGTCAACATTGTCAAAAGCTTTCTCTAAGTCTACAAATGCTAGAAACGTAGGTTTGCCTTTTCTTAATCTTTCTTCTAAGATAAGTCGTAAGGTCAGTATTGCCTCACGTGTTCCAACATTTCGACGGAATCCAAACTGATCCTCCCCGAGGTCTGCATCTACCAGTTTTTCCATTCGTCTGTAAAGAATTCGCGTTAGTATTTTGCAGCCGTGGCTTATTAAACTGATAGTTCGGTAATTTTCACATCTGTCAGCACCTGCTTTCTTTGGGATTGGAATTATTATATTCTTCTTGAAGTCTGAGGGTATTTCGCCTGTCTCATACATCTTGCTCACCAGCTGGTAGAGTTTTGTCATGACTGGCTCTCCCAAGGCCGTCAGTAGTTCTAATGGAATGTTGTCTACTCCGGGGGCCTTGTTTCGACTCAGGTCTTTCAGTGCTCTGTCAAACTCTTCACGCAGTATCGTATCTACCATTTCGTCTTCATCTACATCCTCTTCTATTTCCATAATATTGTCCTCAAGTACATCGCCCTTGTATAAACCTTCTATATACTCCTTCCACCTTTCTGCCTTCTCTTCTTTGCTTAGAACTGGGCTGCCATCTGAGCTCTTGATATTCATACACGTGGTTCTCTTCTCTCCAAAGGTCTCTTTAATTTTCCTGTAGGCAGTATCTATCTTACCCCTAGTGAGATAAGCTTCTACATCCTTACATTTGTCCTCTAGCCATCCCTGTTTAGCCATTTTGCACTTCCTGTCGATCTCATTTTTGAGACGTTTGTATTCCTTTTTGCCTGCTTCATTTACTGCATTTTTATATTTTCTCCTTTCATCAATTAGATTCAATATTTCTTCTGTTAGCCAAGGATTTCTAGCAGCCCTCGTCTTTGTACCTACTTTATCCTCTGCTGCCTTCACTACTACATCCCTCAGAGCTCCCCATTCTTCTTCTACTGTATTTCTTTCCTCCATTCCTGTCAATTGTTCCCTTATGCTCTCCCTGAAACTCTCTACAACCTCTGGTTCTTTCAGTTTATCCAGGTCCCATCTCCTTAATTTCCCACATTTTTGCAGTTTCTTCAGTTTTAATCTACAGGTCATAACCAATAGATTGTGGTCAGAGTCCACATCTGCCCCTGGAAATGTCTTACAACTTAAAACCTGGTTCCTAAATCTCTGTCTTACCATTATATAATCTATCTGATACCTTTTAGTATCTCCAGGGTTCTTCCACGTATACAACCTTCTTTCATGATTCTTAAACCAAGTGTTAGCTATGATTAAGTTGTGCTCTGTGCAAAATTCTACTAGGCGGCTTCCTCTTTCATTTCTTAGCCCCAATCCATATTCACCTACTATGTTTCCTTCTCTCCCTTTTCCTACACTCGAATTCCAGTCACCCATTACTATTAAATTTTCGTCTCCCTTCACTATCTGAATAATTTCTTTTATTTCATCGTACATTTCTTCAATTTCTTCATCATCTGCAGAGCTAGTTGGCATATAAACTTGTACTACTGTAGTAGGTGTGGGCTTCGTATCTATCTTGGCCACAATAATGCGTTCACTATGCTGTTTGTAGTAGCTTACCCGCATTCCTATTTTCCTATTCATTATTAAACCTACTCCTGCATTACCCCTATTTGATTTTGTGTTTATAACCCTGTAGTCACCTGACCAGAAGTCTTGTTCCTCCTGCCACCAAACTTCACTAATTCCCACTATATCTAACTTTAACCTATCCATTTCCCTTTTTAAATTTTCTAACCTACCTGCCCGATTAAGGGATCTGACATTCCACGCTCCGATCCGTAGAACGCCAGTTTTCTTTCTCCTGATAACGACATTCTTAGAGACGGTAATCTGATGGAATCTGCTTTAGATAAAACTGTATCGTAAAATAAAAGTTGCCGTTATGTTGAAGCAGTGATTCCAGCAATGTTTCGCAGTTGTTAAACATCTATGGAAATATGAATTTCTTCCCCCCCCCCCTTATATGCTCCTCCTGCTCCCTCTCTACAACCATTTGATCCTCCACCTTCTCCCCTCCACCTTCTCCCCTCCCTCTGACCTAGGTCCTTGGCTGCTGTCAGTGCAGAATAAACTTAGATCGGGAAATGAAGTCGCTTAAAATGAGTGAAAATTGGTTGGGATCATTGGTGTATGGTGTAGGAGAGTCTCCGGGTGTTGGATCGTTGAGTATAGTAGCTTTGATGACGGTACTTCTCGTAGTTTTAATCTACGAACAAGTAGGATTACAAAGTTTTGGACGTTTCAGCAGTGGTATTCTAATCATAAGCCAATGAACCATAAATACAACTCTCATCTTTTCTCTAAAACCGACGTCGAGCTAGAAAACGAAGCTGCACATTGATGTTTGTTTAAAATTATATACAAGGAGAGAGAATATACATGGGAGAAACAGTTCATCAAATGTTTTAAATATCCTTCTATCGTTGCTAAGACTGACTACGAAAAAGGAAAGAAAACTGCATATTTTCACAACACAGCAGTTTCTTTCTCCCACAACTTTAACAGAAAATCTGTACGCTTTTGTTTAAAGAAATTTGTGACCGATGGCGAACTGAATGTTTTCTAGCGTATCGTGTAAAAATCTGAATTAAATCGGTCAAGTACTTTTCGAGAGCTTTGATAAAAAACGTTAAATAACGACTTGTCTTTATTCAGCAATACAGATTATCGTGCCACCTTCCTGAAGTGATGCAGGAAATCCTAGAAAAAAAATTAATCTGGATTAACCTGTACGGCGACTGTAAGTCTGTTCACACATGGTGGCCACCTGTAAAAGCGTCAATCCCTGTATAGCTGGGGAAATTCTGTGCGCAAATGTTAGTGTGTTTTGTGGAAATTACGAGCATTAAATACTGGCTACAACCGAAAACTTCTATCAAGAAGACTGTGTATTTCTGCTTATCGCCTTTTCTTTCCGTTGTCTGAACCATTCCAAGAAAAACTGTAGGCTTGCAATGATAATATAGAACAATATTGAAACAAAAAAATGTTTTTAATGAAATTAGTCTCGTTTCGTGAATTTCAGCGTGCTAAATTATAATAAAAATTTAGTACAGTCAACCTTTTGTTTTACAACTTGCTCTCAATGTTTAAAATATCCATTTTTACAGATTTCATCACCCTTATTTTATATAGTGTCTGAATTATAATTTAAGTATGAGCAGTACTGTACCGTAATCACATGTTTCATACGCAGATATTTGAATTCCACTGAAATTTCTGTTCCAGATGCTTTCTTTGTGCTAATGCGAAAAAACCACACCTAAGCGTTAATACAAGCCTAATTCAACTTACGGCGAATGTTTAAAGTATCTCTGCTAGATTTATCGCCTATCAGAAGCAAAACTGAAAGAAGGTGTATTTCTTGGATATGACCTTCGGAAAAAGTTGGAGTCCAACTTTGAATACAAAATGATTGTTAGCCTCTTTTGGTGTCAGGGGCGTATATCTCTCTCATAGCCAATATTCAGCCTCATGGCTTATCTTCATTTCCTGCCCTGGTACTATTAGTGAGGAATTAGCTCAAGCTTTCATCAAGACGCCTAAGTGATCAGTCGACAGTATCAGGGCTGGTGGAAATCCACAGCATAACGGGGAAGAGAGAGAAACCAATAAAAAGCAATAGACTTCTGTGTAGAAAGAAATAAAGAAATGTGTTTACACTAAATACTTTTCGATATTATTGTAGCTCATAACGCAACGAGACAAAACTGTACATGATAGGGGGAAAACCTGTCAGGCATACGTTAAGCGGAAAAAGCAGTAAGATAAGAAGCCGTTGCTGGTACTCAACAAAAGGTACTGGAAATGTTGAATTTTGTTGTCTTGTGTAAATAAATGTCAACGCAGGCGAAAAAATAAATATATAGAAAACACATAAGAGTAAGGATCAGGATGACAGAGCGTGTTTAGTACACCAGGAGATGAATTGTATTGTACTAGGGGGGAGCCGTAGGGGTCAAGAACTGTACATAGGTTCGAAGCCGGTAATGGCGCTGTTTAAATAAATAAGCAGCACTGTAAAAAGTGGCTGTTTGCTGTAATCTTGTGTGTGAGAGTCAACATATATTTTCTACACAGCGACTGGCTCAAAATGTGAGTTTTTGAGAAAATAGCATCAAGAACTGTAGCTGAAAATAGAGACTGAACAATATCCAACAGTTCTGCTCTGACATGGACAGGTTGGCGCACGAGAGGAAGTCGCGAAGAGCCATATCAAACGAGTCACGAGGCTGATGGCGGAAAACGGTTGCTGGAGATTTATGGAAATAAACTCTAGAAAAAAGATTTCTGTGCGCGTTGTTCAGGTCCGTGCCGTAGATTTTTCCTGAAAACATCGGCATGAAATGATAAGTGTTTCGTTTTAGCGATTATCCACGTGTGGATCTCCAGCTGGTTGCTGACTAACATCACAGTCTGCAGCACCACCATTCATCGACACGTCAGCGTCGGATGGCAGGACGACGGTATTCGGTGGTCGCGATACGTGCGGCTGGCTCTCCCTCGGTGCTGCCACGCTGCCACCTGCACCTTTAGTACCGTTTTCTTCTGTATTGCCTCGCGGCGGCGCCCTCTCGTGATTCTTAGGCGTTTGTACAGTCGCTGACGTCTGTGCGCCCGATGGGCCAGCTACGTAATCGCTTTGCGACGTTTTTTTAAATTCCCTTTTCGATGCTGCCTTAGCTCTTTCGTAGGAATTTTGTATTCATTTAGGCGCGAGCTTTCCTCTCGAGTTGCGCTTTCTATCATCCCGATCGCAATAACGAGAAATACGAACCGTCATCTTATTTTGTAATTTTCGTTTAACGCCTTTTTTTCACTTATATTTCGGCGAACATTTTTATCTTTTCACTTTGGGACGCAGCAGTGGTCCGTGAGCCCTTCGCAATGACGCCCGAATCAGTGTCCTAGCTGAACAGTTTCCACACTACACGAGTTTGTCACTGCACACAAAGACAATTCGTTACAATGTCGCGAATGCGCCTACACTTGTGGAATAGCCTTTAATTATACGCTGAATAGCCTGCCATGTTTTCGCCAACCCTCAGGATTCGACATCGTTTACCTTGCACCGGTGGTTAACCTAATCGGGCAAGTTTTTGCAATATTTCTTATCAAATATTTAATACTGCACATGGGAAGTGTGCCGTCTAGTAATTAACGTGTATCGAGCTATTTACATTACTCTTTTCATGTAACAGAAAAACTGAAATGTAATATTACACAAATATAGGAATGCGGGTTCAGAACTTTGGGGATAGACAGTAAATATTAAAAGTAAAGAATTAAGAACTACTTATCAATGTCTTCAAATACAGGTCTCATATAGAAACAACCTGTGCCTATTTATAAGTTTTTGGCCCTATGTGGGCACTTGCAAAAGTAGGGTTTATTTGTTAATCATAAGTAAACACCCTTTTAGGAACGTTGCATTCTTATTCTAGAGATGGGGAAGAGTATTGTTTCATGTGTCCGCGACCGGTAGCTGAGTGGTCAGCGTGACAGAACGTCAATCCTAAGGGCCCGGGTTCGATTCCCGGCTCGGTCGGAGATTTTCTCCTGTCAGGGATTGGGTGTTGTGTTGTCCTAATCACCATCACCATCAACATCACCATCACCATCGACGCGCAAGTCGCCGAAGTGGTGTCTGATCGAAAGACTTGCACCCGGCGGATGGTCTACCCGACGGGAGGCCCTAATCACACGACTTTTTATTGTTCATGTTACAGTGAAACGAATTTTTATTAACAGTTTCATCTGTCACTTAGCCAGTATTCATTTTGTGTACTTTATGATAGGTTAATATAGCTCAGTGAAGAAGTGACAGAGAAGTGTCAGAAAATAGTTTTGTAGCTCTGCCTTCTATCGAGGTATAACATAAGCAATTAATACGGGTTCTGCAACACAGGCTGCTAAAAGGAACACATCTCCTGTATCATAAAAGCACTAAAGCATATTTCAAGCATACCTTCAAGACTTATTTATTCATTATAACAAATTCCTTCTTGACCAGCAAGGACATCTGAGTAATCCCCCCACCCGCCTTTCAAAACACCAACAGTAAATTTTATGTATCAGGAATTCACGCTGTTATTAGATGTCCTACCTTTCACAAAAAAATTAAGACAAAAAATCTGTTGATTGTTGAGCTGTGGTCAAATATTTATTCTTTGAAGGTTATATTACCCGTGAAGGTTCCCTCACAGTGACCAATCCACGCGTCCTACTGTCCCTATATAACTGATGCGGTTAAGCATTATTCATTTTCTGTATGTATATTTATGATAACGACGTATCTCCACTTTTACAATTTCTAAAATATCTCAGAAATCGAGAAAGTTAGAGACAAACTGCTTGAATATAGTTTCTGGCTGAGGAAGGAAGGCAGACGTACACAATTGGTGTCATGTTTATAACTACTTTTATTAACATATACTTATAATACATAATTGGGTACCAGTTTCTGCTTTCTAGTCGTCTGTGCGGCAATTTATGGCCCATCTTTTCTTCGTTCAGCATCACTTGGAAATCTAAAAATGGACAAACCATTTTTGGAATTGTCAGTGCAGTTCGCAGCTGAGTGGCCACCCATATTTAGACGAATTCTTCATTTAATTATAAACTTCTACTCGCATCGTGGCTCACACGTAAACAAGTGAGTATCGTATACTTTGAGGAAAACATGTCGGGTGGACAGTTCTGCTCAGGTTATAGGAGTCTTGACTAGTGCGATGACATCACAGGCAAAAGAAATACTGCACCACAAACTGATACAGACATTATCTATATATTGTGGACTCAATCATTGTTTACGTGTTGTTCTTAGTCTTGCAGTTATCATCCATTAAGATATGACGGTATTTTGTCACACAAAGTTCGGCCCGCCAGCGAATAGACGTTTTCACCTCAAACTGGTGTGCAAGTATCTCTCTCTCAGCGAATAGACGTTTTCACCTCAAACTGGTGTGCAAGTATCTCTCTCTCTCTCTCTCTCTCTCTCTCTCTCTCTCTCTCTCTCTCTCTCTCTGTTATGGTGTATTCTCTAGGGACCCGACTTCTTCCTATCCTTCCGCGTGAAAAATTCAGCAAAAAAATGCCTGCGAGATTTGATAGCGGCGCTGCCCAACAAATCCTACTGTTGCTGCTAACGCCGTCCAGGGCCCCACAGCAATTCGTTCCAATTTGCGGGGAGAGCGGCGGTGGGGGTTCATTCGCGAAAAGCCTTCCCGGAAAAGGACAGGCAAAAAGGAAGGAAAAACAAAAGGGGAAAAAAAGTGTTGTGTGAAAGCAGCCACAACATCTCGCAGCTTCCATTGTGTTTTGTTCGCGAACTGGCCGCCTTGGTGTCTACAATCGGAAATATAAAACGTAGTTGTGATGTAGTTGTCCTATTGACTTAATAAACTCAGATGTTGTGTATCGTAATTAATGGCGAAAACAAACTAGCAGAAAGCAAACTGCAATAGTAGCCGAGGGGTTCCAGTAAACATTGTGGATCCGCAAACGAGCTGTTTGTGAGGTAACTGCCGATGTTTCGTTATTAGAGCCCACTGACTACAGAGTGAAGTACTTCGTACGTTCGTATCCGCTGTATCTGTACAGGGGAGAAACAGTTGGTCTAATAATTTAAGATGCCATGCTGTCATAGTTAAAAGTAACTGCGAGAAAGGACGGAGATGGATGTAGATACTGTCAAGATATCGGCCGAAGACCGTATCAGAATCTCTACAGTAGTTTATCGGATCAGCCTGGACACACGAAAGTGTGCAGTCAGGAGACTTCAGTTTATGCAGATAGAGAAGATTTATTAAAACACTTTATTTACTTACTAAAAAGTGAATACAACTTACATTTTATGTTTGCACACGGAACTGTTCGTCTATTACGCTTTTGATGGATGGTGAATGGAATGCATGTTCTGATGGCAAAAAAAAAATATTTTCATGTGATATAATTCTTATTTAACAATTCCCATGTAGGTTTTTACTGTATTTGTACTGTGAAACCGTGCTTCTTGAATTTCACTATTCCATGTCAACGGGAAGTACCCTATGGGTTGTGCTGAGTGGATTTGGGAGTTTCAAAATTGGTGACATAAATAGCTGTATCTTTTGACTACACTGAGTTAGAAACTTAAACATTTCACACTGCCGAGGGACCGTAGACCTTAAGATGTGCCTTAAATTTGAACTTCTTACGTCTATCTGTTCCTGACAGAAAGGGTTCTTAGTGGTCAGGCAGACAGAGCGAGAAACGGACGGAGAGACGGAGAGCAAAGCGATACTATAACGGTTCCATTTTGAGTGATTGAGGCACGGAACTCTAATTATTTACACGGCAAAAAGAATTGTACAAGCAGCACCTGCCCAGAAGATTAGAGCATTTGAAAAATTTAACGCTGGGAGCTCCAGACTTGGAGATCACTCAAAAATTTGACAACAGCTAACGCCAGACAACAGGGAACGGCAATTGATTTCAATTGTGGCGGCTGTGTTACGAGACAACTTTTATTCTCGAAACACTGTCCACTGTTGATTGGAATTTGCAGCCTGTGGAGCTGACCTCCGCGTTTGACACGATTACACGTGCCTGTTGCTTCGGCTTTTGCTACAACAGAACAAAATTGTTGGTAATTAATGGTGGACTGAAACGCTTGCATTGCTGAAATTCGTAACAGGCCAAGGTGAACTCAAGTTAATTATCGGACATTTTTACCAGCTGATCGATTTCGTTGTAAGGGCTGCAGATTCATTCAAAGAAAGGCTATGCACGGTGGTTTGGGAATACCCAGGTATTGCACCACTGGTTGGAGCCGACTTTAATTTCGCGAAGACAGACTGCGACGTCCGACGTCTGCGGTTTCACTGCAGGTGGTGTGGACAGACAGCCTCGTGTATTTTTTAAATCGTTTTCCGAAAACTGGCTTGAACAACTACTACGACAGCCGACACGCGATGGAATTATTTTAGACCTAGTATTTACAAACAGGTCTGACAATAACGGCAGTGTCAGCATAGAGAGGGATTAGGGACCGTGATGTCATAGCGAAGATGCTTACTAAAGCTAATATATCCATGTAGAAGACTAAGAGATTATTTATGTTAGAAAAAGCAGACAAGCAGTCGGTAGCATCCCACTTAGGCAACGCATGGACAACACTTGGTTCCAATACGGCGGACGGAGAGGATTTATGGCAAACCAAGTAAGTGGATTAAGGATGGGAAAGAGCATGTAGTTTGATAACCAAATTCAGGAAATGATGAGGAAACAGAGATTGTTGGATGCTCAATAAACAAAGAAAACGCGAAAATATCGACAGGCAAAACTTAGTAGCCTTTTCCGTCCGATAGAACATCAATGCACGAAGCATACAATAATTTCCATCTTCACACCTTAGCAAGAGACATTGCCGAGAACCCTAGAAAATTCTGTTCCTATGTAAAATCACTATCTTACACCCAGTAGCTCGTCAAACAGTCTTCGGGGGCAACAGGAAATAGCACAAGGAAATGTGAAGTTTAAAATTTCACGTTTTATAGATGATGCACCCAGGAGGGTCGTCCAAACATACCGCAGTTTGACAGTCGCACAGACTCCCGCATGGAGGGCATAGAAATAGGCATCCCTGCAGGAGAGAAGGAATAGAATGAGTTGAAAACAGATGAGTCGCCACGTCGAGATGGGATCCAAATTTGGTTTTACAGGGATTACTCTGAGGCACTGGCCCCTTGCCTGGCTTGAATTTATCAGAAATCTCTCACATGGGGAAAAGATCCAAGCGACGGAAAAAAGCGCAGGTGTCTCTTGTATATAAGAAAGGTACAAGAATGGATCCGCACAAGTGCAGACCAAAATTTTTAACACCGGTTTGCTGCGGAATTCTTTATATAATTAATTTCGTCAATACAGAAAATCCTACAAGGTGCAACAATAAAGTAATGAGACTTATTTTCTTTGCAAGATGTGGCAACCCTGCAGGCTTGCATAGGCACAATATCTTTGACCTTGGTCTATAAGCTGCATCTAGCCCAAGCGGCACATCGATGCAACTGCTCAGTCGTAAGTTGTGCTGTAGTAAGTTAACATGTGTTTGTGTCTCTCGTCACGGAAATGGAACCGTATAATATTGCGCAATGGTATGCCATTTCCTTTTGTGTTAAATTGTGTGAAAACGCGACGACAACTTCCTGTGAACTTCAGAAGGCTTTTGGTGACGAGGTTATGTCAAGAGCTCAAGTTTTCCGTTGGCTTAAAATGTTTAGTGAAGCCAGAACGAATGTTGAAGACGAAGACCGCTGCGGACGACCATCAACCTCACGGGGCGGATGTCAACTTGGCCAGGGCGCGTCAGCTGGTACGGTCTGATCGAAGATTGTGTGTTAAAATGATTGCAGAAGGAGTGAACATCAATCGAGGAACGGTTCGTCTAATAGTAACTGAAAATCTTGGTATGAGAAAGGTTTGTGCAAAAATGGTCCCCCAAAAATAACACCATAACAGCGAGATACACGGGAAAATGTGGAAGCCGATATGTTACAGCAAACGGAAATCAATCCAGAATTGTTGAGGCGTGTTATCAGTGGTGATGAATTTTTCTTTTTTTCAGTAGATCCAGAGACTAAACGCCAACGTTTGCAGTGGTGCTCAAAGGGATCACCCACACTAAAAAAACCTCGCATGTCAAAGTCAAAAGTGAAATACATGCTTGCGAGCTTCTTTGATCCCAAGGGAATTGTTCATAAAGAGTGGGTGCCTCCTGGACAAACGTTAACCAGTATTACGCGACAAAGAAATTTTAGAAAGACTTCGTAAAAGAGTTCTTCGTGTCCGTGCCACTATTGCTGATAATTGGATTCTGCATCACGATAATGCGTCATCCCATACTGATGTCAGGACAGCAATTCTTTACCTCAAAACAAATTTCAGTACTACCACAGCCACCTTATTCACCAGATATCGCTCCGTGCGACTGTTTTTCTATTTCCAAGAGTCAAAACGGCGGTCAAGGGACACCATTTTCAAACAACTCAAGATGTCCAAAAAACTGTGACGAGGGTCTTGGAGGATATTACAGAAGATGGGTTCCAGGAATGTTACCATCAATGGCAGAAGCGCTGGAAAAAGTGGGTGCAACCAGAAGGGAACTACTTTGAAGGAGACAACAATAAACTCGACTAAAACGGTAAGCAGCAGTCTCAATGCTTCATTGTCGCACCTCGTATGTCCACAAGTCATCACGGTTTTAGAAGGCATAGCTAGTGCGAAACTTAGCATGCCCGTTTGTCACGCTGTATTCTGCGAAGCGTAGATGAAGGGCAACAGGCAGATTCCATATTCACAGATTTCGAGAAACTGTTTGCCACGGTACCACAGTGTTGATGAAAGTCCGAGCATAGGGTTTAGGTCCCCCGATACGTGTGTGGCTCCAAGGCGTTTCAGTAACAGAACTCAATGCGTCCTCCTCGACGGCGAATGTTCATCAGAGACAAGGGTATCGTCAGGCGTGACGGGAGCGCCCTCGTCCTCTGCACACACAAATGATCTGGCGGACAGTTGGAACAGCAGTTCACGGCTGTTTGCGGATGACGCTATGGAGTAAGCCAAGGTGTCGCCGTTGAGTGACTGTAGGAGGAGACAAGACGAGTAAACAGGCATTATAGTTGCGTGATGAGTGGCAGCTTGCTCTGAACGTAGAAAAAGGTAAATACACGTAACCGAGCAGGAAAAAGAATCCTGTAACGCTCGCAATACAGCATTAGTAATGTGCTGCGTAAGACAATGTAGGAAGGCGATATGAAATGGAGAGGGCACATCTGGCTGGTGCTTGGGAGAGCGGAAGCCCGATTTCGTTTTATTGGGAATATTTTGCCAAAGTGTAGCTCATATACGCCGAAGAGCCAGAGAAACCAGCACCCCTGTCGAATATCCCGCAGCACTCGACTAATGTCTGGAGTAGTGCTGGTGCGAGCTGACACCGTGAATGATGAATCCTGCAGGGCTGTCGATAAGTCCGTAAGAAGTATTTAAACTCAGAAGAGTGTTCCTGGAGTCACTCTGCAGCACTTACGGACGTGTGTGGCGTCGCGTTGTCCTCCTGGAACTGCCCAAGTCCTTCGGAATGCACAATGGATGCAGGTGGCCAGACAGGATGGTTACCTACGTGTCACCTGTCAGAGTCTTATCTAGACGTATCAGGAATCCCGTACCACTTCAACTGCACACGCCCCACACCGTTAGCCGGCCGGTGTGGCCGTGCGGTTCTAGGCACTTCAGTCTGGAACCGCGTGACCACTACAGTAGCAGGTTCGAATCCTGCCTCGGGCATGGATGTGTGTGATGTCCTTAGGTTAGTTAGGTTTAAGTAGTTCTAAGTTCTAGGGGACTGATGGCCTCAGAAGCTAAGTCGCATAGTGCTCAGAGCCATTTTAACCGTGTGAACCCACACCGTTATAGACCTTCCACTAGATTTGAAAATAGGCTGTTTAGGTTTTTATGTTGGTAAGGCCATGTAGCGCTCTATATGAAAATCACTGACTGTGCTGTGTGCAGCCTGTGGCTGGTTTGCATTGTTGGAATAGTCGCCATTGTAGTGCTGGGCAGTTGGATGTGAACAGCGCGTAGCGTTGCGCAGATGGAGGTGAGCCGCCAGCAGTGGTGGATGTGGGGAGAGAAATGGCAGAGTTTTGAGAGCGTACGATCTGGACAGAGACAATAAGTTTGTAAGACTGGATGTCGTGAACTGATATTACTTTTGAACACTATTAAGGTAAATACATTGTTTGTTCTCTATCGAAATCTCATTTGCTAACTATGCCTATCAGTAGTTAGTGCCTTCAGTAGTTAGAATCTTTTATTTAGCTGGCAGTAGTGGCGCTCGCTGTATTGCAGTAATTCGAGTAAGGAAGAGTTTTGTGAGGTAAGAATTCATGAAAGGTATAGGTTATTGTTAGTCAGGGCCATTCTCTTGTAGGGATTGTTGAAAGATTGCTTTGCGCTAAAAACATTGGCTGTCAGTTTAGTGTTTATCAGAATAGGTAAAGAGCGAAATGTCTGAGTACGTTCAGTTCTGGTCAGCTGTTTGAAAATCAAATAATTTAAGAGGTTTATCAGCACAGTAATTCATTAATTTTTCTAAGGGGACGTTACAGCTTGAACAGTCCCCTGCTGACATGCACGATCCATGGATTCATGAGGGTGTCTCCATATCCGTGTACGTCCATCCGCTCGCATACAATTTGAAATGAGACTCGTCCGACCGGCAACATGTTTCCTGTCACCAACAGTCCAATGTCGGTGTTGAGGGTCCCAGGCGAGGCGTAAAGCTTTGTGTCGTGCAATCATCAAAGGTACATGAGTAGACCTTCGGCACCGAAATTCCATATCGATGATTCTTCGTTGAATGGTTCATGTGTTGACGTTGATGGCCCAGCATTGAAATCTGCAGCAATTTGAGGAAGGGTTGCACTTCTGTGACGTGGAGCGATTCTCTGCACTCGTCGTCGGTCCTGTTCTTGCAGGATCTTTTCCGGCCGTTAAATGGTGTACGGGAAAATCCGCACTTTACCTCGGAGAAGCTGTTTCCCATCGCTCGTGCACCGACTATACCACCACGTTCAAACTCACTTAAACCTTGATAACCTGCCATTGTAGTAGCAATGACCTGCCTAACAACTGTGCCAGTCACTTGCTGTCTTATGTAGGCTTTGCCGACCGCAGTGCCGTGTTCTGCCTGTTTACACATCTCCGTATTTGAATACGCATGCCTATACCAGTTTCATTGGCGCTTCAGTATATATTTCGCGAAAGGACCGTGACGTTAAGGAAAGAGATATTTGAGCTCGTACCAAGGTACAGACATTCGTTTGGACTTACTTTATCGACAAGTGGAAGAACAAGGAAATGACTAGAAACGGTACATAGTACCCACCGCCACGCACCTTAGAATGGCTTGAGAAGTGTAACTGTAGATGCAGAAGGATTTGCTTGCTTTCTTGGCCATTTGGCTTCACCTGGGAGCTTTCTGTTGAGAAAATAGATCATGTATATTAAATCTAGTTTATAGTAAATCCATCTGAGTAATCAGTATTGGTACACGTGTACTGCACCACGGACAATATGGGTTGTGGGGGAAGGTGCATTTTGCACCACTCACTTTAATGACCCTCTCGTTTTCCTCTCAATTCCCATTATCTTCCTGATGCTGTGAGAGGAGAAGACCTTGTAGCAGACAATTTCTCAGATTTTGCCGTCGTCATCATCGCCATTAAGAACCTCCTCCTTCGTTACGACTTTGTTTACAGCGTTTTTCTGTAGCACCTCATCTCAAAGGCTTCGATTCTCTTCTGTCCCAGTTTTCCCACAGTCCATGTTCTACTAATACACAAGACTATGCTCCAAACGTATATTCACAGACATTTCTTCCTTAGATTAAGGCCTGTTTCACATCATTAGACTTGTCTTGGACAGGAACGTTCTTTTTGTCAGTGCCAATCTAATTCTTTTGTCGTCCTTGCTCCGTACTTCATTGGTTATTTTACTTCCAACGTAACAGAATTCCTTAACTTCATCTACTTAGTGCTCTTCAATTCTTATGTTAAGTTCTTCGCTGTTCTCATTTCTGCCGCAGCTCATTGCTTTCGTCTTTCTTAGATTTACTCTCAATCCATATTCTGTACTTATTAGACTTTTCATTCCATTTAACACATCTGTAATTCTTCACTTTACTGAGGATAGCAATTTCATCAAAGAATCTTATCATTAATCTCATTTCACCCTGAATTTTAACTCCTCTCTTCAATCTCTCTTCTATGTCCGTCATTACTTCTTCGACGTATAGATTGAACAGGAGGGGGCGAAAGACAACATTCCTACCTTACGTTCTTTTTAATCCGTGTTCTACGTTCTTGGTCTGCCAATGTTATTGTTCCCATCTCGTTATCTGTAGCTTACTCCTATTTTTCACAGAATTTCGAACATGTTGCACTGTTTCGTTCTGTCGAATGCTTGTTCTAGTTCGACAAATTCTATGAGAGCACCTTGATTTTTCTTCAGTCTTGTTTCCATTATTAACCGAAACGTCAGAATTGCTTCTCTCGTGCTTTTACCTATCATAAAGCCAAAATTATCGGCATCTAACATATCTCCAGTTTTCTTTTCCATTCTTCCGTATATTATTCCTATCAGCGGCTGGGATGCACTAGTTATTAAGCCGATTCTGTGATATTTTTTGAACTTCTCTGCCTCTCTATTTTCGAAATTGTGAGGATGATATTTTTCGAAAGTGTAATGGTACATCGTCGGTTTCATATTTTACAAACCAGCTCGAATAGTCGTTCAATGCCGTTTCGCCCAATGATTATATAAATGTTGACGAAATGTCATTTATTCCTTCTGCTTTATTAGATTTCGAGTCTTCCAGAACTCTCTGAAATTCTAATACTCTATCCCCTATGTTTTCCTCATACCCTATAATTTCTTCTTCTATCACGTCATTAGGTAAGCCCTCCCCCTCACAGATGCCTTGAATGTACTCCTCCGAGCTAGCCGGTCTTTCTTCTGCGTTAAACAGCGGACTTCCCACTGCACTTTTACTGTTACCATCTTTACTTTTAGTTTCACCGACGGCTGTTCTGACTTTTCCATATGCTGAGTCAGTCCTTCCGGCGATTATTTATTTTCGTTTTTTTTTTCTTCACAATTTTCTTGCAGCCATTTCGCCTTGACTATCCTGCATTTCCTATTTATTTCGTTCATAAGTGACTTGTATTTCTGTATTCCTGTCTTCATCTGAAGATTTTTGTACTTTCTTCTTTCGTCGATTAGTTGAAGAATTTCTCTATTAGCCATGGCTTCTTTGCAGTTGCCTTCCATGAACATATGTTTTCCTTTCCAAGTTCTGTGATTTCTCTTTTGATAGATATCCATTCCTCTCCGCCTGTGTACTGAGCTATTCATTATCGCAGTATCTATAGCCTCAGAGATCTTCAAGCGTATCTCTTCATTCGTTACTATTTCCGTATCTCACTTCTTTGCACACCGTCTTTTCCTGATTAGTTTCTTAAACTTCAGCCTACTCTTCAACATTAATAAATTGCGATCTGAGTCTATATCTGATCCTCGGTTGGCTTTACAATCTGATTTTGAAGTCTCTGCCCGACCTTGATGTAATCCAACTGCAATCTTCCCGTATCTTTGCGCCTTTTCCAAGTATACATCGTTCTTTGGTGATTCTTGAACGAATATTCGCTATTACTAGATCACAGCTATTGCAGAACTCAATTAGTTTTTCTCCTCTCTCATTCCTACTACCAATTCCATGTTCTTCCATAGGCCTTTCTTCTACCCCTTCCCGTACAACCGAATTCAAATCCCCATGTTCTTAGATTTTTATTTCGCTTTACATAGTTAATTACCCTTCCACCACCATCATATACTTTATCTCTTCATGTTGTGCTGGAGACGCCGGCGTGTACACTTGAAATATTGGTGCCGCTGTTGGTTAGCTGTCGTTTCGGATGAGAAGAATGAAACCACTTCACTACTCACAGTAAGTCATACTCTGTCGTACCTTCCTATTCATAACGAATCCTACTCCTGTTATACCATTTTCTGCTGCTGTTGATATTGCCGTATCCTAGTCTGACCAGAAATTCTCGTCTTCTTTCCATTTCACTTCACTGACTCCCACCATGTCTAGACTGAGCCTTAGCTCTTTCTTTTTTATATTTTCTAGCTTTGCTATTGCGTTCTAACTTGTTCATGTTAAATCCTTATCCTTTCGTTGGTTATTCTATCTTTTCTTCATGCTCGCCTTTCCCCTGGAGATGAAGAGACGATCGTAACAATATTTCAATTACAGGCGACATGTCCTGCGGATACACACAATATGAGTCTTAACCGCAGTGGTCTCCATAGCCTTCTGAATCCTCACGCGTTGATCACTGATGATTCTTTCGCCTTTTTGGCGCAGTTTCCCACCCCAAGGGCAAGAGTGTGTGCTGAACCTCTTTTTGGTCCTCCGCTGCTTTTGACGAGGCCAGTGGCGGAAATGGGATGACTTGTTGCGTCTTAAGTCCTCGGCCGCCATTTCTGTTGATTTTTATTCAGGGCTTAAGCAGTGGCTGGGTTTGAACGAGGGAACCACGATGTTGATTACCAGTCAATGATGCTCCCCTTTTTCTATTCGTCATTGTTCTCAGCATTTGGTTTGGGCAAACGTTGTGTAATACCGCTTAAAGTTCGTCTTGAATATTTCACTCAATTTTTTTCCTGCTACTGTGCTGGTGCCGCTGAATGAGGAGGTTCTCTGCAGAAACGACGAGGAAAGGGTTATGTGGAAAATACTGAGAAGAAGAAAGGACAGCGTTGTAGGACATCTGTCAACTGTCGCCCAAGCCATGACGCCACCAAACTCGTTCTGACTGGCGCGAAGTCACCATTGAACTGATACGGGAATTTCCCGCCCTCTTCCAGGTCGTGCCTGCAGCCAGCATCACCCTGCCACTGGAGCATCCACAAGGGGAGGGAGTAGGGGGTGGCAGCAGAGAGGGTGAGACGGGGGTGGCAGGGGGATGTCTCGCAGGTTCGATAGCAGAGCCTGGCGAAGTTGGGGTCTCCGCGGCGGCCTAAGCAGGGGATTACTGGGACAGCGCACGGCCTGTACCGCAGTAAGTCCGTGTGCTGCTGTCCGCGGAAAAGCAGCGGCACGCCTTCCTCCTAACTGGCATCAATGCAGAGAGCTTGCACAGGATTACATTCTGTCCGCCCCCATCAAGTACCGTGACAGTACTACTGACTCCTGCGGCTTCTTTCTTCACGTCGTCGCCTAATTAAAACGCAAAGTGTGCTGCATCCCCGGGCTGTCCAGGTGCGACTCGCATCCGGTCTGCAGGCTACCCTTGCGTAGTTCGACGAGTGCCCACAAGATAAAGATCGAACGGTGTGGTGTTCTATTATAGCTAGAACGAATATTTTCGTTTACAACAGATTTGCTTTCTGATGATATTGTACTTCTACTTAAATTATTTTCACTTACCGATTATTTGTATTTTTTAGATTAATAACGTAGCGGAAAGAGTATTAAACGCAGTACTTACAAGATTTCTCGACATAAGCAATTGTTCATTTCAAATAGCGTAACGCAGTCTGCTTCACTGCATAGCTTTCTTTTCTTTTTTAAAAAATCTAAATTTTGTTGCTGTTGACAAATTGCAACACCTTGTAATCTTTTAAGCTAATTGGGGCCATAGAAGCATGGTTGTTCCGTTTGTACGTCTGTCCAAAGATTGATTCTGGTAGCTCAAGTTAATCATTCTTTTCCCGTTCTTGTAGTGGTATTTCCATCTCCCAATGCATATTTATTTTAACTAATCTAGAAGAGAAATACTTTTTTTCATTGATTTACCTTAAAATTTTTTTAGTAGTCTAAATATTTTCCTAATTATTTTCATCCTCGATGCCACCTCCTTAGGCGCTGAACTTCGAAAAACAGTGAAGCATATATTTGTTTATTTCTAACGCAAACACGAAACGTATTTTCATAGAATTAGGTTTGAAAATGCTTTCACAATGAAGTAATTTAATAAAACTTTTTGTCTTCTATTCGCTCACTTACAGGGTTGAATTCTGATAAAAAATGAAACGTATTTTTTAATTTCTAACGGAGAAGTCAATTACCAGATTTCATAGATGTAGCTTCAAAAATAGTTTAGTAGTTGCTTAATGATGATTTATTTTCAAACAAACTTTCACGTACTATTTCACCCGCATGGGTACTAAATTTCCAAAAATTCTGAGAGGCATGTTTCTTTATTTTTGACCGAGAAATCAAATACCAGTGTTCGTAGTTGAAGCTACAAAATTGCCTTAATAGGAACATATTTTCGAAAAAGGTTTCATCCCTATTTAGCTCCTTAGTGAATGAATTTTCAAAAAGGCCGAAATGTGTATTTTTCTTAAACTTCTGACCAAGAAACCGAATACCAATTTTCGTAGTTCTAGCTTCTAAATCGCCTTAATAGCTACCGATTTACACTGTGCCTTTGATGCACTATTTTATCCCCTTACGGATGTAATCTTTAAAAAAAATGCCTTCTTAAACGACGCCCACAGTTTAAGAACACCACCCCCTGCAAATTTCAAGATTCTGTCCTTAGTGGTGTGGGCTGGGTCATGAGTCACACTCAGTCGGCATATTGCCTTTTATGTATAGGGATAATATTTGTTGCTAGGTACGTTACCACGTATTACATGGGAATAGTTGTTCATGTTTGGAGAAACATTCCTTTCCCGAAATAACGTAATTTCATAATAAGACTTTAGCAAGCAATGAGCGAATGATGTCATTTACAATTAAGTGCCAAAGAAACTGGTATAGGTATGCGTTTTCAAATACATAGATATGTAAACAGGCGGAATACGCCGCTGGGGTCGGCAACACCTATGTAAGACAACAAGTGTCTGGCGCAGTTATTAGATCGGTTACTGGTGCTACAATGGCAGGTTATCAAGATTTAAGTGAATTTCAGCGTGGTGTTATAGTCGGCGGACAAGTGAAGGATCACAGCATCTCCGAGGTAGAGATAAAGTGGGGATTTTCCCGTACGAGTATTTCACGAGTGTTCGATAAATATCAGGAATCGGGTAAAACATCAAATACCCGACATCGCTGTGACAAGGAAGAGAGTCTGCAACAAGGGCACCAACGACGGCTGAAGAGAATCGTTCAACGTGACACAAGTGCAAGCCTTCCGGAAACGGCTTTCAGTGTCGACGTCCCACTCCTGTGTTCCTGATGCCTGCACTACGTCAAGCTTTACGCCTCGCCTGGGCCCGTCAACACCAACATTGGACTGTTGGTGACTGGAATTATGTTGCCTGGTCGGACGAGTCTCGTTTCAAACTCTATCGACCGGATGGACGCGTACGGGTGTGGAGAGAACCTCATGAATCCATGGACCGTCCATGTCAGCAGGTGGCTGTTCAAGCTGGTGGAGACTCTGTAATGGTGTGGGGCGTGTGCAGTTGGAGTGATATGGGACCCCTGATACGTGTAGATACTACTCTGACAGGTGACAAGTGCGTAATAATCCTGTCTGATCAGCTGCATCCATTCGTGTCCATGTTACATTCCAACAGGGCAATGCTACAGAGTGGCCCCCAGGAACACTCCTCCGAGTTTAAACACTTCCGCTGGCCACCAAACTCCCCAGACATGAACATTACTGAGCGTGTGTGGGGTGCCTTGCAACGTGCTGTTCAGATCTCCACCCCCTCGTACTCTTACTGATTTATGGTGACTCCTGCAGGATTCGTGGTGTCATTTCCCTCCAGCACTACTTCAGACATTAGTCGAGTCCAAGACACGTGGTGTTGAGGCACTTCTGCGTGCTCGCGGGAGCCCTACACGATATTAGGCAGATGTACCAGTTTCTCTGGCTCCTCAGTGTACATAGAGAAAATATTTATTATTAGGTACGTGACCATGTATTACCTGGGAACAATTTCACGTGTTTAGAGGAATCTTCCTTCCCTAAGTAATGTACGTAATTTCGTAATATGACTGTAGCACACAATGAGCTAATGCTGTCATTTACAAACATAATAAAAAGTTGTATAATAAACTACTATTACAGAGCTGGCTACAAGCGAAAGTCTGGTTAGTCTCCCAAGATACAACCATCTCCCCTACTATATAACGTAGTGACGGGATCAGTTGAGCCCCGTCTATAGTGAATTTGTTTTATTTCTTCTCTTTGTACGTCTGACGTCAAGCACTGGTTTTATTCTTACGGAGACACACACATTCCGTTGTTACTGCCTCCTCTACTGAGCACACCGTAGTCCCGTCCCCCTCCTTTTATACTGGCGAGTTCCCCTTTCGTGACATCTAACGGTCAATTCCGCATTAGACGAGGTGTCCGGATGCTTTTGATTAGTACATAAAGAAGGGCAGCACGAATAGTCAAGGGGGTTTTACCAGGAGGAGTGTGTCATGGACATTCTAAAGTAACCTGAACTGTAAAACCACTGACGATAGACACAAACTGACCGTGAAACCCCACTTGCAAAGTTTCGAGAGGCAGTATTAAGTGAGGAATCTAGGAATTTACTGCAGCTCCCTTACGTATCGATGCCGTAGGTACCTTGACGAAGACAAGATTAGACCAACTGAATGGGAATACAGAGAAACCCTATATGTCTATTTTTTAGACAAAATTGAGCATTCTATGATTTTTTACTTTAAAAATACAGACCAAGCATGATATAGTGAAACCCCTGGGATTTTCTGTGGTTTTATGCAGCCATTGTATCGAAGAGGCCAACGGCCTCGCCGCAGTAACACCGGTTTCCGTCAGATCACCGACGTTAAGCGCTGTCGGGCTGGGCTAGCACTTGGATGGGTCACCATCCGGTCTGCCGAGCGTTGTTGGCAATCGGGCTGAACTGAGCCCTTGTGAGGCAAACCGAGGAGCTACTTGGTTGACAAGTAGTGGCTCCGGTCTCGCAAAGTGACATACGGCCGGGAGAGCGGTGTGCTGCCCACGTGCTTCTACATATCCGCATCCAGTGACGCCTGTTGTTGAGGATGACACGGCGGCCAGGCGGTGCGTTGAGTCTTCCAAGGCCTGTTCGGACTGAGTTTAGTTTCAATAAGAAACTCCCAGATGTACAGAAGACATGGGCTTTCTTAAAATTTTATGTTGTCAGCACTGTTTTAAACAGAGAGAAGAATCGCTATATGCCGGTAAATGACAAGAAAATGCATGGGCGAAGGCAATTTCAGCTATTCCTTCCAAAAGATTAAATCACGCACAGCTTCTACACCGACACACAATTGACCAACATGTTTCAAAAAATGAACTGTGTGTGGAGTATAATTCCGAAGAGAATGGAAAATAGGCAAACTTTGGTACATTTTTGTCCCTACTGAAAAAGCAGACATGTTTGCTAAGTAAATTTTAACTTAACGTCAATAAAACGTACGACGATTGTCTACCGCGCATTAGAATTATTCTCTGTACATCCATTTTAAAGAAAAATGAGAAGAAAACCGGAAGTTCACCATAATTTTAAGAACTGCAGTGTTTCCTTCGTTTCCAGAAAAGTTTAGTGTTTCTCTTTTTACTTGACATGTGTGGGCTTCTCAGTATATCCATTGAATTACAGCTCGCAGAGAGACTAAGTTTCTCTTACCGAGATCCAAAAACGAATGCAGAGCGTAAAAATCCGCTAACAGACGATACAATGGAATGTACCCTCCCCCAGGACTCTTCACATTATTAAACAGTGTAAATGCGGAAAGAATGTTTCTAATCGAACAGTCGGTTGTGTTACGAATTACTCAGCTGTTTCATAGCTTTCAGCCCCAAGCTTCCACGGGCGGAATTATTTCACGTGCAACTGGGGCGAGGGACTTCCGTCGCAAATACCAAGAGTAACACAAAGTACGCGGGAGAGAAAATATATTAAAATTTATACTAGAGAAACAGTAGCTGTAATGTAGTCGTGACTCAGACAAGAGAGCACTCTATGAAGTAATGTATTTAATTTATACGCTGGCCATATGTCATGTCTGGAGAACGCGCTGGTCACTCTAGTTGAGCGATGTCGTCATCCTGAAAGAAGTCATTCACAACATGTGCACGATGGGTGCGCGAATTGTCGTCCATAAAGTCTAATACTTCGCCAATATGCAGCCGATACGTTTGCACAATCGGTCGTAGGATGGCATCCACGTATCGGACAGCCGCTACGGCGCCTTCCATGGCCACCAGCGGCGTACGTCGGCCCCACGTAATGCCACACCAAAACAGCAGGGAACCTCCACCGTGCTGCCCTCGCTGGACAGTGTGTCCAAGGCGCACAGCCTCACCGGGTTGCCTCGAAATACGTCTCCGACGACTGTCTGGTGGAAGACCTATGCGAAAATCATCGCTGAAGAGAACGTGATGCCAATCCTGAGCGGTACATTCGGCATGTTGTTGGGCCCATCTGTACCGTGCTGCAGGGTGTCGTGGTTGCAAAGATGGACCTTGCCATGGACGTCATGAGTGAAATTGCGCATCGTGCAGGCTGTTGCACACAGTTTGAGTGTTAACACCACGTCCTGTGGCTGAACGAAAAGCATTATTCAAATGGATGCGCTACTGTGAGGATTCCTCCAAGCCGTAATCCGTAGGTAGCGGTCATCCACTGCAGTAGTAGCCCTTGGGCGGCCGGAGCGAGGCATGTCATCGACAGTTCCTGTCTCCCTGTATCTTTTCCATGTCCGAACAACATCGCTTTGGTTCACTCCGAGGCGCCTGGGCACAAAGTAACAATGCGGACGCAATCGAACCGTGGTATTGGCCATCTAGGCATGGTTGAACTACAGACAACAATCCTTGTAGATCCTGGTGGAATGACTGGAACTGATCAGCTGTCGGACCCCCTCCTTCTAATAGGCGCTGCTCATGCATGGTTGTTTACTTTTTTGGGCGGGTTTAGTGACATCTCTGAACAGTCAAAGGGACTCTGTGTGTGTGTGTGTGTGTGTGTGTGTGTGTGTGTGTGTGTGTGTGTGTGTGTGTGTGTGTGTGTGATGCACTATCCACAGTCAGCGTTTATCTTCAGTTCTGGGAACCGGTGTGACGAAAAACTTTTTGACTTGTGTAGATAAAGCAACTCTAGACGCTACGTTTCTTGCATTCAAAGAAGTCATTTTAGCTGGAACGAAACACGATCTACAGGACAGGGTAGAACTGTTTCTCAAAGCAACAACCGGTTGATTATGATCAGAATGCCTCGACGTCGAAACGAAAAAGTGATGGCCTTTAGAGGATGAGAACTAGGTAGAGCTAAAGCAGTGATTAATAAGAAAACAATAGAGTAAGTTAGCAAATTTCCGTATCATGGTAGTAACAACTTACACATAAAATAACGAATTGAATACAAAACTATAGAAATACAACGGTATTTCAACGAAAAGCAATTAAAAATTGGGAAGAGATAGACTACTTAAACGGCGTACAGTAATGGCAGCTATAAGCGTTGTTGTATGGGTGTGAATCCTTGACAGTGACGAAACTACATGCGAAAAGGGGAGAGGGTAAAGAGGTGAAGTATCTGAGGGCAGTAGCTAGCTGAATATTACGTGACAGGAAGAGAATTAATTGTATTAGGAAACAAACATAACACGAGTGGAAACTTTCTAAGTGCCAGGCCTCACAGTTGTTAGGAGACTAAAACAACGAAGTATTTATTTTTGTACATGAGTTATTAATATCCACAGGAATGAGAAGGTATTGTGACACCAGACAATTATACTGCTCACTCAAAAACAAAGTAAAATAATGAGAAGAATTAGAAAATAAATAAATAATTAAGTACGACAAAAGTGCCATACGAAGGAATTCACTGATTGTAAAAGTTAATAAGAAAGTATTCGTTTCAAGAGCCAGTAATAACAATTCACTACTTTTAGCTGTGATAAGGCAACTACAGAAATAGAGCAGTAATTAATTTCTTCTGTAGTCAACAAATACTATTTCTCGCCTCTCTGGAACATTTTACGAGAAAATATCAAAATTAAATTCAAGAAAAAAAATCTCCGCAATGGTTCTGTTTCTTACACAACACCATTCTTGAGGTCATATGCATAATTTACTGTAAAAATTCCTTTGTTTTTCAAGAAGAAAGGCGTTGACGTCAACGTGTTTTTCTATTTCGCAAATTGTAAACAGCATGGCATACAGCAGAAATAGTCTTTAGTCTTTTGAATACAATGACATTTTTCCATTGTTTTGTTTCAGAGGAAGAATTTTTTTTTACATATCTGTTTGAGACGGGTGAATCTCAGACACACTGATCACCCGGCATTGGGAGATCTTACACGCCTGCTTTGACAACAGTGTATCAGCAGCATATTTAAAGTCAGTAAAGTCTTTCCTATGCACTGTAATTACACGGAATCGGTTCCTAACTTTAGCTGTATCAACAGCCTTGAGTAAATCTTGCGAAGCAAAGGCGTAACTTCCCTTCACTGGAAACTTCCTGGCAGATTAAAACTGTGCCCGACCGAGACTCGAACTAAGGACCTTTGCCTTCCGCAGACACGTGCTCTACCATCTGAGCTACCGAAGCACGACTCAGGCCCGGTCCTCACAGCTTTACCTCGGCCAAGGTCCCGAGTTCGAGTCTCGGTCGTGCACACAGTTTTAATCTGCCAGGAAGTTTCAACTCTCATGTTCTCTGTTAAAACCATCCGCGCATAAATGCAGAACACTTTGAAGCTTTTAACTTGGACCTCCTGAGTGACGAATGTCTGAAACATACGCTCCACGACCCGACACCTGGAACAAGTCAAGGGACACGAAGCAGAGTACCGACAACACGACAGCTCTGGAAAAGTGTTTTTGGGAAAAAACTTTTGAAATTTGCGTTCTTAGTATTTAATCTGAATGTAAAAAATACTGAAGTACAGAATCAAATCAAAAACGCCAGGAGTGAAAGTGCGAGGAAGGAAACGAGCACATCAAAGTGAATCTGGAAGTATCGTCAGCCAGTACAATGGCGAAGGAAGAGCTCTCGGCTGAGGAAGAGAGCGTCGAAGCGAAACACCCGAAGATAGAGTAATCCTAGGTCATCAGTATCATCATTTTTCAAGAAAGCATCTGGATCATGATTAGTTGCGATGTGTGTGGTGAAAAGGTGTGAGCTCTTGGAATCTATTGTCTTAAAACTAACACAGAGGTACAGATAAATTCAGTCTCCCTAGCTCTTCGAACATTGTTGGTTAGTTGAAGACGACGGGGCACACCGTCTTAATACCGAGTGCACTGGATCAGTGAGTATTTGTTTAATGGAACCCGCTAGGCTATACTGGACGGCTGACGTTCTACAGTAGCGAAAGATACGTCAGGTATGGCCCCAGGAGCCGCTATATAGTATTGACAAGCAACTCGCCAGATTGCGTCCACCACGAGACTGTTAGCTCGCGATGCTCTTGTCTGCAGAAGACTGTCGTCGCTGGATGAGACTAAGGAGATGCAGAAAACTGACAACATTCTCACTTGGTGTGGTGAATGGCACAGTAGATTGCCGCACCGTCCGATTCCACCCGCCTGATTTGATCCATGTCGTTATCAACATGGTGACTACAAGAAAGATCATAATGCCCGCAAACAACCGTAGTTGACACGTGAAATATTTCAATCCACTGATAAAATGCAAGCAACGGGCCAACAGTGGGAATTAAGTGCTTTCGGTAGAGGACAAACTAGAAATACGACAGTAAGAAATCATTACAAAAAAAAGTTACACAAAACCGAAAATAGCACACAGGAAACCTCGACAATAAACCGAACAAAGAGTTACAAGAAACACACAATTGGAATCTAATATCTCAGCTGATCCTAGCTCACATGAAGACAGCGATACACAGAACTAGAAAACGTGGTGTCGGAAATTTAGCTTCACTTACGTAGCTCAGTCGATATCCGCGATACCAACAACCCATAGCTAGTAGAACTAGCTATTAACTAAATCTAACGAGACCAGAAAACTACACACTCCACGATACTCACCTCTGTGAACTGCTAAATATGAATTTCAACTGCAACACAAACCACAAAATAAAAGAAAAACTATTCCAAAAGAAATTGCGGTACCCACATTTCTGAGAAAATTGCGAACATAAACAACTTAATTCTTACAATAAAAGGCCAAAAATACTTGCCACCAAAAGTTAGCAAAGAAATCTAGACCCTCCCCCCCCCCCCCCTCCCACACACACACACCGAAATTCCCATTACTGAAACCATCCCCACATACACTCATCCCTAGTTTTAGAAGCATAGACTTTGCTCAGCTTCATAAATTGTACTTCGCTCAATTTCATAAATTCTGCGCATTGTTTACACTTCGTACTTACAGTATAAAACGAGAAATTTAGTTGTGGAGCCATACCGCCGCCCATGACAGCAACGATCGAACGACTAAAATTTCTTTGCAAGATTAAAAAAAAAGTTTGAAACCATAACAACACGACGAGGTAACAATTTCGAAACTTAAAACAAATCAGTAGCCACTATAACTACGGACATTAAAATAACTGACCGACAACGGAATAAAAACACCGAGGAACAGACAGCACTAAAATCCAATTCCGCACTAAAATCACTCGCAAACAATTTAGAAAGATAAACATCCACCGCAGAGTGCGTCTTCGCACTTCTATAACCACAATACATTGCAAATACGCCGCTGCTCCGTTACGGCACAAAAAACAACACAGTTACAGTACGTCACGGGTCAAAGCTGACGAGTGGCATGGGAGCAAACGGTTGACCCAGTTGCAGCTATCTCTAAATTTGGATAAATGCAAGTTAATGGCTATAGCACATGTCAACAACCAAACAGTATCCAGTTACAAGACAGGTAGTCAACATTTTGAACACGTCACATCGTGAATTTATGGATAGTACCAAGAAGCGATAGTCAAATGTGTGTGAAATATTATGGGACTTAACTGCTAAGGTCATCAGTCCCTAAGCTTACACACTACTTAACCTATATTATCCTAAGGACACACACACACACACACACACACACACACACACACACACACACACACACACACACACACGAGGGAGGACTCGAACCTACGCCAAGACCAGCCTCACAGTCCATGACTGCAGCGCCTTAGACCGCTCGGCTAATCCCGCGCGGCAAGCGATAGTCTTTTAAATCGGACGGAGTGTCAAAGTCATTGATAAAGAAGGCAAATAGATTATTTAGATTTATTGGAACGGTTCTGGAAAGTGCAGTGCGTCTATGCAGAATATCGCACACAAGGCACTAGACGACCAATTCTGGAGCACTGTTCCAGTATTTTGGAGTCTTTATCAAGTGTACGTGCCACTACAAATGGAACGGAATCACAGACGCACGGCTGTAATCTTAACATATCGGTGTAGACCACACGAAAATCTAACAGATATTCGGGGAACTTAAATGGAAGGAAAACGACGTACTCCACGCGAAATCCCGCTGGATAATTAAAGGGAACCTGCATCACAGGAAGACTGCACAAGCATCGAATACCTCGCGCAGGGGTCAGGAATAAATTACGAGAATTAGATGAGAGATTAGGAGACGTACAGTCACTTTTCTCTAGATCAGTAAGCATACCCTCCGCCACACACTGTTCACTAACGTGGGACTACGCACTTAAATGTAGATGTAAATGGATATTAGTAAAGAATGCAATATGCATGCACAGACCGTAGATGTCATTAACACGGCGGAAATTCGAGCCTCCTGATGTCAACAGCGGATGACGTCAGAGACAATACGAAAGAACTGGCAAACAAAAGTCTGCAAACTAGCTAGACGTGCGACGGCAGTAGTTAGTGTTTGTTGTTACGAACGCCTTCAAACATATTATAAACGTGAAAATATCAGGGCATAGGTGAAGATAGCGGCTATCGTCAAGGACGTTATTACAGCTCTAGCATACACAATATATATTAAAAAAAAGAGATTGTTTGGAAACATTCGTTGGTTTGGACGAATAATACTAACACCTTACAATCTAACCTAGGCGGCGGGCTACAGTACACATCAATCTGTCACCATAAACTTATTTAAAATGAAACAAGAGATACTAACGGTGATGTCACTCGTCATAGCAGAACGACAGTATCCCAGTCTTCAACATACTCTTCACCTCCACTGGATCTATACAGTACCGTTATCTTCATTAGACGTCATCTCCACTGAACCTATACGTCTACTAGCAAGGTGAGCTGAGCCACCATCTACAAGAAGTAAACGAATTATTTTATACGAAACACATGAACGACGCCTGCAGTTAAAAATTGAAACAATCTACCGTTCTCCCCTGCGTCGTTCATTACACCCTCTAAAATTGGACAGGCGTTTCATTTGACCAGTTTCAAAGTGGAAATTCGTGCCAGCAAATTTCTTACATGCGACATGTCATTTGCTGTAAAAAAATTTCAGACAGGCACGAATGGGTAAGTGGTCTGTTCTTTATGTTACTGCGACATCCTAGTACGTAACAATTCGCAGCGCCTAGACCACGCCTTTCGCTTGCGTGTGTGGTTACATTCCTGACTGTGCGCTAACTTCGTCCCATCCTCGACTAAACTACGCTCGCTACGTGCTACCGAAGGGGACAACCACCGCAACGTCTGTTTTCTTTACCGATTCCTTTGCAAAACACGCCTCCAGTTATGTATCCTCGTTCCTACATCACCGATAATTGCGAAGCCGATTTAAACTACGTTCAGTTCACCCTCAGATCACACGGGCTTAAGTGAAGTCATCCTATACTAATAGATTAGAGAGTAACCTATCCTGTGACACAAAAAATACACGTTTTTACACTTTTAGAAAGAAACTTGCGACTTACCTCTCTTGAACTGCTGGTAGCTCTCTGTTACTTCTCATTGGCAGAGTAGAACGTCACTTCTGTTGGGAAAGATGTTTTGTGTTTTCGCGACAATCATCGACACCTGTAACAAAACAACGCACTTAAATAGGAAAAATTTAATAAAACATTCGAAATGTATACAAGTAAATTCACTGTTGAGCCAGAACATAAAAACGATTACGTGACTACGTGGATTAGAAATTATTTGCTACAGGTGAATGTCAGAAATAAAGTCTTAAGCCGTTCGGAAATAACTGGGCTACACCTAGAATATAAAAAAAAACAGGCGATATGTAGGAAGCATGTGGACAGTCCGCGTGAGCTAAAAACACAAAACAAATCAAACAGCGCGGCAAGAACCGCTCATTGCTCACAAGTAATTCCACGCGTACACAACTTCTGCTCGCGTTCACTATGAGTGGCAAAGGCAAAAGAGTGTAAACACACCTCGCCAAAGAGTATACAGTCGAAGTCGTAACACTCAGTCCATACACAACACCTCGAAGCACTTACTACGCACGTTGTTAAGAGTAGGGAAGGAGACTGATGACAATCATGTTTGTCAATGTATTGTGAAGTTGTATGATCAACAGGAAGAAAGAAAAGTATAAAAATATTGGCACACGTAAAATAACCCGTAGAAGAACTTGTAAAAATTGAATCATAAAATAGCAGTCACACGCGATACGAGATCAACACAGAGCTGCATCACCGAGCGAGGTGGCGAAGTGGTTAGCACAATGGACTCACCTTCGGAAGGACGACGGTTCAATCCCTCGTCCGGCCATCCTGATTTAGGTTCTCCGTGATTTCCCTAAATCGCTCCGGGCAAATGCCGGGATGGTTCCTTTCAAAGGACACGGCTGACTTCCTTCCCCATCCTTCCCTAATCCTATGACACCGGTGACCTCGTTGTCTGGTCTCCTTCCCCCCAAAACAACCAACCAACCAACAGAGCTGCATCAGCAGCCGTCGGAAGCACCACAACCAGTGACACGGCAAAACCCGAAGTGTACGAAATATAGAAAACACATAACGTAATGGACATTACTATGTTGTGGTTTTTTTATTTAGCCCAGAAAGTGGTTTGTTGTCCTTCTCCATGCTACTCTATCGTGTGCAAACGTCTTCATCTCTTCATAGTTTCCCGATTTACTAGTTTCTAATCATCATACTCTCCTAAAATACTAAGCTAACCATTCCTTGATGCCTGAAGAAGTCTATTACCAATCGATTCCACATTTTGATAAAATTGTGCCGTACATTTGTTTGGCCCCGATTTGATTCAGTATCTTTTTGTTATTTATCTGATTTGTCCATCTAATCCCCAGCATTCTGTTGGAGCAACACATTTCATAACCTTCTATTTTCTTGAATAAAATTTTCACTCTACAGCGGAGTGTGCGCTGATATGAAACTTTCTGGCAGATCAAAACTGTGCCGGACCGAGACTCGAACTCGGGATCACATTCCGCTGTAGAGCGAAAATTTCGTTCTAGAAACAACCCCTAGGCTATAGCTAAGCCATGTCTCCGCAATATCCTTTCTTCCAGGAGTGCTGGTTCTGCAAGATTCGCGGGAGAGCTTCTGTAAAGTTTGGAAGGTAGGAGACGAGGTACTGGCAGAAGTAAAGATGTGAGGATGCGGCGTGAGTCCTTCTTGGGTAGCTGAGTTGGATGCCGGCACGGTAGCTCAGCGTGCTCGGTCAGAGGGTTAGCCGCCCTCTGTAATAAAAAAAAACTGAGCTAATAGATCAACAACGAACTTAAAAGGGTGTCTTACGACGTCAGCCCTGATCAGATGCAACGAACGAAAACGAACAAAATGAAATTAAAAAAAAAAGTTGGTAGAGCACTTGCCCGCGAAAGGTAAATGTCCCGAGTTCGAGTCTTGGTCCGGCACACAGTTTTAATCTTCCAGGAAGTTTTACTTCTATTTTCTCGTTCTCTGTACTGCGAGATGTCCACATTTCACTTACCTACAAGGCTACACTCTATATGCAGGGTGATTGAGGAGGAATGTCACATAGTTTGTGAGGTGATTCTACATGTGAAAATAAAGCGAAAAAGTCCTATGAACATGAGTCCGATTTTCGATCGTTAAGGAACTGGAGCAGTTTGAAGACTACACACATCCATAAATGGCTTTGAAGACAACTGTGAATACTATTTAGTGAAATGCTGTGTAGGTTCTGTGATGGGCAGAATAATGATGGGGCCGAGGAGTGGGGACTCTCCAAGAGATGGCAGCACTGTGGCGTCGCACCATGGCAACAGCTGCAAGCGTGCAATGGTGGGTTGGATCACGGGTCAGTCGTGAGGCCATGTGCATGTCGCGCTTAATGGAAGAAGTCCATTGCGTCCGCGAGTATCGACATGACGCATACGAGGAACGCACAGACATTTGGTTTTGTGTATCGGTACTGTAATACGGCTGTGACAGAGTACCAGAGAAGTCTCCCTGATTAACGAACCACCTGTGCCCAGATATTTGTCAGGGATTTTCAAGCATTACGTGAATCTGGAACACTGTACAAGTAACATCAGAATGTGAGGCCGTGCAGGCAGTTGAGGAAAGAGAGGACATTGTTCCAGTGGTACAGTGGAGTCTCACCACCAATATACAGCCATCAGCCCCATATTCCAGAAACAAGAGTCATGCGTTACATTCCGAGAGCTTGTACCCATTCCATGTGCACCCCGTGCAACATCTGCACCCAGGTGACTCATTGAGCACAAAACAATTCTGTGAATGGTTGGCTGTACATAGAGATGTCGTGAAATACACTTCATTGATGGGTGACTCTAAATCTGCAAGCTGTGGTACCATGAACACAGGCAATTCTGATCCATGGGCGACAGAGAACCCACATGACACAACGGAAATAATATTTGAAGTTAGGTTCTCAGCAAACGTCTGGTGTGGTATGGTTGATGACCTGGTGATAGCGCTTGTGTTCCTGCCAAGTCACGTGACAGCTGCAACATATGCAGATTTCCCGATAGAAGACCTATCTGCACTTTTGTAAGATGTGACATTACAGCAACGATAACAAATTTACCTGCAATATGATGGATCACCGATTCACTGCAGCAGACATGTATGCTAGTATCTGATGAAAACATCTCCTCAACGATGCATGAGGTGTGATGGACTCATTAACTGGTCTGCCGGATCACACAATCTATCCTCAGTATACTTCTGTTTATGGGGCTGGTTAAGGGCTGATGTGTAGCTACGAACGTCGATACACGTGAAGAGTTGCTGCCTTCGTTAAAGCCCTCCGAGAAGGTGCTCGATGTGCAATGGAACACACACTGCATCGCGTTGACAAGTGCACAGAGATGAGTGGGAGACCTTTTGAACACCTCTTGATGGATGGATCAGTCGTATGTCTCACTATTATTCAGTCCATCAAAGCGCCTAGTAACACTCACACTCGTCACCATAATCATTCACGGATGTGCGTAGTCTTCACCTAATTCCAGTCCCACAACGATCCAAAATAGGAGACATATTCACAGGATTTCTGGGGTCTATTTTTAAAAGTAGCATCACCTCACAAATTATATGACATTCGTCCTGGATCACCCTGTATACCTTCAGGAGAAGACTTTCCGACACTTATAAGTATATATCTTTAGAATAGCTTTTCTTCCTAATACACAATCTGTATTTTATATCCTCTTTACTTCGGCCTTCAATTGTTAATTTGTTGCTCAAATAGCGAAGCACATCTACAGCTTTTAGTGTCCCATTTCCTGTATCTCCTCATTAAGTACAACATAGCAAATTTCGTTTGCTAGGAAGTTTACAGTCGACTCGCATACCTGTTCATGTATCTGATAAGTGTTTACTTTGTTTGGGGGAACTGCGTCACAGATTGTCTGGAAGTCGAAGTACATGGCATCACGATATCTACTGCCTCTATGTCTCATGAGTTGCACGTCATCGGTGCTTGTAGAAACAAACTTGAGTCATACGCACCGGACTTTTTCGGTATCCAGAAAAGTTATCGTACAAGAGCACAATACAGGGTGGTCCACTGATAGTGACCGTGTCAAATATCTCACGAAATAAGCGTCAAACGAAAAAACTACAAAGAACGAAATTCGTCTAGCTTGATGGGGGGACACCAGATGGCGCTATGGTTGGCCAGCTAGATGGCGTTGCCATAGGTCAAATGGATACCAACGGCGTTTTTTAAAATAGGAATCCCAATTTTTTATTACACAATCGTGTAGTACGTAAACAAATATGAATGTTTTAGTTGAACCACTTTTTTCTCTTTGTGATAGATGGCGCTATAATAGTCACAAAGGTATATGTAAGTGGTATCACGTGACATTCCGCCAGTGCGGACGGTATTTGCTTCGTGATACGTTACCCGTATTAAAATGGACCGTTTACCAGTTGCGGAAAAGGTCGAAATCGTGTTGGTGTATGGCTATTGTGATCAAAATGCCCATAGGGCGTGTGCTACGTATGCTGCTCTGTATCCTGGACGACATCATCCAAGTGTCCGGACCGTTCGCCGGATAGTTACGTCACTTAAGGAAACAGGAAGTGTTCAACCACATGTGAAGCGTCAACCACGACCTGCAACGAATGATGATGCCCAAGTAGGTGTTTTAGCTGCTGTCGCGGCTAATCCGCGCGTCAGTAGCAGACAAACTGGACGAGAATCGGGAATATCAAAAACGTCGGTGTTGAGAATGCTACATCAACATCGATTGCACCCGTACTATATTTCTATGCACCAGGAATTGCATGGCGACGACTTTGAACGTTGTGTACCGTTCTACCACTGGGCACAAGAGAAGTTACGGGACGAAGACAGTTTTCTGCACGCCTTCTTTTTAGCGACGAAGCGTCATTCACCAACAGCGGTAACGTAAACCGGCATTTTATGCACTATTGGGCAACGGAAAACCCACGATGGCTGCTACAAGTGCAACATCAGCGACCTTGGCGGGTTAATGTATGGTGCGGCATTATGGGAGGAAGGATAATTGGCCCCAAATTTTATCGATGGCAATCTAAATGGTGCAATGTATGCTGATTTCCTACGTAATGTTCTACCGATGTTTCTACAACATGTTTCACTGCATGACAGAATGGCGATGTACTTTCAACATGATGGATGTCCGACACATAGCTCGCGTGCAATTGAAGCGGTATCGAATAGCATATTTCATGACAGGTGGATTGGTCGTCGAAGCACCATACCGTGGCCCGCACGTTCACCCGATCTGACGTCCCCGGATGTCTTTCTGTGGGGAAAGTTGAAGGATATTTGCCATCGTGATCCACCGACAACGCCTGAAAACATGCGTCAGCGCATCGTCAATGCATGTGCGAACATTACGGAAGGCGAACTACTCGCTGTTGAGAGGAATGTCGTTACACGTATTGTCAAATGCACTGAAGTTGACGGACATCATTTTGAGCATTTATTGCATTAATGTGGTATTTACAGGTTACCACGCTCTAACAGAAATGATAAGTTCACAAAGGTACATGTATGACATTGGAACAACCGAAATAAAATGTTCTAACGTACCTACGTTCTGCTTTTTCATTTAAAAAATCTACTTGTTACCAAATGTTCATCTAAAATTGTGAGCCATATGTTTGTGACTATTACACAGAGAAAAAAGTGCTCCATCTAAAACATTCATATTTCTTTAGGTACTACACGAATATGTAATGAAAAATGAGGGTTCCTATTTTTAAGAAAAGGCGGTTGGTATCCGTTTGACCTATGGCAGCGCCATCTGCCGGGCCAACCATACCGCCTTCTGGTTTCCCCCTTCTAGCTACACAAGTCTCGTTCTTTGTAGTTTTTTCGTTTGACGCTTATTTCGTGAGATATTTGACCAGGTCACTATCAATGGACCACCCTGTATACACTGACGGTAAAAGATCGCAAACCCAAAAAATAATTAATGTAATGAAATTTTGGTAATAGATGTTTAAGTGAAAAATTTGTGCGAGGTAAGCAATTGAAAACGTGAAATGCTGCTGCATTAGCAACCGGTGTAACCGCCAGAATGTGCAGACGTACATGCCGGTGCTGGATGTCAATTTGTGCGATAGAGTTCCACTCCTGTTCACTTGATGATTAGTGTTGTTTGTGGATGATGCTTGAGTTGTCGTCCGATGATGTTCCCCATGTGCTCGATGGGAGATGCCCATCAAGCATGCGAAGGCAACGTGTCGATACTCTGTAGAGCGTGTTGGGTTACAACAGAAGGATGTGGACAAGCGTTATCCTGTTGGAAAGCACTCCCTAGGATGCTGTTCATGAACGGCTACTCAGCAGGCTGAATCAGCAAACTGACGTACAAATTTGCAGAGAGAGTGCGTGAGGTAACCACAAGAGTGCTGTAACTGTCATAGGAAATGGTACCCCAGGCTATAAGGGGTGAGTGTGGGTCCAGTGTGCTTAGCATGCAGACAGGTGGGTTGTGGGCTCTCAATTGGCCTGGTTCTGACCAACACACGGCCATCACTCGCACTGAGGTAGAACCACCTTTCATCAGGAAGCACAACAGACATCCATCCTGCCCTCCAGTAAGCTGTTGCTTTACAACACAGAATTTTCAAGTAATGGTCGTTTGGGGGCCAGTGGAATGCAGACTACAGTGCATCTGACTCGGAGCTGTCCTTAAAGTAGCCGAGTCGTAACAGCTCGTTGTATGACTGTCCCGCCAACTGGTGCTCAGATTTCTCCTGTAGATGCAGCTACGATGAGACAGAGCCATACGCTGAACACGATGGTTTTTCTCTCTCGGTAGAGCCATGTGGCCATCTGGAGCCCGGTCTTCTTGTGACTGTATATTCTGTTATATATTGACATATGACTTGTGTGTTGGTACACTTGGCTATTTGGAGGCATCAAGGGCACTCCAAGGTAGGAAATCAGAGACACAATGCAGAGTGCAGGCAAAAGTGGTATCGTTTACGTTACTGGAGATAAATAGTAACACTACAGCCGTGCAAACTGCACACGCTCTGGGCAGCTGACCGAGGGGACAAGTTTCACTTCAGAGAATTAACTGGTAACCCCACACACTGTCTACACGCCACGAAAAGGCACGTATTAGCGATGGCAGCTAGCTTGATTCTTGGTCCTGAGGACTGCAACATCAGAGGTTTTACACTACAGGAGCGGGTATACAATGTAAACGGTATATTACTATAAACATAACTAGATCTACATTGCATCTTCTGATCGATACCACAATGGCAGGTGCTGGTGCCTGCAGAGTCTAAGTCCGTTATCAGCGCGTTACCTAACCAAGGTCACCTGTTCTCTATATAAGCGGGCGTGCAAGCCAGCGACACCATTCCGCTGTGAGCACTATCTGCAACAGCATTGAAGCACTATGCTTCGTCGACGTGTGTAACGTCAACGCCGCCACCGCATGCCTTTCTACAAACATATTATTAGCCTCAAGAATAAACTTGGAGGAAATGGAACAGCCCAAGAAGTCATATTAAATGGGCCTATATACTTTCGTGGCTGCAGGGTTAATTTTATTCTGGATGTCACTACTGGAAATTCTGGTAGTGATTGGTTTACTCTAGCCATTATTCGTTGTGAAAATGCCTCCCTTCCTAGACTTGAATCTTTCACCCTTCGAGATGTCATCGCCTACAAGACCTGGCATTGTGGTATCGATCCGAAGACGCAAAGTAGACCTAGTTATGTTTATAGTAATATGCCGTTTACATTGTATACCCGCTACTGTAGACAAGTTAGTAATGATGAAAAAATACATGTATGGATGAAAGGACTTGGTGTACTTGCTGAAAATGTAACTGTCACTGGAGATATTATTAATAAAGTGTGATCCTTGACCTCCGTAACCGCTAGACGTACATCGGGAACCGGGGCATCAAGGCTGCAACAGTTTGAACAAATTCGAAAACACAGTGCCGCACTGCCCGCTGAGCGCCCAGCGAGTCGGTGACGCAACCCGCCCGACTTCGCTCGGCGGCAGGCCGGCGCACCAGGGCACGCTAGTACAGCAGACCCCACCGAGAGAAGGAGAAAGGTCAGGGCCAAGTGACGTAAAACACTGTTCTTGCTGGCCATAACAGGAGTGGCAGTGACGGTTAGCTTTCAGCTGAACGCTGTTGATGCCAAACTTGTTGTTGATGTAAAATCCAGAAGCATTCCTAGCTACCGAGAAGGAGTAGCGGAGGAAGGTAAATGTAGTTGAACAGGGGCGCCCTGGGGCTGCACGTTGACTCGGCAGACTGGTCGAAGCTTGTTAAGTGCCGGTGGATTGCCTCCTTTGCTTTTTCTCATTTTTAGAATTAGCCTTCAATGTAGGAGACTCATCGCAAATAAATAGTGTTAATCAGACCCCTGAATTCCATGAGTGTCCTGCTGCAAGTTTCCTGTCAGGTCCCAGAATCTGTGCTGGCACAAGCTGGCTCCAGACGTTGTGAGCCTATCAGGAGAGGTGCTGAAAACAGACAGGCAGGCAACGCGCCACCAACGTCCTCTCGACTGCTAGCATTTAGTCGCTTCCGTGGCACGGTGGGCCCGGTTAGTCACAGTTCCTGCCAGTCACACAGTCATCATTTGTAGGGTCTCTGTCTCAGGCAGCACACTGCGACAAGAGTAGTCTACATAACGGATTGGAACTTCTCGTTCTTACGAATAAAGAACCCAGTTAATATATGCGTGCAGTTGTGTTACAGAAAGAGGATACCAGCCATCAAAGAACATCCTCTTCTCGCTTCAGAGTTGCGTTCAATGAATGCGAAAGTAAAGTTCTGTGTACTTACTTGGCAGAAAATGCTAAGAAATTTTGGTCTTATGTCAAAGCGGTAGGTGGATCAAAACGAAATGGCCAGCCACTCTGTGACCAAAATGGTACTGAAACAGAGGACGACAGACTAAAGGCCGAAATACTAAATGTCTTTCTCCAAAACTGTTTCACAGAGGAAGACTGCACTGTAGGTTGTTCTCTAGATTTTCGCACAAATGATGACATGGTAGATATCTAAAGAGATGTCAGAGGGATAGAGAAACAATTAAAATCGCACAAAAGAGGAAAGGCCGCTGGACCTGTTGGGTACCAGTTCGATTTTACTCAGAGTGCACGAAGGAAATTGCCCCTCTTCTTGCAGTGGTGTACCGTAGGTCCCTAAAAGAGCGTACCGATCCAAAAGATTGGAAAAGCGCAAAGGTCATCCACGTTTTCAACAAGGGATGTCGAACAAATGTGCAGAACTATAGACCTATATCTCTAACGTCGATCAGTTGTAGAATTTTGGAATACGTAGTATGTTCGTGTATAATGACTTTTCTGGTGACTAGAAATCTACTCTGTAGGAAACAGCATGGGTTTCGAAAAAGACGATCTTGTGAAACCCAGCTCGCGCTATTTGTCCACGAGACTCAGAGGCCATAGATACGGGCTCACAGGTAGATGCCATGTTTCTTGACTTCCGCAAGGCTTTCGATACAGTTCAACACAGTCGTTTAATGAACAAAGTAAGAGCATATGGACTATCATACCAATTGTGTCATTGAATTGAAGAGTTCCTAGATAACAGAACGCAGCATGTCATTCTCAGTGCAGAGAAGTCTTCCGAAGTAAGAATGATTTCAGGTGTGCCTCAGGGCAGTGTCATAGGACCGTTGCTGTTCACACTATGTATAAATGACGCTGTGGATAACATCGGAAGTTCACTGAGGCTTTTTGCGGATGATGCTGTGGTATATCGAGAGTTTGTAACAGTGGAAAATTGTACTGAAATGCAGGAGGATCTGCAGCGAATTGACGCATGGTGCAGGGAATGGCAACTGAATCACAATGTAGAGAAGTGTAATGTGCTGCTACAATATAGCAGTTCAGCGACTGGAAGCAGTTAATTCCATAAATTATGTGGGAGTAGGCATTAGGAGTGATCTAAAATGGAATGACCATATAAAATTAATCGTCGATGAAGCAGATGCCAGACTAAGATTCATTGGAAGAATCCTTAGTAAATGCAATCTGAAAACAAAGGAAGTAGGTTACAGTACAGTTGTTCGCCCACTGCTTGAATACTGCTCACCAGTGTGGGATCCGTACCAGATAGGGTTGATAGAAGAGATAGAGAAGATCCAACGGAGAGCAGCGCGCTTCGTTACAGGATCATTTAGTAATCGCGAAAGCGTTACGGAGATGATAGATAAACTCCAGTGGAAGACTCTGCAGGAGAGACGCTCAGTAGCTCGGTACGGGCTTTTGTTGAAGTTTCGAGAACATACCTTCACCGAGGAGTCAAGCAGTAGATTGCTCCCTCCTACGTATACCTCGCGAAGAGACCATGAGGATAAAATCAGAGAGATTAGAGCCCACACGGAGGCATATCGACAATCTGTTTCCACGAACAATACAAGACTGGAATAGAAGGGAGAACCGATAGAGGTACTAAAGGTACTATTCCGTCTCTCTTACTCCACCTCTCACTTTTTTTACCACTGGAGTTAATTTTATTCGGCTTGTAGCTTTACTTATTTAGATATGATTATATATGTGTAGCAGCAAGTAAGTTGGTACATGGTAACTAGTAACTTTGCTTTACGACATTAAAGTTTGGATTTGCAATGTTCAGACTGATATAAAACTGAAACTGAGAGGTGATGCCAGTACACAAAATTATTTGTAACAAGCTGCTATTGTTTTGATTCAATGTTGTTACACTGTCTTTACGTAGTAATTCTTTCTTCATAAAAGCAAGTAACTTTGAATAATGTTGAATAAATATTTGACTTTGGCTGTATGAGTCACACTAGCACACATTCGTTAATTTCAGACATGGAGTGGGATAGGGAATAAACACTTTTATCATAAGTGTGGCACACCGTGGATCAAATTATTGCTTTTCCACATCTGCTGTGGATAATCATGTAGGGAAAATTCACTTGTTACTGTAATGTAATCAAGAAAGAAAGAAAACTGTATCTGAACTCACTACCTTGCATCGTATTCAGAAAAGTCAGCAATGAAATTCAAATGATCGTCACAGCAGTGAACGCTGGTTACGTTATGCATTGGATTTTTGAATACTGTTAATTAGAAGAGGCGCGCGGCCGCATGGAATATGTCGCACAGCACCTTCCAAATCAAACTGGGAAATGCACTGAATAATATGATATAGTCTGTCGGTACTGTTGGAAGCTGTAAGAAAATGTTAAATGTTATTGTGTTACCTCGCTTTTACCGGCGAGACGACTGCGATGCCTGAAATAATTATTTTTTAAATGTGCCGCGTCTGCGGCCGTTGCTCTCGCAGATTGGTACAGCGGCTTCCGCTAAATGTCTGAATTATTTACGGGACGAATGGCTGGAAAGTTTACAAATTATTTTAAAAACATATTTGCTCAAACCCTATATATTCAAACAAAAATGCATTAATTTTACACACCTTTTTACAACAACTCGCCTAATGGTGGATCTTAAGCTTCATGAACAAAAGACTCACGGCTAGCATATACATTTGCTTAACATGCAAGTGTTACGCGTTACGAAACCCAAAGAAGACAGAGAGATTATTACAATGCTTTTTACTATTTATACATGTACTGAATTGTCCTTTTTATCTGAGGCACAGATCATAATCACTAATTCATTTAACAAGATAATAATATGTCATGGATTCAAAGTTAAAAAATGCATAAAACGTCAAATAATTATGAATGTTCTACATACACACATAATACATTCGTGAAATGTTTACACAGTCTTGCTTTATTGATTCACTTGGTCGTGTTTATTCATGATTAAATTATTTCTCTTTCGCCATGTGCGTGGCACTATATCGATACATGTTAACTGGTCTTACACACACGGAAAAAATTCTATCACACGCTTTTTATGACTACTGGCCAGGAGACGCTACAGTACCCTCCGCCATACACCGTCAGGTGGCTTGCGGAGTATGGATGTAGATGTAGAAGGAACATTCAACTTCTTGTAGCCCTTTTACACGACCTCGTTCAAACTCAGTGAGGTGTTGATAGCGGCGTCTTTGTCGTGTTAAAGGCATTCTTGGCTAACTCGCCACGTCCAACCTCAAAGGTGTCCAACACTCACTCACCTCCACTTACAGCGTGTATTTAAAGCAAACCTGATTTGAATCCCTGTAGTGGCGCTACTAGTTGCACTCTTATGCGACTGGCGCGAAATTCGAATGGACGTCATCTTCCATGTGTAGAAACACGCTTACGAACTATCGGTAATGTAGCCCAGATCCTGCTCGGTGTTCTGATTGTTTTTACCACCAGTGTGTGTTTGCGTAATTCCACAAATGAGTGACGTCAAATAGAGAGGTGTTTTCACATTGAGTGCACGCGTGGCGTGGCTCGTTGTGTGTGTGACACCTCAGAGGCTACCGCGCTGCCCCTCTCTCCCCCCCCCCCCCCCCTCCTCTCGCACGCCCCTGCCTGCCCCTGGCAGCCTCCGCCGTCATCAGCTCCCTCGCAGTCCTCAGATGGCCGCCGTGAGCCGCAACTGCCGTATCAGCGGGGCGCGACCTCCCGGCCCCCCACCCACCCACCGCCACCTCCCGCTCCAGGGCTCCTGGAGGCGCCTGGAAGACTGATAGCGGCCGCCGCTGGCGCCCCGCCAGACGGGCCCTTAGCGCCGCCGATATTTCTCTCCCACGCCACCCCACCCCACCCAACCCCCTGTAAAACGCCGGCCATTTCTCTGCCCCCGCAGTCGCGCGGGAATCTGCGAGTCGCCCGCTGGACCGCATTTACATTCTTTCCCGCGCCTTCCGCGGTCGTCTTCTAACGCTGCCGAGGCCGTCGGCTCGTTCTGAATAAAGGATCCATCTCCATCACGAGCCGCTGTAATCTCCTCACTGAATGCTGCGCAGCGATAACGAACGGTGGCCAGATAAGGAGGCAGCAACTCACAGACAGTTTTCTTCCAACTTTCCTCTCTAGAGGCAACTTTCCTTTATGTAATGTACTATCAGATTAGATTAAACTAGTAATGCTGTCTCCTCGTCGGCATTGTTGAGTCTCGCACCATGGGAAACAAGGGAGAGGATGGTGTTTTGTGGCCGGTATCCTCTTTCTGTAACACAACTGCACACATGGTTTAACAGGGTTCTTTATTTACATCAACAGGAAGCCACTTATCTTTAAGTAATTCTGTGTGTTGTGGTACAAGCTCTTCTATAATAATAGTCCTGTAGCACATAATATCGGTGATTTGGTTATGGCCGGAGTGACCGAGCGGTTCTAGGCGCTTCAGTCTGGAGCCGCGTGACCGCTACGGTCGCAAGTTGGATCCTGCCTCGGGCATGGATGTGTGTGATTTCCTTAGGTTGGTTAGGTTTAAGTAGTTCTAAGTTCTAGGGGGCTGATGACCTCAAATGTTAAGTCCCATAGTGCTCGAGGCCATTTGAAGCATTTTTTTTTTTTTTTTTTTGGGATATGGCTATAATCTGGAGCTACGTACTGTCGAAGCCTAAGCCTGCTCCGCAATGAATGACAAACGGCAACTTGGAGTAGTGAGTCGAGCCAGTCTGTCAGAGGCTGAGCTAGTGATCAGCTAGTGACGCAGAGACTGACTTAGTGATTGAGACTGAGACTGATCCCTCCGACCCGTAGTGGCTATCTAAATACTGGGGGCGCGTTGCTTGAGAGTCTTGTCTCTGGCCTCTCTCGTCTCATCCACCACCTACTGCCGATCTTCGCGCTACGTCTTTGCCGACCATTGTGCTGGCTACATCTTATGCCAGCAAAAGTAAACCTGCGATCCTTTAACGGATCGAATCCAAATGTAAAAAAGAGCCTCAAACTTCTGACTGCTCTACAGATTTTTGAAGTTATGCATGTAAAAGAGAAAAAGTCCAGAAAAGTCTGATGAATTTTTTTAAAAAGTTTGTTGCAAGTCGCTAAGTGTTCTCATGAAACAATGGGGACCTTATTCTGAGTAATTTCAGCTCCGTTTTAAGCGACAGCTACTTGTTCACACAACTCAATGCTTATGACTCCATGTGTACAGAATTGTGTGTCATTCAACGATATAATTCCGCAGATACGTTCAGTGTTGTGAGTTGATACTGTATGTGAAATGTGTTGCAACTAGAGTAAGCTAGTAAGTGAGAAACAAAACGTCATGCCTAATGTTACAGTTTTACGGCATGAGCTGAGAAAATGCAGTAAGCGATAAACGTTGAGCGATAAACGTTTTTCCTTTCTTCGTTTTTTAGGGTCTGTCAGCCAGAAGCAATTTCAGCAAGGTCTGAAATTCTCGAACACTGAATGAACATATTCTCAGTATTCGTCCACAGTGAATTGCCCTGCCACTGTAACACCTGTCTCACTGTGGTTCAGAATGGTTCAAATGGCTCTGAGCACTATGGGACTTAACATCTGTGGTCATCAGTCCCCTAGAACTTAGAACTATTTAAACCTAACTAACCTAAGGATATCACACACATCCGTGCCCGAGGCAGGATTCGAACCTGCGATCGTAGCAGTCACGCGGTTCCAGACTGAAGTGCCTAGAACCGCACAGCCACACTGGTCGGCTCTCTCACTGTGTTGAGCCTTTCGCATAAGTTTACAGATCTTGGTGAGTAGGTTATGTCAGCATTTCAACCTTTTAAATTCAGTTATCATTTATATGAAATACTGATAGTTACATTTTTATTGTCCCTGGAAGCCGTTAGATAGCTAACAGCTTTGCAAAGGCTCCTCATCTGTACTGCAGCAGTCCCTTAGCATATGTACTGAACGGTGATTACTGCGAATTTCGGGAGCGACTGTACCAAGGGTTTACAAACCTTCACATACCTTTTCATCGAACAGTTTTGTTGACCACTAAATTTAACAATTTAGCCGGTCATTAAACATCTTTGGCAAAATGTTTGTCAAACAATTTTACGATATTAATAAATATGAAAAGAGATTTTGTATGTCCAAAGTTAAGAAACAGTTAGTTCAGATGGAAGGCACATGACTCCCAACTAGAAGAAACCCAACTAGTTAACCATAATTATAATATTAATTTAATCTTTCTTAAGAACTTGGAACAGAATGTTATCATAAAAAACAGACCTTTACGACTTCAACCCCACTACAGAAGATGGCAAGGTCTCAACTTACGATAGCATAACCAGCAAGGTGGAATATTTTCCGGCTTACAAACGCACAGTAGTACATGAGGATTGCATGGCCATTAATGAACAGGACATAAGATCGTCAACACAATTGCGACAAAGGGCAGTTTGACATACAGGAAGAACGAGGTAAATGTTGTCCCCAATAAAGGTATACAAACTAACGCCCAAGTTATTAGTTGATATCTCCATACATTAGGACTAGCGGACTCTTGGGGTGCTTGGAATCTATTGGCTGACGCCAAAATATCTGACAAAGATGCGGTAAGTAACTCGACTTGTATCCCGGGACACGATATGGCGTGGCTTTGTCGGAAGTTCCGCGACAGAATAGCGGACCAGGGAACCAATAGCGCCGGCAAAACTCGTCCACGTAGAAACCAAATTCAGTTCGGCCTCCCACGAAAGACCAAACAGGAAAGGAAAGGCACAGAGAAAGTTTGTCACGCGATGCGCGACCAATACTCCAGGCTAGGAATAATGTAATCGTGAGGCGGCTACCTAGCATACGAAACACACATCGGTATTTGAAATAACAAGGTTAAAGGTAGCATGTAGCAAACAAGAGCCCACTAGACAATATATCATTGGGTTCAGCACTTTCGGTCAAACCTGACGAGCTGACTTATAACCAGTTGCAAATCCAAACCGAAACCTGAGAAGCAGTATGTGCTTACGCGTGAACACAGAAGAACCTGTAATCAAAAAGACGTACTGCCGCACTAAGGCGAACGGAATAAAACGTTAAATATAACCCCAGGTGAGGCTACTTTACCTAGTATAGTCCAACTTAGCAGTCACTTAAAAATACAAATTCAAAACGAAACTTTTTAAGACACTTAAATGACCAGATTTGATTATTATCCTGGCTTGCTGCGGAGGCGCAAAAGCCAAGATTCTTAAACTTGAATTAACTGAAAGCGTACATCACTTAATCTGTTATATTAAATGTTATTTGCCGTAATTGTCCACTAGGGGAGACAACATAGTCAAATATTTTAATCTTCTGAGCAGGAGAAACAGGATAATAAATATGTCACCTGCTTCCCGGTGCACAAAATAGCATGCAACAGTCTAAATCAAGACTAAAAAACAGTTCAACAAACAAATTTGTAAAATATAAACGACAGCATATGACAATCACAAAGTGAATAGCATGACATATCACTTGGAGTGATATGTTGGAGTTCATTATAGGGGTGAGAGCAGTGGAGACAGCGAGAAACATTTGCGCCATGTATAGGATTAATGCCGTTGGGCACCACACGGCAAGTAAACGGTTTTCTCGTTATAAGGAGGATCGTTTCGATATTAGTAACTCTCCGCGTTCAGGGAGACTTCGGGATTAATGAAGATCGACGTGATAATGTGCGTAGGACAGGAACTGACAGGCTTCGAACGCGGAATGATAGGTGAAGCTGTACGGATGGGACATTCTATCTTGGAAATCGTTAGGTAATTCAGTGTTCCGAGATCCACCTTGTCAAGAGCCCAGATCACGTACGCAACAGAGCGAGCGAGCTCTTGCTGTGGCAGGCAACTCTCGCCAGGAAACAGAATCCAGGCGGCGACAGCTTCACACCCACACTTTTGGCACCAGCTGCTAGATGGCGCTCCATTCGATGAAATGCGTGGCAACATTGTGCAAACGTGAGGATCCCCAGGGCTGCGTTTTCCTACCTGCGGGAATTTCCCACAACGTGTTGCGTAAAACGCGACACTCCATTGCCCACTCGCACAATGCAAACATACCAGACTGTTTTCCTAGGGTGCAGAAACGCTTGCGCGCTTCGGGAGGACTCTGTCACGCACGTCGCAGCGAATTACTTCGCCAGAGGAGGGGGGGGGGGGGGGGAGGGGAGGGGAAATCGAACTGAGCAGTAGTGAGACGACAGCTGCATTGCTTGTTTCGCGCGCACGGGCAAAAGCAGACAATTTTTAACAGAAATGTTATAGAAACAATCACCAGAAATGTCTGCTGATCGCTTCTCAGCCTCAGAGGATGAGGAACCTCTCGAACTGGTTTCCGAAAAGCAAATTTTGTGGAATATGTCCGACGCCGAGTGGAAAAATCAAATGGAGTAGAGACAGTGAAGCCCAACACGCAGCGCAGTGCACGACCTAAAAAACTGTTAATTTTGTCACTCCGGAAATACATGGAAGGTAGGGGAGAGAAGGAGGTCTGTATGTCATTTCAAAGAGTACTCAGGAAGAGCAAACCTACGAGACAACTGCTATTGCATCGTGAAGAAGAAGGCGCATGTAAAATTTTAGTTACAAAGCATTTGCTCGACGATGCGTAGAAGTTTAAGGCATTTTTCTGACTCACTCCCAACCAGTTTCATTACCTTCTTTCGTTAATTGAAGACAAAGTGAGTAATTCCTGTAACCGAGTGACAAAACCGATTACATCAGCAGAAAAACTCGCAGCAACATTAAGGTAAGTTTCTCAATAATAAGTAACGTTAATGTAAGTTGTTAGACTACATGATATAGAAATGATTGGTATATCTACGGCTGTGCCATTATTTCAATTTGCATTGCTTTGCCATTGTTTTACGCCGAATACATGCTGATTTGCCGCACTTCTGCAATTTGTATACATGTGGTTTATACTGTTCCCGATGGCAGCAAATGGGACTGAGAATGGGACAAAAATATTGACTCTGTAGTTTGAAGAAAATATATTGCAGCAGAAAGAACGAAAATAATACTACATGGCATAATATAGAAAGCATGTTTCACTTATTATAAGTATCAAAGTTTGCTGCAGTGACATTATTGTCGTAGTTTGTAGGGCCTTGCTCACTGGTCGGCCTTGTGGCCTAGCGGTTCTAGGCGCTTCAGTCTGGAACCGCGCGACCGCTCCGGTCGTAGGTTCGAATCCTGGCTCGGGCATGGATGTGTGTGATGTCCTTAGGTTAGTTAGGTTTAAGTAGTTCTACGTTATAGGGGACTGATGATCTCAGATGTTGAGTGCCACGTTTCTTAGAGCCATTTGAACCTTGCTCACTGTCAATACTTGGGATAGAAGCAATAGGGCTGCTGTTTGCATATCGAAACGTGGACTTGTTGCCATATTCTTGATCTCTCTGGTTTATGGTTTCTATGTCCATCTCAATTCTGCAAATCTGTTTTTTGGCTGTGCATATAAGATGGAGTCTAAATTTTTTTACTGTTCCCGCCATAGATTTCAAGGACAAATCAGTTTTGTCTTCAGTTTCAGGCTCCATAAGCTTGTCGATAAATTTAGAAAAAGACTGTCAATCTTCACGTCTTTCTTTGAAGAGTTGCTGTAGCACACTGTTGCTTACGACTTTTGTTTTTCTTTGCTGCAGGTCTATGGACAAGTGGAAGAGAGCTGTTAGGTTCTTGAATGGTTCTTCCAGCATAACCAAATGAAGCTGTGGAGTTATCCTCTGATTGGCGGCTGTGATCAGCGACTGTTACCCGTCTCTCTCTCTCTTCATTAGACTCCATACATTCCGTGTTGACGTTGGAAAACCTTTTGTTTTTATTCTCCACGCTATTAAGGATTCGACGTCGGTCTTACTGGACGCCTCTTTTCTTCGTTGCCGCAGCCGTTTCTAGTTTCCTCTATCTCCTAAAATGATCTCGGATGTTTCTCCACCGCCCTTTGCACTTCGCACCTGAAATCGCACCCGTTAAAAATCTTGAAAAGAGCGGACAGTTAAATTACGTCTTAACACGTTCTATTTGAAACGTTAGCATTGTTATTCAGTTTCAGAAATGCCGTTATGTACTGAATCTTATGTCAGTTTCAAATTAAAGTGCTTACTTTTCATCCAAAGTTATTTACTCCCAAAATATTTTCAGGTATCTTGCAACTGTGGAAACTTTCCATGCTCTACAGTTCTCTCAACGCCTTTCTGTGTCTGCAATAAGTACATTTGCGCTCCATCTTCTCGAGGCACTCGTGCGAGCACTGTTACCTAGGTTTTTACCTCCTCCTGGCCATATAGACTGGGGGAGGAATGCAGAAGAATTCTGCACTCACTGGAAATTCCCTAATGCTGTTGTCGCACTTGATGGCAGCACCTAACAAAATAGGGAAGTCTACATTACAACCACAAGGCTACTTTTCAGTAGCTCCCATTGCCATGGAGGATGCGGTCTACAAGTTTCTTGTCGTTGATATAGGCTCTTATGACGAAGAGGGAGACGCCAGAATATTCAACAAATCGGAAAAAATTGGAAATCTGTGGTAAGTTCCTATTTTCCTATGGGACTAAACTGTTGAAGTCATCGGTCCCTAGGCTTACACACGACTTAATCTAACTTAAACTAAGTGACGCCAAGGACAACACACACATCCATGCCCGAGGAAGGGCTCAAATCGCCGACGGGGGAACTTTGCGAGCCATGGCAAGGCGCCTAAGACCGCATGGCTACCCCGTGCGGCAATAAATCAGAAACTGGAAGACTAGCACAAAATGAATTGATTTTAGCGCCGTCACATGTACTGACAATCAAACCTGCTGTTCCTTCATGTCATACTTTGCGAAAAGGCCTTCAAATTAGAGGAACATATGATGAAACCTTACAGCAAACAACAAATACTAGAAGATGCACGTAAAAGAAACTTCAGTTACCAGTTAAGCGAAGCACGAGGAGCTTTTGAGAACGCTTTTGGTGTCACGTGTTTCACATTCAGAGTTTTCTTTACGCATATAGATATTTAAGTTGAATGTGAACACAAAGGCATTTCAGTTTGTTGCAGCTTGCACGTCTTAGAGAGGAATACCAGCCTCCATAGTCTTAAAAAGCAGGTCTGTCAGAAATTAATGAACTGCCCAAGGACAACGTGAAACCGTTGGCAGGAGTTGGTGGTTACACCAAAGCTGAGGGATTCACTGTGAGAAGCGGATTCACTGATTACTTCAATGGACCGAATTTATTCGATGTTCACAGCACTGATCACAATTGCAAGATCCAAACTCATGATAACTATGGTTAACAAATTAGTACAAATGTAGTTATACATGTGCTACATTGGAAATAATGAAAGACATTTCTACTTACTTCTTGTATTCATTTTTCGTCCGACTTCTGCCCAAAATCAGTCCTTTTTCCACTCGGCGTCGGCCATATTCCACAAAAGTTGCTTTTCGGAAATCAGTTCGATAAGTTCCTCATCCTCTGAGGCAGACAAGTGGTCAGCCGACATTCCTGGTGATTGTTTCTACAACAACTCTGTTAAAAATTGTCTATTCTTGGCCGTGCGCGAGAAACTACCCCTCCGGCCAAGTAAATCGCAGCGACGTGCGGCACAGACTCCTCCCGAAGCGCGCAGGCGTTTCTGCACCCTAGGAAAACAGTCTCGTGTGTCTGCATTGTCCGACTGGGCAGCGGGGTCTCGCACGCGTTTTACGCAGCTTAAGGCGCTGTCCACTACGTGGCAGCTTCGGAGTTCAGCTCTTTGCCTGTTTCTGAGAAAGCGTCGCCAGTGGATCGAGTCGTCACGCAGAGTGCCTGTGAGTACATAAACTGTGGAAGGAACAGACGGACAAATCGTGGATTACAGATGTTCAGATTTGGCATCGAAGATGAAGATAGGTTAGAGAAGTGCGTCCCGTGTAAATTATGTCCATCATACATATTGAAATAACGCGGCAACTGGGCTTCCTTATCATAAAACATATACCATTTTTACAACAAATCATTGTAGTCATTTGATATTTTTTTTTCACTATCGCGATCTCGTCTGTAGAGCTATTTTCAAGAACAAGGTGAAAAACGCAACCTATAAAACATACGGATACCACAGTGCAAGGCATGATGTGATAACATATGATAAAAATATTGTAAGAATGGATACTTGAGTTGTCTCCTTCCAGTGCGCAATACCTCTACATGCGAAACTGCTCAAGTTAAATAGTGAAAAATAAACACCCACAGTCAAATTGCGGAAATGGTTTCGTTTAAAAAGTACATGATTGTTATCTCCAGCCAAAAAAAAATAATCGTCATAGTAATATCATTTCCGTGCTCCAAAGTCCGGTGCATACTAGAGCGAACGGAAGTGAACGTGAGTCAGACAGTCTGCAGAGTTGGTTACAGCACACCGAATGTGAGCGGAAACAAGCGAGCGAACACTGGGGCAAAAATGTTCACTGTCACTGACTACCGATCGTTTGAAGCTGTGGACAAGCCGTCCACGCTCAGTGGATGGGAGGAGAACACGAGAGAACCAGCACATCGCACCAGCTCAACTAACGCTGCGTAATTTTTTTTTTCAGGTAAAAATTTCACATAGGTTTCACACAACAGCACTTGCTATAGCTACCATTACGTATTTTGAGTCAGGACTGTATTGCCCGGAGTTTTTGACGAAGGAAGCTGAACGCAATAGGAAAATACCTTTGTAAGTGTCTGAATTTCTATGTAATCGTGTAACGCATAGATGTAGTAGGACCTAAAACTGAATTCCAGCTCTAGCCTTCTCTAACGTTATTCCGAAACTTCGCAAATATTTTGGGTGATGCCTTTGAGTGGCTCCTCATTATATTTGTGGAGGAAATTTAATACCAGAACATTAATTACGTATGATGAACATAAAGTAGTTCGCAGAGGTAGACGACGTTTAGTGATGCTAACGCTGAAGCGGAGACACCAGTGAACGCGCACCGAACACGACCGACCGTTTTCTCGCGCTCATCCGTCGCTTTTATCGGAGAGATTTCTCGTTCGCTCATCTGGCCGTGCCCTGCCCGATAGAAACCAGGCTGAAGTCAACAACTCGATTGTGCCCTCTGCCACTCTTTCCTTCCACTCGGTGCCTGTTTCACGGGCATTTACACGGTAGTGAATGGAACGCAAGACGACCTAGCGAGAATTTCATCACGTAAACGCTTGCAAACATTGACATGATGCATTCGCTATAGCATATTGTTTCTCGCTGAGAAAAAAAACTAAGTACCAATGGAGAAGCATCGTTATAGACAGGAGTTGTTTCACTTACGAAGTACAAATATTCTTGCAGTAGAGCCATTTCCAGAATTTAAAGACTGAAGTGCAATGTAGAACAGTGTCTTCAACGTGTACTAAATTACACAATAATCTAGAAATAAAAGTATTTCAATTAGTCCACCAAAGATTGAAAATAAGGAACTCTGTTAGCAAATACTTGATGAAAAATTCCTTTTAATGAAGCAACGCTGCTTGTGCTACTAAGTCATTAAGGAAATAATAATCTATTTATCTCATTGTTCTGATAGAAAGTTATTATTACAGGCAATCTCACATTGCTGCATATGGGTCCAGAAAATTTGCACAGTAGACACCTATGTGATGCACACTTTGAAGAGAAATCGTTCACGAACAGCAAGAAAGAAAGGCTTACACACACAGCAGTTCTTTTAAATTTACACCTCATACTGGTTCTTCAGTAGTATGCGAGGAATCTAGTGATACGACTAATTTGCTGTCACCTGAACTGAAAGCGAGCAAAACCAAGAACGCCACATACTGCAGCTAGTCAGCTTCAGGGAGAAACCGACGTATCGGTACATTCCAGAACTGAATGAAATCACAGAACGGCCTGCGAGACAAGTTGAAAGAAAACTCAGTATGGGGCGTGATGATCATGATGATTAGCATACTCCAAGGAAGCAAAAACTGATACAGAAAATTCGTAACATGAAAAGATTTTTGGAAAACAAATCTTCCTACTTGTCAAAATTAAGGCTACACTGTAATATTGTCCACTCGTCCATCAGTCTCTGTTTCCCTTCTCATTACTCCAGAGCACTGGCTGAAATGCAGTGCAACACTAAAAGGCGTCAGTAGTCCTTTGTTGAGAAAATTATCTCTAGAATGCTGTTTTACGAATCTCGATAACCATATAAATTCTTATGAAAATTTTTTGTCGCATTACCTGGGCTGTCTCCAATTAGACGAAGTACTGGTTCCACGAAATTTCTATCCTTCTAGTCAGTAAGAAATTTGAGGCACAAACCTCTGTGGAAAGGGCATGTATAGTGTCTTTTGGTGAGATGTCGATAATGCGGAATCTGGAGTACACAAAATATCCTAATTTAGTAGAGGGCCTAGAGGATTTGGGTAACAGGGGAAGAAAACCACTCCCTGCAAATTATGCACTTGTTTTTATGATTAGAGGCGATTAGAGGTATCTACAGTAACTGGAAACTGCGTATTTCATACTTTTTGTCTCAATCAGGAATAAAACATGCAGATTTATTGGGGCTCTTTTAGGAGCTAATTATTTTATTGCAAAATGCATTTTGCAAACTTGGAACCAAAATTGGTCGTTTGTGATCAGGGAGGTAGTAATCGAAGCATGCTCAATCATTTTACAGATTACTCCAGAAAGACCTTATTTCAGCATAAATCTACAGGGAGTGTTTGCTATTTGTAATGTTCCTCTGTTATTCAAAAGCATACGAAACAATCTGCTTGTGGCAACTTTACTCCCAACAATGGTGTTGTTTCATTTGAAGACGTCAGGCTGACACACGGTACTGACGAGAGGAACGAAAGAAGCAGAACGTTGTTAAAGCTCTTGACAATCATTTAGAACCTGATTCATTCTAGAAAATGAATGTGAAAATGGCGGTTCATGCCCTCAGGCACTCTGCTGCTGCAGCTATCAGGACGTGTATGGTAACTGGAGAATTGCAGAGCGATACAGCTGAAAAGACAGCTTCTTTTACCGAATTTATGAACAATCTCTTTGACGTTTTCAACAGCCGGACAGCACTTTCCCCTGATACATGTAGATGTGCAATGCCCAGTAGTAACGTCAACAGCAGCAAGGGCAAATCAGTTTTCGTACGGTACATAAAATTGCCAGGTAAAATGACAACGCAGCCATGCATCACAGGCTTGATACAGACTGTTAATGCCATTGCTCAGTTTTTTTTCTTTGTAGAGGAATAAACTGTTGACATTAAGTTTTTAACCACTATAATCTGTTCATCATAAGAATAAATCTGATTTAAACATTGCACTATGTATTCTTTCCCGTTCGCTGGAACCTCATTGGATTTCCGTTTCACGTGGGACTGCAGCCGAGCTGTCTCGAGTACGGTCAAGTGCGAGAATAAGGACACGTTTTGCGCCGTGCTTGACGCACACATCGACTTAGCGATGCCGGCCCCCGTGGCCGAGCGGTTCTAGGCGCTTCAGCCCGCAACCGCACTGCTGCTACGGTCGCAGGTTCGGATCCTGCCTCGGGCGTGGATGTGTGTGATGTCCATAGGCTAGTTAGGTTTTAGTAGTTCTAAGTCTAGGGGTCTGATGACCTCAGATGGTAAATCCCATAGTGCTTAGAGCCATTTGAATTTCACATAGCGATAATGGGAGACAACAGCTTTAAGACGTATTTAACCTGCGCGGCACTGGCCGGTCAGCTGGTTCAAATTGGTTCAAATGGCTCTGAGCACCATGGGACTTAACTGCTGAGGTCATCAGTCCCCTAGAACTCAGGACTACTTAAACCTAACTAACCTAAGGACATCACACAACACCCAGCCATCACGTATACTTAAATACTGAAGCCACTGAAGATGTTACTTACAGTCAGACGTCTGGTAATCTCTTAGCTCCTTCCTCCTTCGACTCCGAGAAATACATTTGAGTTCTGGAAGTGTCACCTGCTACGTTGATAACGAGCCTATGAACGGCAGAATCCACGCAGACAGTCAGGCGCAGCAATTTCTCTTCTTCTTTTATGACGAGCCGTTCTATATCCCGCCAGCGTTCTGCAGTTATGTGTGTGAAAACCGCGTGCGTTGTTTCCAGTACGTCTGCCAGCTTAAAAGTCTTGTTGTTTCTCACGGCAGATCCTTTAACTTGGCTCCAGATCAGTCTGTTGGGTTGTTATTGTTATGGTACTGCAGCAAATGTAAAAATGCAGCATTTGTGTGATGTGCCCGATGCTGTGACAATGATTGTTTTTCCATTTTTCTGCGATACCTATCTACCTCTGTGGCTTAAAACGATGGACTTAGTCCAAAAAGACGATTTGGTTTTTCGTTTCTGTTTTCAAAAATTGTTATGTTTCCTTAGTTTAAACAACTTTTATGAATAGTCTTTCATAAAACATCGATAGCTGAGAATTTTATTTGAAATTGAAACAGGAATTTCGCGTCCAACATGTAAATAGAAACAAGAAGACGTGCATTATTCATAATAAATTATAATGAGTTTTACAATTACGAGATGTAGGTATTTCAAATTGAAGAAGAAAAAACAATTCTGGGGAGACTTGAACCAACGCACGAATAACCGCATTTACTTTACATTACAACACTGCCGACTGCGCTTCACGTCCAATAGGAATGTATTGATGAACAGGTTTATATACAACGCTGGGAAAACTTCAAAGCGGATATCTCCGTAAATTTATGAAAGCTTTAAGAACAGTCTATTTCTCGGCATTTTTTAATCGTGTTGCAGGCGTATTTTTCACTACGTAACAGGAAGCGGCCTCAGCCATAGTTATTCTGCGTATCAACAATGCGACATTCAGAAGAGCACAACGCCGCAGAGGCTGTGACTGTAGACGATTTTTGAAATGAAAACTACGTAGCTAAAGTGTGATTAACAAAATCTTTGATGGCTGTTAATACGTTATCCTCGAGGAGTCACAGCTAGTGATTACGTGGCTGGCGACCACGGGGCCCCCACCTGAGTCCTGGCGTTGCTTCCACTTACTTATGCCAGGCTCCTCACTTTTATCTTTCCTATCTGGCCACCCTCGGCCAGCTCTTGTTCATTTCCGACCTTGACGCTATTAGGTTTCGAGGGCTAGGGGTCTTTCATTTTCCAAACTATACTTCTCATCCAGCTTCTGACCCGGAGCGGGCGGCTGCGAAAGGAGTCTGTATCCCATGTTAGGAGAGGCCTCCAGAACTGTGGAAGGCGACGGAACACCACCGCAGAGTATCTTCCCTGCACAATGCAGTCTCCATTTTATGCAAAAATTGGCTTCCTCTCATATTAAATCAGTGTCCGGAGGTAAAATAGTCCCACATTCGGATCTCTGGTGGGAGGCAAAAAGTCAAAACGAGAATTGGTACCTGGAATGTTAGAACTCTGCTACAAGCAGGAAAACTAGAAAGTGAGATGGAAAAGAATCATATGGACCTCGTAGTAGTTGCTCAGGTAAGATGGAATGGACATAGAGAGTTGCAGTCAGATGAATCTGTGTTGTACTACTCAGGAGGAGAAGTAAAAGGAATGAATGGAGTAGGAATGATTATTACAAAGGAATTGGCTAAATTTGTGGAATATGGGGACTATGCAAATGACCGGGTTATTGGTGTAAGACTGAAATGGAGCACAAAAAGATTTACTGATTGCCCAGGTGTATATGCCAACTTCAGAACATGGTGACCAAATTGTAGAGGAAACGTACCCTGTAATAGTGACAATAATGGATGAAAATAAAAAATGTTGCAAAATAGTAATAGGAGACTGGAACGCAATTGTGGGAAAATGGATAGAGGGAAACACAGCAGGCAGTCATGGTCTTGGAATGAGAAATGATACAGGTTGAAACCTTCCCGTCTAATATTGGATGAACGTTTGCTTGCTGACTGAACGCTGCGTCTCTTAAAATCTTTTAACTGCTGCTCTGTCAAGACTACCTGCTGATTATTACGACGAAACATAAAATGTGTTGTCGCCGTGGCCCTCAGTCGTTACCTGAAATTATTAAGACTGATTCTTACCTTTAATTATTTATACTGGATCGCCATCTGACTGCTACAGCAAACTGTGGAATGAATATACTTACTTCTCTTTAACATAATTATAAGCTGCTGGTGGAGTTTCATAATACTTTGTGACTGGAATTCTTTAAGTTGAAGTTAATTTAGATTTGATAAAAGCTGAAGCTCAGTTTAGACTTTTCTTTTAAGATAACAATAAATTCCGTAAAGCATTTACGTGAATGATTTTGGGATAGAAAATTCTTAATGCATTTAATCTGGTAGAAGTTAACTATATTCTGAGAACGATCTTGACAAACAATTACAAGGGGTATAGTTCTTTACAAAAATTCTTAAAAAGTAGCGTTGCGCTACATACCTAATTTTCCATCAAAATTACATAACTATATTCTGAGAACGATCTTGACAAACAATTACAAGGGGCATAGTTCTTTACAAAAATTCTTAAAAACTAGCATTGCGCTACATATAGCGAGTGGCTGGCGAGCACACCGCTTCTTTCAAAGTGTTAATTCATACCTCGCTTACAGCGACCTCCTCTCATGTCTCGCTAGCTACGACTGCCTCGTCTCACATCTTACTCGCAACTGCTCGCTTCCAACGCTCAATGCTACAAAAGTGCGGTCTCGCCGCCAACAATGGTTTTTGGTGCAGACAATCCCTGCTACCATTACAGATGTATTACTGCGCGCTGTTTCCCGCTCTTTCTCAAAATGTATCTATGCGCGGTTTCCCGCTCTTTCTCAATAATACACAATGCAATTTAATTAACAAAACAATTTAAATAAGAAACAGTTCAGATAATTACATGCTAAAACAGTTTAAATACGCCTATTACATAATTACATATGCCGCTACTCGGCTTTCTTAAAATTTTACTACGTTGTTGAGTCATATGGACTCAACATAAGTATAAAATTTGATTATAGAAAATAGTTTGAACAAAGTGTATACACAAATGCTGTCATACGAAATGATTTGTCTATCTCTAATAAAGAGAATATGTAAATAGAAAGGGTTTTAGTAGGAATTGTACATCAAGTAAAATTTGGTTCCCTTAAATTTAACAACAAGAATAAGAGTAAATGTGAAAATCAATATACAGATCATATGAAGCAATTGAAAGTTTACATTATGAAACATTTAATTCAAATTGGCATCTCTTAGTACCACAATTAAGGAAGGTACAAAAGGAATTGGATAGCATGGTCAAAGCACTGGCAACTGTCTGTGAATGCACTCAAAAGTCTGTTCCTTTCCCTCACATAGCACAACACCAGGTTTCGCCATGTGGTTCCATCATCGCCTTGCTCCATAGTTTTAGTGTACCCAAACACTAAGTACGTCGTCGAATAGCCTGAGTTGCCGCAGCCACATCAGGATTAAGTTCCATCTCCAATGGTCCATTAAGGTTGGTGGTGTGCATCTTGGTATGCAAACACCTATTGTCGTACATCATACTGTGGTGTGTATCTAGGTATGCAGGCACCAATTGACATACATCGGGCTGTGGTGTGCATCTAGGTATGCAAACACCTCGTCGAGAACATCATTGGTTGAAGTCACGTGTTTCACAATTCACTGATTCTGTGCTCAATAACCATGGGGATGCACAGGAATTGAGGTACGGGTAAAATTGTTTTGGCAATGGGTTCACGGACATTGTTGGTACCATAATTTGACTACCAAATAATTTTCCCTATGACAAAATATGTTGTGTCGTAATTTGTAACAATATGTAGTTTTAATTTAAGAGTTCTTCCAGAAAATTATTCCCATATATAAAAGACCTAAAAGTTCCTACTTATTCAGTATTTGATAGTATACAGATTTGTTATAGACAAGTACATTATTACTTATTCTGTATTTACATATCTTAGTTTCTTACATCATTAATTATAAATTTTGTTGACAATGCATTTCTTGACTTACTGTCCTAAAATTTTATCTTCCATTCAGGGGTGTAGTAGTCAGTTATGAGTCGTCAAATGTCAGGTCATAATATACAATAAAATTACTGTCATAAAATTATTTAAAGTATTCTTTTGCAGCTGAAAATTAAGGTAAACATTATTCTGGTTAGACATTGTAATGTGTGGTCCCCATCCATAGTGTTGCAATGTGTCACATGCTAGCAAAATTATTTCTTAACATTATACATTTCTTATATACTAACATAACATACACATTCTTCTTCTGCATCTGTGTCAACTCTCTGCATAACCTGTTATAAACATTCAGCATTAATTAACGTCAGCGCACGGCATGACTTATTATAAAACATTCAGTATTAATTATCGTCAGTGCACGGCATGACTTCAATAAACATCTTCTGGTACTTCTCGTCCGCTCCTGGCATGACCTATAAAACACTTTATCATAATATTAACTGCTGCAAAATCACGTCAGCTCCCGGCATGACCTATAAAATTTCTGTAATGACAATTAGCGTCAGCTATCTGCGTGACCTAAAGATTCACATCCTTATTCTAATTAAAACTCCGTTTCATTTTGATGACGTGTGACAACAATGCTGCATTCTGGAATAAAGAGTACATGTTAATGTTACCACTAAAATAATTGATTAATGAACGATCTATATTATCAGTTTAGCTATTGCAAAAATCGACATTTTCTTAAGTAATTATGTCACGTTATAAAAAAAATTTCTTTCATTTATGAGCTCTCAGTGCACAAATTCATACGTCGTGTCGTTGTCTGCATGTTCTCTTTAAGTTAGGAAATGTTTCTCGTGTTTTTATTTGTCTTGGCTGGCGCAGCATCATTAAGTACTGCTGTGTTCTTTAAGGTACGGTGAAATATTAGCGGCCCGCTGCGTGTCGCGGCTTTGTTTGTTACTGAAGCGCGCTGAAACTACCATTGTTGCATACTTACGTGTCACGCCGTCCTTTCGTCAGCTGAAATGCAAAAATTTAAGTCAAGAAATGTTTCACGTTGGATACATGATGATTCCCTAATGATTTCTTCTTACGTAGCGTTTCCACATGCACTACATTAGCGTGTGGAATATTACGAACTCTGTAAGGGCCTGCATACAGAAGTTCGAATTTACGGCATCTGTGCTTACCTTTGTTGGAAAGAAAATGAGTGCGAATCAGTACTTTGTCGCCAATCTCGTACTTCTGTAGTCGACTTACCTGCTTCTGTTGTTTCTTCCGCCGATCTGCAGCTCTTTTAGTGTTTGCTAATGCTGTGTCTATTATTTCACAATGTCGAAGCCTACGCGTCTTAGGAAAAGTAATTAGTTCGGTAATTTTGTTCGGTGGGTCTTTATTTGTCAGTATTACGGTTGGTGATAGCAATGTAGATTCATTGGGTATTGCATTTATCACTTCTTGAAACTGTAAAATATATTTATCCCATGTTGTATGTCTTTTATGACAATAAATTCTGCATAACTTCCCGATCTCTTTCATTATTCTTTCTGATGGGTTGGAAGAACTGTGATATCTTGATATGTAAATAGGTGTTATGTTCTTACTTTCTAACATTTTCTTCCATACGTCTGACCTAAACTGCGGACCGTTATCCGAAATAACCTTCTGTACACGTCCTACTACTGATAGAAAATCTCTTACAAACGCTCTTGATACTGTTCTTGCTGTTGCTTTCCTTAGTGGAGAAAATGTTACAAATTTGGATGTTAGTTCTACAGCTACAAAAATATAACTATAACCATTATTTGTTCTGGGGATTGGACCGAAAAGATCCACTGCTGCCATGTGTCTTAACTTAACCGGTATGATGGGATACAATGGTGGAATGTGTGACACTGTTGATGATTTAGCTTTTTGACATATCTTGCATGATGCTATTACTTTTCTTATGTGTTTTTCCATGTTATTAAAGTGGCAATTTTGTCGCAGAATCAGAAAGCATTTCCTCGCTCCGTAGTGTCCATAACTTAGATGTGTATACCATATCAGTTTATTTACGATCCCTTCCGGAATGCATAAAAGCCAATTATTACCGTCTCGGTATGATCGAATAAAGAGTATATTTTGATGTACAGTGTAATGAAGTCTGACTTTAGCGTTACTTCTGTCTTTCAAAAGCGTTACAATCTCTTTCAGTGTTTCATCTTTCTGCTGTTCTCTCTCTATGTCCTGTAATGCTGCTGATATAAAGTTTTCGAAAGCTACTTGTTTAATATACATAATACTATGGTTGTTGTAGCAAAAGGTATTTTCTTTCTCCATGCGTTTATTGTGAATGGACCTCGACAATGCGTCGCCAACAGTATTCTGCGTGCCTGGAATGTGTATAATGGTAAAATCAAACTCTTGTAAGTATAATTTCCAGCGGCTTAATCTATCGTGCGTAAGTTTTGCTGACAATAAAAACTGGATTGCTCGGTGATCGGTATATATTGTTGTATGTCGGCCATATAGAAAATGACGGAATCGCTTAAAAGCGCAAATTACACATAGTGTCTCTAATTCTGTTACAGAATAATTGCGCTCTGCTGGAGAAAGTATCCTGCTTGCAAAAGCAATGTGTTTCACGACTGTCTTATCTTCTTCCTTTATTTCTTGGAAAATATGTACTCCTAGTGCTGTGGTTGAACTATCTGTTGCAACGGAAAAGTTTTGTGTTGGGTCAGGGTGTGATAACAAAGGTGCTTTTAATAATGCTTCTTTCAAGTTCTCGAATTCAGCTTCAACGTCTTCATTCCATGACCAAAGTGTGTTTTTACTTGTAAGCTGGTATAGCAAGGGCGTGTCTAATGCTTTGTAGTGGATAAATTTTCTAAAATAATTGATAAGACCTAAAAAGCTCCGAAGTGCCTTTTTGTTTGTTGGCACGTCGATGTCTTTCAGTGCTTGCAATTTGTCAGGGTCTGGTGAGATACCTGTTTGTGAGATAATGTGCCCTAGAAATTTTATTGACGCTTTACCAAATTCAGATTTACGCAAGTTTATAGTTATACCATTCTGCTCGAATGTATTCAGTAATTGTTGAAGAGTATGATTGTGTTGTTCCCAGTTTTCTGCTGCAATTAAAATGTCATCGACATATGTAGTAATTTTGTTTTTCAGATCTTGTGGTAGAATAGTATTCATGCCTCGTATAAAGGCGGCAGACGAAATCGTTAGTCCAAACGGAAGTTTACAAAATTGATAGCATTCCCCAAAGCAAAGGAATGCCGTATATTTTCGGCAATTTGGGTGTAGTTGGATTTGCCAAAACCCTGATTTGAGGTCGAGTGTAGTATAAATGGAGGTGCCATGAAATTTTTGCAGTAACTCTTCTAACGTCTGTGGTCGGTCGGTTTCTGTAATGATTATTTTATTAACTTGACGTGAATCTAAAACTAAACGTAGTGATCCATCCTTCTTTTCAACAATGTGTAGTGGGTTTATATATTGGCTGGCTGCTGGTTCTATTATTCCTTGATCGATCATTGCTCGTAATTCTTTCTTAACTGCTTCTGTGTGTATGTGTGGGATTGGATAATGCTTTGCTTTGAAAGTCTCGTGTGGTTTCACCTGAAATTCGTACATAAATCCTGTCATTGTTCCTGGAACATTGGCAAAAACTGCTTTGTGTTGTACCAGAATATTTTCAAGTTCTGTGCGTTCTGCGTCGCATTTTGCTACACTATTGTCTACCTTGCGTGTAATTGTCTCGAACATATTGTACTCCTGTTCCTCTACCAAGTCATTATTAAGTGTGTTCGTGTATAGTGCGATATAACAATCGTTATCTTGAGAATCAGTAATAATCTCGATCCTGTGCATATTTTGTTCTTCGGAGGATGCTGTGTTTTGAAATCTTACGATCACTTCCCTGTTTTCCTTTTGTAGTGTGAGGTATGACGATTTGAAGTCAATCTTCGCATCGTACTGAACAAGAAAATTTATTCCTAATATCATGTCTGTTGTTAAATTCGGAACTATCCAACAATCACTGTGGAACGTTTCCCCTGCAAAAACAAATGTTAATTGTGTCTGTCTTTTAACTTCAATGCCTTTTCCTGCAAAAGCTCCCTTGACCTTCGTTCTGTTTAAAGGAAATACTGGGTAATCATTATTGCTATTGCATCTGTTAAATGTGTCTTCGTTAATTACGCACATAGGTGAACCTGAATCAATTATCGCTAAAATATTGTGCGACTGTAAATTTATCTCTATTATTGGGTGATATATTGTTTTCTGTAGGATTGGTTTTTCCTGTAACAATGTGTCTCTCACGTCGTCAAATGTAATGGCATTTTCGGTCGTTATGTTTTCTCTGTGTGATTTCATAGTATCGACATTAAGAGATTCATTGCAGGTTTTCTCTAGTCATAATTCTTCCGATATGTGATTTTCAGCTTGGGAGTTTGGTATGTGTTCTATCAACTGTACAATTCTGCCGTTTTGATTATTAGCAGTGTCTGGTGGATGAAATCTGGTGTCTGGTACATTCATACGGTAACGCAGCTGTTGGGCCCTGTTGTAGTTTCCGTTAAAATTGTCATTGTGGAACGTCCTCGGCGGTCTGTGTTCGTTTTCTTTTCTCCTGTCGTTATAACTGTGACTGTACGGCAGCCCACCTGCACCCCGTAGAAACGTTTGTTTTTGTTCATTTTGCGGTCGACCCGCGTAATGGCCTTCCCCGGTCGCATTATCTGAGCGATGATTCATATGGAAATTTGACCTATTCGGTTGCGTGTTAAATCTCGGATTCTGTTGCTGTCCTGAATATAAATTTACCGTGTCAGTATAATGTTTTTCATTACTCCTGTTTTCGTTGTCATTTTCGCTGCGAAAGCGTTTACTCGGATTGTTATTACCAAATCGTGTTTGTTCAAAAGTAGCTGAGTTTGTTTGTTTTCCGTTCTGTCGTGAAAAATTTTTGTTAACAAATGCGTAGTCAGCCTGGTGTGCTTCTAATAGTTGTAAGATGTCTCTAAAAGCGGATACATTGTCCTTTTGTTGCCCTGTCAGTAATGACACTTTCAAAGCCCTGGGCAGTTTTGAAATGCAAAGCTGTATTAATGCCGATTGACTGTATGGCTCGTTGAGGTACTGGTTCTGTTCCACCATGTACTCGAAAAATTGTGTGATTGTTGGAAAGGTAGAATTTTCAAAGTTTGGCAAACTAAGTAGCCGATCTTTGATGCTGTTTTGTGTAGTGTCAGACCAATATGCTGATAAAAATGCTTCCTCAAATGCTTCTACGGAAAAACATTGTCTAGCAATTGGTCGCATTCGTCGTGCTGGTTCTCCTTCAAGAAAACTGACAATAAATTCTAACTTATGTTGTACTGGCCATGATGGTGGAAGTGCTCCCCTGAACTGTTGGATAAAATCCAACGGATGTATTTGCGCCCTGTCGTTTTTAAATGTTTTAAACTTTCTAACTGAAAGAAAATGTTTGTGATCAAAACTGTCATGTCTGTGTGTGTAAGTGTTCTCGTATTGTCTTGAATATGGATTCGGGTGTCTTTCTTCCTGGGTAAAATCTCTTACTCTCTGAAGTCTACCAACATTATTATGGATCTGAGGCATTTCGTAACGGTGTGTGTTCTGTTGAAAATGATTATGTGCGGCGGTTTCTTGTGCGTCCGCTATCTCTTGCTGTAGAGAATTTATTTGCTGATGCAATGAATCATTACGCGATTTTAGATCTGTGATAGTTTGTTGTATATTTGTCAATGGCGTGTTATTACTATTAGAGTTCTGTTGCACTGGGACTGGTGCAGTGTCGTCTGATCTCTCGTCATTGTTAGTATCTAAAAGATCTATTCTTGTAGTGAGTTCATTGATCTTTTCCGTCAGTTCGTTTCGTAATTTACGGTTGCTTTTGGTGACTTTCTTAAAATCTGCCTTTAAATTTTCTGTGTCATGGTTAATTTCTATGTGTTCTATTTTGTCAGTTAGTGTCTGAACGTCCTCTGTTAATTTATCTTTAACATTCTGGATTTCAGTGTCTGTAGAAGTTTTCACATCGATTGTCTGTGTTTGGATTTCTGTAAGCCTGTCTTGTATTTGATTATTTGTTTCTTTGACCGTTTCGATTTCTTCCGAGATCGACTGTATGTGATTGTCTACATATGTTTTGCCCTGGGCAAACACTTTCTTTTTGTCGTCCTGACGCTGTTTAGTGATTGTTTGTAGTAATTCTTTTCGTTCTTTATCCTGCGATCGCACCAGTTTACGGTGACGTATCAAACAGTTTTCTGTGTGATTGTTAAAACGTTCATCAATCTGAGCGTTTTGTTTAGCAAAGTTTTCTGTCATTGTTTCCCGTATACTAACTGCAAATGTTGCTTGGTTATCGGATATTTCTTGAATTTTGTCGCGTAATTCTTGTGTTGATTGTGAACATTTTTCAGCGACTGTTTGAATTTCTACTTTGATTTCGTGTTTTAGATTTTGGTACATGTTGTCTAATTTCTGATCTGTGTGTGCGTGTTCTGCCTTAATTTCGTTTTTTAGATCTTGTGACCTTTTTTCTAATTCTTGTGACCCTCTGTTAAAGTTTTGATTCATGTCTTGTCTCATTTGTAGCAAAAATGCCATTATTGGATCCGTTTCGGATTGACTTCTGTGTGTATTTATATTCGTTGTTAAAGGCTGTAGATCTGTGTTCATTTGAACATCCTCAGATGATTGTGACTGCGTCACGTTTTCCGTAATTTCGGAATTTTGGTCATGAGAACTGTTGGATCTGCTACGCAGGTTGTGTAGCTGTGTACCGTTTGAATCTAAATCAGTGCTTAATGGAGTCTCTCTGTCTGACTGCATTGTAGTGGTTTCGTTACTGAAACTGTTATGTCTACTATGCGGAATTTGTGACTGTGTACCGTCTGTTGCATTTAATGCCAAATTATTTTGCACTACCGTTTCATTGTCTGTGGGCATTTCTGAAGTTACTTGTTCGTTAAACGCTTCCATATTGTTACAGTTATTAAATGTCTGTTCACCTAACGTTTCAGAATCAGGGTTTTCACACGTATTATTACTGCCTATTCCAGAAAAGAATCTCTCGTCAGTATTTTGTACAGTTTTATCAGTTTGAGAACGAGTAATTATTCTGCGGGACATTGTCTATAATCATCACACGCAACAAAAAGTTTTATCAGTTTGAGAACGAGTAATTATTCTGCGGGACATTGTCTATAATCATCAAACGCAACAAAATATATCACTGTTCAAAGCGGATTCAACACTGAACAAACACTTTTCAACGCCGAATCAATAAAGCAAACAGAATTGCCGATGACCTGTGAATAAAAGTTATACACTTTAGTATATGCGTTGCGCCACTTAACAGTAACTTATTCACACTATTATCAAAGTCAGTATATTCATATCCACAGTAGATTCACTAAAATGTCGTACTGAATGGATATCGCCAAGTGAAACCTTCCCGTCTAATATTGGATGAACGTTTGCTTGCTGACTGAACGCTGCGTCTCTTAAAATCTTTTAACTGCTGCTCTGTCAAGACTACCTGCTGATTATTACGACGAAACATAAAATGTGTTGTCGCCGTGGCCCTCAGTCGTTACCTGAAATTATTAAGACTGATTCTTACCTTTAATTATTTATACTGGATCGCCATCTGACTGCTACAGCAAACTGTGGAATGAATATACTTACTTCTCTTTAACATAATTATAAGCTGCTGGTGGAGTTTCATAATACTTTGTGACTGGAATTCTTTAAGTTGAAGTTAATTTAGATTTGATAAAAGCTGAAGCTCAGTTTAGACTTTTCTTTTAAGATAACAATAAATTCCGTAAAGCATTTACGTGAATGATTTTGGGATAGAAAATTCTTAATGCATTTAATCTGGTAGAAGTTAACTATATTCTGAGAACGATCTTGACAAACAATTACAAGGGGTATAGTTCTTTACAAAAATTCTTAAAAAGTAGCGTTGCGCTACATACCTAATTTTCCATCAAAATTACATAACTATATTCTGAGAACGATCTTGACAAACAATTACAAGGGGCATAGTTCTTTACAAAAATTCTTAAAAACTAGCATTGCGCTACATATAGCGAGTGGCTGGCGAGCACACCGCTTCTTTCAAAGTGTTAATTCATACCTCGCTTACAGCGACCTCCTCTCATGTCTCGCTAGCTACGACTGCCTCGTCTCACATCTTACTCGCAACTGCTCGCTTCCAACGCTCAATGCTACAAAAGTGCGGTCTCGCCGCCAACAATGGTTTTTGGTGCAGACAATCCCTGCTACCATTACAGATGTATTACTGCGCGCTGTTTCCCGCTCTTTCTCAAAATGTATCTATGCGCGGTTTCCCGCTCTTTCTCAATAATACACAATGCAATTTAATTAACAAAACAATTTAAATAAGAAACAGTTCAGATAATTACATGCTAAAACAGTTTAAATACGCCTATTACATAATTACAAGGTGAATGGCTAGTTGACTTCTGCAGGGAAAGCCAGCTGGTGGCAGCAAACACATGGTTCAAGAGCCACAAGAGGAGGCTCTACACTTGGAAATCACCAGGGCATAAATACAGAAACCAAATCGATTTTATACTGGTAGAAGAAAGATACAGGAATGGAATCAAGAAGGTGCACACATTACCAGGTGCAGATATTAATAGTGACCACAACTTACTTATGGCAGAAATAAGAATGAAGAAACTGAGGAAGGCGACCACGGTGAATAAGTGGGATCTAGAGAAGGTAAGATCCAACAAAGAACAAATTACAGAAATGCTGTTTCGGGAGTTTCTAAACACATTACGAGACAAAGAACCACCTGATAATGCCAACGATTAGTGGAATATGCTTAAACAAGGAATCATTAAAGCAGGGCAGCAAAGTATAGGATATGTAACAGGTAAAAGATAAAAAAAACCATGGGTCACACAAGAAATGATTTCCAAGATGGAGGAGAGAAGAAAACTGAAAAACAAGAGCACTGAAGATGCAACAAAGATATACCGAAGGTTAAATAATGAACTGCGGAGAGAAACAGAGCAGGCTAGGAAAAAAATGGCTAAAGGAGGAATGTGATGAAATTGAAGAACTGGACAGGAAGGAAAGATATGACTTACTGTAGAACAGAGTAAAGACTATGACATGGGAACAAAACAGACCAGAAAGTGCTACTATGGAAATCTTGAGTAAAGACGAAGAGGTAGTGTACAAAGATCGTGACGATGTCCTCCAGAGATGGGAAGAATATCTAAAACAGCTATATGACACAAATAGCAAAACCAGAAACTCTGGAACTTGAATCACACAACAGTGTAAGTTATGACGAGAAAGGACCGAGCATCATAACGAAAGAAGTAAAGTCTGCCACAGCTGCAATGAAAAATGGCAAAGCGGCAGAGACAGATACAATACCGGGAGAAATACTAAAATGCTTGAACCACGATGGAATAACAGAAATATTGAGATGTAATAAAATATATGACAGTGGTGAATGGCCTGAGGACTTTCTGGCAACAGCAATGATTCAATTACCGAAAAACCAAGGAACCAAGAACTGCAGCGAGCGTAGGACAATCAGCCTCATTTCACATGCAGCCAAACTCATGTTAAGAATAATTAATAAAAGACTTGAAAAAGTAATGGAGGATAATCTTGGTTAGGAGCAGTTTAGCTTTAGACGGAATACGGGCACCAGAGATGAAGTAGAGCTCCTACGAATCTTGGGAGAAAGGTTTATTGAAAAAGGAAGAGACCTAAAAAATATGTGCTTCATCGATCTAGAAACGGACTTTGACAATGTGGTTTTGGACAAGCTGGCGACTATAACGAGGGGTATAGAGAGTGGACTGGAAAATCAGAAGACTTCTAAACTCATTATATCTAAATCAGAAACTTTCAGTTAAACTGAGAGGAGAAAGTACAAACTGGATCAGACTAGGAAAAGGAGTAAGACAAGGACGCTGTCTATCACCTACTCTTTTCAACCTCTACTTGGAAAGTATGATTAACCAATGCTCATTAGATGACAAAGGCGTAGAAATTCGAGGAAGAAGAGTAGGGTGTTTGAGGTTTGCTGATGACATGGTCCTTAAAGCCACAGGGGAAAAACAATTACAGGATTTGTTGGACACTATTGCAACTAACGGAAAAAATATCGAATGAAAATTAACACAAATAAGACAAAAGTATTGGCACTAGGAGGAAATAAGGAAATGAAAATTATGCGGAATGGAGAAACACTAGAACAGGTGCAAAATTTTAAGTATCTTGGAAGCAGGGTAGACACCGACTAGAAGTGCAACACAGAAATTAAAACAAGGATAGCAATGGCAAAAGAGGCGTTTTATAAGAAAGGGAGAATCTTCTGCAGCGGTCTGGACAGAGAACTCAGAAAGAGACTCATAAAATGTCTCGTATGGAGTGTTCTTCTATATGGCGCTGAAACATGGACTATGAGGAAAAAAGACAGAGAAAGGCTGGAGGCTTTTGAGATCTGGACATGACGGAAGATGGAAAGAATAAGTTGGATGGACAGAGTAAAAAATGAAGAGGTACTGAGAAGAGTGGGAGAGAAAAGACAGTCACTAGAAGTAATAAAGAGAAGAAAAAGAAATTGGATTGGGCATATATTAAGAAAGAATCACGGACTGATAAAACAGTTTTAGAAGGTTATGTAGAAGGGAAAAGGAAGCGAGGAAGAAAGAGATTACAGATACCGGATGACATGATGGACGGTACAACATACAGCAGCCTTAAGAAGGAAGCAAAGGATCGCAGAAAATGGAGAGACTAAGGACCTGCTAATATAGCAGATAACTGATGATGATGAATACATTTGAATATCTTAAAGGTTAATTTAACGTAAGTTAGTAATAAGATATCTGACACATAAGTAGGACCTACTTCCAAGAGCGTAACAACACCAGTATGCTACGGCTTCTGACCAATAATCACGTTTGTGTTTCTTTACACCAGGTTTATTCTTATGATGAATGGATTATAGCAGGTTGAATTAAGGTACCCTTGAGAATTTATTTTGAGTGGAGCGTCCAAAACGTGGTTACAATCGGAACCCGAAGAGCAACGAAGATTAACGTGCTTGTTCCGACCCAGCATTATTACTTCACTGAATGCCGTGCGGCTACGGTCTCCCGTGGGGTAGGCCGTTCGCCTGGTGCAAGTCTTTCGATTTGACGCCTTTCGGCGACTTGCGAGTCGATGGGGATGAAATGATGATGATCAGGACAATACAACACCCAGTCCCTGTACGGTGAAAATCTCCAGCATAGCCGGGAATCTAACCCGGGCCCTTAGGATTGACATTCTGTCGCGCTGACCACTTTTTTTTTTTTATAGTGAGTCTCCTCCGTCTTGTTGGCGAAGAAGCAATCTTTTGTAACAATTTTTTTTTTCAAAGCCAAACTCAAATTTTTATTTCTTTTAAGAACAAATTATGAGGAATAAATAAGGAAAAGTTTTTTTTTTGCATAAGAAAACAAAGACTCCAATTATACCGGTTTCTCCTTCCAGTAAACAAAAATGAGTCTCCTTCGTCTTGTTGGCGAAGAAGCAATCTTTTGTAACAATTTTTTTTCAAAGCCAAACTCAATTTTTTTAAGAACAAATTATGAGGAATAAATAAGGAAGAGTTTCTTTTTTTTAAAAAAAAATGCGTAATGTCGTCGTGCGACTTGTAGTTAAAGTCCAGTTCTTTCAGGAGCTCCTGAAGTGCCTCCGCCTACAGCGTGCCAGCTCGTCCAAACGTGTCTTCTCATGGCGTAGGCGTGGGTTCTGGGTAGCAGATCTATTCAGTTCGGCTCGGTTTATACAGTTTTCAGTTTCTCAGGGCTTGGACGTTCCAGCTACTAGGTGGGTCATCGAAAGTGCTCCGTAAGAAATTGGAAAAATATTGCTTATAGTGTGGGTTGCGTATCTGGACGCAGTGCCGTTCGTTGAGAAGTCCAATATCCTAGCGTAGACTTGTCGCCAGAAGTAAAAAGATAGCGGATCGTGTGGCGACAGATCCAATTCGCAGAGTGAGTTTTGGCGGAGGGGTAGAAAGTCTTACCGGGGTACAAAAGCACGTGGACGTCGATCTGAATCGGTGTCTGGCGAGTAAGAAACGCCAAAATTCGCCGCGCAAGTGTCCAGACGTCGAACGCTGTGCCACAGTGGAACCGGTGGACATCCGTGTCATCCACTCCACAGTGGGTGCAGAGGGATGAATCGGCGAGATGGATGCGGTGCAGACGATCTCGGTTAACTTGTTTGCCATTCACGGTGATGCACCATGCTGATTGAACGTCTGATTCAAGAAAACGCGCATGGATCGCCTTCCATATGTGTCGCCACACGTACTGTGGATACTTACGTTCGATGGGGTTGGACGGGCGGCACTGTTGCAACAATTCGGAGACTGTTTTCGTGAGGTACAAACGTGTATGCGGTAAGGACCGGTAGATATAACTGAACTCCAGGAAAAATCGTTGGATGTAATAAAAGGGGGTTGGAATGGTCGATACCAGTACTGGGACGGACAAGGAGGCCGGCGCAAAGTTGTGAAGCAGGAGGCTAGTGAGGCTCTGCGGGCAACGATGCCAAAGTTTTAGTTGGGAGCTGACGTATAGTGCCTTGACATGACTCGGCACGTGGATGAGTCCCATCCCGCCACGATCTCGTGGCAGTGCAAGGGATTCATACTGCACCTTGAATAACATCCCCGAGCTGACGAAGGAGCCGAGAGCCATCAACAGTCGTCTCGCCAGGAGATTTGGGACTGGTAGTACTTGAGCCACGTGTGGTATACGGGAAGCACCATACATGTTCGCGTATTGCAAGCGTTGCATAACGTCGAGAGCTCGTAGCCGGTGATCTGCGAGATTTGCCCTGATTGTCTGTAGCGAGCGTCTACCATTGATAGTCGCTGAGCGGCGCAGGTCTGCTGTGAAACCAAGTCCAAGACACCGTATGGTGGCGGCGACACTAAGGGGGGCAACGCATCTCTCCGGCAAACCCTCAGCAACGAGCAGGACCTTGGATTTTGACACGTTGAGGCAGCTCCCCGACGCTTCGCCGTAAGTCGCCACCCATGTCAGTGCTTCTCGTGCTTCATCTTCACTGCACAGATATAGTACTATGTCGTCTGCGTAGGCTGTACAACAAAAACGGTGGCCGTGCACAGCCATACCTTCCAAACGTTGGCGCATGCCCTGGAGCAGGGGTTCCAAGGCGAAAGCATACAAAATCGTGGAAAGAGGGCAGCCTTGTGGTACAGATCGTGCGATGACCACGGACGGCGTAAGGCGACCATTGTACATGATTTTAGAGGTTGCACTACTCAACATGCGCATAACCATTATGACAATACCACCAGGAAAACCCATATGCTGAAGAACTGTCCGTAAATAGAAATGGTCAACACGGTGGAAAGCCTGGCTAAAGTCCAGTGAAGCCAAGGCGCCAGGGAGACACCGATAATGCGCTAATGCTATCATGTCTCTGTAACGGCAAAGGGCTGTACGGATGTTGTTGTCGCCTCCTAGGGAAGTCTGGTCGCAGGATGTGACGTAACGTGCGACCTTCTTGAGTCGCGATGCCGGTAGCCGTGTGAATATTTTTCATGTCGCTGTTGAGCAAAGTAATTGGTCGATAGTCCTGGACCCTCGATAAACCGCGCGGTTTATGCACGGGGATAATAATGCCCTCTAGAAAGTCGCTCGGGACCACTGTCATCGGTGACGTCAGCCCTTGTGCGATTGCCATCCACGTGGAAGCCAACAAATAGTGAAAACTTTTATAAAATTCGATGGGTATACCTTCAGGTCAAGGAGATCTGTTATCGGAACCCGCCTTGATAGCATCTACCACTTCATCTGTGGTTACGTCGTCTTGGAGGCCATGCACTGCATCCTCCGGAAGAGCGTTCGTAGGAGACTGAGCGACTTCCGTGATCAGTGCTGCAGAATGCGGTACGGCTGCGTATAGCCCCGCAAAATGAGCATGGAGAGCGCGACCGATGTTTTGCTGGGTGTCGTGCCGGCGCCCTTCCACATCAGTCAGGACTTGGATCAGAGCTCGTCGTCGTCGTTGTCGTTCCTGAAGGAGGTGGTACATCGACGGACGTTCCTGAGGGATTCGATTAGAAGCTCGAGAACGGACTACAGTTCCTTCCAAGTGACGCAGCATGATCAAGGAGATCTGCGCCTTCGTGCGATGGACCGTCGACTGCCGGGCTGGCGAGAAAGGCATCGTCGTACAGTCACGTAGAATGGTGTAGTATAGATGCAGGGTATTAGTTTGCCACGCCTTTAATTCCTTCCCATAACTCATCAGAGTCTTCCTGAGGGTCGGCTTTGCACAGGAGAGCCACCATGATAAGGTGGAGTCATAGGCTTGTCGACGATGGTAGCAGCGTGCCCACGCTGCTTCGACCATACGGCGACAGTCTGAGGAGGTCAGGGGAGCGACATTGAGTTTCCACAGACCACGACTATGCCACACTCGCTATCGGGCGAGAGTGACGTCACAGAGGTACGCATCATGGTCTGAAAAGGCCAAGGGCCAGACTTCCGCATGACGTGTGCCGTCAGCAAGGGAGCGGGTAACGTAGATGCGATCTATGCGGCTTGACGAGTGAGAGGTGTAGAATGTATAACCCGGTCAAATTGCGTGGAGCTTCTTCCAGGTGTCAGTAAGTCGTAGACGGTCGATGACCACTGAGAGAGATGCACAAGGTGAATGGCGCGGGAGTTGGTCCGCGGGCTCTTGTGACGAGTTAAAATCCCCACCGAGTACCAAATCGTCCTGCGGACCGGTCAAGAGGGGTGTGACGCTTTCGGCAAAAAAAGTTTGTCGGTCATGACTCTGGCCAGTGCCGGACGGAGCGTAGATATTAATAACACGCACGCCGAACAGTGTGAGGGCCATACCTCGCGCAGTGGGGAGGTAGATGACGTCCTCTGCAGGGAGCCCGTCGCGGTGTACGTTAGTACTGGACTCGATTGACACAAACAGCGCGACGCGGAAGTAAGCACCGCCGAGAGCGGAGCGTCGGACGGCGCGCGGAGCAGCTCCTCACGCTAACACGGCTGCGAGACGACTCCATTCACTGAGCTACCAGTGACAGACATTACTGCGCTACTGAAACAAGACCCTTCGAACTGCGAGAGCGACACTGACAAGGTACTGTTACTGAACGGCTGTGAGTTGGAACAAGAAGATTGTGAATCTCAGCAGTTAAACAGCTCTGGAGACATGGAAATCCCTAACACTCTTTCTTCCTTTGTGGGTGGAGAAGACAGCACCGTTGAGGGTGAAAAATTCTTGTGTCCGTCTGAGCAAGATCTATCTTCCGAACAGTGTTCAGTAGCATATGTTATTGGTTACTTAGCACATAAATGCATTCGAAAGTATGGATTCTTGTGTTGTAAGGAGATACTTCTGACAATGACTTTCAAGAGAAGAGGGAAGTATTTACTCCCAATAAATGTTAAGTAATTGGCAATTTATGTGACTCGTCAGCTGGGTACAGAGCTCCAACTGTTGATTTCAGCGGCATTACTGAGACGTCGTTACAGACACATGAATCCTGTTTTGTACAGTTCATCTATAAGAGAAGTATGAAGTTTGGGGCAGTGAACTACATGAATCGGCAACTGATAAATTTTCCGTGGCTGGATGATACATAGAAAATAGACTTTTTATTTTAAATCATCTAGCTAAATTCGAACTATATTACTGTTGCAGAAACTATGTTGAAAGAGAAGTTTTGTTAGACTCTCAGAAACTGAAGATACTAAAATATATATTATACTGTACTAATCGATTTCATTCTCTTCCCTTCACCAAACCGTCTCATGTAACTGAAAGGAAGTAAGTCTTAAAGCACTGCAAAATAGGGTTGTCGTTAATAATGTCTACAGAAATACTGACAAAAGGAAGCCAAAACTGTTTGCTAAGCTTGTTTACTGTCCCAGTGTGAGAAATATATTGTAGTTTTAATCCAGCGAATCCGTACACATCTGCTATGCAAGAGAGAGGCTTCTGTCCCTAGTGTGACGACACAATACCTAACGGTACCTCAGTTGTATTCATTACAGGAACTGCGCTCCAATCACTTATTTCATTAGCAGTTGGAATGAGCCTTCTACACCTGTTCCAGTTACGTCTTTATTTAAAGCCCCGAAATTTGCAAGTTTTATTTACATGTTTGTTTCAACGTTTGGCAGGAACAATCGGATGTAAAAACACAGCAAACAGAACAGTTGTGCATGGGCGTCTGTGTACTTAGGCCGTCCACAATTGGATATCGCTGCAACTCATGCCTGACTGCTTACATTCCGATAAATTTATTCCTATTGTTTGTAGTACCTGATAAGCAGGAAGGAAAGAGAATCACTACGACCATATTGGGGAGGGACTAACAACGCTGAAGAGCAAAGCAGTTAACAAACGACTAAGACAGCTGAAGTCGAATTTTCTATAGGACGTCGAACTCAAAACCAATCGGTTTCCGTCAGTTAACTAGCGTTTATTTTTTATACATGTGAAACTTTGAACATAGGTGCTAAGGTTCAGTGACCGTGTCAGAATTATATTAGAACAAATAAGCCCTCGGTCACAAGTATTAAGTCAAAATTGACCAGGTTTCGGTGCTACTATGAGCTCAGTATTGTTGCGACCCTTGTTTACAGTACCAGCAGCCCTTAGCGGCTCGCCATCTCACAACTATTCATGACGTCGACTTTCCGGCTTACATCTTTTTTAATATATTACTTGTAAGAGCTGCATCTTTTTCCAGTCAGTAAAAACCTTTAATGCGTTATATACCTAATATGTTTTACAACAGTTAGTCCAATTCTGAAGACGACGCTCTTAGTAGCGTCGAAACGTGATCAATTTTGACTTAATATTTGTGACCGAGGGTTTATTTGTTCTTTTATAGATGTGCTGGGGCAATATTTATTTAATATTCAAAAAAGTTGAGAAGTATTTGAAAGCTCTTTAGTGTTACGTCTGGATGTGAAGATTTTTTACCCAATAATAAACGCGCTGTGGAGAGAATGGAAGGCGACGAATGCGTAAACTAATCGACTGCCTATATCCGACAGATTTTATGGCAATACTGCCTGAGTTCAAGCTGCAGACCACGAGATGTGGTTTTTAGTTTTACTTTTTATTCATTTATTTATTACGCTAGTAACTGTAAGAAGCATCAGAATGAGATTTTCACTCTGCAGCGGAGTGTACGCTGATAAGAAAAAAAATGGTTCAAGTGGCTCTGAGCACTATGGGACTTAACATCTGTGCTCATCAGTCCCCTAGAACTTAGAAGTAGATAAACCTAACTAACCTAAGGACATCACACACATCCATGGCCGAGGCAGGATTCGAACCTGCGACCGTAGTAGTCCCGCGGTTCCGGGCTGAGCGCCTAGAACCGCTAGACCACCGCCGCCGGCGCTGATAAGAAACTTCCTGACAGATTAAAACTGTGTGCCAGACCGAGACTCGAACTCGGAACCTTTGCCTTTCGCGGGAAGTGTTCTTCCAGCTGAGCTACCCAAGCACTACTCACGCCCAGACCTCAGACTTTTACTTCAGCCAGTACCTCGTCTCCTACCTGCGAAAGATTACAGAAGCTCTCCTGCGAACCTTGCAGAAGTAGCACTCTTGAAAGAAAGGATACTGCGGAGAAATGGCTTAGCCACAGCCTGGGGGATGTTTCCAGAATGAAATATTCACTCTGCAGTTCAGTGTACGCTGATATGAAACTTCCTGGCAGATTGAAACTTTGTACCGGACCGAGACTCGAATTCGGGACCTTTGCCTTTCGCGGGCAAGTGCTCTACCAATTACTTTTTTTTTAAATCTCATTTTCTTCGTTTTCGTTCGTTGTATCTGCTCTAGGCGGACGTCGAAAGACACCCGTTTCTGCTCGTTGTTGATCCATTAACTCAGTTTTTTTATTACGGAGGGTAGGTGGCCCTCTGACTGAAAACGCTGAGCTACTGTGCCGGCATCGAGTCAGGTACCCAAGCACGAGCCACGCCCCGTCCTCACAGCTTTAATTCTGCCAGTACCTCGTCTCCCACTTTCCAAACTTACAGAAGTTCTCCTGCGAACCTTGTAAGAAGCATCCCTACAGTGGAAATAAATTTCATTTGCAAATTAAAGTAGCTAGTCTACGTGCGAACTTATGCTGTAGTCTACTACGGGACGTGCCACATTTTTTTTTTTTGGGAGGGGTGGGGGGGGTGGGGGTTGGGGGCCGTACCTCCTAGCATAAGATTGAAGTACTGTGATACGGAGTAAACAGCTGAGTAATGGACTAGTGCTGCAGCACCACTGCCGCGCGGGATTAGCCGAGCGGTCTCAGGCGCAGCAGTCGTGGACTGTGCGGCGGGTCCCGGCGAAGCTTCGAGTCCTCCCTCGGGCATGGGTGTGTGTGTTTGTCCTTAGGATAATTTAGGTTAAGTAGTGTGTAAGCTTAGGGACTGGTGACCTTAGCAGTTAAGTCCCGTGAGATTTCACACACAGTTTTGAAGTACCACTCGACTGGACTCACGTTTTCCCCGGATTGACGTCTGGATGAGTGGTCCTTACACAACTGGACGTAGAGCCGAGCCAGCAGATCTCGCTACTCATCTACGGCTGGAGACGACTGGACGCGAGCGGGGCGCTGACCCGGACGGGGCAGAGCGGCGCCGCTAAGCCGGGGCGGCGCCTCCCTCCCCCTCCCCTACCCCCTCCCCCTTCCGCCACCCACTCACTCGGCGCCCCCTGTCGCTGCCTTTGACGGCGCCGGCGTCCGCTTTGGGGTGAGTGTAGGCGGCGTCCACCGGACAGGCGGGGAACCTCAGTCTGTGTGCTGCCCGCGCCTCTGGATCAGAGCGTACGCGTAAATTTGTGTGTGTGTGTGTGTGTGTGTGTGTGTGTGTGTGTGTGTGTGTGGGCGAGAGCCACACGCGGGTCTCGACCCTGTGCAATCGATATCCCACGCCGGCCGCCGCCGCCGCCGCCGACTCCGCCAGTGTGCGCGAGTGTTAGTGCGTGTCCGTGTGCGTGTGCACGGGCGAGCGAAGTGCGTGTGTGTGGACGGAGGCCGCGTCGGGGCGACACACACGGACGCAGCCGCTCGCCCGCTCCACAGACGCGCCCGCCGCCCACCGTTGGAGATCTTTCGCGATATAGTGGCATCCACAGGCGAGCCACTAAAGAATATGTGGAAACGCGTGAAGCGTCCCACGCACGAGCTCACCACTGTCTTTGGTAGCACAGTTCCTTGCTGCGATTTATTCGTCCTGCTAGAGTCACGTAAAAAGTGCGCGACGGGAGTTATTTACAAACAGAACTCGGCGAGTGCCACCTGGCAGAAACTTCGTTCCGTGGAAGAGGGATCAAAACGAGAAAACACCTGTCCCGGCTTATTTGTAGATACTCTACCATTTCTGGAAAGTACTTTTAATAGCTTGACAACACTATTATTTTCCATCAACTTTACGCGTTTCGACTTTATGTCAGTTTGAAAACTCGTAAGGTCGGTGAAAAATAGCCGGCCCGAGTGGCCGAGCGGTTCTAGGCTCTTCAGTCTGGAACCGCGCGACCGCTACGGTCGCAGGTTCGAATCCTGCCTCGGCCATGGATGTGTGTGATGTCCTTAGGTTAGTTAGGTTTAAGTAGTTCTAAGTTCTAGGGGACTGATGACCTCAGGAGTTAAGTCCCATAGTGCTCAGAGCCATTTGAACCATTTTGATGAAAAATAATAGTGTCGTCAAGTCATAAGGAAAGTTACTAATAGTGGTTCCAGATGGCAGCGTCCCCTCATAGCATTTTCATGCAAATTGCAGCCGATTTCTGAGAAGACGACCGTCAAACGTTTCGGGGTACTTAATGTGCCTTACAACGGGGCGATTTCTTCAGACGCAATGGTGGCTCAATGATTAACGAAGTGGCTTACTGATATTGCGTCCAGTGTACTAAACCCGATTACGAGTTTAATTTTTGTTTTTCCTTTGTATGGCTATTTCCGTCCAAGATTACTACTCGAATGTTTTGTACTGTATTTTGATACAACGTTGCAATTATATGTCTACTAATTGTACGTCAGATGAATTATTTAAAAAAAAATTACTTCATATTATTTTCCGTGAACCTTCATAATGAACTGCAAGCGCCATTTGTCGGGAGAGTGATCCACCAAGCGCGGTTTGCCACGACATCATTGCCAGCGCGTGGAACCTTCAGCAGTGTTAACGACGTTTCTGACCCGAGTGAGACTCACACGGACATAAGTCGCTGCAGCGAATCTCTGCCATCACGCGGTGCCCGTGGAGCTCGAATGTTTCTACGATCGGTATCTTCCCACGGAATGCATCAAAGCTTCCTGAAGAATATGAATGAAATATAAGAATGAATGAAAGAATTGATATGACAATGAAACACCAGAATATGAAAATTTAATGAGATCGTAACCCTTCAACATTGGGCACAAGCATCTATTATATAATAAATGTGTGACACTTATTGTGAAATCTGGTAGTAATTTTACAGTTACTATAACACTGTTGTACGCCCTAGTTTGGTAACAAACTTTCGTTTAGTAACCTTCTACGGATCTGGTAGATAAGCGAAAACAATGAAAACGAAATAAATAAAGACAGTACTCGGGTGTTTGACGCGGGTGCAAAATTCAAAATCAGCGATGCTAACCACTGAGCTGCCATTTCGTATGAGGGCAGTGCGACACAGTATAAAGACCCACGAAGTACCTCGAAAATACCTCGAAAAGTCTGACGGTCGTTTTCTCAGAAACGGCCTAGTATCTACCGTGAGGCACGTGTTCGGAGAGCCGTTCGCTTGTTTTGACTGCTTTTCCACTGAGCGGAGTTCTTGGGTAATCGTGTGACGGCTGTTTACGTGTTCCCCTCGTTACGTCCTACCAGCTCTCTTCTACCGTCTTCATCCGCGTTCGCAAACTTCACGTGTGTTTTCCACGCAAACACCGTCCGTCAAGGAAGTTCGGAAGCTGATTTTCTTCCTGGCGTCCCCACGACGACGTCAGCTCAGTAACTACGGTCGCGCCTTTAACTGACAACCATGAAAACGACAGGTGTGCACCCGACCAGTCAGTTGTGAACAGGTACTGTTTGCCCTAGGTCGGTGCTGTGGCGAACCCCCTTCCAACATTAGAGCGCGTGTGAGCCCGGAATTTTCCGTATTGCGCACCTCTGCTTCGCAACACCTTTCCTCCAGTTTGTTACGGAACAGTCACTCTTGCAACCACGACACACAATTTACACGACGAACTCAGTAATTTTGAACTTTATACTTTGCACTAGCTCTACGAATTTTATGTAGATACCCCCTCTCTCTGTTCATCTTCTCCTCCCCCCCCTTTTTCCATCTCCTCCTGCGCCCCTTCCTCTGTACATTTCCTCCTTCTTGTTTTCTATCTCCATTTCCTCCCACTCCTCTGTCTATCTCCTCTTTCCCCATCTATCTGCCCTAGAGCCCTGTTTACTGCTATTGCAAATTCAGAATCTGTTGTAATGTTCTACTTATAAAGCAATAAGCCATCAATACAGCTTTCCTGTTTCCTAACAACTGTTCACTACTGTTTACGAACCGTGTAAAGTATGTGTGTTTAAACGCTTATTATAGTAACGTGTAAAACAAACCAACAGGTACATTTTGAGATTTTGGTAGCACTTCTCTCCCTTACATACATATATAAAATAAATTGGTATCTAAAACCACACTTGTATTAGAATTCAGCGGTATGTCAAAATTTTACAGCAACAGGTCAAGAACTTTCGGAGGTACATGATATTGAACAAACGAACATTTACATCTTTATTTGTATAGTTTACTTACAGAAATATGACTCGGCGTGGCTAGCAAGGACAGAATGGGTATTATAGATCCACAATTTGAGCCTACTGTCAGTGGTTACATGACATGAAAAATATTGAAGACAGAGATGCTGAAACTGGGTTCAGATTCAGTATTGTGTTCACTTTTACGATCGGGATCAATCATATAGTGATGAGTGTGAACGAGATAGTGAAGGAACAAGAGAGAGCACTTTCTGCGGGTGCAGCTGATATAAGTGCTCAGCAGAGGAACCTAACAGAAATGTTCGAACACCATTACGTTGCCCTCGATCATCGGATAAGAAGGCTGAAGTGGTCTGCATAAACTAAGAACGACTTGTCCGTGCGTCCTGTAGCCGCTCAGACTGCTTAAAAATTTGCTAGAGTTCAGGATTCGTGAAGTTACCTTAAATTTATATTTTGCACACTAATGCACATAACTGCAAAGCTTTTAATTACCATAGAAGTGATATAAAGATTTTACAGTAATGAACAGATTACATTGCAATTTGAAGGTGGTCTGCCAACGCGATATTAATTATTAAAGAAGGCTCTGTTGTATTTTGATTTTGTGAAACTGAAGACGCGTCTGATGACGTGACAGATGCAGAAACAGGAGTCTACATAGAAGAGATAGGGGAACCAGTATCATATTCAGAATTTGAAAGAGATTTGGAAGACTTAAAATCGTGTAAAAAAGGGATAGGTCACATTCCATCAGAATTTTTAAAATCTCTGGGGGAGTGGAAACGGAAAGACTATGTGTACAATGCATCAATCTGGCGATATAGCATCAGACTTTCGGAAAAACATCGTCCACACAATTCCGAAGCCCGCAAGAGCCGGCCAGTGCTAGATTTACCGTACAACCAGCTTAAGAGCTCAAGCGTCCAAGTTTCTGACAATAATATATATAAGAATGTAAAGGAAAATTGAGGATGTGAGGGATGACGATCAGTTTGGCTTCGGGAGAGGTAAAGGCACCAGAAGGGCAACTCTGGAGCTGCGATTGATAACAGAAGCAGGACTGAAGAAAATAATCAGAACACTTTCGTATGATTTGTCGAACAGGAGAAAGTGTTACGGAATGTAAAATGGTGCAAGATGAAATTCTGAGAAAATTAGGAGTAAGCTATAGCGAAAGACGAGTAATACACGATATATACAAGAGTCAAGAGGTAACAATAACAGTGGAACACCAAGAACGAAGTGGTCGGATTAAAAAGGGTTGACACAAGGATGTAGTCTTTTGCCCTACTGTTATGTGTACATAGAAGAAGCAATGATGGAACTAAAAAAAAGTTCAAGAGTGGAATTAAAATTTAGGGTGAAAGGATATCAATGATACGATTTGCTGATGACATTGCAAGCCTCAGTGAAGGAGAAGGAGAATTACGGGATGTGTTAAGTAGAATGAACAGTAATGTGTACAGAATGCAGATTGAGAGTGAATCGAAGAAAGTAGAAAGTAATGATAAGCACGAGAAGTGAGAATTTTGAGAAACGTCAGGACTGGTGATCACAAAGCAGACGAAGTTACGGAATTCTACTACCTAGGCAGAAAAATAACCTATGGCGGGCGGTGCGAGGAGATCATAAGAAAACAGACTAGCACTGGCCGAAACGGCATTCCCGACCAAGCGAAATCTATTGGTATCAAACAAAGGCTTCAATCTGAGGAAGACATATCTGAGAATGTAGGTCTGTAGCACACCTTGTATGGTAGTGAAACATGGACTGAGGGAAAACCGAAACAGAAAAGATTCGAAACATTTGGGATGCAATGCGACAGGTGAATGTTGAAAATTAGGTGGGCTGGTAAGGTAAGGAATGAGGAAGTTCTCTGGAGCGGTGAGGAAAAGAATATATGGAAAACACTGACAAGAACAGGAAGGAGGATGGTAAGACGTGAGTTAAGGCATCATGGAATAATTTCCATGGTAACAGAGGAATCAATAGACGGAAAAAATTGTAGAGAAAGACAGAGATTGAAATAACAGTCAGCAAGTAAGTGAGGAGAGGAATTCATGGCGGACCGCATCAAACCAGTCGGGAGACTGTTGACTCAAAAAACAAAGGGCATAGCCTCTATTCATTTTATCTCGGCTCAAATGAATCTCTAGAAACGTCTGTCCAAATAACTGCCTAGAAAATGCAGTAACAGTCTGAGGTATTTAAATATCCCAACAGACAGTTTATTTCACAAAACATTCAAAACACTGATGGAGGGTTTAGCAGTGGACGTGCGGTGGTAGTGTATAAGGAACGTCATTTGTGAATCAACCGTTCAAGCCATTCTCAATAAAATTTGGAGGAACTGAAAAATGTGAGCAAATAACAATTTGTCCATTTTATTTGGACTGTTGAGTTCCGTGGCCTTGGATAATGATATTTCACTGAAAAAATACGGCAACCAGCCACTTTTTAATGCGTTTTTTTATTTACGCCAATATGCATTTCGGGTTTGCACCCATCTTCAGTTGGCAAATTACATGGATCTTCAGTTACTACAGTAGTACAATCTCGACAGCAGTTTGGATGCTGCAGCAGGCCTGTGCAAAAGCAACGACTCCAATCATTTACTTCAATTTCGCGAGTTTAAAGTCACACACTATCAGCTGTTCATTTTACTTACAGTAAAAGTTACACACCATCAGCTGTTCATTTTACTTACAGTAAAATGAACAGCGGATAGTGTGTGACTTTAAACTCGCGAAATTGAAGTAAATGATTGGAGTCGTTGCTTTTGCACAGGCCTGCTGCAGCATCCAAACTGCTGTCGAGATTGTACTACTGTAGTAACTGAAGATCCATGTAATTTGCCAGCTGAAGATGGGTGCAAACCCGAAATGCATATTGGCGTAAATAAAAAACGCATTAAAAAGTGGCTGGTTGCCGTATTTTTTCAGTGAAATGTGAGCAAAGTTTGTCCCTCACACCTTGAGTCCCGAACGGAATCAACTAAGCTTGAACGTCTGCCGTTGCTTGACTGAAATGCATTTAGCGGTCGATTTTTTTTCTGGATACAATCATTAATGGTGAAGAGACATGATATTATCAGTGCGAACCTACCAAATGACGGCAAAGTATAGAAATTCACGCAAAGATTCGACGCTTCGGCGAGATAACCGACATCCAAGTGAATGTGAGGCGCGACTTGAACGGCATCCGGAAGGAGGACTTTCCTGATAATCTGAAGCGGTGTTGCGACATTTCTCTGCACTGCACCCGAGTAGGTCGACCATGTGCAACGTCTAAAGCACTCGAACCACCATCTTAACGCAGCTCCATCGGTTACTAATACAGTCTCGGAACGTTTAGGACTGACACAGGGTGATCTGAAAGGTTGCGCACAAACTGAAGAAACTGATAGGGGGGGATGAAATACAAAAACGCATAGCCTTGGAAGCAAAATTAAAATGAAATCTGTGGAATGTTAGGAACAAAGAGAGGATCGATGCAGACGCGCCGTTAAGGACAGCGGAGAAAATCTGCCGTTTCTTCTAAGCAGTTGCGCTACGGAGAAGGTGTTCAAAATAGCGACCACCACATTCGATACAGCCATAACGTGTTGCTGAAAATTTTTGGCTCATGCTACCAAGTACATCACGCACTGCACGCTGCAGAGAGAGAACTATTTTTGATGTTGCTGAGCAACAGTCATAGAATATTTTCTGAAGGAACAAACCGCCATTTCACTATTTAATTGTGTATTTATTTACGACCCAGGATTCGGATTTTTATGCCGTTTTCAGGTATTTGATTTCATGTCTTTAGCATATACGGCAGGACACTTAACATGTTTGAGCTTGACAACGTATTACGTGTCGTGCAATACGTGCTAAATACATGAAATTCAGTACTTGAAGATGTCATAAAAAAGCCGTATGCTGCGTTCTACTTAAATAAACAATAAAACAGTTAAAAATTTAAAAAAAAGTATTTCTTCCGCGGGAACTGGTGTCGCGTACACCTAGTTTTTTAAATGCCCACACGAAAACAAAAAAAGAAAACAAATCAAGTTGCGTGAGATCAGGGGAACGACATGGTCTTTCGATCCAGTGCTTGGAATATCTGGCACTGAGTACCTAATGTATCTGCACAAAAAATTGTGCATGTACTCCAAATACTTAAATACTTAATCCCGACAGTAGTACACACAAATGGTACATTATGTTTGTTGAACGTAATTAGCATGTGCAATCATTATCCTTGTTGTTCTTGACATTACAGTGTCCTCACTTACCCAGGATTGCTTGCAAGACCTTAAATACTTATGTTTCAGATCCTTCAACTTATGGACAACCTTTTAAATCATCCCCTATACATTTCATACGCATTAAATGTATTTCACACATATTTGTACACGTGTCCGACCTGTATCCGTAGCGAACTTCATAAATAAGAGACAGACTGTGGTACATAAATTAAAGTATTGCAAGTCATCTAGCCACTCCCTGTCATCCATTCTTAGGGTCAGTACGGGTATCTTCCACAGTTTTTTTATGCGAAGTGAGTCATGCATTACATAAAGTGCGGTGCATATTGCTCGCGACCTTCCTGAACTATGCTTTCATCCTCCATTCCTATGGGAGAGAGGTGATTCTTAGCCACAAGTTGTACTTGCACAAAGTTTCGTTGACAATGATACGCTGGTTTAAGTGATGTGAAATGTACATACGTACAGTGAATTTTTGTTTATAAACACTATATGGATTCCATTCTCGTATTTGTGTAGGGAAAAATTTCTGCGTATATGCCTGTGTGTGCACCCTAACCTCGGCCATCTCATTCTCACGATCACTGGCTGAGAAATGCGTCGATGGAAGCGTAACGGCCCTACGGTCTTCGAGTACAGCTTCTGTCAATGTACTCAACAGGGTTTTGCAACTAAGTCGTCTTTCTTTCAAAATTTCCATTACGCTCCTCTAACATCATTGTTACTCTGGGATATGCTGACCTGTTATTTGATAAGAGCTCCACACACTGGAGGAGTACTCTAGAAGTGGTTACTCTGGCTTCTTGTACGAGATCTGTTTGATGAATAGGCCTCACTTTCCCAGAACCCTTCCAATAAACCTAACCGTAATTTTACCTATTAGTTTAATATTGGTATGGTCAAGATCGTCACCATCAGTCCCGTAATTAACGCGTTTTCCAGGTTGGTGCCCTGTCGTTTCTTAAGTCTCGCCTGTGTTACCAAGTACGACGTCTGAACTGTTCCTCTCGTATCTTTCTAAAGGCAAAGGCAGACCTTAATTTTCTTTTCCATTCTTTATTATTCTTATCGGCAATTTGGCACAATCACCATAAGTCTTTGCACCCACAGTTCCAGAACTAATCTGGCTTTACTTTCTTTGATATTGTGTGGAAGATACATTCTTCTCAAAATCCGAAGGCATGACTCTGTTCTCATAGGTTCTGCACACTATCCTGATAAATCGTTTGGTTTCGTTTCTCCCACGATTTCAAGAAACTGCACTGTAACGTTGTCTTCCCATTCCGCCTAGTTTGGCCTCAAGTATTCCAAAGCGCTGTCAAGATGTAATAATCGATCCCCTACGTCTTCTATATCCACTCATTTCTTCTTTCATCACGTCATCAGACAGTTTCTCCCCCTCAGTGTAGTCTTTCCATTCTCTCACCTCCGTTTTAGAACGACCATTCTTTCACACTATTTATGATGACGTCGTGAATTTTAATTTCACTGAAAATTATGTTTGCTCTTCTATTATGGTGAGTATCTCCTTCCGACGACCATTCCCTTTTCGGTTTCTTGACACTTTTTCTACTGCCACCTCGCTTTAGTTTCTGAGCACTTTATTTTGATTTCATTCCTTTCTTTTCCCCGACCGTGTTTCTTTTTCCATCTTACTTCGATTACTTGTATTTGTTTTGTTTTCCCCAATTTCGTCGCAGCTATCTGTGATGTACCAACAAGTGACCGTCTAACTTTTGTAATTACCCCTCGCCCCCTTTCTATAGAGATGCCCATTACTCCTGAACCGAACTAGGCTACCCGCCGTCGTATTCAGACCCCGAGTTACACTTGCTGTTGGATGGGGACTGGTTGTGAGCGGTCGACGGCGCCGGTCTGGGGGGAAACGCTGACGTCGCGGACAGTAATTTGGGCGCGTCTAGCTCAGCGTCGTTAGCGTCATCTGCGGCAGACCACCCTGTTGTGTCCCTTAATGAAACCCAGAAAGGGGGAGCTGTCTGCATTTCTACAGGGAAGTACAAACGAGCTTCTTGTATCCTGAACTCTAGCTGCTGAGCTGACATCACAGTAATTCGCTGTGTATAAATACGACACTCTCTCTCTCAACTCGCTCTCTCTCTCTCTCTCTCTCTCTCTCTCCGCCTACATCCAGGCAGTAGACGACAAAGGTGAGTTGAAAGTTTAGGCCTGTGCTATTTGATGATGGGTTTACTCCAGCACCTGTGAGTTAGGTCCTACTCTTGAGGCGGAATTTTTATGACGTGTTCATTTACATATTATTTTTCTATTTTATATGATCTATGTCACCTGCACTGCGAAAATTGTGTGTGCCTTTAAGTGTTGTAGATGTACATTTTCCTGTTGTGTCGGTGGTATGTCCAGACTGATTAATATCTCTGTAAAATGAGGGAAACGACAGTTGAGAGAAGGTGGGAGCAGGAAAAGCAAAGAGAAATGGTGTTCGATGGCATCGTAGGTGGAAGGTGTGCAAAAGAAACAAAAAGTTGAAGTAAAGGACATCAATAATTAATTATCGATGTGGATAGTGATGTTAAGTAGGAACAGACTGCTGTACCTGAAGATGTAATGTTTAAAAACAATTGGTACGGAGCGTGTTTATGGTATACTACAGCTGTTCGGAGAAAGAATTTTACGGTTGGGAAGATCTGTTTGTGTAAACAGTGATGTGGAAAGAAGTATATATAAGTTATAAATGCCTGAGGGAATTGATTTCTAATTTCTTGTTGTCAATAATTAATAAATGATAGGCAGTTTACTTAAAAGGAACGATCAAAACGCCTCAGTTCGAAGACCGTACGCTCCTGAATAGGTACGCCAATCAAGCAAAACTGCCGTCAGCATTGAGATAATCATGCCACCGACGCACCAAGTTGAAAACTCTAGTTTGGTGAACCACCGTGTCCTGCTGCGTGAAGAAGTCCGTAACTTGAGTTCAGCTGTTGTTTTGTCAATCAGCTCAGTTCTCACTTGCAGTTTTTAAGCTTTGTACTGGTTTGATAGCTTTTAATTCTGGAAAAGTTTGGGACAAAATAGAAGTGGAAAACTGATTTTGTTTCGTCCATTATCGCTGTGACAAGTTAGAAATGCGTGCGCACTGCTGTAACGACGGCAGTGGGGTCGTCGGTTGGGACAACGCAGCGGAGCAGTAAACGTGATTACAAATAACATTAAAGTAAAATCAGAGAATAAAAATACACTTGGATTTGCTTGTGTCCCCCTAAAATCTGGTTGGTCGTTAAAAACATCGCCCAAAATCATATCATTAGCAGCCCAAACGGCAAAATATCGCCCAGTCGCACCATGACGGCGCGATGCTGAATTATGAAAATCATTTTCGATAGGAATGATGGTGAACGGTTTGTGGAGAGCGGAAGGGGTATGTGATGACAGCTACTCTGTAATTTATTCGTTTCTACAAGATGTTTTCAGCGAGGTGCCTGAATTTGTCCGAGCTGAAAACCTCCTGCATCGCTACACCCCACTTTCCATCGTCCAAAATATATTCACTCTCTTGTAATACTATAATAACTGGAGCGGCAAATTCCTTGCACAATTAAACCTTATAAAATGCATGTATTCATACACTGTCAAATAACGAAATGTGCACAATTAAAGGAAAATTATGCAGCATCACGATTCCATCTTTTCTTGCGGTGTATTTTGTGGTATTTGCGAACTATGTACACCAACCAGTTTCTCAGAATTCTCCACCGACCGCGGTAACTGTGCACCTAAAGGCTCAGAGTTAAAAATCGCTGGATTCAGGAGGCGAGACGCCCTTGAAAATGTTTTTGAGTAGTTTCTCATTTTCAGTTTAGGCAAATGGGCAAATGCCAGGGGTTGCTCCCTTGCTGTACACCATAGCCAATGCCTTTTCAAGTTGTTTCTTTCCTAGTGACTTCCAAGTTTCAAGCTGACTGCTGAAACGGTAATTTTTTTAAAAAAAGAGCCCTTCACTGGAAGCTTTCAAGTGCTGAAGAAATTCTGACTTGGTTTCGGATAAGTCGCAAAATTTAAATATAAATTTGTGGTAGAAGAAAGATAACTATTGACAAAAGCGTTTTGAGCCACTTTAACTTTACAAGATATTCATCCCAACGTTAAGATTCTTCTACTCTGCTGAAGTGAATCTTATATTGCAAGACTGAGTTGCAGTTCGATAGCAAATAGGAAATATATTGTATGTACTCGAATTTTAATTAGATTGGAAATAAAGTGAAGTTATCATACTCACAAATAAAGAAATACTTTATTGCGCATTTGGATATATGACAGAAGAATATACGTTATAATTTTCGAGAAAAGCTTTTCGTACTCAATTCTATAGACCAAATACTATTTGTACGAAAGCCCCCCAAAAGCAAATTATGTACAGGGAATTAACAAATAAATGAATGTGTTTTCAGGATGAAAAGAGTATTTAAGGTCTTCTTTTGTCAATATTAATTGATTGCTCGAAACATCCGACCATACACTGTTCTGCATACACTGTCTTTCCATAAAATGCTATATTAGAGTCGTTTGATCAATAAGTTTGACGATGAAGCAGCTAATACGGAAGGAAGGGCCGTCGCCGTACTGAGTACAACAGCTTTGTAGCTCGCAGCGTCTCGCACACGGCATGCGGCATACGCGCTTTGATCGCATTATTAAAACGTAAACAGCAGAAGCGAACCAAAAACAACCTTTGTCACGAGTGCATTCAGAGTGCTACAAAGATGTATACTTTGAACCAACAGACAGATTAAGGCGTCCCTCTGTACTTAATGAAGCAAATAATTTTAGAAGCATTCTCGCAGGCGAAAGTATTTGAGCAAGTATTATTATTACTCCTGTGAATCCGTTTCGAATTCAAGAAGTTGATACGGTGCTTGTGACGCCATTTGTGTTGTTGTCATTGGTTATTAACTAACGATAGAATGTGGGCACCCATCGCAAAGGTGATGCGTGGTGTAGCACTACCTGATGAAACTGCTGATTATTATAACCATTTTAGAATGAGACTGACTGCGTACAGTATATCTCCGCCAGCAGAAACTACTCGCAGTTTTATAAGGCCACTGTTTTAGTGTTCACATGCTGGTTTGAAATGAATTTACGCTGTTGTGCTACTGATTGTACAGGGATGCGAATCTCTATGGGCATGGCATCTATACAAAACAAAACAGTAGTTGGGAGGACAATTTTCTCAAACAATTCTCGACCTCAACAAGCACTTATGCCTTGAAGCTGACAAGCAAGTTGTCAAGTCCGAAATATCGAAACCCAACCTGTAACTTTGTATGCAGGAAGAATACAACGAAAGAGATGCACTGTCAGAATTTCAACTGAAAGTACATATTTAGAAATTGTTCAAGTCAGTCGTTTTTGTAACACAAAGAACCGCTTATGGCAGCGGTTTGTACAGCCATTCCTGCCTATCGCGCGATCGGCTTTGTCACAAAAGAATTTGAAGCCCGTAAAACATAAAAAGAAATGCCACGTGTGGTTAACTTCTTGAATATGAAGCAGTTCGTATCCACAGCTCAACTCTTGCACATGGAATTCTTATAAAGGTCACTAGCAGAGGAAAATAAATCAAAGTAGTGTTTGTTGCGTTACAGACGACTCCAACGGATCGTGACAGATCGATAGAAATGAAATGTTTCTTACAAATGCACCTTTTTACAACAAATCCTGTAGTACAATTCTTACGCTAACTATTGAGTAGTGCATATTTTAGTAACAATGAAACAGTTACTTCTTTATTAACCGGCCGCAGTGGTCTAGCGGTTCTAGGTGCTTCAGTCCGGAACCGCGAGCATGCTACGGTCGCAGGTTCGAATCCTGCCTCAGACATGGATGTGTGTGGTGTCCTTAGGTTAGTTAGGTTTAAGTAGTTCTAAGTTGTAGGGGACTGATGACCTCAGATGTGAGTCCCATAGTGCTCAGAGCCATTTGAACGGTCTTTATTGCACATAGTCGTCACTATAAATCGCAGTGTCATTCGAATGACGAAAACAAACATTTTCCTTATGGCAGCCACCTGACGAAAGAAAAATCAATGCTTTCATGTACGTCACAGCAGTTACTAGTTTTATTTAGACAGGATAGCGTAGGAGTAAGCAATGGTCCCGGCGGTTGCTCTGCGTATTGTGCTGCATACCGAGCATACTTTGTAAAATGTGCTGATGCATACTGATAATGCACAAGTGAATGAAATTTAAGAATACTTGTCTTGATAAACCCCAAATGACACAAACTCATTGTCGGATAATTCCCTTAAAAGTACTTGCCACAGGAGCAAATTTTTTCATCGATGGTGACATTGGTTGTTCCGGGTAGAATCTGAATCAACAGTCCTTTCGTAGTCCTCTTGAAAGACCGAGGTATTGTTATGTCCAGGCCTGCAGCCCAACAAATGCAAACACTTAATTTGTGTCCTGAAGCTGCTTCCAATGAAATGTTAAAATTATTCTTTCTATTTTCCGAGATTCTGATAGGTCGATTATAATATTTTTGCCAATAAACAGTTCTTGTTCTTATTTTTGGTCCTAATATGCCTTGAGGTCCCTGAAGACAGATCCAAAGCCGCGGAAACAGTAATCCACTGGTACCTACCCCTGTCATTGTCCGCCCCCGGTAGCCGAGTAGTCAGCGCGACAGAACGTCAATCCTAAGGGCCAGGGTTCTATTCCCGGCTGGGTCGAAGGTTTTCCCCGCTCAGAGACTGGGTGTTGTGTTGTCCTAATCATCACCATTTCATCCCCATCGACTCGCCAGTCGCCAAAGCGCCGTCAAACCGAAGGACTTGCACCCGGCGAACGGTCCACCAGGTGGGAGGCCCTAATCACACGACATTTTTTTTATCACTGCCATTGTTGTATATTAATCTGTCACAGCATTAATGGATTGCACAACAGACTATGTCTTTGTCGCCTCTAAACGATAAAGTGCAGTTCTCTCACGAAATCTGACTGATCGGCATTAGACGCGGCGGACGCGGTGGTAACGGCAAGCTTCGTCTTGACGCCAGCTACGAATTAATGACATCTCCGCTACACTTTTACTTGAAGAAAACATAACTATTTTGCGACTTCCTATATGATTTCTTGAACCTACTTAAGAGGCTGAAGAACACTTTAAATCGTCTTTTTTGCTATTCGGAGGGGCAGTGTCACAGGTGGCCATCGGTAACAATGCTTTGCCTGCCACGAGCTCCACATCTCAAGAACTGCAACCCGTCACGTCGCGTGTGCAGTCTACCGCTGGCTGCTGTATTGACCGTTGCTCCCGCTAAAGACGTGCAGCCTTACGTGACGATGTGGCCGCTTGTCCTTCGCGATGCAGCCGATTCCAAATGTCCGCTTCATGTATACTGCGTTCATCATATGCGTACACTTGACATAAACATTACACCACGTATTCTTCTGCACGTGCTGGAATCTCATTGCATTTCGTTCACTGAGTGTAAGACAGGCTGTTTCGAACACAGTCAAGTGCGACAGCAAGGATACGTCTTACGCCGTCCGTTACGTGCACCGACTAAGCGATAGTGTGGGACAATAGTTATACCACAGCATTTAACTTTGACACTACTGCCCCGTGCGGCAGCGTTCTCGATTCCCACGCCCGGGTTCCCGGTTTCGATTCCCGGCGGGGTTAGGGATTTTCCGTGCCTCGTGATGGCTGGGTGTTGTGTGATGTCCTAAGGTTAGTTAGGTTTAAGTAGTTGTACGTTCTAGGGGACTGATGACCATAGATGTTAAGTCCCATAGTGCTCAGAGCCATTTGAACCATTTTTGAACCACTACTGCCCAGCCACCTGGTCCAACCTGCATTGATGTGCACAGGTACAGTTAAGCCATATAAAGAGAAAAAATATAACTTCGAATGTCATTTAATTTTTAAACGGAATGGAACAATATACGGCGAAACTCCTGCGATGCTTTTCTTCTGGTACCAGACAGAAAACATTACAGGACGTGCTGAAAAGTAAATCGTCCTAATTTTTTACTCATTTCTCGATATGGGTTGAGGTATTACACATACGCCATACTACTTGCTCAATTTGTCCGCTTCGCCGATGTTGCAAAACTATGCCGTTAGAGGGTGTCAAACTGTAGCGTGTAAAATGACGGAGTGATTTGTAACTACACTGGTACTTAAAATCAAAACAACAAACTGCTACTTCCTAGTCCTGTGTCTAATCCACCATATCATCATACAAACTGTAAACAGACGTCCGTACGATCGTGTTCAACACGGAAGATGGCATTCCGGTCAGCGGACAATTTCGCCAGCTATGACGTCAGGGCAGCCCTCAAACAGGATAGTGTTTACCGGATAGTCCCACAGCCACAATCGCTGCGTACACAGTCACAGACGATGCAGCATGACACAGAAAAGTGCCTACTAGACTCTGTGCAGTGGAGGGCCATAGGAAGAAAGGAAGTAGGACAGTCGCAAAGTGATGTAGCCCGATGGCTTAATGTGAATCGTTCCGTTGTTTCTCCGATGTGGCAACACTTAACAGAGACCGCGGCTGTAACCCAAAGACCAAGACAGGGCCGACGAAATGTGCCATCAAAATGACTCCTGTCGAGTTTGAAACCGACTGTGGTTCACGATTCAGCCATAGTCGCTTTGGTCCTTTTTAGCACCGCTGTTGCTACGCCGTGTTGCACGACAGCCAGTGGTACCCCGTTTGTTGTAGACACGTTGTGCAGTTCTCATTGATACAACAGCGAATCGGGTAAATTTGTTTGCGGTATGCTTACGGGCAAGTCAGAACATAACAGATCTTTTCTGCTATTCCGACACGTCTCTACGCGACTCAACTTACTGAGCGCCAATTTCATACAACTGACTAGGACATACACTTCACATTGCCACCGCGACTGACGTTAGTGGTTGCCAGCAACAGAACTGAGTTGTAACCGTTAATACCATTCACAGCGCTCTAAAGCGACCAATGTGTTCTTTTAATGGATATTATGTCTTTGTTCAGAGTGCTGAGAGCGACTTGGAATCTCCGGCCTTGCGCCTGCCGTTCCGCGTGTAGGCCGTCCGCCTGTGAGCTGGGTACGGCGGGTTGCCTGCCTGCTCGGGGATCCCTGCCGCGGCGGCTGTGCGGTCCCGGGCTGCTGATTAGCGGGTGCATTATTCAGACGGCGGCGAGACCGCGCCGCTGAATTACTCATGGCGGCAAGGGCCGGTAATGGCGGAGCGGGTGTACGGCGCGGCCCGGCGTCGTGGTAGCGAACAGGCACCGCGGTTTACCGACAGGTACCGCTCAGCAAGTTGCTGCGGGGTGATCTTCCAGCGTCCGATATTGTGGTCACCTGGGCGAGACAGAACACATCGAACTAATTCTGTACAGCCCGTACGTTGCGAGAACTCAGCTGGGAGTTACTTTCAATCAACCACGTGCCACAGTCGCACAAAATTTCTGAAATGACAATGTTTGTGCCATCAACACTGAAGATTACTTATACTCCACTATTGGCCAGTTTCGGTCATTACTTCATTGCCGAGTTCTAGTTGAAGTGCAAGATGAAGGGTCACAGTGGTCCCCATATGTCAGACAGACATAAGCGTAAAGGCGATACCGGACAATAGTAGAAAATAAACCATGTTTACCGTGCTGTCAATTATTAATTCTCAGAGGAAAGGCGAGGTAAGTGTTATGTTGTTGCATAACTTCGTAGTGTTTTTCCAGAAGTTTAATGAACACAAAAGATGCTCATACCAGAGACTTTAGTCATCAATAATATATTCTCCTTCACTTTTTACAAGTCTGCCAGTGCTCGGGTAACTTTTTCATTCCGCGGCTGTAGAAATCATGTGATTTTGAGGAGAAGTACTTGCCAAGCCATCTTCGGAGGGCATTTTCATCCGGAACGGAAGTACCTTGAAGATTTTCCGATAGGGGACGGAAGAGGTGAAAATCGTAGGCAACAAGATCACATGACTTGTGACGGGAATGGTGTCTTTATGCTAACATCACAAGTGACGATGGGGGTAAAAATAGTCCGTATTGTTTACAAGGCAACCGATGACTAGTAAGCAGAGATGCATATGTAATCATTGTGGGTTAATGCTTTTAAACGATCTTCATGAAACCGAGAAGGTCTTCCTGAACGTGGAAAGTCACTAATGTCAAAACGATCCTCCTTAAAACGAGAAAACAATTATTTTGCCATGCTTTGTCCAGCAGCCTTAGCCCCATACATGGCACAAATATTTCTAGCTGACTCCACTAATGTCACCCCTTTATGGAACTCAAGTGGAAGAATACGTCCGAAATGTCCCAATTCCTACACTTGGAACTCCATTTTCTAGCGTCCACAGCTCGTCTCACTATCTCCAAATGACAAAATTATAATATGCACACTCCAATAGCAACAGAGAACTGCAAACAAAAAAATGGCAGTCCATAAATAAACTCATAGCATTCGGAATACCAATATGCAAAACAAAAACGCTACGAGCTATTACACCAACCTAACAGTTGGGTACATTTTCGAGATGTGTTATTCCAGGACGACTCGTCGGCAGTTATGCTCCCACATGATATACTTATCTATCCTTCCAGATCCTGGAATGCCATCCACTCTGCCTAGCCTGAGATATGTGATTACCCTCCACCACTTGAATCCAGAATCACTCGTTCTCTTGCCTCAGTCGAACACATCTGGATTCCCTGAATTCCGGCAAATTTGACACCAGTTACGAAATGGCTTCTTCTACGTATTTCCAACCCTTGTACACTATCGCGCGTGTACCAGCATTTACTCCTGTACTCAGCAATCCACATGAAAGATGTGTAGCGGAGGGTACTTCTGGTACCACTACCTGATACCCGATTCCCTGTTGCATTGACGTGAAAATAATGACTGTCCGGAACCCCCCAGCATTACTTCTAATATCTCGAATTCTGTCTGTCTAGTCGTTCCGCGAGACTTTTATGGTAGGAAGTATCATGTTGCGCCACTCTTTCCGCAACATACGCTCTCAGAATTTATAGTAAATATATCCGTGATGCACAACACCTCTCATGTAATATATGCCATTGGAGGTTATGGAGCATCCTTGTAACCATCTCGAGCCGACTAAACGATCCAGTGACGTAACACCCCACCCTTCAATGGATCCTCTCTCTCTGTCTCTCTCTCTCTCTCTCTCTGTCTCTCTCTCTCTCTCTCTCTCTGCCGAGCGGGATTAGCCTAGCGGTCTATGGCGCTGCAGTCATGGACTACGCGACTGGACCCGGCGGAGGTTCGAGTCCTTCCTCGGGCATGGGTGTGTCTGTTTGTCCTTAGGATAATTTAGGTTAAGTAGTGTGTAACCTTAGGGACTGATGACCTTAGCAGTTAAGTCCCATAATTCACACACATTTGAACATTTTTTTCTCTCGCTCTTTGTTTCTTTCTTTCTTTCCTTCTATCTCTTTCTTTCTTCTACCAGTCATACATAGTAAGGACCTCAGACTGATGAGTAATACTGAAGGATTGGCCGAACAAGCATCTGTAAGCCTCTTCTCTCCTCGAAGAATCACATTTGCTTATGATACTTCCTGGTAATCTCACTCTGATATCTGTTTTCCTTACGATATTTTTTTGTCCTGACTGCAGTTAAGCTGCCTTCTGGTGGTTGCTTCTAGACACTTTACGATAGAGACAAGCTGTCATCATTTCTGCAATTCTACAGTAGTTGATTTCTTCTCCTATGTTTGCGCAATGCGTTACACTTACTTACGTTCAGGGTCAACTGACAGTCCATGGGCCATTCAACAATCCTCTGCACTCTTCTTGCAAACTGAGCCAGTCTTATTGTGTTGCTACCTTCTTACAAGACAGTCGCATCCTCTGTGAACAATGTTAATGGGCTTCTGGCGCATTCTACTAGATGGTTTATATACTCTGTAAACAGTAATGGTCGTATTACAGTCCTTTGTGGTACTCCGGAAATTAACTTTTTGTTTGCCGATTTTGTTGCGTTAAGAGCGATGTGTTGAGTTCTATCTGCAAGGTAATTTTGAATCGAGTCGCAAATCTGGTTCAAAGGGCTCTGAGCACCATGGGTGCTGAGGTCATCAGTCCCCTAGACTCAGAACTACTTAAACCTAACTAACCTAAGGACATCACACACATGTGCCCGAGGCAGGATTCGAACGTGCGACCGTACCAGTCGCGCGGTTCCGGACTGCGCAAATCTGGTCCGATACTCGGTAAACGCGTATTTTTTCACCGAACTGCAGTGCGGGGCAGCGTCCAATGCTTTCCTGAAGTGTGTGAATGCTATCAACCTGAACGCCGACGTCTACGGCACTGTGGATCTCGTGGAGGAACGGAGGGAGCGGTGTTTCGCAAGATCTCTTTGTTGCGGATTTCATCTTGATGCTTATACTGGTTTTCCTTCTTCGAAGACGTTGTGATACGTTCCATAGTTCTACAACAGAATGAAGTGAGCGATAAAAGCCTGTTATCATGTGAATCTGCTGGACGTTCCTTCTTGGAAACGGGAATGATTTGTTTTCCAGTCGCTGGGTGTCCTTTGTTACTGCAGCGAAGCGAGGAACTGCTGCTAGAAGCGGTACGAGTTCTTTCGCACGATCTCTGTTGCATATTATAGGGGTGTCGTCTGGTTCGCATGCCCTTTAACTTCGAAGCGGTCGCGCAATGTCATCCGTAAAAATGTAATCACTGCGGAATCCATACCTGAAAAGACGCACGTAATGAAGAAGTACAGTGTCACAATAGCGTTGACCCGTAATTGTACTATGTTAAAAGATCTGGAGGTCAGTGCGCCCACACAACATTATGGCTCCCTACACCGTAACACCTGGAACGTCAAAATGATCATGCTCGACAATGTTCCTGGGTGAATTACGTGTCCTCAAAAGCGGAGGAGGTGGGAACACGCAATGCGCCAAGCAACGTTGTCGAACGTGACGGTTTTCGAGGTCCGGGTGGTAAGGTGTGGGAAAAAAGGTGACATCGATAATCCTTGAACACGGTACACACATTGTTATGGTGACACTGTACCTCCTCCCCCCTGCGCATTTTGCAGGGTGGATTCGGCTCATGACTTCAGTTTTTGTGAACGAAAATGCGCAACCACGTCGAACACAGCAGGTAGAAGAGTTCTTGGAACTGCCCACACCGCGGAGCACGTGTGGAGCGTCTTGAGGGGAGGCGTCGCAGCACGTCCGATTGCACCGACGACTGTCCAGCAGCTCGTCAACCTTTCTGGTGGAGGAAAGCAGCGCCCCACCACCAGCATTCGTCAGCAGGCTTGTGGCCAGCAAGCGGGCTCGTTGCAGGGCTTGCAGTGGCATCCGCGGTTCTCGCTCTTATAAAATGACTTTTATCTTAATAATATGAATATTTACATACGTTTTTGGAGAGAGAGAGAGAGAGAGAGATTATGGTTGAGACTTTACTTTAAATCGTAACTGGTACCTGAATTTTGGTTGCTGCCTCCTTAAGTGATCAGCTTCTGCACCAGTTGGTGATGTATTATAATTTGGAAGGAGTTACTGTTCTTTAAGATTTACAGTACGACTCTGTTGGTTACTTGGACGTATTGCTGATAGCTTTGAGCCCAAGTTTTCGTAGCTTATCGTACCTAAGGGACCACTGTTGTAAGTACATACGATCAAACAGCAATCTGTTTTTCGTGAGAAGAGGAGAGTGCTTGGAACACAAACTTCCTTCAAACTACACGTCCTGCCAAATCAAAATTGGCCAGTTGAGTTCAGCACATACTATTGTAAAGCATCATAATCCAGTTACTGTCATTAAGAAATTATGAGAGGTTGTTACGTATTGAATGAAACCTATAGAGAATGCATTTCCTTTCCTGTATTTTAGTGAACTTTGTACACTTACAATTTTGTCGATTGACAGGCGGCGACGACAATGAAGTTCACCTCCCTTTCCAAAAACAAGATATTTATATTATTCCAAAAAACTGTTCAAATGTGTGTGAAATCTTATGGGAATTAACTGCTGAGGTCACCAGTCCCTAAGCTTACACACAAGGTAACCTAAATTATCCTAAGGACAAACACACACATCCATGCCAGAGGGAGGACTCGAACCTCCGCCGGGATCAGCCGCACAGTCCAGGACTGCAAGGCCTGTGACCGCTCGGCTAGACCCGCGCGGCTTATATTCTTCACTTCCAGAAAATTAGCATACATAAATGCTTGGCAACTCTTACCCATACTTTCTTTTATTACTTAAACATTAATTTTCATTAAATGTAGAAATACGTTCTGAACGACGGCCTAGCAACACTTCTTTCCACAAGATACGTATTTTTTTTAATAAATCAGTTGTCTTTTTTTTAGAGTCCATACTCAAAGATTCACAACTACTATCTTTGCGAGGATTGCGCGCTAAACAGTTTCTTACTGTCCAGCTGCGCTTCACTTCATTTCAAGTATTTTTTGAATCACATTCACGGTTACATACATTACTGAGCTTCTCAGAATGAAAATCAGGCACAAATTAGTTAAAAAAAGGGCAGTGAGGCTCACATAACATTACACACTATAACAATATATAAAAAGCGTATAAGCCTAACGAATCCTCAGACAACGTTAAAAATATTTGTAAAATGGATAGACTCCTCCATAGCAAATAAACAACTGCTGAGTCCTTGTCAGCTTCCTGTGTCACTTTCTCGTCGTTTTGTTCGCCTGACCTGCTAGTGGTTTTTTCTTTGTAGTGCCAACACTATTTTTACTTACTTTAAAGATACAATCTTCCTAATTCATATTTAGATCGGACGCCTTTGCTGCAACGCTGAATGCACATCCTATGCTCAACAAAAGAGCCTGTATTTATTCTAAAGTCATGTTACGAAGTCTGATTTCTTTTAACGAGTCATTGCGATGCAAATCGAATAATAGTATTGACTTACTGACATTTAAACTCACCGTGATGCATCAAGCTGAGAAGCTGGCCGTTGTGGCCGAGAGGTTCTAGGCGCTTCAGTCCGGAACAGCGCAGCTGCCACGGTCGCAGGTTCGAATGCTGCCTCGGGCATGGATGTATGTGATCTCCTTAGGTTTGTTAGGTTTAAGTAGTTCTAAGTCTAGGGGACTGATGACGTCAGATGTTAAGTCCCATAATGCTCAGAGCCATTTGCACCATTTTTGATAAAGTTGTCAGCAACGAACAAACAATAACTGATAAACGTCTGTTTCTCCTCTCACCTCCCGTCATTAACGTAATTGCGCTTTCTCTTCTCGGGACAATGATACTCTGAAGCGCGAATAAACAGGCGTACCCATGCGTACTCTAATACAAAGATAGGCAAACATGCCGAATTAGGCTCTGCGCTTTGTAACGCCTATATAAGACAACAACTGCCTGACTCAGTTATTAGATTGGTTACTGCTGCTACAACGGCAGGTTGTCAAGATTTAAGTGTGTTGGTTATCAAGATTTATGTGAGTTTGAAGGTGGTCTTATAGTCGGCGCACGACGGATGGGACACAACATCTGCGATGTAGCGATGAAGTGGCGATTTTCCTGTACGACCATTTCACGAGTGTACCGTTAATGTCAGACATCCGGTAAAATATCAAATCTCCGACATGGCTGAGCTGGAATGAGATCCTGCAAGAGCGGGACCAACAACGACTGGAGAAAAACATTCTAAGTGCTGCCTTCAGAAAATTGCTGTAGATTTCAAGGCTGGACTATCAACAAGCGTCGGCGTGCGAACCATTGAAATGTTGATGCATTAATTTGTTCTGAAAGCGGTGCTGATATTCAAGACAATAAAAGCGGATTAAAAGCTGTGAGCTATCTGGGGAAGTTAACCTAGCATTACTGCGCAACTGTTTCACCAGGTACCCAGTCTAGCTTACCAAATTCCCAACCAGACTAACATTAATTATAATCTTTTAGTACTCATCTTACGATAACCGTTGACATATATATATATATATAAAGACAATTTAAATAAAAAGGAATAAATCAGTTTATATTTGGACATTTATTTTAACATTGATCACTGTTCTGTTAAAATTTCAGCATATTAAACTTGATTCATAACTAAACTGGTGCCCTATTTAGGATTGTGAAAATGTGAGTTTGTAATCTTGCGGAACACATTAAATATGGAGCCAAGATTGGGAGACTGCTTACAACACTGCATTCATAAAATAACACACGAAGAAAGTTGAAACATATGCAAGAGGAAATTAACCACAACCAACCGATTCAATTTTGACCCAAAGAAGTTACATTCGTAACGCAATCCTGTCCGTCATGTAATTACCACACACTGGTATATTAAATTCATACTAACTCTCTGTGAAATCTTCCCGAAAAGAATAGCTGAGGGCTACTTTGATGATTACACTACATGCTTCACGTGGTCAACTTGGTTTACACAAAGAGTGTAACTCCACAATAATTTTGATAATTAAAATAAGTTACATCGAAACACAAATTACAAAAGAAAAAAATCGAACTGATTACTATCGTCTTACTACTAACCTGATGGGTCAAACAATTGTATAAGCACATGGTACTGGTCTCACAAAGTACACCCCACGTGGGTTGAAAATAAAGAAAAGTTGCTATATTGAAAAATATTGTCAAGACGAGATGTCATAATATCACGCACATTCGGATTTAAGATTGATGATCTTAGTTAGAGTTACGCATCATTCACACGTGGTTCCACTTTACTCACAAAGTAGTGACAAAGCAACAACTGGAAGATAGTCTGAACTTCACACTAAAATTACACTGCGTTGCAATTTAAGATAACATAAGATATTTTAGATCTAAACCTGAAATAAAGGTGATTAAATTTTCAGTTTTGCTGAACTTAAGAAATCCATTGTCCTATGGACTTAGCAGAGAGGCGCTTAGCCGGAGATCTTACCACTTCAGACGCTCGCCGTGGACAGACTGACCTGCGCTCCTACCGAGCGTGCTTCCCGATACAAAACGGAAGTGACCAGAGGGGCAGCTTCCTATACCAACATGACAAGGGACGGACAGGACCATACTAAGGATAGAAACCTCTTTGCTTTTAGAAAGCGTAGCTAACTGTTCCGACGTTGGTCCTACTGTTCTCTAGCAGACAGGCTTGTCTGCTACCATCATGCATGCAACTAGAAATACATCTGCTCATTCATCCTCTCACACAGACGGGAAGGGGGATGACAGTATATTATCATATACAGTATATAAAAGAAAGCGGATGTAGGTTCCGTATGAGACTGTGTGACATGAATTGCATATAAACTATGTTTTAAAGTGTAGTAGTTTAACAGATCGTTCTTGATTATGTGTAAAAGTAACACGCTCCACTGCTCAGTCTCCTCCCAGATAGTCAGAAACACCACAGTAAATTTAGAAGAGGAATTTATGCCGTAAATGACAACAGATTTAAGAAATTATCATGAAGGGGAATCCAACAGAGACCTTTCTACCATTTAACGAAATATAATCGATATGGGCTTTCGGAGCCAAACGCCCACTCGTGTACCCTTGATTACAGCACGACACAAAGCTTTACGCCTCGCCTGGGCCCATCAACACAGACATTGGACTGTTGGTGACTGGAAACATGTTGCCTCGTCGGACGTGTCTTGTTTCAAACTGTGTCGAGGGGATTGATGTGTACGGGTATGGAGACAATCTCATGAATACATGGACCCTGCTCATCAGCAGGGGACTCTGTAAGCTTGTTGGAGGCTCTGTATGTTTCTTTGGCTGTTCAGTGTAGTTTAGGTGACAAATGACTAGGTAACATGTGAGCAAATAGTTCTACCTCGTCAGAAGGACTTTTTAGGACAGTGAACTTCCACTAAGAAATAATAATTATAAACCAGCAATGTAAGAAAATCTCATTTACGAAGTATGTGGAAGCTATACAGTAAAATATCTGTGTGTGTGTGTGTGTGACCGCGTTCTCACGTTGATCGGGACCACGTACAGTTACTGGTTTTGAAAACAGCCTGACGACGCGGTCACACACGCGGAAACGTTTTATCGCAGAAGGCAACGACCGCGGAAGGCCAATAAATGTGATGCACTGTCTACTTCTGGACTCAATGAATCCATCCTGTCACCAGAGAATTGAGTTCCACACGAAGTTCGATTATAAAAGGAAAAAAAATTAAAGTTGAATGGGGTGAAAAATGTCAGGGTTTCATTTCTCATGAAATTTTCAGACGACGCGGAGAATGTGGGTTCGCATAAATTTCCGTTCGCCCGTAGGTGTCGGGCTGACTCCATTCGCGGGATTATGGCGGCGGTATTTTTAGTTCGGCCAGGTTGTGTGGATCCCTTTTTTCAGCGTTCGGACGCGTTGTTCAATTTCTTATCCCATACGAGTCGGCGGCGGCCGACTGCTCCACTGTGGGCGCGGCGCAGCGCCGCCCCCGGCGTAGTAATATCGTTAAAAGCAGGGCAGGCGGAAGGCGCCAGAACAGACGTGTGCAGCACGCACGAGGCGGGGCAAGGAGCGGGGGACAGGCGGCTGATATCTCAATGTGGCTGATGGGCGCTTCAAACAGCTCAGCAGTCAGCGCCTTCTGCAAAGTAGGCCCAGCAGGCCGCCGAGCGCAGAGCTCAGGGGGGAACCTCACATTTGTACGTACTGTAACACCCCACCCGTCACTTATCTGGTTCTGCCGTGTGTTCACCCCAGCTAATTGACTAACAGATCAACAGAGAAAGCTGTAATATACAGAGTGTTCGGAAACTTAAGATCAGGATTGATGGTCACGAAGTAGACCAGGAATTCTACTACCTAAGCAGCGAAATAACCAGTTACGGTCGTAGCAGGGAGGATATGAAAACCAGACTAGCACTGGAAAAAAAGGACATTCCTGGCCAAGAGAAGATCACTACTATCAAACAAAGCCGTTAATTTGAGGAAGAAATTTCTGAGAATGTACTTTTGGAGCATAGAATTGTATGGTAGTGAAATAAGTACTTTGGGAAATCCGGGACAGGAAAGAAACGAAGCATTTTAGATGTGTTACTACAGACGGATGTTGAAAATTAGGTGGACTGATAACGTAAGGAATGAGGAGTTTGTGCGCAGAATTGGAGAGAAAAGGAATATGTGGAAAACACCAACAAGAGGAAGGGACAGGATGAAAGGACATCTGTTAAGACAGCAGGGAATGACTTCCGTAGTAGCAGAAGGAGCTGTAAAGGGTAAACACTGTAGAGGAAGACAGACGTTGGAATACATCCAGCAGATAATTGAGGACGCTGGCCGCAAGTGCTACCCTGAGATGAAGAGGTTGGTACAGGAGAGGAATTCGCATTAAAGCAATCAGAAGACTGATGGCTGAAAAAAGGGGGAGTGAGTAGAAAATATTTTGAATGGGATCCCATGTCCATAAAAGTGTAGTTTCTGTTCTACGACAGTTTCGATTCAGATATTTAGCTCATCCACTTTCGCTTGAGGAACTGAATAAACTGTGACATAGTACAGTTATCAGGTAACAATTCTAAAGGGAAAGTAATGAAAAATCCTTTTATCACTTAAGCACATTTGTTTGTATTAACAGTTAATCATTATATGTCTGAATTATGTTAAAGAAAATAAGGGGCAGAAAGCCGCACTGGATTAGCCGAACGGTCTGTGGCGCTGCAGTCGTGGACTGTGCGGCTCGTCCCGGCGGAGGTTCGAGTCCTTCCTTGAGCATTGGTGTGCTTGTCCTTAGCATAATTTGGGTTAAGTAGTGTGTAAGCTTAGGGCCTGATTACCTTAGCAGTTACATCCCATAACATTTCACACACATTCAACAGAGAGTGCAAAACTGCCGCAATATCGGATAACACAAAGAAAGTAATAAGGCCCTGTGAGTCCTGATTGAACTGCGGTGGCAGTATTGACATTAATTGATTCAGAATTGATCCCTTTTAATTAAAAGATGTGCACGTTGATATTATATTCAGCTATTTAACACCAGATGAAAACGTTGAACACAAAATTAATTAAGAAAGTGACTTGGGATTTCAACTACTTGATTGAAAACAGATGCAGCCGATGAACACAGATTTATTTTACCTCCCGACCTTCAATCATCACATTACATGACTCTCCTAACAGGCAGTGGTAATAAATTGCATTTGCGTGGAGTGAAGCGAGATAAATCAAAATTAAATCCTATCGACTGACCCAGGCGTAATGTGAAGTGCGAGAAGAATTCTACAATGAAACCCTCGTCGAAACTTTGCCAACGTGAGCCAACAAACTAATCAGTGGCCTAACTCAAGCCGGAGTGGCTGCGGCGTCGTTATGCGTACGTCGGCTTACCTTGTGGTGCTGCAAGGCTCGTCTAGCTATCTTGCTCAGTACATAGCTGAACCAAAACTTCCTATCTCCAAGCTCAATAACTCCGTTTGCTGTCCTAAAACTTCAGAGACGCTCACTCTCGGTCAGGCAAGCTGAGTAAAGAACGACACGTCCGCACTCTAGGCAAGCTGGGAACGGAAGACCTCTACAGAGGCTTCTGCCAGTCCTCTCTTCGCCGCGGTTTCCCCTCCAGCAAAATCACTTACGCCAATTACATTGAAAGTCACGTTAATTACGCGTCGCTTCCCAGCGCCAACCAGTGCCTGCTCTGGGAAGTGAACAAATTCCCACAAAATTTCCCTTCCTCTCAACTTCTGCTATTTACCTCCTCCCAGGCCACCCATCAAGGTTAGCGTCTGCACAAAACACCAATTTTTCCGGAGTTCTGACTCCCAGGAGAGTACTTCAAATTCCTTGGTCCTACGTTCCCATCAGAGGCCGGCGTATTTCATTCTGTCGCTCTTCACCTGATTTACTTCAGACTCTGCGGATCGTGAATACAGGGTGAAGTGGCTACAGTCCCGAATACGCATACTTCGGCCTCTGATGACCACTCCACCGTAGCTTTGCACGGCTTTCTCGCATGTTTCACTGAAAACAGGATGATGGACATTTATCAACAGACATACAAGTTCTCCGTCTGCTTCCCGGTACACTAGCATGGGGTCAACCACGCACTCACTGTCACTTATCTTAAGGCAGCTGGAGGCCACGCCCCATTACCACCTTCTCAGAGCTTGAGCCTCCCTAAGCTGCCTATTGCCGCATCCCATCGCCGCTCCCCAGCCACTCGCCGCCATCTGGTCGCGGTCAACTTTGAATACTTCCCAGGGATAAACTAGCCTCCAGTAAATCGACGTGTTTCCATAAGGTTTTCATGTCACGTGAATTACTTTAAAACTATCACCCAACATTAATTATTCCAATACGTCCATACTATACCCTCTACAAGATGCATTGTGCCTTGTCAGTCATTTTTGTTCAGCCCTACTGTTCGCTCAATGTGAGTCCAGTTATCTTTAATGACTTCATGTAAGGGGCATAATTCTTGCCATCTTACAGTATCTAATAAGGTGCTGGTCCTCATTTACAGCCCAGTACATCAGCGATTCTGTGTCACACAGGTTCGACAAGTCGTTGGCAGGTTTCCAGATCTGTGTGGTCCCAGGAGCGAATTTAGTGGCCAAGATATGAACGTGAGCTTCATAGGATGCTCCTCAAACCACTGTAGCATGGACCATTATCGTACTTCAAGGTTCGCAGTAATTTTTACACAGCTCACATTGGTGACAGTGCCTTCGATTACCACCGCAGGACCAACGGATACCCAGCTCAGTGTGCTGCATAGCATACTACACTACAGTACAAAACTTATGGGAAGCTGGAAGGCAACGAAATAGTAAAAAATCATGTTTTAATAACATAAAATAATTTGGAATTTTCTGTTTAAAATAGTGCTAAACTGGTTAAGAAATCCTAATTTGAAATTATTTTTTTCGTTTTTACAGATTTTATGCTCGCTCAAGAAAGTTCCTCGGCTTGTGATGTGTTCATATTCAAACCTTCTCCTATCCGGAAACGTTAGATACAGAACGTTGTGGATTTAATTATTTTATTATAGAAACTGTGATCTTTCCCTCGACCCCATTGTGCTAGCAGCCAGCAGTACTTACAGTTTTGTTTTTGATCTGTGAATTACTTTTTTGAGTCTAGAGCAGTGGTTCCCAAGCTGGGGGTAATTACCTCCTGATGGGTAAAATGAAATTCATCAGGTTACCATCCATTCAGAAGGCTGTTGCACTCAGCGACTGTTATATTGACTTGTAAATAATAGATTTCAGCTATCAGTTGTCCTTTTAATATTTTATTGGCAGATCTGATTTCAGTCTATTATTTACATGTTACAATAAAATTGTCTGAGGGGTAGAAACTAAACGATTCGATTCTGTTTCAGTCACAAAACTAAATTATTCTCTAACGATCATTAATATTATCACAATTTAGTAAGACTCTGATACTGATTATATAATATCTAAATAATTAGTTTATCTCAGTTTTTAGTACTAATGCGACAGAAGTTACAAGTGCCTCGCATAGTCCACGTGCTACACACATACGTTGTGTTTTGTCCCGTATATCACTGATGATAAAGGTAAGACACGTTTGTAACGAATGGTAAATATCTCAAGAAAATGTCGTCTCCAAGTTGTAGACAGTACTCTAAGTGATCACAGGTATCCGGACACCCCCAAAACCATTCGTTTTTCACATTAGGTGCATTGAGTTGCCACCTACTGCCAGGTACTTCATATCAGCGACGTAGTCATTAGACATCGTGAGAGAGCAGAATGGAGAGCTCCGCGGAACTCACGGACTTCGAACGTGGTCAGGTGATTAGGTGTCACTTGTGTCATACGTCCGTACGCGAGATTTCCACACTCCTAAACATCCCTAGGTCCACTGTTTCCCATGTGCTAGTGAAGGGGAAAAGTGAAGGGATACGCACAGCACGAAAGCGTAAAGGCCGACCTCGTCTGTTGACTGACAGACACCGCCGACAGTTGAAGAGCGTCGTAATGTGTAATAGGCAGACGTCTATTCAGACCATCACACAGGAATTCCAAACTGCATCAGGATCCACTGCGAGTACTATGACAGTTAGGCGCGAAGTGAGAAAACGTGGATTTCATGGTCAAGTGGCTGTTCATAAGCCACACATCACACCGGTAAATGCCAAGCGACGCCTCGCTTGATGTATGGAGTGTAAACATTGGACGGCTGAACAGTGGAGAAACGTTGTGTGGAGTAACAAATCACGGTACACAATGTGGCTATCGGATGGCAGGGTATGGCAAATGCCCGGTGAACGTCATCTGCCAGCGTGTGTGGTGCCAACAGTAAAATTCGAAGGCTATGGTTTTATGGTGTGGTCGTGTTTTTCATGTAGGGGGCTTCATCCCTTGTTGTTTTGCGCGGCACTGTCACAGCACAGGCTTACATTCATGTTTCAAGCACCTTCATGCTGCCCGCTCTTCAAGGGTAATTCGGCGATGGCGATTGCATCTTTCAACATGACCGAGCACCTATTCTTAATGCACGACCTGTGACGGAGTGGCTACACTACAATATCATCCCTGTAATGGACTGGCCTGCACAGAGTCCTGACTTTAATCCTATAGAACACCTTTGGGATGTTTTGGAACGGCGACTTCGTGCTAGGCCTCTTCTAGTCGTACAAGTAGCTTTTCTAGGTAGAATGATCGAGGACTTGTCTCGAAAACGAGCGGATGTGACGGGACGAGAAGTGACACGTGTGGCTCCTCAACGAACAACTCTTACACAACTACGTTAACAGGTCAAACAGGACTGGTATAAAATGCTGCAGAACAGTATTCGCCATATGTACGACCGTCTAGATTCCAGAGTCATTGCCGCCCATGGAAGCTACTCGACGTACTAATACAGGTATTTCAGCATTTGTCGATACCTGCTGCCTCAGAACCACTTGTGCTATTGTTGTGTAAATTTAATGAATGATTTCATGTACTCCGTATGCACTGTTGCAAGAATAAATGTTAAGCGAATTGGAAACGTCTAAAAGGGTGTACTAAATATTTTCCGGCAGTGCACAAAATGAATGTACGAGCAAAGGTTGTAGACAGGTGGTTGATCGCATATGGGAGTTTTGGTCTAGCCTGTGAAGCGTGGTCGGTTAGCCTAATGGTAAGGCGACCGCTCGAGATAAGCGGGAAATCCGGCTTCGAGTCCCGGACGACACAAATTTTCATTGTCGTCGTTCTATTCTACAGCTGATGGTAGTCCTGTTTGGCAACTGCGAATACATTTGGTGTACATCAATAATGAACTCACACTGCAATTGATTGTGAGAGCACCTGGACACAAGATTGTGACTGCAGGACCGGGAGGCAAGGCTGCGTCAGTCAAGAAAAACGTACATAAATTGTTAAAACCAGCTGCTTATTACATTATCCAAAACGTTTTGTTCGTTGCATATAGCCTACAGTGTAAGTAGCCAGTTCGTATGTTGGCAGTGCTATAGACTGTGTTAGTATCGCTGACAGCGTTCAGCACCCTCGGAAAGAGATTCTATGGTTGGACGGACTAGCAGTTACCATGTCGATAGGGATGGACATAATATTCTTATTGGAGAGTCTGTGTTGAAAGGACATGCATTGTAAAGTGAGATGAAATGATGTGTTTATAAGAAAATATGCTAGGAAACGTATAAGGATTGATGTGGGGTTGATAATGTTTGGGCAGTGGAATTATTGACAACTATGTAATTTTTGAAACTGGGTGTCACATGAATAAGGAAAATTTTTCTAAATACATTGTTTGTTCTTCAACAAAGTCTTTCTATTTGCTACCCATGTGCCTCATAGTAGTCAGAGTCTATAGTAGTTAGAATCTTTTGATTTATCTGCTTGTTATTGCTACTTGCTGTAGTTCGTTTTATGAAGATTTTCTGTAAGGTAAGTGGCTTACGAAGAAGAATGCGATTTGCACTATTGGGATTCATGATTGAAATGAGTTTAGGCCATTAACAGAGTTGGAGGTAGTTTCATATTTATTTAATTTGATAGTTTTGGATTTGTATTACTGTTATGGTTTCTTGCAATTCAGGGCCATTCATTTGTGTTAATTATTGGAAGTGATGTTGTCATTGTATGGCGGTCAGATTGCGTTGGGCTTGTATATTGTCAGTAGTAAAAGAATGGGTTAAATCTGAGTTGTCTTTCTCAGTGAAACTTCTGTAGGTGGGTGTTTAATAATAAAAATAATTAAAAGAGCTACTTTCAACAGGTTAATTTCCGATTAACGCATCTTTTTAAAGAGCAATTTTGTAAATTGAGGTGTCACAAGCGACGGGTACAATCATTTATGGCTTTATTCACGTTTTGCAAATGGTCAGACAGATTAAACTGGAATACGAGGTAATGCCGTAATTACAGTCACACACAAAATAACACAAACTACCACAGGCAGAAAAGACGCTCCTGATACACTTTATGCAGGCTCTCGTTCCGTTATTGAAGCATTCTATGGGATTCACTGATTTCATTTGCTTCACTAACGAAACGAGTACTTCAATGATGAAAATTTTCTCACATGGTATTCATTGACTCATAGAAAAAAAGCGAAGCAGGTAGAACGGGAGGAAGAAGCGAAGTCAAAATTTGCGGGTTGGGAGGTTATCTGGCGTTATTTTTGTGATTACAAAATTGAGTCTAATCTACGAGGAAGTTGGCAGTATGAGTTGGGTTGTCAGTGTGACGGTGCACCTCCTCCAGCCTGGGTTGGGAAGAGCGTCGAGAAGCCGTTGTTGTACCGAGGTGAGGTGACCCACAGCTGCCCTAGCAGGTCCTCGATGAAAATGGTACCGCGATGTTGTCGTACTACACGTAACGCGTGAGGAGGCAGTATGAGCACTGTGACGTCTGAGCCCCCTAAGTCACCAGCGGCCGTGATCTGGAGTCATACTCAATGGCTCCGTGACGCCAACAAGAACACCGCTGTGACTCTCCAAAACACTGCAGGAATGTGACCTGTCCCGAAGTTCCCGCCCTATTCGTCGCCGTGCAGAACCGCGGTTCGCCGCTGATCGCAGAGCGGCGCCATTTGTCAGCAGTCAGTGCTTCCTGGAGCCGGCGCCTCTCCAGACGCAGTCGTCTGATCTGCGGTGTTGAGGGCAGGCTGAGCGTGCGTCGGTAGTTCGCCAGGCCGACTGCTGAAGAGTCTCCGACCAGTGGCGCTGGCTGACACGGAATACACACTCGTGCTCATAAATTAAGGATAATGCCGATACGTGGTGAAACAACGCTCCGGTGGGCGGTTTGCGGGTTTAAATCATCTCGGCGCATGACCACGCGGTGCATCTGACCTGAGGTCGTCTCACGGTGGCGCTGGCAGCAGTCCACATACGCAGAGGTGTGCCCGTGCATGTAAGAGTACGGTGCAGCGAGTAAGTGTGCAGACGTTTTCAGACTTGCTAATGGTGACTGTGTGTCGAAAATGGCTCAAAGAACACGTATTGATGACGTTATGAGGGGTAGAATACTAGGGCGACTGGAGGCTGGTCAAACACAGCAGATCGTAGCAGGGGCCCTCCGTGTGCAACAAAGTGTGATCTCAAGATTATGGCAACGATTCCAGCAGACAGGAAACGTGTCCAGGCGCTACAGTACCGGACGTCCACTGTGTACAACATCACAAGGAGACCGATATCTCACAATGAGTGCCCGCAGACGGCCAGGTAGCTGCAGGTACTGCAGGAGTACTGCAGGAGTACTGCAGGTAGCCTTGCTCGGTACCTTACTGCACCTACAGGTGCTGCAGGTAGCCTTGCTCGGTACCTTACTGCACCCACAGGAACAGTTGTCTCCAGACACAGTTTACAGACGACTGAACAGACGTGGTTTATTCGCCCGGAGACCTGCAAGGTGCATTCCACTGACCCCTGGTCACAGGAGAGGCCGTAAAGTCTGGTGTTAAGAATACAGTACATGGTCATTGGAAGAGTGGTCCCAGGTTATTTTCACAGACGAGTCTAGCTATAGTCTGAACAGTGATTCTCGCCAGGGTTTCATCTGGCGTGAACCAGGAACCAGATATCAACCCCTTAATGTCCTTGAAAGGGACCTATATGTAGGTCTTGGTTTGATGGTGTGGGGTGGGATTATGATTTGTGCACGTACACCCCTGTATGTCTTTGACAGCGGAACTGTAACAGGTCAGGTGTATTGGGACGTCATTTTGCACCAGTATGTCCGACCCTTCAGGAGTGCAGTGGGTCCTACCTTCCTCCTGATGGAAGATAACGCACGGCCCCACCGAGCTGCCATCGTGGAACAGTACCCTAAAACAGAAAATATCAGGCGAATGGAGTGGCCTGCCTGTTCTCCAGACCTAAACCCCATCGAGCACATCTGGGATGCTCTCGGTCGACGTATCGCTGCACGTCTTCAGCTCCGACAGGCACTGGTGTAAGAATGGGAGGCTATACCCCAGCAGCTGCTCGACCACCTGAACCAGAGTATGCCAACCCATTATGCGGCCTGTGTACGTGTGCATCCCATATTGATGTCAGGGTACATAGGAAGGAAACACTGGCGTTTTGTAGCACATGTGTTTCGGGGCGGTTTTCTCAACTTTTCACCAATACTGTGGACTTACAGATCTGTGTTCTCTGGGTGGCTATGCTGTTAGCGCCAGCTTTGTGTAGTACCACGTTGTAAGCCACCACGTTGTGCAATTATCCTTAATTTATGAACATGAGTGTAGAAGCGAGTCCATTAGTTCTTCTCAGATTGCAGGCGCAGATGTAAAGGTGTCTGGTGTACAGGACAGCGATCCGCCCTCTCGGTGGTCAGACGTGATGAACCGGAACCTTCGCCACGAATATGCCTTCCCCCATGTTGCCAAGCAGTCCGACATGTGGCCACTGGCACATCCTAATGCTGATGAAATCCGGGTGCTGGACGATTCCATCAGGTGACCAAGTGGCGACAAACTTTGAGGCCCCATTCACACTCTGTTAGCTGCTGATAATGCTGTCTAGCATGAGTACGGAGCACCTCTGTGTCTACATCTACATCTACATCTACATCCATACTCCGCAAGCCACCTGACGGTGTGTGGCGGAGGGTACCCTGAGTACCTCTATCGGTTCTCCCTTCTATTCCAGTCTCGTATTGTACGTGGAAAGAAGGATTGTCGGTATGATTCTGTGTGGGCTCTAATCTCTCTGATTTTATCCTCATGGTCTCTTCGCGAGATATACCTAGGAGGGAGCAATATACTGCTTGACTCTTCGGTGAAGGTATGTTCTCGAAACTTTAACAAAAGCCCGTACCGAGCTACTGAGCGTCTCTCCTGCAGAGTCTTCCACTGGAGTTTATCTATCATCTCTGTAACGCTTTCGCAATTACTAAATGATCCTGTAACGAAGCGCGCTGCTCTCCGTTGGATCTTCTCTATCTCTTCTATCAACCCTACCTGGTACGGATCCCACACTGCGGAGCAGTATTCAAGTATTGGGCGAACAAGCGTACTGTAACCTACTTCCTTTGTTGTCGGATTGCATTTCCTTAGGATTCTTCCAATGAATCTCAGTCTGGTATCTGCTTTACCGACGATCAACTTTATATGATCATTCCATTTAAATCACTCCTAATGAGTACTCCCAGATAATTTATGGAATTAACTGCTTCCAGTTGCTGACCTGCTATTTTGTAGCTAAATGATAAGGGACCTATCTTTCTATGTATTCCCATCAAATTACACTTGTCTACATTGAGATTCAATTGCCATTCCGTGCACCATGCGACAATTCGCTGCAGATCCTCCTGCATTTCAGTACAATTTTCCATTGTTGCAACATCTCGATACACCACAGCATCATCTGCAAAAAGCCTCAGTGAACTTCCGATGTCATCCACCAGGTCATTTATGTATATTGTGAATAGCAACGGTCCTATGACACTACCCTGCGGCACACCTGAAATCACTCTTACTTCGGAAGACTTCTCTCCATTGAGAATGACATGCTGCGTTCTGTTATCTAGGAACTCCTCAATCCAATCACACAATTGATCTGATAGTCCGTATGCTCTTAATTTGTTCATTAAACGACTGTGGGGTACTGTGTCAAACGCCTTGCGGAAGTCAAGAAACACGGCATCTACCTGTGAACCCGTGTCTAAGGCCCTCTGAGTCTCGTGGACGAATAGCGCGAGCTGGGTTTCACACGACCGTCTTTTTCGAAACCCATGCTGATTCCTACAGAGTAGATTTCTAGTCTCCAGAAAAGACATTATACTCGAACATAATACGTGTTCCAAAATTCTACAACTGATCGACGTTAGAGATATAGGTCTATAGTTCTGCACATCTGTTCGACGTCCCTTCTTGAAAACGGGGATGACCTGTGCCCTTTTCCAATTCGGTTGTTGTACCACGGTGGCTCTTTCCCATCTCTTACGATCTTGCTTGGCACATACTCATCTAACGCATATTGTAGCATGGTTTTGAACTTTGTCCACTGATCCTCAACACTATCTGCACTTGAGACAAAACTTTTGTGTTGAGCCGTCAGGTACTCTGTAATCTGCTTTTTGTCACTTTTGCTAAACAGAAAAATCTTCCTACCTTTTTTAATATTTCTATTTACGGCTGAAATAATCGATGCAGTAACCGCTTTATGATCGCTGATTCCCTGTTCTGCATTAAGTGATTCAAATAGTTCGGGTCTGTTTGTCACCAGAAGGTCTAATATGTTATCGCCACGAGTCGGTTTTCTGTTTAACTGCTCAAGGTAGTTTTCAGATAAAGCACTTAAAAATATTTCACTGGATTCTTTGTCCCTGCCACCCGTTATGAACGTTTGACTCTCCCAGTCTATATCCGACAAATTAAAATCTCCACCCAGAACTATAACATGGTGGGGAAATCTACTCGAAATATTTTCCAAATTATTCTTCAGGTGCTGAGCCACAACAGCTGCTGAGCCCGGGGGCCTATAGAGACATCCAATTACCATGTCTGAGCCTGCTTTAACCGTGACCTTCACCCAAATCATTTCACAATTCGAATCTCCGTCAATTTCCTTCGATACTATTGCACTTCTTATCGCTATAAACACGCCTCCCCCTTCACTGTCCAGCCTATCTCTGCGGTATACATTCCAGTCCTTCAGCGATCACTCAACGTACGACGCATTTCACGTTCCTCATGTACCGTAATGGGCAAGGTAACAACACTCAACAGGAACAACACCAAGACACTCCGGCTGCCCCTCTACATCTCACAGAATCTGCTACTCTATAATCATTTACATATCCGCCGATGGTGTGTACGTGTAAGTTATTACGCTGACATACGAATATGTTACTGGGTGCTTCATTTTTTTTTTGTGCCAGGCAACGTGATCTTCTCGTTATTTGTGAGCTCTGCTCCTGCTTTACAGAAGTTGTGTCGCCTGCATACAAATTACGGCGTGCTTAACGAAATTTCACAAATGATATTTATTTGACGAGAAAATATCTCTATTTTGCGTACAAAATATTTATTCTTCAGGTGATGTTGAAGGAATAGACCATCTTTCTGAAGCTGACATAAAATACATTGTATGATTATTTCATGATTTTCCTTTTTTATGCGCCGGGTATGACGACCACTTTTAAAAAGTATTTAAAATTGTAGGATAGTTCTTCAATAAATTTTTTCGGGAGATATGACTGCTTGCTCATTTTACAGTAACAGCATGTCGCCCACTGTTGCAATAATTTATCCGGCAGACTGAAACTCTACAACTGCGCAATGTACTTATTTTCTTTACCTTTCGTTCTTTGCAACTATTTTCGAGGCCGCAGCTCCATTCTCAAGCAATGTAGAATAAAAAAGCACATAAATAGTCAGCTACTTCGTAAAGAAACTAGCCGGCCGGGGTGGCCGAGAGGTTCTCGGCGCTACAGTCTGGAACCGCGTGACCGCTACGGGCCTCAGGCATGGATGTGTGTGATGTCTTTAGGTTAGTTAGGTTTAGGTAGTTCTAAGTTCTAGGGGACTGATGACCTTAGAAGTTAAGTCCCACAGTGCTCTGAGCTATATACTATCTTTGTAAAATACATGGGACCGACAATAAGTAATGCAACACTTTTTTTCTGAAAGTTAGTTGGTTTAATTCAGGATCACAATACAAAACGTTCTTCCTCACTCTTTAGGCTACAAGAACACGTTTTCCAACGTGATGTCTGTTCAATGCGGCGGCATTACACCACCCCACTGGGAGGGCCTGTATCACCGCATCTACCACTCTACTGGTCGGAGCCAACGTCTTGCTACACCAATAACCTCCCCAACACCTATGTACTGCCTACAGCGGAGTGCTTCATTCATTTGGCGAAACAGACCGGAGCTGGAAAGTGCGACATCTGGGATGTAGGACTGATGAGGAAGGACACTCCAATGCAGTTGTGTTAGGGACGTCCAGCCGAGCAGTGGAGTGTCTGACTGTGATCCGTCCATCACCTCGAGTGAGGGTGTCCGCACGTCCCGACACTGCAGGAGTCACAGCTGTGTGCTGCGTGTGGCCCGCGCGCAGGAGACAGGTCCGGGCGCCCTTGTTGCGACGATGGCGGACGCCTCGTCCAACTACTCACCGTGCTTTTGTTCATTACGACGCTCTGTTTTTCCGCCAAAAGAAACTCAGTGACGGGTCTCGCCTTGGAAAGCACCTCTGCAACAGTCGCCATTCTATAGGCTACATACAGAACCACCACCTCCTGAAACTTCATGAAACTACAGGGAATGAAGTGGGAATATTCCCCAATCTTCCACAATAAATTCCGCATATTGTCAACCATGTGATTACAGCTGTACATTAAGAATGAAACCGTCATTCAAAGAATGTTAAGTCCCAAACATTTCCTCCCTGTGTGCAGGATACCGACGTCAAGAACTTCTTCTGGCTTGTTCCCTGTAACTATTAAATGATCGCCAAAGGACAAGTTGTAGCTGTAGATGTTTGTACTTTTTTCCTAAAAAATAATATTGTTTGTATTTTATGTGGTTGTAACAGCAATTTCTTAAGGACGTACTTTATGTAACGAGAGCATTATTGCTCTCAAATTTGTTCGCCGGGTACAACATGTGAGTACGGTTTTCTTACAAACTTGTTGGGAATAATAGCTGGCTATTCCTCAGTTTTTCTCTGTGTTAATGTTTATTTATAATCTTTTTACGTCATTGCACATTTCATCAGGAAGACACCCAGAGTCGGTGTTCTGATTCTTTTAACTGTTGGCTGTTTTATTCGTATTATGTTCTTGTGGTTTTGCAGTCTCACAGCCGTGCTTGGAACATATTTTATGTTAAAAAACAAAGATCACTATTATAACAAAAATATATGTATATTGTGTGCCGCGCGTGATTAGCCGAGCGGTCTTAGGCGCTGCAGTCATGGATTGTGCGGCTGGTCCCGGCGGAGGTTCGAGTCCTCCCTCGGGCGTGGGTGTGTGTGCTTGTCCTTAGGATAATTTAGGTTAAGTAGTGTGTACGCTTAGGGACTGATGGCCTTAGCAGTTAAGTCCCATAATATACAAAATGGAAGCGTAGTTAACAAATATATCGGAATGTTCTTGATTCACCAGAAATTTTCTACACCATTAGGGTGGACAAGTGCTGCATGTTTCCTCACACAACAATGTACAGGTTTTCTGTTAAAACCGACTGCAAAGCAGTAAATGCTAACAATGTACTGCTTTGTTTCCCTTCTCGCTTTACGTTTTAGCAGAAAATCTCTATATCACGGAAGCTGTCTTTTTGTCACTAATCGTCACATGATTTGAATACTACTGGAGTTTTAATGGAGTTTGAATAATAAGATACCTTGCAAAGTTATTACGTCATAGGTTAAACTAAGTTATAGAAACTGCAGAAGTCTGTCTCTTTACTATTCATATATCAGTGGCCGTAATCGAATTACACATTTAATGTAAGCGAATCAATGTTTCCCTTGTTGAAGTTCAGGACGTTCGATTGTGTTGGAACTGATTTACGGTAATAAGTGTTATTTGCGTGGTCATTTGTATGTTGGCCTTTCACTAAATGTTAGTCATGGTCTGTTGCATGTTAGCCTTTCACGACTCTATGGAGTGTTTTGTGCACCACGACCAAAAGGTAGATAGAATGGGAAGGGCAATCAGCATTGGTCGTATTTTTTTGTTGTATTATCCGCAAAATCGATTTTCGGTCACTTAGTAACCATCCTCAGTGCTAGAACTTAAAAATTTCACATAACGATCAGAGAGCATAAAACAGAAAATCACAACTACACCTGCGTATGAACGTAACAGTTGGTAGGAGCATACCTGAAATATACAATTAAAATTGGTAGACACTAGTATCAACAGCCTTAGAGCGATCACATAAACTGAGGCCGGTGCTTACATACAGCTGTTCAGCAGACCTCGGTGTGACAGGGCTTGGAACGCCATCTATGTGACATGGGTCACGTGAAGAATTAATATTACTGATTTTGCAAGATATTAACACAAAATAACTCTTGTGCAATTGTGAATCATGAAGTAATTCAAATTTAAAATGTACGTAAAACACATAGCAGATGAAGGGGGAAGGAAATACATAGGCGTATTGTTTAAAAAAAACCAACTTACAAGTCATAAAACTGATCGATAATAAGTTGTCAGAGTGCAGGACAAGTAAAAGAGAAAAAGACAATGAAAAAGAATAATATATGAATAACATGAAATGAGGTATAACACTTGATACCCACCATCTGGCGTGGGAAGTTAGAAGTATATCGTTCTTGATTTACGTAAATATTACGTTAAAACTGAGAAGTCAAATATATAAAAATAGTAATAGTACGAAAAATGCCACTAAGTCACAATTCAAATGCTATTAAACAATATTCATTACAACAACAAAAAAGGTTTGAGGGCGTAGACTAACAATTTTGTTATCATATTTAACGACGTGATAATGTACATATCATTCGTCCCATTTGGACAGGCTATCATTTTTATAACACTGGTTGTACGCTTCCACATAAGCACTGCGTCAGAACCCATACATACACACAGATTGATAAAACAGTAATAAAATTGCCAAGCAACCGGTTTTGAATACTAATAAAAGTAATTTGATTTTACATAACTTACAGGAACAGTGGGACCCATATGAAATAAAAACAGACATAAGAAGTACCTATAATTCTAATTGTGTTATTGAAATAAATTTAAAATACAAGGTGTGAACAGGTAGTATACATCATACATCGAGAAACGATCATGAGGAAGGACAGGTAATAGTGCCATTTATACCAGAAATATACATCGTACTTTAGAGAAATTAAAAATAGGCAATGCACGATAACCAGCACTTATTCAAACAGAAAAGGAATTGTTAACATACATTAAAATTAATTACGTAATAGTGAAAACCGGTTCATATCACTTTGTGTCAACGCCTAAGAGATGTCGACTGTAGTAAAATTATGTTTAGTAGGCGTCCATAAGTTCTGCAAATTAAGGAACAAAAGGGAGCATACTTTTTAAAAAGAAACACTGGCAGTGTAACGCTAGGACGCAGTCACGTACAAGAGACATTTTTATCGCAGCCTTGTGCCTCGCCTGGCTGTCTGTCTGTGTCTGTGTGTGTGTGTGTGTGTGTGTGTGCGCGCGCTTGTCCACGCTGCGTGGGCGTGCCCCTCAGCTGCCTCTGTCAGTCAGTCAGTCAGTCAGCTGGTGGGGGGAGGGGAGGGCGGCTGTCTGGCGTCTCGTGCGGCACGCACCCCACCGGCACATAATTGATGTGTCCGGGGCGCAGCTGTCTCCCCCCCTCCCCCCACACCACGCCACCTCTGACTGCCACACACTCGACGAACACGCGTCACGGGGAGCAGGGGACAGGTCTGTGAAGTCACAGAGCCAGACAGACACAGTGGGGCCCTGTCTGCAGCGCAGTTTATTTATTTCTCCTTTTCACTTCTTTACGAGCGAAGCCGGCAGTGCTTTGCGACTGCTAAATGTGTACAGGTATACGCTTTCCCGCGATGCTCCGTTATTCCGCTGATGCTGTCATGCCTAGAACGTCGTGGTCTCCCACGTTTGCGTGTCCCACGTGATTTCAGTTCAAAAATTTTCTTTCGCTATCGATGATGGTTCAAATGGCTCTGAGCACTATGGGACTTAACTTCTAAGGTTATCAGGCCCCTAGAACTTGGAACTACTTAAACCTAACTAAGCTAAGGACATCACACACATCCATGCCCGAGGCAGGATTCGAACCTGCGACAGTACCGGTCGCGCGGTTCCAGACTGCAGCGCCTTTAACCGCTTGGCCACTCCGGCCGGCGGCTATCGATGATCTGGCATTCAGGGATTCTCTTCCAATTCTATCATTCTGAATAAAGTCGACAACTTCTAAATAATGTTATAACAGGTGACACAACGTAGATATATGAAGAAGCGACAAAGGGTGGATATTTATTTATTTATTTATTTATTTACACGTCAAGTTCTATAGGGCCAAACTGAGGAGTAAATCTCCAAGGTCATCGAACGTGTCAGTGCATGAAATTACAACATAAAAGTAATAACAGATATAATGAAACGATTATGAACACAAAAAAGTCGAGCCATAAGTTTAACAAACGGAGTCAACAATATAAGATAAGAGGTATGATCAAGAAGTAATGGGAATTTTTGTTTTTCTTAGAGAATCTTAGCCAGCCGGGGCAGCCACACGCTACAGTGTGGACCCGTGCGACTGCTACGGTCGCAGGGTCGAATCCTGCCTCGGGAATGGATGTGTGTGATGTCCTTAGGTTGGTTACATTTAATTGGTTCTAAGTTCTAGGCGACTGATGACCTCAGAAGTTAAGTTGCATAGTGCTCAGAGCCATTCGAACCAATTTGAACAGAGTGACAAGTCACGTTACTGTGTAGAATGTATGAGATTGGCGACATATCATCAGAATTTCGTAAAAATGTCATCCACGCAATTCCGAAGCGAGAAAGTGTCGAGAAGTACGAGAATTATCGCACAATCAGCCTAACAGTTTATGCGTCCAAGTTGCTGACAAGAATAATATACACGAGTCCAAAAATAATGTTAAGGATCTGCTAGATGACTTTGGCCTTTGGAAAGGTAAAGGCACCAGGAATGCAATTCCCACACTGCAGTTGACAATTGAAACAAGATTGAAGAAAAATCGCGACATGTTAATAGGATTTGCCGGCCTGGAAATGGCGTCGAGAATGTAAAACGGTGCAAGATGTTCGGAATAGTGAAAAAAATAAGGGTAATCTGTAGGGACAGACGGGATAATATTGAATATGTACAAGAACCAAAAGGAAACAGAAGGACTGGCAGACCAAGAACAAAGTGCTCGGATTAAAAAGGGCATAAGACAGTGATGCAGACTTCTCTTGCCCCTAGTGTTCAATGACGGAAATAAAAGAAAGGTTCACGAGTGGGCTTAAAATACGGTATGAAATGGTATGAGTGATATATTCGGTGATGACATTGCTACCCTGAGTGAAAGTGAAGAAGAATTGAAGGGCATATTTGAATAGTGGTGCAAGTCCATTACTCTGCCTATAATGCTTCTGCAATTGATGATCCAAATGAACGGTAAGAAAGGTTTATCTGTAGCAAGAAGCCATATGCTTGGATATTTCTGGTATCTCAACTACAGACTTTTCAGCGCTCATTTAACTTAAGGAATCTCTATCTCACAAAGAACAAAAATTGACTTGTAACACAATTGAAGCAAGCCCTTCAATTGTTGCATAAGTAAATGTCGTGTGACTAGAGCCTCCCGCCAGGTAGACCGTTTGCTGGGTGCAAGTCTTTCTATTTGACACCACTTCGGTGACTTGCTCGTCGATGGGCAAGATATGGTGATGATGATGATGATTGGGACAACACAACAACCAGTCCCTGGGCAGAGAAAACTTCCAACCCTGCCGGGAATAGAACCCGGGCCCTTCGGCTTGACATTCTATCGTGCTGACCACTCAGCTACCAGGGCCGGACAACTGTTGGGTCTGATGAATGGATAACAGTCTAATGAGTGCAAGCTATAGACTGAGAGTAAATGGAAGAAAGACGAAAAGTGGCGGAAGTGAGACAACAGCGAGAAACTTAACATCAGTATTGGGGATCCCGTAGCAGACGAAGTTAAGTAATTCTGCTACCTAGGCAGCAAATTAATCCATGAGGACGGAGCAAGGAGGACATAAAAAAGCAGGCTAGTATTGCAAAAAGGGGCATTCCTGGCCATGAGAAGTCTACTATTATCAAACATAGGCTTTAATTTGAGGAAAACATTTCTGAAAATGTACGTTTGGGGCAGAGCATTGTACGGCGGTGACACATGGACTGTGGGGCAACAGGAAGAGAAGAGAATCGAAGAATTTAGGATATGATGCTACAGAAGAACGTTGAATAGTAGGTGGACTGATAAGGTTAGGAATGAGGACCTGAAAACATTGACAAGAAGAAGCGACAGGGCTATGCGATATCTGTTAAGACATCAGAGAATAACTTCCATGGTGCTAGAAGGAACGGTAGAGGGTATAAACAGTAGTGGACGACAAGCACTGGAATACATCAAACAGATAATTGAGGACGTAAGTTGCACCTGCTACTCTGAGATGAATAAGTTGGTACGGGTGAGGAATTCGTGACGGATCACATCAAACCAGTCAAACGACTGTTCCAAACCAGGACCCCATGACCCAAATTGAAATATTTACCTTCCTTCATCATCCATCTTAGTTTGTAAAATAATCACGAAATGCCGCGTATATTTCAGATATGTTTAATTTATTTCACACACATTTCTACAAATGTTTACTCACATCTCTAACGAATTTCGCCCTGCAGTTTCACCTGAATTCTGAGGAAACTTCTAAAGCTGCAAGTAACTGGGTGTCGTGTAGAGCAAAATTGCACTATACGACACGTAGCACGATGTCTCGCGTGACAGAGCTTTGTAGTGGATATTACATCATTTGAGTGTAGTCAGTAATTAGAGGTGCATATCAAAGTAGCAAACATGTTAAATCATGATGTTTAAATTGAAACAATGTTTCGTATGGGAGCGTGGAGAAAGGTTGTTCATGCAGCACGCACGATCTGTGACGCTAAATTGTTCGGAATTACGTAAAATGCTTAAGTATCCGTATTTCACCACTCGTCCTCCGTACTTCACAACACGACTCGCAAGAACACATGCGCTCTTTGAGTGTAGAACATGGTGTTTTCGAGAAGGTCGCGCGTGACGTTATGTAGTGCCGATTCAGTGCTATGACCTGTTGTTTTAATAGGACTATTTAGCTGCGTTTTACAAAACTTTTTAGCTAAACAAACGATTTTATTGTTCTTAAATGTTTTATCTAAGTGAACTATATGTATGTAGACTTTTGGAAGACACAGATCTGAATGCACAACGCAAAATTTGTAAAATGAGCGACAAATGGGATTTGTTCATTCTACTCTGCATTACACGTGACTGGTTCATAAAGGCGCCGCGGTTCGACACCCTGCTTGTGGCCCAGGGGCCATGTATGCAGGTGACAGTGCCCTCATCACTCGCAGAAGATGGCCGCAAATCGTGCATCGGCGCCTACAAGATGTCTGCAATGACTTGGAAAGCTGGGCAGCGAGTGGAAAATCGGTTTTAATGCCACGAAGAGCCAGGCGCTGCTGCTCACAAAACGACCAATACCAGTGCTACCACAACTGCAGCTCCTTTGGGAATTCGTCCCATGGACGGCCGACGCCAAATACCTTGAAGTCATCCTGCATCCGACGCTCACGTGGGGAAAACACATCGCCGACTTCCGTAAGAGTGCACAGGCCCGCCTTGGAGGCTTCAACCTTCTGATTAACGAGAAGTCTGTGGCGTTCGCTGTGTTATTCAGTGGTTTGGTATTTAACTAATTTGTAAATGGAAATGATAATCTAATTTTATTACATTGAGTAATTACTAAATAATTTTTCTCCCGGCTAAAGATTTGATCAAGTTGCTAAAGAACTCCAAGTTAACGTTGTTTTATAGTGTTGTCTGTAAGTTGTGTAAGTGTCTCTAAATCACAGTTCATACAACAGATTGCTTACAACTATTGATTAAGATGGAAGCAGTTATCTTCAGCAAAATGATCATTAAAACCACCGAATATCAGGTGCGCACAACACTGACGTATGTTACCTGAAACAATATTGTTGGCAATTCGTGCGTAATTAATTTCGGCTCCATATATCAGCTAGAAAAGTTTCTTATAAGGATCGTGCTATGAGCACTGTTTTTAAAGAACCAATCTGATTCGAATCATTTTCATTAAAATGATTCGGGACCACCGGTGCACATTTATTTTTACACATTTGTATTACCTTCGGCATTTATTCTGCAGAGTTGCGTGATTTAAATTTAAATTTGCCGCTGAGATAATTGTTAAGATGGCGGCAAACAATTGATAGAGACTTTCTTTTGTTAGAGCAATAGAGTAAATATTTAAAATGCTTATTAAACTCTATAAAATCTGCTTTCGTATTGTGCAGTATTTATACTTCATCAAGCAAACATTTGATTTGTTTCTAAGGAAAACACAGACAAAAACGCCATACAAATCGCTGTCATCAATGGCTGCGTTCCTTGCAGAGGAAAGAAATAATTAACAGAGATAATGGTTACTGAGAGAGGAATTAAAGTTACAAATAATTATTCACTCATATTTATAATAATAATGAACTCTATTTTCAAGTAATAATTAATAAATAATTGCAATTTCTTAACAGACCTCAGTTCGACATGCTTCCGCAACCTACAAAAGCCAACCAACAAAAGGTAAAAAAAAGAAGACAAACGCAGATCGTAAAAGGAATTTACAGTTATCATTGTCTTTGTATAATACACATCGATATGTCCAATTACATCATAGAATATTATATAAATAATTAATATTTATCATCGTTTTCATTCGTTTTCACTGTTTTTTCATACGTCGAATAGATCATGTTTATAACTGTTAGAGGCATAATTTTTTTCTCGCCGCACTGTAGCTAAAATTTATCTCGTGGATGTTGCAAGTCTTCACTCCCTATCGACCCTGGAATCATACAAGTCCTGCGTGCGGCCGATCATGGAGTTATGCCTGTGAAGTCTGCGGCAACGCGACCAATTGCCGCATCATCAAGTTGAAGGGACTGCAGAACATTGCCTTGAGGAGGATATTCCATGCCCGCGACTATTGCCTGCACAGCACCTTCACGAAGCAGCCCAGGTGCCGGAAATGATGCAGCGCTTCAAGCTGCGGGCTACGAGAACTTACAGGAAACTCAGAGACGCGCCCTCACCACTGGTCCGCCAGTCAGGCCGACGAAATGAAGACAACGGCCGCTACAAGCAGCCCGTGGCTCCACTGAACAGACAGTAGTTGCACCTGTAGACGACCTCGCGTCCACGACCAACCTCATCCGTGACGACACGTTACGAAGTGAAGAATTACCCAACGATGCAGAATCCAGAAGGATGAGTCAGTGCCTCCAGGTACAGAAGAAGCGTTGAACCCTTGGCAGTACATCAGCAAACCTGATGATGGCAACAAGGTCGATTGCCGAAATACGGTGTCCTTTGTACACTCACACCAGGCTGTTCACCCGAGATTTATTTCGTTATGAAATACGCCTGGAGGAATTAAAGAATGACTTGTGACAAGTTTTCTCTAATTCTACAAAAGATAGAAACGTAGGTCTGCATTTTCTTTGCCTAACATAAGTCATAGCGTCGGTATTGCCTCACGTGTCCCAACAATTCTCTGGAACCTAAACTGATCCCAGGGGTCGGCTTCTACCAGTTTCTCCATTCTTCTGTACAGAGTTCGGGTTAATATTTTGCAGTCGTGGCTTATTAAACTGATACCTTTTAGCACATGCTTTCTTTGGAATTGGAATTATTACATTCTTCTTGAAATCCGAAGGTATTTCACCTGTCTCACACACCTTGCTCACCAGATGGAACAGCTTTGTCGTGGCTGGCACTCACAAGGCTATCAGTAGTTCAATAGGAATACCGTCTATTCCTGTGGCCCTGTTACAACTTAGGTAATTTAATGCTCTGTCAAATCCTTCATTTCATCTTCAAGCACGTCCACTTCCATAATAGTACCCTCAAGTACATCGCCATTGTATACACGTTGTATATACTAAATCCAACTTTCTGCTTAGGACTGGTTTTACATCTGAGCTCTTGATATTCACGAAGGTGGTTCCCTTTCCTCCAAAAGTCTCTTTAATTTTTCTGTTGGCGGCATCTATCTTACACCTAGTGGTATACCCTCTGCCGGCCGGTGTGGCCGAGCGGTTCTAGGCGCTACAGTCAGGAACCGCGCGACCGCTACGGTCTCGGGTTCGAATCCTGCCTCGGGCATGGATGTGTGTGATGTCCTTAGGTTAGTTAGGTTTAAGTACTACTAAGTTCCAGGGGAGTGATGAGCTCAGATGCTAAGTCCCACAGTGCTCAGAGCCATTTGAACTAATTATACTCCTCTAGATCCTTACATTTGTCATTCCAACTTGGCCATTTTGCACTTCCTGTCGAGCTCATTTTTCAGACGTTTGTATTCCTTTCCACGTGGTGCATTTACTGCGTTTTTATATTTTCTCATTTCATCTCTTAAATTGAATATTTATTCTGTTACCCAAGGATTTGTACTAGCCCTCGTCTTTTTACGTGCTTGGTCTTCTGCTGCCTTCACTATTTCATCTCTTAAAGCTACCCATTCTTCTTCTACTGTGTCACTTCCCCTGTTTTTGTCAATCGTTCCCTAATGATCTCTCAGGAACTCTCTACAGCCTCTACATCTACATCTACATCCGTACTCCGCAAGCCACCTGACGGTGTGTGGCGGAGGGTACCCTGAGTACCTCTATCGGTTCTCCCTTCTATTCCAGTCTCGTATTGTACGTGGAAAGAAGGATTGTCGGTATGCTTCTGTGTGGGCTCTAATCTCTCTGATTTTATCCTCATGGTCTCTTCGCGAGATATACGTAGGAGGGAGCAATATACTGCTTGACTCTTCGGTGAAGGTATGTTCTCGAAACTTTAACAAAAGCCCGTACCGAGCTACTGAGCGTCTCTCCTGCAGAGTCTTCCACTGGAGTTTATCTATCATCTCCGTAACGCTTTCGCAATTACTAAATGATCCTGTAACGAAGCGCGCTGCTCTCCGTTGGATCTTCTCTATCTCTTCTATCAACCCTACCTGGTGCGGATCCCACACTGCTGAGCAGTATTCAAGCATTGGGCGAACAAGCGTACTGTAACCTACTTCCTTTGTTGTCGGATTGCATTTCCTTAGGATTCTTCCAATGAATCTCAGTCTGGCATCTGCTTTACCGACGATCAACTTTATATGATCATTCCATTTTAAATCACTCCTAATGCGTACTCCCAGATAATTTATGGAATTAACTGCTTCCAGTTGCTGACCTGCTATTTTGTAGCTAAATGATAAGGGACCTATCTTTATATGTATTCGTATCACATTACACTTCGCTACATTGAGATTCAATTGCCATTCCGTGCACCATGCGTCAATTCGCTGCAGATCCTCCTGCATTTCTGTACAATTTTCCATTGTTGCAACCTCTCGATACACCACAGCATCATCTGCAAAAAGCCTCAGTGAACTTCCGATGTCATCCACCAGGTCATTTATGTATATTGTGAATAGCAACGGTGCTATGACACTCCCCTGCGGCACACCTGAAATCACTCTTACTTCGGAAGACTTCTCTCCATTGAGAATGACATGCTGCGTTCTGTTATCTAGGAACTCCTCAATCCAAGCACACAATTGATCTGATAGTCCGTATGCTCTTACTTTGTTCATTAAACGACTGTGGGGAACTGTGTCAAACGCCTTGCGGAAGTCAAGAAACACGGCATCTACCTGTGAACCCGTGTCTAAGGCCCTCTGAGTCTCGTGGACGAATAGCGCGAGCTGGGTTTCATACGATAGTCTTTTTCGAAACCCATGCTGATTCCTACAGAGTAGATTTCTAGTCTCCAGAAAAGACATTATACTCGAACATAATACGTGTTCCAAAATTCTACAACTGATCGACGTTAGAGATATAGGTCTATAGTTCTGCACATCTGTTCGACGTCCCTTCTTGAAAACGGGGATGACCTGTGCCCTTTTCCAATCCTTTGGAACGCTTCGCTCTTCTAGAGACCTACGGTACACCGCTGCAAGAAGGGGGGCAAGTTCCTTCGCGTACTCTGTGTAAAATCGAACTGGTATCCCATCAGGACCAGCGGCATTTCCTCTTTTGAGCGATTTTAATTGTTTCTCTATCCCTCTGTCGTCTACTTCGATATCTACCATTTTGTCAACTGTGCGACAATCTAGAGAAAGAAGAACAGTGCAGTCTTCCTCTGTGAAACAGCTTTGGAAGAAGACATTTAGTATTTCGGCCTTTAGTCTGTCATCCTCTGTTTCAGAACAATTTTGGTCACAGAGTGTCTGGACCTTATGTTTTGATCCACCTACCGCTTTGACATAGGACCAAAATTTCTTAGGATTTTCTGCCAAGTCAGTACATAGAACTTTACTTTCGAATTCATTGAAAGCCTCTCGCATAGCCCTCCTCACACTACATTTCGCTTCGCGTAATTTTTGTTTGTCTGCAAGGCTTTGGCTATGTTTATGTTTGCTGTGAAGTTCCCTTTGCTTCCTCAGCAGTTTTCTAACTCGGTTGTTGTACCACGGTGGCTCTTTCCCATCTCTTACGATCTTGCTTGGCACATACTCATCTAACGCATATTGTAGCATGGTTTTGAACTTTGTCCACTGATCCTCAACACTATCTGCACTTGAGACAAATCTTTTGTGTTGAGCCGTCAGGTACTCTGTAATCTGCTTTTTGTCACTTTTGCTAAACAGAAAAATCTTCCTACCTTCTTTAATATTTCTATTTACTGCTGAAATCATCGATGCAGTAACCGCTTTATGATCGCTGATTCCCTGTTCTGCATTAACTGATTCAAATAGTTCGGGTCTGTTTGTCACCAGAAGGTCTAATATATTATCGCCACGAGTCGGTTTTCTGTTTAACTGCTCAAGGTAGTTTTCAGATAAAGCACTTAAAAATATTTCACTGGATTCTTTGTTCCTGCCACCCGTTATGAACGTTTGAGTCTCCCAGTCTATATCCGGCAAATTAAAATCTCCACCCAGAACTATAACATGGTGGGGAAATCTACTCGAAATATTTTCCAAATTATTCTTCAGGTGCTGAGCCACAACAGCTGCTGAGCCCGGGGGCCTATAGTGACATCCAATTACCATGTCTGAGCCTGCTTTAACCGTGACCTTCACCCAAATCATTTCACAATTGGAATCTCCGTCAAGTTCCTTCGATACTATTGCACTTCTTATCGCTATAAACACGCCTCCCGCTTCACTGTCCAGCCTATCTCTGCGGTATACATTCCAATCAGAGTTTAGGATTTCATTACTGTTTACGTCTGGTTTCAGCCAACTTTCTGTTCCTAGTACTATATGGGCGTTGTGACCGTTTATTAATGAGAGCAGTTCTGGGACCTTTCTATAGAAGCTCCTGCAGTTTACTATTAGCACATTAATATTGTTATTCCTTGTTGCATTTTGCCTACTCCTGCCTTGCCGCGTCTCAGGAGGCGTCTTGTCGGGCCTAGGGAGGGAATTCTCTAACCTAAAAAAACCCCATGTGCACTCCACACGTACTCCGCTACCCTCGTAGCCGCTTCCGGCGTGTAGTGCACGCCTGACCTATTCAGGGGGACCCTACATTTCTCCACCCGATAGCGGAGGTCGAGAAATTTGCACCCCAGCTCTCCGCAGAATCGTCTGAGCCTCTGGTTTAAGCCTTCCACTCGGCTCCAAACCAGAGGACCGCGATCGGTTCTGGGAACGATACTACAAATAGTTAGCTCTGATTCCACCCCGCGAGCGAGGCTTTCCGCCTTCACCAACTCCGCCAACCGCCTGTACGAACTGAGGATGACCTCTGAACCCAGACGGCAGGAGTCATTGGTGCCGACATGAGCAACAATTTGCAGTCGAGTGCACTCAGTGCTCTCTATCGCCGCCGGTAGGGCCTCCTCCACATCTCGGATGAGACCCCCCGGCAAGCAGACAGAGTGAACACTGGCCTTCTTCCCCGACCTTTCCGCCTCTGGTTCTTTAAGTTTATCCAGGCCCCATCTCCTTAAATTCCTGCCTCTTTGCAGTTTCTTCTGTTTTAGTGTACAGTTATAAACTGTGGTCTGAGTCCACTCGCCTCGTGTAGTTCCCAGGGCGCTTACACGAGACATCACGGCCACTGTGTGTGGGTTCCCACCTGGCCCCTCGCCACGTCACCGGACCCGCCAGCCGCAGCTGGCCGATAGCGCTGACCTTTGCGCCGCTGATCAATACACCCCTCCCCCTCCTGCCCCCTTCCCCCTCCCTACTGAAGGAGGAGGCGGCGATAGGCATCGCAGGCGAGGCGCGCCAGCCCCCCCCCCCCCCCCCCCCCCCAGTACACACACGGGACCAGCCCAGTCCGGCATGGCGCCAGGCCGCTCTCTGTGGGTCACAGCCTGACGGGGTGGCGCCGATGCCATTTCCAGATCGACCACACCAGCGCCGCCAGGTGGGGCTTCCTCTGTGGGTCGAGAGTTGAACGATCGCAGTGTGACTCCACAGCTGTTTTCGTGAAATGTCCTCTTCCTCCTTCACCGTAATACCAGCGTTTCTCCTGCCGAAGTGTGGTGTAATTACACTACTGGCCATTAAAATTGCTACACCACGAAGACGACGTGCTACAGTCGCGGAATTTAACCGACAGCAAGAAGATGCTGTGGTATGCAAATGATTAGCTTTTCAGAGCATTCACACAAGGTTGGCGCCGGTGGCGACACCTACAACGACAAGTTTCCAACCGATGTCTCATACACAAACAACAATTGAGCGGTGTTGCCTGGTGAAACGTGGTTGTGATGCCTTGTGTACGGAGGAGAAATACGTACCATCACGTTTCCGACTTGTAGCCTATCGCGATTGCGGTTTATCGTATCGCGACATTGCTGCACGCGCTGGTCGAGATCCAATACTGTTAGCAGAATATGGAATCGGAGGGTTCAGGACGGTAATACGGAACACCGTGCTCGATCCCAACGGCCTCGTATCACAAGCAGTCGAGATGACAGGCATCTTATCTGCACGGCTGTAACGTATCGTGCAGCCACGTCTCGATTCCTGAATCAACAGATTGGGAGGTTTGCAGTACAACAACCATCTATACGAACAGTTCGACGACGTTTACAGCAGCACAGACTATTAGCTCGGAGACCGTGACTGCGGTTACCCTTGACGCTGCATCACAGACAGGAGCGTCTGCGGTGGTCTACTCAACGACGAACCTGGGTGCACGAATGACAACACGTCATTTTCTCGGAATAATCCAGGTCTTGTTTATAGCATCATGATGGTCGCATCCGTGTTTGGCGACATCGCGGTGAACGCACATTGGAAGCGTGTATTCGTCATCGCCACACTGACGTATCACCCGGTGTGATGGTGTGGGGTGCCATTGGTTACACGTCTCGGTCACCTCTTGTTCGCACTGACGGCAATTTGAACAGTGGACGTTACATTTCAGATGTGTTACGACCAGCGGCTCTACCCTTCATTCGATCCTTGCGAAATCCTACATTTCAGCAGGATAATGAACTACCGCATGTTGAAGGTCCTGTACGGGCCTTTCTGGATACAGAAAATGTTCGACTGCTGCCCTGGCCAGCACATTCGTCAGATCTCTCACCAATTGAAAACGTCTGGTCAATGGTGGCAGAGCAACTGGCTCGTCACAATACGCCAGTGACTACTCTTGACCATCTGTGGTATCGTGTAAAACCTGCGTTCGCAGCTGAACCTGTACACGCGATCCAAGCTCTGTTTGACTCAATGTCCAGGCGTATCAAGGCCGTTATTACGGCCAGAGGGGTTGTTCTGGGTACTGATTTCCCAGGATCTATGCATCCAAACTGCGTCAAAATGTAATCACATGTCAGTTCTAGGATAATATACTTGTCCAATGAATACCCGTTTACCATTTGCATTTCTCTTGGTGTAGCAATTTTAATGACCAGTAGTGTATTTAGCTCTTCTGACGAAACCCATACGTTATCCAGCCACCCCTATGTTGCACTTTGGAATATAAATGTAAAATTGTTTGGAAAGTAAGCTTTTACAATCGTAGTAAGCAACGAATACAAGATGTTTGCCAAGTAGCTGGTTATGACGAAACGCAAAATCAGAGAGGCCATCGAAATACTTAAACACGCTAACAACATGAACAGGGAGGATGGACTCGGGCTTGCCCCATCTTGGCTGCCAGCAGTCAGAGCCCAACAGACCGCATTGTCAACACGAGGCGCTGGCACCGCCGGCGTCCAGCATCTGGTAAACAGCAGCCAACTTCTCACTCGCCTGCGACCACCAAGAACGGCGCATAATGCGAGAACCAATAGGCAACAGAGGTCACGCTCTCCCTCCACCGCAGTAATCTACTGAAATAAAGTTGCGTCTCCTTGTTGTTTAAGTGACCAATGAAATTAATTTAATATTTATGACGTTATGGCATGCGCAGTGAACAGTAATAACAAAATATAAGGGCCACTGCGTAGCTAGAACGCACCAGTAGACCTTGAAGAATGCAGCTGCAACCGTGGCCGAAACGTTGCTTGTAGTACTTTTATACAATATGACGTTGCATCATACCCAGAAAACGTTTAATGTCAGTTGGCTCTGGCCACGAAAGTCTACGCATTTATAATACAAGGTGAATTTGGCAAAAAGTAAAAATCTGCTGTTTTAAGGAGGTGCTTTCACTTTGCAGCCACTATGACATGCAGTTTCCAATTCCCCAGCTCTGTCATGTCATGGGATGTATCTGAAAACAATCAAGAATTTTTCCGAGACAAAATCCCATTCCTCGAAACTTCCAGGAACTCATATCGCCTAAATAAATCCTAATCCTAAATAACAATGAATGGCCTAAAATGTAATAAATTTTGTATCAGAGCTACATAATCATCCAGTGGTTTCATTTCGGTAATAGTGTAACGTATTATTATCTTTACGACGTTTCTCATCGTCCATATACGTTACCTCGCATTTCTAGCTGCTTCTCTCAAACAAATAATGATAAAAATTCAGAAATTCAGGGTCGGCACCAGCTCAAGCCCTTCCTAACCATTTAGAAAAAACGGAGCTGCAAAATTATTAGTTTAATTACTTTAATAATTTAATTAAAAGTACGCAAATTTCTTAAAGCAGCCAGATAAATAGCACTCCATGTCATGCTTGAAGTAACTTGATTAATTCGGGAATGGAAATCAGAGTACATCCTCAGGTGCATTAATAATAAAATATCATACGTGACCCATCGCTCCTTGTCAAGACGATGATATATCTTGAGTAGGAGCTATGGGTACACCTCTGGCCTTTTAACGTTGTTGCACTTGGTGAAGGGGCTTCACACTGCGAAAGCGGTTGTGTATCAATGAAACAACAACTTTACCAGATGTCAGCGGAGTTATTCTCAACATCATGCCTTTGAGTAACTGCGGATGTCTAGAATATAAAAAAAAGTGAAATTATTGAGGGAGAGCAACGCTTGTATACAGTAAGTACGTTGAAACGGATACAGGTTGCCGTAGTTTTGCACACGTGAAAACGTGTAGGCAGGGCAGACAAGCGGGAAGAGAAGAATGAAACCGCAACACAACAAAAGAGAAGGTAGGGCAGTACACCGTAGGAGTAGCGGAAGAATATATCAAGAAGTCTTGGATAATATATTTACTAAGATGGTATCTGTTCTTTCGGACATGTCGGAAAGAACAGATACCATCTTAATAGTTAAGGCTCACCGGCCACTTTACCATCTTCTTCATCTGTGCGAATGCACAAACAGTGCCCGAACTCTTACGGGAATCGGCAACGCGCCGCGAGTAATGAGTATAATGGGCACTACGAATACGTCGAGAATGTGGGTTTCGCGGGAGCCGCGTCAGAGGTAAGTCCTCGGTGGCTCACACGGATAGAGCGTCTGCCAAGTAAGCAGGAGATACCGGGTTCGAGTCCCGGTCGGGGCACGCATTTTCGTCTCTCCCCGTTGACGTATGTCAACGCCTGTAAGCAGTTAAGGGTGTTCCTTTCATTGTAATTTAAGTCTTGGATAATTTAAAAGATAATCTGTGATTATCTGTAGAAGGCAAAATATCACATCATTAAAAAATGACATCTGTGTAGAGTGCATAGGTGTGAATTAAACACTGAGTGCAAATAGGGATAAGGGGACTCAAAGAGAAGCTGTGACAATAATGAGAACGATATTATTGTAGGAAGATTAAAGATTACTTCAAAGGAGTAAACCCAGAAGATGACAATTCACGAGCTTAAAAAAAAATGGCTCTGAGCACTACGGAACTCAACATCTGAGGTCATCAGTCCCCTAGACTTAGAACTACTTAAACCTAAGGACTTCACAAACATCCAGGCCCGAGGCAGGATTCGAACCTGCGACCGTTGCAGCAGCGCGGTACCAGACTGAAGCGCCTAGAACCCCTCGGCCACACCGGCCGGCTCCACCAGCTGCAGAATTTAAAACTTTTCGGACTGCAAAGGAAGGACAGACATATTACAGAAGACCATTAGAGATGTGGATAACGAAGAGATTCTTTTCCAGACCATGGCAGAAGGGAAGAGGGAAGGCCGCATCTAAGAAACAGGTGATCTAGTGATACGGCCGGGATTCGTCAGACCTCTCATTGATGTGAGTTCAAACAAATAACCACACCCCAGTAAACATCTTTGTTTACATCCGAAAATACATCTATGGTCACATATTACATTTTGTTTACAGGTTCTGCTATGATCAAAATCATATTTTCCTTTCAGTTCCTGTTTGACTAGAAAGAACTGAAATTGTTTAACATGAATGTCCTTAGCACTCTACATGGTTATTAAATAAGTGCATTCGTGACTGTTTAGTTTATATGGTACATTACAAAAAATCAAAAGAAGAAAGACAGTGGTAGATGTAGGCCACGCTTGTGTTTAATCTCAAAGACGAGCGATGTGTATCTGTTGCAAAACAGCAGACCTGCAGATGAGGTTACCATTTCATCCTCCACAACACAGGTAATCTTACAGTAATCGTTGCAACGTCTCATCCTAAGAATGGAGTTGCGTAAAAAGCAGAAGTAATAATGGGAGCTTTCTTTCCTGAGTTTCATCGTAGTACTCTGTCGTAAAGAATTTAAAAGAAGGTGGATTTTGTTAATTGAAATTCTACTGCTTGAAATATTACTACTGTATTTCTGTAATTGTAGTATCACAAGTGGAATATAGTGTCCCTGTATTAATGGCACTTGATGCAAAAACTTTCTTATTGATACGTATACCCAATTAGTTTCCTGGTGTGTTAGTTACATCGTCCTCAATGAATTAATGAGGCTCAAATTTTTTCCAGTGATTAGGAGGGCATAATAATTCTGTAGTATAGTATCAGAAGACCTTCTGTATTTTTTGAGTATACATACAGAGACACATAGTGATTTGATTCTCGAGAGAAATGTGAGATTCGGCACTTACAACCGTTTGTGATCACAAAGCGCATTATCGTTGCTACCCTTACCTTACAAGACTGGAGTCTCACACTCTTATTCCGGCAACCTACAAGCTGAATTTCGTGGAAATTGTTGCCTTCTATGGTGAAGAACTGCTGATAACAGAGACTGGGTGGGCTGATACGGTCGCTCGCACAACAATCTTATCGTCCTCTGTAGCGTGAGCAGCAATAGGACGGAATTGTTCAGGGATTGTCATATAATACATGATATTGCACATTTTGTATGAAGCAGTCACTTTTTGAGTTTTGTGCCAAAAGTGCAGTACCGACCAAATATTTACATGTATTCGCGGCTGAAGTCTCGCAGAATAAATAAATTCAGTTGTCGACAGAGTAAGCCGATTACATGGTGCACTGGAATCCGGTGATGCGGTTACAGGGATCGCACGCTGGTCTTTCTCAAATCCTCTGTTTTTCGCATTCTGTGTATATTATTCCATAGCTGACTTGCAGCACACATGACGCCCTGTGTCTGAGCTGCAGGCGGCAGCTGCGAATCTTTAGGCACACATAACGGAAATAGCTAGAATTCCTGGTCCCCATATTCCACTGCTTGTGTGAAATAAGTTAATGTAAAATTTATAGCTCGTAACTCAAGTGACAATCCTATCTCATCAGGCGTGCCTCAGGTTACTTTTAACAAAGCGCAATAGATATTTAAGTTGAAATTATAGATATTCGTCTGTTTCTTCATCGTTGTCCAACACAATGGTCTGGAGTGTCTTGTTTGCAGTTCGCTGGCCTGGGCTGCGTCTGTTTTGGAACACAAGCTTCGCCATCTAGTCCTGTTTCCCACTATCTTTCTGCGTTCACTCTGGCCCAGTTCCCACCTCTATTTTCAACACACTCCTACACACCTTTCAGCCATGTATCCCTTGGTGTTCCTCTTGGTCATTTCCTGGGAATCTCCATTTCGTGTATCTTCTTGCGAAATCTCCTGTTTTCCATTCCCTTCAGGTGACCATAATATTTTAGCCTTGGTGTTTCCATCGTTCTTTGCAACAGTTCCTCTTTCACTATTTCCCTTATCCTTCCATCCTCATCCTATTTCTTCTTGTTACTCCTATCCTACTTCTCAGAAACTTCGTTTCACATGCCTGTAATCTGCTTACATCTCTTTTCTTCGTTACCAAGTTTCAGATGCAGAGATCAAAACGGGAATGTAGTAGCTTCTATATATCACCTGTTTTGTGGATTGTGTTTGTTCCAAACCAGGCTCCCATCATTTGGTGGGAAGGCTCCTGCCTGTCTGCCACGTTCACTGATCTCTTTCTCATTTCTTCCATTTTCCTCTATCACTCTACCCAGATACTTGACACTTTCCACCTTCTTCAACTATTCACCTCCAATCCCGATTCCACTAGTTGATCTATTTTTTCTAGTTTTAATTAGTACCTCACATTTGTTTGCATTAAATGTCATCCCATACTGTCTTCCAGTTCCGTCTCCTCCCTGTTTCCCCAGATCAAGTGATCCGCGAACACCATTGCTTTCATCTTGTCTTCCCCAGTTCTTCCTGCCGCCTTAATGGTTATCTTATCCAATAACACAATGAAGAGGTGAAAATGCACTGGCCTGTTTCACACCACTTGTTTGCTGGACCAATCGGTCCTTTCATTTTACACTTTTACACAACTTAGATTTACACAGTACATTCTCCTCCATTCTGCTTGTTGTCTCTTTTTCAACACCTTTCTTTTTTAGTTTTTCCCAGACGTTTCTTATACAGATGCTATCAAATGCGTTTTCTATATCGAGAAAGGCCATCACCCGAAATTCACAGTTGAAAATATGAAGTCAACAATTGACCTCCGACGTCTAAAGCCATGTTGTTGCTCTTTCGATTTCTTCTCAACCCTTGTTCGCATTCTGCTCTCTGGAATATTTTCATACATGTTGGGACAGTGTGTTATCGGTGTGACTCTTCTGTAGTTTCCACAATCCTTTCTACTCCCTTTCTTCAATACAGGGGCAATTAATGCCCTCTACCAATTTTATGGAGTTTTCTTTCATTCCACAACACCCTCAACACAGGATAGGGGCACTGTTTGTCAACCTCACTATTTCAACCCTAACTTGGTTTATAGCTAAAGCCTTTCCTCCATTCATTCTGTCCAGTGCCATTTCCATTCCTTTCCATGTCAGGTCCGTTTCCCCTATGATCACTAGTCAACCATTAGGCGACCATTAAGTGATCATTAAGTGATAGTCCTTTTCCCCCAGAGTTTACTTGTATCTCCCAGAGTCTGTTATCTTCATTTCCAAGTCCATGCAGGTTTACAAATGCTTAAAGTACTCATTCCGTACTGTCTTCAGTGTCCGTGTTATTGTAGATTCTCTAAATAATGTAGAAGAGAGGAGGCAGCCAACTTTTTCTGACGCGTATTACAGTCAATTTCTTGCACAGAATAAAATTTAAATTCACTTAACTTTGAAATTGCAAAATATAACTTTCCGTGACATGGGTTTTGAACTAATACTATACCAAAACCAACAACTAATGCTGCCTTGCAGTTCCTGCTTTTGTAATTTACAAGTTTTGCAGAAATTAACAACTATTGCTGGATTCGTTAAATAAAATAGTTCCAAATACAAATATCGGTTTTTCATTACTTTAAGCATATCATTTGATTACATGTACATCTACAAACATGTAAATTGTTTTCTTTATCGTGAAATTTACGTCTTTTTACTTAAAAACTTAGTCTTACAAGTCATTTAGCAGTACACAAAATATATGGTTAATTACCTTGTAATTACATTATGCTTTGTTTAGGTAAACATTTACACAGATTACTGCTTTATACGATAACTGAACTGCATTATCGGTCTAAGGCGCTGCAGTTATGGACTGTGCGGCTGGTCCCGGCGGAGGTTCAAGCCCTCCCTCGGGCATGGGTGTGTGAGTGTGTGTGTGTGTGTGTGTGTGTGTGTGTGTGTGTGTGTGTGTGTGTGTGTGTGTGTGTGTGTTTGTCCTAATGATAATTTAGGTTAAGTAGTGTGTAAGCTTATCGACTGATGACCTTAGCAGTTAAGTCCCATAAGATTTCACTCACATTTGAACATCTGAATTTTTGAACTGCATTATAGAGTAATAGAACAACTTGAAATCAAAAAGAACATGAGTACATTTGTTTGTTTACAACTTTATTTCGAACTTGACTGTGGCAACTAAACATACTGCTGCCTTCCAAAATTACTTAGCTGTTATACTGCACAAGATAGATAAAAGGAATAATTATTTAATTTACATTTAAAAAAAATGCAAAATCCGGGTACGAGTCAGCTACTAGAAAGTGGTATCGCACCATTCAATATTTCCAACTCGGTTCGCCATACTACACCATATCGTAGCAGGCCTGATAACATTACAGTCGCGATGGCGCACTGGTATGTTTGAGCTGCAATCCAACGGTTCGAATACCGACAACGGAATAATTTTGGTGACACGCTAATTTGTTAGGCATCGAGAACGGCAGGGATATGGTACAACTCCTGGTCGCCATATAGTGATCCGACATTTTGGTATAACATCGGAACTTCTCCATGGGGCATGACGTAATAAAAAGCGTTTTTTTTTTAATAAGAAGCGTTTCTTATAAATTTAGATTGCGAGGTCGCGGTTGCGGTAAATACAGTTGTTCCAAAACTGATTTCGAGAATATGCCTCCCGAAAACCATGCAGGACAGAGGCACAACTCAGGCGCTCCTAGACAACCTGTGTACAGGTTGAACTGAGAGCCCCACTGGCGCTGTTGTCTGTCTGTAGGAAAATGGCGACATCTAACGAACAGTCTTTCCGTGAGCTGGAATTCGCAAAATACAGTCCACTGTCAATTGGGAAGGTGCATTTCGATGACAATTGGAGGATGATCTGCCTCCTCATAAGCAAATTTATGAGTGCCATCGAAAATTCGAAGAAGACAACTGCATCTCTCTACGTATACTTAGGTGACCGAAGTCATGGGACACCTCCTGACATTACTTGCTCGGCACTTCCATGTGCCATGGACTCAAGAAGTCGTTGGCAGTTCGCTGCAGAAACACAGAGTCACGCGGTCTCCATAGCCGCCCGTAATTGCGAAGGTGTTGCCGGTGCAGGATTTTGTGCACCAACTGGCCTCTCGATTACGTTCCATAGGTGTTAGATGGGATTCATGTCAAGCACTCCAATTGTCCAGAATGTTCTTTAAACCAATCGCGAAGAACTATGACCTGGTGAAACGGCACATTGTCGGCCATAAAAATATCATCGTTGTTTGGGAATATGAATGGCTGGAAACGGTCTCCAAGTAACTGAAGATAACCATTTCTACTCAATAATCGGTTCAGTTGGACGAGAGGACACAGTCCAATTTATGTAAACACAGCTGACCCCATTATGGAGCCACCACTAACTTGCACAGTGCCTTGTTGACAACTTGGGTCCGTGGCCTCGTGGGATCTGCGATACATTCGAACCCTGCCATCAGCTCTCACCAACTGATGCCCTCACTCATCTGACCAGGCCACGGTTTTCCAGTCTTCTAGAGTCCAACCAATACGGCCACGAGCCCAGGAGAGGCGCTGCAGGCGATGTCGTGCTGTTAGCAAAGGCGCTGGCGTAGATCGTCTACTGCCACAACACATTAACGCCAAATTTCGCTGCGATGTCCTAACGGATACGTCCATCGTACGGCCCACGTTGATTTCTGCGGTTATTTCTCGCAGTGTTGCTTGTCTGTTAGCACTGACAACTCTAGGCAAACGCCGCTGCTCTAGCTCGTTAAGTGAATGCCGTCTTTAAACTGTGGATCTCGGAATATTGAATTTTCTAACAGTTTCTCAAATGGAATGTTCCATGCGTCTACCTCCAACTACTATTCCGCGTTCAAATTCTGTTAATTGCCGTCGTGGGGCCATAATCTCGTCCGAAAGCTTTTCACATGAATCAGATGAGTACAAATGACACCTCGGACAATCCACTGTCCTTTTATACGTTGTGCAGCGATTCTACCGTCGTGCATATCGCTGTCCCATAACATTTTGTCACCTCAATGTAATGTTATATTTTGGGTGATTGAAAAGCATATGTCATTTGACACGAATTAGAGGCTACCTTCTGTAAGCAAAAGTTTATGGACGATTCTTTTCTATTGAGAGCACTTATCACAAGAATCTCGTGTCTAGAGATGGTAGAAAACTGGCTATTTTCACAGAATAAGGTTTTGAAAATTTATTCCTCTAGTACTACGGTGGGCAGCAACAAGATTCCAACGTTCCTGGGCAGAGAACGTCAGAGAAAATTTAAAAATTCGATTTGAGATGTGGTCAGTGTCAGCACCATATGCTACGCGACAATGGTAAAAGTGCCTAATGTAAAATGGCGCCCTGCCTCGTTCAAATGGCTCTGAGCACTGTGGGACTTAACTTCTGAGGTCATCAGTCCACTAGAACTTAGAACTACTTAAACCTAACTAACCTAAGGACATCACACACATCCATGCCCGAGGCAGGATTCGAACCTGCGATCGTAGCGACTGAAGCGCCTAGAACAGCTCGGCCATTCCGGGCGGCGCGCCCTGCCTGACTTCGGCAACCACGTGCAATATTTTCTAGACGATGAACGGCCGCACTTGACTGTCAGCAACAACTTCGTCGCGCCATGATTTCTTTAAAATCTATGACTGATGCGTAAGTGGTAGCAACTTTTATTAAAAGTATTTTACTAGTGTGGAGCATTTATTCATGACGTCCGATGTTACATGAATAGTTATGCTGGAAGAGGGGGAGCAGGAGTTCAGTGTTAGAACCGAGCGAGGCGGGTGCAGTGGTGAGCACACTGGACTCGCATTCGGGAGGCCGACGGTTCAAACCCGCGTTCGGCCATCCTGATTTAGGTTTTCCGTGATTTCCCTAAATCGCACCAGGCAAATGCCGGGCTGATTCCTTTAAAGGGGCACGGCCGCCTTCCTTCCCCGTGCTTCCATAATCCTATGGGACCGACGAGCTCTCTGTTCGGGCCCCTCCCCCAGGTCAGTCAACTAACCAATCAATGTCGTCGGCGTCGGCCTCCCGGGTCGCCAGACCTTACAGCACTGCGATCTGTTTCTGTGGGAGTACACGAAAGGACGAGTTTCCGTCTTAGCTGTCTCTGCTGCTCTTCAACGTACACAATGTAGACTTTTGGAGATGTGAACTAGAGACCAGCTGTCTTATGGATGGCAAGGAACGAGCCACACTTTTCACTGGTGCTGACACTGCTTCTCAAATCGAACTTTGAAATATTCCGTGACGTTCTCTGCCCAGGATCGTTGGAATCGTGTTGCTGCACATCGTAGTACTAGAGGAATAAATTTTCAAAATCTGCTCTTCCTTTTTTGCATAACCCTCTACTGTGCTCAACCATTTGTCTAATCGGCTAGAAATAAAAAAAACGTGTTTCCCTGTTTTTGGAAATTTAACCGCTGTTGTTGTTGTTGTTGTTGGGGTCTTCAGTCCTGAGACTGGTTTGATGCAGCTCTCCATGCTACTCTATCCTGTGCAAGCTTCTTCATCTTCCAGTACCTTCTGCAACCTACATCCTTCTGAATCTGCTTAGTGTGTTCATCTCTTGGTCTCCCTCTACGATTTTTACCCTCCACGCTGCCCTCCAATACTAAATTTGTGATCTCTTGATGCCTCAGAACATGTCCTACCAACCGGTCACTTCTTCTCGTCAAGTTGTGCCACAAGCTCTTCTTCTCCCCAATTCTATTCAATACCTCCTCATTAGTTATGTGATCTACCCATCTAATCTTCAGCATTGTTCTGTAGCACCACATTTCGAAAGCTTCTATTCTCTTCCTGTCCCAACTAAGACCATCAAATAGAGGGTGAAAATTTTTAAGACATTGTTTCGCTATATTAAAAAAATTAAAGCTAAATGAATGAAAATTGGCATTTCACTTCTCACTTAGATGTAAATAAATGTTTGTTCATAGTTTCTATGGAAATATCACCACAAAAACGCAAAAGGCCTGAACAACAACAACAATCCTTGAGCTCTTGCTGACAGAACATCTGTTTTTCAGTGGTTCTTTCGAGAAACACCATGTTTCTATGGCCTTAATTAGCGTGTAAAGTTTAGGTGTTGCAATTTCTAAACAACCTTAAAATTCGGTTAAAGTAAAACAAAACATCTGTGCTTATAAAACTTCACCAAATCGGACTAACTCACTCCTGAGAGAGAGCGCACCTACATTTATGTAACATCGATTGCCGAGGAAATATTTCTGTTAATTTAGTAAGGAAGTCCCACAACCTTTTAGACAAACGTCAAGGTGATAAAGAAACTTGACATAGCGAAATGCGGCCCCTCTACACATTGTGTCGCAACCCGGCACTTCTACCAACTACGTTACGCTGGGCTTTACAACAAACAATCGTCTGTTTTACGTTGCCATCTAGTGTAGGCTTTATTCACCCATATATTTGGTTGCTGCATAAGTTCGTAGCGGTTTTCCATGAAAAAAAAATCCACGTCAGATACAATAACAAAGACTTCAGTCATCAATAATATATTCTCCTTCACAGTTTACAACACGCTTCCAACTTGGGGTAACTTTCCGATTCCACGAGTGTAGAAATCAGTGGTTTTGAGGTGTAGGACTCTATGACTCATATCCGGAGTGCACTTTCATTTGGAAATGAAGTTCCTTGAAGGTTGTGCGATAGAAGCTGAAAATTTGAGCCCGAAAGATCAGGTGAATAAGGTGAGTGCCGAATGCCGAATGACATAAAGACACCACCTCTCGTCACCAATGACGATACGGGATGACAATGTTCCTTATTGTTCACGAGCCAGTTGATGACTATCAAGCAGAGATGCACATAAAGCCACCTGCTTGTGTTTGAGATTTTGTATTAGAGCATGCGGTAACTGTACACCCGATTTCTCAACGAACCGCATTGCATCAAATATCGCACGATGGTGGAATGATCACAGTTCATCATATTTGCGAGTTCTCAGCTACACTGACGTGGATCATTGTGGATTAATGGGTTTATACCATCTTCATGAAACCGAGAAGGTGCCGTCAAATGGGATGATTTTGGACATCGGGGCGAATTCGGACAGTAGGGCTTATTTGCTCTTTGTTACTGCATAAAAACAAAGAGTTACTTATTTTAACGTCCGCACGCCAGTTACTTTAAGCGCAAGATTGCATTTATCGCTTTCCACAACTTTTATTTTGAGTCAATTGTTTCCCTAGGTGAATAATTGACGAACAGCCTTAGTGTTAAAAATCCATGCATTATTTTAAAGTGGAAACTTTCTATTGTTGCGCCGAGCGGGAAGTTATTGTAACCGTAATTGTCAACGCTCTCAGTAGCTAACAGCATTGAGACAATTTCTGTACAAGTTTGTCGAGTTTCTCGTGCAAGATTATAAAATAACGATGGTTTTTGTAAAACTGTGTACTGTGTGGGGTGATTTCGGACAAGGAGAGGTGCTACAGTACGGTGTAATTATGACTCGGAACTTTTAGATAAAGCTGTTTGTGATATTCAGAGTGATAAATTATTGTACAGAAAAGCATGTGATTTGTATGGTATACGTTAATCAACCCTACAAAATAAAGTGCAAGAAGCACATCAGAAAAAATGAGAGGACAGCAGTGCTAAATAAAGAAGAAGAAGTGTTGAAGGAAGGTATCTTGAGGCCCGCACGTTGAGGATTTCCCTTCACTAAATTGTGTCTAAGATATTTAGTTAAAGGTTACCTTGATAAATCTAGCCGAAAAGAGAAGAAATTTCGTAATAATTTGCCTGGAGAAGAATGGGTGCATTTATTCCTCAAATGACAGTCAGAAAATCTTTCCATTCGCTTAAGCGAAAATATTAAATGAGCTCGTGCAGAAGTGAACAAAGAGACTGTTCATTTAAATTCTTGCAAAACAAAAACTTATCTGTAATATATAAAATTCATTATATCATCCCATATCACTTATCGGTAACAAAGAGCTGCCTCAAAATGTGCAAAATGTCACCAAAATCAAATAACAAGCACGTAGAATTTAAAAAAAGGTAGTAACTGTCCGAACTCGCCCTCTGTATGCTGTAACTTCGGACAAATATTTAAAAAACACATTTGTTCGAAAGCACCCCAACCCATGGGATGACTTCCGACACTTTATTTAACTACTTCAGATAAATATACCTACACATACACTTTCTGGTTCTGGGATATTTTATTTGTTACACATATACCCTACCACTTCCATAACAATCAATTTAATCTAACAAAATATACGAAAGTTACAATCAAAATAACGACAAACCCGTCCGAAATCACCCCGTTTGACGGTCTTGAGCGTGCAGAGTTTCTAATGTCTAAGCGATCCTCCTTCAAACGAGAAAACCATTTTCTTGCCGTGCTCTGTCCTCCGTCACTATCCCCATACACGGCGCAAATGGTTCTGAAGGCCTCCGCTGCTGTCACTGCTTTACTGAACTCGTACAGAAGAATGTGTCGGAAATATTTCGATTTCTGCACTGGTTGCTCCATATTCTAGCGTCCACAACCACAGCCATTATCTTCAAATGACAAAATTTCAATATGTAAACTCAAAAAGCGTCAGTGAAGTACAAATAAAAATGACAATAGATAGCTAAAATAATAGCAACCGGATTACCAACATACAGAAGAAAAACACCACAAACTTATGCAGCAACCTAACATTATTAACTGACATTTAAGTATAATAAATTCTACAAAGGACGACGCGCTTTCGATAGATGTCCAGTGTGCCGTTGCCTTATTGCGGGGGACTTTCATAAAAAGTCAGTGAAAACTAATTACGAAAATTCTTTAACCAGCAATATGGCGTTTGCCGTCATTTTGCTATAACAAGTCGTACCATTAGCGGCGTATTTACTAGAGATAGTCACCGTGTTCGTGCTGACAAATAGCGTAAACTCACAGGTCGTATGTTACAATATACACTGAAGCGCCAAAGAAAGTGGTATAGGCTTCCGTATTCAAACACAGAGATATGTAAACAGGAAGAATATGGCGGTGCAGTCGGCAACGCCTATATAAGACAACAAGTGTCTGGCGCAGTTGTCAGATCGGTTACTGCTGTTACAATGGCAGGTTATCAAGAGTTAAGTGAGTTTGAACGTGGTGTTATAGTCGGCGAACGAGCTATGAGACAACACAGCATCTCTGAGGCAGCGATGAAGTGGTGATTTTACCGTGCGACGATTTCACAAGAATACCGTGAATATTAGGAACCCGGTCAAACATCAAATGTTGGATATCACGCGGCCGGAAAAATATCCTCGATGGCTACACGACACAAAGCTTCACGCCTCGCCTAGGCCCGTTGAGTGGAAACATGTTGCCTGGTCGGACGAGTCTCGTTTCAAATGGTATCGAACGGATGGACGTGTATAGGTATGCAGACAACCTCATGTAACCGTGTCAGCAGGGGCTGTTCAAGCTGGTGCAGGCTCTGTAGTGGTGTGTGGCGTGTGCAGTTGTTTGTGATATGGGACCCCTGATGCGCCTAGGTACGACTGTCACAGATGATGTGTACGTAAGCATCCTGTCCGATTATCTGCATCCATTCATGTCCTTTGTGCATTCCTACGGAAAATTCCAGCATGTGAATGCCACACCCCACACGTCGAGAACTGCTAAAGTGGCTCCAGGAACACTTCCGTTGGGCACCAGTCTCCTCAGACATGAACATTGTTGACCATATGTGGGTCGCCTTGTAACGTGCTGTTCAGAAGAGATCTCCCCCCCCCCCCCCCCCCCACCACCCCCCCGTACTGTTACGGGTTTATGGAGAGCCCTGTAAGATTCAAAAAATGGTTGAAATGGCTCTGAGCACTATGGGACTCAACATCTGAGGTCATCAGTCCCCTAGAATTTAGAACTACGTAAACCTAACTAACCTAAGGACATGACACACATGCATGACCGAGGCAGGATTCGAACCTGCGATCGTAGCAGTCGCGCGATTCCGGACTGAAGCGCCTAGAACCGCTGGGCCTCAACGGCCCGCTCTTCAGGATTTATGGTGATACTTCCCTCCAGCACTGCTTCAGCTTTTAGTCGAATCCATGCCACGTCATGTTGCTGCACGTCTGCATACCCGCGGAGGCCCTACACGATACTACGCTGGTGTACCAGTTTCTTTGGCTCTTCAGTGTAGTATACACTAAATATACAACTGGGGACAAGCTGCGACACTTTTGATGTGCGAGTAATCAACGTAACTACGGCGGTCGAAGTATACCTGGTCAGAATTTTGTGACAGAAAATCACGAATGATGAGGCAGCCCAGATGATGACTACAATTGGCAGGTAGGTTGCAGCAGTCATTCAGGGGCGAAGGAGGTCGCACAGAAAGGCGTGCAGAGCAGCATCGGACCAGTGTTGGGACTGAAGACCACAGTAACATCATTTAGCTTACGAGAACAAGACAAGTGCCATAAATAAATTTTAAAAAAATCTCCCAGTGTAAGAGGGGTCAAAATAAGCGTTTGTTTCGGCTTATCCGAATATACTCCACCGTTTGAGAGAAAACGACGGTCAAAGGTTTCGACGTGCTTGATGCACCTTTTAGTAAATGCCAACTACCTCTGCAGATGATGAAGAAATTGAAAAAAAAAAATGTATGATGAGATAAAAGAAATTATTCAGGTAGTGAAGAGAGACGAAAACTTAATAGTCATGGGTGACTGGAATTCGAGAGTAGGAAAACGGAGACAAGGAAACAAAAAAGGTGAATATGGATCGGGGGAAATAAATAAAAGAGGAAGCCATCTGTTAGAATTTTGCACAGAGCATAACTTAATCATAGCTAACACCTCGTTCAAGAATCATAAAAGAAGGTTGTATACATGGAAGAATCCTGGAGATACTAAAAGGTATCAGATAGATTATATAAGGGTTAGACAGAGATTTAGGAACCAGGTTTTAAATTGTAAGACATTTCCAGGGGCAGATGTGGACTCTGACCACCATCTATTGCTAATGAACTGTAGATAAAAACTGAAGAAATTGCAAAAAGGTGGGAATTTAAGGAGATGGGACCTGGATAAAATAACTAAACCAGAGGTTGTACAGAGTTTCAGGAAGATCATAAGGGAACAATTGACGGGAATAGGGGAAAGAAGTGCAGTAGAAGCTTTGAGAGATGAAGCAGTGAAGGCAGCAGAGGATCTAGTAGGTAAAAAGATGAGGGCAAGTAGAAATCCTTGGGTAACAGAAGAAATATTCAATTTAATTGATGAAAGGAGAAAATATAAAAATGCAGTAAATGAAGCAGGCAAAAAGGAATACAGCGTCTCAAAAATGAGATCAATAGGAAGTGCAAACTGGCTAAGCAAGGATAGCTAGAGGACAAATGTAAGGATGTAGAGGCTTATCTTACTAGGGGTAAGATAGATACAGCCTACAGGAAAATTAAAGAGACCTTTGGAGATAAGAGAACCACTTGTATGAACATCAAGAGCTGAGATGGAAAACTAGTTCTAAGCAAAGAGGGGGAAAGCGGAAAGGTGGAAGGAGTATATAGGGGGTCTATAAAAGGGCGATGTACTTGAGGACAATATTATGGAAATGGAAGAGGATATAGATGAAGATGAAATGGGAAATACGATACTGCGTGAAGAGTTTGACAGAGCACTGAAAGACCTGAGTCGAAACAAGGCCCCCGGAGTAGACAACATTCCATTAGAACTACTGACAGCCTTGGGAGAGCCAGTCCTGACAAAACTCTACCATCTGGTGAGCAAGATGTACGAGACAGGCGAAATAGCCTCAGATTTCAAGAAGAATATAATAATTCCAATCCCAAAGAAAGCAGGTGTTGACAGATGTAAAAATTTCCGAACTATCAGTTTAATAAGTCACAGATGCAAAATATTAACATGAATTATTTACAGACGCACGGAAAAACTGGTAGAAGCCGACCTCGGGGAAGATCAGTTTGGATTCCGTAGAAATGTTGCAACACGTAAGGCAATACTGACCTTACGTCTTATCCTAGAAGAATGATTAAGGAAAGCCAAACCTACGTTTCTAGCATTTGTGGACTTAGAGAAAGCTTATGACAATGTTGACTGTAATACTCTCTTTCAAATTCTGAAGGTGGCAGGGGTAGACCACAGGGAGCGAAAGGCTGTTTACAATTTGTACAGATTCGTATGAAGAAATGTCGCTGCGGCAAGACTGCCTTTTCGCGACGCTCGTGTAGTTCGGAAAATCTATGTTCCGAATGTTTCTACGATTGGTATCATCCAAGAGCATGCGCCAAATATTCCTCAAGAACAAATATGAGTTAATTTTCCTGCTCCTGGCAACATGACTCTACCATATGCTGTTATTTATATATATTTGACGATGCTGGTGATGATTTTGTGTTTAAAATTTGATGATGGCCCTGTGGCTCCATTATATTAAGACATGCTTTTATAAAACAGGCCTGAAGATGATAGACCGAAACTGGTAGTCTGATGAGAAAAACATTTGTAACCATACACGTGAAGTAACGAAAATTAATTAAATGTTCGCCTCACTGTTCGATTCGCTGCCATGTCGCAGCTTGTGAAACAAATACAAGAATAAAATACAAAAATTAACATAAGGATTAATATAAGAAAGAGAATTTAAAAGAAGAGTGTAACCCCTGAAAACACCACGCAACAATACATCGTATAACAAATGTATGAGGCTGTGAAACCAAGTTGTAACTTTACAGTTAATATATCGCCCTTATATTCCATAACTTAATAACAAATATTCATTTACATCTACATGATTACTCTGCAATTCACATTTAAGTGCTTGGCAGAGGGTTCATCGAACCACAATCATACTCTCTCTCTACCATTCCACTCCCGAACAGCGCGCGGGAAAAACGAACACCTAAACCTTTCTGTTCGAGCTCTGATTTCTCTTATTTTATTTTGATGATCATCCCTACCTATGCAGGTTGGGCTCAACAAAATATTTTCGCATTCGGAAGAGATAGTTGGTGACTGAAATTTCGTAAACAGATCTCGCCGCGACGAAAAATGTCTTTGCTTTAATGACTTCTATTCTAACTCGCGTATCATACCTGCCACACTCTCTCCCCTATTACGTGATAATACAAAACGAGCTGCCCTTTTTTGCACCCTCTCGATGTCCTCCGTCAATCCCACCTGGTAAGGATCCCACACCGCGCAACAATATTCTAACAGAGGACGGACGAGTGTAGTGTAAGCTGTCTCTTTAGTGGACTTGTTGCATCTTCTAAGTGTCCTGGCAATGAAACGCAACCTTTCGCTAGCCTTCCCCACAATATTATCTATATGGTCTTTCCAACTGAAGTTGTTCGTAATTTTAACACCCAGGTACTTAGTTGAATTGACAGCCTTGAGAATTGTACTATTTATCGAGCAATCGAATTCCAACGGATTTCTTTTGGAGCTCATGTGGATCACCTCACACTTTTCGTTATTTAGCGTCAACTGCCACCTGACACACGTTACAGCAATCTTTTCTAAATCGCTTTGCAACTGATACTGGTCTTCGGATGACGTTACTAGACGGTAAATTCCAGCATCATCTGCGAACAACCTAAGAGAACTGCTCAGATTGTCACCTAGCTCATTTATGTAGATCAGGAACAGCAGAGGTCCCAGGACGCTTCCTGGGGTACACCTAATATCACTTCAGTTTTACTCGATGATTTGCCGTCTATTACTACGAACTGCGACTTTCCTGACAGGAAATCACGAATCCAGTCGCACAACTGAGACGATACCCCATAGCTCCGCAACTTGATTAGAAGTCGCTTGTGAGGAACGGTGTCAAAAGCTTTCCGGAAATCTAGAAATACGGAATCAACTTGAGATCCCCTGTCGATAGCGGCCATTACTTCGTGCGAATAAAGAGCTAGCTGCGTTTCACAAGAACGACGTTTTCTGAAACCATGCTGATTACGTATCAATAGATCGTTCCCTTCGAGGTGATTCATGAAATCTGAATACAGTATGTGCTCGAAAACCCTACTGCAAACCGACGTCAATGATATAGGTGTGTAGATCGATGGATTACTCCTACTACCCTTCTGAAACACTCGTGCGACCTGCGCAATTTTCCAATCTGTAGGTTCAGATCTATCGGTGAGCGAGCGGTTGTATATGATTGCTAAGTAGGGAGCTATGGTATCAGCGTAATCTGAAAGGAATCTAATCGGTATACAATCTGGACCTGAAGACTTGCCCGTATCAAGCGATTTGAGTTGCTTCGCAACCCCTAAGGTATCTACTTCTAAGACACTCGTGCTAGCGGCTGTTCGTGTTTCAACAGTAACCTTCTACGGAGATGGGTAGATAAATGAAAAAATGATAAAATGAAATAAAAAGAATAATCGAGCTTCGAACACGGGACGCAAAAGACAGAGGGGGTGACTCCAGTGACTGTGTTAACCTTTCGGCTGAGGTTATTGTGCACTAAGAGGCACGTAAACTAGGTCGAAAACGTTGAAGGTCGTTTTCTCGGAAATGGTGGAGCACCTACGGACATGCCGACACACGGGATCGCTTAATCGGGACGCCTCTTCCACTGAGCCAAGTTTGTGGGAAGTGTGCAGCCTTGTCGTCGTTAGCAGGAACTCTCAGCACGCTGTCTGGTTTCAGTGCCTGGGGACGCAGGGTGTGTCGGCGTGTGCAGCTCGTGGAGCGCTGTGCGTGGAGCGCCGACCATCCGCTTTAAAGCAGCTCCACGTAATAAGGCCAGGTCAGGCGACCGCCGGGTAGTCGCCGGGGCGTAGAAACAACACGCCGTGGCCCGCCGGCTGGACGGCGGTTATTACTGAAAATTACGATACCCAGTGCAATACCTGCCCCCCCCCCCCCCCCCCACTCCATCCCCCCATATACACACAGTATGGAAAATTATGACTCGCTTGTGGCGCTGACACTGCAGGTGTGACAGCTTCTTTTATTAACCTCCGGTAACACCAGGTTTTCCTAACGATACATTCTTGTTGTTGTGGCGTGTTGAGTGTGAAGAAGTGGCGTGATGTAGCGCTTCACAACGGACTAACCGTGAATGCAGGAACACCGAAACTCAGGAAAGATCGAAGAAGTGACCGCAGTAGAGATACGCAAGAATTCACATACCTGTTAGAAAGCGCAATTGACTGAGAAGTCACTGGGAATGATACCTGTTCTTCTCAGAACTCAGATTTAATGTAAAAGTTGGTATTCTGAATGAAACTGAAACATACCCTTAGAAAAATTTAGAAAAGACAGTGCTGGAAACATCTACGTTATTTGATTTTCAAACAGCTGAGCAAAACTGAACGTAGTCACAGATTTCTCTGTTTACTTATCCTGATCATCACTAAACTGACACACAATATTTTTAGCGCAACGCAATCTGACTTGCAATAATCCCTACAAAAGAATGGCCATGACTAAAAATAACTTCTACCTTTCATGAATCACTTACCTCAGAAAAATCTTCGTTACTCGCAACTACTGCAATACAGCTAGCGCCAATACTGCCAGCTAAATAACAGTTTCTAACTACTGAAGGCACTAAATACTGATAGGCACAGCAAATGAAAGATTTTGGTAGAGAACAAACAATGTAATTACCTTAACAGTGTTCCAAAGTCACAATATATAAATCAGTTCATGACATCCAGTCTTATAATTTCATTTTCTGATGGACACACGTCCAGACCGTCCGTGCTCAAAACTCCGCCATCTCTCTCGCCACATCCACCGCTGCTGGCGGCTCACCTCCAACTGCGCAACGCCAACCAGCCAGAGGCTGCACACAGCACAGCCAGTGATTTTCATACAGAGCGCCACGTGGCGCTGACAACATAAAAACCTAAACAGCCTACTTACAAAATCTGTATCGGACTTTAAATACCAGCAACCACGACGCAAAAAGGCTCACTTTCGTTTGCAGCTAAAAAGCACGACACACAAAAATTTAGATTTGCGATTCGAATTCATTGAAATACTGGTTACGCACAGGGTGACAATTATGGAACTATGTCGCAACTACCGAGTGGTTGGCGACAGGACGTTCAGACAGCACGGTTGGCCGCGGAGCATGATGGGAATGAGTAGGCGCGTGTCACGCGCGTTGTTGTCGGCCATTGTCATGTGGATGGCTTCGTCAACGAGCAAAACTGCCGCGTTTGGCAGACAGAACCCGCATTCCGCGATCCAGAAGTATATTCATCCTCAACAGGTAAGTGTGTGGTGAGCAATGTCCAGTACTGGAACAATCGGTGCGATATTTCTTGATGGTACGGTGAGTACCGAACGGTACATGAAGGTTTTGGTAGATGATTACATCCCCATTATTAAAAGTGTCCCAGATTTCAATAATATGCCGGTCGCGGTGGTCTAGCGGGTCTAGGCTCTCAGTCCGGAGCCGCGCGACTGCTACGATCGCTGGTTCGAATCCTGCCTTGGGCATGGATGTTTGTGATGTCCTTAGGTTAGTTGCGTTGAAGTAGTTCCAAGTTCTAGGGGAGTGGTGACAATAGATGATAAGTCCCATAGTGCTCAGAGCCATTTCAATAATATGTGGTTCACGCAAGACGGAGCTCGACCCCATCGAAGCAGGAGAGTGTTTGATGTCCTGGAGGAGCACTTTGGGGACCGCATTCTGGCTCTGGGGTACCCAGAGGCCACTGGCATGGGCCTCGAATGGCCGCCATATTCTCCGGATCTGAACACTGGCTACTCCTATTTGTGGGGCTATACTAAAGACTAGGTGTACAGGAATAACCCCAAAACCACTGATGAGCTGAAAACAGCCATTCAGGAGATCATCAACAGCATGGATGTTCCGACACTTCAGCGGGTCATTCAGAATTTCGCTATTCGTCTGCGCCACATCATCGCTAATGATGGCAGGCATATCGAACCTAAATCCGAATATCTTTAGTGACGTTGATATATTGAATAAAGAGTGTGTACGCTGTACTTTCTAAGTAATTAGCATTTCTTTTCATGTTGTTGTCGTGGTCTTCAGCCAAGAGACTGGTTTGATGCAGCTCTCCATGCTACTCTATCCTGTGCAAGCTGCTTCATCTCCCAGTACCTACTGCAACCTGCGTCCTTCTGAATCTTCTTGTCAAGTTCTGCCACAAACTCCTCTTCTCCCCAATTCTATTCAATACCTCCTCATTAGTTATGTGATCTACCCATCTAATCTTGAGCATTCTTCTGTACCACCACATTTTGAAAGCTTCTTGTCCAAACTATTTATCGTCCATGTTTCACTTCCATACATGGCTACACTCCATACAAATACTTTCAAAAACGACTTCCTGACATTTAAATCTATACTCGATGTTAACAAATTTCTCTTCTTCACAAACGCTTTTCTTGCCATTGCCAGTCTACATTTTATATCCTCTATACTTCGACCATCATCAGTTATTTTGTTCCCCAAATAGCAAAACTCCTTTACTACTTTAAGTGTCTCATTACCTAATCTAATACCCGCAGTATCACCCGACCTAATTCGACTACATTCCATAATCCTCGTTTTGCTTTTGTTGATGTTTATCTTATATCCTCCTTTCAAGACACTGTCAATTCCGTTCAACTGCTCTTACAAGTCCTTTGCTCTCTCTGACAGAATTACAAAGTCATCGACGAACCTCAAAGTTTTTATTTCGTCTCCATGGGTTTTAATAGCTACTCCGAATTTTTCATTTGTTTCCTTTACTGCTTGCTCAATATACAGATTGAATAACATCGGGGAGAGCGTACAACCCTGTCTCACTCCCTTCCCAACCGCTGCTTCCCTTTCATGTCCCTCGACTCTGAGGCTGCGTTCACACTGCCGGCCGGGCCGCCGCCCGCTTCGATATCAGACACGTGGTTTTGAACTGCGGTGTTCACACTGGCGGCCGGGCCGAGCCGACACGGCGTGAGCCTCCCGGAGCCGAGCCGGCGACATCCCGAGTGTTTAATACTGCCGGTGCGAGCCTGTGGAGCAGCGCCACAGCTTCTGCAGTACACGCATCACACGTCTCCCTTCTGTGTGACTCCACACGTCTTTAATTTTAAGATGTTACCTCACTTTTCACAATCAGTGAGGAAAAATTACGTTTATTATAATGATACATGAGAAATTGCTTTCATTTTATTTATTTAATCTACCGTATTTACATCCATTTACAACAGTAGCTTGCCAGCGATCGCGGCACTGCCGCCACTGAATAGTTCGCATTTACTTGTAAACGGAGACAGATATGAGCGTCACTGTGGGACGGAAATGTGTCCCTACCAGATGACAAAGCAATGTAAAGTCAAGCTGTGGCACGTTACTATAAGCTGTTGTCTGTGACATCTTTTTGCGATGTTCTTACTTTAATGAATGCAGAATAACATACACTAGATCGCGTGTTGTGTCCATCAATTTGGTATCAGAAATTCGGCTAGTAGAACAGTAATGATGCAGTTTCCAGCTTATGGAACGAAGTAACCGAGGAGTGTGTTTCAGATAGTACACACAAATATAAATTATTTTCCTTTATAATTTTATTTGATTTATTTATAGTGAAACGAGATACACAAAAATACAGTAAATAGCTAAGTACTTTCAATTCCAAAATTTATTTTTGATAGGTTTTTAATTATTTTAAGTTGCATTTGTAACGAAATATTCAACAAAAGTGTTCCTGACAGTTTACGAGCGTAATGTGGAATTTCTGTTAAATGTGTCACCAGCTGTCTGCTTATCAGCATTGTTACAAAACTTCCCAGCTTCAACATTGCATTCTTCTCTGTCAATGACAATATTATGAAGTAGACAAATGCACTTGACTATGTGATCAGTTACGTCGATGCATGTTTCATTTTCCTTCCTCTGTAGTCTCCATTTATTGGTCATTATACCAAATGCACATTCAACAACTTTTCTTGTTCTGGAATGCATATCATTGTATAGAGTCTTCTCGTTGTCCAAATTTCTGTGAGGTAAAGGTCTCATCAAATTCTCTAATAATCACCACTGCCAAGCACTGCATCATGAAGAAAAAAGTTGGAAAATTCTGAAGGAGTATTTCTGCGATTCTTCGTTGAAAGCACAGAAAGACATTACCCCAAATGACGAAGCTAATTACTTACTAATGATTCTCAGGACTCCCATAAACTCTTTTCCCCTCAGAGGTGAGTGTTTGTGAAATTTAAAATACAAAAGCATGACTACAATTGATTGAGGTTGTGAACGCTGTACGAAGTTCTACTGCAAACCAAAAAGTGTGTGCTAACGAATATTACTTTATCGTTATACACAATTTTTCTTCTGCTATTATACTTCTGCGAATATATGTGTTCTGTTTCGAAATTTTGTCTTGAATGTTCTGCAGCACATCCTGAAATGTGTTATGATTCAGTCTGTAATGTGAATAAAATTTTTCAGGATAGTTTATAAGTGCTCCATGTAAAGAAAAAATCTCTCCTAAATGTATGTCGCTATTTATGGGATGAATCCATAACCTCCTAGTTCTTCTGTACTTCAAAACTCGACGAGTTACTGTAAAGTCAAAACTATACCAATAAAAGAGTGAAGACATTGTTCTACACGACAGCACAGACTAGCTAAAGGCGAGCAACTGTTGACTGCAGCTGCGTTTTCTACTGACTTGCTTGTCAGCTGTCGAAGGATGGGGATTTTTTAAAATTTATTTATTTAGTTCAAATGGCTCTGAGCATTATGGGACTTAACATCTGTGGTCATCAGTCCCCTAGAACTTAGAACTACTTAAACCTAACTAACCTAAGGACATCACACACATCCATGCCCGAGGCAGGATTCGAACCTGCGACCGTAGCAGTCACAGGGTCCGGAATGAGCGCCTAGAACCGCTAGACCAACGCGGCCGGCTATTTATTTGTCCTCCGGCAGCTAACAGTCGCTTAGCCAAAGAGTGGGGATTACCTTGACATTGCAGCGCAGCCCGCCAAGGAATAAAAAAAAAAAATGAATAACAATGAAACGCATATCTGTGTCGATCTACAGAAGTTTCATTAACTCTCCATTATTTTTTCTGTCAAAGTCGACAACGAGACTACAGAATTGCGCTTCAGTTTGTGCAGTAAACGTATCACAAATCTCCAGTTTGTTTTTGTGATTAGTTTTACATCAAATTTTATCAGACCTACGCCATTGACACTTCTATGTAGACACTTTATCTAGACAATAAGACCATTAAAATAATGCGAGGGACCGACACTAGGTCCGCGCTGATCACTAGCATTTAGTTTTTTTTCTGCCCTGCATGATATGACTACACTAAGCCGAGCTGTAACGGCGCGAGCCCCGTGGATTGCGGACGCGGCGCTGACGCCGCTGAACAGCTCGCATCACTTGTGACACAGGGACAGATACCAGTGTCATTATCATTTCAAAAACGTTTTGGTACTTTTAGCTACATTTCATTCCCAACAATGTATGGTCTAAAACGGATCTAACAATAAGCTACCCGCTACATAACTTTTTCACTACAAGATTTGTAAATCAAGTGCACAACGTTGACAAATACCATCATTTCACAATGACTGTTAAGAAATATGGAAAGATAAATGATTCAATACGAAGCTAAGGTGTTGCACTACTACGTGTACAAAAACCAGATTTTTTAGTCGCATACTTTCTGCAAAATCGGTTGGGAAGCTTTACGAAACTAAGAAATCACGCGAAACGAAAAGTAGACTTTTTCACGACGTAAGGAAAAAATAAGTTGATAAAACGATGTGGCGAAGTCTTATATACAGCTAAGAATTTTTAAAACATAAAAATCGTAGAAGTTGATTTTCCCCCGTTTCGCCGTCCCGGCTCGGCGCGGCGCGCTGTGTGAACGTGTGCACCACACGTCGCCCTGAGCCGGCTGGCCAGGCACGAACCTTACAACTGCCATCTGGTTTCTGTACAAATAGCAAATAGCCATTTGCTCCCTGTGTTTTACCTCTGGCACCTATGGAATTTGAGAGAATTCCACTCAGCATTGTCAAAAGCCTTCTCCAAGGCCACAAATGCTAGAAACGTAGGTTTGCCTTTCCTTAATCTTTCTTCTAAGTCGTAAGGTTAGTGTTGCCTCACGTGTTCCAACATTTCTACGGAATCCAAACTGATCTTCCCCGAGGTCGCCTTCTACTAGTTTTTTCATTCGTCTGTAAAGAATTTGCGTTAGCATTTTGCAGCTGTGGCTTATTAAACTGATTGTTGGGTAATTTTCACATCTGTCAACACCTGCTTTCTTTCGGATTGGAATTATTACATTCTTCTCGAAGTCTGAGGGTATTGAGCCTGTCTCATACATCTTGCTCACCAGATGGTAGACTTTTGTCAGGACTGGCTCTCCCAAGGCCGTCAGTAGTTCGAATGGAATGTTGTCTACTCCCGGGGCCTTGTTTTGACTCAGGTCTTTCATTACTCTATCAAATTCTTCACGCAGTATCGTATCTCCCATTTCATCTTCATGTACATCCTCTTCCATTTCCATAATATTGTCCTCAAGTACATCGCCCTTGTATAGACCCTCCATATACTCCTTCCACCTTTCTGCTTTCCCTTCTTTGCTTAGAACAGGGTTTCCATCTGAGCTCTTGATATTCATACAAGTGGTCCTCTTTTCTCCAAAGGTCTCTTTAATTTTCCTGTAGGCAGTATCTATCTTACCCCTTGTGAGATAAGCCTCTACATCCTTACGTTTGTCCTCTAGCCATCCCTGCTTAGCCATTTTGCACTTCCTATCGATCTCATTTTTGAGTCATCTGTATCCCTTTTTGCCTGCTTCATTTACTGCATTTTTATATTTTCTCCTTCATCAGTTAAATTCAATATTTCTTCTGTTACCCAAGGATTTCTACTAGCCCTCGTCTTTATACCTACTTGATCCTCTGCTGCCTTAACTACTTCATCTCTCAGAGCTACCCATTCTTCTTCTACTGTATTTCTTTTCCGCATTTGTGGCAATTGTTCCCTTATGCTCTCCCTGAAACTATTTACAACCTCTGGTTTAATCAGTTTGTCCAGATCCCATCTCCTTAAATTCCCAACTTTTTGCAGTTTCTTCTTTTTTAATCTACAGCTCATAACCAACAGATTCTGGTCAGAGTCCACATCTGCCCATGGAAATGTCTTATAATTTAAAACCTGGTTCCTAAATCTGTCTTACCATTATATAATCTATCTGATACCTTCTAGTATTTCCAGGATTCTTCCATGTGTACAACCTTCTTTTATGATTCTTTAACCAAGTGTTAGTTATGATTAAGTTATGCTCTGCGCAAAATTGTACTAGATGGCTTCCTCTTTCATTTCTTTCCCCCATCCATATTCACCCACTATGTTTCCTTCTCTCCGTTTTCCTACTCTCCAATTCCAGTCACCCATGACTATTAAATTTTCGTCTCCCTTCACTACCTGAATAATTTCTTTTATCTCATCATAAATTTCAGCAATTTCTTCATCATCTGCAGAGCTAGTTGGCATATAAACTGTAGGAGGCATGGGCTTCATGTCTATCTTGGCCACAATAATGCATTCACTATGCTGTTTGTAGTAGCTTACCCGCACTCCTATTTTTTTATTCATTATTAAACCTACTCATGCATACCCCTATTTCATCTTGTATTTATAAGCCTGTATTTAAAAAAAATGGTTCAAATGGCTCTGAGCACTATGCGACTTAACTTCTGAGGTTATCAGTCGCCTAGAACTTAGAACTAATTAAGCTTAAGTAACCTAAGGACATCAAACACAGCCATGCCCGAGGCAGGATTCGAACCTGCGACCGTAGCGGTCCTCGGTTCCAGACTGTAGCGCCTACAACCGCACAGCTACTCCGGCCGGCAAGCCTGTATTCATCTGACCAAAAGTCTTGTTCCTCTTGCCACCGAACTTCACTGATTCCCACTATATCTAACCTATCCATTTTGCGTTTTTAGGTTTTCTAACCTACCTGCCCAATTAAGGGATCTGACATTCCACGCTCCGATCCGCAGAATGCCAGTTTTCTTTCTCCTGATAACGACGTCCTCTCGAGTAATCCCCGCCCGGAGATCTGAATTTGGGACTATTTTACCTCCGGAATATTTTACCCAAGAGGATGCCATCATCATTTAATCATACAGTAAAGCTGCATGTCCTCGGGAAAAATTACGGCTGTAGTTTCCCCTTGCTTTCAGCCGTTCGCAGTACCAGCACAGCAAGGCCGTTTTGGTTAATGTTGCAAGGCCAGATCAGTCAATCATCCAGACTGTTGCCCCTGCAACTACTGAAAAGGCTGCTGCCCCTCTTCAGGAACCACACGTTTGTCTGGCCCCTCAACAGATACCCCTCCGTTGTGGTTGCACCTACGGTACGGCCATCTGTATCGCTGAGGCACGCAAGCCTCCCCACCAACGGCAAGGTCCATGGTTCATATCGTTCAATAATTGTCACCGTGTAGGTTGCCAGGAAAATACCACCTCTCAGATGGCTATATGATCGAAAGAATTAAATATCGTCGTACTGGACAGAGAAGACAACACATCATAATTTTACTAATCGATATTAAGGAAAGATAGAAACTGAATCATATTAAGCTCCCTCTATAGGGTAGAGGGAGATATAACAGTTGGATGTTAAGAAATGAGTGAACATTTATTTCTCAATCAAAAGCACACGAGGGTATTACATAAAACACAACTGCTTGGTACTCTGCTACTTAAACTTCGACACATAATGCCCCATCTGTAGAAAGAAGACCCCCACACGGGGAACCACGGTTGCTAAACAACACGTAGAGTTTACTTGGTGCACGCACAGTAACGTACACACAGACCATCCATACAGCGAAAGGGGTAGAATTTAGAAGACTGCTTCCATATTCTACGTGATGGCCATGCAAGTCACTGTACTTGTTGAAGAGTGCGTCGAGTTTCACAGGCAGTGGGTGGGCGAGCGTTATCTTGCTGGAACAACACATCACCTTCCTGTTGCAAGAATGGTAAAACAGTAGGATTCTGCAGGAACCGAGCGCTGGTTAGCGTCCCCTTCGGAAACACCGAAGGTGAAGTGGCGGCTTATCGCACCCCAGTGCATACTGCCTGGATGAGGCCAGTGTGTCTCGGACGAATGCACTCTACGAGGCGGCGTGCAGCAGTTCTACGTCACACGCTGTAACGACCGTCACTCGCGTGCGGGCAGAAGCTGCTGTCGTCACCGAAGACCACGGCGCGCCATTCCGAGTGATGCTCTGAGCACGTCGATGCTGTGTCGTGAGTGGAAGACTGGCTAGAGGTGTGTGTACCCGTAATCCCACTGTAAATAACAGGTTTGCAATAGTTTGCGTTGACACAGTTGGGCCCACAAGCCCTCTTACCTGTGCTGTGGCAGCTGTACGATTTGTCACTGCTGAACTTACAAGACGACGACCCTGGAGGGTGTCTGTGTTACGTGGACGTCCAGCGAAGGTTGTGTGAATGTTCACGTGTATAATGATAACAGCATCATCGCACTATTGACGCAGCACGCCCGACTTGCGTGTCATTTCTCCGAAAGGACCATCCCACCACTCGGAGGACGAAAATCTCATCCCCTTTCAAACTCTTTCTGTTGGCTGCAGGAAGCACGAGTGCATCTCTGTGCTACGTTTGCCTGCTTGCTTCACACATCTGCGCCATTCCGAACAATTGGCGCTCTGGTCGCTAAGCTACTATGCTATCTGTTGGCTGAGGACGTTGAAACTGTTGTGTCCAGAGGTAGAAAATCCTGTCACCGGGTCAAAATCGACGTTGTCTTTGCAGGTGGTTTTTTTTCCGGATGTGTATATTTTACTTTTCCACATTAAGTTCTCAGTTGATTCCAATATCTACGATAATGTTGTAAGCTGGAGAGATGAATTAAAGTATGTGTCGCGGCCGCGACTAGAACGCAGGTCTTGTTGCTTACTAGGCAGAAATACTGACCACTACAAGGAAGGCATTGGCCAACTACCTCCCCTACGACCTTGCCTAGTCGGCGGTGAGGGTCTGCCACATCGTTCCCTACGCTCCTCGGAGTATTGGGACATCATCATCATCATCATCATCATCATCATCATCATCATCATCTGACCACTGCACCACCGCAGCACTATGGTAAACGTTGCTGCACGGACCATGTCCTTCCCAACACAAATTTCAGTTCATATCTCCAGCTTATTTTCCCCTTACATTGTCACTATTATTCCAACATTATCGCAGGTGAAGTTGAGACAAATGTCTCGGGGAAAAATTAATGATAAGAGCTATATGATCACACATAGTACAGGACTTCCCCATCACGTCCAACGCTGGGGTGCTATTCCAATGCCGGAGAGCCCTGGCAACAGTGACAATGTAAGGGGATAATAAGCTGTAAATAGGAATTGAAGTTTGTGTTGGGGAACAATCAAGAATGGGGTGCCGCAAAGTTCGGTCTTGGATCCTCTGCTGTTCTTAATATACAGGTTGTTACAAAAAGGTACGGCCAAACTTTCAGGAAACATTCCTCACACACAAATAAGATGTTATTTGGACATGTGTCCGGAAATGCTTAATTTCCATCTTAGAGCTCATTTTAGTTTCGTTCTTCCGCCTACGCTCAATGGAGCACGTTATCATGATTTCATACGGGATACTCTACCTGTGCTGCTAGAACATGTGCCTTGACAAACACGACATAACATGTGGGGGGAGTCAATTCCCTCTCCGCCCCCTCTCCCCAACCCCCAACAAAAAAACAAAAAATCGTTTTGCGTACGCCTCTCCACCTCCCCCTCAGGGAAAAGTCCACTCACAGAAATTTATGCCCTCAAAATATTTTTTTGGCTGTTACATGGTGTGGACAAAAAGTAGTGGCACCGTGGTTGTAGTAGAAACCACACTACACTGGCAGACGTTCGTCGTGTTACACGCCCTCAGTGCAGTCGCTCTGCGTCTCGGTCAACTTCTCCCACAGAGATGGGAAGCATCGTACACTCTCAGCGCTTTCGCCTCTGGCGATGTCTTGCTGCCACCCTGTCGCATAATTGATCTCTTCTCTTGTGTTGTAGCGTGTGCCACAAAGAGGTTCTTTCATTTTGGCGAACAGATCGTAATAGCACGGACTCACATCTGGTGAATATGGTGAATGTACCAGTATCTACCACCCCTTCATATGCAGGTCACCATTACGTCAAGGTAACATGCCCACAGGAGGTTTTTTGTTTCATTTTTTAATTCTTTTCATCTTTACTTATTTTTATGAATCTGTTTTAAAAACTGTATTCCTTTTTGTTTTATTTTTTATTTTTATTTTTATAGTTACATTTTAATAATATACCAATGAGCCTGTTCATATAAACATACGAAAAATAGCCATAAATACTAGATACAGTGCACAATGTAACAGCAGACATAAATATAATATGCTCCTGCACATTTCGGTCGAAGTGTTCGTACGCTTCTCAACAACAGATTCGGTGACCGATGGATTGGTAGAGGCGGACCAATTCCATGGCCTCCACGTTCTCCTCACCTCAACCCTCTTGACTTTCATTTATGGGGGCATTTGAAAGCTCTTGTCTACGCAACCCCGGTACCAAATGTAGACAGTCTTCGTGCTCGTATTGTGGACGGCTGTGATACAATACGCCATTCTACAGGGCTGCATCAGCGCATCAGGGATTCCATGCGACGGAGGGTGGATGCATGTATCCTCGCTCGCGGAGGACATTTTGAACATTTCCTGTAACAAAGTGTTTGAAGTCACGCTGGTACGTTCTGTTGCTGTGTGTTTCCATTCCATGATTAATGTGTTTTGAAGAGAAGTAATAAAATGAGCTCTAACATGGAAAGTAAGCGTTTCCGGACACATGTCCACATAACATATTTTCTTTTTTTGTGTGTGAGGAATGTTTCCTGTAAGTTTGGCCGTACCTTTTTGTGACACCCTGTATATTAATGACTTGCCATTCTATATTCACGAAGATGCAAAGCTGGTACTTTTTGCCGACGATACAAGTATAGCTATTACACCCAACAGACAAGTATTAACTGGTAAAATAGTAAACGATGCTTTTCGGAAAATCATTTAATGGTTCTCTGCAAATGGGCTCTCATTAAACTTTGACAAAATACAGTATATACAGTTCCACACAGTAAATGGAATGATACCATTAATATATATAGACTTCGATCATAAATCGGTAGCTAAGGTACAATTTCAAAATTTCTAGGTGTATGCATTGATGAGGGGTTGAACTGAAAAAACAGACTGAGGATCTGCTGAAACGTTTCAGTTCAGCTACATATGCTATTAGGGTCATTACAAATTTTGGCGATATACATCTCACTACATTAGCTTACCACTCCTATTTTCATTCTCTGCTTTCCTATGGCATCATATTCTGGGGTAACTCATCACTGAGTAAAAGAGTGTTCATTGCACAAAAGCGTGTAATCAGAATAATTGCTGGAGCTCATCCAAGAGCATCCTGCAGACACTTATTTAAAGAGCTAGAGATCTTCACTTATCAAATTTGTTATTAACAATCCGAACGAAATCAAAAGTAATAGCAGAGTACATGGCTACAACACTAGGAGAAAGGATGATCTTAACTACTCAAGGTTAAATCTAACTTTGGCTCAGAAGGGGGTAAATTATACTGCCACGAAAGTCTTTGGTCACTTACCTAATAGCATGAATAGCCTGACAGATAGCCATATAGCATTTAAAAGGAAATTAAAAGAATTTCTTAATGGCAGCTCCTTCTACTCACTAGATGAATTTTTGAATATAGTAAGTGGATAATTTCCCCAACCCCACAAACAAACAAAATATTAAAAATATTAAGTGTCATGTAATATTTTGTGTAATGTAATATTTTGTATAGACACCTTTTATTAACCTGACACGTTCTACATCATTACGAATTGTCATATTCATGATGTATAGAACATGTACTAATCTGGTCTAATCTTCAGCTTGAGTACCCCGTGCAGCAATGATAACTGTAGTTCTGCAGTGTTGTAGTGGTCAGCATTTCTGTCTAGTAAGGGGGAAAACCCGCGTTCGAGTCCCGACCGCGGCAGAAGCTTTAATTCATTTCTCCAGCTTCCAACATTATCGTTGATGAGACTTAAATGTCTCGGGGAAAAATTAATTGTAAGATTCCGGTATCCTTTTCGAGTCTGATACCAACAGCAGGTTGTGCAGTCCCACATGAAGACCACATCTGAGAGCCTCTCGAGGCGCTCTCGCAGCGAACTGAATAATGCGAGGGCAGACGAAGTTGCTTCGAAATATTCCTGCTTGGGAACAAGAAACGTACAGCAGAGTGCTCAAGTAGCTAGACGCGGAGAGCCATCAGTACGGCTACGGCGTTGTACAGCGAACACTGGAGAGCCTCGTCCGGATTTGATAGACGGGTTTAGCGGCCGCGCAGCTCCGGAGCACACGTCCTAATGGGTTTCCCCGAGGCGCACAACGCACCGCGAGACCAAGGGCGGAAAATTTGCTTTCAGACCGCCGCAGCGGCCGAAAACGAGATTCTGGATTATAGCGTGTGTGTGTGTGTGTGTGTGTGTGTGGCGTTGGGTGCTTCGGCTAGAGGACAGCACGGTCCGGAAATAGGTGGCTTGGCTTGGCTGGGGGAGCTTCGGGGTAGGTGGGGGCAGTTGGCCGCGAGAGACGTAATTTATGTACGCGGCGAGCAATTTGTCATCCGGCAACGCATCGATCGCCGTGTCAGGGGAGGGGATGGGAAGGGCCGGACGTTTACACACGGGGCAGGACTGCGCCTGCACTGCCTCCACCCCCTGTGCTCTGCCTAAACCCGTGGCAGCCGGCCGCGTGTTTCGTCAGGGGTAATTTATTGTCCTCCAGACAACTGGATGCTGCTTCTCTATGCCTGCGTGTGCGTGCGCGCCTAAGCATCTGTGTGTGTGTGTGTGTGTGTGTGTGTGTGTGTGTGTGTCCATGCTTCAAGAGGAGACAACCGCTTTGTTTATGATTGCCCAGTATCTATTTTAGTAGTTCTGAAGGAAGTTATCATCACCTGGATAAGATGCATATTAGAGAAAAAACATTTCATTTGGAATGTTTAGAAGGCACGGGTCATCGGGCACTGTCTCTAAAAATTATTTATTTATAGGACGCAGACTTTTGCAAGCAATTAAAGGTCTTTACATAGATAGCCAGGCAGCAGTTAGAGTTGACGGTAAATTGAGTTCACGGTTCAGAGTAGTTTCAGGAGTAAGTCAGGGCTGCAAGCTGTCTCCACTGTTGTTCATATTATTTATGGATCATATGTAGGAAACAATAGACTGACTGGGTGAGGTTAAGATATGTGAACACGAAATAAGCAGTCTCGCATATGCGCATGACTTACAAGGGAACCTCCCCATCGCACCCCCCTCAGATGTAGTTATAAGTTTCCACAGTGGATAGACCTTGAAAAAACTGAACACAGATCAATCGAGAAAACAGGAAGAAGTTGTGTGGAACTATGAAAAAATAAGCAAAATATACAAACTGAGTAGTCCATGCGAAAGATAGGCAACATCAAGGATAGTCTGAGCTTTGGAGCGCCGTGGTCCCGTGGTTAGCGTGAGCAGCTGCGGAACGAGAGGTCCATGGTTCCAGGCTTCCTTCGAGCGAAAAGTTTAATTTTTTATTTTCAGACAATTATCAAAGTTCAGGCAATCACACATAATCAACTTTGCTCTCCAAAATTCCAGGGCATGTTCATATTTGCTTGGACAAATGCAGGATTTGACGGTCTACACAGGGAAAAATTTGAAAACGTTAGAAACATATTTTTTCACAGAGCACAGGGAAAAGTGTGTGACTGTGAGCCTTTAGGATTCATTTGTTGCAGTTTATGTGACAACCTCTTATGTTTTCATCACTTTTTTGGGAGTAATTATCACATCCACAAGAAAACCGATATCGGGCAACGTAGAATCTTTTCACCCATTCGCCAAGTGTAAAAGTTAGGTGGATTAACAACATGTTCCTGTCATGTGACGCACATGCCGTCACCAGTGTCGTATAGAATATATCAGACGTGTTTTCCTGTGGAGGAATCGGTTGATCTATGACCCTGCGATCAAATGTTTTCGGTTCCCATTGGAGAGGCACGTCCTTTCGTCTACTAATCGCACGGTTTTGCGGTGCGGTCGCAAAACACAGACACTAAACTTATTACAATGAACAGAGACGTCAATGAACGAACGGACAGATGATAACTTTGCGAAAATAAACTTTTCACTCGAGGGACGATTTGAACCAAGGATCTGTCGTTCCGCAGCTGCTCACGCTAACCACGGGACCATGGCGCTCCTGAGCTCAGATTATCCTTGATGTTGCCTATCTTCGCGTGGACTAATCAGTTTCTATATTTTGGTTATTTTTTTATAGTTCCACACAACTTCTTCCTGTTTTCTCGATTGATCTGTGTTCAGTTTTACCAGGCCTATCCACTGTGCCAAATTATAACTAAATCTGAGGGGGGTGCGATGGGGAGGTTCCCTTGTTAGTTGTGATGGCAAATTCGATTGAAAGTTTGCAAAGTAATATTTCAGAGCTAGATCAGAAATGTAAGGACTATGGTATGACGATTAGCATCTCCAAAACGAAAGTAATGTCAGTGGGAAGGAGATATAAACGGATTGAGTGCCAAATAGGAGGAACAAAGTTAGAACGGACGGTTTCAAGTACCTAGGATGCAGATTCTCACAGGATGGCAACATAGTGAAAGAACTCGAAGCGAGGTGTAGCGAAGCTAATGCAGTGAGCGCTCAGCTACGATCTACTCTCTTCTGCAAAAAGGAAGTCAGTCCCAAGAGTAAGTTATCTGTGCACCGTTCAATCTTTCGACCAACTTTGTTGTATGAGAGCGAAAGCTGGGTGGATTCGGGTTACCTTATCAATAAGGTTGAGTAGATGGGAACAATGGCAGGAAGGTGACCACAATGAGGAAATCAAAGAAAAACTGGGACTGTAGCAGTCAGGGCGAACAGGTTAGATGGTGGGGTCATGTTACACGCATGGGAGAAGCAAGGTTACTCATGGGTTCAGCAGTAGAGGGTAGAAGGAGTCGAGATAGCCCAAGGAGGAGGTACCTGGATTCGCTTAAGAATGTTTTTGAAGTAATAGGTTTAACATCAGAAGCGGCACCAATGTTAGCACTGAATAGGGGATCATGGAGGAATGCTCCAGACTGAACGCTGAAAGGCATAATCAGTCTTAAATGATAATGATGATTTATTTATTTACGTGTTTACTTCACCCGGCAATATATATTGACGGCAACAGATTTCCAAAGTCAGGAAGGAGTTGGGCGACATAAACTAAAGTCGGTAGGCATGTTTCTATATCTGAAAAAAGACGTCTATTCAAATTTCGCGACTACCGCTTAAGAGTGGTGCAAGTAGCCCCACTGTGAGGATGCAAACCAGGTTTGATTTAAATACACGTTGTAACGATGGTGAACATTAGTTACCTTTGAGATTCGAAGTGGTGAGATGATGTTAGTGTAGAATGCCTTTAAGACAACAAAGACTCCATTATCGGCACCTCAATGAGTTGCAACGAGGTCATGAAATAGGGCTACGAGAAGCTGGATGTTCCTTCTGCGATACTGCAGAAAGTCTTGGCAGGAATGCAGCCCTAGAACTTAGAACTACTTAAACCTAACTCACCTAAGGACATCACACACATCCATGCCCGAGGCAGGATTCGAACCTGAGACCGTAGCGCTCGCGCGCGTCCAGACTGTAGCACCTAGAACCGCTCGGCCACCCCGGCCGGCTTCGAGACAGGTACACTGATTCCTATTGTATTATTCCTCCTATTACCTTAAACAATTCATGTAAGATTACACCTCTTAATCAGTAGATTATGACAGGACTTTAAATTTTTAAATTCGGTCAATGACTACACGAAATATCGAAAGGTCTAATTTTAGTTGGCACTGGGTCTTTAGATAGGCCACCTGCAGCTGATGCCCCTTTCCGGTTGGTCGCTTTGTGATGCAGACTGATGTTCAAACCGTCGTCATTACTGCAACATCGCGTGAAATGAGTGGAGCAATAAATAACAACACACAGACAGATAAACAGTTAGAATTAAGACTTCGAAAACTGGTTGATCCTTTAAAACGCGGGACTAAGCGGAATGGTGTGGAAACACCCCGTTTAGCTTTTGTCGATAATTCACACATCAAAAAAATGTTCTGCGTCACCCCGGTTCCCAGAACTCCTGAGGACAGACGTTGAGTGTGGATGTTACATCACAGACACAGTCCCTTTGACTGTTCAGAGATGTCACTAAACCCACCAATAGATGTAAACAACCGTGCATGAGCAGCGTCTATTAGACGGATGAGGTCCGACAGCCGATTAGTTCCAGTCATCCCACCAGGAAGGAGGTACGTGGCTCGTGTTGTCTGTAGTTCAACCTTGCCTAGACGGTCAATACCGCGGTTCGATCGAGTCCGCATTGTTACCTTGTGCCAGGAAGGGCTCTCAACAAGGGAAGTGTCTGGGCGTCTCTGAGTGGACCAAAGCGATGTTGTTCGGACATGGAGGAGATACAGAGAGACAGGAAACGTCGACGACATGCCTCGTTCAGACCGCCCATGGGCTATTACTGCAGTGGATGACCGCTGCCTACAGATCATGGCTAGGAGGAACCCTCAGCAACGCCACCACGTTGAATAATGCTTCGTGCAACCACAGGACGTCGTCTTACGACTTCAGCTGTGCACAATAGGCTGCAGAATGCGCAACTACATTCCCGACGTCCATGACGAGGTCCATCTTTGCAAGTGCGACACCATGCAGCGCGGTACAGATGGGCCCAACAACATGGCCAATACACCACTCAGAATTGGTATCGCGTAATCTTCACCGATGAGTGTCGCATATGCCTTCAAGCAGACGGTTGTCAGAGACATGTTTGCTGGCAACACGGTCAGGCTGAACGCCTTTGACACAACGTGGAGGTTCCCTGATGCTTTTGGGTGGCATTATGTGGGGCCAACGTACGCCGCTGGTGGTCATGGAAGACGCGGTAAGGGCTGTACGATACGTGAGTGCCATCCTCCGACACATACCGCAAGCATATCGGCAGCATACTGGCGAGGCATTCGTCTTCATGGACGACAATTCGCGCCCCCATCGCGCACACACATGTAAATGACTTCCTACAGGATAACGACATCGCTCGACTAGAGTGGCCAGCATGTTCTCCAGACATTAACCGTATCGAACATGCCTGGGATGGATTGAAAAGGGCTGTTTATGGACGACGTGACCCACTGACCACTCTGAGGGATCTACGCCGAATCTCCGTTGAGCAGTGGGACAATCTGGACCAACAGTACCTTGATAAACTTGTCGACAATATGCCACGACGAATACAGGCATGCATCAAAGCAAGAGGATGTGATACTGTGTATTGTAGGTATCGTTGTGAACAGCAATATGGATCACCACCTCTGAAGGTCTCGCTGTATCGTAGTACAACATGCAATGTGTGATTTTCATGAGCAATAAAAAGGGTGGAAATGATATTTATGTTGATCTCTGTTTCAGTTTTCTGTACAGGTTCCGGAACTCTCTGAACCGAGGTGATGCAAAACTTTTTTTGACGTGTGTACAATCATAACGACAGAATGTTCTAAAAGACCAACAGAAAAAACCTTCGTCTCAAAAGACCTAGCAGAACAAACTAGATTGCAAACGTATGTGAGAAAAACAGAATGAATGTCATGTATAAAGAACATAGAATCTTATTAAGCACCAGTGACGGAACGGTAAAACGCCTGATTAGTTTAAAATATTTAGGCGAATAGATTACATCCATTGACCTAAATAAAGAAACGTTGAAAGGAAAACCCAGAAAACTGGAAAATTTTTCGAAACCACGCAATACATCCACAACAAGAAGCTATTTGTGATACACACCAACAATCGTCATTGCAACTCTTTCGTAATACCAGTGTGTCTACATGCAGACAGTCTTGTCCTCTCTGAGAGACGTTACTAGGAGAAAGGCAAGAGGCAAAGGTCTTACACGATGTACAGGGACCAAACTATAAAAAGCCGGAGAAGTGCTAGCAGGACGTGCGCTCTGGGGGTCCAGTACATATTTGATTGTGTTTATAGACCAGAATGATAAATCTATCATAGCGCAAAAAAGATAAGTGTGTCCTGGGCAGAGTTAGGGGTGTAAAAGAAGGCAAAGAGCTTTTCGACGTAGCTGACATTTCAATCAAAACAGCTTGGCAGTTCGCAACTTGTTAGCATTAGTACTCATGACATGTAATAGAATGCATCATGTCAAGTAACGAAACAAGATCCTTAATGTCATACTGTATAACATTTCAGATGCTATTCGTCGTCCAACATGGTATTTCATGTCGCGCACTATGACCCAACGCGCAACTCAAGTTTAGAAGGCATGCATCCCCATCATTCCCGGGATCCTTCGTGTTACCGATGCATCCCAACTCTCGAAAAACGGTTCAAATGGCTCTGAGCACTGTGGGACTTAACATCTGAGGTCATCAGTTCCCTAGAACTTAAACCTAATTAACCTAAAGACATCACACACGTCCATGCCCGAGGCATTATTCGAAACTGCGACCGTAGTGGTCTCGCGGTTCCAGACTGACGCGCCTAGAACCGCTCGGCCACCCCTGGCCGGCCGCCACTCTCGGATACTTCCTATTGCAGGTTCGTCCGACTCTCCAGAAGAATATCAATTTATGCCTGTTTGTTCTTACATCATCGTAATACATGTAACATGGGTTGGGTTTGGCGAGAAATAGTCCACTCGGGGGGGGGGGGGGGGGGAATCAATTCCCTCTCCGCCCCCTCTCCCCAACCCCAACAAGAAAACAAAAAATCGTTTTGCGTACACCTCTCCACCTCCCCCTCAGGGAAAAGTCCACTCACAGAAAATTATGCCCTGAAAAAATTTTTTTGGCTGTTACATGGTGTGGACAAAAAGTAGTGGCACCGTGGTTGTATTAGAAACCAGACTATACTGGCAGACGTTCGTCGTGTTACACGCCCTCAGTGCAGTCGCTCTGCGTCTCGGTCAACTTCTCCCACAGAGATGGGAAGCATCGTACGCTCTCAGCTCATTCGCTTCTGGCGATGTCTTGCTGCCACCCTGTCGCATAATTGATCTCTTCTCTTGTGTTGTAGCGTGTGCCACAAAGAGGTTCTTTAATTTTGGCGAACAGATCGTAATAGCACGGACACACATCTTGTGAATATGGTGAATGTTCCAGTATCTACCACCCCTACATATGCAGGAGGTCACCATTACGTCAAGGTAACATGCCCACAGGAGGTTTTTTGTTTCATTGTTTAATTCTTTTCATGTTTACTTATTTTTAATTAAACTATTTTAAAAATTGTATTCCTTTTTGTTAAATTTTTTATTTTTATTTTTATAGTTACACACATTTTAATAATATACCAATGAGCCTGTTCATATAAACATACGAAAAATAGCCATAAATACTAGATACAGTGCACAATGTAACAGCAGACATAAATACAATATCTAAAGAAGTGTTAAGCACTGTGCGACGTTTATGATAATAATGTAGGTAAATAGTTTATATTACGAAGTTAAACTTACGATACGACCGTATCACGTACAGACAGTTACTTAAACGACCCATTGGGAGCTATACATGTTGTTATTATCTCTTACCTTGAAATTCTTCTCATTGTTTATTTCAAGCATGCAATAATAAAGACTGAAAAACTCACGTGATTTATTTTGGTGAGAAATGTTGTAACAACCAATCCGATTTAAGTATCAGAATGAATAGCTGAAATAAGCAGTATAATTGCGAAAAAATATATGCACCATAAGATACCATCAACTTTTGAATCCTGTACGGAAGGTGACGAACTTAACCTTGTTTTGTTCGAAAATAAATTTTGTAGGAGATAGAATAGAAGACTTTGCAGTAAAAATTTTTATACTTGTTGTAAATAAGGTGACGTATTCCCTGACAATTATTTTATAGTAGTTTTCGGATTAGTTTCATTTGCTGCGTGGCTATTGATTAAGCTTTAAATGCCCAGTCAAACAGTCGATCATTTTGTTCCGGGCTGGGCATAATTCTGGTTTGGCACGTGCATTGTTTTGCATGTAAATTTTTTTTAAAGACTTTAAGCCACTGATGAATAAAATCTTTAACGTATAAACAACGAATCAGTAATCAACTGTAATAACCAGTTTCTCTAATTATATGCCAAAACAGATCTTAAAATGAAATGCATTTCTACTAAACACAATTTCATGTGCAAACGCGAGATTTTTCACACGTAGAACGCCAACTACGAAAGATTTAAGATAATGCTTCTTATAATTACCGTAAAATGTACTTTTCGTTATCATCTGTATCAATTTAAACCGTCTTACCCCGAGCGATTAGCGTAAAACCAGATGTTACGTGCATTTTATGAGCAACTTCAGATCGCTATATTGTGACAACGGATAAAACATTCACACAACAACAAGACCACCATTACTTGCTTGTATTTGTCAACCTTCTTACGAAAGATCAACCGATTCAAAAAAGATTGAAACGCAAAAGAAATAATAAAAAAATACGTCTCACATAAAACGTGTTTTTTGTCCGTAGAAGCCGAATGAAGCTGATTTTTGAAAGTGAAATTTTTATTGTAAGAATGCCTTTTTTATTTATTTGATTCAATTTATACCGTTTCCGTGCATTCAGTTCACGTAAGAACAAGATTTACGTCTGCATTTAGCATCGTATCACGATAACGGATAGAGATTATTGGATAAACAAATTTCGTTTTGACTTTTTCCATTTACATACCTTGGTCCAAAGTTTGAAGAGATTCGTACAAATTTAAAACATAGAAGTGGCCCGTTTTAAAAACCTCCAAGAAATACTTTTTTTTTTAACACGAATAATCCGAAGGAAGCAAACGGTTAGAACTTATCTTAGAACAAGGTCCGATACACCTTTGAAACAAATCTGAACTATCTCACTCTAGTGCGGTGCTATTTAACGGTGACAGGTTTTGCACATAAAATCCTAAACTATTTTGACTGTTAGGCATTTCTGAATGCACATGCAAATGGTGCCATTACCTGAGCATTAATTTCAGCCCAATTAAAATCTTATGGAAAAGGGATTGACTAATTCGCACGATTTGCCTGGGCGCGAGGTGCGGTTCGTCATTCAGACTTTTCTTAATATTCTGCGACGTAGCTACAGTGAGACAGATGTTCCAACGGCTATACAAACTGCCGCACGTCCGGGATAAACCAAAAACTTTTCCCCCCAAGCTCGTGGCTCAAACAGGAACCGAGCACCAAGACAGCAAACTGCGAATCTGCTCGCAACATTCTCGCACATATCTGTCGCAGAGCTCTCGCTTGGGAAGCACGAAGGCAATAAGTAGAAACTCACGCCTCGTGCGGGCGGTCGTTATCTTGCTGAAGTGGCTTGCCACGAGGGGCAACAAATCGGAGTGCAAAATATCGCCGACATACCTCTGCGGTGCAGGTACAGATGTGAAAATACAATGGCACCCCAGAACGGTCATCGGGGGAGAATTCAAACCAGGACTCATCACTGGAGACAACTCTGCTCCAGTCAGAGAGATTCCAGGTTCTTCCTCTTAAGTGAATCATCCAGTTTTTCTGAAATTTTCATTTGTTTGTCTGCACGTATACACCACATCTGCCGACTCCCGTCCCATTCGGAAAATTCCTAACGGGGTGCGCCGTTTATTTTATTTTTTGGCTTATAGTGTATCTGATTCACTTTTGTTTGATACTTTGCCTTAAACATAACGAGCCTTATTATTAAATGCAATGTGAAGTTGGGTTGTCATTCCGTAAAATGCTGGATTTCACAGTTTGTCGGTAACATGTATACATACGTATTTTGGGACGGGAGAGGGGGGGAGGGGTTATGTGAAAGACACGGTATGTGCCTCCCCTTCCAACACTTTGATGGAACCGTTACGCCTCAGTTGCTCCAGTAAACCAGTTTAACTGATGTCAGGGCGTTTGTCAAACACTCGGTGCCTCCACACTGAACACGTGAATCGTCAAAGAAAATTCAGCTAGTAAATGTAATTACAGAAATGACCGAGATGATGCTTGAGCATGCTTGTGAAACGTACATCTTTATAAAAATGGTTGTTTTGAAAATAATAACTACGTAGTCCTGTGTGCAGGCTGCGTTAAAACTGATCACCAGTATCTAACTGCGTTCACGTCGAACATACGCCTGCGGAATCACATGGACCGGTATTAAACACCCCGTGTTATACGGGCGCAAAAAGTTTACCATTTCAGTGGCTGAGCAACTCTCAGTGGGAAACAACGCTCGGGTCTTCCACTGAACGCAAAATTAACGGAATATTATGTACTAATGACAGCTGGCGTTCCATTTGAATTTATAATTCTTCTCGCAGCAGATAATTGGCAATTATTCGAAATAACCGTAAACTAATAGTATGCATCTGATATTTCCTGATTAACGTTTTCATGTGAAAATAATATTACACTTCTATGACCAATAACGATTCACTTTTAATTCCCAGTCGTGCTATGTTTTAGGATACCACATCTCAGACGGTAAAAATAGAACCCTTGAATGATCGCTTAGCTGTCCATCTGCGTGACCGTCATTCTGTTCAACTGTTAAGAACCTTTTTTCTCGGGAACGGATAGATACACGTTCTTGAAATTTATATCACAAGGTAAGGCCTGCTCTCCCTTGAGGATGTAAAAAAAGTTGTGCTTCTAAGTCTGTGCAATGAAAAGATGGTCATTTATGTCACATATATTGATACTTTAAAATTCGCTCATCAAAACCTATAGGATACTTCCGTTGACCTAGAATCATGACATTTGGCAGGAATCAACATTTTACGCTAGAAGTACACGAAAAAAAAATGCAAAAATTTTTAATTTTGGTCTGTTAAGACCTCTTTATCTCTGCAATCAGTTCGCGTATAGAGTTCAAATGTATGTCTCATATTAAGGGATATGTCCCCTTGGCGGCGGAAAACATTAAAGCTTCTAAGTCAGTGCATTCAAAAGATACGGCCACTTATGTCACATACTGTGACGGTCGTAATCTCACTCATCAAAACGTATAGTATATTATCCGTAGACCTAGAATCATGGAATTTGGCAAAAATCAAGGTTTCACATAAAAAGTAAAGGGAAAAATCAGAAAATTCTTATATTGTAATTATATGACACAAAAAATGATTTGTCGTTTGAACTTAAATTGCTTTCATCGTCCGTCAAAAGCTTAATATAAAAATATTGCTGCATGCATATCTGAGTTGCAGTCGTGTCTTAGTAAATAAATAAAAAAAGGTTTTATTAATCTTTCTACGTGTATAAATTGAAGTCCTTTGCTCGCTTATTTTGTGTGTATGGATAGTCTCAGGAGCCACTGTACAGATTCTGATAGTCTTGCATTTCCCGTGACCAACCTCTATGACAGACAAAAATCATCTAAGTTCCCGATTCCCGGGACGTATGAACTACCCGTAACTGTATAATTCTAGATTCATAGTTCGGAGCCAGCTCCTGAAACTGTGCCAGCAGGGTTTTACGGGACGGTTTTCGTCTGTCTTCAGTTGTCTACCAGTTCTAGTTTTTCTACGTAGTGGTTACACTCTCCCGTGAGTCAAACAAACGTGAAAGAATTCTTGCCATGTTTCTTCGTATACGTTCCGTGTTCCCTGTTATGACCGTCTGCTTGCGGTTCCACACACTTCAGACACGTTCTAGGACGGTTAAGTAGTTGCGTCTCTGCAAGATGGTGGTCTCTGGATTAAAGTTAGTAGCAGAATGCATTACTGGTACAGCTGATGTCTTATTTAGAAAATGTCTTTTTCTAGGTACAAGCACACGTCAATGCGTTTCTGTTCATTTGTCTCGTTTGTGGACAGCTGATCACTAGGCCCAAAACGATGCCAATCCACAAAAACAGTCGTCTCTTTTACTAAACATTACGAGCGATGATGGACACACAGTGTGGTTACCAAATGAAGAGAGCGCTTACGTGAATAATTCTTCTTATGATCGCTTAATGTTCGCTTTGACACCCCAGTAAATACGCAAGTTCCTAATGTTTGACCTCGCTCTTGCCACAGCGTTATGCGCGCCCTCATACGGACGGGGAAACACGCCAGTGGTTTCAGAATCTGCTGTCGCATCCTGCAGCTGCACAGTCCTAACCTACATCGAAGTTATTTTCCACCTGCTTTGTTGGCTGATGGAGCAGGTTTGAGTCACATGACGAGGTCTGGAGACGGTGCCACAGGTGAGGAGAACCGTGCTTCCTGCACGATGGCGTTACGAAGCTTCTCGAGAGATCAAATGATGGACCAAGTGCACAGAGGATGGAGATTTTGTAGAGGAATGACGTTACTCGGAAACAATTTTCTCAATAAAAAAGTTTCTTTTCCAAAATATTTACCTTTTGTCTTGCCTGAGAATTAATCATACTACAAAGAGGAGAAACGCAGTCTGTTGCCAGACAGTGCACAATAGCGGACATCGGATGGAGCAAAATTTTCTGGCTAACACAACCGGAAACACACGCTCATGGAGCTACGGCCATCAAAACCACATCAGATCCGTGACCAGCGCACGGTATTGTACCGCACTTAAAATTAACTGCCCCAGTGGAAACATTTTATGATAAAGAGCACAGTTAGTTATTAGACCGACTGAAGGCAACGGTTCCAGTTGAATAGCTAAGGCCAGGCCAGCTTTAAACTCCTTCGTGTGCGTGAATCCTCTGTGACGTTGTCGTCGTCGTCGTCATTTCCCCCTTGCCCTGGCTTCAGCTCGCGTTCGGGTATTTATGGTACTTCCACACTTTCCCCCGTCTTACCATCATTCTTGTTTTACAGCTCTTTCGCTCCAGTCCAGATTCTTTCTTCTGGTCTCAATCGAGTCAATTCATCTTGCTCTGAGTCACCCTCTTGCCATCAAACTTGACCTCCATCATTCCTTTTGGTATTCTCCCATTTATAGGTTCTGTCATTCAACTTCTCTGCTTCAATTTCCTTCCTAATATCTTCATTTCTCGTCCTCTCTCATCTTAATTCCCTTCAAATGCTGCTTGTCAATTTCATTTCACTGACTTCGATTCTGCTACCCTCTATTCTTCTCTTTGTATAGGTCTCCCATGCACTGTCAACATGGCTGAAAACCAAGTCTTCCTTACACCTCCATTGCCACCTCCATTCCCCAGACGACCCATCATATGAAATTACGTTGTGAGGTCTTATTTCAGCTCAGGCGTTCTAAATGGACATTCGTGAGCTCTCTTTCTGAAGGACATTCTGCCGGTTCTTTTAGAAGAGGTACCACTGGGTATTCGACAGTGCATGTGGCTACAACACGACAGCTGTCCAGCTGACTCACCCCGTGTTGCAAATCAAATACCGAATGAGTACTTTCGTGAACGATAGATAGGACGAAATTATGTTGTCAAATGGCCTTTGAAGTCTCCCGATTTCACTCCTCTCACTTTCCTTCTTTGGGGAGCACTCAACGGTGCAGTCTATGATGAAGCCACAACTATGCCAAACGATGTGTGTCGTCGAATGACGTGTGCATACTCGTCCATAACATCCACTGTAATTATATCGGTTCATCGTTCCTTCGTACGGCGATCCCAAATGTGCCTTTCAGTCCATGATCAAAGGTTTGAACACATGCTTAAATAAAGGATAAAGTTATATATTTTGGAAGAAAAAACTTATGCTGCGTGATTTCGGTGGTTATCAAATTAATGCCAATGAATTGTTTATTTCAGGAATGAAATTTTCACTCTACAGCGGAGTGTGCGCTGATATGAAACTGTGAGGACGGGGCGTGAGTCGTGCTTGGGTAGCTCAGTTGGTAGAACACTTGCCCTCAAAAGGCAAAGGTCCCGAGGTCGAGTCTCGGTCCGGCACACAGTTTTAACCAATTGTTTATTTCGTTTACGTGCGTAAGAAAGCGCACTGGAGTGTCAAATAATTCTACAATATTGAACGTAGCTGCTATCAACGTCATTATGCGCTTACGTTCAGCATGGAACGACGTTTATTTAAGTAAAATATTTATTCTTCGTTGTACAGATGGTCACTAAAGTATTTTTAATATAATGTTTAGTTCAAAGAATGTGTCTCATGTGATATAATTTAGAGCCGTGCAGGCAGAGACAGTTGTCCAAAAGCATATATTTTACCTTCAGCTCACATAAATCTGGGAGGATATGCAAATGTGAAATAGTTTTCCTAAGCCCTTTGTGATACGCTAGATTCTAGCCTATGTACGCTAGATTCTAGCCTGTGTCATATTTCCATGTAAAACATTTGTAGGTGAACCTGCATCTAGGTTCAAGGGGAAATGAAGTTTTATTCTCGTAGCGCAACCCTACCTTACGGTATAAAACTACGCAGCCTTGCAGAGTTTTGCAATTCCCTTTCTGGCCACTGTGCTCTCACATTCTAGGACATTTGTCGAATTTTTTACGACGCGTTTCAACGTCAACATTAACAAACGCTATATCATTCTAATCATCCTCTCAAGAGGTATGGAAAGTAGCTACGAAAAGCTTGCCCTTCCATTTGAAGAAACGTACTTGCTTCAATATCTCAGTTGACACCAGCTCTAAAAACATTAACCAAACATTTTCCGAAAACCGCGTTTCAACATGTGTATCCGTTCACGAAATAAAAGGGATTTTACGTCTTACGCGACTCACCCTGTATAATATGAGACTACACATATTTTCCATCCGTCTGTCGGTTCCACTGTTACGACCTCTTGTTCTGTTGAATAGGTTGGCGTACCAAATTCAGATATTATTGTCATATATTAAGCACTATGGTTCCTTGCCGGTGTAAAATCATTGAGATTTTCGATTTCCAGGATGGACGAAAAGTTGACGCGGAACCTTCAGTGCGCGAGTCCCTCTTGGACTGAGCCGATTTTTTTTATTCATTTGCTTGGCTTTAAACCGTTGCCCGCATTCTGTTCGCGTAAGAAATAATTACGAATTTACGTGCTACATTTAGCTCAACTTCAGACCATCGTATCTCAACGACGGATAAACGTTTCTGTACAAAAAACTGGTTTCGCTTCATCTACTTATCTACCACAGTGTAAAGTCTGAGCGTGTACGTACAGGTTTAGACTACGTGTTAAAGTGGCGGGCTTCCACAACCTTCAACGACTCGTCTTTTTTCGCACGTAAAATCCCAACGGTGCTCATACGACTCGTGCCATTAGCTGAGCATCACTTTCACCCCAATTAAAATTTTTTGACGAACGAATTCATCGATTCGCACTATTTTCCTGGATGCCTTCACCGGTCTCTCGTTGAAACCCTGCTTCATGTGCTGCAACGTAGCTGCAGTAAGACAGGTGTCCGAGTGGTTATACAAATGGCCGCTGGTGCGAGCTGAACCATAAGCTTTTCACCTCGTGGTCGTGGCTCGGATAGGAACCGAGCGCCCAGACACCTCTCTCTCTCTCTCTCTCTCTCTCTCTCTCTCTCTCTCTCTCTCTCTCTCTCCTCCCCCCCTCCACCTCTCCCCCTTCCTACTAACAGCGACTGCGTGCGGTCTCTTCCGACATATTTGCTGCAGCGCTTCCGCGTTGAACGATAAATGTGAATAACGAAAATGAAGCTAAATGCACAGCACGCAGGATGTTGCTACCGTAATGCACAGTCCCCGTGTACCTGTCGGAGTGAGGTCAGCAGCTCGTGGAACGAATATATCCGGAATTTATTGTGGCACGGCACAGCGAGCGAAAATTCGGTAAAGGTGCGTTAACAGGTAGCGTGCGATTGGCCGATTCGTGCCGTTTGCTGCTCGATAACGCGTCGTACGTCACGCAGGCGATACGTCGGCTTCTGGCCACACACAGGGTGGCCACCCAAACAACTGCCGCGGATTCACAATTCACAGTGGCGGCAGCGATAACCGCAGGCTATGATTGGGGGAGGGGGGGGGGGGGATCAGGCCTGTGAGGTTTATGGCGGGCGGCGGACGTCCGTATGTCCGGTATCGACTGTCAAAACACACACACACACACATACCTCAGACTGCAGTCAGCACGCACAGTTCGGCCTCATAACACTCGCTGGCGCTCACACCCGCAGTTCATCGCCACTGTACTGTCCGGACCAGACACAAATGTTTACGGCTGGCAACACACAATGCCGCCTCGGTACACTCACTTTCAGAATAATCTGAACCACATATCTGACTGCGATCTTCAACCTTGAGGTCCATTTGACACTGTTAGCCACCCGAGCTGCTCTCACCTGTGAGAGGAGCTGCTGTCACAGAGGAAACCAGACGATTCTGGGAAACTTACAGTTGTAAACATGGCTGGTACTCAACATCCGTATAAATTTTCAAACATAGGAATTATAAAGATGGTTCAAATGGCTCTGAGCACTATGGGACTTAACATCTATGGCTATCAGTCCCCTAGAAAGTAGAACTACTTAAAATTATCTAACCGAAGGACAGCACACAACACCCAGTCATCACAAGGCAGAAAAAATCCCTGACCCCGCTGGGAATCGAACCCGGGAACCCGGGCGTGGGAAGCGAGAACGCTACCGCACGACCACGAGCTGCGAATTATAAAGCCAACCAGTTTTCAAATAACTGTTTTGTACAATTCACCTATATTTCGAAACATACTAACGCTGTTTTCACCAGGATGAAATTTTGAGAAAACCTATAAAATGACACATGGACAATTAGGTATGACAAACACATTTACTACTCAAGAGCCAAACAAAATGGTACAGCTGCCTAAAGGCCGCCGCGAGCATGCAGAAATGCTGCAACACTAAGAGGCATGGAGTCGAATAATGTCTGAAGTAGAGCTGGAGAGAATTGACACCATGAATCCTACAAGGCTGTCCTTAAATCCGTAAGAGTACGAGGGGGTGGAGATCTCTTCTGAACAGCACGCTGGAAGGCATCCTAGGTATGCTCAATAATGTTCATGTCTGGGGAGTTTGGTGGGGGCGGAAGAGTTTAAATACAAAAGAGTGTTCCAAAAGCCACTCTGTAGCAATTCTGGCGTGTGGGGTGTTGCGTTGCCCTCCTGTAACTGCCCAAGTCCGTTGGCATGTACAATGGACATGAATGGATGTGGGTCCTTACGTACGTGTACCGTGATAGGGACGTACCTAGACGTATCAGGTGTCCCATATCACTCCAACTGCACACGCCCCACACCGTTACAGAGCCTCCACCGGCTTGAACAGTGGCCTTCTCACCTGCTCCGTCCATGGACTCATGAGGTTGTTTCCATAGCCGTATACGTCCATCCGCTCGATACAATTTGAAACGAGAGTCGTCCGACGAGGCAACATGCCTGCAGTCATCAACAGTCGGATGTCACTGTTGACATTCCCAGGCGAGGCTTAAAGCTTTGTGTCGTGCTCTGGAAGCCTGTGTCAATGATGTCTCGTCAAATAGTTCGCGCGCGCATACTGGTTGATGGTCCAGCACTGAAATCTGTAGACATTTGCGGGAGGGTTGCACTTCTGTCACGTTGAACGATTCTCTTCAGTCGTCGTTGGTCCCGTTCTTGCAGGATCTTTTCCCGGTCGCAACAATGTCGGAGATTTGATGTTTAACGGATTCCTGATATTCACACTTCATCGCTACATCGGAGATGCTGTGTCCCATCGCTGGTGCGCGCACCACAACACCACGTTCAAATTCATTTAAATCTTGATAACCTGCAATTGTAGCAGCAATGACCGATCTAACAACTGCGCCGGACGCGTAACGTGTTATACAGGCGTTGCCGACCGCAGCGCTGTATTCTGTTTACATATCTCTGTATTTGAATACGCACGCCTATACCAGTTTCTTTGGCGTTTCAGTGTATTATATCACCATGGAAACATCATTGATGGTTACACAATGTTTCTGTGTATATAGTGTCTGGATGTTCACAATACATTGTCCTTCAGACACGTATGCTCGCACTACACATTTCAGGTAAATTTCTACAGGCATTAGCTAAACCCAAACCCATCCAGGCCCACCAAAGTTGACAGTTATCAGCTTCACGCGGTCGTCCGCTTTATGGAAGATGCCACGCTGATCACACTCACCTCATCGTTGACAACATTACGCACACCGTTAAACATTCCTCGGTACGCATGTTCGACTCCATGGGCTCACACTCAGTTCTACCATCCTGCGTCCGACAGACTTGCGACTTATCTATTCTATAACTATTAAACTACCCCGCGAAAATATTTTATTAAAGGGATTGAAAATGAAATTAATTCTGCTTGTCAATTGCTAAGCAACAGAGGCATCCTGGACAGGAATACGTGGTGGTCTAGCGGTTCTAGGCGCGCAGTCCGGAACCGCGCGAGTGCTACGGTCGCACGTTCGAATCCTGCCTCGGGCATGGGTGTGTGTGATGTCCTTAGGTTTGTTAGGTTTAAGTAGTTCTAAGTTCTAGGGGACTGATGACCACAGCAGTTGAGTCCCATAGTGCTCAGAGCCATTTTTGACAGGAATAATCACAGTCAGTGATGGACGATATGAAACACAGCAAATACGTAGTAGAGATGGAGTGATATAAGAGGGTTGGAACTTTAATATTGGCATTTATTTATTTACAGCTCGTACAAAATAGTTACGTGTTTCAAAATTTTACTGACCTTCAGAGTAGTCACCAGTATTGTGTATAACCTGTTGCCAGCGATGTGATACTCTCAGCAGTGCCAGATGTGTTGACAGTTCGAGCGAGGCGTTCTATTGCCCGACGAATCTGTAGTAGTTCTGAAGCGAATGCTGTGAAGTGCTTCCTTCAGTTTAGAAATCGAGTTGAACTCACGAGGGTTTAAGTCAGGGGAGTGCAGTAGGTGGTATAGCACATAGCAGCGCCATGAGTCAAACAAATCAGTAACAGCTTGCACTGTTTGTGCTTGAGCATTGTCCTGCAAAATGATGGTGAGGTCTTGCAGAAAGTGTAATCACTTGTCTTCAACAGAACCTATGACCAGCTTAGAGGTGCCTGCTATACAAGTTTTCCTAGAGCCGACCGGTGTGCTGGCGAAGGTGTAAACCGGCACGCTAGACTCTAAGGCACATTCCTTCTTCTGTTTCTGTAATAGGTCACTAGATTGATATAGTGGTGAAAAAGCATCATACGTTGCTAGGTACATTATATTCCAAATAAAACACTCTCGCTTACTATTGAAGAGAGATTTACTATTTTTTGGTTAAAAAATCGATTTTTTTAAAAAATTGCATTTTTGGATCCATAAAATTGTTTAGAATCCACCCCTGAAACGGTTTGTCAGAATACGGAACGGAAATGTTTGTTATTCGCGGTTGAACAAAAAAAAATGCAAATCGGCCTTTTTCACGCACCAGTTTTTTTCTTTCGGAGGACTAGTTATTGTATGGGTGCTTGGGAGGAAACACATAAAATCCAAATGAAAGTCTGAACGCGTGTGTTTGGACGTTAGCCCCCAAGCATTTGCATTTTGGTGCGACGAGTGTAAAGATTGCGACTTTCCTGGCAGTGAGCAGCTTCAGCGAAGGGTATTCAGAAGTTCAGAAGACCGTGACAACGCTGGACGTCACCCTGGGATTCTATTCGACGCAGTTCGCCAAGCATTCGGACGACCACCGGGTTCAAGTGGCCGAAGACCGTTTGTCACCGGCCGTACGAGCGGCTCTGGAGCAGCGCAGGATGGCCCATGGCCCAGGTCGAGCGGAACGCCCTCTATGAGGAAGGGGAAGGACTAATTTATGGTCCCGGAATAGCAGATTGAACGTAAGTTGCATAATATTGCATTTTTATGTCATCAAAACTTCAAACGCGTTTTTTTTTTTTTTTTTTTTTTTTTTTTTTTTTTTTTTTTTTTTTTTACAGCGCGGTATGTAAACTTCAAATCTCGTGAACAGATTGGCATGATTCTTTGTTTCCGACGAGGCTAATTAAATTGTCTAGGAGTTGTATCACTTTTATTCCGATCCATTAACTATAAATATTTTTACTTCGCCGACGAAGTCGAAATATCGATGAAAAAACCCTATTTTTTTGCAAATGGCTGCAATTTGGTTTCCTATAAGTGAGGTACAACTACTAAAGAATCTTATATACTTTGCTAACGTCAACTCAATTCTGATTACAGACGAGCCGGCTGACCTGTGACATACCGCGTGTCGAGATCTACATCGAAATTTTGTTTCTTTCCGACGGCACTTCCGCCTTCACTCTTCGACATTTCCGGTCGAAAAAATTCCAGTTTGTAGAGAAAATATCAGTAAACATTTGACCAAATTTGACATTGATATCTATAACCCATCCAGAGAAAAAAATTCTGAAAGAAGATGCTTTTTTCTGGCCAAAGACAGTAAACCTCCCCTCTCGCTGTAATGTATCAGCACACGGAGTATTCTCGATGCGGCTCCATTGCTGACAGTATTCACAAAGCTGTGCAGCGGAAGATCTTTCGGCAGACGTTGAAGCAAAACGCTGTATTTTCGGAAGTTCACTGGAAGCTGCAGCGTAAAATTGTAATTCGAATTGGTGCTGAGGCTCAGCGCTCGGCTATATCGGAAATACGGCCGGCCCGCCGGTACACGGGAGTCACTGCTGCCCGCTTTTATTCGCCGACCGGACACCTGCTGCGGTCACAATTCCCTCCGCCCTCGCGGCGTTGTTTCCGCAGGAAGCTCTCCGGACAATATTGCCGCACTGCTGGCCGTGGTAATTCCGCTGTTAATTTGCTGGGGCCAGCTTCGCCGTATAAATTTGCATCATAAAACGGCGGTCAGGTTCATTTGACTGTCCATCCATTCCATTCCTTTTTTTTGTCAACAGCGGAAAACTCTGCATTCGGTTTCGCAGCCAACAGCAGTGTGTAACTCGGCGCCTATACCTACACTATAAGGGTCGGTCACCGAACTCGTCTCCGCAATGCCTTTCCGTTGCCTTTCCATTTATCACCTATCAATATATAGTTCGACCACAATTTAAAAAGAACAGGATTTCTGCACTAGACACAGTGTTTGTGAAATTACAAATGCGTCTAAGGAAAAGCAGTCGACAGAATTGCGGATCAAAGTGAGTGTTAACAAATGTCAAGATAGTCTTGTACTAGATTAAAGAAAAAAATTACAACCACCTCTGCAGTTATTCAACTATACATACCATACGCACACCCTGGGAAATCTTGTTGGAGTTGAACAGGTACGCTGGATGAAGTAATTAGTGCGTTGTGTGTATCTGAGAGAAGACGGAATTAGGACAAGACAGCAGAGAGTGAAAGACATCAATAAATCCGTAGGCAGACGAATCTGAAAAAAATTATTATTTAAATAAAAACCTTTTTGATATAATACGTTTTTAGAAACGGAGTAAAACGTCGAAAACAGTTTCTCCTGTCCGTATAAAGATTTTTCATTTCATACAGACAGTCCGAAAATATGTGCCTGTGGATTTTTAACAATTATAATTGTACTGATTAAAATTATTCTGGGTATTATGGCGCGTCATTGCTAAAAACTATCAACAATAATAAACTAAAACCGACGTTTCGGCCGAATTGCAACGGCCTTCCTCAGGTCACGACTGTTACTGCTATAGCTGTGGTTGCTGCTTGTGGAGTGCGTACTGTAAGACCTTCGGTACACACACCATCAGATTATTTGACTTGTCGGTCTAACGAAGTAGGCGAGTGTCAGCAATATGTCTCGTGGTCTTATCGTGGCGTGTTTATCTTCTGCCTTTAGGTCAGACGATAGAAATGCCTCTTGCACGCTTAGAGTAGCAGGTTGACGGTGTCCAACTTTAAACAGAAGTTGATTAATTTTCACACACATTTATTAAAATAATAACAAGCATAAAAATAACTTAATTTGGTTCTGGGTGCTATTTACAATTGACAATCTGAAGTTCCTTTGGTTTTGGTATGTTAATCTTATTCTCACATATCTCCGATACTTGACAAAGTGTCTATACATTTCTCTTCATGGCTATGTACAGGAATATGGTAATCTTATTAGGCGCAGACTGAAACTTGACTATAGACTGGTACAGACTAATGCAGACTGACTAATCGGAGGTCTGTACAATCCTTATAATACCTCACGCGTTCATGTATCATTGCGCGAGTGTGATTCGTGAGGAGAAAAGGTTCTACGTTATCAGCTATCTCATTGGCTGCGTTACATATTAATACGCTGATCGGCGGAAGCAGAATTTGGTCCGTCTTTATGGCAGTGCCATCTCGTAGTGCAGAGACAGACGAGCGCTGCGCCTGCGCTCTTGTGCTTAGCGGGGCGCGCTCTAGTGGGAAAGTTGTGTACGCGCTGACTACGCGGAACTATGTACACAACACTGCTATTGTTGTGGTCTTCAATCGTAAGACTCGTTTCACGCAGGTCTCTATGCTACTCTGTGAAGCGAAAGCCTCAGAATGAGTCTTACTAAGCGATCCCTCCTTCTAATCAGGTTGCGCCACATATTCCTCCCCAAGTTCCGTCCACTACCTTCTCATTAGTTATGTGGTCAACCCACCTAGGTTTCAGCATTCTTCTGCAGCACACATTTCAGTAGCTCTTGTTCTCTTCTGTCTGTTTCACTTCCGTACATGGCTACAGTCCACATATATACTTTCAGAAAAGTTTTCGCAATACTCAGGTCTATATTCGATGTTAACAAATTCCTCTTCTTCAAAAACACTTTTGTTACCATTGCCAGTCTACACTTTATATCCTCTCCACTTTGGGTATCATCAGTTATTTTGCTGCCCTAATAACAAAAACTCATTTACTACCTTACGTGTCTCGTTTGCTAATCTAATTCCCTCAACTTCACCTGATTTAATTTAACTTTATTCGTATATTCATTTTGTTGATGTTCATCTTATATCCTCCATTCAAGACGACTGCCCATTCCGTCTAACTGCTCCTTTCGTGCCCCTCGACTCATAACTGCCGCCCGTTTTCTGCATTTTACTCCTGGTACCTTCAGAATTTCAAAGAGAGTATTTCATTTGATATTATCAAAACCTTTCTCTAAGTCTACAAACACTATAAATGTAGATTAGCCTTTCTTTAACGTGCCTTCTAAGATAAGTCGTAGGATCAGTATTGCCTCGGATATTCCTACATTTCTCCGGAACCGAAACTGAAACCGGTGTAGCGAGGAAACGCGTTTACCTACGACATTGATTCTGGCGCTATTGTGAAGATATTGCGAAGCAGCACTAATACCCTAAGTGAGATAATAAAAAAATTCTCCGGAATGTAACTAAAAATCAGTATTAAATTGAAAATTGCAAAATAATGAAAGATTTCGTCTAACATAACCCGTAAGTACGCTCGGACTGATAGAAAACACAAGCCAGACGAAACCCGGTTTCGAAATGGGTCCAAGGAGCGTAAAAAGTTCAGAGCCGAGGAATACGAGAGCTGCAGCGGCGTCGAGAAGGAAATGAGGAAACGGCCCAAAGCGATCACGTACCCCACTTGCCCACTTGCGCCCCACACCTGCGGTTTACCTGTCCTTAAGCATTGTATTAGTCTGTGTTACCACTGTATTAAAGAGATTGATAATTAAATTACATACAAGTAAGAAACACTTGGTGTGGCTTTACACCAACGATTTCATGAACAATGTAACGCGCGGACCCGATCTGCACACACAGACTTTTTTTCTTTCAAGCAACTATTTGGTCAACGTGACGGCGAAACTTTCTCTAAATCTGAGGACATTTCGCGGACCTCCTTCTCCAGAGGAAAAATCGAGCTCAGAGGTTTAAACAAGATCAATACACCCACAGAAGTTGTGCATTCATAGTCCTATAATTTTACTATAGTGCGTGCTGTTTAATGTAGAGAGTGCTGCCAACATTTTAGGGGAGGAGTCTGTTGTTGTTATAAATATAGCCAGACAACTGGGATTTGACATGTTTCCTGGTCTGTGCGACCTAAGACTACAACACGGACACGGGGTCAGTGCCGAGATAGAGAGAGGATGTTTATGCGTCGTTTGATTGCAAACCCTTCTTGGGGGGCGTAAATTACTTGCAGGTTCGCCTGCAGTGCGCCCGCCAAAGCCCCACTGCCATAAACTCATCCCCCTTTATTACTTCCCACAAAAGCCGTAACTCACCAACGCACGTGACCCCACCATCCGTCTTCCCAACTTTGAGCAGGGCCTTCTCATTACACACGCCGTTTGCAGTGTTCTACCAGATACTACGAGGCCATTACCGGTTCCACTCTAGAACGTAAATTAATTTCTTTCCTGAGACGTTCTCTCCCTCTCGTTTCTCCATAGGTAGTTCGTCGCTATCATTTTAGACTTCCTGGGTCAGCACTCCTCTGGAAATTTCGAAGCGATTCGCCACAAATTCCTCTTTCGTGCCAACGTCTTCGTCTCACAGTAGCACCTGCACTCTATTATTTGTTGTCTGTGTTTCAGTCTCTGTCACCTTTTACAGTTTCTACCCTCTCCTGCTCCCTCTAGTACCATGGAAGTTATTCCCTGATTTCTTAACACATGACCTATCATCCTTGTCAGTGTTTTCCATATGCTCCTTTCTTCGTCGATTCCGCCAAGGGCCTCCTCATTCCTCACTTTATCAATCCACCTAATTTTCAAAATCCTTCTGTAGCCACACATCTGGAACGTTTTGATTCTCTTCTGCCCCACCTTCCCTGTGGTCCAGGATTTCGTCTCTCATAATGCTGTGATCCAGATGTATGTTCTCAGACATTTACTCCTCAACTTAAGGCCTGTTTTGGGCACTGTTATATTGCTTTCCCTGTGACGATCAGCTTCCGATTCACTCCTTGCTTCATCTGTCATTTTGGCTCCAAGACAGCAGAATTCCTTCACTCCATTCGCTTCGTGGTCATCACTTTTGACATGAAGTTTATGATCAACGTCATTTCTGCAACCTCTATGTACTTTCGCCTTACTTTGGTTTACCCCTGATATATATATACTGTACTTAACGAACTGTACTTTCCATTCGACTGGTACTACAATAGTTCTTCACTTTCACTGAGGATGGTAATATTATCAGCGAATCTTATCATTGATATACGTTCACCTGAAGAGTGCGTCCTTGTCTTTCGCTGTTTTTAACCAGAGTCCTCTTGTTTTGGTCTTCCATTCGTATTGTCCCTTCTTGGTTCTAACATATAACGTATATTACTGTTTTTTCCCAGTAGCGTATACCTATTTTCCTGTGAATTTCAGGTACGTTGGACCATCTTACGATGTCAGACGCTTTTTTACGTCGACGAACACAATGGAAGTGTTTTGATTTTTCTTATGTCTTCCCTCCAACATCCAGTGCAACATCATGACTTAACTTACTCACACTTCAACGTAAGCGTTCTGATATTTACGAGAATCTTGCCTATTTTTAATGGAAGTCCCTGGATACAGAATGAAGCCCACATGTTTTCGATAGTGTATCGCTTGGCTTTCGTGTTTTCAGGTAGGAAATAAGAGGAACTGGTAGTCAGCTTTGTCCAGGACATTGGGCGTTGACTTTTTTTTAACCCGTACATTTCAGTGAATTCTGTACACTTTTAAATTATTTGTCTGCCTGAAATTGAAAAGTCTTTACAAGAAACATCTTGCAAAGGAGAGAAAGTATTCCTACCGTCAGAAATAGTCATTGTATTTCATGTTTCAGCAAGTATACAACGGCAGCGGCCCACGTTAGGAAGTTAAGCTCTACATTATGTGTCTGTTTATGAAGCTATTGCAGCGTGGCAATCAAGTTGATTACTGGTGTCCGTTTTGTTCCCCAAAATTGTTTTTAAAGTAAAACAATGAAATATTTAAATTGTCTTGTATGAAACGGAAACAAGCTGCCTCTCTTGAGCTGACAGTTTCAAAGATACGCCGTCGTTACGAAAATGGAGCGACTCATATAATTTTTGACTTTTAGTTAAAAATACCGCGTCCTACTAGCCAGACGATTGTAAGTTATTTTTGCTCAAAATTTACGGCTTTTTGTCTATTTTTATACGTACCTACTCTATTTTAAACTGTAGGAACTATTAGGTGGGTGTATAACTTCGTAGCATGTTTGTTTTACATGATGGTATTTCGGTTGCTTTGAGTTTATTTATCTGTCATTTTTTGTAGTTCACTGTTGCTGTTTGCTTTTACGTACTGTCGTTTTGTCACTGGGAGTTAGTGAGTGGGGCTGTGAACGCTTCAAAGTGGAAGGTCAAGTGAATAAATCTGAACTCTTCCGACGCATTATTCTTTCTGAGTTCAGTAGAGTGCCGACAGCACCGGAGCCAGCCAAAAGCGCTTGCGTCCTGTATGGGGATAGCGCCACTGAACAGAGCACGGCAGGGAAATTGTTTTCTTATTTCAAGGAGGATCATTTTGACAGTAGAGGACTCTCCAGCGGACGATCTTCGAGATTTGATGAAGATGGTTTAAACGAATTTATCGACAATGATTCACATCATTGTACTCAAGAACTGGCAAATGTCATGAACTGTGATCGTTCCACCCATCGTGCAACATTTGCATTGAAGGTTCAGAAACCGGGTGTATGGGTCACGAATGTCCTAAACCAAAATAACAAAAGTAAGAGGGTGGCCATAACTGCATTTCTGCTTGCTCGTCATCAGTCGCTCGTGAAGGACTATTTCTGTCCTGTATCGTTACTGGGGACGAGAAAGGGTTTCTTTATGCTAACATTAGGAAAAGAAAGGCATCGCTGAGCTCAAACAAAGTAGCATCTCCCCGTTCAAAGACCTGCTTGCATCCACAGAAGATAACGTCGTGTGCCTGGTGGAACAACTGCGGTGTGGTGTACTACGATTTTGCTTCCTCGTGGTGTAACCATCACTGCTGGCATTCATCGTTAACAAGTGAGAGGTCTTCCAAGAAAAACGACGAGGAAGACTCAGTCAAGTTCTTCCAGACTGCATTTTCCTAGACTATACAGCAATTGGGTTGGGATGTCATTCCACACCCACCTTATTCACCTCGTCTTGCGCCTTCAGATTCTCAGATTTTTACCTCTTTCCAGTTTCTGTTGAGCAGCATTCAAACAACCTCTTTTTCGGATGAAAATCTGCTCCGAACATGACTCGACGAGTTCTTCGTCTCCAAACCACGTGACCTCTACAGTAAGGAATCGAAAAGTACCCCAGTGTCGACCCACTGTTGTTAATAGTGATGGAGAATATATTATTTATGACTAAATGGTGCAAATGGCTCTGAACACTATGGGACTTAACATCTGAGGTAATCAGTCCCCTAGAACTTAGAACTACTTAAACAGAACTAAGGACATCACACACATCCATGCACGAGGCAGGATTCGAACCTGCGACCGTAGCAGTATCGCAGTTCCGGAATGAAGCGTCTAGAGCGGCACGGCTCGCCTGGACCGTCCTATGGACGAAGCTAATTTTTCTCTGCTGGGTGAGGGGAACACACATAATTTCCGAGTGTGGGGATCTTCACCTCCAGCCACTGTGCATGAAGTTCCTCTGTACGGTGAACGTGCCACCGTATGGTGTGGCTTCACAGCTACGTTCATCATCATTGGCCCACACTTTTTTGAACAGGTTTGCGATCAAGGACCAAAGATGTGCTGTGCGACTGGCCAGCGTTCCTGCGGTATGCCTCGCCAGGATGTCGCACCCGACCTGCAGGCGAGAGACGCATTGGACTCAACAGTTTTCAGGCAAGATGAGGCCCCACTGCACATCGCTCGTGAAGTTCGCCTGCTTCTCCGAAACACATTTTGAGACGATCGAATTATCAGCCGATCGTTTCCAAATGCTTGTAAGCACGATGACCTCTTCTCACTCACTGTCATTTCTGGTTGTGGGGCTACCTGAAGGACAGGGTTCACCAGGGGAACATTCACAAATGTGCTGGTATGAAGCGCAGCAAACCAAGAGAGACAGCCAGCATACCTGTGGACATGGTTCGTTCTGCAGTGCAGAATGCAATCCTGCGCTTTCAGACTGTTCTGGACACTGAAGGGCTTCATATTGCCCTTTTGTAGCATTAATGGTACCGGTATGTAATGGTATGATTGTGACGTCGCAAGTTATTACCGGATAACATTTACTCCAGTAAGATACGTAGATGTGTAGCCGGCGGCTGTGAGGAAGCTGCAGGAAGGCGCCTCAGCTACGGATCACTGCGCAGTTGACGCTATGTGGCCGTGCGTACGGGCTACCGTGTCACCTAGTAAGACCGTTTATTCTTACCCCCTACGAATCTAAATAAATCATAGTACATATTAACGAATTGCTTTCAAATTTGGTATACTACTTTTTGTTATTAAGTAGAAGACCGCATAATAGTTTCGGAGATTGAGAAAATTACCTACACTTAGGGTATAAAATTCAATTAGGAACAATAACCATTTTCTTCTGTTATCATTTGAAGTCATAACCAAAGTTCTCAATGTGTAGAATCATTTAATTGGGATTTCTATTTTTAAAAACTTTAATTATTTCGCATTTCGTAGTATGAAATTAATGTCAAATTAATATTTGTTTATTATGTTATTGTGTGACTAAATGGGAATGAATGAGAATGTGTATGTGGGACGTACGTAAAATTTGATATTGCTTTCTTTAAAACATTACGCAATCTGATCGTGGGAAAGCTGTGTTGTACCCACATTGCTGATGACGTATGTCAAGGTGTGACTGTATTGGGAAGAAGGAAGCCAGAATATCAATTTGAGCTGTAATCGGTTTCTAAATTAATTTCAAGATTATTTTTCTTTTCGGTCTTTTAACTAAATATCATATTAATATTTGCATTTCGCATTGATGCAAATTACTTTCTGAAGAGTGACTGGCTTAGGCAAGTTTTAGCACGAGAATGACCTCGAAGGGTCATTATGACTGGTCAGTCAGACTGATCAGTCAATCAGGATTAAGCTGTTCCCGCGCGCAGTAACTTAGGCAGAGAGCGGGGAGGCATCGGGAGAGTGGATCGCCAGCTATCAGACGCGAAAGGTCACGGTAAATATCACGGTGCTCATTATGTGTAAAATGAAGAAATATTGAGTTCTCGTGTTTAGTACGAGTCGTGACTAAAGCTGTAGCAGTTACGAACATTTCGAAGAAAGTTTGAAGTTTCTGGATTGTATTGTTGTAAAGTTACTAACGTGTGAACTTTCGGCCTTAGTGAAAGTTCCGCGTGGCAATTCTGTTTTCATTTAAGGGGTATCTGGCGAGCACGTATTTTATGTAAGACCACTGAATGAGACCGAATGTAGAACGCGCAAATAGTGGTGAATCAGAGACTATGAGATTGCAAACATGTCCGGGTCGACTTGTGTATATTTCTGGCTGCTTTGTGTGTCAAATATTTTATTTGACTGGGAACTGAGAATGATAGAATAGTACCTCACTAAATTTGGAGTTAATAGCCATGTGTTATTAAGCAATGAACATTGCTGTTCTTGAAATTTTAGGACGCTTATTTCAGTAAAAAAAAAACACCATATTACGACCCGAAATCTTGATAAATAGGAACTTTCACCAACTGTTTCCACCATTAGAGTCACGCGGACTCTGATGAGTAGGTATTAGGCGAAGTTTTCTTCAACGCTGCTTTTTCGCCGTCTAGTGAGTACCTTTGATTGAAGAGTGAAGAGACGTCGAGTGGAAGCCATATTGAGATAGGTGAGCATTTAATACGAACAGTACGATGAATGTTCGAGACATATATTTTAACGTGCTCCGCCGCATGATGTACCATAGCAGCACATTAAAAGTGTTTCAGTTTAACTGATCCTGCATTATTCCTCTTCTCAATGCCCTTGACATCAATGCCATGAAGTTTGGTACTCGTACAGTAATTAGTTTCCGTATTTTAACGCGTTAAACAGAGAACATTTAATTATAACCACCCGGTAGGAGTTCATTGAGATATGATGCAGCCGATACTAATGCTTTACTGAATCCAACATTTAGGGTTATATACTTAAAAAAGTTGCAGTAAAAATACTAATAGGTATAGCAGGATAAGATAACTTAAAATTTACATTTTTAATGACCATAAAAACGAGCGAGTAACTTTATGCCTAGAGAGATAACTATGTGATCCAAAGTATTCGGACACCCTCAAAACATACGTTTTTCATATTAGGTGCACTGTGCTGCCACCTACTGCCAGGTACTCCATATCAGTGACCTCTACAGTCATTAGACCCCGTGAGAGAGCAGAACTCATGGACTTCGAACGTGGTCAGGTGATTGGTTGTCACTTGTGTCATACGTCTGTAAGCGAGATTTACACAAACATAAACTTCCATAGGTCCAGTGTTTCCAACGTGATAATGACGTAGAAACGTGAAGGGACACGTACAGTACAAAAACGTACAGGCCGACCTGGTCTGTTGCCTCACAGAGACCGTCGACAGTTGAAGAGGATCGTAATCTGTAATAGGCAGACATCTATCCAGATCATCACACAGGAATTCCAAACTGCATCAGGATCCACTGCAAGTACCATGACAGTTTGGCGGGAGGTGAGAAAACTTGGATTTCATGGTCTAGCGGCTTCTCATAAGCCACACATCACGCCGGTAAATGCCAAACGACGCTTCGCTTGGGGTAAGGGGCGTAAATAATGGACGATTGAACAGTGGAAAAACGTTGTGTGGAGTGACGAATAACGGTACAGAATGTGGCGATCCGATGTCAGGGTATGGGTATGGCGAATACCTGATGAACGTCCTCTGCCAGCGTGTCTAGTGCCAACAGTTAAATTCGGAGGCGCTGGTGTTGTGGTGTGGTCGTGCTTTTCATGGAGGAGGCTTGCACCACTTATTGTTTTGCGTGGCACTATCACAGCACAGGCCTACAATGATGTTTTAAGCACCTTCGTGCTTCCCACTGCTGAAGAGCAATCTGGGGATGGTGACTGCATCTTTCAATACGATTGAGCATCTGTTGATAATTCACGGGCTATGGCGGAGTGGTTATACGACAAAAACATCCCTGTAATGGACTGGACTGCACAGAGTCCTGACCTGAAACCTGCAAACCTGTTTTTGAACGCTGACTTCGTGCCAGGCCTCACTGACCGACATCGATACCTCTCCTCAGTGCAGCCCATTCGCAGGAAACTTACAGCACCTGATTGAGCGTACGCCTGCGGCAGTGGAAGCTGTCATCAAGGCTAAAGGTGGTCCACCATCATATTTAATTCCATAATTACCGGTGGAGGACGCCACGAACTTGAAGTCATTTTCAGCCGGGTGTCCGGATACTTTTGATCACACAGTGTATGTGGGGTTGTTCAGATTTCCTATTATAGGTTCCAGGGATTTTAGAGGGAGCTTACTATAAGAAGGCTAGACGAGGAGCTCATCTCCAGAGATGCTCCTTTTGGATCTAAAATCGATCTGAGGATCAGATAACTTCTGAATCTCCCGCTTCACAGTACTGACTCAGCGGAGACAGTGACCTCTGTCCTGTGTGCTGAGAGAGCACCTGGCATGGCCTGTGTTTCCTGTCCTGGTCCTTGGGTTCTCTTCTACCGGACGGAGGACGTCGTGTTCAACGTCGAGAGTGCAGTGCGTCCTTGGAGCATCACAGCCAACCCTCCAAGTTTCGAAAGTACCAAGTTTTTACAGCTACCGTTGTTGTTGTACGAATGTGTCACGTGATGTTATTACAACGAAGCCTGACAACGGCACTCTCTTCTCAGCCCTAACTTGGGAGATCTGAAAGTGGTTTGAGCTCCAAACTTATTTCATATCTAAACGGTACATTTCCCTCTACAGTCCCTCGAGGCCAGTAATAGGAATTTTGAGTCAGTTTGTAGATTGTGAAGCTTGGCGGCAATGAACGTGAGAAAGAAATGGAAGCATATATATATATATATATATATATATATATATATATATATATATATATAAGAAACACCGCATAGTGACTGAAGACACATGCCAATAATGAAGTCGGAAATTAATCACACATCATAAATGTTTTCAGGTAATAAAGTTTTGGGAGGTCTATTCCAGTAGATTTTTCAGAGATATATCGGAATCTCTTGAGATCATCCACAGTTACATTATCTTGCCAGGGTTTCTTCCAATATTGTACGATATGGAAGTTGTTATTTTCTGAGTCTATAGCTTCCACAAATAATGATTTTCTAGAGTGGAGTCGTTTAACAGTTATGAAATCAGACACTGAATGACAAGGATGTGTTATTGAATGAGATGAATTTTTCTAAATTTTCTAAGAAGTGCTTTTTTCCTTCGCAGTATGCTGGAGGTATATGACGTAAGACTTGTAGTAGGAAACTGGGAGTACTTTCAAGTCTGCACAAAATGACCCGTATTGTGTGAATTATTTATAGTTCCATGTCTATTTTCTCCGTCTGAAGGCCGTTAACTCAGATGGAGCTACTGAATAAGCCGCAGCTGAAGCAGTTGTGCGAAACGTAGATGCTAAAGAGCCGGCTGTATGGTGTCACATATCTTCCGTATGACGCCATTCTATGTACAGAGTTTCCCCGACTGTCTCTGTCAGTCGAGGTATCACATAACCGACCCCTTCAAGGTGCACTACTCGCCCATCTCTCACACTTGTGTAACGGCAGCGGTCGGAGCAGCAGGGCGTGCTTATGCTGTGACCGCTCGGCTAATCCCACGCCGCTTTCTTCCCCTTATTTTCTTTAAGATAATTCAGACGTATAATGATCAACTGTTAATACAAACAAATGTGCTTAAGTGATAAAAGGATGTTTCATTACTTTTCCTTTAGAATTGTTACCTGATAACTGTACTATGTCACACTTTATTCAATTCCTCAAACGGAAGTGGATGAGCTAAATAACTGAATCGAAAGTGTCGTAGAACAGAAACTACACTTCTATGGACACGGGATCTCATTAAAAATATTTTGAACTCACTTTCCCTTTTTTCAGTCATCAGTCTTCTGATTGCAGTCTATACTTTTAAAAATAAATTCATAAAACTTTGTCAGAATGACCAGAAAGGATTCAGGATTTACACTTATAGTGGTGGAAGTTCAAAAATATAAGAAAATAATTTATTTTCTTACATTTGTATTTCAACTTTTTATCACTTATCATTGGTTGCATTTCTTGCTGTAGGTACACTTTTCTTCACAAGTAAGGGAGATTCTTCGATGAATTTTGCACAGCACACAAACCATACTTACAGGTGTATGAAACTCTAGAATTATCCAAAACTATTAAAAACTGTGGTAAAAATTGAGACACTTAACTATACAATTTGAGTTTTTTCTAAACATGAAAAATAAAATGTAACAGATAATTCATTTTTTCATAAATAGATTCTAGAATTTCATCCACCTCTAAGTATGGTTTGTATAGTGTGCGAAATTCGCTGAAAAATCTCTCTTACTTTTGAAGAAAAGTGTACCTATAACAACAAATGTAGCCAACAGTAAGTGCAGAAATCATGAAATTTCACATGTAAAAACAATTATTTTATTATTTCGAACTTCCACTGGTATGAGTGTGAACCCTGAATTCTTCCTGGTCATCCCGACAAAGTTTAATGAATTTATTTGTAAATGTATAGACAGTAGAACTTAAAATGTCCTGTGGTGCCTCCCCTGCTTCACGTCGGTCCGTTTGACGCCCTACCGCTTTAAGTCGGGTATCTGCAGTAAAAAGCGACGCCTGATAAGTAGACAGCCCGCTCAGCTTCAGCGCCTGTCGTGTTGCAACTGCGGCCGGAGCGGTAGTGTGCGCTCTAGTAAGATGCGACGCCTGATATGTAGACAGCCCGCTCAGCTGCGGCGCCTGTCGTGTTGCAGCTGCGGCTGGAGCGGTAGTGAGCGCTCTCGTACGATGCGACGCCTGGTATGTAGACAGCCCGCTCATTTGCGGCGTCAGTCGTGCTGCAGCTGCGGCCGGAGCAGCAGTGTGCGCGGCAGTAAGATGCGACGCCTGCTAGGCAGGCAGGCCGCTCACCTCCGCCGCCGTTTGTGTTGCAGCAGCGGCCGGAGCAGCAGGGCGTGCTGTGCGCGCTGCAGCGCGACGCGTCGTGGAAGTGCCTGGCGCTGACGCTGCTCATCTGCGGCTGCCTGGGCGCCGTGACGTGGTGCCGCCTCGCCGAGGTCACCAAGGTCAGCTCGCAGGCCGCGCGCAGGCCCGCTCCCGCGCCCGCGCCAGCGCCCGCGCTGCAGCGCGCCAGCGGCGGTGGCGCCAGCGGCGGTGGCGGTGGCGCCAGCAGTGGCAGTGGCGGTGGCGCCAGCGGGCACGTGCGCGCCCCGCTCCGCCCCGCCTCCGGCCAGGCCGCGCTCTGCTCGCCAGTCTGCCCGCCCGTACGTATCTGGCCACACCACGATACCCGCCACCTCCTCCTCCAACCATTCTTTCTCTCTGTCTCTCTCTCTCTCTCTGCACCACCTCCGTACCTCTCCAATAAGGCACCCCCTCCCCCATTCTCTCTCTCTCTCTCTCTCTCTCTCTATCGCGCTTAATCTCTATCTCTCCTGCTTCTACAAAGTAACCCGCAACCAGCTGACATGTCTCAAACACAAAGCCCTACTCCAAACTTTTGTCATACTAAACAGTGTGAGGTAGGCGAACTATATGCTAGGCACAAGCAACAGATGTTTTCCAAATCGGTAGCATGTCTAATCATCCTCAGGATATCCATACCAATTTGACAGAAGTCACACACTTGTGATACATACAATTCTATGTTGCTCAAGTGGGTAGTACATTGAGGTAACAGAAGTCATGCGATAGCGATATGCACTCATACAGATGGCAGTTGTATCGCATACGCAAGGTATAAAAGGGCAGTGTATTGTTTGCGGTGACAGACAACCATCACTGCGTGAAATAGCTGCAGAAATCAATGTGAGACATAGGATGAAGGTATCCATTCGGAAAGTGAGGCGATATTTGGTGTCTTTGCTATCAGCACGACATCGCCGGCAATGCCTCTCCTGGGCGCATGTCGTATCGGTTGATCCTAGGCCATTGGAAAACTGTGGCCTGATCACAAGGGTCACGATTTCAGTTGGCAAGAGCTGATGGGGGGGGGGGGGGGGGGGTTGGAGTGTGGCGCAGACTCCGAGGCAATGGTGTGAGCTGCGTCTACATGAAGTGTACTGGGTTGTCTGGTCCTACCGAACCTCACGTTCCCAAACAACGATGGAATTTTTATGGACGACAGTGCTCCTTGACAGCAGGCCGCGGTTGTGTGCAATTGGTTTGAAGAACATTCTGGACAATTTGAGCAAATGATTCGACCACTCAGATCGCCTGACATGAACCTCATCGAATATATGTGGGAGTAATCGTGAGGCCAGTTCGCGCACAAAGTCATGCACCGACAAAGTTTTGCAGTTACAGGCATCTGTGTAGGCAGCATGACGGAATATTTCTGCAGGGGACTTCCAACGACTTCTTGTGTCCACGCCACGTCGAGTTGCAGCACTAAGCCGAACACTGGAAGGTCCGATGCGATTTTACGAGGCGTCCCATGACTTCTGTCACCTCAGTGTATGTTGAAATGAGATGTAAAGAAGTACAATACAGAACACAAATATTTTGTGAAATAAACCTATTTTTTTCAATTCATTAGCATTAAACACAAGATTGAGAAGGAGATCAATATCCCTCCAGCAACAGTCAATACAGATAGTGTCATTTTAGTAGACATTTTACTATGGATATAGGGCACAGCATTTTGATGAAGGAACACGTGTTTTTCGAAACGACTGTATGTCAGAAAGAGAGCTAAATATGTGGAATACAGGTTGCTGATATTTTCTACAGGAAGCAAAGAAGAGTGGAAATTAATATGTTCTAACAGTAATTGTTTTGCACAAAACGCGTTTTCAGTGCTACTGCGTCCTCTGTTGCATCCTGTCAAACCGCACGTCAGTTGATGGCGCAAGGTCGTTTTGCCAAGTGGTATTTCCCTATGGAGTCCCAAAATTTAAATGGTATGGGAAATGGTTTTTGTTAAAATATTACCACGGTAATTCTGAATGTGCTTACCACAAATAAAATGTAGTGACTCAAGCTTAATGGCACGTGGAACAATAACGTCCTTACTGGCTTGTAGACCTAGTTGATTTTCTTGTATGAACTGGGAACACTCTTAGTAAACCAGTTATTTTCTAATTTCTCTCATTATTTTTTGCGATAACGTGGCGAGAAGCATAATTCTGTGGTGTCAAAATATCTTCTCAATTTTCTGGATAAAAATCAGTTATGTACAAACAGAGATAGATTGCTTTTTCATTGTATTGACAAAGGTAATATTTGTCACTTATAACGTTTTCCATTTCCACTTTTCAAATGTTTCAATATGAGTAATATTATTTGTAAGAGGTGGGAAGGAGAACAATGTATCTTCAGCAACTAGTAATGGAAACACCGTCCCTTTGGGGGACATTATATGTTGGAAGGAGGGTTACATGAAAAGGCGGAATACAGGGAACTGATGTTTTGCAGAGGGAAAATATGATTTTCGAATCACTAGTACTGCAAGGCATGGAGAGGAGGATTATGTTCCCTTCCAGCGATTGTGGACATAAACTCTTGCTAAACATTGTGCCATGGAACATATGGCACAGAGTTTTTGTAGAACAATTATTTGTTTATAAGTGGTTTTCTGTTGGAAGAGTGGTAGGAAGGAGATCATTGCTCCCCATCAACCATGATCAGAGCCAATGCCATTTTGACTGACATGATGCCATAGACTCTAGTAGAATATAGGTGATCATCATCAGTGTTCTGCCAAAAGGCAGGTTTTCACGTGGTGGTTCTCCAGGCTGTCCGATCTTCTGCCATCCTCTTCAGGGATAAACATGGTTTTCAACTTTGTGAATAAGTTGGAATTGGAGATGAGGAGTCAGATTTCCTCCTCCGTCAACTGTCAACAGTGCCAAAGCAACTTTCATAAACATCGTACTATGGTATGGACAACCACTTTTTGCAGAGCAAGCATATTTATTGGCTCAGGCAGACACATAGTCCTACAGTATTTTACACACTGACTGACAAAAAATTATACTCACTTTTAGGCTGAAGTTGTAAGATAATTTTGTTGATCATCCATTGATAGGTAACTGTGCTTTGTGAAGTGTCAAGTGTGACATTGCATTCAGTGTACTTAAAGAACGATGTCGTGGAACAACTAAAGGGGCAGTCAGTTTCTGTCAAGAGACCATCAGTTGAAAGTACGTGACAGATGCTGCAACTGGAAATAGTTACGTTTCTGACTCCAAGAACGCGAACCTTCCTTTACCGTGATGTAATTGATAATTAATGACTTGAAGACTGTCACTTGACTGACTGATTCTGTGTGAATAAGCACAAATTACAGCTCTGTGCTCATCTAACCGTGTGTGTCAAGGTGTAAAACCGGTAATGTTCAACAGTATCATCTTACTGTCTTTCATCTGAAAATTGTTAATCAGACGTTTTTATAGGTTTTGGTAAATTGGAAGTGATGGCGGTGTCAGCTGTCCTCAATGTAAACAGTTCTGTATCAGTATCTGTGGTTTTGTGAGCTGTAGAGCAGTACATACTTTCAGAAAAAACAAATATTGTTTCATGAGTGTAGTATTGGAAGGGTAGTCTCTCTTCACAAGGTATAGTGCCCATTCTGCGACTACTGAAATGGCGATTTATTCAGCACTCTGATGACAGCTGGTGAAGGGAGACAAGTAATGTTCTTCCCATTTTCTTTCAATTTACTATCCGTTTCCAAAACATCTGCATTCCCTTACTTTCATTGTCAATTTTGGATCATTATACAAAAAATTATTACTGCACTTTACACTAAAATTCAGCTGTTGGAATTTTATAAGAAAGTCCAGGCGAGACAGTAACCATACCAAGTTTGCAGTCCTCATATTGCTCTCTCTTTCTCTTTCTCTCTCTCTCTCTCTCTCTCTCGTCAGCTCACTGACCACGTGAACACATGTGGAGCTTTCTTGGTGTATGACTGAAACCTCCAAATGGTCCCAGGTTCCAACAAACATCAACAGAATTCCAGCAGAGTTTCTATAAACGTTCATATTCAATATCCTACAAATTAATCAAAGCACCAAGTTACCCTATCTGTGACTGACGTTATGATAGCTATACAATTTGCAAAGATAGACAATTTTGTTTTTCAGCACGCTTGTGTCTGTCACCTTGGTGGGATACACTCATCCTACTTCCATTCATTCACTCATAACGCTGTCAACCCAAATGATAACCAATTTCTTTTCCTTTGGAAGTTTGATTTCCATTTATTTCGCTGCAGTATAGAAGTTTAGCTAAGATGTTCGAGAAACAAACAATAATATCGTACTCACAACCTTCCGAAGCTTACATTTCCGGCAGTCTAGTGGACCCTTATCATATCTTGGCTATGAATGATTGACTGGTTTTTGAAAGGAGCAGAATTCCAACAGTGAACTTATATTTTATTACCATTCTTTTTCTATTATGAGATGTCAACATTTGAGTAGTTTATGGTGCGTCTAACAGTGAATCCTTCTCTTAACAACCATTCTCAGGAGGATACCCTTTAAGGAATATCTGCACATTGTCGGAGATCCTGTTCTTTCTTTAGATCACACACATTTTGATACGTATTTAACATAACTGAATGGAGACAAACGTACGTAGGTGCCAAGGAACTTGCCGACTGATATGCACCAAAGTGCCGTCAAAGTTTGTGGTGACATCCATGTATAAAAATATCTCGATGTTCTAGGTGTGCAAAGTCTGCGTTAGGACTTAAGCTTTCGAGAAAAGGTTTATTATTTTCACGAGGAACTGAGTGTCTTTTGGGGCCAATGTTTGTTTCTTGGATAGCAGTTTGGCTTACTAATGACGGCATAACACCATCGAACGTGAAACGAGATCATCTTTCGTGATGCCCAGAGGACGTTTTGTTGTTCCTTTTGCGCCATAATTCTGACCTTCAAGTGTGGGAGAGAAGGAAGAAAAGTAGGGGGCTTCACTTACTTCACTGGACATTTGTGACATGTAAACCCCACCCACGGTATTTTACTCCACCAATAGTAAACTAGAACAGTGCTATCTAAGAAACAAACTTTGGTCCCAAATGTCAGTCAGGTCCGGATAAAGACAGTGAATGTTTCTGAAATCTTGATTGTTAAGTGTGACAGTTGTGTAACTGCAGTTGTGTTCCATCCAGGCAGACAGGTGGAAACGACATCATTTTCTACATCTACTATCAAAATCGGACTGTTCTTACTAATAATACTATATTCTTATTTATAAAAACGCCACGCTTATTGGTTATAATTAAAAATGTAATGTTATAATTATGCTTGAAATGACAGCATTCTACATATGTGTACTCTTTGACCTTGGAATACAGCAGATTTATGAGTTTTTAGAAATAATTTAACATTATCATTGTGAAAACAATGGTTTCTACTTTTTCCTCTCCCTCAGACACATTTGTGAAGAGTTGTATGATCACCAGCGATCAGTTTCTTTTTATACCACTGTAAAAGCTTCATTTATCATGCATAATTTTTTAGAATTATGATAGTATCCTTCGATTCTAAGCCGAATATTTGCAAACACTTATTTTTCTACATCTACATGACTACTCTGCAATTTACATTTAAGTGCTTGGCAGAGGGTTCATCGAACCACAATCATACTATCTCTCTACTATTCCACTCCCGAACAGCGAGCGGGAAAAACGAACACCTAAACCTTTCTGTTCGAGCTCTGATTTCTCTTATTTTATTTTGATGATCATTCCTACCTATGTAGGTTGGGCTCAACAAAATATTTTCGCATTCGGAAGAGAAAGTTGGTGACTGAAATTTCGTAAAAAGGTCTCGCCGCGACGAAAAACGTCTATGCTGTAATGACTTCCATCCCAACTCGTGTATCATATCTGCCACACTCTCTCCCCTATAACGCGATAATACAAAACGAGCTGCCCTTCTTTGCACCCTCTCGATGTCCTCCGTCAATCCCACCTGGTAAGGATCCCACACCGCGCAGCAATATTCTAACAGAGGACGAACGAGTGTAGTGTAAGCTGTCTCTTTAGTGGACTTGTTGCATCTTCTAAGTGTCCTGCCAATGAAACGCAACCTTTGGCTCGCCTTCCCGACAATATTATCTATGTGGTCCTTCCAACTGAAGTTGTTTGTAATTTTAACACCCAGGTACTTAGTTGAATTGACAGCCTTGAGAATTGTACTATTTATCGAGTAATCGAATTCCAACGGATTTCTTTTGGAACTCATGTGGATCATCTCACACTTTTCGTTATTTAGCGTCAACTGCCACCTGACACACCATACAGCAATCTTTTCTAAATCGCTTTGCAGCTGATACTGGTCTTCGGATGACCTTACTAGACGGTAAATTACAGCATCATCTGCGAACAACCTAAGAGAACTGCTCAGATTGTCACCCAGGTCATTTATATAGATCAGGAACAGTAGAGGTCCCAGGACGCTTCCCTGGGGAACACCTGATATCACTTCAGTTTTACTCGATGATTTGCCGTCTATTACTACGAACTGCGACCTTCCTGACAGGAAATCACGAATCCAGTCGCACAACTGAGACGATACCCCATAGCTCCGCAGCTTGATTAGAAGTCGCTTGTGAGGAACGGTGTCAAAAGCTTTCTGGAAATCTAGAAATACGGAATCAACTTGAGATCCCCTGTCGATAGCGGCCATTACTTCGTGCGAATAAAGAGCTAGCTGCGTTGCACAAGAGCGATGTTTTCTGAAGCCATGCTGATTACGTGTCAATAGATCGTTCCCTTCGAGGTGATTCATAATGTTTGAATACAGTATATGCTCCAAAACCCTACTGCAAACCGACGTCAATGATATAGGTCTGTAGTTAAATGGATTACTCCTACTACCCTTCTTGAACACTGGTGCGACCTGCGCAATTTTCCAATCTGTAGGTACAGATCTATCGGTGAGCGAGCGGTTGTATATGAGTGCTAAGTAGGGAGCTATAGTATCAGCGTAATCTGAAAGGAACCTAATCGGTATACAATCTGGACCTGAAGACTTGCCCGTATCAAGCGATTTGAGTTGCTTCGCAACCCCTAAGGTATCTACTTCTAAGAAACTCATGCTAGCAGATGTTCGTGTTTCAAATTCTGGAATATTCCATTCGTCTTCCCTGGTGAAGGAATTTCGGAAAACTGCGTTCAATAACTCCGCTTTAGCGGCGCAGTCGTCGATAACAGTACCATCGGCACTGCGCAGCGAAGGTATTGACTGCGTCTTGCCGCTTGTGTACTTTACATACGACCAGAATTTCTTCGGATTTTCTACCAAATTTCGAGACAATGTTTCGTTGTGGAACCTATTAAAGGCATCTCGCATCGAAGTACGTGCCAAATTTCGCGCGTCTGTAAATTTTAGCCCATCTTCAGGATTTCGCGTTCTTCTGAACTTCGCATGCTTTTTCCGTTGCCTCTGCAACAGCGTTCGGACCTTTTTTTGTGTACCACGGGGGATCCGTTCCATCTCTTACCAATTTATGAGGTATGAATATCTCAATTGCTGTTGCTACTATATCTTTGAATTTGAGCCACATCTCGTCTACATTCGCATAGTCAGTTCGGAAGGAATGGAAATTGTCTTTTAGGAAGGCTTCTAGTGGTACTTTATCCGCTTTTTTAAATAAAATTATTTTGCGTTTGTTTTTGATGGATTTGGAAGAAATGGTATTGAGCCTAGCTACAATGACCTTGTGATCACTAATCCCTGTATCAGTCATGATGCTCTCTATCAGCTCTGGATTGTTTGTGGCCAAGAGGTCAAGTGTGTTTTCGCAACCATTTACAATTCGCGTGGGTTCGTGGACTAACTGCTCTAAATAATTTTCGGAGAATGCATTTAGGACAATCTCGGAAGACGTTTTGTGCCTACCACCGGTTTTGAACAAGTATTTTTGCCAACATACCGAGGGTAGGTTGAAGTCCCCACCAACTATAACCGTATGAGTGGGGTATTTATTTGTTACGAGACTCAAACTTTCTCTGAACTGTTCCGCAGTTGGTTGGTTTGTACACTTAACTGTGTAGATTAATTCGTAAAGTGGCAATTTTTGTAGGGTTTCTTGCGTGGAACTAAGAGAGGTTTAAAGAGCTGCATCATGTGGCCACCAAAGGTTAGTGTGATTTGTATTTGTTTATTGGTTCTGTGACACGAAAACAACTGATTGACCGAAACTAATTGTCCATAAATAAATACCATTTAAAATAGACTTTGGTAGTTTCCTTGTGCTGTTCTTTGAAAACATCGAAGCTGTGAAGTACAGCTTTAGAAAACACGAAGAATGCTTTAATTTTAAAAAATTTCCTGTAACCAAAAATTACAGCGCAATATAGAAAATTATTTAGAAAACGTGGACTTAAATTCGTGACCTTTAAACTCCGAAGAACACCATATTCAATTTTGTTTCCATTTTCTCTCGACCCTCAGGCTGCACAAGTGGTATCATCACCGAATCATGATGAGATGGTTCGTTTAAAAGGAAACGCGGGTAGCTAGATATTAGGAAACTGTACTGGAATCCAAACTAACACCTGCACACACCCATATACGAGTATACTGAATGGGTACAATTAAACAGTGCTGCAATGTGGGGTGCATACATTGCACGACTCTGAAACATCGAAGGTACGTTCATAAATCGGTACACCTGTCGAGTATGCTGAAAGAATAGTAGTTCCTCCTTTTTGCCACCGGGTGAGAATAAGGCGCTGTTAGCAATCTGAATGTGAAATGTTTCCTGTTTTGATGTTAGTAGGTGTTTTTCGCTTAGTGATGCGTGTTGATTTCCTTTGTGAAATGACTGTTTTTATAAAGGGCTAAGAATGTTGAAGTTTTCCATACGAAACGCAAAGTCTATTGAGAAGAAAGAACGAGCACAGGTGGTAAAGCTGTGTTATCAGAACGGCAGCAATAGCAGCACTGCATTGCGGTATTGTGGCCGGCAGAAACAGATACGAAGAGACTGCATGTCAATAAATAGGTGATAAATATGATCAATAAATCTGAAGAAATAGCTGAATTGGTTTGGTGCAGCAGGGAATAGGAGGCTGCATGATCCCGTGACAGTTGAAGAAGAAGTTGCTGTAACTATGAGGCGACTGTGTAGCACATGCCTAAATGCTGCAGCCAGGGCTCAAGCTGTGTCACAGGAATCGTCTCTCCACTCGTCAACAGTTCAGAAGATTTTGCGGGGCATTTTACAATGGTATCCCTACAAGACTCAGAACATGCACAAAATCAAGCTCCAAGATATGTTATAACGCTGTTACTCTCCTCTTCGTTTTTTGTAACGCATAGAAGTAGGTGGCACGTGTCTGGGGATTATTGTCAGGATGGACGCGGCACATATTGCTCTGCATAGTGCCATGAACGCACAGAACTGTTAGATATGGCTTTCCACTCCACCACATGTTGTGCAGGAACATCCACTGCACTCGTTTGATGAGAGTGTGAGGTGTAGTTTCACAAGCTTCTTCATCCTTGGTGCTGTTTTCTTCGAGGAGATGACACCTCGCAAGCCTGTTAAATGTGGAGCGACATCTGCGCTTTATATGGGCCTCCTTGTGCTGAACATGGCGCCATATTTGCAAGAACTTAACTGCATCGACATTAGTGTTTTCACGCAGGATGGGGCGACACCACATGTCGCTTGCCAGATGAAAGATTTGCTGTGAGGAATGATCTTCAGGCAATATGACTTTTGTGGCCTTCCAGATCTACCCACCTAAATCCATGTGACTTCTGGTTGTGGGAAAATCTGAAAGAATGTGTCTATCAGTGATGTAACCGCACTCTTCCTGATTTGAAGGATAGCATACTCGTACGATGCTATATCGCCCTGATTACCCCCCACATGCAGGGAGCGAAGGTGAGCCATACCGTGTTACAGACGCTGCATGTTGATGAGTTGGGGGACTGTATTGAACGTGCTGTAACTTGTGACCGCATCCCAATAAACGTGACAGAACCATCGTCATCATGTGTTTCGTCGTTCTTCCGCTTTTCCTGAACTCTCACCATATTCTGACTGCCATATTTTCACCCCGTGGCAGAAAGTGGAACTATAATTTTTTTCAATATACTCCACGGACGCACTGAATAACGAACATACCTACGATGTCTCAACGCCCTGCGATGTATGCAACCCACACTGTAGCATTCGGAATGCTGTTAGTTTAATTACAGCCACCTGCTGCTACCCAGCAGTCTGTTACCTGAAGAGGTCTAGAGAGGCACTCTGATGGCCGGAACTGAAGGCTACTTTTGACTATGCACAAGTTCCTACCTGTCATTTAGATTTAAAATATTAGACATGCATCATCTGGAAGAAAAAAGAACTACAAGAAAGAAAGAAAAAAAAACAAGAAGAAAAGACTTATTAATAGTTATGAAAATGTATTTTGGAACGTGCTCTGCTGCAGACATAGGTTTGTGCATTTGAGAGGTATTGTGGGTATTCCGTTAAACCTCTGTAAACTTTGAGCACTTTAAATGGTGTTTGTAAAGGATGCCAGTCAAACACACTTAAATATTGAAATGTTGACGTATGTGTCCTACTTTATATCCTCATTTATTAAAGTAAAGCTTTTTTATTAGTACGTGTATTTCAGAGTTCTCTGCAGTGGGCCTCAAATGACCTCTGTATTTGGCCTGTGCATAGTTTGGGACGGGCGCCACGTTTCATCGTATACAATCCCGACATTCTGTGAAATACTTTTCTCTAATGATATATTCTTTCCTAACGCCATATTTCATGACGATGTTGACTGACAGGGCAGAAGACTACTGTTTTATTTTTCCCTTCCTTCTTATAAAATGTGCGTCTGAAAAATTCGGTGAGTGTTCCCATATTTTAAAAACCGCACTGGTTAGGATGACACTCCCACACATACGCACTGAGAAACATGTCAGACAGCCCCTCCTCTCCTTTGCTCCTCCCCCCCCCCCCCCCCAGTCGTGAGAGTGACCTAAGTAAAGCAGTGATCATGCTGACTGGGTCACTGTGGGACATGTCACAGAAAGATGGAGTGCAAAATGGAGCAACGCGTTACCATGAAGTTTTGCTTCAGTTTAGGGACAAAGGCGGCGGAGGCCATAAATACTAGTGTAACTGTTTGGTGTTGAGGCAGTGGTTAAAGAGCGTGTGTGAAGGTGGTTTAAATGTACTGGAACGTAAAAGAAGGTGACGAGGAGCGACTGTCTCCACGCATCAGCATTGAACGAATGTGACAGGTACTTGAGGATGATTGCCAGCTGAATTTGAGAATGAGAACAGAAGAGCTGGAGGTAAGCAAAGGCGGTGTCGGCACTACTCCTACGAAAATCTGAAAAGATTGATGATCTGTGCTCTATACACACTGACGGAAGCAAAGTTTGATGGAAACGTCTGGAGATTTCATTGAAGTGTCTGACCAGAATCCGGTCAGACACGTCAACGAGTTGAGACCTGGCGCTACCAGTACGATCAGGAGACAATACGGCAGTCGATAACGAGGTGTTCATCGCCACCCCCGCCTACCACCTACTATAAACAGTCGGCTGACGAAATCCCAGATTAAGTGCACTTACTATGTAATTTGATGTTGATACCTATATCAGAATCTTTTGTGACCTGAAGATGGCAGTAGACGAAACTGGTGAGAGTGAAGTACAAAAGCGCCTCACAAGGGCTGAGTGCGCCCCGCTTGCCAACAGCGCTCGGCAGACCCGACCGGTGACCCATCCAAGTGCTAGCCCAGCCCGTCAGCGCTCAACTTCGGTGATGTCACGTGAACCGGTGTTACCACTGCGACGAGGCCGTTGGCAGGATCGGCCAACTTCAGTACTAATTAACTCGGAAACGGCGCACTGTATCCATTTTTTCTTAAAAATTATTTCTCAGGACCACAAACTCTGCAACACGTTCTCAAGCTTTTCAGGCTATTTTTGGCCAACCTGACGCATGGGATTTTATGCATTTCTACGTTATTCCGTACCGAAAAGTTATACCATGCCACCAAAACATTAGTTTGGTTTACGTAGTTCGAAGTTCTAGGAGACTGATGACCTCAGACGTTAAGTCCCATAGTGCTAAGAGCCATTTAAACCATTTTTGAATCACCAAAACATTTATAATTATCCAGAGATATTCTTTTCAAGGGCGAAAGAATAATCATTTCGTTTGCCACAATCAAAGACTACAGTCTCTCGACATTGGTTTACACTGACTTCTAACAGCCTGCAAGAGGATTTCATTTTCATATTCTCTGAAGTGTGGTCACCATTTGTTGGCTCTCATTGGACGAAGTAATGCTTCCCGTTATTTTGTTTCCATTGCTGCACAGTTGCAGGTGTGACGCTAAGAAGAACACAGTCCACAGAGTGACACAAGTAATAACGTAATCGTAGGTGGTTGGCCACATTACTTAACCTAACTGTTGAAGGCTTGGAACAAGCCTGATCAGCGCAGTATTTATCGGGCGTGCCACGAAACGCCACAGCTAAGAGTAGTGTGGCGCATTTTATCTCATGTTTCAGCAGATAATTGAAAATTGTATTGAAACGTCCCCTTAGCACGGTCGCCATATGAAGCGTCCTCTTAGAAAAATTTATGAATGACTGTGCTGATAAACCTCTTACATTATTTGATTTTCAAACAGCTGAGCAAAACTGAACGTACTTAGACATTTCTCTCTTTACTTATTCTGATCAATACTAAACTGACAAACAATATTTTTAGCGCAATGCAATCTGACTTTCAATAGTCCCTACAAAAGAATGGCTGTGACTAACATTAACCTATACCTTTCACAAATCACTTACCTCACAAAAATCTTCCTAACTCTAACTACTGCAATACAGCGGGCGCCACTACTGTCAGCTAAATAAAAGATTCAAACTACTGAAGGCACTAACTACTGATAGGCATAGTTAGCAAATGAAAGATTTCGATAGAGAACAAACAATGTATTTACCTTAATGCTGTTCAAAAGTCATCATATATATATGAGTTCATGACATCCAGTGTAACAAATTTACTATCTCTGATGGACACACGTCCAGATCATCCGCTCTCAAAATTCTGCCATCTCTCTCCACACATCCACCATTGCTGGCGGCTCACCTCCAACTGCACAACGCTACGCGCTGTTAACAACCAACTGCCCAACGCTACAATAGCGAATATTACAACAATGCAAACCAGCCACAGACTGCACGCAGAGCAGTCAGTGATTTTCATACAAAGCGCTACATGGCGTTACCGACATAAAAACCTAAACAGCCTACTTACAGTATTTTTCGCTGTGTAATTGGAGTCAGCGCAAACAAATACCCCTATTCAAACCTTCCATGCGATGTTAACAATCTAGAGAAAGCGTCGGTTTCTTCCACGTTACTAACAATATGATTTTTATAGCGGAATTCTATGTGCGCCTTAGATATAGCGCTCCCAAATCCGCCTTGTGCCGTACTCTTTTTATCGATATGTATTGAGAGGGACGGTGAAGCACGGAGTGCAGCCACCACTTGGCCAGCGACAGCACCACCCTGGCCCGTGCTGACCGCTACCGCCACACGGCAGCGCTGCTCAGCCGTTGCTGGAGTACTCGTCATTCTCCGTGCTTTACTGTTCCTCTTAACATACATCCATAAAAGGTACATCTCGTCAGAGTAATTTGGGATCGCTCTGTCTAATGGGCAAGTAGAGTTCTGCTTCAAAAATCATTCCGTTTGTAAAGTAAAACAAACGAACGCTTGCCACAGACACTGGGCGTCGCATGAGACATGTGACGAGCGATATTTGTCTGGCCTGAACCCAGCCACGCATCGCAAATATGAGATAAAATGTGCCTGACGGACGCGTAATGGGATTGGTTGGTTGATTTATTTGGGGTGACGGGACCAAACAGGGACGTCATCGGTCCCATCGGACTAGGGAGAGATGGGGAAGGAAGTCTGTCGTATCTTTTCAAAGAAACCATGCTGTCATTTTCGTGACGCCATTTAGGGAATTCACGAAAAACCTAACTCAGGACAACAGGACGCGGGTTTGAACCGTCGTCCTTCCGAATGCAACTCCAGTGTGCTCACCACTGCACCATCTCTTGAGGAGAGGCACTCTGGTATGCACACCGAGCAAAAAATTCATCATTATCCCCCCTCTCTCCCACCAAACGTTAAGCTAATACCGTCTAACCCCACATCAATTCCGCGAGTAGCGTGTTAATCAGTTTCTTTTCCACCACACCGTGTGAACCCACTCTTTGGTTGGATCTCGTACGGCAGTCACAAACTGCAGGAATATTGCTAAATTTCACCTGCTGTTCCCCTGTTCAGGTAGTTTCAGGCATTTTCTAGGCGGCTGAGATCGAGTGAATTAGCGGGGCAATCGATATGCGAATTTTCGTAGCCCTGAGAATACGGCCTGGAAGATGGGCGTGTCCACAGAATAAGCGTTTGGACCGAAGACTGACTCCAGAATGTTGCAATACACAGCCTGGTTCGTTTTCATGGTAGCCAGAACGAGCATACCCGAGTCGTGGAGCGAAGTCCCCGTCACTGAACCAGTCCTGGCTAGAGCTACACCCTCTGAAGACTGCGAGGTAAACGCCTGATTGGGCGGCTGCTGCTGCCGGCGCCTCGCGTAATTTGGTAGGGGAGAGAAAGCGACCACAACTCACCGGACCACACCACACCACACCACACGCCGGCCATCAGCTGCCACGCGCCTTCTGCAGCTTTTGCGTACAGCTGTCTTCCGCGAGGTACCCCTCACCACACGTCCGCTGCACGGAGTTTTGCTTGGCACAGTTTCCGCTCGAAAAATTGATGGTACGGACCTGCATTGACAGAAAGCATCTCTTCCTGGCGGTTTTGGCAATTCTTGACGCTCATGTCCGATCCCTGTCAGTTAGGAGTAGAGTTTTCAAACTACCGTAGGCTAGCATAAGTAAGCGTTGACTACAATAGTTTTCCTAGTAGCCTTGGTCAGTTAAGATTGTGACCACGTTACGTGAACGCTGCGAGAGTTGCATTCCTATCGGGTGTTACCTCATTTCGATAGCTTTGTTCATGCATGCGGCCAGTGTCTTACTTGATTCCCATAGAAGCGCTAGTTCTGTCCCCTGCTTCAAATGTAGCAGATCATCACTGACATAGAGCATAAACAGTAATCGACAGTTGATCGAAAACTGTGGAGCACTCATGTGTCCGAGCAAGGGGGTGGAATATGATACGTTCTCTGTGGTGAACATGTTGAGAATATATTCAGTGTATTCCACCACTGACCTGAAAGCATATACTCCTGCGTATATCAAAGTGCGTGGAAACCTTACCTTTATTTGAAAACAGTAATTCTTCTGTTATCCAAAATACCGTGACATGCCAATTAAGTTTTAAGTAATCCTATTTGTGATGTTACCAGTACTTATATTTTAGCAGGTACGGCGAATTACTACGTTTAAGGAAACAAATTTGCGTCTATTGGGAAAAACATTGTGTCCAAATGTTCAAATGTATGTGAAATCTTATAGGACTTAACTGCTAAGGTCATCAGTCCCTAAGCTTACACACTACGTAACCTAAATTATCCTAAGGACAAACACACACACCCATGCCCGAGGGAGGACTCGAACCTCCGGCCTGATGAGTCGCACAGTTCATGACTGCAGCGCCCCCGACCACTCGGCTAATCCCGTGTGGCCATTGTGTCCCATTGTTTTCTCAACACCTGTGTTACTCTTGCAGTGGTCATATAGTTTTGTCCGGTGGCTATCGAGCATAAAGGAGTTTACTTTGTACCCATTTATTTGGAACATAGTCTTCGCATCTACAAGACGATTGTGCTTTCTCGACGCATTTTATTTCCTCTGCACAGGAATACGTACACAAACAACGCCATATTGTACATTATTGTCGCTATCGTATCGAAACGGAACCGTGTCGAACTTTTACGGTGGGGGACACGTTGTGGCAGCTTTCAGCTGGACGGAAGTACAAACAATCGGACAGAGAAAGATTTTCTCATTAAAAATGAACCAGGATCTGGTCGAGATCTTGACGACGTGCCATTATAAGCAGATGGGTGCACCCCGCAGTGAAGGACAAAAGGTGGCGATACAGTCAACGCCGACCAGCACACTAAGGCCAGAGGTAGCAACTGATGTCACATGCACTCACTGCGTGGTGGTATTATGTAGCTACATTTACTTTGAAAAAAATTTCGTACACTTTAACATTTTAGTAATTTCATCTTATCACTGCTCATTCTGTTCTTTCAAAGCAGTCCATTCGTTCTTCTAATAAAATGGTTCCATAAATTTATTCGTTCTGGAGTCCAGTAGGACCTAGCGGTCTTCTCTAAACATTAACTTACTACGCATTCCAAAAACAATTTCTAATTTATGATCCAACTTTTGTAGTTATTGAGTGAAGTAAAAAATCACTTCTGTCTCACTGTCCGTTTATAACTAAAGGTTTTGGAAAATTAATTCTCCATCATCAGGCATTTCATCACAGACAATTTTAACGACATTGCACAACATGGGTTATTGGAGCCATTTTTGGGGTTATTGCTTTGCAGTGCTATACGGCATGTGCAGCACGCCTAGTATGTGTGTGTGTGTGTGTGTGTGTGTGTGTGTGTGTGTGTGTGTGTGTGTGTGTGTGTGCGTGTCTGTGTCTGTGTCTGTGTCTGTGTATGTGTATGTGTGTGTGTGTGTGTGTGTGTGTGTGTGTGTGTGTGTGTGTGTGTGTGTGTGTGTGTGCGTGTCTGTGTCTGTGTCTGTGTATGTGTATGTGTGTGTGTGTGTGTGTGTGTGTGTGTGTGTGTGTGTTGCCAGACCCCTCTCCCTGCTACCATGGTCCATATAACTGGAGGCAGGTGACCCGTCCTATCATTTTTTTTTCCAATTCTGTTTTACACGTCTTTTTCCGTGGGACCAAATTAAGCAGAAATTCTTCATGGCCGTCGAAAGAGTCGGTATATGAAATTAACATCAGAAAATTTAGGAACAGATAAAATAAAATTTATACTGATCCTAGGTAGACAAGCTGCAGGGTATATACTATCACAGGCAACAATCTAACACAAGAATTCGCTTATTTTTTTCCAGTAACTCCGCTACAGAATAAAAAGTGCGAGCCATGAGGAAATTCTTTAGTTTGGACGTTCAAATGAGAGGTTTACTGCTCAAACTTTTTAAAAAAAATTCTGTGGTAGTTTAAAAAAAAGGGGGGGGATTCAGTAGAATTCTGTGAAACATCCGCTCAAAAGTCAAGGAGGTGCGGTCCAAATGCAAACTGGATTACTGTCTATTATTAACTGAAACAATGTTGCTAATTCTTCGGAAGAAGCTCGCACTGTTAACTAGAAACGAGCTAAAGAAAATAGATCTCTTACATGTAGAGGCTAATGTCAGAATTCCCAGAGTTCTGAATAGTATTCGACAAGAGGTTCCTGAACTCACACCAGACAGCGCTCCAACTGCCCCTTATTTTGCGAATGGTGATAGATGCCATTTGTCATTAGCGAATGAAAGTAATTGACTTTCAAGTTCGGCTATCAAATATTTCGTATACTGTTCCACTGGTAAACATATCTGCATTCAGTTTTTGAACAATATCCAAAATATGGTCTTGCCGTGACACTTCACCATCTATCCGAACAGCTAGGAATTTGGACTGTTCAGACTCAGTAATCATATGCTCATTCTGTGTAATCAAAACACCGGTTTCATTCGAATTGGGTGCTACAAAATGTAAAAGGTTTCTGTGATTTAGCATCAATTTATTTTGTACAAGCCATGAACATAGGTCTTAGACTGCAGTATTTGATACTGAGCCTACACTGCATTCACCATCCTTCACTGCCAAGTCGTCCGCCCTGATAGCTGAGTGGTCAGCGTGACCGTTTGCCGGCCTACGGGCCCGCGTTCGATTACCGGCTGGGTCGGGGATTTTCTCCGCTCAGGGACTGGGTGTTGTGCTGTAGTCTTCGTCATTTCATCCCCATCCGGCGCGCAGGTCGCCCAATGTGGCGTCGAATGTAATAAGACCTGCACCAAGGCGGCCGGACCTGCCCCGCGAGGGACCTCCCGGCAAATGACGCCAAACGCTCATTTCCATTTCACTGACAAGTTAGTGTCATCAGCAAACAGAATTTTTTTAGGATCACTTGTCATTTTGGAAGGCCTGTCATTTACATACAGGGTGAGTGAGCTGGCCCCACTGCTGAGTTTTACGCAGCTCACAGAGCCTTAAAATACCACAGACAATATTTTCATATCCCCTCGCTCGCTTGGTGAAAACTGTTAGTTCTACAGAAAAAATGGACACTGCATTTTTGTAGGAAATGTAATGTAGTTAAATTTCGTTCTGGGATACGTTATCGCAAGAGGCTATGATTTATGACTTATTCTATAAAAACGGGTCTGAGGTGGCTTTTGTACGTTTTACATGAATAATTAGAAAACTGTGGCCTCTAGCGAAAACGCATTCTTCTAGCAAATATACCTACATTAAATTATACCTACACAAACGTCCTATTCATTTTTTCTGTCTGATGAGCTGGAGAATATGAGAATCTTCCAAATGTATTTGAAGGCTTTGCGGGTTGCATAAAAGCCGGGGGTGGACACCGTAGTGGTCCGTACGGTGACTCCACGTCGCAGCCACTCTCACCGCTGTGGACAATGAGGTTCTGCAGATTGTCCTCAAAATATGAAAAGAATCGATTGTGATGTACTGCTCCTATTCCATAACCGTCCAACTTGTGCAGTGATATTCTGTAATCAACACAGTCAAACATCTTAGCAAAATGAAAGAAACCGCGTAATGTTCGCAACTTTTTGTTTGATGCGTCCACTGCCTTACAGAGGAACGGGAATACAGCATTTTCAGTTGTCAAGGCACTTCAATACCAAACTAGCTCAGTGCGTCATTGTTGAAGTGACGGTCAAAAAATGGAGACTAGTCCTCCATGGCCGGCAGCTTTCAATATATGATGTGAAGGCAGACCAGAATATCATTTACTCTGTTCGGGGAACGATCTAACATAATTTCTGTAAAATTCTTCTGAGTTGCATGAAGCGTCACGTTGTTCAATCACAGGCAACGTTCAGGCTTACATAGCAAGAGTGCTTCATTTGGGTGTGTGGCCACCAGCGTTACACACCCTTGTCCAACGCTGCTTCATCATTTCTGCAACGTGACGCTGTCTGCAACATAGAAGAATCTTCTGGAAATTAACTCTGCCTGAGAAAACCCAATTAATACGAGGGGTGTCCAGAAAGTAAGTTAAGATCGGTCGCGAAACGGAAACCACTGGGAAAATCCGGTAAAGCTTCGCACCAATGTGTTGGTCAGTGTCTCTAGCATGCCCGTCAATCGTGTCGCGACGCTCTTTTCAGTTTTGAGGGAACAGTGAGACGTAAAGGTGCGTAGGGAATAGCGTCTCCCGCCAAGCATGAGAGCCCGGTTAGAGATTTCGCCTGTGTCATGCAGCCCACATAACACAACTCTCGATCAGTTCCTTCTTCAAGCCAATTCTCGGCCGCAATGGAGACGCTCCTGCAGCGTTTTCGATGAGAAGTGTTCCATCACCCACAATACGGTCCGTAATTGGCTCCCGCTGAGTCTCATTTCTACTCACAAAAACCGCTGGCCACGAAGACAAAATTTTTCGACACGCAACGAGCTGCAGACCTGGCCGAAAGCACAGGCTGCTGCTTTCTATGACGAGGATATTGTAAAGTTGATACAACACTACGACAAAACTCGAAGTTGGAGCGGCGACTATGTAGAGAAGTAGGTGAAAGGTGTACCTAACTGTTGCAAATAAAATTTTTCTGTTTTCACTGTGGTTTCCGTTTCTCGACCGATCGTAACTTACTTTCTGGACAGCTGTCGTACATGTTACCGCTATAAGGGATGTGGAAATTTATTCGATCTTGAAAGAGTTAACAAGAAGTTTTAAACACCGGCTTGCCTCGCTATTTATCCGCACCCAAGTGTAGGCTTCCCTTAGGTGGTCGTTGTCATGACGTAGCAAGTAGTATAGTGACCCTGATTTTCGTGTGGACGGGTTTTGAGGTGATTGCGTTCCTCTTTGCCGCAGATGCTACCCTCGTGCAAACAGCGGGCCTGTTGACGTCAGAGGGACGCTCACCAATACTTACACAGAGACAAAAAGGTAAACGGCCACGGCCACTACACGAGAATACAGCACGTACTCAGTAGCTCCGTAGATGTCTTAGTGCAACCTCACTTAGTCCCACTAGATGACTAGACACTATTAGTCGAACACAGCAGCCAAAAACCGGGGGAAAAGAAAGTAAGCGAAATTTTTTGGCATTTACGGTATCGTTTAGATTGCACTTATACACTGCAATGTGGAAGAAGCGTTGTAAACGATACAGTAAATCCTGAAACATATCGAATGCATGCCATTAGTAGCCATCGTAGCAAACAAAGGACTATCTAACGCTGCAGAAAAGACACATATATGTTCTCCCTCACTTCAGTAAGGTAAATGAATCTGATAACATGGCTCCCCACGTTTTCGGATTACGGAAAAAAAAGGTACGAAATATACTGTAAATTGTTGCGTGTACCACGTCGACCTGATCAGAGTGGTGGGACTAATGTTTGATAGATTAGAAAGAAGTATTGTAAACAATGCAATGAATGCTGAGAAGAACTGACTAGTCCTGGTAGCTACACAAATGAGTAACAAAGGTTGTCGGCAATACGTAGATATGAAGTGCTGAGCCGCAAGAACACGGCCCCCCTGTTTAACAGCGAGTCGGCCCACCTTTGTGAAGCAGCGCACTACCGACTGCGCGAGGCACGGATCCGCTAAGTCCCCGGTAGGGACGTCGGCGCACGGACGGGCCACTCAGTGTCAGGCTCGCTGTGTTCCAGATTAGGCGAATTTGGTGGCCGAAACACCAGCCCGAGTTCCTCAAAATAATATTCGCTCGAGTCCAGCCCTGTGATGCGGACCGTTGAAGCTGTCCCCGTCGAGGAAGTCGACACTTGTGTCGATGTTCTGCGTAGTTGTCACGGTTTTTTCCATTACTATCAAGCTAAAATTTATTCCAATCCGTTGTGCCGCGGTGGTACAGCAACCTTCTATTGTGATTAATGTTAAAAGACAGTCCTAGGTTGCAGAGTGCTCTTTACTGGCTCGCAGACAAGGAATTTCGCCGGGGTAGTGACTCATTAGCTCATCTGCAAGTACAATAAAAATTGGCGCTGTCTTATCGTGAGCTTCCATACTTAATAGTGAAAATCAATGAAGTGTCTATTGTTCCTGATCTATACTAACGATATAGGAGACAATCTCAGTAGCCGTCTTAGATCGTTTGCAGATGATTCTGTCATTTACCGTCTTGTAAAGTCATCAGATGATCAAAATGATTTAGATAAGATATCTCTATGGTGCGAAAAGTGGCAATTGACCCTGAATAAAGGAAAGAGCGAAGTTATTCACATGAGTACTAAAAGAAATCAGCTAAAATTCGACTACGCCATGAGTCACACAAATCTGAGGGCTGTAAATTCAACTAAATACTTAGGGATTACAATTACAAATAACCTAAATTGGAATGATCACATAGATAATGTTGTGGGTAGGGCAAACCAAAGACTGTGACTCATTGGCAGAATACTTAGAAGGTTTTTCAGGTGTATTAAAGATTCTGCTTACACCACGCTTGTCCGCCCTATTCTGGAGTACTGCTGTGAGGTGTGGAATCCGAATCAGGTGGGACTGACGGATGACATCGAAAAAGTACAAAGAAGGGCACCTTGTTATGTATTATCGCCAAATAGGGGAGATAGTGTCACAGATATGATACGTGAATTGGAGTCGCAATCATTAAAACAAAGGCGTTTTTCGTTGCGGCGGAATCTTCTCACGAAATTTCAATCACCAGTTTCCTCCTCCGATTGCGAAAACATTCTGTTGCCACCCAACTACATAGGGAGAAATGATCATCACGATAAAATAAGAGAAATCAGGGCTCGCACGGAAAAATTTAGGAGCTCGTTTCTCCCGCGTGCCGTTCGAGAGTGGAACGGCAGAGGGACAGCTTCAAGGTTGTTCATTGAACCCTCTACCACGCACTTTATTGTGAACAGCATCGTAATCACGTAGATGTAGAAATAGGTAAGACGTAAAGGATAGGGAAGTACGTAGAAAATTTTGTGCATCCTATCCTACCCTCTACGTCTCACTTAATTACATCACGTACCAACAACCATAAGCAGTCGTAACACCACTTCCCGTCAGATCACCGATGATAAGCGCTGTCGGGCTTGGCTAGCACTTGGATGGGTCACCACCTCGGCCTGCCGAGTGCTGTCAGTAGGAGGGTTGCGCTCAGTCCTTGTGAGGACAATTGAGGAGCTACTCGATTATCACGTAGCGGCAACGGTCACGAAAACTGACCACGTCTACAAGAGAAGTGTGCTGACCACATGTCCTACATAACCGCATCTGGTGACGCCTAAGGTCTGAGGTTGGCACGGCGATTGGTCGGTACCGTTGCGCCTTTAAGGCCTGTTCGGACAGTTTTTGTGTTTACATCATATAAAAATGTTCTTACGTGACGCAAAAATGTTACATTTTCGATACTACTGGCCATTAAAATTGCTACACCAAGAATAAATGCACATGATAAACTGGTATTCATTGGACAAATATATTATACTAGAATTCACATGTGATTACATTTTCACTCAATTTGGGTGCATAGATCCTGAGAATCAATACCCAGAACAACCACCTCTGGCCGTAATAACGGCCTTGATACGCCTGGGCATTGAGTCAAACAGAGCTTGGATGGCGTGTACAGGTGCAGCTGCCCATGCAGCTTCAACACGATACCACAGTTCATCAAGAGTAGTCACTGCCTTATTGTGACGAGCCAGTTGCTCGGCCACCAATGACCAGACGTTTTCAATTGGTGAGAGATCTGGAGAATGTGCTGGCCTGTGCAGCAATCGAACACTTTCTGTGTCCAGAAAGGCCCGTACAGGACCTGCAACGTGCGGTCGTGCATTATCCTACTGAAATGTAGGGTTTCGCAAGGATAGATTGAAGGGTAGAGCCACGGGTCGTAACACATCTGAAATGTAACGTCCACTGTTCAAAGTGACATCAACGCGAACAAGAGGTGACCGAGACGTGTAACCAATGTCACCCCATACCATCACGCCGGGTGATACGTCAGTATGGCGATGACGATTACACGCTTCCAATGTCCGTTCATCGCGATGTCGTCATCATGCGACCATCATGATGCTGTAAACAGAACCTGGAATCATCCGTAAATATGACGTTTTGCCATTCGTGCACCCAGGTTCGTCGTCGGGTACACCATCGGAGGCGCTCCTGTCTGTGATGCAGCGCCAAAAGTAACCGTAGCCGCTGTCTCCGAGCTGATAGTCCATACTGCTGCAAACGTCGTCGAACTGTTCGTGCAGTTGGTTGTTGTCTTGCAATCGTCCCCATCTGTTGACTCAGGGATCGAGACGTGGCTGCACCATGCGTTACAGCCATGCGGGTAAGACGCCTGTCATCTCGACTGCTAGTGATACGAGGCCGTTGGACTCCAGCACGGCGTTTCGTATTACTCTCCTGAACCCACCGATTCCATATTCTGCTAAGAGTCATTGGATCTCGACGATGAACCGCAATCGCGATAGGCTACAATTCGACCTTTATCAAAGTCTGAAATGTGATGGTACGCGTTTCTCCTCCTTACACGAGGCATCACAACAACGCTTCACCAGGCAACGCCGCTCAACTGCTGTATATGTATGAGAAATCGGTTGGAAACTGTCCTCATGTCAGCACATTGTAGGTGTTGCCACCGACGCCAACCTTGTGTGAATGCTCTGAAAAGCTAATCATTAGCAAATCACGGCATCTTCATCCTGTCGGTTAAATTTCGCGTCTGTAGCACGTCATCTTCGTGGTTTAGAAATTTTAATGGCCGGTAGTGTATTTAGTATTTTAGTTTTCAGTTTTGAGTGTAGTAGCTCAGGACAGGACCGCTCCCGATTATTTATTAATCCAATTTTTATTGTAATTGGTGATAACGAGATGACGGCTTACCCGGGTGAGACTCGTTCTCTTTCAGCCAATAAAGAGCGCTTTGCAAACTAGGACGTATTTAAATATTAATACTATGAAGGTCTCGTGGAAGCACTCTGTGTCCCATATAAAGCAATGGTGCCCAAGCAACCTTCGTCCGTGGCTCGATGTAAGTTCGCCTGGATGCTGGAGTAGCAGCGATGGGGTGTAAGACGAAGCGTGATTAGCCCGAGCAGACGACACGTTCCCACTGGTCCACGGTCCATTCTGGATGATGTGGTACCCAGTGGAATCGTAAACGACGATGTTAGTGCAACGACAAGTGTACGCGTCGAGGTCCCCAGCTACCAAGCCGCTGTGTTCCGCAGCGCCCGCTGGACGGTGAGGTCCTGAATACCTAAGCTGGCGCCAGCACCGTGCTCTGTCGGAGATCGCCGGCTGCCACGACTACAGAGCGGGCAGGTTCCGTGGTGAGGCGCGGAAGGCTTTCACCGCCCCACAACCACTCTCCACAGACGCTCACGGTTGCAGCGCGCGGGCAGCCGACCAGCTTCGCCGTTTCCGAGAATTTCGTTCTGAGGCACCGCGCCACCACAGTCTGCTATTTGTCAGAGCCGCTTATGTCGGTGGATTTCCTCATTAAAGGCTCGCACAGGATTCCTATTCGTCACTGTCCAGCTACTGTACTTTCCTCACTACGTCACGTATCTGCGACGCCACAAAGCGGTATTGCACCTCGCTGTGAGTTGTGAACACAACGTTTTGATTTACCGATGTGTAAAGGCTCTCCCACACCGGTACGTCAGTAAGGGAACCAATTCCGACCAGAAGACTAACTTTTTTGAACGTCTTTACATCCGAATACAGTACTGCCGTACTATCGTCCATCACCACAGCACTTCGTTTTGTCTGTACTGAGTGAAATCGTTAACAATTCAGAAAGAAGGAAGGCAATCAGAAAATTGTTCGTGCAACTATTTATTTAGCACTGTGCGATACTCATCACAGTCCTGACGAGGACTGGTGTATATACGAGGAACAAGGACCATTTTAAAGACAAGTAATAAATGGTGGCTCAAAAAGAAAGAACTAATTTTAGTTGTTTATTACAGACAAACTACGAAAGATAGAAACACATTGCGCATGTCATTGGATAGAGGAAGATCCATACGCTCAACATGCGTTTGTTTATTTGTTTGTCTTCTTCCAGGGCGCATAAACAATGGAGTCATATGCACCATTATCAGAACCGTAGAACAAAAACAAAAAATGGTTCAAATGGCTCTGAGGACTATGGGACTTAACATCTGAGGTCATCAGTCCCCTAGAACTAAGAACTACTGAAGCCTGACTAACCTAAGGACACCACACACATGCATGCCCGTGGCAGGATTCGAACCATAGCGATCGGGCGGTTCCACATTGAAGTGCCTAGAGCCGCTCGGCCACTCCAGCCGGCTACCGTAGAGCACAAAGACAAACAGAGCAGATAGGCATGACTACTTATCAGGTCCAAACGACGGAAGGTAAATCAGCTAAAAACTGGGACTAAGAGAAAGGTCCTATGAAATACGCCTGGTCCTGAAATTAAGATTAAATGTCGTCCACGATGTAGCTGCGACGGGTAGAAAGTAAAACGCGGTCCACAGGTGGCGCGTCGTTCGCTGAAACGGCCGATAACTCAGACGGCAGCACAAACGAGAAGTAACTGGTTACAAGAACGGCATCCCGTCAGGAAATGGCGGACCGTCAAAGGTGAGGGAAATGAGTACAGTGTGGTTGGGGACCACCACTTAACAAACGGTGATGCCTAAAGAGACAGTACCGTATACGCAGCCTAGCTAAAATGATCTCCTACCGGCGTGAGGGCCGAGAGGAGGTCCTCCAAGTCGCTGGGAGAGGCTTGTTCCCATGAAGAGAGGAGCAATGGCGACGACAAAGCGGCAGACGGCAACACAGAGATGATCGGAGGGAATACAGGTACTCGCGGGCTGAGGTACGAGGACTGCGGGCTTGGCAGCAGCGTCAGACCGTCGTGGCCAGGAACCCACAGCACCAGGCGTTGCTCGAGAAATGTCCTGTATACTGAATAGACAGTTCCAACAAATCAGTTTCTCAGCTGTTGAAGAGCAGCTTCCATACGTGGGACGAAGACTCTGTCGTAAGTACTCCACAGGCAAAAACATGAAGGTATGAGGTCTGCTAACCTGGGTGGCGAGAAGTACTCGACAACATACTATTGGCGATCTCCGATCCGACATTGTGGATGGTAACGCCGCACCTCTAGGTGAAAGTGAGGCGGTGCGCCCTCATGCGTGAAAATGCAGTCACGAACAGTTTTGCAGTATGTCCAGGTGTGAAATTCCTGTCACGGTTTCCTCCGCAAAAAAGAAACATCCATAAGGAGGAACGGCCTAAAACACAGTCATGTTCGGCGACAACGCCAGGATTTTGTGAACCCCCAAATTCTTACACTACAGTGATTCCCTTTATCCAACAGATGAAACGTCTATTCGTCCAAAAGATCAGTCTTTCAGAAACAAAGTGTCCTCTGCCGTATCCCGGCGATTTGAAATCAGTGGTTTGTGCCACCGTCGCCGGGGTGCAGTTACAGCAGTAACTGCAACGTGTAAGGCTGCGCAGTCGAGCGTTGTGTCAGAACACGCCACAGAAGTTCCTGTCCCGCCCGTCTTACGGGTTCCCGAGCGCCTCCTGTGAACGCGTCGTCGGACGGGCATGGCTTCACCAGTGCTGTTCCACTTGCACGTGCAACCAGCTTCCAAGAATGCTGTACGCCAATCACGCACCTGCCTGTGCAAAGGCGGCTTCTCGCTGAATCGACGGCGCAGTGCACGCTGCACTGGCACAAGAGACTGACTTCGCGCAAATTATAACACACAAAGTGATTTCCCTTGTGGAGTGGTCGGCGTATCGTTACAAGCAGACAAGAGCGCAGCTGTGTCAAAACTCTGAACCTTCCTCTGTCCACTGACACGTGCACTGCGTTTCTGTCTTTTGTACTTTGTCTCTAATAAACAACTGAAATTTGTTCATTACTTTTGAAGTACCCTGCATGGGGATGAGCGAGATAACGAAGTAATTGCAACGATAAGATAGATTTTATAATTTCATTAAGTACGTCGTCACCGCCTCTGTTCCCAGAACGGACTCACCTCGGCGCCGAGTGTGCGCTGTCTCCAGACTTGCTGACACATTACAACTGGCAGCCAGGCCTGGAGCCGGACTCGAACCGGGAACCTTTGGCTTTCGCGAGTAATTCTCGTACCAGTTGAGCTATCCAGTACGAGTTACTGCCAGCCCTCACGGCTACAGCTCAACCAGTAGCTTTTCTGGGAGCTATACCTGAATAGTTCAGTCGGTGACGACATTGCCACTCTAAGGCACCAAAACAGTATCAGAACAGTACAGAGCGAAAGAATCACTTCAGTCTTACTGATGTCTCTGTAACCGAAATTTGCATTCTGAACAACCTTATGTACGCTATCTGATCAAAAGAACCAGGACAACTATTAGCAGACACTGCACTGAACAGCCAAAGATACTGGTACACCTCACTAATATCGTGTAGAGCTCCCGCGAGCACGCAGAAGTGCTCCAATACGACGGAGCACGGACTCAACTGGCCTCAGACGTAGTACTGGAGGGAACTGACACCATGAACCCTGCAGGCCTGTCCATAAATCCACAAGAGTACGAGGGGGTGGACATCTCATCTGAACAGCACGTTGCACGACACCCCAGATGTGCTCAATAGTGTTCACATCTGTGGAGTTTGGTGGCCAGCGGAAGTGAACTGGTTCAAATGGCTCTGAGCACTATGGGACTTAACATCTGAGATCATCAGTTCCCTAGAACTGAGAACTACTTAAACCTAATTAACCTAAGGACATCGCACACATCCATGCCCGAGGCAGGATTCGAACCTGCGACCGTAGCGGTCGCGCGGTTCCAGACTGAAGCGTCTAGAACCGCTCGGCCACATCGGCCGGCAGAACTGAGGTCAGTGTTCCTGGAGCCACTCTATAGGAGTTCTAGACTTGTGGAGTGTTTCATTGTCCTGCCGGAATTGCCCAAGTCCGTCGGAATCCACAATGGACTTGAGTCGAAGCAGGTGATCACACAGGATGCTTAACTACGTATCACCTCTCACAGTCGTATCTCGAAGTATCAGGGGTCTCATGTAACTAACTGCACACGCCTCACACCACTACATAGCCTCAATCAGCTTCAACAGTCCCCTGCTGACATGCAGTGTTGATGGGTTCGTGATGATGCCTCCATACCCGTACAAGTCCATCCGACGATACAAGTTGAAGGAGACTCGTCCGAACAGGTAACGTGATTCCAGGCATCAACAGTTTGATGTCGGTGTCGACGGGCACAGGCGAGACGTAAAGCTGTGTGTCGTGCAGTCATGAAGGATACACGAATGGTCCGTCGGCTCCGAAAGCCCACATCGATGATGTTTCGTTGAATATTTCGCACGCTGACACTTGTTGATGGCCGAACATTGCAATCTGCTGCAATTTACGGAAGGGTTGCACTTCTGTCACGTTGAACGATTCTCTTCAGTCGTCGCTGGTCCCATTCTTGCAGGATCTTTTTACGGGAGCAGCGATGTCGGAGATGTGATGTTTTGCGGATTCCTGATATTCACGGTACACACGTGAAATGGCCGTACGAGGAAATGACCAGTTCATCGCTACCTCCGAGATGCTGCGTCCCATCGCTTGTGCGCCCAATGTACCACCACGTTCAAAGTCTCGGTGAGCTGCCATTCTAGCAGCAGTAACCGATCCAACAACAGCGCCAGACACTTGTTGTCATATTTTCCACCGCAGCGCCGTATTCAGCCTGTTTACATATCTCCGTATTGCATGCCTGTACCAGTTTCTTTGGCGCTTCAGTGTAGTATGGGAGGTCTTCACGACGGTTTGAAGACTGTTGGGGACGCGAGGCGTCTGAAAACCTTCCTCGAGAGCCAAACCAAAGACACTGGGTTTGGACTGAAATCTACGTTCTGTCTCATACCAAACACTTGCCAATGGGTTCAAGTGGCAATACTGGATAGGCCAGCCCATTTCAGGAATAATACTGTCCACAAACCACTGCTCACACATGCTTCTTTATGACACAGTGCGCGATCGTGCTGAAGCAAACAACCATCGTCTCTGAGCTGCACCTCTACTGTATGCTCATTAAAATTGCTACACCACGAAGATGAGGTGCTACAAACGCGAAATTTAACCCACAGCAAGATGATGCTGTGATATGCAAATTATTAGCTTTTCAGAGCATTCACACACGGTTGGCACCGGTGGCGACAACTACGACGCGCTGACATGAGGAAAGTTTCCAACCGATTTCTCATACACAAACAGCAGTAGACTGGCGTTGCCTGATGAAATGTTGTGATGCCTCTTGTAAGGGAGAGAAATCCGTACCATCACGTTTCAGACTTTGATAAAGGCCGAATTGTATCCTCTCGCGATTGTGGTTTATCGTATCGCGACATTGCTGCTGGAGTTGGTCGAGATCCAATGACTGTTAGCAGAATATGGAATCGGCGGGTTCAGGAGGGTAATACGGAACGCCGTGATGGATCCCAACGGCCTCGTATCACTAGAAGTCGAGATGACAGGCATCTTATCCGCTTGGCTGTAACGGATCGTGCAGCCACGTCTCGATCCCTGAGTCAACAGATGGGGACGTTTGCAACACAACAATCATCTGCACGAACAGTTCGTTGACGTTTGCAGCAGCGTGGACTATCAGCTCGGAGACCGTGGCTATGGTTACCCCTGACGCTGCATCACAGACAGAAGCGCCTGCAATGTTGTACTCAAACGACGAACCTAAGTGCACGAATGGCAAAACGTCATTTTTTCGGATCAATCCAAGTTCTGTTTACAGCATCATGATGGTCGCATCCGTGGTGTGCGACATCGCGGTGAACGCACATTGGAAGCGGGTATTCGTGATCGCCATACTGGCGTATCACCTGTCGTGATGGTATGGGGTGCCATTGGTTACACGTATCGGTCACCACTTGTTCGCATTGACGGCACTTTGAACAGTGGCTGTTACATTTCAGATGTGTTACGATCTGTGGCTCTACCCTTCATTCGATCCCTGCGAAACCCTACATTTCAGCAGGATAATGCACGACCGCATGTTGCAGGTCCTGTATGGGCCTTTGTGGATACAGAAAATGTTCGACTGCTTCCGTAACCAGCACATTCTCCAGATCTCTCACCAATTGAAAACGTCTGGTCAATGGTGGCCGAGCAACTGGCTCGTCACAGTACGCCAGTCACTACTCTTGATGAACTGTGGTATCGTGTTGAAGCTGCATGGGCAGCTGTACCTGTACACGCCAAACAAGCTCTGTTTTACTCAATGCCCAGGCGTATCAAGGCCGATATTACGGCCAGAGGTGGTTTTTGTGGGTACTGATTTCTCAGGATCTATGCACCCAAATTGAGTGAAAATGTAATCACATGTCAGTTCTAGTATAATATATTTGTCCAATGAATACCCCTTTTTCATCTACATTTCTTCTTGGTTTAGCAATTTTAATGGCCAGTAGTGTATAATGCTATAAAATGTCTTAGGGACAATAACGAGACCACACCCTAACCACGACGAGCACTCCCATACATTAACACCATCTCCATCATAGTTCAGGATTGGCGCTACACATGATGGCATTAGCAAAACCCATATCCTCCCATCAAGTTCCCTCGCGATACGGGGTGAGTCTTCACTCCAAATCACTCGTATCCCGTCACCCAGTGTCCAGTGGCGTCACTGTTTACGTCACCTCGTGTGCCCCTTAGCGCTGACTACAGAAATACGTGCCTTAAGAGGAACTACTCAACCATTATACCACTTTTTAACCCGCTACACACTGTCTTTGTGATAACTGGATTGGTGATAGATCTTTGAAACTCTCAAGTTTTTCCTTCCGCTGATTTCACGCGTTTTTTTTAATGTCCATTCTCAATGCTCGACGGTTCGTCTCCGTCAGTACATCACGTTCGCCCGGTATTGGTTTAACTGCGGTTGTTCCTCCATATTTCAATTTCACAGCTACATCACCAACAGTCGAGGGGGGCAGTTTCTAAAGGTTGAAATGTCCCTCATGGATATGGACTACTCAACATTCGAAGTCACTGACCTCTCCTTACCGATCTATATTAGCATTTCTTTACTGTCAACAATGCCTCCCCCCCCCCGCCCCCCCAAGTCGCTTTTTATAGCCGGCGGGTCCGTTTCTCGTGACACCTAGCTATCTACTAAGGGCTGTTCGGATACTTTTGGTCAGGTAGTGTATGGGCAGGACTACAGGCTGAATTCTTAGTGACAAAAAGGTATTGTCTCTGCAAGACGTCATGTAAGCATATCACTGGTGAAACAACGCGTTATCTTTCCACGTCGAATGGTTACCTTTTTTTTTATTTACCATTTACGTGCGTAACACAGTACCCTGTCACTGTTGCTTTCTTTTCCTGTAACATTCTTTCATCACTTTTTTACCTCCTGACCGCTTCACACTAGTTCTAGTAGCACATCAGACCTTGTTCCTCTGTAATTTCCACAATTTCGTCTTGAAAAAATAATTCGCCTCACTTTTATCTTCTTCTACTTCTTCTTTTTCTTCTTCTCCGATGTACTCCATGTCTCAGTCACTTTTAACTTTTCCATCCCAGCCTGTTGTTAATTCCTTACGGCACAGATACTGTTCTGGTAGCCTATTGCCATTCATTGTATTCAATTATTTTCTTTTCCATATTGTTTCTGTTATTTTGTCGATGTTTTTATATATTTCCATTGTCAGTTCTTCATTACAAACTTACTGGATGTAATGTTTTGATTTACCGATATATAAACGATCCCTCACACCGTTTGATCAAAAAGGAAACCAGTTACGACCAGAAGACTAGCTTTTTTGAGCACCTATACACCGGAATCTAGTATAGTAACAGCAAAATGTTCAAATGTGAATTCTAAGGGACCCCAACTGTTGAGGTCATCGTTCCATATACTTACACACTACTTGTGCTAATAACGACACGCACACACACACACACACACACGCATGCCCGAGGGAGGACTCGAACCTCCGGCGGGAGCGGCCGCGCATACCGTGACATGACGCCACAAACCGTGCGGCCACAGCACCTTCCATCCCAATAGCGCGGTTCTCCGTAATTCTTATTTTCAAAACTACTAGATTGTCCGATTTATAACCTACAGCAAGGCATCCGCTGGTGTGAAGACATTCTGCTTTGACGACACTGTTCTAATGGGTCATTTTTGCGCTTCTTCATATGCACTTTGCATTGCAATTATTCTTGATTATCCCTGATGTTGCTTCCACTTTGTGTATCCTCTGGTTTACACACTTAAAAGCTTCAACATTTTCTTTTTTAACTGATTTCTATCACTAAAGGGTTTGCTGCAAATTTATATTAGTAAATAGTCTCAGAGGAGATTCTTAAAGACAGTTCCTAATGGATGCTAGCACACTGGACAGCTCTTCCTCAAACTGCAGGTGTTCCCATGTGTGGTACTGACGTTGAAAGTTCTCCGAAATAAGAAATCCATTCCATCAAGACATCACAGTTCTACAAACGTGTACTGCACCTTCTAGCAACCGAAGGGTTACCACAGTACCAAGGTTTTCTCATACGCGCAAAATGACACAGTCCAGAAACCTGCCTGTAAGGGCTTATAAACAAAGCATGGTTGTGGTTGTGGTTGTTGTTTAGCGGCAGTGCTTGGCAAGCAGTTGCTTCAGCAAAGGCAGAGCTTGATTTTGCTGGCTCTCTGCTGGTTAGCGTTTTATTTCAGGTGACTTGTTTCGGCGAGAAGGCACTTGCACGTCCACATTAAAAAAAAAAAAAAAAAACAGCCACTCTGACGTCATTTTGGGTAGCATACTTATTTTGTGGTGGTGGAACAGCAAACGTCAGTGTTGCTGCATCGTCCGTTGAAATTAGCCCACAGTAGATACGGGATTTGTTTGTTCATGTTTAACGCATGGAATCGAACTGCGTGGCAATAGATTCGAATGGCAATAGTGTGTAGGCACAAATTTTATTGCTAAGAACCTTCGTTTATCTGTAAGTTGGAGGGTGAAACTGCACACAAAATTGGCGAAATTTTGTTCTTATGAGGGGACTTGCTCAAAGTGAAGACGCCACTGGAAGAACACGAGCACTTTCAGTGGTACAGAAAAATCCACCAGGCGAAGTTTCTGTAGGCGAAAGAGAATACTAAGTTGCACTAAGAGTTGTGGCAACGGCACTCGCTACTTGTCATTTTAAATTGATCTAATCCGTATTCGTAGTCCACACTAGCTGTCCTTACGCGATCAGTTCAATAGTGTTGCAAGAAGAATTTGACGAAGCACTGTAGGACTCAAGTCGAAACGATACCCCTGAGTAGGTGACACTACCTCAGAGCTGTTAACTTCCTAGGGTGAGCTAGTCATGACGAAACTGTTTCACCTGGTGCGCAAAATACGGTATATGGGACACGCGAAATGCACTAACGCTTCAAGAATAACAGAATAATTCGAATTGCAAAAAGTGGCAGTTTCTGTCAGCTGTGATTATTATGTAACCACCAGTTTAATAAGTCATGATTGTAAAACAGGCGTATTATTTGCAGACGTATGGGAAAACTGGTAGAAGTCGACCTCAGGGAATATGAGTTCGTGTTCCAGACAAATGTAAGAGCAAGCGAGGGAAACGTGCATCCTAAGATTTATCTCAGAAAATAGAGCAATTAGAGACAAAACCTACATTTATGACTCCTACAGATTTAGAGAAAGTTTTTGAGAATATTGACCGGAATACACTCTTTGAAATTCTGAATGTGGCAAGGGTAAAATATAAGGAGCAAAAGGTTATTCTTAACTTATATAGAAAGCTGACTGACCTTATAAGAGTCGAAGGACATGAAAGGGAAACAATGGTTGAGTAAGGGCTATCCCCGATTTTATCTAATCTGTACACAGTAAAGAAAACCAAAGACAAAATTGGAGAAGGATCTAAAATTCAAGGAGAAAACTTTTTACATTCCCTGATGACGTCCAAAGACATCAAATGTCTTGGAAGGGCAATTGAACGGAATGCATAGCGCCTTCAAAAGAGGTAATGAGATGACAGTCAACAACAAAAAGGTTAATTATGTTGGGGAGTCTTTTCTGGTGGAATTTGTCTGGAAGGTATTCTTTTAAGAAAGTGAAGCGTCAGCGATAAGCAGTTACGAACAGAACAGAAGCTTTTGAAATGTGGTTCTGCAGAAGAAAGCTGAAGATCAGATGGATAGATTACGTAGCTAATGAGTCGAATTATCGAAACTACATTTATGGCACACACTGAGTAAACGAAGGGACTGTTTGATAGGATGCATTTTGAAGGATCAAGGAATCGACAATTTGGCAATGGAAAGAAAAATTGGGGTAAATCATGTAGAGGTCAAGGCTTGAATACACTAATCAGATTAAAATGGATGTAGGTCGCAGTAGTTATGTAGAGGCATGCACAGGACAGTAGCATGGAGAGCTGCATGTGTGTGAATGGGATTGAAATCCCTTACATATGACTGGATATTGCTCAAGTAATATTAGGCCCTCATGTGTTAGCATACAGGTTTCTAAATACTAATATAATAACGCTGATTGGTTCGTTTGTTGGAGGAGAGGAAGAGGGAGAGGGAGAGGGAGGGAGGGAGGGAGAGAGAGAGAGAGAGAGAGAGCTGAATTCCGTCCACTAACGTCGAAATGGCAGATACTGCTGTGAGATTCTACAGAGATTAAGCGAAAGACTTTGTAGAAGTTTTGCGCAAGTTCCTAGTGCAACGGAGGGTCGCTAGCGACTGGGAAGAATCAGAAAGACTAGGAAGCAATGTTTGTAATTAGAAGCATCGGTGCTAATGGGACGCCATGTTATCCATGCTGTATGTGACATCACCTCATCCAGTGTGTAGCCGCAGAATGAGTTGGCGGTTTGTATCCCACAAGGAGAATTCACGTTAAACGTCACCATCTGTACATACTACAGGCCCTCACTGCTATTCTGAGCGCTTCTGTTCGCAGCGCAAGAGTCTCACCAACTTGGCAGGCAGGTCTATTGTTGTGGACACTGACTACCTGACATGGACGACACACAGGCTGCTCCCAGAGGCGAAACCAAAAGACACGTTGAACGACGTTCTTACGTCCTGTTTAAAGACTCAGCCCCAGCTAGGGCGTAACATCCTATCACGGTCACCATTGCCTTGTATTGCCACCCCAGATGGACGTTCCTCACAAAAATACTACATCATTTTTGCGGACGAGTTCAGATGCAGATCAGCACATCTGTTAAGTTGCCATCACCTGGCTGGGCCTAACCTTCAGAAATCTTACAGAAGAAGTATTCTTGATCACTTGATATGTTCACACAGTGGAATCTATCAAACATTCACCGCTATATCAGCGAAAATTTGTCGTTATAAATTATTTGATGAAGTACTAACAGGTAAACTGCAGCTATAGCTACATTGAAAGATGACAAAACTAAATGAAATGTAGAAAGTCTGATCAATATTGTCTTATTTACAGCAAACCCTCCCCAGACTGATTTAGATGAATCTGTTCCTTAGTACAGAAAAGCTGACAATTGGTTTTTAACTAGTCTCGCAGACAAAAATGACATTTCATCTCAAGGTAGGACAAGACATACAAGGTGAATAGCTACATCTATAAATAAAATTTTATTCGATTTAATTTTGTGTATATAAACCTATATGGATCACAATAAATTTCTCTTCCAATATGAAACACGTAGTTCCACCATATTCATGAAAATATCAGCTGATTAAACCATTATTTACAGCTTGGCAAATATGTACTACATTATTAAATAAAGATTCAGATTTTGAGGTCTGATTTGTTGCTAAAAAAATGCAGGTGCAATCTGAATTACTAAGCATAGCCCAATTAATTGCAGAAAAATTCTTCTAAATACTTTTAAGTCACTTAATGAGTTGCTAATAATTTTAAATAAAGAATGCCTTAATAAGAATCCATTAATTTATGTCCTTTCACTTTTTTCACATAGGACCTCGATTAATATTGGTAAGTTTGAGACTTGCCGATAATGCTAAAATTGTTATTATTATTATTATTATTGTAATTATTTTACTGCTAACAAATAAAATCACAAATGACTCTTTAGTGCTTAATAATAACCTTTTTTAATTTAATTCTCCCTCTTTTGGCTCTGGAACACTCTGAAAATCGTTACGTAAATTTAATCCGTATTAATTAATGAAGTAGTTACTAAACCAAATGTACTGAGGGAAGTACCCGTGTAATCTGGGTACACAGTTATATTAAAGTGTCCACCCCTTTGGAGGATCGGAATCTCATTGTCACCGACCAGAATCAGGCAAGATCGTACTACAGTCTGGTTGTGTTCCACTGTTCTTTGTGCCACTGATGGAGGGTAACAGATCAAGTTACGACATATACGGTACTATAAAAACAGATGCAAGTAAAACGTAGAATTCTGAAATTTGCAGAACTGTAAATGAAAGTAATTTCAGCAATAATAATAATAATAATAAGCTGTTATTTTCCATCAGAAAGCTAACACCAATATTTGAGTTCTTGAACATCTGTACGGTTTGCAAACCATTTTTCACAACAGCATCACTACGCTAAGCCAAAGCAACTTTGTACTCTATGTTACTATTAGCAGTGCTTTGTTACTTGTTCTACTGAATCGCTATCTTATCTTCCTTTTATTTTTCTACCTACCAATCTGTTTCGTCTAAACCGCGAATGTTTTTTTTTTTTTTTTTTTTTTTTTGCTTTACACTTCAGAGATGAACAGTATCGCCCATCTTCACATGAACAATAGTGTCACACATAAGGCACGGACAAGGGAATTTGTCTACACCTTACGCATAACGTCAATCTCACAAGGTATTCAGTGCTACATGGGTTGCGTCACAATGATCCGATAATGCCTAACAGAATGTATCGCAGGAATAACACGGGATACTGAATATAAGCAGAGAACAGCTGTGGGAGTGGTCACAGGTTTGTCTCATCCGTGGATTAGTGTCACGGAGATACAACTGAAACGGCAGATGCTTGAAGATATAGGTGGAGTATCTGGCGAAAGCCTTCTTTCAGAGTTACAACAGCGAGTATTATATGAGGTATCTAGGAGAATTTTACAGTCTCCTGTATATCGCCCAGAGACTAATTTCAGGAGACACAGAGGCGTTTAACCATTTTCCTGGATATCATATCCGAACTGGATGGAAGAGACCATAATGTCTGCTTTTATGAGAGGTACTCCCTTCCACGCACTTCAAGGCGGTTTTTGGAATGTGGATACAGACGCAGAGGGTCACTGGCTGAGACCAGTCGCAAAGTACTGAAACATTCGCGGTATAGACGGAGCACTGTAATAATAGCGCCAAATATGATCATTACCTATAAATTCTGACTTTGTACCTTCTTTTCAATTCTACCTGATTTGTTGTTAAGATCTTTCTCTGCACGTGGCAATGCTTTTGTGTATGTTTCTAAATAATATTCTTGTTTTATGTTTATTGAAAAAGTCATAATATTCTATATGTCTAATTTCTTACTTATACAGCTCCGAAATTAAAATTGTTTGTCCTGTAACGATGTTAAAATATAATTAAATTATAACAGTAATAAAGATATAGCATACAAATGAACTCCTACTTGGTTTTGCACATGTCTATAATGGCCAGGGAAAGTGTCAATCCTCTATCAGTAGCGACCCCTATATGAGAAAAGAGAAAAGTAAATACGAGGCAAATGAGTGAATTTATTATTACATAAGGCATGTTCGAGACACGTCTCCGCTAAATTCTTCACACCAACACATCTGCTGTTAACTCTACTACCTCATTCTGTCTGGTTTTGAGGCAGTAGCCTTTGCTCTTCTGTACCTTTCCCAACTTTGCGCTAGTATTCCTTTGGGTCCCGAGCCTCAATGTGTAAAAATGGAACATTTAGAGGATCGCTTTTGTGTGTGTGTGTGTGTGTGTGTGTGTGTGTGTGTGTGTGTGTGTGTGTGTGTGTGTGTTTTCGACTCTTAGGACCCTTTTTCTCAGGAGTGAGTAGGCATACCAAGCTGAAATTTATCTCACATATTAAGGTCTACGATCCCTTAAACTCCTAAGTCACTTCAGTCAAAAGATACGGTCATTTATATCAAAGATTCTGATAATCGTAAAATCTCTCATAAAAACCTATAGAGTGCTTCTCGTTGACATACAATCATGAGATGTGGCGAGAAGAAAGGTTTCACAGTAAACGAAAATCTGAGAAAATTATGAATTTCTTGTTATATAACACGAAAAAATGTTTTTGTCCTTTTTCATCCATCTCTGTGTTTGTCTGTCCTACTGTTAAGTCCCCTTTACCCTCTGGAACAGTTTGTCATATCAAGTTCAAATTTATGTCACATACTAAGATCTATGGTCCCTTGGCAGCGAAAAATATCACATATTTTGATACTCACTTCCCCCCCCCCCCTTCCATGAACCATGGACCTTGCCGTTGGTGGGGAGGCTTGCGTGCCTCAACGATACAGATAAACGTACCGTAGGTGCAACCTCAACAGAGGGGTATCTGTTGAGAGGCCAGACAAACGTGTGGTTCCTGAAGAGGGGCAGCAGACTTTTCAGTAGTTGCAGGGACTACAGTCCGGATGATTGACTGATCTGACCTTGTAACACTAACCAAAACGGCCTTGTTGTGCTGGTACTGCGAACGGCTGAAAGCAAGGGGAAACTACAGCCGTAATCTTTCCCGAGGGCATGCAGCTTTACTGTATGATTAAATGATGATGTCATCCTCTTGGGTAAAATATTCCGGAGGTAAAATAGTCCCCGATTCGGATCTCCGGGCGGGGGCTACCCAAGAGGACGTCATTATAAGGAGAAAGAAAACTGGCGTTCTACGGATCGGAGCGTGGAATGTCAGATCCCTTAATCGGGCAGGTAGGTTAGGAAATTTAAAAAGGGAAATGGATAGGTTAAAGTTAGATATAGTGGGAATTAGTGAAGTTCGGTGGCAGGAGGAACAAGACTTCTGGTCAGATGAATACAGGGCTATAAATACAGAATGCAATAGAGGTAATGCAGGATTAGGTTTAATAATGATTAAAAAATAGGAACGTGGTTGAGCTACTACGAACAGAATAGTGAATGCATTACTGTAGCCAAGATAGAAAATGTTCAAATTTGTGTGAATTCCTAAGGAACCAAACTGCTGAGGCCATCGGTCCCTAGACTTACACACTACGTAAACGAACTTGTGCTAAGAACAGCACACACACCCAGGCCGCAGGGAGGAGTCGAACCTCCGGCGGGAGGGGCCGCGCAGTCCGTGACATGGCGCCTCGAACCGCGCGGCCACTCCTCGCGGGCTAAGATAGACGCGAAGCCCACACCTACCACAGTAGCACAAGTTTATATGCCAACTAGCTCCGCAAATTTCGAAGAGATTGAAGAAATGTATGATGAGAAAAAAAAATTGTTCAGATAGCGAAGGGAGTTGATACTTTAATAGTCATAGAGGACTGGAATTCGATATTAGGAAAAGGAAGAGATGGAAAAGTAGTAGGTGAATGTGCAACGGGGGTAAGGAACGAAAGAGGAAGCTGCCGTAGAATTTGGCACAGAGCACAACTTAATCATAGCTAACACTTGGTTTAAGAATCATGAGAGAAGGTTGTATACGTGGAAAAGGCCTGGAGACACTGGAAGGTTTTTGATAGATTATACAATGGTATGACAGAGTTTTCGGGACCGGATATTAAATTATAAGACATTTCCAGGGGCAGATGTGGACTCTGAGCAGAATCTGTTGCTTATGAACTGTACAAACTGCAGAAAGGTGGGAATTTAAGGCGATGGGACATGGATAAACTGAAAGAACCAGAGTTTGAGGAGAGTTTCGGAGAGAGCATTAAGGAACGATTGTCAGGAACAGTGGAATGAAATATATTAGATGAAGAATGGGTAGCTCTGAGAGATGAGATAGTGAATGCTGTTTAGGATCAAGTACGTAAAAAGACGAGGGATAGTGGAAATCCTCCACTAATAGAAGAGATATTGAATTTAATTGATGAAAGGAGAGAATATAAAAATGCAGTAAATAAAGAAGGCAAAAAGGAATAGAAACATCTCAAATATGATATCGACGGGAAATGCAAAATGGCTAGGCAGGGATGACTACAGGACAAATGTAAGGATGTAGAGGCATATATCACTAAGGGTAAGATAGATACTGCCTACAGGAAAATTAAAGAGACCTGAGTAGAAATGAGAACCACTTGTATTAATGTCAAGAGCTCAGATGGAAAACCAGTTCTAAGCAAAGAAGGGAAAGCAGGAAGATGGAAGGAGTATGGAGAGGATCTATACAAGGGCGATGTACTTCAGGGCAATATTATGGAAATGGAAGAGGACGTAAGTGACACGGCAATATCGAGCCATACTGCTTCTATGGAAGTCCCTAAGTGCCAAAACGTTGCCAGTGCAACACTTCGTGCACAAACTGACCTCTCGATTATGTCCCGTAAATGTTCCGTGGGATTCATGTCAGGGATCTGGGTGGCCAAATCATTCGCTCGAAATGTCCAGAATGTTCTTCAAACCAGTCGTGGACAATTGTGCCGGAGTGGCAGGGCACATTCTCATCCAAAAAATTCTTTCGTTGTTTCGCTTTTGTAAGCCCAGATACGATTGTAGTGATAACTGAAGATCCCATCACATGAAGAGCCAGCCTCACCAGTGGAAAAGGTACATAATAAGAACTGCACACTGCCTTAATGTTTGCTGACGGCAAGTTTTTCTGGGCTGAATGTCAGCCTCATTTAATCCGCGCACCCGTTGTAGCCGATTCGGATACGAAAGATTCTCATTCGAACTATTCAAGTCATCACGTGGTGACTCTTCTCGCAGGCCTACTGAAGTTTCATGCACAGTACAGAGAACCCGCCCTAGAAGATCACGCCTTCGTACGTGGTGTGCTCCACACCGTTTGCAACAGAACAAACGCTGACCTCATTGCGTGTTCGAGAAGAGTAAACATGTAACGCCATAAGCTCCTATTCACCCCTGGGGTGGAAACTGTGTATCCCATATGTCGTTATCTAGAGCAAATACCGTTTGCAATCGTGAGAAAGTTATCTAAATGTTTTCGTAACGTGCATATGAGACGGGACGTGGGTATCTGCCCCCTAGACACCTAATGTGATGTGGAAAACAAATGACAATCTGACGCAACGAAGCAAATGCCACGATGAACTGTAAACAAGAAAAGACGCACATTTTGGGTAAATTAAACAGCCAGGAGTCACCACGTACAATTCCATTCACATCTTCCTAACGATCGATTTTCGGACCCTATCTTCGTATGAACTTCTTGTAACGTTTTAATTTCAATAACAGATCTCTAAAATTTCTGACATATGTTTTTATACGGCCTGTATTCATAGAGCCACACAAGGATCTGCTGTGAAAAACTTTGTTATCTTGCCAGTAGTTTTGGTCTATACACAGACCACCTTCCCGCACAGTTCAATAAATTCGTTATTACATTTTGCGTTTTTGACGCATTGCATATAACTGTCTGAATCTCAAGTTAAATAGCCGATCAGTCTGTTGTCAGTCTTGACAACAGGCCTGAACATCACAGAAGATAGCAGTTCAACTCTGTCTCATTGTAGAGATCGAGACAGGTTATAGTGTTTTTTTTTGTCTCCTGCTCCTCCTATAATACTGCCTCACTCTTAGCATTCTTACATTTCCGTGTAAAGTCGAGTATTTCCTGAGTCAGCTGCGGTATGTTACCCCCTTGCTCACTCCACCCCCATTATACTGGCCTCAGCCACTCGCAATATATACACTATCTAATCAAAAGTGTGTGGGCATCTATTAGTGGACGTTAATATGGAGTTTCTCCACCCTCCTCCTTTATGAAGCTGGAAGTCTGCTGAGGACACTTTCAGTGAGGTGTCTGAATGTCTGTGGAGTAATGGCAGCCCAGTCTTGCTCGACATCCGACCAGAGAAGGTGGTCACGCTGGGCGCTGCGGTCTGGAGACAAGTCGACGCTCTAACTCGTCCAAAACGGTCCTCTTCGGTTCAGGTCCCTACTTTGGGCAGGCCAGTCCATTTCAGGAATGTCACTGTCCACAAAGTATTGTCTCACAGATACTGATTTATGATGGGTGTACTGTAATGCTGATACAAACAATCATCGTTTCAAAAGTGTTTTTCTACTGCAACCAGTACACACCGCTGTAAAATTCATCATACCGTTACACATGTGGTGCCGTAAGAGGACCACACCCTGACCACGAAAACACCCCTATATCACAACAGCACCTTATCCGTACTTCACTATTGCAGGTAGCTTACTCCACGGGTTCCTTGAGCCCAAACCCTCCACTCGGATTTGACACAGGCCTTTGCATTACTCATCTCGTTCACAGCCAACCACACTCTCCAGTAGCGACCGTCTTTACGTCACCTGACCATCGCTTAGCACTGACTATAGAAATTAACGGCGTGTAGTTTGACTCCCTGCGTACAGTCCTAGTGCTAGGTGTACTGCTGATAGCACTTTCGAATTCTTGCGTGATTCCTTCCGCAGATTTCAGACAATCTTTCCCTATCATAGAGGCCTTCAACATATTCCTTCGACCTATTCGCTCTCTTCTCTGCATTTAACAGCGGTATTCACAATTCTGCCATTGCTGTCAGTTTCACCGAGCGTTGTTTTGACTTTTCTGCATCCTGAATCAGTCCTTCCAAAATTATCTCTTCATATTTTTGATGCAACCATTTCCCCTTTTTTTTCCTACTTCCTATTTATTTCATTCCTAAGTGACTTGTATTTCTGTATTTCAGAATTTCTCTCAAAAAAATTTTTTAATTTCATTCTTTCGTCGATAAATTGAAGAATTTTTTTCTCTTACCCATGGTTTCTTCGCAGCTACCTACTATGTGCCTATAGTTTTCTTTCCAAATTTTGTGATTCCCCCTTTCAGAGACGCCCATTCCTCTTCAAGTGAACTGCCTACTGAGCTATTCCTTATCGCTGTGTCTATTGCCTTAGATAACTTCAAGCGTATCTCTTCATTCCTGCAGGGTGACAATTCTTAAACTATATGAAATAAAATCATCCTAAATTCTGAACGGGTTTCGTTAGTAAGTTCAAACTGTACGATTGGCCGGGGGGAATTATGGAAATTACTATGCGCATGCATGGTTTGGTTTAGCGACGAAGCCCACTTTCATTTGGAAGGGTTCGTCAATAAACAAAATTGACGCTTTTGGGGACAGAAAATGCGCATTTCGCGATCTTCGTCCTCAACGGGTAACTGTGTGGTGTGCAATGTCCAGTCATGGAATGACCTGTGCGATATTCCGTGGTCGCACAGTGAGTACCGAACGCTACGTTAACGTTTTGGAAGATGATTCAGTCCCCAGTATCCAAAGTGACCCTGATTTCGACAAGATGTTGTTCATGTAAGACGGAGCTCGACCCTTTCGAAGCGGGAGAGTGTTTGATGCCCTGGAGCAGCACTTTGGGGACCGCATTCTGGCTGTGGGGCACACAGAGGCCACTGGCATGGGCCTCGATTGACCGCCATATTCTCCGGATACTCAACACATGCGACTCCTTTTTGTGGGGCTACATTAAAGACAAGGTGTATCGCAATGACCCCAAAACCACTGCTGAGCTGAAAACAGCCATTCAGGATGTCGTTGACAGCAACGATGTTCCGACACTTCAGCATGTCATCCAGAATTTCGCTATTCGTCTGGGCACATCATCGCCATTGATGGCAGGCATATCGAACACGTCGTAACCTAAATCCGAACATCTGTACTGAAATTTACATGTTGAATAAAGTATGCGGACGCAGTAGTTCGTAACTTAATTTCTTTTTCATATAGTTCAATAATTGCTACCATGGAAGTACATCTGCACCACACCTGTGTTGGGCATTGGTTGTTCTTGACTATTTTCTTGAAATTCAGCCTGCTCTTCATCACTACTATATTATGATACGAGTCTATATCTGCTGCTGGGTACGCCTTACAATCCAGTGTCTGATTTCGGAATATCTGCGTTACCATGATGTAGTAATAGACGGTAAATCATCGAGTAAAACAGAAGTGATATCTGGCGTTCCGCAAGGTAGAGTCATAGGCCCTCTGATTTTCCTGATTTACATAAATGATCTAGCTGATAATCTGAGCAGACCCCTTAGACTGTTTGCAGAGGATGCTGTAATTTAACGTCTAGTAAAATTATCAGATGATCAATTCCAATTACAAAATGATCTAGAGGGAACTTCTGTTTGGCGTGAAAAGTGGCAATTGGCACAAAATAAAGAAAACTGCGAGGTCATCCACTAAAAGAAATCCGATAAATTTTGGGTATATAAAGAAGGGCAGCTCGTTTCGTGTTATCGCGCAATAAGGGCTGTCAATTCGACTAATTGCCTAGGAATTACAAATACGAGCAACACTTAAATTGGAAAGACCACATAGATAACACCGTGGGGAAGGCGAAACAAAGACTGCGCTTTGTTGGCAGAACACTTAGAAGATGCAACAAACCCACTAAAGAGACAGTCTACATTACACTTGTCCGTCCTCTGCTGGTATATTGCTGCGCAGTATGGGATCCTTACCAGGTAGGATTGACGGAGGCCATCGAAAAAGTGCAAAGAAGGGCAGCTCGTTTCGTGTTATCTCCCAATAGGGGTGAGAGTGTCATTGATATGATACGCGAGTTGGGGTGGCAGTCACTGAAACAAAGGCGGCTTTCTTTGCGGCGAGATCTATTTACGAAATTTCAATCGCCAACTTTCTCTTCCGAATGCGAAAATATTTTGTTGACTCCCACCTACGTAGGGAGAAATGATCATCATAATAAAATAAGAGAAATCAGGGCTCGAACGGAAAGATTTAGGTGTTCCTTTCTCCCACGCGCCATGCGAGAGTGGAATGATGGTGTGAAAATGGTTCGATGAACACTCTGCCAGGCACTTAAGTGTGAATTGCAGAGTAACGATGTAGATTTAGAAGGTAACTGAAATCTTCCGCCATCTTCTGGCTTTTCTAATTGTACTTCCTCCTCTTGTAATCCTTGAATAGCGCATTCTCTATTACTAGCTGATCTTTGTTGCAGAACTCTAGTAGCCTTTCACCTGTCAAAATTCCTTCTAGCAATCCCTATTCACCCTAACCCTTTCTGCTGCTCGTTCTCGTATAGCCCCAATTCCAGTCCCCCATGATTATTAATTTTCATCTCCCTTTATGTATTGAATAACGTGTTCAGTATCCTCATCTAATTTCTCCCTTCATCCACTCCTTGCGCCGTCGGCAAGTACACCAGATGTAACGTGATCGGCGATGTTTTGCTGCCGATGCTGATGAGAACAACCCTGTCTGTGAACTGTTCATAGTAAGTCACTCTCTGCCCTACCTTTTTATTCGTAACGAAGGCTGAATTCCTCATCCTATTTTCTTTGCAAGCACGGAAATAATAAGAACTGCAACACTACGAGATGAATCCTACTCCGGTTATACTATTTCCTGCTGCTGTTGACATTACGATATATTCTTCTGACCGGAAGTCCTAGTCTTCTTCCATTTCCCTCTCCCTCTCTTTAAGTCTAGTAATCATTTCCGCATTACACAGAGGTGCCCGTTCGGACGTCCACAGTGCGAACCCGCGAGCTCGTGTTTCCGGCGACCCTGCCAGGGGGACCTCTGCAGCCACTCCTTATCTCGCGGCATCGAGTGCCCCCGCCCCCACCCTCTACTTCACCCCCTCCTCCCCCTTGTCGTGACGTCACGTAGCGCTGATGGCGCGGAGCCCGCCTTATCTCGGATCTCGTGAACTCTGCCGCGTCTGTGTGGCTGGCTGAGCTCTCCAGGTGCGTCTGCCGCCCAGCTCTACACTCCGATGCACGACCCCGTAGGAGAAGAGCTCCAGGACTTCCGCAGTCCTGATCTCCAGCTCATACGGAAGCTCTGCGCCATGCGACGTACTCTGAACCATCTACATCTACATCTACATGATTACTCTGCAATTCACATTTAAGTGCTTGGCAGAGGGTTCATCGAACAATTTTTACACCACTTCTCTACCATTCCACTTCCGAACAGCGCGCGGGAAAAACGAACACCTAAACCTTTCTGTTCGAGCTCTGATTTCTCTTATTTTAGTTTGATGATCATTCCTACCTATGTAGGTTGGGCTCAACAAAATATTTTCCCATTCGGAAGAGAAAGTTGCTGACTGAAATTTCATAAATAGATCTCGCCGCAAAAAAACCGCCTTTGTTTCAGTGACTGCCATCCCAACTCGCGTATCATATCTGCCACACTCTCTCCCCTATAACGTGATAATACAAAACGAGCTGCCCTTTTTTGCACCCTTTCGATGTCCTCCGTCAATCCCACCTGGTAAGGATCCCACACCGCGCAGCAATATTCTAACACAGGACGAACAAGTGTAGTGTGAGCTGTCTCGTTAGTGGACTTGTTGCATCTTCTAAGTGTCCTGCCAATGAAACGCAATCTTTGTTTCTCCTTCCGCCTCCAATATTATCTATGTGGTCTTTCCAACTGTAGTTGTTCGTAATTTTAACACCCAGGTACTTAGTTGAATTGACAGCCTCGAGAATTGTACTACTTATCGAGTAATCGAATTCCAACGGATTTCTTTTGGAACTCGTGTAGACCACCTCACACTTCGTTATTTAGCGTCAACTGCCACCTGCCACACCATACAGCAATCTTTTCTAAATCGCTTTGCAACTGATTCTGGTCTTCAGAAGACCTTACTAGACGTTAAATTACAGCATCATCTGCGAACAACCTAAGAGAACTGCTCAGATTTTCACCCAGATCATTTATATAGATCAGGAAGAGCAGAGGTCCCAGGACGCTTCCCTGGGGAACACCTGATATCACTTCAGTTTTACTCGATGATTTGCCGTATATTACTGCGAACTGCGACCTTCCTGACGGGAAATCACGAATCCAGTCGCACAACTGAGACGATACCCCGTAGGCCCGCAGCTTGATTAGAAGTTGCTTGTGAGGAACGGTGTCAAAAGCTTTCCGGAAATCTAGAAATACGGAATCAACTTGAGATCCCCTGTCGATAGCTAGCTGTGTTGCACAAGAACGATGTTTTCTGAAACCACAGTGAAAACTAGAAACCTGTATCTTCTATCCTCCACTTTATTAGTCGCTGGTAGTACATTCCGTTTCTTCATAACAGTTTCGACACGATGTTTTAGACCGTGTTTTTGAGCACATTATCCTAAACTGTCTTGAGCAGCTAAATCGAGAGCCGACGCGTAATGGAAATATTTTAGATCTGGTGGCCACGAACAGACCAGACCTCATCGACGGTGTCAGTGTTGAGACAGGGATTAGTGATCACGATGCTGTCATTACAACTATGTTTACGAAAGTTAAAAAGTCGGTCAAGATGGCCAGGAGAGTATTCCAACTAGAAAGAGCAGATAAGCAGTTGTTAGCATCCCACTTAGTAAATAAACCGACTTCATTTACCTCCGGTACGATGGACGTGGAAGAATTATGGGCAAATTTTAAACACATTGCAAATCACGCATTGGACAAGTATGTGCCGAAAAGGTGGGTTACGGTCGGAAAAGATCCACCATGGTTTTACAGCGCAATTCGGAGAATGCTCAGGAAGCAAAGGCAGTTGCACTAGCGGTACAAGAAAGATCGGGAGAATGAGGACAGGCAAAAGTTAGTAGAGATTCGTGCTGCTGTAGAAAGAGCGATGCGCGAAGCATTCAACCACTACCACCGTCATACCTTAGCAAAAGATCAGGCTGAAAACCCAAGGAAATTCTGATCTTACATAAAATCGGTAAGCGGGTCGAAGGCTTCCACCCAGTCACTCATTGATCAATCTGGCCTGGCAATGGAAGACGGCAAAACGAACGGTGAAACTTTAAATTTAGCATATGAGAGATCTTTCACGCAGGAGGATCGTACAAACATACCGCCGTTTGAGTCTCGTACAGATTCCCGTATGGAGGACATAGTGATAGACATCCCTGGGGTTGTGAAGCAGCTGAATGGGTTGAAAATAAATAAATCGCCAGGTCCTGATGGGATTCCAATTCGGTTCTACTGCATTGGCTCCTTACTTAGCTTGCATTTATCGCGAATCTCTTGCCCAATGTAAAGTCCCCAGCGACTGTAAAAAAGAGCAGGTGACGCCTGTATATAAAAAAGATAGAAGGACGGATCCTCAAACTTACAGACCAATATCCTTAACATCGGTTTGTTGCACGATTCTCGAACATATTCTCAGTTCGAATATAATGAATTGTATTGAGACATCAGCACGGCTTTTGAAAGCATCGCGAAACGCACATGATATCTTGCGAGCCATGATTGAAGGGTATCAGACGGATGCCATATTCCTTGACTTGCGGAAAGCGTTTGACTCGCTGCCCCACTGCAGACTCCTAACTAAGGTACGGGCATATGGGATTGGTTCCCAAATATGTGAGTGGCTCGAAGACTTCTTAAGTAATAGAACCCAATACGTTGTCCTCGACGGTGAGTGTTCATCGGAGGTGACGGTATCATCTGGAGTGTCCCAGGGAAGTGTGGCAGGTCCGCTGTTTTCTATCTACATAAATGATCTTTTGGATAGGGTGGATAGCAATGTGCGGCTGTTTGCTGATGATGCTGTGGTGTACGGGAAGGTGTCGTCATTGAGTGACTGTAGGAGGATACAAGATGACTTGGACAGGATTTGTGACTGGTGTAAAGAATGGCAGCTAACTCTGAATATAGATAAATGTAAATTAATGCAAATGAATAGGAAAAAGAATCCCGTAATATTTGACTACTCCATTAGAAGTGAAGCGCTTGACACAGCCACGTCGATTAAATATTTGGGCGTAACATTGCAGAGCGATATGAAGTGAGACAAGCATGTAATGGCAGTTGTGGGGAAGGCGGATAGTCGTCTTATGTTCATTGGTAGAATTTTGGGAAGATGTGGTTCATCTGTAAAGGAGACCGCTTATAAAACACTAATACGACCTATTCTCGAGAACTGCTCGAGCGTTTGGGATCCCTATCAGGTCGGATTGAGGGAGGACATAGAAGCAATTCAGAGGCGGGCAATTAGATTTGTTACTGGTGGGTTTGATCGCCACGCGAGTGTTACGGAAATGCTTCGGGAACTCGGGTGGGAGTCTCTAGAGGAAAGGAGGCGTTCGTTTCCTGAATCGCTACTGAGGAAATTTAGAGAACCAGCATTTGAGGCTGAGTGCAGTACAATTTTACTACCGCTAACTTATATTTCACGGGACCACAAAGATAAGATATGAGAGATTAGAGCTCGTACAGAGGCATATAAGCAGTCATTTTTCTCTCGTTCTGTTTGGGAGTGGAACAGGGAGAGAAGGTGATAGTTGTGGTACGAGGTACCCTCCGCCACGCACTGTATGGTGGATTGCGGAGTATGTATGTAGATGTAGACTGTTGCGCGAGGATGCAATGTGAACTCCAAGGAATGGACTATCCTTTGGTGGCGAAATATTTTCATTGGTTCGCGACGTTTCTCACCTAGGGCTCAATGCCCACATTCAAATGTGATCCCTTGTGAGAACAGTGACAGACTATTCGGGGGGTCGTGGTATAGGAACACTTTTCACCCTCCACCATACCAAGAGTGCCCAAGGGCAGCCCTGCTCCACTTGGTGTTCACTACACTCTAAGGTAGGGGGGAAATTCCGCAACACCTGACACCCGGTGCACAAAACCGTAGCGTAGTGTCGAATGAGTGGGCCTCCCTCAGGTTGTACAACTTCAATTGGTTCCGGGAACGGCTCCCATAAGCCCTCTGGTCCAGCTGGGGGCACCGTATTGTCTACACTGGTAGCATTGCTTTCCAGATAAGCGTATGATTACGTGCCAGTTAGAGTGGTAGTGCACGGCCTCGATCTGTTTGACAGTCTGTGCGAGGGTGAGCTGCAGCAGGTTGTGACGGAGCCATATGCCGCAGGTGATCATCAACTTCTCGCTGTACCCCATCACGCGCACGCGCCAGATGTCGCCGTGCGAGGACGGCTACCTGTACGTGCCCGTGGCCTTCCTGGCGCTGCTCTACCTGGTCTACCTGGTGGAGTGCTGGCACTGCACGGCGCGGCTCGACCTGCAGGGCCCGCGCGCCGAGGCGGCGCAGGTGCTCGAGAGGGTGCGGCTCATGAAGGAGGCCCAGCCCGTCGTCTGGTGAGTCCCTCCACACTCTCGTCTCTCACACGCTTGTACACACCGACACCACACACAGAAACTGCCCAGCTCGTAGTCAGGATGCAAGTCGAGGAGGAGGACAAGCCTGCATCACTCGATGAGCACAACAGTTTACCGTTTTTTTAATCGAACTAAACAGAGAAAGCCATATGGATCACAACTTTTTTTCTGTTAAGCCATGTGAGCTGTGGCGCTCGTTCCTGTCGTGTCAGTCTCTTTGATGTCCATTATCCACCCTTCGATGTTCTTATCTTTGCTTGCCATGAGGCTATGTGAGTAGTTAGAATTTGTAGCTTCTGGACCACTAGACCAATCTCATAAAAAATTGGAACTTACTCGTTAACACACGCAATTTTTTATTTTCCATAAGATTCATCTAATGATGCAGAACATACAAAACCTAACTACTATCCCTTTTACCTAATAATATTATAGTAATATATAATATAATAATAACTACAATAAAAATCATGTATCTTGCATACATTTCCCATAGGGAAATGTAATGTAAATAAACAAATTAGGTAATTAACTATTATTTTTAAAAAAAGCATTTTTATAACATTTTCTTAGCCCCAAAAATTGTCCTATTTTTTTCTTTTGCGAAAAACATTCGTGCTGTTCAGTATGTCATCATTCTTAATTTTTTTGCTTAATTAATATCTATTAAGATGATCAATATTTATAAACTCTTTACAAAGTGATCTTGGTTTATCTAACTTTGTTCCATATTCTGTATGCTCTTTAACTATACAGCACTTAGCACATTTCTTTTGCTCTATGTTCTCCATTTAATGCTTATAAAATTAATAGTGTTGTCCATTTTTTGTTGTCAATTTACAATTTACTAAAATTTACTAAAATTTACTTTTCTTAACTAATACATTTCACTTAGATAAACAATACAACTTACGTTAGTTAACTAATACATTTTTTATTTTCTTATTGTTGCCCATTTATAATTTATTAAAATTTACTTTTGTTAACTAATACATGTTATTGTACTACAAATCGTATTATATTTTAGATAAATTGTACTTAATTTTAGATAAATCGTTTGTTTATTATAATTTGTTGTCCATTTTTATTTTAATAAAATTTACTTTTGTTGACTAATACATTTTAATTAATTGTGACTTTTAAATGTGGTAGAACTGTGAATAAGTCTTCATTCAAAAAACATTTACAAACAACAGCTCATAATAAGCTTATGCTGATAAAGCGGAAAGTAAATAATTGTATATACTTATTCTTTAATATAATTTTAAAAAACATGTTTTTCACAAAATTCAAGAACGGGACATTTTGGGGCTAAGAAAATGTTATAAAAATGCTTTTTTAATTAATAACAGGTAATTATGTAATTTATTTATTTACATTACATTCACATATGGCAAGTGTATGCAAGATAAATTATGTTTTATTATAGTTATTATTATATTATATATTATTATATTAGTATTAGGTAAAAGGGATAGTAGTTAAATTTTGTAAGTTCTGGATTATTAGATCAATGTTATGCAAAATAAAAAATTGTGAATGTTAATGAGTAATTTTTTATTTTTTATAAGATTGGTCTAGTGATCCAGAACCTACAAAATCTAACTACTTATGTGTTGGCTGCCTGCCTGTCTGCTCTCCTGATTTTGCTCGCCATGTCTTGAAACCGCCTAGCTTGGGTTGCTGCCTGGTGTACCCCACACGAGCCATACCGGACATGCAGCAGAAGTTAAGCAGCCTTGTGTTTCTTTTAAAGGAAAGAGCAAATGTGTAAGACTTTTTGTAACGAATTTTGGTGGCCTCTTAAGTGTGGCCTTAGCGTTTACACTGCCTTTGGAGAGAGCTAATTCTTTTAAATTTAAATAGTTGGGGTTCCCTGTCCTTTATAATCTTTTGGGGTTTTTATTTGGATTTTCTCTTTGGGGTTCCTTCCTTGTGTTTGGTTAAATGTTTACTTGTATAGCGGGGAGTGACTCCTGGTTAAAACTCTGAGAAGGTGTTTGGTGTTACTGCCGCCTCCGGCATTCGTCTTTTCAATTAACTGTTGTCATCCCTTCGAGCAACCTGGTGCCACTTCTCGTTAATTAATGCTGGTTCATGTGTACTTAATTTTGAATTGGCCATTTCAATTAATATTTTGGAGCCCATTATAGCACTATGGCAACCTCACTGTATACCACCTTGTGCCCCGGTCTAGTACCTTAACTTTCAGTGGAACGAGTTAGCTCCACTACCGGCTTTACTGATGTGCTCCCTTCAAAATCTTGTCTTGTATAAGTTTGCTCCATGTGTGTCTGGGAACACAGAGATGAGCTTCAGTGCCAGCCAGTTAATGGAATCTTCATTTTGGCTCGGCTTCCACTGAAAAGTTTGTGTGGAGCGTAGTGTGTTTGATTCGCTATTCATTTATTTACTGTAAGTTTGTTTATTTAATGGGGAGAAAGACATTTAAAGACTGTTGGTAGTAACTCCCCTAGTTGCTGGGTGTTGCTAATTTGTTCCGAATGGACTACTACTTATTCAATGGCAAGGCTGTAGATTAGTTGGTTACTGTGAGTACCAATTCACGCTATTTATTGTTGCCGAAATTGTTAAAGTGTCTGTGTCGTTATTCAGTCATTAGCTACGTGTTTGAGCTAAACTGATATAAACCTTATATTGCCTCCTTATAATTTGTTGAAAGCAGAAACCCTTTGTCACTGCTTATGTTAACCTTTACTGGGAGCAATATTTCTTGTAGTTAGATGTGTATTTCTCTGATGTGATAAACGAGTGATAAAAGAAAAAGGCAAAGGGGCCTGGTCCTTCCTATTGTGTCCGGTTTGTAACACGTATCACCATGATCTAATAAGGAATACATTACTTTGTTATCTACACTGAAGCAGCAAAGAAACAGGTATAGGCATGGGTATTCAAATACAGAGATGTAAACAGGCAGAATACGGCATTGAGGTCGGCAACGCCTATATAAGACAACTGTCTGGCGCAGTTGTTAGATCAGTTACTACTGCTACAGTGTCAGGTTATCAAGATTTAAGTGATTTTGAACGTGTTGTTATATAATCGGGCACAAGCGGTGGGACACATTATCTCCGAGGTAGCCACGAAGTAGGTTCTTTCCCATACGAGCATTTCACGAGTGTACCGTGAATATCACGAACCCGGTAAAACATCAAATCTCCGACATGTCTGCGGCCGGGAAAAGATCCAGCAAGAACGAGACCAACGATGACTGAAGAGAAACGTTCAACGTGGCAGAAGTACAACCCTTCCGCAAGTTCTTGCAGATTTGAATGCTGGGCCATCAACAAATACCAGCGTGAGAAACATTTAACGAAACACCATCGAAGGCCCACTCGTGTACCCTTCATGACTGCGCGACACAAAGCTTTACGCCTCGCCTTGGCCCGTGAACACTGACATTTTACTGTTGATGACTGGAAACATGTTGCCTGGTCGGACGAGTCTCGTTTCAAATTGTGTCCAGCGGATAGACGTGTACGGGTATGCAGACAAACTTACGAATCCATGGACTGTGCATGTCAGCAGGGGACTGTTCAAGCTGCTTGAGGCTCTGTAATAGTGTGAGGCGTGTGCAGTAGGAGCGACATGGTTCGCCTGATACGTCCAGATACGACTCTGCCAGGTGACACGTCTCGTCACCTGCGTCCACTCATATACATTGCGCATTCTGACGCACTCGGGCAATTTCAGCAGGACAATGCGACACCTCACGCTTCCAGAATTGCTACAGAGTGGCTCCTGGAACACTCTTCTGAGTTCAAACACTTGAGATGGCTACCAAACTTCCCAGACATGAACAATATTGAGCGTATTACTTCAAGAGGTAGTTCTAACGTATGAGAGAATGAAGACAGGGCAATCACGAATTGCTGAGACATTCTTGGCGTGCCTAATTTACTGTACTAATTTAGCTGCTGGTATGCCTTTCATATGAAGTCACTGGATGCCCGTGTACTATATACTCACCGTTCACACTGCAGTCTTTCTACAGCGTTTCCAAATCGCAGATTTAGCCGTTTCCTGTTTCATTTTACTTTAAATTTCTCGTTAGTACTTTTAGCCTCTGGCATTACGAGTGGCAACGATAAAGCTGCCTTCTGCCGCATCCAATTTCAGCCCTCGGTGTGGCGAGGGAATCGGGCAGCCGGTGGAGTGACGTTATCCGACGCGGCACCTGACGCCGCAAGAATTGATCTGCCACATCGAAATTCGACGCAGCCGTCATCTCTGGAAGCGGCCGTCGGTTTTGTTCTGCGGTCACCGCCAAAAATGAAACCCTGTCACGGTCTCCTAACATCGAGCTTTCTTGCGGCAATAGCTTGCTCTGCAGCTGCGACGTGCTTCCCACGTGTCTGCGCAGGCTGGTCCTCGTTTTGTGAACGTTACAGCCCCATCTTGTAAAGTACGATTCCGATGGACGAGGTAACCTTAAAACACGATTTTCGTCATGAATTTCTTAAAGCACTACGATGCCATTCTCATATAAACTGGAAAAACTGTTTTGCAGATTATAAGATTTGCGGGCGGTGTAGCATACGAAACAGATAACATGATTTAACAGAATCGTTGGTAGCTCGCTGTGTAGCGTCTAGGGCCGGTAATCGTAAAGTATTTTATCGTTTTATTTTAAATTTCATATTGATTAACAAATTTTTATGAGAGTAATATCTTGTTATTTATAAGAAGCATGCTAGTTGTCCGAGAATTCATGAAAATTCGATGTATATACACAAAATACCTTACTATTAAATGAATGAAAGTATTACATACAGGGTGATTATAATTAAAGTTAAACTTTCAAAACGCTGTAGAAATAACACCACTGGTCTGAATGACGTCAAACTGCGACGGAATGCTATGAGAGAATTGGGGGGGGGGGGGGGGGGGGGGGGAAGGTATCGTAGAAGAAGATGAATTGATCAATAGATGGAGATGTACGTGTCAGAACACGTAAATGACAACACCTGTCATGTGCACTGCCCATTAAAGTTGGTATAAAGACGCTGCGTACACGGCTTTTCTTCCTTTCGCGTCTGCGACTTTCGCCACGACTGTCTCAATGCAGGATCGCGCTCTACTTGTAAAGCTGTATTACAAGACTCTGCACACGTCATTCTGCAGAAGTTACGGACACTAAAGGGTTTGAAAAAAGGCGTTGGTTCGATGACTGCCGTGGGTCTGGAGAAAATGATTCGGAATTTGAAAAGACGGTTTCTTGTGGTGTGCAACATGGTAGAGGGAGGAAACGAATTGATTCGACGTCAGTGGAAGCAGTGGCCACAGAGACGACGAGTGGTGGTGTGCAAACGTGCGGCGTGGGGAGAGTCGCCCAAACATTGGACGTACCCGTGAGAACGGTGCGTGAAATGCTCCGAAACGTCCTTTTCTGTAATCCGTTCAGAATTACCCATGTGCACTAGTTGATTCCTGTTGACCTGTCAATAAGAGACACCTATGCTTTAGACTTTCGTGTTCGCATGCAAGTGGACAATGATTGGCCGTGGAAGATTTTGTGGACAGACGAAGCCAACTTCCACATGATAGGATATGTCAATACACAGAAATGTCGAATATGGGCAAAATCCACACGCGAATCAACCAGTACCACTTCATTCTGAAACGGTCACTGTGTGGAGCGGGTTTACGGCATCATTTATCATAGGGCCGTATTTCCTCGAAGAGAGAGGTGCTTCCGTTCCTTTCTTCAAATCCTTCAGTGTCCGGAACTTCTGCAGAGCGATATGTGCTTCCGTCACTGGTAAACGCTATGAGTGTCTTTTGCGCAACCACGTCATTTCAGCTCTCCATCAGCGTGGATGGGGTCATTTTTGTGCAAGACGTCGCACCAGCACACATTGCACATCCAGTTAAGCAGCTGCTGAAGCGCCATTTCAGAAATGCTAGAATTATCAGCCGCCATTTTCCTACAGCCTGGCTGTCCCGACAACCTGGTCTTAATCCGTGTGACTCATGGCTGTGGGGCTATCTGAAAGATGTTGTGTTCAGTGTTCCGATTGCAAACTTCGCTGCATTCAAGGCTGGAATTGCGAAAAACATTCTGAACGTGAGCCCGGAAACACTTCGATCAGTTGTGGAACGTGCTGTTCCTCGATTTCAACTTGTTGCAGAAAACGGTGGTTTGCATATTGAACATGTTTTGCGCCAGTCACACGAAAATTAATAATCCGATTTGATTTTGACTGATGTTTTTTATGCGGATTTTGGCCTCAGGACAATTAAATACCGGTTTTTCCCATCCGATGTGGTATGACCTTGCCGTGGTGGATGGGCTTACGTAACTAACAGTATCACACTTGTACACCAAAGCACACTGAGTAGTACAGTGTGTTATATCTTACCCACTGTATGATTCATTTGTCACTTGTAGTCGACCACTATTAAATTATGATGCCTACAGAGCCATCTATATCTACATTCCGTTGCAATTTGACGTCACTCTGACCAGTGATATTATTTCTACAGTTGTTTGAAAGTTTAACTTTAATTATAATCACCCTGTACATCTACAATACCGTTCAGTTTCCAGAAATAGATAACTATTTTATTACCTACTACTAGCATTGCCCGGCATGCTTTTTAATGCCTCTTTTTCGAAGTAGGTACACATGTACAGAGCAGACAGCATTACATGTACAAAATGAAAGGAAAATAGTTATGATTTTCGTGAATGAAAGAAGCTAGCTTTTTTCCCTCTGCTTCACTCGTGTTCGTTGATGTTACACGTACATATAAACTCTAGGAAAACAATTATTACAGTTTCAGAAAAACTGAGCAAGTCAGCAACGCGTTGGTCCACTTGTGGCACGGGGTGAAACGTCACCAATAAGTCTAGCGACCGCGAAAACTGTGGACTCTTATAATGGTGTCAGTGATTATCGAATATTTTTACGTGTCAATTATCCTCACAGCGGCCCTCACCTCTAGGGGTGGCTGCGGTATAGTATCCCCACAATATCTGTAAACAAACAGTGAGTCATGTACGCGCAAAATTTGATTGAAACAGTTGCAGACGTTCCTGAATTACGCTTCTACGTTACGCCCTTTTCCTCACTATCCCAATGGGGGACAGAATTTTTGAGTCTTCAGACTTCTGACTGGTTTGATGCTGCCCAGCACGAATTCCTCTTCTGCGCCAACCTTTGATTCTCTGAGTAGCAACTGTAACCTACGCCCTCAGTTATTTGCTGGTTTCATTCCAATGTTTGCCTTCCTCTTCAGTTTTTATCCTCACAGCTCCCTCTGCTACCACGAAAGTTACTTCCTGACCTCTTAACAGATGTCTACATAGAAACTCCTCATTTCTTATCCGGCGTCTAATTTTCAATATTCTTCTGTGGTAACACATCTCAAATGCTTAGATTCTCTTCTCTTCCTGTTTTCCCACAGTCCATGGTTGACTGTCAAACAACGCTGTGCCCCAAATGTACATCCTCAGAAATTTCTTCCGCAAATTAAGAGGTATGTCTTATACGAGTAGACTTCTTTCTACCAGCGCTGGTTTGCTTTTCATGTCCTCCTTGCACCGTCCATCATGGGTCACTTTGCTGCGTAGGAAGCGGAATTCCTTAACTTCGTTTACTTCGTGATCCTCAGTACTAATGTTAAGTTTCTTCTTCTTCTAATTTCTGTTATTCCTCATTTCTTCTGTTTACTCCGGGTCCATGCTTTCTGCTCATTAGACTGTTAATTCCATTCTACCCATGTTTTAATTCTCCTTCACCTTCACTCAGGATACTAATGTGGTCGGCGAACTTTTATCACTGATATCCTTTCACCCTGAATTTTAATCCCACTCTTGAACCTTTCTCGTATTTCCGTCATTGCTTCTTCGATGTACACAGTGAACAGTAGAGGCGAAAGACTACAACCGTATCTTATAACCTTTTTAATCCGACCACGTCATTCTTGATCTACCACTCATTTAGTTTCCTTTTGGCTCTTGCACATATTGTATATTACCTGTAATTCCATATAGCTTGCCGTATTTTTCTCGCAATTTCGGATATCTTGCTTTATTTTACACTGTCAAACGCTTTTTCTAGGTGGACAAGTCCTATTAACCTGTCTTTATTTTTCCATTATCAGCTTCGACGACAAAGTTCCCCTCTGGTTCCTGTACCTTTCCTAACGCCAAGCTGATCGTTATCTAGTAATGCTCACTTTTCGTTTCCACTGAATGAACAGGTGCACCTTAGAAACAAAAATTTTTTAGACAGTTTCAAACCCCTCCTTGCCTAATGTAATATAGTATGGCTGACTAGAAGTTAGTTTTTCTTGCTTGTTGATGCCGGTGAAATGCGCTTTTCCTGTCTTGTTGGGATTCTACGTATTTTTGATGTTTGTTGTTCGTGATTTTCGATGTGTATGTGTGGTTAATTGACTAGTATGTTTTTATTCGCAGCGACAGATGGTTTCGTTTTACTCTAACGTTTCGGTTGTTTTCGCTAGTTTGTACTTCACCACCGCCTACGTTACGCGAGATTCTCGCACAATACACTAGTGCCCTCTCTCGTCAGATGTGTTCCGTAGCGCAAGCTTCATCTGTTTCACACCAGGACACAGCTAAATTGGTTCTATATTTTCTATTTTACATATTGTTTTTAAATGGTCTGATATGTTTTATTTATTAAGACAGAAAGTTTGAATTAACACAACTTTTAATAATTTTTTATGCGTTTTTCTATGTATTCATGGATTTTAATTTGCGCGAATGTCTGGCACATACAAGTGCCCTCTCTCGGCGAAACCATCTGCCCTAGTGCTTTCACACACTTGTCTCGATAGTTCATAGGCGAAGTAATGGTGCTAAACTGTTCGCTTTGACCCTGTGCCCAAAGTCATGTTGTACAGATGGAGATAATGTCTCAATTATTGACGACGCCTTTGGCACAATTGTTTTATTAATCTCCATTGCATGATGTAATTTTAGTAAGTAACTAAAGATTTTATGCCTGTATTACTCTGGTAATTTCACTGTTACTTACGCTTTTGTGTTTCTCACTTCCGGTGCTAAGGCTTTTCTAATGAAAGTGTCTTCCTGTTCAGGATTTTTTACTTCTGATGAAGGTATATTTATATGTACCGAAACCTTGGTCAATAATTTTAATAAATTTTTATCCTGCAACTGTTTTGGCTGTCATCCTTTATCGTGAAAAAACAGATAACTAGTTTGGTTGGTTGATTTGTAGCAGGGAACGAAGCTGCGATGTCACAGGTCCCATCGGGTGAGGGAAGGAAGTCGGCCGTGCCTTTTCAAAGGAATCATCCCTCCATTTGTCTGAAGCGATTTAGGGAAATCACAGGAAACCTAATACAGGATGGGCGAGCTCGGGTTTGAACCATAGTCCTCCCGAAAGCGAGTCCACTGTGGCCAACTAGTTTTGACCGTTTTCAGTCACTTTCAGATCAGAATGTAAAAAGCTGTATCCAAGGTAAGGGGACACTTGTCAATTGGTTGTTAACAACGCATGGGAACGTCAACTTCGAATTCGCACAAGTGAACGTCACAAAACACCTTCTACAATAAAATTCGTTTCATTTTTTACTCACAAATGTGGATGTTCCATAGTATTAACTTATTCTATTAACTGGCTTTCATCTCAAAAGGCCGCCATCAGACTGACTACCGTAGCCAGACAATTTTTACATTAAGCAGAAATCAAACTTGTAGCTTTCAACTCGTGTGAAGTGAGAGCCTTTCAGCGATCACTGCCCAAATCCACTTCCTTTAGGCACCGAATATTCACGGTTTATCTTCTAAAATACAAGTCTAGGGACTAGAAGATATTTATCGTGTTTTTACTATAGCGACCGCCTCCAAAACCGATTTGTTTGAGTCGCCGCCTTTGGTGTGGAAGGACCTGTATTCGATTCCCTCTACCTCCTCGGATTTTTCTGAGCCAGAGAGTGAGGTCCAGTGAGAAGCTGAGTGAATTAACGAGCAACGGCATTACCGGCATCCGTCTACTCTCCTTCGATGGCCTCATTCTTGATTTCTTCCTCTGCCTAATATATTTTGTGCACTATGTGCGCACAACTTAGCTCCACAAATCCCTTCTTAACCAATCGCGACTATTTCCGCCTCTTGCGTCTTCACAGGCAGATATTTGTATTCAAAACGAAAATATTCGTTTTAGTTATAACAGAGATCCTCAGGCTTGGTTTATATTTTCTTCCAAAACTCCCTGCACAGACAATTATCGGTGCATCAGACTCCGCGAGCAGCGTAATCGGAAGGTTCCTCCAGTCGGAAAACAGACTTGCTTCACGTAAGACCCGGTGTTCGCAGATATGGTATATGGAACGATTGGAAGGTTTGTACAAGGGCGATATATTGGAGGACAATATTATGGAAATGGAAGAGGATGTAGATGAAGACGAAATGGGAGATAAGATACTGCGTGAAGAGTTTGACAGAGCACTGAAAGACCTGAGTCGAAACAAGGCGCCCGGAGTAGACAACATTCCATTAGAACTACTGACGGCCTTGGGAGAGCCAGTCATGACAAAACTCTACCAGCTGGTGAGCAAGATGTATGAGACAGGCGAAATACCCTCAGACTTCAAGAAGAATATAATAATTCCAATCCCAAAGAAAGCAGGTGTTGACAGATGTGAAAATTACCGAACAATCTGTTTAACAAGTCACAGCTGCAAAATACTAACGCGAATTCTTTACAGACGAATGGAAAAACTGGTAGATGCGGACCTCGGGGAGGATCAGTTTGGATTCCGTCGAAGTGTTGGAACACGTGAGGCAATACTGACCTTACGACTTATCTTAGAAGAAAGATTAAGAAAAGGGAAAACTACGTTTCTAGCATTTGTAGACTTGGAGAAAGCTTTTGACAATGTTGACTGGAATATTCTCTTTCAAATTCTGAAAGTGGCAGGGGTAAAATACAGGGAGCGGAAGGCTATTTACAATTTGTACAGAAACCAGATGGCAGATATAAGGGACGAGGGGCATGAAAGGGAAGCAATGGTTGGGAAGGGAGTGAGACAGGGTTGTAGCCTCTCCCCGATGTTATTCAATCTGTATATTGAGCAAGCAGTAAAGGAAACAAAAGAAAAATTTGGAGTAGGTATTAAAATTCACAGAGAAGAAACAAAAACTTTGAGATTCGCCGATGACATTGTAATTCTGTCAGAGACTGCAAAGGACTTGGAAGAGCAGTTGAACGGAATGGATAGTGTCTTGAAAGGAGGATATAAGATGAATATCAACAAAAGCAAAACGAGGATAATGGAATGTAGTCAAATTAAGTCGGGTGATGCCGAGGGAAATAGATTAGGAAATGAGACACTTAAAGTAGTAAAGGAGTTTTGCTATTTAGGAAGTAAAATAACAGATGATGGTCGAAGTAGAGAGGATATAAAATGTAGACTGGCAATGGCCAGGAAAGCGTTTCTGAAGAAGAGAAATTTGTTAACATCGAGTATAGATTTAAGTGTCAGGAAATCTTTTCTGAAGGTATTTGTTTGGGGTGTAGCCATGTATCGAAGTGAAACATGGACGATAACTGGTTTGGACAAGAAGAGAATAGAAGCTTTCGAAATGTGGTGCTACAGAAGAATGCTGAAGATAAGGTGGATAGATCACGTAACTAATGAGGAGGTATTGAATAGGATTGGGGAGAAGAGAAGTTTGTGGCACAACTTGACTAGAAGAAGGGATCGGTTAGTAGGACATGTTTTGAGGCATCAAGGGATCACAAATTTAGCATTGGAGGGCAGCGTGGAGGGTAAAAATCGTAGAGGGAGGCAAAGAGATGAATACACTAAGCAGATTCAGAAGGATGTAGGTTGCAGTAAGTACTGGGAGATGAAGCTTGCACAGGATAGAGTAGCATGGAGAGCTGCATCAAACCAGTCTCAGGACTGAAGACAACAACAACAACAACAACAACGATTAGGTAACGAACTGTAATTGAAGGTAGCCAGTGAAGCACAGTAGAGCAAGGATGATCAGGCACTTCACATGGACAATGTGTTGGAAACGGCGAAAACAGTGAGTCATATGCCAGGCAGTTCTTGCCCACACAATGAGAGATTTTGGGTCGTGTAAAAATTACAAGAAGAGGCTCAACAACCACCGTACTGAGAGATGCCAGTCGTATTTTGTGAAGAGGCTGTCGTTATCCTATTTGGTGATTAATTGCAAATGCAATTGCTGTAAGTGCCCTTATTTGAAATACCCTCTCATACATAAAGTTTACACCCCTGAATTTAAACTGAAGAGGTAGAGAAACTGGTATAGCCATGTGTATTCAAAGACAGAGATATGTAACAGACAAACACGACACTGCTGTAGGCAACGCCTGTATAAGACAAGTGTCTGGCGCAGTTGTTAGATCGATTACTGCTGCTACTATGGCAGTTTATCAAGATTTAAGTGCTTGTTATACTCGGCACACGAGCGATGGGACACAACATCTCCGAGGGAGGGACGAAGTGGGTACTTCCCCATACGACCATTTCACAAGTGTACCATGAATATCAGGAATTCGGTAAAACATCAGATCTCCGACATCGTTGCCGCCGGCAAAAGATCCTGCAAGAACGGGACCAACGACGACTGAAGAGAAACGTTCAATGTGACAGAAGTACAACCATTCCGCAAATTGCTACAGATTTCAGTGCTGGGCCTTCAACAAGTGTCAGCGTGCTAACCATTGAACGAAACATCATCAATATGGGCTTTTGGAGCCGAAGGCCCACTCGTGTACCCTTAATGTCTGCACGTCACAAAGCTTTACGCCTCACCTTGGCCCGTCAACACCGACATTGGACTGTTGATGACTGGAACATGTTGCCTCGCCGGACATATCTCGTTTCAAATTGAATCGACTAGATGGACGTGTCCGAGCAAGGAGACAGCATCATGACTCCATGGAACCTGCATGTTAGCAGGGGACTGTTCAAGCTGGTGAAGGGTCTGTTATTGTGTGGGGCATGTGTAGTTGGAGTGATATGGGACCCCTGATACATCTAGATACGACACTGACATGTGACACGTACGCAAGAAGATCACCTGCGTCCATTCACGTCCGTTGTGCATTCCGACGAACTTCAACAGTCCCAGCAGGACAATGTGACACCCCACACGTCCAGAATTGCTACAGAGTGCCTCCAGAAACACTCTTCTGAGTTTAAACACTTCTGCTGGCCACCAAACGCCCCAGGCATGAACATTATGAAGCATGTCTGGGATACCTTGCAACGTGCTGGTCAAATGAGATACGCACCCCCTCGTATTCTTACGGAATTATGGGCAGCCCTGCAGGATTCATGGTGTCACTTCCCTTCACCCTACTTGCGATTTTACTAGTCGGTGTCACGTCCTGTTGCAGTATTTCTTCGTGCTCGCCGGGGCCCTACACGGTATTAGGCAGGTTTACCCGTTTCTTTGACTCTTCAGTGTATAAGAAAGCATTATATCTGCTTTGTTATTGAAATATGATCATGAACAGGGCAGATTTACTTTGGGCACACTAAATACTATCCCCCCTCTGTAACTGAGTGGTCAACGTAGATGGCTGCCATTGGAGGCCCCGGGTTCGATTCCCGGTACTACAGACCTGCCGACGACTTTTCCTCGGTGCACCCTGCTTGCTGCCAAATGAAGAGCTACTTTACTAAGTAATGGTGGCTGACTTGTGTGGAAAGTCGGCAAAATGGGCGGGATGGCTGTGTGCTCAGCATATGCTCGCCATACTGGGTCCGCAGGCCGTGGTCGTGCGGTAGCGTCCTCGCTTCCCACGCCCGGGCTCCCGGGTTCGATTCCCGGCGGGGTCAGGGATTTTCTTTGCATCGTGATGACTGGGTGCTGTGTGCTGTCCTCAGGTCAGTTAGGTTTAAGTAGTTCTAAGTTCTAGGGGACTGATGACCATAGATGTCAAGTCCCATAGTGGTCAGTGCCATTTGAACCACTTGAACCTGCATACTGCATTCGCATGGCAGAGGATGACATGGCGGCCGGTCGACATCCCTCGGGCTTTCACGGCCTGGACGAGGAGCTCTCACACTAACTATTTAGTGGATTTACCTGAATTTAACAAGCTGTACGAAACGTCACAATTCACATGACCAATGACCAAACTTATGACTCAACTGTGTGCAATCGCCAAGCTGGGCCTTTCTTGTTAGCACATCCAGCCAATACCCGACACAAAATAGCCACGCTCTATATTACGTGATGATAAATTCTTTCACCAACAGCAGTAACGGACTTACGTCCTGTCCTGAAATGCCACACATACAACCACAGAGCACAATGCTCTCCATATTGATAGACTTGCGTTGTGTTGGTCGTAAAAGCAATTTAAGAAATTGATTACTTTTTGCTAAAACCAGTAACTACCTTACATGAAATATTCTGATAGCGATTGCCAAGTGCAACTCGGGCGTAAAATCGTCAGAAATTATAAAAATAATGGGCAAGACGTTTCAGTGATTTTGACAATGTTTGAGAAGAACAACGACGAATAATTAATCCCGAAATATCGTCAGGCAACTGTAGCACACACAACATTTTCGCACAAGGCGTATGCTACAAGAGCCATACATAATCTTAACTGCAGATTTTTCAGCGCTCATTTAGCTTTAGGATTCTGTATCTCGGAATGAACAAAAATGGACTTGTACCACTATCGAAAAAAGCCCTTCGTATCCAGAAAAGAAAATCTACCTACCTCTAAAAAGTAAGAGAAATTTCACAGAATGGGAATCCCACGAGGTTAAAAGGCCCTAGTATTAGGACATATTGATGGAAACCCGATTCTGTACCGTGCTTCGAAAATGAAACAGTTTAACAAGGCAATGAACGTAACCATCTGAATATGGAAAACGCGTCCTAAAGTTCCGAAAGTACGGTGAAAATCATGCCGCAAGAAAATGAACAGCCTTCACTAGCTCTGTGTCTGCGAGTGAACAGTCGACTTTGATCACTTGGACTCTGTTCTTACGCAAGGGTCAAGCATCCTACGACGTCCGCGCCTCTAGCCGCCTACCGCGGCTTGCTTTGCTCCCACCAGCCACACGCTGCGTGCGACTCGACTCGGCCGCACTAGGCGCATCTTACAGTCCTCCTACTGACCGTGTATGCAAAGATCGATGGCTACGTACAAGAAAGTAACTTCACCGTCTGCTACAGTTTTAACATCACGCGAAAACATTTCTGTACTGAAAGTTGTGAAAGTGACAGTCGACTTGGAGTTTCGGTGCCGAGCCTTACCTGGGAACAGTGGCACTGTGTTCTCAGAAGGGGAGTGTGTTTGGAGCGCGTGTCTCGACCGTGTCCGCGTGTCACCGGCTGCTGCGATCCGCTGCGGAGCCGGCGCGCGGTAAGTAAGGGTGTTCCGGTTGAGCGCCGTCCTTCCGCCCCCGGGGCCCTCACAAAGGACCGGGGCAGCCGCCTCAGCGCCCTCGTAGGCCACGCGTGAACGCCCGGGCGGCTAAAAGCGGACGCGGGCGCCGTGTAGCGCTGGCGACGCTGCCAGGACACCAGGGGGCAGCGCGGCTCCGTCTCCGCTCCCTCGTTCCTCGGTGACAGCAAGTTGAGGGCAGATTAAATCTTTTGGAGGGGCGTTTGGACTTCTGAGTTCTATAATGTAAACTGGCGCAAGATATTCCAAACTCTGAGAAAAGTTGTAGTAAACTGCAGGGAATGGTCCTTGATGTACAACAATACGTGAAGTGAGAGGGAACAACGAGAATAGGAAGAGTGTATGACAGGGTTGCAGATTTTCACTCCTAATGCTCAATCTGTAGGGGAATGGACTACCAGTATAGAACAGCCCCGACCTTCTAACTTCGCCTAGCCGCGCTAGTGTCTGCAAAGACTGACAGGTCATCAACAAACCATGTGTGTTTTGCTTCAGGAAGGTTGCAACTGCTGCTACAAGCTACTTGCGTAGTGTGGCTGTAAAATCGAGCGAATTCGCTGTTCTGCTGTAACTTTCTGGACCATTTCAAACTAAGATGAAAGTGTCATAGTGTTTTTCTTAACAATCAACGTTTAGTCCAACTAAATCAGAATATTATTAGCTATCATTAGATACGGTGCAGTTATGAAAAAAATGTTCACTATGATCGCTGAATATTTTCTCTACACATTTCGCGCTGGGGTGGAATGGTCTACTGGCATAATCCATTCTACTCCGGTCACCCTTTATACCTCATATTACGAATTCTACTGTATGGACTGCCTCTCGGTTTTGCAGATGGTACGTCATTATGCAAGGAAAATGGAGAGAAAATACTGGTCTACGAAAAACATGGAATTAATTGTTGAATCAGTAATTAATAAAACGATGACCGACGAAAGATCACAGAAACAATTTGTCATACCTTTGACTACTTTAAAACCATTCATAAAATTGGAAAGGGGTAATCCCTTTTCAACAACTGACAAAACCTGCGGAAAAATCAGTGCGTTTTCAATAACGAGCAAGAGCTAAAACAATGAAAATGGCTTGAGAAACAGGGCCCTTGAATTTCTGGTGCGCGATCCTGCCTTAAATTTCAGGAAGCATTAGGCTCATAACTCGCGTACTGACAGATATTGACGACAATGAAGCCCCGCTCACATGTACGATGTGTCATTGGGGGAAAAAAACCGTTGTCCATATTCCCCCCCCCCCCCCCCCCCCACCGCAAGGCACGGAACTGACTTAGAGACACTTATTTTGTTTATTGGGATAACAAAAGAAATAACGAAAGAAATATGTTATTTTATGTTACCTTCATTTACAAACGTTACAAAAATAATTGAATAAACGGTTCCCAATTTTTCAAATAATTTTTATCACTGAGACCTCAAAAATTTGCTCCCATCGTTAGGCTGGCCGTTCCAACATGGTCTACCAAACATCGAAGAAGCAGTGACTGAAATAAAATAAAAGTTTAAGAATGGGATTAAATTCGTGGTGAAAGGATGTCATTGATAACTTTCACTTATGACATATCTATCATAAGTGAAGGTGAAGGAGAACTACAGGATATGCTGAAATGAACGAATACTCTAAGGAGTGACGAACATAGATTGAGAGAAAACAGAAAAAAGACGAAAATAACGAGGAGCGGCATAACTGAATTTGGGGACGAATTCAATATAAAAATTAGTGAGGACGAAATTAAAGAATGCTCCTATATTGGAAGCCAAGTAGCACTCCGTGGATGAAGCAAGGATGACATAAAATGTAAGACTAGCACAGGCAAAGAGGGCAGTCATGGCCGAGAGAAATCTGCTAATGTGGAAGACAGGTTGTAATCAGGAAAGAAACTTCTGAGAATGTATATTTGGAGCGCAGGACTGTCTGGCAGCGAATCACAGACTGTCGTAAAATCTGAAACGAAGAAACTCTGTGTGTTTGAGATGTGGTGCTGTAGGAGGTTGCTGGAAAATAGGTGGACTGATAACATAAGGAAGAAGATGATTGCGCTTGTAAAAGTTGGAGTTCAATTTTGAAGTGTGGTATCGTCAATAAGATGCCAGACAGGAGAGCAACCATAAATCGCTTTCCAAATATTATTCGACAAAGCAGTCCTAATGTCATCTCCAAAGACGTCCGTTCCCTCCATATCTGCCGTATCCCACAACTCTCTGGACCCAAGGACAGTCACATGCCCTTACGAGGTACGACTGCTGTAAATAATTGAGAAGATTCCAAGAAGAGCGGCCAGTTTGGTCATGAGAGTTGGTTGAGTCATGCAGATGGTCATCGCCTCCCTTATAGGTCTGCCACAAGAGTTGGATGAGCATCACGATGTTGTTTCCTGTTAAAAGTTTGACAACATACTTTTCTAGAGGACTCAGGCCAACTTACAGCTTCAACCTAGACATATTTAGTGAAGATATTACACTATGCGATCAAAAGTATCCGGACAACCTTACAAACATACGTTTATCATATTAGGTGCATAGTGATGCCCGCCTGCTGCCAGGTACTCCACATCGGCGACCTCAGTAGGCATTAGACACGGTGAGAGAGCAGAATGGGGCACTCCGTGGAACTCACTGACTTCGAACGTGATCAGGTGATTGGGTGTCACTTGTGTCATACGTCTGTACGCGAGATTTCTACTCTCCTAAACATCCCTAGCTCTACTGTTTCCGACGTGATAGTGTAGTGGAAACGTGAAGGGACACGTACACCACAAAAGCGTACAGTCTGTTGACTGACAGACAGTTGAAGAGGGTCGTAATGTGTAATACAGGGTGCGTTCCGAAAGTAATGCAATTATTTTTTTAAAAGTAATTTATTGAACAGATTTGCACAAACACTTAAAATTCTTCAAAGTACTGTCCTTGGGCCCCTACACATTTTTTCCAGTGACTCTGCCATGACCGGTACGCGCCCTGGAAGGCGTCTTCTGGGACCTCTCGCAAGGTCTTCGTCACGGCGGATTGGATCTCGTCTATGGACGAAAAACGGGTTCCTTTCAGGGCTGTCTTAATCCTAGGAAACAAAAAGAAGTCAGCTGGGGCGAGGTCAGGACTATAGGGGGGGGGGGGGGTGGGGCAGCGTTGGCACCTGGTGTTTGGCCAGGAACTCGCGGACTCGTAGCGCGTTGTGGCAAGGCGCGTTGTCGTGATGGAGTTGCCAGGTAGCGGAGATGTCCTTTCTCGTCATGACGACCCTTTTGCAGAGTCTTTCCAGCACATCCACGTAGTAGGCAACGTTAACTGTCTGTCCTTGAGGAACAAACTCCTTATGGACCACTCCTTTGCTGTCGAAAAAGACAATGAGCATTGTTTTCACTTTTGATTTGCTCATTCTTGCCTTTTTGGGCTTAAAGGCCTTTAACCACCTCGAAACTTGTGAGTAGGACAGAGCAGAGTCCCCGTAAGCCTCACGAATCATTTTGTTAGTCTCCTCAAAAGATTTGTTCAGTTTAGCACAAAACTTAATCGCGTAACGTTGCTCGATCCCATTTTTTCCGTGTCACGGTCGGCGCGCAGAGGTTTACAATAACAGACGTCCTGCCGCTTCCACAGCTCGGAGAGCACTGAAACCGGTTTCGCGGCAAAGCTTAGCGTCCCCCCCACCTACTCCATGTGGCCCGCTCCCACTCCGACTACTAGGAGCGGCGCGGGAAATTCAATTGCATTACTTTCGGAACGTACCCTGTAGGCAGACATCTATCCAGACCGTCACACAGGAATTCCAAACTGCATCACTATCCGCTGCAAGTACTATGACAGATAGGTGGGAGGTGAGAAAACTTGGATTTCATGGCCGAGCGGCTGTTCATAAGCCACACATCAAGCCAGTAAATGCCAAACGACTCCTCGCTTGGTCTAAGGAGCGTAAACATTGGACGGTTGAACAGTGGAAAAACGTTGTGTGGAGTGACGAATCACGGTACACAACGTGGCGTTCCGATGGCAGGTGGTGGGTATGGTGAATGACCAGTGAACGTCATCTGCCAGCGTGTGTAGCGCCAACAGTAAAATTCGGAGGCGCTAGTGTTATGGTGTGGTCGTGTTTTTCACGGAGGGGGCTTACGCCCCTTGTTCGTTTTGCGTGCCACTATCACAGCACAAGCCTACAGTGATGTTTTAAGCACCTTGTTGCTTCCCACTGTTGAAAAGCATTTCGGGGATGGCGATTGCATCTTTCAACCAGATGGAGCACCTGTTCATAATGCACGGCCTGTGGCGGAGCTGTTACACAACAATAACATCCCTGTAATGGACTGGCCTGCTCAGAGTCCTGACCTCAATCCTATAAAACACTTTTGGGATGTTTTGGAACGCCGACTTCGTCCCTGGCCTCACCGACGAACGTCGATACCTCTTCCCACTGCAGCACTCCGTGAACAATGGGCTGCCATTCCCCAAGAAACCTTCCAGCACCTACCTGAACGTATGCCTGCGTGAGTGGAAGCTGTCATTAAGGCTAAGGGTGGGCCAACACCATAGTGAATTCCAGCATTATCAATGGAGGGCGCCAGGAACTTGTAAGTCATTTCCAGCCAGGTATCCGGACACTTTTGATCATATAGTGTAAGAGGTCAAATTAGAGAATGTCGGACGTGTTACCAATGGCCGCAGAGGAGAGACAATTACATACGAAATACCCACTGCCACATATACACAGTAAAGTTACATAGAGTGTACACATTGGCACTAGATATAGGTGCAGGTGTAAGATTAGATGTACATTTCTAATCCTCTTATAACTAATTGACCCTTCTGCAGATATCAGGACAGTGCTTTCGACAATGCATCCAAAAAGACTTCAGCAGCGTTCCTCTCTTGGTACCTGACTATAATCTCGAGTTGTATGGCCCAAGGAGACACTGTTGCAGTCCTTGCCAATTTGGAACTACTGTTAACGAGCAGAAATCAGTACAACCGACAAAGCAGGGTGCATTGGCGGTCCAACTTTATATGCAGATCAAGCTCAGTGCACAGTAAGATGTGTGACACCTGAGTACCATTGGGACCCGCCTAGTGTGGTGTTTGCTTTGAAGACTAAATCTGATAAGGTGTGAGGATGACAGCGAATGCCCAACAATACCAGGGTAAATAAGTCGTCAGAAATGGAAGGTGCGGTTTCCTCCACTTACGAAATGTGTGGCTGGAAGAAAACGTCTGATAAACTGAGATGAAGTAAGAGGTTCAAACCAGCACTAACAGTTTCTGTCATTGGTGGAATGAAGGAAAAATGCTATAGGAGAGGACCCCGGCTAGACCTGGTGCTACACAAGGTACAGAACTGATGGCCGAGTCACTGCACAGTAGCTTTACTGCAGCTGACAGCACTCTACCTGTAATTTCAAGCAGATGTGTCGCAGAAATTACGAGAATCTTGCTGTCTTTCATAGTTTCCGTTACTGTTTTCGGAGCTTAAGGAAAATTGGTACCAAAGCTGGTCTGTGGTGTATCTGATTGTGTGGCCGTTGTAACTACTGTTTGGTTAGGTACGATTTTATCTTTGTGTTGCTGATTACAAAAACTGTTGAGCGCCATGGTTGGAGGTCATGTTAATTTAAGTTAAAAATATAGCAAAAATATGGCAAAAATGTAGCTAATGATTACTCATTATAAGGAAATTAAATCTGCTGTTTAGCGAGAGGGGTCATTATCTTTCTGTTACTCTATTCCTCTTTAAGTAAAATGCTGATCCCCATAGCGACTGAACGTCATGTTTCTACAGGGTAAACATTTCTAAAACTGATCTGTAAGGTGGACCGTTGCACCAACACTGTTTTTGGTGGTTAGTTTCTGCGTCTCTTTTTAAGCTATCTCTTTATCACTGTTGACATAGAATGTCAAATTTCTATTGCAGAAAGGGAAAAACACAAACTGATCCCCAAGAAAGCTCTTACAGTGTCACTGTATTCCCTGTTTACTTGGAAAGGACTTGTCCTTTCTGTTTCCATATTTCTTATAAATTAAACTTTTGACCGCCATGGCAGCAAAAAGTTTTACACCACCCCTGTTCCCGGGACACCCGAAGACAGACGTTGACTGTGGATATTATATCACAGACACAATCCCTTTGACTGTTTAGAGATGTCGCTAAACCCGCCCAAAAATGTAAACATCCACGCATAGGAAGAACCTATTAGACGGAGGGTGTTCGACAGCCGATCAGTTCCAGTCATTCCACCAGGAAGGAAGTACACGGCTTGTGTTGTCTGTGGTTCAACCGTGCGTAGACGGGCAAGACTGCGGTTCGATCGCGTCCGCATTGTTACCTCGTGCTAGGAAGGGCTCTCAACAAGGGAAGTGTCCAGGTGTCTCGGAGTGACTGTAGTTCAGACATGGAGGAGATACAGAGAGACAGTAACTGTCGATGACATCCCTCGCTCAGGCCGCCCACGGGCTACTACTGCAGTGGATGTCAGCTACCTACGGATTATGGCTCGGAGGAACCTTGACAGCAACGCCACCAAGTTGAATAATGCTTGTCGTGCAGCCACAGGACGTCGTGTTACAACTCAAACGCCATCCTCCGACCGATAGTGCAACCCTGTCGGCTGCATATTGGCGAGGCATTCGTCTTCATGGATGACAATTTGCGCTCACATCGTGCACATCTTGTGAATGACATCCTTGAGGATAACGACACCGCTTGACTAGAGTTTCCAGCATATTCCCCAGACAGGAACCATATCTAACACGCCTGGGATGGATTGAAAAGGGATGTTTATGGACGACGTGACGCACTAACCACCCTGAGGAATCTACGCCGAATCGCCGTCGAGGAGTGGGACAATCTGAACCAACAGGGCCTTGATGAACTTGTGGATAGTATGCTACGAGGAATGCAGGGATGCATCAATGGAAGAGGATGTGCTACTGGGTATTAGAGGTACCGGTGTTTACAGCAGTCTGGACCACCACGTCTGAAGGTCTCCCTGTATGGTTGTACAACATGCAATGTGTGAATTTCATAAGCAATAAAAATGGCGGAAATGATGTTTATGTTGATCTCTATTCCAATTTTTTGTACAGCTTCCTTAACTCTCGGAACCGAGGTAATGCCAAACATTTTGGTGTGGGTGTATGTAAAGAAAAATGGTGTGAAAACTGATCCCTGTAGTAGCTCATATTAAGTCCACAGTGTTTGCTGTTCCGATGGGCAGGGATTTCCCTCTCTATGACACTTCTTCATGATGTTTTCAGTATACCTCCATCATGGTAGCAGGTCATTTTACTGCAATATACAAAACAATAGTCCCATAACAGATCCCTGCAGTAGCTTATTGCACCGAAACTGCACTTCCTGTTTAGCTGAACATGGCTATCGGTTGTTTCTTACTGAGCGAGCTGCGGTGTGCAGGTGGAAGGCGGTGTGCTACCACTACGTGCGCCGCAAGCGGCAGGTGACGCGCTACCGGCACGGCGACGCCTTCACGTCGACGCAGGTCTACTACGAGCGCGTCAACTCGCACGCGGCTGGCGCCTGCTTCTCCTACAGCTACTGTGGCGTCCGCGACATCTCGCGGGAGCTCAAGCTGGACGCCGACTGCCCGCTCACCAAGATACGCTTCAGCAAGGGTGCGTACCGCCACTGCGCGATCTCTGCCTACCGCTTCAGCACTGGCCGCTTCGGAGGGGTCAGCCTCCATCCGGGGCTCCACGTTTTCCTGTCCCGCACTTATCTTTCCACCTCTGCACGACTACTACAGTCGACCTCCTCTTAGCATAGTCTACTCCCCGCTTGGCCCTACTATTTTTTCCTCTCTACCGCTTCTTCCAGAGCCAGGGTAACAATTTCTGGATGGTATAGCACGTGTCTGACTAACCGGCTCCTTTACCTTATAAGGCTCTTCCTTACACTTAGATCCTCACCTAATCTTTTTACTATTTCATTTCATACTTTATCTGCCTACCAGTAAATTCTAGGATACAAAAAGTAGGGTAAAACTGAACAATTCAGTAAAGCTGAAAGCAGCGATTTCTTTAAGAGGTGGTGATGTAGAAAAGGAAATTTATAAACAAAATAATGTAAGTACAGAATACAAGGATGTATCTTCTAGTAAATCGAATCAATGACATTTTGTGGAATATATTTAGTGGAAACTAAGATAGTACTTACAATCAAATGAACACCCTTAGCTGCTTACAGGCGTTGACATACGTCAACGGGGACAAATGAAAATGAGTGCGCCGACCGGGACTCAAACCTGGGAGCTCCTGCTGACATGGCAGACGCTCTATCCATATGAGCCACCGAGGACACAGAGGATAGCGCGACTGCAGCGATTTGTCTCTGGCACGCTTCCCGCCATATTCTCAACGTATTGTCCCGCAGTACATTCTTAGTGCCCCTTCCATTATACTCATTACTCGCGGCGCGTTGCCGATTCCCGTAAGAGTTCGGGTACTGTTTGTGCATTCGCACAGAAGAAGAAGATTGTCAAGTGGCCAGTGAGCCTTCATTATAACTTTGTGAAAAACAACAGAAGAAGTGAAATATTTGAAAATACGCAGATTAAGTCGAATGGATTTTGAAGTTTCTTTGGAACAACTGCCATAGCTTTAAAGCACAAAACATGGAAAGAAACACTAGTCAAATTTTATAAAATAGTCGCATTTCCAACCCTATTCTATGAACGTAATTCGTTGGTAGAGAACAAAAGACAAGAAAAACAAATACAAGGAACAGAAGCGAGATTTCTTAGAGCTGTGAGGGGATGTAAATGAATAGATAAAATGCGAAATGAAGATAATCGAACGCAATTGAAAGTCTGGAGTGTGAAAGAAAAATTGGATGAAAACAAAAAAGAAATGGGACGAATGCTTGGAAAAAAGCATCGAGAGAAACTGTCACGTCAGGTAAGGAACTTTAAACCAAAGAGGAAACGGAATCGTTGGAGACTGAGAAAAAGATGGGAACTATGAGACACGACAACTGGCCTAATTAAGAAATTGCAGAGAAAGGAGATGCGGCCACTACATGGACAGCATTCTTTCTTGGTATTACATTTCAAATGCCTTCACTTCCTTCTTCCCTGGATTTTTCCATGTTCCGCTTCTCACTTCCATGCAGTAATCTTCTTCAGGTGACGGAATTATTTGACATCGTCCATTTTTCTGTCATGACACCTTGTTACATACGTTTTTCTTTTATTTATCTTTCAGCCGTAATCTGTCCTAACAACGCTGTCTGTCGCTTTCAAGACGTTGCACAAGTCTACTTTATCTCTGGCATCAAAGACTACGTCATCCAAAAACTTTAACATTGGTATCTATGTCCTTCCAGTACAATTTAATGTCACGAGGCTGCAACTCGTAGCCTCGTTGAGAAATTAAAACTGAGCACGGTAACAGATTTTGGCCACTCTTCCTGTTTTTCCTGTACGGTTCTGTGTGTGACCGGAGCCATCTCTGCTCGAGTAGTGACTTGTCTGCCATTAAATGTGGTCTCCAACAGAAGGCGAAATTTCGCAATTGCTCCTCGCATCGACGGAATTATATACTAGGAGTTCCATTGAATGTTATTCTGAACTCTAAGAAAAAAAAAAAAATAGGAAAAGGAGGCGCATAACGGCGGAATTATCCGACCGGGACGAAAATCGGCAGGTGTTATGTACGTATACAAATAAATGATTAGAATTTCAGAAGATTTGGATGATTTGTTCGAGAGAAACATCTTCATCAAATAGAGCAAGTCAGTAGCGAAACTGTTCACCCCTAGCTCTTATGCAAGCAGTTGTTCGGCTTGGCACTGATCGGCACCGACTCCTACGAGTTTAAAAACTTCAGCTGGCCACCTAACTCCCCAGACACGAACATTATTGTTGCTCGGTGTGCCAAATTATGTCTGACTGGCGCGTTAGATCGTCAATATTTCTGTGTTGGTTGGAGGGCCCAGCCCATAAAGCTGCAAATGTTCTCAATTGGGAGAGATCCAGTGACCGTGTTGACTGAAGTAGGGTTCGGTAAGCACGAAGACAGCCATTATCTTGCCGAAGTGTAAACTGAGGATGGCAACAGAATGGAGCGTAGAATATCGTCGACGTACCACTGTGCTGTAAGGGCACCAGGGATGACGACCAAAGCAGTCCTGCTGCGAAATGAAACGACACTGCACGGCAGAACATCGCTGCTGGTTGTCACGCTGTATGCTGGGCGACAGTCGAGTTTATCCCATTGGGGTCGAGTGTTTCTCCAGGCACGTCTTAGGCCTGTAAGCTCATTGGCTGGAGCAGTGCCCTGATGGCGAGCGAGACATATCTGGGGACACCCCGGACAGTGGTGGGATACCACTGTGACAGTCGCCCACCATACGGCCCAACAACCAGGATTGATGGTCAGGGGCCCATTTCATTTCATAGCAAGATCCGTTTGGTTGTCATCCACGGCACCTTTCCACCACCGCTCTGGTACGTGGACTGTATTGTGCGCCCTGTTTTGTTGTCCTTTACGGCAAACCATCCTGCCCGTATATTTTAGCAAGATAATATCGACCCGCACACGGCATGAGTTTGTTTTGCTTTGGAGAGCAATGTAGCCAGACCTCTTCCCATTTGAGAATGTTTGGAGCCAACGCATTATTGAGTTGCTCAATTTGTGAAAGAAACATTTTTTCTCGAGTAAATCATCCAATTTTTATGAAATTGTGATCACTTGTTTGCACCCACTTTTGAACCAGGTAGAACTGAGAGATGGCATTCTTCCAAAATCAAGTAACGGAGTGTAAAGGCAGACAGTTGACAAATTAGCAGATGTTTACTTCAGTGCCACCGTCCACTCTGACGTGTAACATCAGAGAGAGCTGTCGGTGTCAGTATGTTACTAGGACGACTGCTGCGAGAGGATCGGCAGTAGGCTGCTGAGTGTACGTGTGCCTCATGCCGCTGTGCAGGCTTCGCGTTCGCCAACGTGGAGGCGGCGGCGGAGTTCGAGGAGCAGCGGGCGCGCTTCTTCGGCGAGTACGAGCGCGTCGACGACTACCTGGAGATGCGCGAGGGGCTGGACGTGGCGCACTTCCGCGACGAGCAGCTGACGGTGGCACCCGGCGTCGGCGCGCCGCTCTACAGCCCCACCGTCTTCTGGGTGTGCTCGCTGCTGCTGCTGTCCTGGCCGCTGCGCCTGCTGCTGCAGTGCCGCACCGCCTACCTCCACTACCAGGTAGGCTAGGCCCAGCCAGTGGTGAGTGTGCTGTCTGCTGCAGTGCCACACCTCCTACTGCCACTGCTAGGTAGCGTGGATCGAGCCAGCAGTATGCTGTCTGCTGCACTACTACACTGTAGAATGCTGCCTGCTGCAGTGCTGCAATGCCTACCCCACTACCAGGTAGGCTAGGCCCAGCCAGTGGTGAGTGTGCTGTCTGCTGCAGTGCCACACCTCCTACTGCCACTGCTAGGTAGCGTGGATCGAGCCAGCAGTATGCTGTCTGCTGCACTACTACACTGTAGAATGCTGCCTGCTGCAGTGCTGCAATGCCTACCCCACTACCAGGTAGGCTAGGCCCAGCCAGTAGTGAGTGTGCTGTCTGCTGCAGTGCCACACCTCTTGCTGCCACTGCTAGGTAGCGTGGATCGAGCCAGCAGTATGCTGTCTGCTGCACTACTACACTGTAGAATGCTGCCTGCTGCAGTGCTGCAATGCCTACCTCCACTACCAGGTAGGCTAGGCCCAGCCAGTGGTGAGTGTGCTGTCTGCTGCAGTGCCACACCTCCTACTGCCACTGCTAGGTAGCGTGGATCGAGCCAGCAGTATGCTGTCTGCTGCACTACTACACTGTAGAATGCTGCCTGCTGCAGTGCTGCAATGCCTACCCCACTACCAGGTAGGCTAGGCCCAGCCAGTAGTGAGTGTGCTGTCTGCTGCAGTGCCACACCTCCTACTTCCACTGCTAGGTAGCGTGGATCGAGCCAGCAGTATGCTGTCTGCTGCACTACCAGACAAGCCATCCTGGGCTTGCATTGCTGCAAGATAATGGCTGCTGACACACGGGCGAGACTTACTGCTGCTCAAACTGTATCTTGGCCAGCGAAGTTGCCGAATCTATCCACCTTTGTAGCACTATGGGTAAGGCCATGCAACCGGCACGTTATTGCATCATCTAAAGCGGTAATTCGACAGAATTTGGCACGATGTCCCTAACGATGAAATCCAACAAGTTTATGAATGCCACGTCCTACAAGTGCTTCCGTAAGTGGCAGAGAGGGAAAATCGCATTACTGGCTTGATGAATTCGTGACGCTGTTTCTCTCGAAAAATCATTTAGTTTTTTCTGAAATTTCAATCATTTCTTTTTCTGCGCATGTGCATGACAACTACCGATTTCCGTCCAATTCTGATCATTCCTTCCCAGTGCTTTGTCTCTCTTTTTTCCCTTTTTTCTTAGAGAGTATATCTGGAAAGCTAACAATCTATATCTACGAATCCATAACAGTCAAAATCGCTGACGAACTGCGTTGCAAATGTGACCCAAGTCGTCATAAAAGCGTAGGCGAGGCTGACGATCAATTCTGAAACGATATTCATTATCCTTTTCAATAAAACAACAACAAATCAGGAAACCGACTTTAGACCTTTACTGTACCCCTTAACATTGTACTGTGCCTTTTTAACTAAGAAATTGGCACCCAGAGGATGAGTGCAAGGGCATTTCATGCCAGCTCTGAAAGCCACAATTTTGAAACAAGAACATAATATCAAAATCTGCTTTGAAAGCAATGGCATTGTTTAATGTAATTGAAATCCATATTTTAAAAAATGGTTTTCACAAAATGGCGGCACCCTGAAATAAGTAAATTTTTTCGACAAAAAATTAGAATGTGCACCGAAAATCTAAAGTAAAACATATATCGAAAAGCCCTATGTACTTCAGTAGAAAAACGCCGACTCACACGTCACATAGAGGTTCAAATGGTTCAAATGGCTCTGAGCACTATGGGACTTAACATCTGAGGTCATCAGTCCCCTAGAACTTAGAACTACTTAAGCCTAACTAACCTAAGGACATCACACACATCCATGCCCGAGGCAGGATTCGAACCTGCGACCGTAGCGAGCGCTCGGTTCCAGACCGTAGCGAGCGCTCGGTTCCAGACTGTAGCGCCTAGAACCGCTCGGCCACTTCGGCCTGCTCACATAGAGGTATATTGCAATTGCACGTATATACACTATGTCATCAAAAGTATCCGGACACTCTTAGAAACATACGTTCTTCATAATAGGTGCGTTGTGCTGCCACCTACTGCCAGGTACTCCATATCAGCGACCTCAGTAGTCATTACACACCGTGAGAGAGCAGAATGGGGCGCTCCGCAGAACTCACGGGCTTCGAACGTGGTCAGCTGATTGGGTGTCATTTATGTCACACGTCTGTACGTGAAGTTTCCACACTCCTAAACATCCCTAGGTCTACTACTTCCGATGTGATAATGGAGTGGAAAACCGAAGGGACACGTACAGCACATTAGCGTACAGGCCGACCTCTTGTGTTGACTGACAGAGACTGCCGACAGTTGAAGACGGTCGTAATATGTAATAGGCAGACATCTACGCAGACCATCAGACATGAATTCCAAACTGCATCAGAATCCACTGCAAGTACAATGACAGCTGGGCGGGAGGTGATAAAACTTGGATTTCATGGTCGAGCGACTGCTCATAAGCCACACATCACGGCCGTAAATGCCTAACGACGTCTCGCTTGGTGTAAGGAGCGTAAACGTTGAGCGATTGAACAGTGGAAAGTACGTTGTGTGGAGTGACGAATTACGGTACATAATGTGGCGATCCAATGGCAGGGTGTGGCTATGGCGAATTACCAGTGAAAGTGATCTGCTAGTGTGTGTAGTGCCATCAGTAAATTCGTAAATTCGGAGGCGCTCCTGTTATCGTGTGGTCATGTTTTTCATGGGAGGGGGGGGGGGGGGGGGGGGGGGGGCTTGCATCCCTCGTCGTTCGCTTTGCGTGGGACTATCACAGCACAAGCCTACACTGATGTTTTAAGCATCTTGTTGCTTCCCACTGTTGAACAGCAATTCGGGGATGGAGATTGCATCTTTCAACCAGATGGAGCACCTGTTCATAATGCACGGCCTGTGGCGGAGCTGTTACACAACAATAACATGCCTGTAATGGACTGGCCTGCACAGAGTCCTGACCTGAATCCTGTAGAACACCTTTGGGATATTTTGGAACGCCGACTTCGTGCCAGGCCTCACCCACCGATATCTATACCTGTTCTCAGTTCAGCACTCCGAGAAGAATGGGCTGTCATTCCCCAAGAAACCTTCCAGCATCTGACTGAACGTATGCCTGCGAGAGTGGAAGCTGTCATCGAGGCTAAGGGTGGACCAACACCATATTGAATTCCAGCAGTACCCATGGAGGGTGCCACCAACTTGTAAATCATTCTCAGCCATTTCCAGCCAGGTGTCCGGATGCTTTGAGTAGCAGTTCTCGCAACTTCAGAAATCCTTTTTTTTTTTTTTAAAAAAAAAAGAAGTGTTTAAAGTTTCAAGCGGTATTTTTTTAAATTTGAGACTGAAGAAACCTTTGATCGGTTTAAGGCTGAGACTGCAGAAACCTTTGATCGGCATTGTCAGCACTGAACAGTTGGCTTTTCTTTCGCCGATGTCGAAACACAGTCACTCTGACGAAATTATATCGACCGACAGGCTTCCGCTTGCCAAACGATGCGTTTTTTGCACTTAACACACCTTTTCTATTCGTATAAATACATTTATCTGTCATTTTCAAGCACTCACGTTTTACTTCGTGTAGAAAATAAGCGAGATGACGAGTTAAGCAGATACGAGATAAGCACGTGTTTTCAAACTGGTTACCATAAAGGGATGATGTTAAAATAGTTGAGAATAGCATTTTAGTTGATACGGATGCCCTGGGTGATACTATCGGAAGCTAACAGGACGCGTATTCTGTCGGGAACTACTGAAGTATTACATCAGTTGCAGTAGAGCTCTCGGATGCCCCTGACCCATATGCAACAAAGCGCGGATTTAACATCGTACCATGCCGGCACTCAGCTACTGTACAATCGAGGAAGAATGTCCTGCCTTCGGGCTGGGAAGCTCTGGAAGGTCCTCAGGGACGGTGGTCGGTCGCGAGCCGGAAGCGTGGCAGGTGGGCCGAGAGGATGGTGTGGTCGCGTCCCAGCTTGAACAATGTCAGTGCTTGATTAGAAAACGTGATGGCTGCATCTTGCAGCAGTTTAAGCGCTTACGAAGCCGACGTCTGCAGTAAGTTATGGTCGTACTGTGTCTCACCTGAGAAGCTACTCCAAAGCCTCTTGGTACTGTTGATCTCTGTTGGCACAGTCTGTCTCCTGCGAAATGCCGAGAACTACTTGTGGTTCGTGGGTAAGGTGCTGAATTTAAGAGCGGTCTGTCCTTTTCGATGTGTCCGTGGTGTGTTAAAACGTCCACTACGGGGATCGTTGCAAGGCGCCAGAGTAATGGAGTGGTGTTACAACGATAGTTTTTGTAGCAGTCTGGCGCTACTGCTGTCATTAGAGCTGCTTGCATATTGTTTGCTAAACTGATGAAATGTTGTTGTTTCCAGTGTCTATCATACACCTGCACTGTCTGTGCCAGTGAACTCCATGTAATGTTGCTTATGTAAAAGGAGAACACGCCACATACACGTTCTACGTTACTGAACTGTTGGACAGGATATTGGCAGAGCTTGAACCGTGCTGCAACAGAAAAGAGGCATCTTTCTGTATTCATTATAGATTTCTGAATTTCTGTAAAGGCTGTTATCCTGCGGGGTTCTAACCTGGGTGGAAAGACTAGTGGGTTCTGTGATTAGTTTCAGCCAACTGCAGGTGGTGGCTCACGTCGGTACCAATGACGTGTGTCACTTTGGATCAGAAGAGATTCTCTCTGGATTCGAGCGCCTAACAGAAGTGGTAAAGGCTGCCAGTCTTGCTTGCGAGATGAAAGCAGAGCTGACCATTTGCAGCGTAGTCGACAGGACCGATTGCGGACCTCTGGTACAGAGCAGAGTGGAGGGTCTGAATCAGAGGCTGGGACGGTTCTGTGACCGTGTAGGCTGCAGATTCCTCGACTTGCGCCGAAGGGTGGTTGGGTTTCTGGTTCCGCTGAATAGATCAGGTGTCCACTATACGCAGGAGGCGCCTACACGGGTAGCAGGGACTGTGTGGCGTGGACTGGGCCGTTTTTTAGGTTAGAGGGTCTCGGGGAAACACAAGAAGGGCTTCAGTCACAAATGGTATAACAGTTGTAAATTGTCGTAGCTAAGATGGGAAAGTAACAGAGCTCCAACAGCTAATGGAAAGCACACTGATGCTCAAATCGTTATAGCCACTGAAAGATGGCTAAACCCGGATATAATCTCAGCTGAATTTTTTGCGAAGAACCTAACAGTGTTCCGAGATGATAGGCTAAACACCGTTGGCGGCGGCGTGTTTATTACTCTCAGAAGTAGTATGTCTTGTCGCGAAATTGAAGTAGTTACTTCCTGTGAGTTAGTATGGGCTGAGGTCATTGTTGGCAGCCAGTATAAAATAATAATTGAATCCTTTTACAGACCTCCACCTTAAGATGATACAGTTGCTGAAAGTTTCAAAGAAAACATGAGTTTGATTTCAAACACGTACCCGACGCATACGATAATAGTTGGTAGTGGCTTTAATTTACCCTTGATTTATTGGTGAAAATAGATGTTTAATACCGGAGGTACGCATAAAATTTCATCCGAAATTGTGCTAAACGCATTCTCTGAAAATTATTTCGAGCAGTTGGTTCATGAGCCCAAGCGAATAGTATGCGGTTATGAAAACACACGTGACCTCTTAGCAACAAATAATCCTGAGTTATTGACGAGCATCAAAACCGATGCAGGGATTAGTGAACACAGGGCTGTCGTAGCAAGACTGAATATCGTAATCCCCAAATTCTCGAAAAATAAACGAAAAATGTACGTATTAAAAAAAAAAACAGATAAAAATTCACTTGACGCCGTCCTGAGAGAATCTCCACTCATTCCAAATTAATAATATAAGTGTAGACCAGATGTGGCTTAGTTTCAAAGAAATAGTATCGGCAGCAATTGGGAGATTTATACCAAATAAATTAACAAACGACGGAGCTGATCCTCCTTGGTACACAAAACTGGTTAGAACACTGTTGCAGAAACAACGAAACAAACATGCAAAATTTAAACAGACGCAAAATCACCAAGATTGGCGATCTTTTACAGAAGCTCGAAATTTAGCGCGGACTTCAATGCGATATGCCTACAATAGTTTCCACAACGAAACTTTCTCTCGAAACCTGGCAGAAAATCCAAAGCGATTCTGGTCGTACGTGTAATACGTTAGCTGCAAGAAACAATCAATGCATTCTCTGCGCAATAGCAATGGAGATACCATCGAAGACAGTGCTGCCAAAGCAAAATTACTAAACACAGCCTTCCGAAATGTCTTCACAAAAGAAGACGAAGTAAATATTCCAGAATTCGAATCGAGAACAGCTGCCAACATGAGTAACCTAAAAGAAAATATCCTCGGAGTAGTGAAGCAACTTAAATTACTTAATAAAAGCAATTCTTCTGGTCCAGACCGTATACCAATTAGGTTCCTTTCGGAGTATGCTGATGCATTAGCTACATGCTTAACAATCATATACAACCATCCGCTCGACGAAAGAACCGTACCCAAAGACTGGAAGGTTGCACAGGTCACACTAATATTAAAGAAAGGTAGTAGGAGTAATCCACTAATTAACGTCGATATGCAGCAGGATTTTGGAACATATATTGTGTTCGAACATTATGAACTACCTCGAAGAGAACGGCCTATTGACACGCAGTCAACATGGGTTTAGTTACTGTGAAACACGACTACCTCTTTATTCACATGGCTTTTGAGACTGTGCCACAGAAGCGGCTCGTATTGAAATTGCGTGCTTATGGAATATCGTCACAGTTATGTGACTGGATGTGTGACTTCCGGTCAGAGAGGTCACAGTTGTTAATAATTGACGGCAAGTCTTCCAGTAAAACAGAAGTGATTTCTGGCATTCCCCAAGGTAGTGTTATAGGCCCTTTCTGTTTCTTATCTAAATGAACGATTTGGGAGGCAATCAGAGCAGCCGTCTTCGGTTATTTGCAGATGCCGCTGTCGTTTATCGACTAATAAAGTCATCAGAAGTTCAAAACAAATTGCGGAACGAGGTGAGGTCATTCACATGAGTGCTAAAAGAAATAAACTTTGATTACACTGTAAATCAGTCGAATCTAATAGCCGAAAATTCAACTAAATACCTAGGTATTACAATTACGAACAAATTAAATTGGAAGGAACACGTAGAAAATGTTGTGCGGAAGGCTAACCAAAGGCTGCATTTTATTGGCAGGACACTTAGAAAATGTCACAGACCTACTAAGGAGAGTGCCTATACTACGCTTCGCTCTGAGCACTATGCGACTTAACTTCTGGGGTCATCAGAACTAATTAAAGCTAACTAACCTAAGGACATCACACACATCCCTGCCCGAGGCAGGATTCGAACCTGCGACCGTAGCGGTCGCTCGGCTCCAGACTGTAGCGCCTAGAACCGCACGGCCACTCCGACCGGAACACTACGCTTGTCCGTCCTCTTTTAGAATACTGTTGCGCGGTGTGGGATACTTACCAGATAGGACTGACTGAGCACATCGAAAAAGCTCAAAGAAAGGCAGCACTTTTTGTATTATTACGAAATATGAGAGAGAGTGTCACTGAAATGATACAGGATTTGAGTTGGACATCATTTAAAGCAAGGCGTTTTTCCCCGCGAAGGCATCTTCTCACGAAATTCCAATCACCAACTTTGTTTTCCGAATGCGAAAATATTATGTTGACACCGACTTACATAGGGAGGAACGATCACCAAGATAAAATAAGGGTAATCAGAGCTCGTACGGAAAGATATAGGTGTCCATTCTTCCCGCGCGCTACACGAGATTGGAATAACAGAGAACTGTGAAGCAGCAGTAGAGGCCCGACAACGACGTGGCGTGCTGTGAGTGACGTCATCAGCCTCATGCTGAGGCAGCAGCGGCCACTCTTCCTGCAGAGCTGTTCGCAAGTAGTGGGGAGTGGTTGGTGGCTGCTGACGTCATGCAACCCGTTATCCCTTGCAGCTCTGTGGGATTTAAACCGGCAGAGCGAGGAGGCCATGTCACGCGTGCAGTATCCTCCATTTCCAACAAACATCAACCACTCATGCTCTGTGAAGTCTAGCATTATCGTCCATCTGTACGAAGTCTGGGTGCAATACACTTCGCAAAAATCGTACATTAGGTTCCACGACATCGTCACGGTACCGGACAGCCGTTGAACCTTTCCGATTCACCCGTACAATTTCATGAAGAGGTCTTGTGAACATAATCGCTGCTCACACCATTAGGGATCTTCCTCGATATCTGTCTCTTTACACAGTGTTTGGGTTCCGAAATCGTGTTCCACGTTCCCTCCAGATGCGAATCGGTCGAGATTCACTTTCCAGACCAAATCGTTTCTCATCTGTGGAAATAACATTGGCCCACATTTCGGCCACTGAGGTGGCATTGGCTCCGCTCTAGACGTCCGCTTCAGTGAAGACGCGCCAGAGGTAGACATACAGCAGGTCTCCTACAGTAAAAGCCACGCTGCCGAAACATTTTGCCTCGCTATATCACGTCCAGTGGATATTGCGTGGTGAGATGCCAGTAGCCGTGCAGTACTAAGGCGGTACCGTCGTGCCCTTACAGCCGGATAACGGTCCTCTCTTTCTGTTGTCACACTTGGTCAGCCCTGCCCTGGTCTTTGGGATACAGTTTCTGTCTCTATAAACTGTCGCCACATCCGAGAAACTACAGAACGATTCAGTTTAAGCCATCGGGCCACATCAGTTTGTAACTGTGCTGCTTCCGTTCTTTCTACGCCCCTCACTGCAGAGAGTCTGGTACGCGCATAGTCTGTGACATATTGCGCAGTCTGGGACTGTGTACACAGCGAATGTGGATGTGAGACAACCGGACAAATACTATCCCGTTTGGTGGGTGCCCTGACGTCATCTCCGGCGTGGTTGTCCGTTGACCGGAATGCCAACTTTCGTCTAAAACACTATCGTACAGACATCTGTTTGAGAGTTTATAAGATTATATCGGTAAGATTAAGGAAAGGAAAACCTACGTTTCTAGCATTTGTAGACTTAGAGAAAGCTTTTGACAATGTTGACTGGAATACTCTCTTTCAAATTCTGAAGGTGGCAGGGGTAAAATACAGGGAGCGAAAGGCTATTTACAAATTTTACAGAAAGCAGATGGGAGTTATAAGAATCGAGGGACGTGAAAGGGAAGCAGTGGTTGGGAAGAGAGTGAGACAGGTTTGTAGCCCATCCCCGATGTTATTCAATCGGTATATTGAGCAAGCAGTAAAGGAAACAAAAGAAAAATTCGGAGTGGGTACTAAAATTCATCGAGAAGAAGTAAAAACTTTGAGGTTCGCCGATGACATTGTAATTCTGTCAGAGACTGCAAAGGACTTGGAAGAGCAGTTGAACGGAATGGGCAGTGTCTTGAAAGGAAGATATAAGATGAACATCAACAAAAGCAAAAAGAGGATAATGGAACGTAGTCGAATTAAATCGGGTGATGCTGCGGGAATTACATTAGTCAATGAGACGCTTAAAGTAGTAAACGAGTTTTGCTATTTGGGGAGCAAAATAACTGATGATGGTCCAAGTATAGAGGATATAAAATGCAGACTGGCAATGGCAACGAAAGCGTTTCTGAAGAATAGAAGTTTGTTAACATCGAGTATGGATTTAAGTGTCAGGAAGTCGTTTCTGAAAGTATTTGTATGGAGTGTAGCCATGTATGGAAGTGAAACGTGGACGATAAATAGTTTGGACAAGAAGAGAATAGAAGCTTTCGAAATGTGGTGCTACAGAAGAACGCTGAAGATTAGATAGGTAGATCACATAACTAATGAGGAGGTATTGAATAGAATTGGGGAGAAGAGGAGTTTGTGGCACTACGTGACTATAAGAAGGGATCTGAGGCATCAGGGATCACCAATTTAGAATTGGAGGGCAGCGTGGAGGGTAAAAATCGTAGAGGGAGACCAAGACATGAATACAGTAAGCAGATTCAGAAGGTACTGGGAGATGAAGAAGCTTGCACAGGATAGAGTAGCATGGAGAGCTGCATCAAACCAGTCTCATGACTGAAGACCACAACAGCAACATCGGTGCTTAGACACAAGACGGGGAAATAGTGGTTTGTTCCTTTAATTCTGGACTCCAGTGTATTTTGGACCCCAACTCCCTGCTCCCATGACAACATATTTTAACATTTATGACACACATAAAATGAATTAAAATTAGACTCCATAATGAACATTTTGAGCCGATAAAAACTTTCCTCAGTGCAAGTGCAGCAGTGCGAGGTGAGTGTACTCGCGGAGACGCAGCTTGGTGGGCGTGGCCGTGCCGCTGTGGTAGCCGCACGGATCCTCCCGGCAAGTGTCTGCGTCGTCCCCTCCCCTCCCTCCCTCCAGCCTGCAGCCGGCCAGCCAGGCTCCCAAAGCACTCGCGCCACTGCCGGCTCTGCAAACACGGGCTCCATTTTCACTGTGTGGCAGCCGTGGCCGGCAATCGTGTGTGTGTGTGTGTGTGTGTGTGTGTGTGTGTGTGTGTTTGGCACTGAATGTCGGCCTGGCCGGCGACATCTCCGGGCTGTTGACAGGAAAGGCGGAGCCACACGTGTTTGCGCGCCTCGTCGTCTCTATATCTCTCGCTCACCGACATCCCTCCACGGTACTAAATCACCTCCCGCTACGTTCTCTCACACACGCGGCTTGGGCCAGACGCAAAGCTTACCTAATGTAACCTTTTTCTCATTGAATTTCCTGATGCTGAGAAATTAGAAGCAGCGATCTCGTTTACTTGGTAAAAACTTACTGAAGCCAAGATCGCACATGGCCATGCGCACATGATGCTTCTTGATTTCAAACGTTTTATTTATGACAAACCTTCACATTATGTGCTATATGTTATCTACATGACGGGGTGAGATCGAACACAAAACGAACCCAATTTATAACATAAAATTTTGAAGACCTGAATATGATATCAAAGTCCGTCAAACTGATTATTTATAAATAAAGAAATATTTATGCGATCTTGGCTTTAGAAAGTTTTTACCAAGTAACCTTTTCTTTTTCTAAATGGAGCAATGGTAATTTTTGCCCCCATAATACCAGACCCAATGAGACAAATTCAGTGATTCAAATCAATTGTAGATCTAACGAAAAATCACGAAAACACTTTGCCGTCCGGGGTGGCCGAGCGGTTCTACGCGCTACAGTTTGGAATCGCGCAACCGCTACGGTCGCAAGTTCGAATCCTGCCTTGAGCATGGATGTGTGTGATGTCCTTGGGTTATTAGGTTTAAATAAGTCTAAGTTCTAAAGGACTGATGACCTCAGAAGTTAAATCCAATTGTGCTCAGAACCAGGAAAACACTTTGAACGTGGGCACACTTTTTGGCTCTGAATGGGCCCCCGTCCGGAACTTAATAACACTCTCCATTGTAACTTTCACCGCCAGACTAACACCCACTGAAATGCTAGAGGTTAAAGTTTACAAAATGTTTAAACATTATTCGTAACAAAGAAAATGTGACACTGCGGGAGAGTCATTCAGCCGGCATTAAGCCAAGATAACAATTTTTTTTACCACCTACAATGAGCGACAAGTGAGAAAATGTAAAAACATATCCATCACTTTGAAAGATGAGCCCCGGTAGAAGGTTGCAAGAGATTAACAATACTCGTGGGTTGTGAAGTTAGAAATGTACAACGTCAGGTACGTCTCGCATAATGATTCTGTCTCTCTCTGCCTAGTCTGCCCCTCTCTCTCTCTCTCTCTCTCATCTCTCATCTCTCTCTCTCTCTCATCTCTCTCTCTCTCTCTCTCTCTCTCTCTCGTCTGTCTATCTCTATCTCTCTCCCTCTCTTATCCGTCTATCTCTATCTCTCTCCCTCTCTTATCCTTCTGTCTCTATCTCTCTCCCTCTCTTATCCGTCTGTCTCCGTCTCTCTCCCTCTCTTATCCGTCTGTCTCCGTCTCTCTCCCTCTCTTATCCGTCTGTCTCCGTCTCTCTCCCTCTCTTATCCGTCTGTCTCCGTCTCTCTCCCTCTCTTATCCGTCTGTCTCCGTCTCTCTACCTCTCTTATCCGTCTGTCTCCGTCTCTCTACCTCTCTTATCCGTCCGTCTCCGTCTCTCTACCTCTCTTATCCGTCCGTCTCCGTCTCTCTCCCTCTCTTATCCGTCTGTCTCCGTCTCTCTCCCTCTCTTATCCGTCTGTCTCCGTCTCTCTCCCTCTCTTATCCGTCTGTCTCCGTCTCTCTCCCTCTCTCGTCTGTCTCCGTCTCTCTCCCTCTCTCGTCTGTCTCTGTCTCTCTCCCTCTCTCGTCTGTCTCTGTCTCTCTCCCTCTCTCGTCTGTCTCTGTCTCTCTCCCTCTCTCGTCTGTCTCTGTCTCTCTCCCTCTCTCGTCTGTCTCTGTCTTCTCTCTCCCTCTCTCGTCTGTCTCTGTCTCTCTCCCTCTCTCGTCTGTCTCTGTCTTCTCTCTCCCTCTCTCGTCTGTCTCTGTCTTCTCTCTCCCTCTCTCGTCTGTCTCTGTCTTCTCTCTCCCTCTCTCGTCTGTCTCTGTCTCTCTCCCTCTCTCGTCTGTCTCCCCCCCCCCCCCCTCTCTCGCTCTCTCTCTCTCACTCGACGTCTTCCAATGATGATGATTATATCCCCTTCTGTGCTTGAAGAAATGGCACTGTAATGGTTATGATCTTAGACAAATGGCAATCTACTTATTAGTAAAAACCACACACACACACACACACACACACACACACACACACACACAACACACACACACACCTTAATATTTACCATAAATATTTAGTTATGTTACCACGAACGGATGGACCTCATTCAGAAATATACCATCACACCAACAGCTTGTTCCCCCTGTCTGCTTGAAGCTATAAGTACATCAGCTAGCGGTGTAAATTGTGCATCTATCTGCATATTTTAATGCATTAACCAATGAATTACGCCACCTTTTATGCAGTAGTTACATGTCTCAGATATAATCTTAAGAACCCCCTGCACTGGAAGTTTGATCTCATACAATCACTCCTTCCAAGCTCTCTGTCTCCCTCTCTTTCTTTCTTTCTTTCTCTTCTTATCCCTCTGCCTCCAGTCTTTGATTTCGATCTCTGCATCCCAACCAAAACTGTTATTTTCGTATAATTTTATCACTGTAGCCAACATAATTATTGTGCTTAAAGGTTGCAACATATCACCTGATTATATAAACGAGTAGGAATTTTAAGCTGTATCAACTTGACGAAATTGGATTTAGATACCACCTGAAATATTTACTTCAGCACCTGTATATCTCCAAAGTCCTTTAAAAGTTATTCTATAATAATGTTGTTGCGATGCATATTATTTGTACTTGGGGATAATGTTTCTCTTCTGTTATACGATCCTCGCACCTAATAATTTCCAGACGTCATATTTGTTTACAAAATATGACAGTATACGTGTGTACGACAGTGAAAGGGACCTGTGACCACTGGAGGTATCCTATTGTACTTAATTTATATTTGCCCTTAGATATATATTTAGTTTTTAGTCAAATAAACACAAAACGATGTTCTGAAAGAGAGTTTTGTTTTTCCGCTAGACAGTGCCAAAAGTTCCCCCCAAAAAAGGTAACAGAAAACACATACATGTCGTACTGACAAATAAAAATCCACCTGATGATGTAGGTTTAAGCCTTTGAAACGCGTCTTGGACATAAATAAACAGTGACTGGTAACGGTAAACTTGTTATCTCATTTGATGTCAACAACAGTCACGGTAAAGTCTACCCCACTTCAGTACTATTTAAGCGATACCTTGTTTATTTGTGTGCTGTTAATACTGCCACAGCATCTACTGAATGTTTACACTTACTGATTACACAGTCTATTGTGTGTGTAATGTGCTAAGACAAATGGTTCAAATGGCTTTGAGCAGTGTGTGACTTAACTTTTGAGGTCATCAGTCCCCTAGAACTTAGAACTACTTAAACCTAACTAGGACATCACACACATCCATGCCCGAGGCAGGTTTCGAGCCTGCGACCGTAGCAGTCGCACGGTTTCGGAATGAACCGCCTAGAACCGGTTGGCCACCGCAGCAGGCTAATGCGAAGACTCCGTGAGAAAATAATAAAAAAGAGGGTCCGAACTGTGGAGCACCAAGTCATGGGTTCCGCATCAAGACAACACACCGGCTCATACCGCAATTGTGTGTTAAGAGGTTTTAAGCGAAGAATTTTAGTATTGGCCACACACATTACACACCTGGTCTAACACTATGTGAATGATCTGTTCCCCAAAGTCAAATCCGTAATAAGGAGCAAGATTTCAGTGCGTTGAAGGAGTAAAAGAGAAAGTGGCACATGTCATCAAGAAGTTCACAAAGGAAGACGTCAAGCAGTGCTCCCATGAATGGGGAATTCACATGCAGCGTTGTAGGGACAGAGGAGAAGAGGCACGGAGTGTCCTGAGGGTGACAGTAACTAAATATGTATTTGAAACATGACATCTACAAACAAAACATGTGGTCTGTAATTGAAAAAGTGTGACGTTGATCTCTCTCCACTGGCAAAAGATTCCGGACTAGTCCTCCATTGGCATCTCTGGGAGGTGACTGCCAAGGGGGAGGAGACCGTGAGGGAAAGGATTCAATAACCGACGAGAGGATAACGTCTTACGAGTCGGGGCGTAGAATGTCGGAAGTCTCAACGTGGCAGGAAAGCTAGAAAATCTGAAGAGCCGAGTGCAAAGGTTCCATCTAGATACAGTGAGGCTCAGAGAAGTGACATGCGAGGAAGATAAAGATTTCTGAACAGATGAGTACAGCATTAATATCAACACTCACACATACACACTCACACACATACACACTCACATACACACTCACACACACACACACACACACACACACACACGTCAGGTGGCTTGCGGAGTATGGATGTCGATGTAGACCAGTAGCAGAGAATGGTACAACGGAGGAGGATTTGCTATGAACAGTAAGTCACGGTACAGAGTGAGTTACTGTGAACAGTCCAGCGATAGGTTTGTTGTCATCAGAATCGATAGCAACTCAGAACCGACAACGACACCTCAGGTATATATGTCGACGTCGCAGTACGAAAATGGAGAGACAAAGTATATACATACAATGGACGGTAATTCACCACATAAAGGGTAATGAAAATGTAAAAGTCCCAGTGTGTCTAGCACGCAGAACACTCATCAACACACAACCATCATTAGCACCGAGGCAGAACCAGCTTCGATCAGAAAACATAACAGACGTCCACCCTACACTCCAGTCAGCTCTCGCTTTACACCACTGAAGTTGCAAATGGCGGTGGTTTGGAGCCAGTGGAACGCACGCTACGAGGCGTCTGAATCTGAGCTGCCCTTGAAGAAATCGATTTTTTTGTGTTCTTTGTGTCACTGTGGAAACATAACAGACATAACAGACGTCCACCCTACACTCCAGTCAGCTCTCGCTTTACACCACTGAAGTTGCAAATGGCGGTGGTTTGGAGCCAGTGGAACGCACGCTACGAGGCGTCTGAATCTGAGCTGCCCTTGAAGAAATCGATTTTTTTGTGTTCTTTGTGTCACTGTGGAAACATAACAGACATAACAGACGTCCACCCTACACTCCAGTCAGCTCTCGCTTTACACCACTGAAGTTGCAAATGGCGGTGGTTTGGAGCCAGTGGAACGCACGCTACGAGGCGTCTGAATCTGAGCTGCCCTTGAAGAAATCGATTTTTTTGTGTTCTTTGTGTCACTGTGGAAACATAACAGACATAACAGACGTCCACCCTACACTCCAGTCAGCTCTCGCTTTACACCACTGAAGTTGCAAATGGCGGTGGTTTGGAGCCAGTGCAACGCACGCTACGAGGCGTCTGAATCTGAGCTGCCCTTGAAGAAATCGATTTTTTTGTGTTCTTTGTGTCACTGTGGAAACAGAACAGACATAACAGACGTCCACCCTACACTCCAGTCAGCTCTCGCTTTACACCACTGAAGTTGCAAATGGCGGTGGTTTGGAGCCAGTGCAACGCACGCTACGAGGCGTCTGAATCTGAGCTGCCCTTGAAGAAATCGATTTTTTTGTGTTCTTTGTGTCACTGTGGAAACATAACAGACATAACAGACGTCCACCCTACACTCCAATCAGCTCTCGCTTTACACCACTGAAGTTGCAAATGGCGGTGGTTTGGAGCCAGTGGAACGCACGCTACGAGGCGTCTGAATCTGAGCTGCCCTTGAAGAAATCGATTTTTTAGTGTTCTTTGTGTCACTGTGGAAACATAACAGACATAACAGACTTCCACCCTACACTCCAGTCAGCTCTCGCTTTACACCACTGAAGTTGCAAATGGCGGTGGTTCGGAGCCAGTGGAACGCACGCTACGAGGCGTCTGAATCTGAGCTGCCCTTGAAGAAACCGATTTTTTAGTGTTCTTTGTGTCACTGTGGAGTCAACTGCAGCTCAGATTTCTGCTACAGACGCAGTGCTATGTGCCAGAGCCACATGCCGAACACGATGGTCTTCCCTCTCGGCTATGCTACGAGGCCGTCCAGAGCACTGTCTTCTTGCGGCCGTATGTACATTCTCCGCTGCCAGCAGTCACGTACAGTGGCTACATTCCTGCCACCTCTTTCGCCAATGTCAAGGAACATCCAGCTTCAAAAACGGTTCAAATGGCTCTGGGCACCATGCGACTTAACTTCTGAGGTCATCAGTCCCCTAGAACTTAGAACTAGTTAAACCTAACTAACCTAAGGACATCACACACATCCATGCCCTAGGCAGGATTCGAACCTGCGATCATAGCGGTCGCTCGGCTCCAGACTGTAGCGCCCAGAACGGCACGGCCACTCCGGCCGGCCATCCAGCTTCGCTTAGCCCTACTACACGACCCCGTTCAAACTGAGTGAGGTGTTGATAATGGCACCTTTGCCGCCTTCACTAACAGCAACTCACCGCTTCCCGTCTCAAAGATCACGACTGCTACAGCTTCAAACCTGCTTCCCATCCTCATACTGGCGCTAATTGCTCCACTCTTATGCAACTGGCGCGAAATTTTGATAGACATCATCTTTCAGACATGAAGATACTGTTAGCAACATTCGTTTACATGGAACAGCTCCTTCTTGATGTTGCGATTTTTTTTCTGTGTATGTAGTGCACGCATATCAATCTCCGTATTCCTCTGCAGATTTTACCCTCTACAATCCCTATGGTACCACTAAAGTTATTTCCTGATGTGGTAACAGATTTCCAACTATCCTGTACCTTCTTGTCATTGTTTCAATATATTCTCTCCCCTGCCGAAACTCCAGAGAACCACCTCATTTCTTACCTTATCAGCCCAACTAATTCTGAACATTCTTCTGTTGCACTACATCTTAAATTCTTCGATTATCTTTATTTTCCGGTTTTCCCACAGTCCCTGTTTCACTACTGTGCACTGCTACTCTCCAACCGTACGTTCTCAGAAATTTCTTCCTCAAATTAAAGCCTATATTTGATACTAGTAGACTTGCACTTTCTGCTGGTCTGCTTTTTGTTTCCTCCATATTCCATCTCTCATGGGTTTCTTCCTGTCTAGGCAGCAGAAATCCTTAACTTAATCTACTCGTCATCACCAATTTGATGTCAAGTCTCTCGCAGTTCTTATCTCTGCTATTTCTCGTTACTTTCATCTTCCTTCGATTTACTCTCAAATCCACATTCTGTACTCGTCAGATATTAATTCCATTCGAAATATCCTGTAATTATTCTTCACTTTCACTGTGGTTAGGAATGTCATTGACCAATCTTATTTTTGATATCCTTTGCCCTTGAATCTTAATCGCACTCCTGAACCTTTCTTTTATTTCTGTCATTGTTTCTTCGAGGTATAGATTAAGCAGCAGGGGCGAAAGACTCCATCCCTGTCTCACACCGTTTTTATCTGAGCAAATCGTTCTTGGTATTCCAATGTTATTGTCGCCTTTTGGTTGTTGTACATATTGTATATTTCCTGTCTTTCCGTACATCTTACCCCTATCTTTTACAGAATTTCAAAGATCTTGCACCACTTGATTTTCTCAACCGATTAAAATACTTTTTTGTAGGCGTATGTCCGATTATTGACTTAGTACCACAGGAACAGCTTTTAACCGGTAAAGTGATGACAGTTTGAAATTTTAACACAGACTAGACGTTCATCATTGATGTTGGTTTTTATCAGCTGAGAATTCTGCCTAGCCACGCCAACTGTTACTCTGCGGTATTCTGCAATAACTCCCTATATAACATAACATAGCACTTACATACATCGGAAGTTGCGACTTAAAACTAGTGAAACCGCTTCTGTGGGTCTCTAATCGACATAAATAAATACAGTTACAGCTGAATATAGAACTTTTCATTCAGTTTTATATTTCAATAGTTTTAACACATGTATTTTAACACGTACTCTATAAATTATCAATCAATCGTGTATAACTATTTGAGCTGTGGGTGCCCTGATATGTTTGTGTACTAAGTTACACTGACCTCCACGACCAAATACCTTCTGCATACTTCACATTTTTGTCAGGCAGTGTATTTTCTCTTTCCAGAGCGAATGTTCTGTTCTGCATGCTGAGTCTGTGCAGATTTGAAACTTCCTGCGGCTCGAACCTGAAACCTTGGCCCTGGCGGCAGACGTTCTGCCTGAGCTAACTGCCTCACAGCTCTGTTCGGGCCAGTAACACTTCTCCGACCCTCCGCTTCGCACTATTTCTCCTACTTCTCTTGCGAGACTAGAACTCTGGAGAAGAAAGGTTACGGTGGATAAATGACTTAGCCTCGGCCCAGGGAATGGTTCTGCAGTTTGAGAAGAAAGAGGGAGCTTCTGGCAGAAGTAAAGCTGCGAGCGACGGTCGTCGACCACACCTCGCTGTCTCAGTCGCTGTGAAGACTGCCTATTGAGCGCAAGGTTTCGGGTTCGCTTCCCGACCTGGAGCACAGTTTTAACGGGCAGTAACGTGGAGCCCGCGTCCAATCATCACCACTGATTTCGTCCAGATTCATTGTATACAGGTGGGGCTGGACCTGAACCAGAAGTGGGTGCTCGCAGTGGCATTTTTCGTCCGGGTAAGGCGAGGGATGAGCCATTTATCTCAGCGTTATTTCGAGGCAGCGGTTGAAGCAGCGGAAAAAATACAGAACACTTTTGCGAGTGTGGTGGATTCGAGGCCTCATACTTTTTATTTTCAATTTTTACGTTAACTAAACCGCAAATAAAACGAAATAATGGTCGTCGTATTGTATGCACTAATACTTTCATAAAAGGAAGGCAACGGGATATTTGGGTTTACAAATAAATATCCACAACTTCATATATAAAAATTATATGTTTATTATTTTTCATTCGATGATTAACACATTCCGCGATAATATTCGTTGTAAAAGCAGGGAACCAATAATTTGTGGGCATTGTACAGACGTCATAAGCGTCACATTTTTTACAATTAAATGGTTGTTTTGAAGATTTTATACAGAAACAAGTTTAGCTTATATTGAAAAAAAGTTGTCTCTCGTCGCGCAATTTGGCAGTAACGCAAGCGCGACGTATCGTTTCACCAAATATTGGCGAGAGTAGCTGGACCGTTGAAAAACAGTAACAGAAAACAATCTAGGCCATTGAGATGTGATGCTGCAGAAGAATGTTGAAAGGTAGTTGGACTGGTAAGGTAAGGAATGGGAAGGTTCTACGCAGAATCAGTGAGGAAGGAAACATATGGAGGTTTGTATGATATCTGTCGAGACCTCACCGAATAATTTCCGTGGTTCTAGAGGGAGCTTTTGAGGGCAAAAACTGTAGAACACAGAGACTGGTGACTAAAAAAAAAGAGGCTGGTAATATATTTTGATGCAATCTTCTCGGTACGTATTTCCTTATCTATCTCGATGCGATACGAGCAGTTCTTTTTGTACTTTTTTGATCAAATTCTTTAGCTCACGATAAAACCTGAATCTTCCTGCTAGCGTCAGTGTAGGCCCCGTGAGAACGCATCTGCAGCGCCTTCTCCTTTCTTTAACGGTTGACGCCGAATATTGACACACAGTAACCCGAGTTTCGTACATCGGTATCTGTTTGAAACCCGTAAACTTGTCGAGTTTTGTGCCTACGATTGTACACAGCATTGGTTTTCCTTTATCATTTGAAGAAAACTGCTGCAGAATCGCATCGAATGCTTGTCGAAGCTTTCGGTGAATATACTCTTGGGAAAACACAGTGTTTAGAGCGGTTAAAAAAATTCAGAAGTGGTTATTTTGACATGAGAAGTGGCGAGCGCGGGAAATAAGCGAAAGAGTTCGAAGACCACGAATTGCCAGCCTTACTGGATAAAGATGGTACTAAAACTCAGCAGAAACCAGCGGAACAATTGAATGTGCCTCAGAAAGCCGTTTCTCTTCGGTTGGAAGCTATGGGAAAGGTGCAGAAAATGGGAACATTGGTTCCGCGTGAACTGAATGGAAGACAGCAAGCAAATCGAAAGACCACTTGTGAAATGTTGTTCACCAGACACAAAAGAAACTCTTTTCTCCATCGAATAGTAACAAGTGATGAAACATGGATTTATTTTGAAAATCCTAACCGTCGTAAATCATGAGTGAATACAGGCATTTCATAAACATCCGCTGAAAGACCAAATCGCTTTGGAAAGAAGACGATGCTCTATGTTTGGTGGGATCAGAAGGGAGTCATCTATTATGATCTGCTAAAACCTGGTGAAACCGTTAACACTGATCTGTACCAACAGCAACTGATCTATTTAAATCGAGCATTACGTGAAAAACAGCCGGAATATGGAAAAAGTAGGCACAAAGTCATATTTATCCATGATAACGCCCCATCACACGCAGCAAAGCGGGTCAAGGAAGGGTCGAGGCGGTCAGGTGGGAAATAATATGTGTGCGGCTTATGCTACACACTTGGCTCCGTCCGATTACCGTCTGTTGGCATCACTGAACAACGCCTGGATTCGTGTGAAAATGTACGGAAAAGGCTGGCTGACTGGTTCACTTCAAAAGAAGTACTGTTTCTTTTGGCGTCGCATTTATTTATTTATTTATTTATTTATTTATTTAACCTGCCAAGATTAGGGCCCTCAGGCTCTCTCTTACATCTAACCAGGCATTCTACTTATTTTACATTCGTATGTTTTAGTAGGCATGTTAAATTACATCCACTACAGAAAGTGAAATAAACAATTAGAAACGTACAGCTGGAAAAATACATTACTGAAGACAGAGATTTTAGATAGGAGTGCTGGCAGCAGGGAATATGAGGGAGACTCATGGTGAAGGGAGAAGAAGATTAGAGAGACATGATGAAACATAACTAAGGAAATATAAAGGAAAAGAAGACTGCGTGTCTCTTAGAGATAGATGAAGAGGAAGGCATCTCAGGAGCAAGATAGGAGACGCTAGCTTTGCTGTTTGACAGATGAGAGGATTGGCCTTGTAAATTAATTTTGTGGAGAACTTTATGAGGATGATGGTAGGAAATGCTTCAACTTCTCCTTAAAAGCAACAGGAGATTGAATTTTCCTCAAGGTAAGGGGCAGTTTGTTCCAGAAGCGGACAGCGGCAACTGAGAAGGAGTTTGCAAAAGTTTTTGTTTTGTGAGTGGGCACAGTTAGTATACCAGATAAGAGTGACCTCGTGGTTCGATTATGATGGCATGACAGGTTTTTAATCTCTGAAGCTAGGTACTGGGGTGCTTGCGCTACGAGGAGTCGGTGAAGTAGACATAGAGTGTGGTAGTCACGCAGTTTGTCCGGCCGCAGCCACCCTATCTTGGAGTATGAAGCACTAACATGATCATATCGGCGAATGTTGCAGGTGTAACGCACACAGGCATTCATGGTTAGCTCTAGTCGTCTTTTGTTTTCACTACTCATGCCTTGTTGAATCACATCACAATAGTGGAGGTTCGGTAGAACGAGTGCTTGCACGAGCTGGCGTTTCAAGTCCTGTGGAAATATGTTCCGAAACTTTTTGAGAGCATAGAGACAAGCAGACGTCTTTCGGATCACTGCGACTGTATTCTCCGCCCAGCTGAGATGCTCGTCCAAAGTTAGACCCAAGTTCTTCACTGTTTTCTGATATGGTACTGGAGTACCGTCGAGCAGAATAGGAGGTAGCCGTTCGCGGAAATCTGAACTTATTAATTTATGATGGGCTATTAAGATTACTTGCGTCTTTTTTGCATTTAATTTAAGCCCCAGATTTTTCGCCCATGTCACTACTGAAGACAGATCATCATTCATCTGAGCGATTGCAGTGTTTACATCTTCAGGTCTGGCGCTTAGGCAGAGCTGGAGGTCGTCGGCATAGAAATGATATTTACAGGAGGACAGAACCGACGAAATATCGTTGACATATAAAGAAAACAGAAGTGGTCCTAAGACTGATCCTTGTGGCACTCCCGAAGAAACATATTTCCAGGAAGATTTTTCATTTACGTAGACAACACATTGCTGTCTGTCTTTTAAGTAGCTTTCAAACCATCTCATTTCACTATCAGAGAAATTAAGCTGTTGCATTTTTCTGAGCAATAAGTCAAAGTTAACAGTGTCAAAAGCTTTGCTGAAGTCCAGTAGCGTCAATATTGTTGCCTTTCGATTGTCGATGGCATATTTCAGGTCATCAGTTACTTTAATTAGAGCAGTGTTTGTGCTGTGATGTTTACGGAAACCGGATTGAAATTTATCATATAGACTGAATTCATGCAAGTGTTCAGTGGTTTGGTCATGAACAATATATTCCAGTGCTTTGGAAACAGCAGGCAGTATGCTAATTGGTCGGTAATCACTAGGCAGTTGCGGGATATCGACCTTAGGGATGGGTCGAATTATGCTTCTTTTCCATGCAGTGGGGTATATTCCGTTCACGAGGGAAAAATTAAATATGTCAGTTAAGACAGGTACTAAGATATCGGCAACATTCTTAATCATGGTTATACCGATACTGTGGTTGGCTATTGCACCAGAAGAGATTCTCATTATTGCTTTTCTTGCCGTATTTGTTGTTACATGTTTTAGATGGAAGGTATCGTTGTTAGTTATCCTGTTTGTGGATTCTTGTGGACGGTAATTATGAGCCGTGCGGGTATTCAGAGGTGCAGAGAAGAATTCATTTAATTCGTTAGCTGTCACATGAAAAGTAGTTTCCGATTTTGCCTTTCCGACCTCCAAGCTACGGAGATTCTTCCATAGAGTCGTGGGTGTCAGATCGCTGCATACAAGGGAGCGAGCGTGCCTGATTTTGGCATTGCGAATGCATTGTTTCAATCTGTTCCGTAGCTTTCTGTATTCTTCGAAACGCTCGGGTTTCGAATCTGCCTTGAAACGCCTGTGGGCAGCATCCCTATTAGTCATCATTTGACGTAATTCAGCTGTCAGCCATGGAGCAGGTGATTTTCTTACACGGACTGTGCGCACAGGTGCATGTTTGTCATAGAGGGCAGTGAGTTTATCACCAAGTTCATTAATTTTGCCGTCGATTGTAGGTTCTCTGATTGTTTGATGCCATGAAATTTCTGAGCAATCGGCTGTTAGAGCGTCAAGGCGAATACTTTTCATGTTCCTACAAGTTATGTCCCCCCCATGAACCATGGACCTTGTCGTTGGTGGGGAGGCTTGCGTGCCTCAGCGATACAGATGGCCGTACCGTAGGTGCAACCACAACGGAGGGGTATCTGTTGAGAGGTCAGACAAACGTGTGGTTCCTGAAGAGGGGCAGCAGCCTTTTCAGTAGTTGCAGGGGCAACAGTCTGGATGATTGACTGATCTGGCCTTGCAACATTAACCAAAACGGCCTTGCTCTGCTGGTACTGCGAACGGCTGAAAGCAAGGGGAAACTACAGCCGTAATTTTTCCCGAGGACATGCAGCTTTACTGTATGATTAAATGATGATGGCATCCTCTTGGGTAAACTATTCCGGAGGTAAAATAGTCCCCCATTCGGATCTCCGGGCGGGGACTACTCAGGAGGATGTCGTTATCAGGAAAATGAGATCGACAGGAAGTGCAAAATGGCTAAACAGGGATGGCTAGAGGACAAATGTAAGGATGTACAAGCTTATCTCACTAGGGGTAAGATAGATACTGCCTACAGGAAAATTAAAGAGACCTTTGGAGAGAAGAGAACCACGTGTATGAATATCAAGAGCTCAGATGGCAGCCCAGTTCTAAGCAAAGAAGGGAAGGCAGAAAGGTGGAAGGAGTATATAGAAGGTTTATACAAGGGCGATGTACTTGAGGACAATATTATGGAAATAGAAGAGGATGTGGATGAAGACGAAATGGGAGATACGATACTGCGTGAAGAGTTTGACAGAGCACTGAAAGACCTGAGTCGAAACAAGGCCCCCGGAGTAGACAACATTCCATTAGAACTACTGACGGCCTTGGGAGAGCCAGTCATGACAAAACTCTACCAGCTGGTGAGCAAGATGTATGAGACAGGCGAAATACCCTCAGACTTCAAGAAGAATATAATAATTCCAATCCCAAAGAAAGCAGGTGCTGACAGATGTGAAAATTACCGAACTATCAGTTTAATAAGCCACGGCTGCAAAATACTAACACGAATTCTTTACAGACGAATGGAAAAACTGGTAGATGCAGACCTCGGGGAGGATCAGTTTGGATTCCGTCGAAATGTTGGAACACGTGAGGCAATACTGACCTTACGACTTATCTTAGAAGAAAGATTAAGAAAAGGCAAACCTACGTTTCTAGCATTTGTAGACTTAGAGAAAGCTTTTGACAATGTTGACTGGAATACTCTTTTTCAAATTCTAAAGGTGGCAGGGGTAAAATACAGGGAGCGAAAGGCTATTTATAATTTGTACAGAAACCAGATGGCAGTAATAAGAGTCGAGGGGCATGAAAGGGAAGCAGTGGTTGGGAAAGGAATGAGACAGGGTTGTAGCCTCTCCCCGATGTTATTCAATCTGTATATTGAGCAAGCAGTAAAGGAAGCAAAAGAAAAATTTGGAGTAGGTATTAAAATTCATGGAGACGAAGTAAAAACTTTGAGGTTCGCCGATGACATTGTAATTCTGTCAGAGACGGCAAAGGACTTGGAAGAGCAGTTGAACGGAATGGACAGTGTCTTGAAAGGAGGATATAAGATGAACATTAACAAAAGCAAAACGAGGATAATGGAATGTAGTCAAATTAAATCGGGTGATGCTGAGGGAATTAGATTAGGAAATGAGACACTTAAAGCAGTAAAGGAGTTTTTCTATTTGGGGAGCAAAATAACTGATGATGGTCGAAGTAGAGAGGATATAAAATGTAGATTGGCAATGGCCAGGAAAGCGTTTCTGAAGAAGAGAAATTTGTTAACATCGAATAAAGATTTATGTATCAGGAAGTCGTTTCTGAAAGTATTTGTTTGGAGTGTAGCCATGTATGGAAGTGAAACATGGACGATAACTAGTTTGGACAAGAAGAGAATAGAAGCTTTCGAAATGTGGTGCTACAGAAGAATACTGAAGATAAGGTGGATAGATCACGTAACTAATGAGGAGGTATTGATAGGATTGGGGAGAAGAGAAGTTTGTGGCACAACTTGACTAGAAGAAGGGATCGGTTGGTAGGACATGTTTTGAGGCATTAAGGGATCACAAATTTAGCATTGGAGGGCAGCGTGGAGGGTAAAAATCGTAGAGGGAGACCGAGAGATGAGTACACTAAGCAGATTCAGAAGGATGTAGGTTGCAGTAGGTACTGGGAGATGAAGCAGCTTGCACAGGGTAGAGTAGCATGGAGAGCTGCATCAAACCAGTCTCAGGACTGAAGACAACAACAACAACAACAAGTTATGTAACGCGATTTGATCCTTGGGGGCTGCACAGAGTAGGTCAGGAATATTACATCATGTGCTGAGAGGCTAGGGGCCGATGATTGACCAACATCTCTTACTTTGTCAGTCTGTTTCGTTGCGATCACGTCTATAAGAGTATGACTGTGCGCCGTATGGTGTGTAGGTTGTAATGGAAGAATGTTCATGCTATTGCAACTAAACAATCTTCTTATGTTTATTGCGGAGGGAGTGTCTCTTAGCAGGTCTATGTTCAAGTCACCCATTACGGTGACATGTTCGTATTGACACAGAAGTGAATGTAATTCCGACTGGAAGGAACTCATTGAGCTTATTTTTGGCGGCTTGTAGACGACGCCAGTCAAGAATTTCCGACTTTGTATATTTATTTCAATGAACATGAATTCAGTCTCTTTTTCTTCACCAGGATTTGACGTACATTAGACTTTCGCTTTGATATCTGTTCGTATATACGCGCCGACCCCGCCACCTCGCTTTTTTGATCTGTCTGCCCTAAGAAATGTGTACCATGGGAGATGAATAGATGCAGAGGATATGTGTGGTTTCAACCACGTTTCGGATAAGAGGATTACGTGGTAGTTTAGTTGGTTGAAGAGGAGGCTAAGTTCTTCGTAATGCAGAGGTAAAGACTGGATGTTGCAGTGAGCTAGAGGTGGCAAAAAATAACGTAACTGATAGAAATAACCGGTTACTGAAAAGTAACGGTTACTGCGATAACCGTTCCTCGTATACAGGCAGTTATTTCAATAACTGTCTAATGTCAACAGTGCCTCGCGCCATCTGTTGACCGAAGATCGTACCACGCTTTCCCGTCAACTCATCGGAGATCTGGCTAGGAACTAGGGAGAGGATAGACCATTTGGAAGGCGTTCTATAGGCCATGGGAATAACTGTGAGACTGCGCGCCATCTGTTGATAACAACTGAGTACTATATCGTGCGCCTTCGTTACTTTTAGCACAAACAATTAAATAAAGTTAATGTCAGAGCGGTGGCTGATAGGAGCTGCAGTACAGGCATTAACAAGTACGCTCGTTCCCTTAAGCCACCGCCTCATATGTCAGTTTAGCTTGGACGAGCTGTATAAAGAGAGGTACCATAAGGAATTCGAGCGACTATGGAAATAACTATCAGAGATCGGTATTTTCCTCTGGCAGTTATCGTTATTGGCTCACAATTCTCGCTCTCTGGCTGTTATCGGGCTACCATTACAGGTAACCTGGAAGTTGGTAACGGAGTAACTGTGTATCTGTGTTCCTGATACAGTGACTCCAGTGATATTTCAGAGACGATAGTTACTGGAGCGAACAAATATTTACGTACTTCTTCGGAAATAGCCGCTGGCCATCGCGAATGACAAATAACATGTCAGAAAGTATAACATAATACAGTTGAATATAATAATTATTATCCTCATCATTTGTCAGGAGATTGTCAAAATATGTGACTGCTAATATTTACAGAATTGATACGCTGTGAGAATAAAACACAGCTACGCACTTTTAATAAATTTATCATACACAGAATACGGGTCTTGACTTGCAACCAAGTGCTGTCAAAACTGAAATATAGCAGAATTTTTACCTTAGCTGGTATATCAGTCTCTGTTACGATATTCATCTACAGAGTAGAAGGAGGGGTCAATGGAAGCGTCTGATTCCACCCGTCTGCTTCGACGTAAAGGTGTTGTGGTGTGTGAATGTCATTATGGCACGGTGTTTATGAGTTAGTTTTTGTTGGTTGTGTGGGGGGGGGGGGGGGGGAGGGGGGCTGCCGATCTAGTTTGCAGTGCCGGAATTTGCTGGCGGTAATTTTTTTTCTAGCTGTGATGATTTGGGTATTTATGGAGTATTGAATGTGATTTAATTTATGTAGAGATGATTGATTTGTGGACTTTTGGGATTGAGGTTTTATTATTCGCAGTTGTAGGTGTTGGTTTTTTGGCATCAGTAGCTGTTGTGGACCTATATAGGTCACCGGAAATGTCCGATTCCCATTTTCGTAGTTGTATGTGTTGATGTTTTAGTATCGTCATTTGAGGTTGACCTATGTAGGTCAAGGGAAATATCCGACTCCAATTTTCGTACTTTTAGTTGAGGGTATTGGTGTTTTGGTATGGGCACCTATGGTTGACCTATATTGTTCAAGGGAAGTGTCCGGTTACTTGCTGGCAGTTTATTGAAAATGCATGTTCCTTAATATTGGACGCCTTTTGGAACAAGATAAGTAATTTTAGGTCTTTATGTAGATTGCTGTTCCCATTTCTAGTACTGATATTATGTATCGAGCTATTGGTTGGAAATACTTGTAACAAATTTCATTAAGGAATAAATATACTAGGAAGCGCCGGCCGCGGTGGTCTCGCGGTTCTAGGCGCGCAGTCCGGAACCGTGCGACTGCTACGGTCGCAGGTTCGAATCCTGCCTCGGGCATGGATGTGTGTGATGTCCTTAGGTTAGTTAGGTTTAAGTAGTTCTAAGTTCTAGGGGACTGATGACCACAGCAGTTGAGTCCCATAGTGCTCAGAGCCATTTACTAGGAAGCAGTAGTTAGAATACAAAGTTCCTTGAACAGGTTCCTACATGATGTTCTTGAATTTATACCACAAACTATTATTACACGCTTTTACATGCGAAAAACTTTTGCTACGTTTGATAAGTTAACACAGAATATGCTCCCTTATGAAATAATAGAGTGAAAAAATGTGGTATGCCCTTCCCAACTGAATTTATTATCCAGTTGTAGTCCCAGAAATGTAACACTGTCAACCTTTTCGGTCTGCATGTCTTCAAATGTTATAAACATGCTGTAGCTGGAGAAATCGAGCAGTTTCCAATTCTGACAGAAAACTTGTGTTAGCGTGCTCACACTTTCCCCAATAGGACTAGCTTTTACAGCACAGGAGTAAACGAATCTGTCACATTACGTATATTGTTTGTTGTATTACAAGGCTGTACACTTTATTGTATTATGTGAGCAGCACAAGAAATTAAACTTCGAATTTAACCTACAGTACTCAGTTTACATATTACTTCACACTTAAAAACGCACGTTGTTAACATTTTACTTAAACAGTGCTGTGCCGAAGTTCCGCGTACTTTGTCGCAGCTGCGAAGATAATATTTCTAATAGCGACCGATAACCTACAAACATATAATATGAAACACTAAAATGTACCCGGAGTTAATAAGTTAAGGTTATGACACGATTCACACGACATTTCTGCCATTTCACACTACTCGCAGTTATACTGATAACTAAACGGATGGATTACAACTATGTCGTTATTTAACTGTAGTCCCTCGGAGTATTCGGTACTCGCTAGCGAAAAATAACTTGGTAGTTATTAATAACCGTTAACGATAACGGTTATCAAAGAATAACTGGAACTGTGATAACGGCTACTCCAGAATAACCGTTTGGCCCACCTCTACAGTGAGCTGCTAAAAGCCCGGACGCGTTCCGCTGAGCAGCCTGGAGTAGGGTGGCAGACTGGTTTGTCCCTTTGTTAGGCACTACCTGCCGCGAGGGGCACTGGCCGGTGTTTCCGCCAAGTGACATAATACAGGGGTGTCCGAGATTTTGCGCGCCCTGTTTGTGACTCCACGAGTGCCGAAAGAAAGGCGACTGCAAGAGATTTCCTGAGCTTGCGGGAGTATAGAAAATGGATTAGTGGTATTCTGTGCAAGGAGAATATGACCAAAATGGTGACGGCTGTCTGTCACTGAGTATCCTATGTCGTAAGAGGAGAAATGTGTTTAGCGTATTTGAAACAGCTTAGGGTGGAGATAAGGGAAAGGGGAGTGATTTAAGAGGCCGATGCTGCCAGCAGAGAGAAGTAAGCTTAATATTTAATAGATTATCGTAGGAAGCTAGAATTAAATTGAAATTTACTAAAGTGATACTGGTAGTGATTATCGTAGGAATCTACAATTAGATTTAAATTTGCTAAAGTGATACTGATAGTGATTTTTGTTATGAACAATTTAAACCGAAGAGATGGGTGACTAATGAACTAAAGGAGAGACTAATAATTGCAATAGAACTATTACAGAATGGAAGAGAATAAACTGAGAAAATGAAAAAAGTATTAGCAGTAACTAAAATTAATCAATGGTTAGAGCTACAGACACAAAAAATAGTAAAAAGTTAATACAGTTACAAAAACAATTAGTTGAAGGTACAAGTATGGGTATAATTAAAAAGTTAATACAATTACAAGACTATATCTGAGTATAGGACTGTTACAATTTGCAAAAGGTGTTAAGTTTGGCTTTTGGCTTGAGTAGCTTCACTTAATACTATTCAGTTCTGTCATGTTTGTGACTGTCTTCTTTCCAGCTGCAGTCTTAATGATTACTCTGCCATCCTGAGGCATTGTCTGCTTTCTGGATAGGTGGGACAAATGTATAAAAAGCAATGGAGATTAGTTTGAATAAAATATTGTTTGTCAGTTTCAAACAACAGACGTGTGATTATTGCAACCAAATTTCGGTTTCATACTTCTACACCTGGTAATTCTGTATCAGCTCGTCCTCCCGACCAGTCACTTAGCACAAAAAATCTGTACTGCAGCACGTAGCATTTCATCACAACAGACACCATGTATGGAGCGTTCTCTCGGCTTATTTGCAGTGTACACATGGTAAAAACTGAAAATAAAAACACAATTTCCGAATGGCGACACGATTCCAAGACTCTTGGATTACCGATCTGCACTCATCCCGCTGAGTCAAATGCTGCATGGAATCTAACATAGATTCCGCGCCCACTTCCCCTGCTAAAAATGCCAGTTTTTCTGAACTCTTCGCCATCTGGGGCAAACACTTCGCGTATTTGGCCCAGCCCTGCACATACCACAAATTCAGACGAAATCTGTGGTAAGTAAGCACGGTCGCATTGTACGCTTCATCTTTCCCGTCTCTTGTATCGGTAATTCCACACAGCGCTGGTACCTTTTCGACTCCAACTGGAAACATATACGATTATTGCGTTATGACGCCTGTGCACGATGTTGCGGGGAAGAGGTTGTGTAGCACTCGGGGAGCAGCATAAACGCGGGGCCGTGTACGGACCCCTGGGGTAGTACACAGAACCCCTGCAGCATCTGGAGCGGATGGACTCCATTCTGCCTCCGGCGCTCAGCGAGGACGACAGCCTCTAGGAGGAGGTCGTAATGAAGCAATAAACTGCTGGGTGGACAGAGGGACAGCCAGCAGAGGCGCGGGTGGCGAGGGCCCGCCGCACGTCACTGAGACGCCGCCGCCGCTTTAATTGTAAACGAGTGTAGCACAGATGACTCGGCGAACGACTGCACTCGCGTGGCTGTATTCGAGGACAAAAAAATCTGTGTGCGCATTTCGAGTCTGGGGAAGCGGCGGGACGAGAGCATAACAAGTGTTTCGTACTTCGTTACAACTATGTGAAAAGCGTGGATTCGTCAGGCTCAGAATATATGGCACGGTAGAAGGCACGAGTACCATTACAGATACGAGGTGAATACAGACGTAAATCTCATTAAGCATGTTATGAATGCAGTTATCCTGTCATTGAGTTAGTTTGGGGATGTGTGTGATATGCAAAAATGCGTGAAATATGCAGCAAGAAATACTCGTAGGTAAAGTAAAAAATATACGACGTACCAACGTTATCATATACATAAAAATCTTTTTATTGTTTCATTTAGGATGCAATGTAATGGTGATGAGAGCCTTCATCGTGTTTCATTCTTACTGTGGTAGGTGGAAGTGAGTGATCGTGGCTGGCAGATATCTGAATACAATGCGCATTGTGGAACACTTACTTGCCTTAGAAGAAGCTATATTCTCTACGAATTTTGAACTTTACCGTATTAGTGAATGTGCTCTCGCTTATACAGTCCTCACACAGTTCAGTCCACACTGGCATCGGCATTATGTTGCATCTCGGAGACATATTTAAAACTCGGATAACACCACCGGCCAATGCGAAGTGATTGACAAAAACGCACTAGGTCATGGAAAGGATTATAGTTACGAAGAATAAGCGAAATGTTTATCTGAAATCATTTTAGTACACTGTTCGATTATTCATTTGCTAGTTACGAGTTTATCATCTTTGAGTATATCTAGATTCTTTTCTTTGTGCCTCTATTGACTGTCGGTAAATTGGGGTTGACAAGAACGGTATGAAAGAGTGAAAGCTGACCATTTGATATTACAAGTCATTATTAAAATCCGAATGACGGAACTGCACAAGCATGGTATTATGTCGGACGAATGAAACAATAAACGCATCTTCACATCTACGATAAAGTTCGTAAGTTACAGAGTATATTGCTTTTCCTAACAGTGGCTCACTCACTCACTGCCACGCACCGCGACCAAACTCCTTGTGCCTACCACCACAAGCACCAGTGGGCGGGAATACGTGGCCACGGGGACGAGCGCCAGCGAGCGTTCCGTGTGTAGGCGCAGATTCAACTGTCGGGCTCCCTCATACAACGATACACGGAGCAGTAGAGTGGTTACACACGAAGGCAAATGACCAAGTCTGGATTGTCGCTATCTGCTGTGTTTCTGGCACACCACAGTTACGTAATCGTCCTGCGCCTCTTTCTTCATAGGGGAAGAGACAGCAGGAGAATAGTGTTTAACGTCCCACCGACATCGAGGTCATTACAGACGGAGCACAGGCCCGGATTATGGAAGGATGGAGAAGGAAATCGGCCGTGCTCTTCCAAAGGAACTATTGCGGCGTTTGCCTCAACCGATTTAGGGAAACCACGGAAGACCTGAATGAGGAAGGCCGTACGCGTGTTTGAGCCGTCGTCCTCCCGAGGTGACCACTGCGCCACCTCGCTCGATTAACTTTTTTTTATTTCTTTTATTTTCGACTCAGCCGAAGCTCTCGCTCGGCTGGCGAATTTTCAGGCTCTCTGGATTCCTTTGGACGCGAGCTTTCCTCTGCCTCCAATTTCGTTTCATTTCGAGAACACTTAAGAGTGTTACGACATCTGCAATTACTTTGTAATTTTCAATTTTACGTATATTTTCATGTATTCTCTGGCGAATGTGTACTATTGTCTCACTTTGGGCCTCAGCAGTGCTCCAGAAGCTCTTCAAAATGAAACCGGAACGGTGTCCTGGCTTAAAGCGTTTCCACGCTTCACTAATTTATGTCTTTAGACGAACCCCATTCGAAGTAACCACACACACGCGTCTGTAGTGGCGTTCACCCAGGTACTGTTGTAGGCCCTCAGCTGTCCATTATTTATATAAACAATTTAGTAAACAATCTGATCAACGGTGTTAGCAGATGATACTGTAGTTTATCGTCTAGTAAACTCATCAGAAGACGAAAACAAATTGCAAATCTGTTTAGAAAACATGCCTGAATGGTGCGGAGATTAGCAGTTGACCCTAAATAATGAAAAGTGTGAGGTCATCCACATGAGTGGTTGAAGGAATCTGTTGAACTTCGGTGACACGATAAAACAGTCAAATCCAAAGGCCGTAAATTCAACTACATACCTGGGAATTACAATTACAAACAGTTTAAATTGAAAAAAAAACGCATACAAAATATTGTGGGTAAGGCAAACCAAAGTTCAAATGGCTCTGAGCACTATGGGACTTAACATCTATGGTCATCAGTCCCCTAGAACTTGGAACTACTTAAACCTAACTAACCTAAGGACATCACACACATGCCTTAGGCAGGATTCGAACCTGTGACCGTAGCGGTCGCGCGGTTCCAGACAGCACATTTTGTATGATCGCGGAATAGGGGAGGCAGTGTCTCTGACATGATAAATCAAAGGCGTTTTCCGTTGTGGCGGGATTGCAGTCGGCAACGTTCTCCTCCGAATGCGAAAATATTTTGTTGACGTCGATCTACACAGGAACAAACGATCATAATAACAAAATAAGGGAAAGCATAGATCGTACGGGAACATACAGATGTTGGCTTTTTCTGCGCGCTGTTCGAGAGTGCAGTTATAAAGAATTATTGTGTAGATGGTGCCTCCTGTAGGCACTTAAATGTAGATGTAGATGTAGATGTAGATGTACATGTAGACGACGTCAGAGCCAAAGTAAATACTGTGTGACGAACGCTTTCAAACATCATCTATCCGCTGTCGGGTGATCCACTGTTTACACATGATTACTTTCATCGTTACTTGAGGCATTTTGTCGCAAGAGAAAGTTCGACCAACTGCCACTCTAGCTCACGTATGGACTAGCTTCCTCGTTTCTTTTGGCTTCGATGGGATCGAAATGAGAGAAACAAATGTGTTCTGCCTGTCGCCTCCCTGCCGTCAGATTGGAACAACTCCATGACGATCTGGTGCTCTCACGGCTGTGATGGCGTCCGATTCTTCTTCACGTAATTTGCTGCGGGAAATCGATTGCTGATTGACATTAATTGGATAATGAAGAGAAGAGGGGGATACTACAGACTAGCAACAAACAGCTAAAAAGGAATACAGATACGTTCTCGCAAACACGAGGCAGTCCCGAAACAAGTAGGTGACAACTAACCAGTACACAATTCCAGAGTTCAGAGGCTATCAGCAGGATTATTGTCAACAAAGCCACACTTACATGCAGAGACTCAAAATACGAACAAAGATAACGAGAGCTAGTCCAGTCGCTAGAGAGAGTTTTTATGCATCTTAACAAAGATGAACTCCACGATTCGAATCTCTAGTTACAAGTAAGGGCCGTGAGTGGAAACACGTTGCGATCATACGGACAGGGGCAGCACGACAGAGACTGTCGTATAAACACTGGTCAAAGCTGGAGGCTCATCTCTCGCAGTTCAAACCGAATATTCACATCTTATTCACAGTCGGATAAGCGCCGACCGGACCCGCACTGAGCGTAACGGTGCCTCGTTGCTTGGAAGTTGGTGTAAACGGACACGTGCAGCGCTAAATGGCCTACAGTACGTGAGCGTGGATGGGAAAGCCGACGGTCGGCTGGAGTTGGACCGCGCGCAGCTCAGCGTTACAGGAGTGCGCCAGTGTCTCGTCTGCGCGGGGATTTCTGTAAACGGAGGCGGCTGGGTCTTCTGGAGGTCTACGCCATTCTGACGAATTTACGAATTAATTGATTGGCGAACTCAGAAATTTCTCTTTCCCCGCCATTTTACACTACTGTACTCGGGCAAGCTATCTGTGGTTACACATGGCTTGAGAAAATTACTTTTAACGCATAACTAAGAGAATTAAATTCGTCGCCTTTTTAATAAAGAGCTGTGCAGTCCCGTGTCTACTACCACTGCACTCTGATTTTGTCACTGAAACTGTAGTTTTAATGTACTTTAGGTTCTCGCTACGTACGTGGGTCGTCCAGAAAGTAAAGCACTGCATTTTTTCCTTCAAAAATTCTTTATTGAAAATAATGAGAATTACACACACGAAAGAAGCGTGTTTTATGTACACATCCTATTTTCCCCGTTATCTCCACCTCGTTCCGTGGCCTTCCTCCAGCGGGAGACAAGGGCTTGTATCCCCTGTCGGTACCGGTCCTTGTCCTGATGGCACAGCCAGTGCTCCACTGTGTGACTCACCTCCTCATCATCCTCAAAATGTCTTCCACGAATGGCATCCTTTAAAGGCCCAAACAAGAGGAAGTCCGTGGGGGCTGCAGCGTGTCAGGTGTGGCAGCCGTGGACGGTCTCCCAGACCGCTGCAAATCGTGGAACTCCGCCGATCCGCCGCCTGATGACCTCGCCCTCCGTGCCCAGCGACTAACTGTACTTCTGTCGAAAGCAGATACTCCATACACTGTGCACAAGCGTTTGTGAATATTGCCAACAGTTACCTCTCTGCAGTGAGAAACTCAATGACGGCGCGTTGCTTGTAACGTAGACCACCTAGCACGCCATTTTGAAACTATCCTGCAGCTACACTATCTGTCGGTAGTGACGGAAACTTAGCGCGCTCCCTCAGGAGACTTTAAACAATACATATGTAGCGTTTCGCTTTCGTAGCATGTTTTCAGCTGAGAAAAATTGCGGTGCTTTCCTTTCTGGGAAATCCTTATATAAGAGCTGGGCTTGACTGTTATAGAGACTTCGACACGTCCTTTGAGTGTCTTTTACTGCTTCTATACCTACAAATTTGCCCCCTTCTTTCTGTCCCTTAAGTGATCCTTGCGTTACACAGTACAGCCAAGTCGTCTATCACTTGTTTCCTGCTTGCCATGCCGTTAAGCGAACTGAGGAAAACGGAGGAAGGAAGCACAACTTACTGGAGGAGCTAAAAGCAGCTACTCGTCAATATGAAAGTGAAAATTTTCCGAAAAATGCGACTAGGGAAGAAATTCTGGATGTAATGTAATAAACCACCTAACCTGCAAGATACATGAGATGCGAAATACAGTAAGACCTCCAATGAGAAAGCAATAATTCCATTTTCGAAGTACATTGGTGACAACGAGTGCATTAGCCAAATATCAGTCTAATAAGCCATGCTTGCTAAATACAGATATGAATTATTTAACGAAGAATGGAATGGCAGAAGCCTGCCTCGTAGGGATCACTTTGTGTTGCAGAGAAAAGCAAGAGCACGCAACATAGGTAAAACAAAGGCAAGCATACGTTACAACATTTATCGATCTACACAAAGCTCTTGGAACACACACTTTGGAATTCGGAAGGTAGGGGGACTAAAATGCAGGGAACGACAAGTTATTCAGAAGGAGTACAGCAACCGGACTGGAGTTATAAGTGGCGACGGACTTGAAAGGGAAGCACGGATTGAGAAGGGAGTGAGACAGGATTGTACTATCTTCCCATGCTATTCAAACAAACAAGCAGTAGAGGAAAGCGAGGAGAAATTTATAAAGGGAATTAACGCTGAGTAAGAAGATCGTAAAAATTTGTAGTTGTGTCAAATGCGACAAACGACTTGGATATTAGTTGAAATAATAAATAGCTTCTGAAAAGGTTGTGAGGTAAGCATAAAAAAAAGTAGAACAAGAGAATGAAATGCAATAGAATTGAATCATGAGATTCTGAAGACATTACACTACATCAACATCTACATGTATACTCCGCGAGCCACATACGGTGCGTGGCGGAGGGTACCGTCTACCAGGACCAGACATTCCCTCTCCTGTTCCAGATCTAGCGAGAAGCGACTATGTGTATGCCCACGTATGAGTCCTTATTTCTCGTACCTTTGTGGTCGATACGACAAATGTATGTTCATGGCAGTGGAATCGCTCTGCAGTCAGCTTCTCTAAATTTTCTCAGTAGCGTTCCTCGAAAAGAACGTCACCTTCTCTCCGAGCGTTCCCTTTTCAGTTTCCGAAGCACCTCCGTAATACTTGAGTGTTGCTCGAACCTACCAGTATCAAATCTGACCACCTGCCTCTGAATTGCTTCGATGTCTTCCTTTAATCCGACTGGTACCACAAACACTCGAGCAGCACTCAATGATAGGTCGCACTGGCGTTCTACATTCCATGTTCTTTCTCAAAAGTCGACGATACACCTTCCCTAGTACAATCCTCACATGCTTCTTGCATTTCATATCACTTTGGAACGTTGTGTCTGCCAAGCATTCCACTACTAATTCCAAAATTTGTCTAAGTAATCTTCTATCCTCCTACAGTGACAACTTCCACACCACCCCGTACACTACATCCACTGCATCATCATCAGCAAACAACCTCAGATTGTGGTCCACCATGCCCGCCAGACCATTTATGTATATAGAAAATAATTCCAGTCCTATTACACTTCCCTGGGGCAGTCATGACGATAGCCTTTTCTCTGCACATGTACGTGAACCTATTGGATTTGCTCGTACCTTCAACAGTCTGCAGTGGAACAGCATGTTAAATGCTTTCCGGGAATCTAGAGATACAGTGTACGTGACTGTTGCCATTCATCCGTAGTTTGCAGTGTATCCTATGAGAAAAGAGCAAGCTGAGTATCGTCAGAGCGATGCTTTCTAAAACCGCGTTGGTTCGTCGACATAAACTTATGGGTATCAAGAATATTTATCACATTCGAACTGAGATGATGTTCAAGAATTCTGCAGCAAAACTATATTCTGCAGGTCCGTTCTTTCACTTGTTTTATATACATGAGTCACTTGCGCTTTTTTCCAGTCGCTAGGGATTTTGCGCTGGGTGAAAGATTTGCGATAAACGCAAACCGAGTAAGAAGCCAGGGCCGTAGAGCATTTTTTGTACACTCGAACTGGGATTCCACCCGGACCTGGTGACTTACTTCTTTTCAAGTCTTTCACTTGTTTCTCCACGCTAAGGATGCTTATCATTATGTCGTCGAAACGGGAGTGTGTTCGGTGGTTAAACGGCCGTATGTTTGTACGATTCTCCTGTATGAACGATGTCTTAGACGCGAAATTTAAAACTTCGCCTGTCGTATCATTATCTTTAACTGCCGCACCACACTGGTCAACGAGTGAGTGGTTGGAAGCCTTAGACACTACAGAACGGGACACTAAAAGATGTCCGTCAGTTTTTCAATTTGGGCAGCGAAGTAATTGAGGATGGCGGAAGTAGAAAGGATATAAAATGCTTAGTGACAGTAGCAAGAAAAAAGTTTTTGAAACAGAGGAATTTGTTTATCAACTGATATAAATAGTGGTGTTAATAACCTTGTACAGAAGTGAAACACGGACTAAAGACAGTTCAGACAAAGAGAGAATATAAGCATGTGAAATGTGGTGCTAATGAAGATGCTGAAGATTACAAGGCTTCATTGCGTAACTAATGAGGATGCAATGAATAGAATACGAAAAACGTGACTAAAAGAAGGGATCGGCTGGTAGTACACATCCTGAAGGTTCAAGGAGTAAATTCAATTTGGTAACAGAGGGAAGTGCGAGGTAAAGCTTGCAGACCGAGCAGCTTCACGTGGAGTATGCATTAAGGCGAAATGCGCCTTTAAAACCGAATTACTAAAATTTCTGTTCTAGGTTTGCGGTGTTAGTATTGATCAATAATACGTGTACTGTGCATGACGTGGTGCAAAAGCTACAGTCTCTAATGCAGTTAATGGCTTCAAGGAATTTCTTCTCAAACCTTGCGTTTCCCTTGACTATAAAGAGAGTGACTGACACTCAGATACCGCAGTACGCAGACTGCACGTAGCAAACAAACACATAATTTGAAGCCCTACTGAGAACGTCCTATCCCAACGGCACTAACATTCTTTGTACGGGCGGGAAGCGAACCAGGGACCTGGACTTTTAGATTAGCAATAAAATGCGGTATACAGTAACCTACAAATCACCACCTCTTTTGGCCTTCTTCCTCCCGACCTGACCCACCTTGAACTCTCCATAAATGGCATCGGTTGACTAAAATAGCTGCCTTCATGTGCGAAGAATTACCTTATCTTAGTTCAAGTAATGGGTGAACTCCAAATTGTATAGAGAATCGAAATCGTATGTCTAAAAGGGTTTCAAACGTTTGATTTTCTTACAAATGAGTTGGTGTGTTAAATATTTGACGTTTAGCAGATAAGCGAGTAACAGATTAAGGAAGGTTTGAAATTATGTGTGAAGTTTGTTACCATCTTGTCGAATACTGGATGAACACAGCCTGGGTAATTTACGCGCAGTAAGGTGCTCTGTCTCTAGGCCTACAGACATTTTCGAACTTCAGCTTTTGCTTAATGTGTTAACCCTCTACTATAAGACTCTACCTCTTAATGATTAGATTTAATGAGTAAATTTCAATAATCCGGAAATAATTACAAGAAATATCGAAACTCAAAGCTTTTAGTGCGTTAAATAGGCAACCTGCAACTGGGCCCATGTGCCGATTTTATGTGTAAGAAGATACACGTAACAACTAAAGCTGATCTTAAAAACATAAATCCTAATGAGACTTTTACACTTTCACAACTTTCTTTAGGATTGAAAAAACTTCAAGATTAAGAAACATTTAGAATTACAATACCCTTTTCAAGATCAGAAACTCGTTCTGAATATTAAAAAACAGTATTTTGATAATAGACTCAAGCGTTGTGTGGATACTTATGAACAGTTTGGCTTGAAGAACTTGTTTAAATTTGCTATTGCGACCTGAGTCTGTATAGCGTCTGAGGATGTCTGCAGCATTAAGAGATGAAACGTTAGGCAGAGAAACTATGCGTGGAACCAAGGCCTCATGTTAGTGTAAGAAGACATTCAAGATTTTAAAAAAATAGAGATACACATCCTTAAAGATTTGAAAATGACGTCACTCAAGATTTAAGAGAGACCTTCTTCCACGTTTAAAAAGGACCTCCTTTACGATTTGAAAGACCAATTTGTAACAAATACCTCCTTCAAGATTAAAAAAAAGTTCATAAAAATTTAAATAAACTATTAATAGATTGAATAAACAGCATTAAGGTTCCGTAATAACCTTTATTATTCAACATTAATACTGCGTATTCAGGTTATTAATATGTCTAAGTTGCTCCAAAACCTGATGGAATGCTCCATAAATATTTAAATAAACCGCGATCAAGATTTTAAAGAAATCCTTCCAGATTCAAAAACCTCTCTGTAGATTAAAAAACTTTTGAGATTAGAAAAAGTATGATTCAAAAACCTCTTTGAAGATTTAAAAAACTTCTCCATAAATGAAAATCTTGAAAATTAAAAATCTTCATAAAAAAATAAAATATGCTGATAAATAGATGTAAGACATCTATAAAGGGAGAATAACATCTTGGCAAGTAAAATAACATGCTGAAAGGAAAAAAGTTGAAAGTAATTACGCATTGAGCAATGCCTTTTTCACTCATTGTGTGTTGTTGAGGACATTATGGCGCAGGCAGTGCAACCTTGAGGAAATTCTGAATTGTTTCACCTATCTGGGCAGTTTTGTCGTTTTTTGGCGACATTTTTTTCACAGATGTTCCTATGTTATCTCTGTGTAGTCCCAATCCATGAAAATTTATTCGTGCTGCATAAGAGCCGACTTTTCTAACCACAGGGAAATGTCGCCAAAAGAGGGCAGAAGTACACGAATTTCCTCTTCCGTCTCTTTTTTTTCCTTTCCTTGTCGCGGACAGGAGCGACTACATTCAGGTGCTGTGTTCAGCACAGGACGCCTTGCGTATTGGAACTGGAGCCTGCGGAGAAGTAGCAGGTTTTCTGGCTCCCGCTGCTGATACGAAGAGCGTGCACAGCATTCATTCCCTCCATCAGACTTGACAGACAGCGCAGTCGACCAAAACTGCGGCAAGTGTACAGAGTTTCCTCCTGTTCTGCTTTGAGTGACTCATGCAGTTCAAGCGACTCATTTAGACGAAAGAACGGCATGAAGTCTTATTAATGTGATTATTTTAAGAACGACTCAATTTTAGGTCCCTCCAGCTTGTCGTTTGTGAGATACATAAAAGCAGCGGAAGTTCAGAGAATGCTGGCTTACGTAACAGAGTGATCGAAAAGTCGCATCTATCAGCGTCAAAAATCGAAATAAACTGTAAAATGTTGCCTCGGTACACGATACTGTTCACTATAGTTTCAGAGTAACTACGGCTCACTACTCGATAAGGCAATACGATATACCACTATAAAATTAGTTGTCAGCGCAAGCTGTTTTCATGGAAGACCTATGTATTTTTGGCTACTGAATTAACGTGTGAAGTAAAGTGAAACTCCTGTGCCTGGGCCGTCCGCCCTCTCCACCAGCAACCCTTCCAACACCAACGTCGTGCAGGCGGCCTACACAGTACAGCGACAGGGGCCACCCCTGCAGACAGCAGCCGAAGACGTCACAGGCTGCAGGGAGACGGGGTTGGGCCAGCGCAAGCATCTGCTTCCACAGGGTCACGTGGCCTCACACAGAGCCTGCCAGGGTGTTTGGGATGGCGCCGAGCAGCGCCAGGACAGTTCATTCCTGGGAGTCCCGCACAGCAGTGGTCCGTGAATCAGAGGGCTCGCTAAGGAGCCACCAGAATCTCTAGCGTCTGTCGCTGCCGGAATTCGTAGCCGCCAGTGACTGCTACTTTTAAACGTCTCGTTTATGGCATCGTTCACGCAAGAGAATCGTTCAAACATACCGTCGTTTGACCAGCGCACAGACTCCCGCACCGAGGGCAGTAACATACTCTCCTGGTGAGTGTCTCGCCTACCGCGAAGTCCGAAGCGACTGGAAAAAAGCGTAGCTGACTCCAGTATATAAGAAGGGTAAAAAAACGGACCCGCCTGATTGCAGACCAATGTCCCTAATGTTGCTTTGCTGCAGGATCCTTGAACATATTCTGAGTTCAAATATAATAAATTTCCTTGAGACTGAGAAACTTATGTGCACGGAAGCGTCGCTCACGCAAAACTCGGTTTGCCCTTTTGCCACGTGATATACTGCGCACTATCGGTGAAGAGCAACAGGCAGACTGCATATTTCTAGATTTCCGGGAAACGTTTGAGACAGTGCTCCATTACAGGCTGTTAACGAAGGTGGGAGCGTATGTAATGGATTGACGAATATGTGAGTGGCTGAAAGATTTCTTAAGTGACAGAACCCACTGTGGCGTCCTCGACGGCGAGTGTTAAACAGAGACAAGCGTCTCGTCAGGAGTGCCCCAGGGTAGTGTGACAGGAGCGCTGGTGTCCTCGATATACATAAATGATTTGACGGACAGGGTGGGCTGCAATCTGCGTTTCTTTGCTGATATTCCTGTGGTATACGGTGTTGAATGGCTGTAGGGAGATACAAGGTGACTTACACAAAATTGCCAGTTGGTGTGATAAATGGCAGCTAGCCATGTTCGAATACAACGTTAGTGGTGAGACGGTCACTTCGGTTAAGTACCTAAGCGTAACGTGGCAAAGCGGTATAAAATGAGACGAGCTTGTGTGGAATGTAGTACGGAATGCGACGGTCGATTTCAGTTTTCTGAGACAATTTTAGGAAAGTGTAGTTCATCTGTGAAGACGACGCTAGAACAACCTTCTAGTATGATGAAAAAAAATTGATATATTTCAATTTTTTCAATTTCAATCTAATAAAAAGGTGTATTCTATATTGGAATGTCGTATTCAAAGTGTGGCACAGCTTTTCCATGGGAAACACGAAAGCGATCGAAGACGTCCGTCTTTAGGTCGGCTCCTGATCGTTGTCAGAAGGAGGCTAGTTTTTGATTACGCCAAGGAAAAGAACAACCTGGATTCCTTTACGTAATCAGTATTAAGTTTATAATTACCTAAGGGACCTTTAACAATGAACAATAAAAAAAGCCGGCCGGGGTGGCTTAGCGGTTCTAGGCGCTACAGTCTGGAACCGCGCGACCCCTACGAATCCTGCCTCGGGCATGGACGTGTGTGATGTCCTTAGGTTAGCTAGGTTTAACTTGTTCTAAGATCTAGGGGACTGATGACCTCAGAAGTTAAGTCCCATGGTGCTCAGAGCCATTTGCACCATTTTTTCCAACAAAAATTGCGTTTTGCAAACGAAATCATTAATAAATGGGGCAGCTATGAGTTGTATGGAAGACAAGGAGCGGCCTTCTGTCTACGACCAGGATGACTCAGCATTCTCTGCTGTAGTGAAGGCTGTTTGACATTTATAAAAATAATATGACATTGAGGTAAAAAAAGGAAAAGAATAGAATAAGAATTCTGGTAAACACTAAATGTATTCAAATAATTCTCACAAGCAATTACGGCGTATTTATAAACAGTATAACTTTCATAAGTAATTTTCTGACTATATTGGTGCTATAAGATTTCAGCCTGTCCTGTGATGGCTTCTTGGTCCACGTCTATATCAAAAATTACACTCATTATCTTTCTATTTCTTTAAATTCAATTCTTTCACTCTTTAACAGTTTCATAACAATAACTTGCCGATTTAGTGTACCGAACACAAATTAATTGAATTTTACCAATTAATAACTGTTCAAATGGTTCAAATGGCTCTGAGCACTATGGGACTCAACTGCTGTGGTAATTAGTCCCTTAGAACTTAGAACTACTTAAACCTAACTAACCTAAGGACATCATACACATTCATGCCCGAGGCAGGATTCGAACCTGCGACCGCAGCAGTCGCACGGTTCCGGACTGCGCGCCTAGAACCGCTCGGCCACCGCGGCTGGCTAATAACTGTTGTCTGCACGCTGGCAAGAACGCTCATTTGTATGGCTCACAATCGACCTTTTTATTACCCATTCACATTAAAGGAAGGAATGCGATAAAATCTGAAGATCTACAAAAGTTTTTACCGTCACATTTTTTTATTTAGATCGAAGCGGAACGCTCAGGTCAGCTTCTGTTAAATGTTTCTCTGACTGCGCAATCGATGTATTAGCGTTTGCGCTAGACGTGCATCTTTACAGTTACGTCAATTATGTAAACCAAGTTAAGTTGATCATTTAATACGTAGCTTGGTGAATGCCTTTCCAAGCGAACTGACAGGTTTCATACGACGGAAAGGCCGATAATATCAGAACCTTTTCTTGAAAATGCTCAAGTGTTTGAGATCCGTACCAGATCCGATTAAAGGCAGAGGTCTCTACTGCATCGGGAACTCAAATTGGAATCCCTGGAGGGGAGGCGACATTCTTCTTGAGGACCACTACTGCGACAACTTAGAGAACCGGCATTTGAAGCTCACTGCACAATGATGCTACTGCCGCTAACATATATTTCGCGTAAGGACCACGAAGATAACATCCGAGAAATTAAGGGTCATGCAGATAATCGTTGGCCCTCGCTCTGTTTGCAGGTGGAATAGGCAGGGAAATAACTAGCAGTAGTACAGGGTGCCCTCCTCCACGCACCGTACCTTGGCTGGCGGAGAATGGATGTAGATGTAGCTGTAGCTGTAGGTGAGGCATCGCCAGGAGGGGGCCTCTACACCGAAGACTGCAATGGACTAGGACGTCGGGTCTCACAGTTACTCCGTGCTGTAACTCTTCAGGTCCAAAGTGAACTCCCACTAACTTTGTAATTTTTTGGGGCTTCCTGCCCAATTAGGGACTTGCGTCGATCAAATGATAACAAGAACTTTACTACGAATGGTTCTTGTAAAAACTCAATACTTTTTGTTCATGTACTCTTTAATGGACTTGTTCTGCATTGTTTAACTGAGCTGTCTTCTAAGTGCACCTCCACCAGCGCTGGACACACCAAAAGCCGCACCTCCTCAACGAAGAGGACTCGGTGCAGGTCTGCGATTTCATGGACGCCAACAAATGACCGGAATGCTCGATGCTTTGCCTTACCTCGCGCCCCCAGTTCCTGGACACCACGAACGTGATATGCGGGATGTTTTGGCTTCTGCACCGATTTCTGAGCACCGCCGGACCGGCAGCCTTCTCACACTTTTCTGAAGGCCAACGCAGCCCCACGTGCCTCCTGTCAGTCCGTCAAAGCTGCCCGTCTGTTTGTACTCTTCACTTCTGCAACTGATCCTCATTCTCGGAAACGAGTGACTGATCTCGAACTGTTAGGCATTGCGGCACCTAGATGTTTCCCACAAAAAGCATCTTCGATACCCGCGGAAGAACAGCTGGCAAAACACTCTCGCAAAACGAAAACTTGCAGTTACTGCTTAAACGGAATGTTTACCAAGCAACGTACTGCGCCATACTATATCCGCCATGTGACCTCTACCCGTTACACCCGGCGTCTTATTTCGTTGTGGGAGAAAGGCACGAATTGTTCCGCTGCATCCATTTTCAGTAAGTTATCACAAGGACAAAAAATCTTAGCACTAATCCACGCACCCTCAAATCCAAACTGAAGAAATTCCTCATGCCTCACTCCTTCTATTAAGCTGCGGATTTCTTGGATAAAAATTAACCAAACTGTTGTGCTATTCAGTTTGTATAGTATCCATACGCAGCAGCTTGCGATTAATGTAAATTTCATTTTCTCTCTCATTAACTTCTCTGATGTTAATTTTATGTGCTGACTTGTCCTATGATCACAGAGATTTGCTCCTCCTACGGAAATAAACGTCCAAAATAAAAAGTAATACTCGTAACGCTACTACAGCAAGTTAGCTCTGTCCCAGTGGCTGTGGGGTAGCAGCCTAGCCATGCAAGAGAGGGCGGTAGACGCATCAGGCACCCATCGCAGAGTTCAATGACCCACATGACGTCTTCTAAATCTGAATGTCCTCCTCGCTGCAGAAGGTGACCCTCGGTCGTGGACCCGTTTGTGAAGTGGTGCTGCAGCTACTGCGGACGTAGGAAATAAGCGTCTCTTGAGTAAAGACCACTTACGTATTTAGTCCTGCATTTCTTGACGCAGCACTGTTAGTACACACACACACACACACACACACACACACACACACACACACACACACACACACACACACAACACACTATTCACAACCTTTTACCTGTGCGAATCAGTATTCGACACTCGTGAATAATAATGGGATCACAGTTTATAATCACGTAGTCAGTACTAACGTTCTACACAGGCTGAATCACCTAAAGGTTGCACCGGAGATATTGTGTAAATGGGAAGTGCTACAGATGTGGGATTTTCACAGAACAGATTGGTAGCCAGGGGTTCGTATTTTTAGCCAATAAACAGGTCGCAATAATAAAGTGTTTTTTGTACAAACATGCACTTTTAAATGTAATATAGCTACTGATGTAAACAAATTAAAAGTAGAGTAAATTATAGTGCCAGTCACGTTTGTTGCAAGGTTCTAGTGCGAGTCGTTTACTAGATACGGTATTTTGAAACATTTTCAGACCAACACTTGTTTGTGCCATTCATTTTGCGTAACTGCTGGGTACGATATTGTTATGTTTGCTTACAGTGTGCTTGCGTATTCCTTGAGTGCACTGTGACTTGCTAGTCAATTAGTGTGTGACGACCGAAGCAGTAGATTCTGAGTGGACGATGGGATTTACCAATGCAGAAAAAGCCGACATGGTCCTGGTCTGTGGAGAGTGTAGGAAGCATGCAGTTCGTTCTTGTGTATGCGGCAAGATATTACAGTAGTCGTCAACCACTCGACAATTATTTATCAACTTCTTCAACCAGGTACGTTAAAGTAGTAAGGTAACATCTAAACACAACATAACAGAAGGAAAAAAGAGACAACAAAAGAGGGGGAAGAGAATGTTGCTGGTGTTGCAGTTAGTTGATCGGCACGTTAACTGCCACGCAATTGCAGGAGGAAGTGGCCTGAGTCAGGCAAGTTCCCTACGCATTGTCCATCGGCATAGGTTCCACCTCTACCACATTTCTCTTCATCAAAAGTTGCACGTAAATGATTATGAGAATCGTGTTAACTTCTGTACATCGGTGTTAAGACAGGATTCTCCAGATGTATCATGTATCTTGTTTAGTGGTGGCGCCCCATTTACCGCTCATGACCTAGTAAACCGCCGAAACTTGCACGTTGTTCTGTTCACAATCCCCGTTGGCTTCATCAGGTGGAACGTCAGAGCCCACGGAGTGTACAATTATGGCGTGAGATAGTGAACTGTCAGTTCATAGGCCAGTTTCTCATAGACTGAACAATGAACACGAACAAGTACCGCAGCCTCCTAACAGACCATCTTCCACGGATGGTTCAAATGGCTCTGAGCACTATGGGACTTAACTGCTGAGGTCATCAGTCCCCCAGACTGTAGCGCCTAGAACCGCTCGGCCACTTCGACCGGCTTCCACGGGTGCTACAAGGTGTTAGTCTGAGGGTCAGGAGGAACCATGAGTGCCAACACGACGGCTGTCCAGCCCACAGTGCACGAAACACTACAGCGCGTCTTCAGAATGGGACGGAAAGCTGTAGTAATTCTTTACACGTACAGGCAAATAAATGGTTACAAACCCAGAAAAACTGGACGGCTTATTCGCGAGAAAGAGCTTCACAGACTGAGTGAGTGAATAACGCGTTCATCCACCTCTTGCTCTTATATAAGCTTTTATTCGGGTTGGCACTGATTGATACGGTTCTTGGGCGTTCTCCTGAGGGGTATGTGTCAAATTCTGTCCCAGATTAGCGCGGTACAGTGTCAAAATTCGGAGCTGGTTTGAGGGTCCAGTTCATACTGCTCCAAATGATCTCAATTGGGGAGAGATCCGGCGACCTCGCCCGCGAAGTTGGTGTTTGGCAAGCACGAAGACAGGCAGTATAAATTGTCGTCGAGTTCGGCCGGGCACTATCTTGCTGAAATGGAAGGCACGTGGATTGCTGTGGAGGACAACGTAATGGGGTGTAGAATATCGTCGACGTACAGCTGTGCCGAAGAGGGCTACTGCTATGGAAGGGAACGGCACCTCAGGCTGTCTGTCACTACTGGCCGTCAGGCTGTACAGCAGGTGACAGCCAGGGTAGCATCCCACCGCTGTCTGGGGCGTCGCTGATCACTCACAATGAGAGTCCAGGCCGAAGATATGTCTGGAGACGCCCTGGACAGTAGTGGGAAACCAGCCTCGCTGTCGCCTGCCATACGGCCCGACAACATGGACTGATACTGCGGGGTGCCAGTTATATTCATAGCAGGACCCCTCTTACAGCAGGACCCCTCTTACAGCATACCGGCACCTTGCGGCGGGTCAGGCTCTTATCGCGCAGTTTCCTTTCCCTGAAAGAAAATCCACCTACCTCGTTTCTTAGGTAGTTGCTGCACTCGCCTCTCCTGATAGCAGCTACTGGAAAAATTGCAGAAAAGCAGTGTTGAAGAAACTGCAATTTAATAGCCGCTCACCGGAGGCCGCGATACATGTTTGCTGAAATACAATCTATGAGCAATCTTCCTAAATAAATTGAGTTATTGGAATGGTAGTAATTGTTTACTCAAACGAGAACGCGAAGTTGGTAATTCTATTTAAGCTCTTTATTGTCTTTAAGCCTGATCATCAGCCCGCTAATCTACGTTTGAAGAAAGTTCAGTTCACAATTCTATCCACACTCAAACCCCGCCAGAATTAGCTTTCAAAGTTACGGAATTTACTTAACTTTGAACACAGACGATTTTCTAACATACACGTTTGCAGTCGATGTTCAATAATAGTTCGTTTTTTAACGTTAATGCTCGCCATAAGCACTTAGTAAAAGTTTACGAAGTACCGCCACGCTTTTAATTATTAAAGTTACTCGCGTCTTTCGCGGAACGAAAAGTCACAACTCGCTCAAACTCACACTACGCGTTACTGGACTCTTCCAGTCTCAAATCGCACAGTACCGAACCGATGAAGCCGTTTTATGACTTCATTTTACACATTATTCGCGAGGACACATCAAGCATGTCTCTTCTCGATCACAGTTCCTTCGCGACCCCTCATCCACTCGCGACTCACTCTCCTAGTCTGCTAACCGTCCTCGCATCTCATTGGCTCACACATCACACAGCCAATCAGAATTAACTCTTTGGGTGCGCCTCGCGCCAAAATCTAGCACGCACCAGTCATGACTTCTGAATCATTTACGTCATGATTTCTTGTTACACAAAATTTACTGTATAATTTAACAAACCGAAAGGAAAACTAGACTTTACTTTATTTCCAGAAATTATTTAAATACTCGCGAACGTTCTGGCTGCTTGTACAATACCATACACTCTTGGACATCCGACATTCACTAAGATGGGGAACCACTGGCGACTCTGTTCCCACGGTTACATCGTCTGAACACTTGCGAGTTCCAACCTAGATTTTATACACTTGCAAAGAATGGCGAATGTCCCTCTTTCATTCACTCAGGCACACTCATTCACTCTCACCTACTCATATAAAATAACTGTTCACAAAAATTCAAAACATTTATGGTTTTAACAAAGTTATAGGTGAATTTCTAAAAGTAAAATTCTCAAAATAAATACAAAAGCACGGAAGGTGATTTTGTTTCATAGTTGGATGGTCACTGAAGGTGATCTATACATAATGGTATTTATTTAGACTCGAAAATTGTAGAAATTTGCGTTTTCTGTAAGATTTTTCTAATTTCCAAAATATGCAGGTTTCAAAGCTCAAATTTGGATGACTTATTTTTATTCATAACAGAAACTAGTATATTAACTTTTAATTTCCTCAGGTTCCTCAGTTAGAAGTTATTAAAGATGAAAGTTCCACGTTATACACGCGGCTAGTTAGCGCACAGGTCTTACATTCTCACGGTACAGACATGCCATATGGTCGTGACGTCAGACGAACGGACACCGGTAATCTGCCCGCTACAGCACATATGCTAATCTGATGGCTACTTTACAGTCTGTCTACATTTCACAGTAAATATTTGATAGAAAACTGTGCGCTCGCACTAGTTGCGACGCCACACACCTCCTGAGGAAACTAAATTTTTTCATTCATGACAAACTTTTAGTTTTCTAAAAAAAATTTCTATTAAAGATTTACTCAAACAGCTATTAAACATTTATAGTTCCTGTACATCAATCATCCACTTATACCTAGGGCTGACGACCTACAAAACATCTTATATCTAAACATGCACTTTTATCATCATTCAAAAAAAAATTTTTCAGATTACAAAATTCTATTTACAAATTCCTGAAAGAGAAAACAAACCTAAATACTATCTTGATGTACGTCACACGCACACTAACACTACTATCGCTATGGTGAGCGTCACTTTTTTACCACTTACACTTAAGATTTTGATAGCACTCGTAGTTCGACCGGGTCCTGCTTGGGAGGTCCATTTCAAGTCTCGTGCTACCACCTCTGTTTACTTCGGCGCACCTGAAACATCAGCTGGCCTCAGTTCCCTTTCTAACTGCTACGTCTTAACCTACAGCAGCGATAAATGGCGCTATCTGCTTGACTCTAAAGTCTCATATTTTTGATAAAATTTACTTTACAGTATGTACAATTTTCAATTTTTTTTTTTTTTTTTTTTTTTTTTTTTTAAGTGAAAAGTGAATTGACTTTCCTAATGCAGTACCGAATTGGCACATTTACTCTTTAATTACTTCTTCATCTCATAATCAAACAAGTTATGGTTACATAAGAAATACTAAGAAAAACAATTCCTACAAATAGTTCACAAATACATAATAAATCTCCGCCAGCACTGGTGACTCTCCAGTTCCTGTACAATACACAACAATATAAAATATACACAAAATTATCAATATTACAATTCTGTCTCCAGGCAATCTCCTGTAGTCCTGTATCATAAATTAAACACTGAAAAATACATATTTACTTATTCATTTATCAACACTACAATCCTTATACTAATCTCTACGACAAACTTGGGGAGCTTTGTGTGTCTCTGGTCAAAAATGGAATCGATGTCATGGGTACTTTCCTCATCTCACATATCTGGAGTTACTTCAATTTCTTGTCAACATCAGGTTTTCTCTAGTCACATTCGGGTTTAATTTACAACTCTCATACTCATACTTCACACACTCAGGTTAGTATTTGTTAAAGCGTTTCCTACTAATCTGCGAAACCTCGTTACCCATACTTTCTAACATACATCCACCTCCTGAGTTACCAACGTCGCCTCAGCTCTGTTTACATTCGTAGCCTCACTTCCTTTTGTTTACAAACATCTCCTCTGTTTACCAACAAACGCCACCTCTGGTTACCAACATTAAGCTTTTTATTTACTCACCTTCGTAGCCTCACTTTTTCCTAATATCGAGCTAGCCAAACACTATGCTCATTCTTTCTCCTTTTCTCACATATTTCTCTTCATTTGACAGTCAGTCCTGCTGCACTGTCCCTTTAACTTAACTTCCTTTACCCCTTTGACAGTCAACCTTGTTGCACTGTACCTTTACTCATTTTACCACTAAATCACCTCCTGAGGCTCTGACTTCATTGAACAGACAGTTTTGCTGTACTGCTCCATTTCCTTTCCTAAACATTAGCTTAATGCTACGTCTTAACATATCGTTCTGTTACTTAACAAACAGCTTCAATGTTCGTCACCATATTTTCTGAGGCTCTTACATTTCTTAGTTATTTTACCTTTCTAAGGGCATTACTCACACCTTAGGCCAAACATTTACTTTACTGAGACTTATTACTTATCTGAGGTATCTTAATCCTTTTTGATTTTCTCTTACACTCATTCCTTACGCTTAACCTATACTGCACTGAGGTTCTTTCCTACTCATTACTTAAACACTTTATCACTTAAAAACTACGATAGAGAAGAAGGAAAGACGATAGAATTTTAGTTCTGAATGAAAGAAGAGGTAGGTTGACAATACGGAAAAGAAAGTGGAAGAAATATTGTCAAACGACTCGAGACCTAGTGCTCGTCACGCACTTAGCTCTGCAAAGAGTGCAAAGCTCTCTGAGGTATCTACTCACTCCTGGCCACGTCTCTCTTTTGAACATATCTTTTCAAATCCACAATGTTCCTAAGCCCTAAGACCTTATGTGATTTCACAAACTCCAGTCTATAAGCATTTGGGTGAGGCTTCTCTACGATTCTAAATGGGCCCACGTACTCATCGGTAAACTTCTTTGTTTCTGACGTAAGTTTCTTAGATCTTTCCCTAGTTTTCACTAGCACTAGATCCCCTACCTGAAAACTAGTGGGATCAGCTCTTGCGTCATGCCTTCTTATATTAATACGTGCCAGTCTCTCCTTCTCTTCGATGGCTATGTCTGTGAGATTTGGAAACTCGACCAGGTCAAATAAAATATTATTCGGCCTAATGTCACACATTAGCTCTACTGGTGCATATCCTGTGGCTTCATGCTTCAGATGGTTTATTACTTCTTCGAAGTATTCAATATAATTGGCCCAAGCGGAGTGTTTTTTATGACAATATGTTCTACACAATCTGTTTAACTCCTTCATAATTCGCTCACACATGTTCCCTTGAGGAAAGTACGCGGAGATTTTTATGTGATCGATACCTCTCTGTTGTAAACATTCACTAAATTTCTTAGAGATAAACTGGGGCCCATTGTCTGACAATATTGCCTTTGGCACTCCTATCTTCCCAAAATAGTCCTTCTCCAACTTATTCACTAATACTTTAGAGTTGGCTTTCTTAATTGGGTAAAATTTTACGTACTTAGTAAACCCATCCACCATCACAAACACATATTCACATCCCCCTCTAGACACTGGTAGTGGACCAAATAAATCTACAGCTACTAAATCCAGCCGATTTTGTGGTTCTACTGAATACATCTGTCCTTGGATAGTTCTATTGTTGGCCCTAACTTTCTGGCAACGATCACAGGATTCTAATCGCTGTTGCACCCTTCTCCACATATTATCAAAAATTACCACTTCACTTAACTTAGCTATACATTTACGAGCGCCATAATGCCCATACTTACAATGTACGTAGTCTATAAGTGCATCTACATGTTGCTCCGGAAAACATATTTTCCAATTCTCCTCACTGTCTTTCCTGCGCCTAAATAAGACATCTTTATGCACTTTATAGTAGACCAGTAATTTTGGGTAGTCTGGATGACCTAATCTACTCTTTACTAATTTAATGTTGTCATCCTGGTTCTGTTCCCTCCGTAGGTTCTTACAAATGCGCTTAATTAAGCCATCGTCCTGGAGCTGCATGATGGCCAACATTACTTCATTATTATCGGTATTTCTTAAAGATTTCCCTTCTTGTCCTGTATCTTTCACACTTCTTGATAAGGCGTCCGCCACGATGTTCTCGGAACCCTTAATGTATATCATCTTATAATTAAATTGCTGTAAATACAGGGACCACCTTCTTAATCTAGCATGTTTTAGCTGACATGAGTCTAAATATGTAAGGGCACTATGGTCTGTGTAGATCCAAATTTCATGTCCTAAAAGGTACTTTTCAAATTTTTGCAGGCCGAAAATAACAGCTAATGCTTCAAGTTCAGATATACTATAATTTTTCTCGGATTGTTGCAATGACCTGCTCGCAAAGGCTATGGTCTTGTGGACTTCCTCTTCTCCTTCTTTTTCCAACTGAAATAGTTCAACTCCTAACCCGTAACCACAAGCATCAGATCCCAGACAAAATGGTTTCGAAAAATCGGGATGGTTCAAAATCTTACTATTAATAAGAGCTTCTTTCAATTCTTCAAACGCCTTCTGACACTCAGAAGTCCATTTATAAACTAAATTTTTCTTTAAGAGTTCTCGCAGGCACGGTGCATTGAATAATTGTCCAGACACAAATTTTCTATAAAACCCAAACAAACCAAACATCCCCTTTAATGCTTTACGTGTTGTAGGTGCAGCATAATCCCTTATTGCTCTAATCTTTTCTGGATCCGGCATGATACCATCGCCACTCACTATGTGCCCCAAGAATTTAATTTCTTTCTTCACAAATTCAGTTTTGTCTAGCTTCAATTTCATACCCCCCAATTTTATGGCCCTCAATACTTCATCCAATAACATACAGTGTTCCTCCCACGTTGGTGTCGATATCAAAACGTCGTCTACATACACTGTAATTCTTCTTAGTAGATGGTCCCCTAATACCTGCGACATAGCTCTTACAAAGGCACATACACTTATATTTAAACCAAACGGCACCACCTTATACTGATAACATCTACCTTCGAATAAGAATGCCGTGTACTTTCTTGATTCCTTTGCTAACGGTAGGTTCCAATATCCACAGGTCACATCCATGGATGTAAAGAACTTAGCACCTTTAAACTTTTGTAGCAGTTCTTCAATATTCTCCGGACGGTCACTCTCAGGTAGTACTATTTTGTTTAATGCTCGAGCATCCAACACTAGTCTAATTGAGCCATCCTTCTTAGGAACTATGACTAGCGGGTTATTGTACACACTAACAGCCCTTTCAATAATTCCCCACTCTAACATATTTTGAATTAAGTCACGTACTGCCTCCTTATGTACTTCTGGGATTGCAAATGGTTTTTTGAAGAAATGAGCGTCTTTCTGCACTGTCAAAAAACACTCATAATCCTTTACTAGCCCTGGTTGATCTGAGAAAACCTCGGCATGTTTGACTAGTATTTGTCTTAAATCGTTTTTCCTTGCTTCATCAATATCAATTAATTCTAGTAATTTCTCCTCGATCCTATTTCTGACACTCACAAGCTCAGACGGATCCTCTACTTTTTTGCCACCGTACTCATTATAGCCCTCCAAGAATTTCTCTGTTTTACAAATACATATAGGAAAATCATTCTGCTCAGGATCCTCACATGGCTGCTTACCGATGAAAGGTATAGTAATTAGTTTACCCTTAATTTTTACCATAACATCATTGGTAGAAAAATTCACCCATCCTTCATATTTATTCAAAAAGTCAGCCCCCACCAATATGTCTACACTCAGTCCATTTATAACTAAGAAGTTCTGTCTTATTTCTACTTCCTTAAATGCTATGGGTAGAAACACTTCCTGTTTTACTGTCTTCTTAGTCTTACCGGTTGCTACTACAATGTTCAAGCCACTTACTGGCATCTTAACAATCTGTTTACTGTTAGGGAGTTCATTTACCAAGTTCTGGGATACTGCACAGACTTCCGATCCAGTATCTATCAAACATTTAACTGGTTCATTTAATACTCTTAGCTCTACTATCGGTTGCCCTAAGTATTCTTTATTTATTTTGGGTTCTGCTTCCTCCAATAAATCTTGCACAATTTCTCTCCTTTCGAAGCCTGTCTTTTGGGTGGCAATCACATTCACACTTACAGGGTTTATTTCATGCTTATTATCACCCTCAATTCTAGTGGCAGCTCCTATTAGCCTATCCACTATTGCTAAGTCAAAACATTTTTCCAATGTTTCCCCCTCTTTCTCATTAACCTCCTTTTCTACGACCCTATCCAAGGCGTCGTCATTAACCTCTACCTCCTCCTCTAATCTATCCTCTTCTTCGTAACTATCTACAACATCAATTATCTTATCAAGCACAGTCACAACCCTGCCATTATTACTGTTCTCACCCCTATCCGACAGCTCTTCATTAGTTTTACTGTGCATAATGTCTTTCTGATTATTACCCTTATAACTAGTACTTAGTTCTTCAATAAGTGGCTCCTTATGATTATTCTTACAGTTAATTGGTTCATTAACCTCCACTTGACTTAAAGCTACTATCTCTGTCTGTTTTACGTTATCCTCCCTAAATTTTGTAGCAACAACATTTATGTTAGGTGGTCGTTCAGGCTGCTTTCTTATGAATGGTTTTGCCAGCGGATTTAACTTTAAACGCTGTTGCCTACGATCGCCAGCACACTCGTAGACAATTAATGGTTTTCCGAGCGCGGTGCGTCATCACTATGCCTCCAGCTGACCGCCTCACCTCCTGACATCTGTCGGCCGCTGTCATACTGCTCGCGTTCATTGAACCTGTTAACATATGTTCTTCCTCTACCACGTGAACTGCCACGGTATCCGCCGCCTCTCTGAACACCCATCCTATTAATGTTTACATCCGCGCGATTGTCATTCTGCCTAGCAGGCGGGCGATGCTCCCTCCTCATGTTTTCTTCTTCTTTTTGGACGGATTCAACCCTTTCTAAATACTGTACGAACTTGTCAATGTTATCTCGGGGCGCAGATATGATCTTAGTTTTCCAGTTCCACGGTAGCTTATTTTCTACCCCTAATATGATCTGTTCTGTTTCTAACTTATTACTAAGGTAGGACAGAGTTGTTACCCACCTTTGAACAAATCGTTTGATGCCCTCTCTCTTGGGGTCATACTTCTCTCCCGACCAGAACCGATTAAGAACATCCATCTGCTTTCTCTTTCCCCAGTATTCCTCAAAGAACGCTAATTTAAATTCTGACAATTTCGCGTATTTTTCAGAGGCTAAATTCCCCCATACTCTGGCCTCTCCCATCAAATTTGAAGTGATAAAGCCTATCTTTTGTTTATCGCTCCATACTTTCGGCAAAACGTCTTCAAAATCGTTCCAAAATTCTCTGGGGTGCATGTTCTTACTTGGGTCAAATTTTAAAAACTGTCTGTGGGTAACATACGCAACCTCGGTAGATTCAATTATTCCACTGGAAATTATACTATCACTATGGTTAGAAACACACTGTTCTACTTTGGTTAGTCTGCATTCATGCCCACAAAGTTGCTCATTCACACTTTCACTGAAATGGCTTATGTGAGTCTCTAAATTATTGACCTTATTTACAACTTGCTCTCCAAGTTTCTCACACCGAATTTTGGTATCATTTACTTTACATTCTAAGGCGGCATGATTAATTTCATTGGAATTCTCTACCACTTTTATGTGCTCACATACTTTATCTAATTCTGCATCAACATGGGATTTAAATTGCTGTTGATCCTCAGTAACCTGTTCGATTCGTGTCGTCAATTCACTTTGCACTTGAACAATATTTTCTGTACATTCTAGTTTAACCTGCTGTATTTCAACATTTACTTTACTACTGAGCACTGCTAAATCTTGCTTCCAACAGTCTCTGAGATCGGATATTTTGGAATCTAAATCAGCGCCCATTTTAGTCATCTCATTACTTAAATCAGATCCTAATTTAGACATTTTTGAATCCATTTTACTTGACATATTAGTTTCCATTTGTGACATATTAGTATCCATTTTTGACATACTGGAATCCATCTTACTTGACATATTGGAATCTTAGTTAATAGATTCATCAGCATACTGGCGACATTATCCTTCGCCCCCTCATTTGCTGATACAATGTCCCTATTAACATTAACTACCGGCATGGGTAACTGTAACTCACTGGGCACTGACATATTTGGATCTGACTCTAAACTATAATTAACATAGGATGAATCAGTCAAACTACTACTGAAATTGGGTTGAGACACGTCTAAACTAAAATTCATGGGGTCATTTTCCCCTGTCTCCATCCCACTATCACAACTTAGTTCCGCCTTTTTGTCACTTGGTTGAAACTCAGCCATTTTTCTCAGTTTGACTCCACAAACACACAAAGTTTTCAAAAGCACTGTACTTAACTTTGTGCTTCGGCGTGCTGCGTTGCTGCTAGATGAAACTGCGGGTCCGTTCACCATACACTGCAATGCTGTACCAGTTTCCGGGCCCCCGCTCGAATCAGCGCTGCCAACTGCCACTGCTGTCGTCGCCTCTGCGTAGTCTCCGTAGCTCGTCGTCTGCCAGACGCCGTCGTAGACTGCTATTCCAATCGGCGCGTAGTCACCGAAAAATTCTTCCGTTCCGTACAACACATTACAGTTCACGGACACTTTCACTGTCCTTCCTATTCACGTGGCGATATCAATTTGTACGCTACACAGTTCCTACACATATCGAGCACTTCTGTATTGTCCGGTAATTGTCACTACTGCTTTTTTTTAAATTCACTGGAATTTACTATTTTTATTTCCCGGGCCGATGCACCACTTGCGGCGGGTCAGGCTCTTATCGCGCAGTTTCCTTTCCCTGAAAGAAAATCCACCTACCTCGTTTCTTAGGTAGTTGCTGCACTCGCCTCTCCTGATAGCAGCTACTGGAAAAATTGCAGAAAAGCAGTGTTGAAGAAACTGCAATTTAATAGCCGCTCACCGGAGGCCGCGATACATGTTTGCTGAAATACAATCTATGAGCAATCTTCCTAAATAAATTGAGTTATTGGAATGGTAGTAATTGTTTACTCAAACGAGAACGCGAAGTTGGTAATTCTATTTAAGCTCTTTATTGTCTTTAAGCCTGATCATCAGCCCGCTAATCTACGTTTGAAGAAAGTTCAGTTCACAATTCTATCCACACTCAAACCCCGCCAGAATTAGCTTTCAAAGTTACGGAATTTACTTAACTTTGAACACAGACGATTTTCTAACATACACGTTTGCAGTCGATGTTCAATAATAGTTCGTTTTTTAACGTTAATGCTCGCCATAAGCACTTAGTAAAAGTTTACGAAGTACCGCCACGCTTTTAATTATTAAAGTTACTCGCGTCTTTCGCGGAACGAAAAGTCACAACTCGCTCAAACTCACACTACGCGTTACTGGACTCTTCCAGTCTCAAATCGCACAGTACCGAACCGATGAAGCCGTTTTATGACTTCATTTTACACATTATTCGCGAGGACACATCAAGCATGTCTCTTCTCGATCACAGTTCCTTCGCGACCCCTCATCCACTCGCGACTCACTCTCCTAGTCTGCTAACCGTCCTCGCATCTCATTGGCTCACACATCACACAGCCAATCAGAATTAACTCTTTGGGTGCGCCTCGCGCCAAAATCTAGCACGCACCAGTCATGACTTCTGAATCATTTACGTCATGATTTCTTGTTACACAAAATTTACTGTATAATTTAACAAACCGAAAGGAAAACTAGACTTTACTTTATTTCCAGAAATTATTTAAATACTCGCGAACGTTCTGGCTGCTTGTACAATACCATACACTCTTGGACATCCGACATTCACTAAGATGGGGAACCACTGGCGACTCTGTTCCCACGGTTACATCGTCTGAACACTTGCGAGTTCCAACCTAGATTTTATACACTTGCAAAGAATGGCGAATGTCCCTCTTTCATTCACTCAGGCACACTCATTCACTCTCACCTACTCATATAAAATAACTGTTCACAAAAATTCAAAACATTTATGGTTTTAACAAAGTTATAGGTGAATTTCTAAAAGTAAAATTCTCAAAATAAATACAAAAGCACGGAAGGTGATTTTGTTTCATAGTTGGATGGTCACTGAAGGTGATCTATACATAATGGTATTTATTTAGACTCGAAAATTGTAGAAATTTGCGTTTTCTGTAAGATTTTTCTAATTTCCAAAATATGCAGGTTTCAAAGCTCAAATTTGGATGACTTATTTTTATTCATAACAGAAACTAGTATATTAACTTTTAATTTCCTCAGGTTCCTCAGTTAGAAGTTATTAAAGATGAAAGTTCCACGTTATACACGCGGCTAGTTAGCGCACAGGTCTTACATTCTCACGGTACAGACATGCCATATGGTCGTGACGTCAGACGAACGGACACCGGTAATCTGCCCGCTACAGCACATATGCTAATCTGATGGCTACTTTACAGTCTGTCTACATTTCACAGTAAATATTTGATAGAAAACTGTGCGCTCGCACTAGTTGCGACGCCACAACCTCAACCAAGTTTTGTTACCCTTCGCTACAAGTCATCCCGGGCTTACATTCCAGCAAGATAATGCACACCTGCAAACGGCGCGAATCTCTTCTGATCGTCGCTTGCTAAACTCTACGATGGCCAACGAAGTCACTACGCTCCTCCACGGCTCACAACGTTCGGAGCATTATGAGCAGCATCCACCAATCATTTCGCGTATTGACGGTGAACCTCCCAATGGACAGAATTTCGCACGTTATGCATCAGGAGGACATGCAAAAACTCTGTCACTCAATGCCAAGCCTAATAACTGCCTGCATAAAGTACAGAGGAGGACCAACCATTACTGACTGGCTCAATTTGTTAAGCCCTTTCTGTTGAATAAATTATCCAGTTTTTGTGACGTCGTAATCATTTGTTTGTCTGTACATTCACATCACATCTACCTACAAAGAAACAGGTATAGGCATGCGTATTCAAATACAGAGATGTGTGAACAGGCAGACTCCGGTTCTGCGGTCGGAAACGTCTGTATAAGACAACAACTGTGTGACACAGATGTTAGATCGATTACTGTTTCTACAATGAGAGGTTAGCAATACTTAAGTGAGTTTGAACGTGGTGTTATAGTCGGTGCACGAGCGACGGGACACAGCATCTCCGAGGTAGCGATGAAATAAGGACGTTCCTGTACGAAAATTTCACGAGTATACTGTGAATGCGGTAAAACTTCAAATCTCCGACATCTATCAAATAGGAAAAAGACCCTGCAAGAACGGGACCAACATCGACTGAAGAGAATCGTCCAGCGTGACAGAAGCACATCGCTTCCGGAAATTGCTGTAGATTTCAATGCTGGGCTATCAACAAGTGTCAGCGTGCGAACCATTCAACGGAACGTCATTGATATGGGCTTTCTGAGCCGAAAACCCACTCGTATACGCCTGCAGATTGCACGATGCAAAGCGTTACGCCTCGCCTGGGCCCATCAACACAGACATTGGACTGTTGATGACTGAAAACATGTTGCCTCGTCGGACGAGTCTCGTTTCAAATTTAATGAGCGGATGGACGCGTACGGGTATGCAGACAACCCATGTAACCTGCATATGAGCAGGGACGGTCCAAGACTGTGGAGGCTCTGTAATGGTGTGGGGCGCGTGCAGTTGGAGTGACATGGGACCGCTGATACGCCTAGATACGACCCTGACATGTGACACGTACGTAAGCATCCGGTCGGATCACTTGCATCCATTCATGTCCACTGTGCATTCCGACGGATTTGCGCAGTTACAGCACGACAATGCGACACCCCATACCCCCAGAATTGCTATATAGTGGCTCCAGGAATACTCCTCTGAGTTTAAACACTTATGCTGCACACTTGCTCCCCAGACTCGAACATTATTGAGCATATCTGCGACACCTTGCATCGTGGTGTTCAGAAGAGATCTCCACCCGCTCGTACTCTCACGGATTTATAGACAGCCCTGCAGCATTCACGGTGTCAGTTCCGTGCAGCACTGTTTCACACATTAGGCGAGTGCATGCCACATCGTGTTGTGGCACTTCTACGTGCTCGGAGGGGAGGGGGGGGGGGTGTCTACACGATATTAGGCAGGTGTACCAGTTTCCTTCACTCTTCAGTGTATTCTCATTCGGATGATTCCTTCGTAGTGCATAGTTCTTTTTGTCTTCAAGTATATTTTTATGTGGAGTGCTTTTCGTTCGCACTGTAGTGCTCAACCTTACAACTGCTGTTTCACTATCTTTTAAGTCGTTTCATTCATCTAGACAGCGGGTCACCCTGTACACTCGTTACGACATGGCCTGCAGACTGCGGCGTGGCTCTGAGGAGCCACATTTTGGCTGGACACCTGGAGCGCCTCTCGGCCCCCGTGGTACGGACCGCCTCCGCCGGCGCGCCGCCACTTGCCGCGAGTTCCCGCTGCCCCGATTAATGACGCAATAAAGCCGGCGGAGGCGCGCCGCGGGAAAGGCGGCCGAGTCGGGAAATGGCGGCCCTTCCTCCCTCCGCCCTTTACCTCCCTTCCCTTCCCTCCCCCTCCCCCTCGCCCCCTCCCCCGAGCCTCGGCGTACGTGACCCACTTCTGCCTTGCCGGCGTCCGGAGAAGCTGTGTGCACGCGTAACCACTCAGTGTGCAGCTCCAGCGGTATTTTCACAAGAGTAGAGCAAGAAAATGAAAGTGTCTGTTCTCGCTAACTTCTCTGCTCATTAGTAAAGAGGATGTTCTCTTTTCTGTTGCTTTCCCATATTGTCGTTATCGTCTTCAATCTGAAGGCTGGTTCGACGCAGTTCTCCACACAACTCTTTCCTAAACATCTCTCCATAGCTACTGTGATCCAAATCCGTCTCAACCCGCGTACTGTATTCAAGCTCTGGTCTCTACAATTTTTACCCCTCTCGCTACCTTCCAGTATCAAACTAACGATCCCTTGACTTCTCAGGATGTCTCCTATCAAACAAGTCCTTCATGAAGTCAAGTTGTGCCATACAACTTTCTCTTTTCCCCAATTAGATTCAACACCTCACCACAACATATTTGATGTACCTATCTAATCCTTAGCTTTCTTTTTATTGTAGTAGTAGTAGTAGTTGTTGTTGTTGTTGTCTTCAGTCCAAAGAGTGGTTTGATCCTGCTCTCCACACTACTCAATCCTGCCCTCACCTCTTCATCTCCGAGTAACTACTACAACTCACATCCTTCTGAATCTGTTTACTGTCTTCATCTCTCGGTCTCCCTCTACGACTTTTAATGCCCCCTCCGAACACACACACTTCCCTCGATGACACAGAACGTGTCCTTCCAACCGATCCCTGCTTGTCAGGCTGTGCCACCAATTTTGTATCTCCTCAGTTCGACTCAGTACCTCCTCATTGTTACGTGACCTTCCCACTCAACCTTCAACATTCTTGTGTTATACCACATTTCGATGGCTCCTATTCTTTCTTTGTCTAATCTGTTTAGCGTTCACATTTCACCTCCCTGCATGGCTATACTCCAGACAAATACCCCTATAGAAGACTTCCTAATACTTTAACCAGTATTCGGTGATAGCAAATTTCTCTTCTCCAGAAACGCTTTCCTTGCCATTGCCATTCTACATTTTATATTCTCTCCACTTCATGAGTTACTTTGCTGCTCAAATAGCAAAACTCGTCTACTACCTTAGGTGTCTCGTTTCCTACTCTAATTCCCTCAGCGTCACCTGATTTAATTCGACTACATTCCATTATCCTTGTTTCGCTTTTGTTGATGTTTATCTTACGTCATCCTTTCAAAACACTGTCCATTCCGTTCAACTCCTCTTCCAACTCTTTTGCTGTCTCTCTCTCAGAATTATGTCATCGTCAAACCTCTAAGTCTTTATTTCTTCTTGCTGGACTTTAACTCCTATCCCAAATTTTTCTTTTGTTTTCTTTACTGCTTCCTCGGCGCACAGATCGAACAACATCAGGGATAGGCTACAACCCTGTTTCAATCCCTTCCCAACCATTGTTTCCATTTCGTCTCCCTCGACTCTTATAACTGCCGTCGGGTTTCTTTAGGAATTTTAAATAGCACTTAGCATCCTTTATTTTACTCCTGCTACCTTCAGAATTTCAAAGAGAGTTTCCTAGTCAAAAACTTTCTCTAAGTCTAGAAATGCTACAAACTTTCTTTATCTATCTTCTAACATAAGTCGTAGTGTCAATACTGCCCTCCGTATTCCTACATTTCTCCGGAATCCAAACTGATCTTCCCTGAGGCCGGCTTCTACTAGTTTTTTGCAACTATGAATCATTAAATTGATAGTTCGGCAATTTTTACGCCTGTCAGCAACTGCTTCCTTTGGTATTGGAATTATTACATTCTTTTTGAAGTTTGGGGGTATTTTGCCTTTCTCATTCATCTTCCACACCAAATAGAAGAGTTTTGTCGTGGCTGGCTGTTCCAAGGCTATCAGCAGTTCAGACGGAATGTCGCCTACTCCCGGGGCTTGTCCCGACTTAAATATTTCAGAGCTCTGTCAGATTATTCTCGCGATATCGTATCACCCATCTCATCTTCATCTGAATCCACCTCCATTTACTCCCGGCGGGGTCAGGGATTATCTCTGCCTCGTGATGACTGGGTGTTGTGTGATGTCCTCAGGTTAGTTACGTTTAAGTAGTTCTAAGTTCTAGGGGACTGATGACCATAGATGTTAAGTCCCATAGTGCTCAGAGCCATTTTCCACCTCCATTTCTTCCGTAGCCCCAGATTTCAAAAGCTTCTCTTTTCATCTTATTGGTAGTGCTTATCACGTTTCATTTCGTAAAACTCTATATTTCATGTAAATACTTTCGTAAAATATTTCTTAACACAAATATTTTTAATGGATATTGACACACATTTGTCTTTTACATAAAAGCTTTTCTTGCTCTGGCCGGTATGAATGCATATTTCTTATCCTCTCTCGTTGAGGTGTTGTCAGTCACCTTGCTGCCCAAATAGCAAACCTCATCCGCTACTTTTAGTATCTCATTTCCTAATTTAATCTGCTCGGCATTACCTGATTTAATTCTAATTCATTGCATCGTCCGTGTTTCACTTTTTTTCATAGTTATCTTCCAATCTCTTTTCAAGATCCTATCTGTTTCATTAAATGACATTGTCATTTGCATTTGTGACAAAATTTCGATTTCGTTAACAAACATCAATATTTTTACTTCTACTCCTCGAACTGTAATTTCCTGTCTGAATTTCTCCTTCGTCTCCGTCACATCTGAATCAATGTCCAGACTGAATATTATCAGGGTAGTTTACAACAGTATCTCACTATTTCGTCACACTGCTTCCGTTTCATGTCCTTCGAATCACATAAGTGTAGTTTCGTTTCTCTACTAGCTGTACACCTACATCTATGTCTACATGATTACTGGGCTATTCACAGTTAAGTGCCTGGCACAGGGTTCATCGAACCATGTTCAGACTATTTCTCTATGGTTCCAATCTCGAAAGGCGAGCAGAAAAACCGAGCACCTAAACCTTTCTGTGCTAGCTCTGAGTCCTCTTATTTTGTTACGATGATCATTTCTCCGAATGTTGGTAGGCGCCAATAAGATATTTTCACCGTGTAAATGACCTTTCGCTCCATGTGTTTCAACACCGATTCCTTTAAAGTTTCAGACAGTGTGTTCCAGTTAACATTGAAATATCCTTTCTCCTAATCCACAAGATCTCTAAATGTTGCTGTGCCTTCCTTTAACCAGTGTCCTAAGTCACTTCCGGAAATGAAACTCATGTTTTCCGAGGGTGGTTTCTACAAATTTTTCCATTCTTCTGTAATTCTATAAATAACTCGTCATTATTTCGCAACTATGACTTACTACACCGATGGTTTGCAAATTCCACTCGTTACGACACCTGTGGTCTTTTTTTTTCTTATTGGAATCGTTTTATTCTTCTGTAAGCCTGAAACGTTTACTCTGGGTGTCCCAGCAGAGTAACGAAACAAAACGTTTTTGCTAGACCTCTACAAAAGCGCTGTTCATACATTGCAGCCGACTGTTTAAGAAGAGCCGACAAAGTAGGTCCTTTCCCCGTGCTGTGTGACGCTTCTGTCTGAAGTATTTCTGTTGAGTGTAGGGAGTGTAGTGGGTGTCTGTAGCGCAGTGTGATGTGTGCTGCTGACGACGATGAGGGAAGGGAGAGGATGAAACTCTACATCAGCACGACTTCTAGTCCTGCTTAATAGTGTGACGTAGAATAAAGTGGTATTCCAGTATTCGGACTCCTTATCATGTAGGCGTGACAGCACAGAGTGAAGGAATTCAGTGAGGATTGCAAGACGTTGGTCGAGCCATTATCAAATTCTAGTAAAAGTGCCCAGGGAAGTTAAATGGCATCCATGGAGTAAAGACGTTGAATCTCTCACGAAACCTTGTAGGGTCCATTTAGAGAGGTGGTGCGACAATTATTTTGCCACAACCGCGAATTTCGTAGGAATCACGAGAATAAGAACGTGAGACGGGTTAGGGTACGTACAGAGGAGTATAGAAAGTTAATCTTTCACTTGGTGAATACGCGATTGTAACAGGACAGAAACATGACAATATTAGTACGACGCGCCCTCCGCCGTGGACAAGTCAAGTGATGTGTCAGCACTATCTTCTCTATATTTGTGGCATTTTACGAGTAGCCTACCAGTTGACCAAAGTCCGACACCTGCTTCACACACAAATGGGCCCTTGTGATCATTCTATCTCACACCCCGACAAATTTTTGTACCAAGTTATTTTTTTGAATTGGCTAACTTCAGCTGTGACGCACTGATCATAGGACACTACGATCGTCGGCTGGGGTGGCCGAGCGGTTCTAGGCGCTACAGTCTGGAACCGCGAGACTGCTACGGTCGCAGGTTCGAATCCTGCCTCGGGCATAGATGTGTGTGATGTCCTTAGTTTAGTTACGTTTAAGTAGTTCAAAGTTCTTGGGTACTGATGACCTCAGAAGTTAAGTCCCATAGTGCTCAGAACCATTTGAACACTACGATTTTTTCCGTTTACTGAAGTACATGATCTTAAATTTTAAACGAAGTCGTCAACATTGGCATCTTACGAAGAATTGCCTGGATGTTTGTACGTCTTTCGTCAGTCACTACTCATTATAGATAAATGCGTCATCTGCAAAAAGTCTGAGGCTCTTTTTTGTATATCCGCCAGCTCATTAACATACGACATAAACAGCAAGAGCCACAACACAATTCCTGGCGCAATTCTGCCACCTTGCCTCACAAGTGCATCACATTTCTCACATACACCTGCGAAAAGTTTCAACGACAACAGTTACAAACATCATACGAGTATATGACCGCACTCGCTTTTGTAAGAGCTTTCCGACGCCATTGAAGAAGGAAGTGTACTGTTCCAATCCGCTGTATCCTACAGCTTTGACGTTCCTGCAATACAGCCAGGTTTATCAAGTTGCCTACCCGTCAGATGTCAAGAGCATAACAGCAACATGTATACAATGAGGCTTGCGCCACACAGCCAAGCACCGCCAATATCGCTGCACTTTTTCCTTACGCTGACCACGTGTATGAAGATAGAGTGGGAGAAGTAATCTACCATTTGGTCACTATTTAAGAGGCCACTCCTGTTCAATTATGACTTTACATGACTCAAGTGAAGTGAAGCGATCAGTTGACCCCTCCACGTTTTGCAGACAGCAGTTCAGGAGTTGCCCACCAGCGGTCATCGAGTAACCTACGAGCTATCTTCCAGATTCCTATTCTGGGTGAAGTCTGCCTCGGTAGCTGCGGGGTCAGCAGCGTAGAGTGCTAACACAACGGACCAGGGTTCTATTACCGGCCGGGTCGAAGATTTTCTCCATTCAGAGACTGGCTGTTGCGTTGCTCCTACGTTCTGCCTTCGCAACTGACAGGAAAATCATCTCTAACACACCGTCGAAGCGTCTTTCCGTTACTGAGATTGGTGAATGGGCACGAATTGAAAGCCAAGAAATTGAAATTAAGAAGGAAAAGAATATTCTGCTATAATAATATTTACAGATTACTGTCAGCAAGCAGGTTTGCCTGGATTGGACTTTGAATCAGGATCGTATAACGTATGCTGTCTGGGCTTTGTTTCTAAATGATTTTCAGTGAACCCGAGTGTTTTACCCAGAGTCTCCTCCTCCTACATCGGTTGTATGTTTTGTGCCTTGAATAAATGGAGTGACTTATTAACACCGCATTTGTAGTTACACAGCTACCTTGGAGGAAAAAAAATGGTTCAAATGCCTCTGAGCACTATGGGACTTAACATCTGAGATCATCAGTCTCCTAGAACTTAGAACTACTTAAACCTTGCTAACCTAAGGACATCACACACACCCATGGGCGAGTCAGGATTCGAACCTGCGACCGTAGCGGTCGCGCGGTTCCAGACTGAACACCTTGAAGAGCCTGACGTTTATTTAGCGTGCAGTAGAGCACTCTGCGACTGCTACCACAACCCAATCGTGTACGCAAATTTGCTTAAACATTTCAGTTGAATAGCAGTTAACAAACTTACGTCCTCCTCTGTGTAATAATGACTGGTGATACACTTACCTCGTTTCTGCGTCTTAAGCTGTTCGGAAACGAAAGCGGCTGTTAACACTTTCATGATCGCGCATGCATGGTATTTCACTGGAGGATTTAACTGCCAGGTTTGCCTTATGATTTCATCATCCTAAATGTAAAATCATCAGCTTCACGAGACCCGTAGTTTCCGATCATCCATGCCCAAACATCGCCCCCTGGTGAATCATATACACAAGAGTTCCGTGAGATTTCGACTACATCTCGGTGTTGCATTGTGTCCAGTAATTGAACCATGGACCTTGCCGTTGGTGGGGAGGCTTGCGTGCCTCAGCGATACAGATGGCCGTACCGTAGGTGCAACCACAACGGAGGGGTATCTGTTGAGAGGCCAGACAAACATTTGGTTCCTGAGGTGGGGCAGCAGCCTTTTCAGTAGTTGCAGGGGCAACAGTCTGGATGATTGACTGATCTGGCCTTGTGACACTAACCAAAACGGCCTTGCTGTGCTGGTACTGCGAACGGCTGAAAGCAAGGGGAAACTACAGCCGTAATTTTTCCCGAGGACATGCAGCTTTACTGTACGATTAAATGATGATGGCGTCCTCTTGGGTAAAATATTCCGGAGGTAAAATAGTCCCCCATTCGGATCTCCGGGCGGGGATTACTCAGGAGGACGTCGTTATCAGGAGAAAGAGAACTGGCGTTCTACGGATCGGAGCGTGAAATGTCAGATCCCTTAATCTGGCAGTTAGGTTAGAAAATTTAAAAAGGGAAATGGATAGGTTAAAGTTAGATATAGTGGGAATTAGTGAAGTTCGGTGGCAGGAGGAACAACACTTTTGGTGAGGTGAATACAGGGTTATAAATACAAAATCAAATAGGGGTAATGCAGGAGTAGGTTTAATAATGAATAAAAAAAATAGGAGTGCGGGTAAGCTACTACAAACAGCATAGTGAACGCATTATTGTGGCCAAGATAGACACAAAGCCCATGCCTACTACAGTAGTACAAGTTTATATGTCAACTAGCTCTGCAGATGATGAAGAAATTGATGATATGTATGATGAGATAAAAGAAATTATTCAGGTAGTGAAGGGAGACGAAAATTTAATAGTCATGGGTGACTGGAATTCGTCAGTAGGAAAAGGGAGAGAAGGGAACATAGTAGGTGATTATGGATTGGGGCTAAGAAATGAAAGAGGAAGCCGTCTGGTAGAATTTTGCACAGAGCATAACTTAATCATAGCTAACACTTGGTTCAAGAATCATAAAAGAAGGTTGTATACATGGAAGAATCCTGGAGATAATAAAAGGTATCAGATAGATTATATAATGGTAAGACAGAGATTTAGCAATCAGGTTTTAAACTGTAGGACATTTCCAGGGGCAGATGTGGACTCTGACCACAATCTATTGGTTATGACCTGTAAGTTAAAACTGAAGAAACTGCAAAAAGCTGGGAACTTAAGGACATGGGATCTGGATAAGCTGAAAGAACCCGAGGTTGTACAGAGTTTCAAGGAGAGCATAAGGGAACAATTGACAGCAATGGGGGAAAGAAACACAGTAGAAGAAGAATGGGTAGCACTGAGGGATGAAGTAGTGAAGGCAGCAGAGGATAAAGTAGATAAAAAGACGAGGGCTGCTAGAAATCCTTGGGTAACAGAAGAAATATTGAATTTAATTGATGAAAGGAGAAAATATAAAAATGCAGTAAATGAAGCAGGAAAAAAGGAATACAAACGTCTCAAAAATGAGATCGACAGGAAGTGCAAAATGGCTAAGCAGGGATGGCTAGAGGACAAATGTAAGGATGTAGAGGCTTATCTCACTAGGGGTAAGATAGATACTGCCTACAGGAAAATTAAAGAGACGTTTGGAGAGAAGAGAACCACGTCTATGAACATCAAAAGCTCAGATGGAAAACTAGTTCTAAGCAAAGAGGGGGAAAGCGGAAAGGTGGAAGTAGTATATAGGGGGTCTATAAAAGGGCGATGTGCTTGAGGACAATATTATGAAAATGGAAGAGGATGTAGATGAAGACGAAATGGGAGGTAAGATACTGCGTGACGAGTTTGACAGAGCAGTGAAAGACCTGAGTCAACAAAATGCCCCCGGAGTTGACAACATTCCATTAGAACTACTGACGGCCTTGGGAGAGCCAGTCATGACAAAACTCTGCCAGCTGGTGAGCAAGATGTATGAGACAGGTGAAATACCCTCAGACTTCAAGAAGAATATATTAATTCCAATCCCAAAGAAAGCAGCTGCTGACAGATGTGAAAATTACCGAACTATCAGTTTAATAAGTCACAGCTGCAAAATAATAACGCGAATTCTTTACAGGCGAATGGAAAAACTGGTAGATGCAGACCTGGGGGAAGATCAGTTTGGATTCCGTAGAAATGTTGGAACACGTGAGGCAATACTGACCTTACGACTTATCTTAGAACAAAGATTAAGACAAGGCAAACCAATGTTTCTAGCATTTGTAGACTTAGAGAAAGGTTTTCACAATGTTGACTGGAATACTTTCTTTCAAATTCTGAAAGTGGCAGGGGTAAAATACAGGGAGCGAAAGGCTATTTACAATTTGTACAGAAACCAGATGGCAGTTATTAGAGTCGAGGGGCATGAAAGGGAAGCAGTGGTTGGGAAAGGAGTGAGACAGGGTTGTAGCCTCACACGATGTTATTCAATCTGTATATTGAGCAAGCAGTAAAGGAAACAAAAGAAAAATTTGGAGGAGGTATCAAAATTCATGGGGAAGAAGTAAAAACTTTGAGGTTCGCCGATGACATTGTTATTCTGTCAGAGACGGCAAAAGACTTAGAAGAGCAGTTGAACGGAATGGACAGTGTCTTGAAAAGAGGATATAAGATGAACATCAACAAAAGCAAAACGAGGATAATGGTATGTAGTCAAAATAAATCGGGTGATGCTGAGGGAATTAGATTAGGAAATGAGATACTTAAAGTAGTAAAGGAGTTTTGCTATTTAGGAAGTAAAATAAATGATGATGGTCGAAGTAGAGAGGATATAAAATGTAGACTGGCAATGGCAAGGAAAGTGTTTCTGAAGAAGAGAAATTTGTTAACATCGAGTATAGATTTATGTATCAGGAAGTCGTTTCTGAAAGTATTTGTTTGGAGTGTAGCCATGTATGGAAGTGAAACATGGACGATAATTAGTTTGTACAAGAAGAGAATAGAAGCTTTAGAAATGTGGTGCTACAGAAGAATGCTGAAGATTAGATGGGTAGATCACGTAACTAATGAGGAGGTATTGAATAGGATTGGGGAGAAGAGAAGTTTGTGGCACAACTTGACTAGAAGAAGAGATCGGTTAGTAGGACATGTTTTGAGGCATCAAGGGATCACAAATTTAGCATTGGAGGGCAGCGTGGAGGGTAAAAATCGTAGAGGGAGACCAAGAGATGAATACACTAAGCACGTTCAGAAGGATGTAGGTTGCAGTAGGTACTCGGAGATGAAGCGGCTTGCACAGGATAGAGTAGCTTGGAGAGCTGCATCAAACCAGTCTCATGACTGAAGACAACAACAACAACAATTGTTGACAACAATGGCCTACTTTAAGAAGCGAATGGACTGGCTGCAGATATTACCGAAGGTAACAGATGTCTGAATCAGATTACCCTGCTCCACCTCCACGTAAGAAATATTCTCTTCTCTTACGGCACTACTTTAATTCTGAGAAAGTAGAAGGTTACGTGAATTGTGGGTTATACTGCATGCGCGATCTAGACTTTAAACTTGGGCGCAGGAAGGCAACTTGGAGCGAAGTAGCGCACGTAAATCAGAAACTTCTGACCGCATTGAAAAAAGCTGGCTTTCAGTGGCTCTGAAGGCAGCTGTTTGACAGCAGTTCTGCTGTGTGGTCAGAACACTCGCCTTAGACAAACGTGCAAACTGCACTTTCTGGTCGTCTCGTTGGTCACGGTTAAGCACATTCGAAACGAACTGCTTCCGGCATGGATTCCGTACTAAGCCAAAAAGTGCTCTGCTTTTCTCGTCGGAACATCTTGCAACACGCTCGACGAGGCAAATGAGGCATTTACATCTACATCCACATCTACATGGATACTCTGCAAATCTCACTTAAGTGCCTGCCAGAAGGTTTATCGAACCACCTTCACAATAACTCTCTATTATTCCAGTCTCGAACAGCAGGCGGAATGACAACATCTTTCCGTGCGAGCTCCAATTTCCCTTACTATGGCGTTCATTTCTCCCTACGTAGGTCAGCGTCAAAAAAATATTTTCGCATTCGGCGGAGGAAGATTGTGATTGAAATTTGGTGACAAGGTTCCGCCGCAACGAAGAACGCCTTTCCTTTAATGGTGTCCATCTCAAATCCTGTATCAAGTCTGTGACACTCTCTCCCCTATTTCGCGGTAATACAAAACGTGGAGCTCTTCGTTGAACTTTTTCGATGTACTGCGTCAGTCCTATCTGGTAAGGATCCCACCACGCGCAGCAGTACTCCAAAAGAGGACTGAAAAACGTAACGTAGGCAGAAAATCTGTTACATTTTTTAAGCGTTCTGCCAATAAAACGCAGTCTTTGGTTCGCCTTCCCCACAACATTTTCTATGTGTTCCTTCCAATTTAAGTTGTTCATAATTGTAATTCCTAAGTATTTAGCTGAACTTACGGCCTTTACATTAGACTCATTTACCATGTAACCGAAGTTTAAAGGATTGATCACTCATGTGAATAACCTCACACTTTTCTTTATTTAGGGTCAATCGCCAATTTTCGCACCATACACATATCTCTTCTAAATCGCTTTACAATTTCATTTCATCTTCTTATGACTTTACTAGACGATAAACGACAGCATTCATCTGCAAACAACGCAAGAGCGGATGCACAGATTGTTTCCTAGATCATTTACATGTATAAGGAAAAGCAGAGGGCTTATACCAATACCTTTGGGAACGTCAGAAATCACTTCTGTTTTACTCGGTGACTTTCCGTCAATTATTACGAACTGTGACCTCTCCGACAGGAAATCACATAACTGAGACGATATTCCATAAGCACTCAATTTCACTGCAAGCCGCTTGGGTAGTATAGTCTCAAAAACCTTTTGGAATTCTAGAAATACGAAATTTATTTGGAGTCCTTTGTCAATAGCAATCGACACTTGGTGTGTAAAGAACTAGTTGTGTTTCACAACAACGATATTTTCTACATCCGTGTTGACTGCGTGTCAATATCCCTTCTCTTCGAGGCAATTCTTAATGTTCGAACGCAGTATATGTTCCAAAATCCTGCTGCTTATTGACGTTAATGGTATGGGCCTGTAATTTAGTGGATTAATCCTACTACTTTTCTTGAATATTGGTGTAACCTGTGCAACTTTTCAGTTTTTGTGTACGTATCTTTGGTTGAGCCGGCGATTGTATCCTAATAAGTATAAAGCTATTGCATCAGCATACTGTGAAAGGAACCTAATCGATATACCGTCTGACGGGAAGACACGCTTTTACTAATTGATTTAAGTTGCTTGACTACTCAGAGAATATCTAAATCTGCTTTACTTATGTTTACACGTAAGCTTTACTGCAAGATTCGCAGGAGAGATTCTGTAAAGTTTGGAAGGTAGGAGACTAGATACTGGCAGACGTAAAGCTGTGAGGACCGGACGTGAGTCGTCCTTCGGTAGCTCAGATGGTAGAGCACTTGCCCTCGAAAGGCAAAGATCCCGAGTTCGAGTCTCGGTCGGGCATACAGTTTTAATCTGCCAGGAAGTTTCATGCCAGCGCACACTCCACTACAGAGTGAAAATCTCATTCTGGAAACATCCCCCAGGCTGTGGCTAAGCCATGTCTCCTCAGTATCCTTTCTTTCAGGAGTGCTAGTTTTGCAAGGTTCGCAGGAGAGCTTTTGTAAAGTTTGGAAAGTAGGAGACGAGGTACTGGCAGAAATAAAACTGCGAGGACCGGGCGTGAGTCGTGCTTCGGTAGCTCAGATGGTAGAGCACTTGCCCGCGAAAGGCAAAGGTCCCGAGTTCGAGTCTCGGTCGGGCACACAGTTTTAATCTGCCAGGAAGTTTCATATCAGCGCACACTCCGTTGCAAAGTGAAAATCTCATTCTGGAGAAATGACTACTTTTTAATATTCTGGCGTGACGTTCGCTACTAACTGATATTCTGTACGATGAAATTGAAAAAATATACACCGGCTGGATTTGAACCCGTACAGGAGGCGAGATAGCCACGAACCTTAGATGCTTACGCTTTGTCGAGACACCTCCAGCTTTACGAGGCACCCACATAACTTAGATTTTTCTCGGATACTAGGCGCTAGCTTGCTTACTAAGGACAGGTCCCGCTACAACATAATTGAGAGACTCATCAAAATCCGTGATTAACAGTTCCGATGGTCCGCTTATTAGGTTCACAGCGAAGTGGAGCTGCTTCTTGTTGGAACCACTTATGTTGACGAATAAGAAGTGTTATATCTTCCAGGAACTTGGGGACAATTGGAGGTAAGGGAGCCTAGTCCGACAATTAGCAAGCCGAAAGGCACAAGCGAAAATCGCTCTAGTTCCCCCACAGTCGGACGCAGCGCTCTAACTAAGGGCGCCAACATCCGAATCCTGGTAGTGACGTACATAGTTCCCAAATACTCTCCGTCAACTTAGCCTGTTGACGGATTAGGAACAGTGCACGGAACTTGATGTGAGTTACACCGAAAATCTTAAGTGAACGGTAAGTTAATAAATTTTTTTTTCCACTTTTCGGGAAACGCCTGATACGGGTGTTAACGAACCCTGAGTCCAAACTGAGGTGCGGCTCCAAAGTGACGGAACAACATTTGTCGATGACTGCCAAGTGGGAAATGTTTCAGGAACCACAGAAGTTATGCCTCTACTAAACACAGTGTACACAGGTGCTTTTAAGTGGGGAAGCAGAGGAAACGGGCCAAGTACGTAAGCATTGATTGTGGCTGCCCACACGTTGACTGATAGCCTGTATTCATGGCTCTTCGCAACTGTAGCGAGTGGATTCTCATTGGCCCAAACATGACTACTGGGACTGTTCCGCCTCTAGTGAAACGGGCTTCATCCTTGGAAAGAACATGCGCAGGAAAATGAGAATCGACTGCAGGAACCTGTGGCGGCTCGTGAGTATACATTCTGGGTGTTCGCAAATTTTTAGATTCAGATAAATTTCAGGGTGTAGAAATTATTAGCATCAACTGTATAACACTTATGATTATCAACAAATTTCCAACTACAGCCACTGTCAATAATAATAATAATAATAATACTGCAATACAGTTACATCCAAACTTATATATACAACTACAGAAATCCTTAATTATTGATACATGTTCAATTACCCGAAAGTTCCTAAATGCAATATAACATATACCGTACAGTTAAAAGGAAGTCACGCTTGATGAAGGTCCGCGTCACTTTCTACTTCTGACCAGACATAACGTTTGAGATAAGAAAGAAATAATAATAATAATATTTGAATTTGTTTGGATATTAAGTGTGGTTTTCCAGTTTTTCATTACTATGTTTAGGAACTGTATCAATTTAGGATCTACTTTGTATACTGAAATAATTATAATAATAATAATAAAAATAATAATAATAAACCCATGGAGGCCCGAGAAAAGAATACCCCTCCGGTATGTTCTGCCAGTCGTAAAAGGCGACGAAAAGAACAAACCACTAATAGGGCTAACCCCCCTTTTAGCGTGATTAGTTGGTTCAGGACAGAACTAAAGAAGCCTCGGACAAGCGCTGTCATGGTCGGGGACGACGATTGAACCCTATACCCGTCCACCATGGTAATGACACTGCTAGCCACACGGAAAATGATGTAAATCCAAATAGAGGTGTTTTGCAGGATATGCTTCATGCAACCACGCTAGAAGGAAAACACAGGCAGAGGATGAGGTCAGATGAAGTTCACCGGCACCTCATGTTCTGCTATTACCAAGCAACAAACTTAGGAATCAACACAACTGGATACAGATCACAAGTTTACACAACATTTATTACCAGATACCCAGAATTAAAATTTTTAACAGAATAACCACTAGCTGATCAGATTCGTGTAATAATCAAAAATAACAGGATACCCCAGTCAGAATCAGAAAACATCAAACAGCAAGTACAACAAATACTGGAACAAAATAATGTGCAATCAGAAGAAGAAGAAAATACGGTAATGGACTCAAACATCCCAAAGCAAACAAACAAAGAACAGCACGCATCAATTAAACAATCAGAGGAAAACGAAATCTTAAGACAGCCACCAGAACAAGTACAAATAGAACACGAAGTGACACACATGTTAGATATAGACGAAAAATTTCAGCTCACATATATAGAATACAAAGACACAAATACAGACATTAGACCATTCTTGCATAGACCACCAAATAACCCACAAGTCGAAACAACAATAACAACAATCGACACAATCATACACAACAAAATAAATGAAAATACAACTATGGAAGAGTTGCAACTACTGGTTTATGTAGGAGCACTCACTACACTAAATACACTCCTGGAAATTGAAATAAGAACACCGTGAATTCATTGTCCCAGGAAGGGGAAACTCTATTGACACATTCCTGGGGTCAGATACATCACATGATCACACTGACAGAACCACAGGCACATAGACACACGCAACAGAGCATGCACAATGTCGGCACTAGTACAGTGTATATCCACCTTTCGCAGCAATGCAGGCTGCTATTCTCCCATGGAGACGATCGTAGAGATGCTGGATGTAGTCCTGTGGAACGGCTTGTCATGCCATTTCCACCTGGCGCCTCAGTTGGAGCAGCGTTCGTGCTGGACGTGCAGACCGCGTGAGACGACGCTTCATCCAGTCCCAAACATGCTCAATGGGGGACAGATCCGGAGATCTTGCTGGCCAGGGTAGTTGACTTACACCTTCTAGAGCACGTTGGGTGGCACGGGATACATGCGGACGTGCATTGTCCTGTTGGAACAGCAAGTTCCCTTGCCGGTCTAGGAATGGTAGAACGATGGGTTCGATGACGGTTTGGATGTACTATGCACTATTCAGTGTTCCCTCGACGATCACCGAAGGTGTTCGGCCGGTGTAGGACATCGCTCCCCACACCATGATGCCGGGTGTTGGCCCTGTGTGCCTCGGTCGTATGCAGTCCTGATTGTGGCGCTCACCTGCACGGCCCCAAACACGCATACGACCATCATTGGCACCAAGGCAGAAGCGACTCTCATCGCTGAAGACGACACGTCTCCATTCGTCCCTCCATTCACGCCTGTCACGACACCACTGGAGGCGGGCTGCACGATGTTGGGGCGTGAGCGGAAGACGGCCTAACGGTGTGCGGGACCGTAGCCCAGCTTCATGGAGACGGTTGCGAATGGTCCTCGCCGATACCCCAGGAGCAAAAGTGTCCCTAATTTGCTAGGAAGTGGCGGTGCGGTCCCCTACGGCACTGCGTAGGATACTACGGTCTTGGCGTGCATGCGTGCATCCGTGCGTCGCTGCGGTCCGGTCCCAGGTCGACGGGCACGTGCACCTTCCGCCGACCACTGGCGACAACATCGATGTACTGTGGAGACCTCACGCCCCACGTGTTGAGCAATTCGGCGGTACGTCCACCCGGCCTCCCGCATGCCCACTATACGCCCTCGCTCAAAGTCCGTCAACTGCACGTATAGTTCACGTCCACGCTGTCGCGGCATGCTACCAGTGTCAAAGACTGCGATGGAGCTCCGTATGCCACGGCAAACTGGCTGACACTGACGGCGGCGGTGCACAAATGCTGCGCAGCTAGCGCCATTCGACGGCCAACACCGCGGTTCCTGGTGTGTCCGCTGTGCCGTGCGTGTGATCATTGCTTGTACAGCCCTCTCGCAGTGTCCGGAGCAAGTATGGTGGGTCTGACACACCGGTGTCAATGTGTTCTTTTTTCCATTTCCAGGAGTGTATACACACTAGGCAGAGATAAGAACCAACCAACACACAGAAGAAACCCACAAAACCAGCATGGCAACACAGGCTACAGATCAGAATAGAAAAAACTGAGAAAAGACATCGGACAGTAAACACAGTTTATAAGAAATGAAATGTCAGACATAAAACGAAAAAGGTTAGGTAAAATCTCACAACAAGAAGCGATAGAGCAATTAGATGAAAAGAAGCAGAAGTTACAAGCATTGGCCAAACGACTTAGAAGATACAAAAAAAGTGAAAATAGGAGGAAACAAAACCAAACATTTAACACAAACCAAAAGAAACTTTACCAGACAATAGATAACACACATTAAAATAGACAATCCACCAAACATAACTGACAAGTAACAATTCTGGAACAATAATTGTCAAGCCCGGTACAGCATAACAGGCATGCACAGTGGATACAAGCAAAAACAGACGCATACAAGATGATTCCACAAATGCTTGAAGTGATAATTTTGCAACATGAAGTCACTCGAGCAATTAATTCTACTCACAACTGGAAAGCCCCTGGAAAAGGTAAAATAGCAAATTTCTGGCTAAAGAAGTTCACCTCAACACATTCACATCTAAATAAAATTATTTAACAGTTACATTGCAGACCCACACACATTCCCTGATACACTCACACATGGAATAACTTATCTGAAACCTAAAGATCAAGCAGACACAGCAAACCCAGCTAAATATCACCCAATAGCATGCCTACCAGCAATATACAAAATATTAACTTCAGTCATTACACAGAAATTAATGACACATGCAACACAGAACAAAATTATAAATGAAGAACAAAAATGCTGTTGCAAAGGAGCTCGATGATTTACAGAGCAACTGATAATAGATGCAGAGGTGACATATCAAGCTAAAACCAAACAAAGGTCACTACACTACGCATACATTGATTACTGAAAAGCTTTTGATAGTGTACCCCACTCATGGTTACTACAGATATTGGAAATATACAAAATAGATCCTGAATTAATACAGTTCCTAAACATAGTAATGAAAAATTGGAAAACCACACTTAATATTCAAACAAATTAAAATAATATCACATCACAGCCAATACAGATTAAGCATGGAATACACCAAGGAGACTCATTAAGTCCTTTCTGGTTCTGCCTTGGTCTGAACCCACTATCCAACATGCTAAACAATACAAATTATGGGTACAATATTACTGGAACACACCCACACAAAATAACACATTTGCTATACATGGATGATCTAAAACTACTGGCAGCAACAAATCAACAACTCAACGAATTACTAAAGATAACAGAAGTATTCAGCAATGATATAAATACAGCTTTTGGAACAGACAAATGTAAGAAAAATAGGATAGTCAAGGGAAAACACACCAAACAAGAAGATTACATATAGGATAACCACAGCGACTGCATAGAAGCGATGGAAAAATAGGTGCCTACAAATATCTAGGATACAGACAAAAAATAGGAATAGATAATAGAAATATTGAAGAAGAACTAAAAGAAAAATATAGACAAAGACTAACAAAAATACTGAAAACAGAATTGACAGCAAGAAACAAAACAAAAGCTATAAATAACTATGCTATACCAACATTGACCTACTCATTTAGAGTAGTGAAATGGAGTAACACAGACCTAGAAGCATTCAATACACTTACACGATCACAATGCCACAAACATAGAATACATCACATACACTCAGCAACAGAAAGATTCACGTTAAGCAGAAAGGAAGGAGGAAGGGGATTTATCGACATAAAAAACCTACATTATGGACAGGTAGACAATTTAAGAGAATTCTTTCTAGAACGAGCAGAATCTAGCAAAATACACAAAGCAATCACTCATATAAATACTTCGGCTACACCACTGCAATTTCATAACCACTTCTACAACCCTTTAGATCGCATAACATCAACAGATACGAAGAAAGTAAATTGGAAAAAGAAAACACTACATGGCAAGCACCCGTATCATCTAACACAGCCACACACTGATCAAGATGCATCCAACACATGGCTAAAAAAAGGCAATATATACAGTGATACGGAAGGATTCATGATTACAATACAGGATCAAACAATGAACACCAGATATGACAGCAATCATATTATTAAGGATCCCAATACCACAACAGATAAATTCAGACTTTGCAAACAACAAATAGAAACAGTAGATCACATCACAAACGGATGTGCAATACTAGCAAATACAGAATACCCCAGAAGACATGACAATTAAGGAAAAATAATACATCAACATCTTGCCTTACACCATAAACTAACAAAACAACACGTTCCCACATACAAGTATGCACAACAAAATGTACTGGAGAATGATGAATACAAATTATACTGGAACAGAACCATTATAACAGATAAAACAACACCACATAACAAACCTGACATCATACTCACCAATAAAAAGAAGAAATTAACACAACTAATCGAAATATCCATACCCAATACAACAAATATCCAGAACAAAACAGGAGAAAAAATTGAAAAATACATCCAACTGGCTGAGGAAGTCAAAGACATGTGGCATCAGGATAAAGTTGACATTATACCAATTATACTATCAACTACAGGAGTCATACCTCACAATATCCACCAGTACATCACCGCAATACAGCTACATCCAAACTTATATATACAACTACAGAAATCTGTAATTATTGATACATGTTCAATTACCCGTAAGTTCCTAAATGCAATGCAACATATACCGTACAGTTAAGAGGAAGTCATGCTTGATCAAGGTCCACGTCACTTTCCATTTTTGACCAGACATAACGTCTGGGAAAAGAAAGAATAATAATAATAATAATAATAGCAATAATAATAATAATAATAAGATGCATAACTTATCTGACAAAAGAAAGAATTGTTCTTGCGGAATTTTGTTGTTTTGTACTTAAGTATATTGTAGGGTAATCACCAAATAGTGTGTAAGCCTTCGGAACTCTCCAGTTCGTATTTTCATGTAGGTAGGAGTTTTCGTGCTTCTCCATTCTTTTTCACTAGATTACAAACTGTCCGTCCGGTCGTTGGAATGTTCGTTCTCTTTCTGTAGTCTCAGTAGGTGTCATAGTGTACACTGACTACAGAGCATCAGTCATGTGGTAACAGTTCTTTTACCGTCGCAAGGAAATGTGATTAACAGTGGCAGCAGGCGAGATAACATTTACAAGTCTCACACAAATGAAAAAGACAAACAAGTCTGAACCAGGTTACAACAAAGGTATTCGAGAGTCAAAACTTCCAAAACGGAACGCAGCTACAAAAACATTAAAAAACGTGTGTTTTGACAGAGCACAGAGAAACTGTGTGATTGAGAAACTGTTGCGTTCATTTGTTGCAGCTTATGTGACAAGCTATTACGTTCTCATCATGTCCGTGGCAGTGATCACGTTCACACCTGCGGGCCCTGACATAATCTTCTGGTTGAGTGGCAAGGGTTAGCTGTGCACATCGTGAAACAGGCACGTTGTTTATCAGATCCGTGTGTATTTGGCCCCTAAGGCAATTGCGTCACGCAAGCTGCGCGTGCGCAAAAGCCCCTTAAAACTTGCACAATTGAAGGTGTGCCTGCGACCCTATTGCCAAGTTTCACAGCGTCTAAGCGAGCAGCAGCGCGGTGGAGTTAATACCGCATATTTCAGATCTCAGCACCTAAGTTACGTTTAACAGCATTCACACAGAAATAACCAATAAATCCGCAGTTTGTCCAAAGTTAGGGTGTTCACATGTTCTACTGTTCTTGCACAGCAGCTGCCACTGGCATGAACCAATGGCTGAACACGACACGAGATCCGAAGCCAGCAGGAGTCAAAACGTACACTTCCTGTGGATCTTAGGGGTGTGGCTGCATTTCCCGTAATACTCGCTGCACAATATTCTGCGGAACATTCATTTGACGTGCAGCTGACCGAGTGCCGACTGCAGACGCCTCTTCCACTCGATCAAGCACTGTCTCTCTTCCGCCGGCCGCGGTGGCCGAGCGGTTCTAGGGGATTCAGTCTGAAACCGCGCGACTGCAACGGTCACAGGTTCGAATCCTGCCTCCGGCATGGACGTGTGTGATGTCCTTAGGTTAGTTAGGTTTAAGTAGTTCTAAGTTCTAGGGGACTGATGACCTCAGATGTTAAGTCCCATCGTGCTCAGAGCCATTTGAACCATTTTCGTCTGTGTTCCGAGGCCGGAAGTCCGCGTAGCTCATCGTCCTCCTCGGCGATTGTACTGTAGGACCAATGACCCTGTTTCACTGAACTGTCAAATGGTCTTAGGAACATGGTGTGAGCCGGATCTCTTCTACGCGCCTGTTTGGTCCTGTGCAACTTTTCCGCTTTTCTGCTGCTTCCATTTCCTTATCCACACATCATTATCACGTCCACAAGTTTTGTCACTGGGTACAACTCCATTTCCTTAGGACTGACGGGCGTTAGTATCTCGACTTGTAAACTCTGCCTGCTGCCTACTGCAGTTCAGACATTGCACACCAGGACTTCTCGTGTAACTACACAGCACGTCATCTGCATTGGATTACCCGAGTTGCAACTCCAGCGTTTACACTTAAAGTGTTTGTGGCGATGCCTACACTACAGTCTTAGGAACAACATTGCCGGTATACGTATTACATTGTCAGAGGTATCACAACGAGTTTTCGCTTATAACCTTCGCCACGGCTGTTTTCGTACCAGGATCCCTTACCTGAAATTCACCCTTCTTCATAATCCTAACATCGTCACTGAAACAGGCTTTGTAATTCTTTTCATTAACCATGTTTCCTATAAATGACCATGTACAAATGGGAATGTATGTCAAATGTTTTGGCGGGCTGGAAGGGTTAACAAACCGTCTGTAGCCCTTTAGAACCTAACCTTTTTACAGAGAACAAAGCAGAGCCCTGGGCGAAAGATACACGTCAGATTCGGACGTTGTCGGAGCGTGGCTGTTCAGACGCAGCGAGACGTCTCCCCTCAACACGCTCAATGCAGAAACCACTTGTCGGCCACTCCCCACTCTTACAGCGAATCGCAAAGTAAACAGAAACGATCTCTTGAACTGTCTTGTACGCTTGTAGATACAGGTATTACAATATGATTATCTAATTGCAGAAGTACTTAATGCACTTTACTTCAACTACATATGCTTTAGAGAAACGGTTCACTATACCGTTGTTCCATTCTTTTATTTAATTTCGTTAAGTTAAGGTACTAGACCGGGGCACAAGGTGCTATACAGTGAGGTTGCCTTAGTGCTGTACTGCACTCCAAAATATTAATTCAAATGGCCAGTTCAAAATTAAGTACTCAAAAACCGGCATTAGTTAATGAGGAGTGACACCAGGTCGCTCGAAGGGATGACAACACTTAGTTGAAAAGACAAATGCCGGAGGCGGCAGTAACACCAAACACCTTCTCAGAGTTTTAACCAGGAGTCACTCCCCGCTATACAAGTAAACATTTAACCAAGCACAAGGAAGGAACCCCAAAGAGAAAATTCAAATGAAACCCCAAAAAGATTATAAAGGACAGGGAACCCCAACTACTTAAATTTAAAAGAATTAGCTCTCCCCAAAAGTAGTGTAAACGCTAAGCGCACACCTAAGAGACTACCAAAATTGGTTACAAAAGGTCTTATACGTTTGATCCTTTTCTTTAAAGAAACACCAGGCTGCTTAACTTCTGCTGGGCGTCCGGTATCGCTCGTGTAGGATACACATGGCAGCAACCCAAGCTAGGCGGTCGCAAGGCACGGGGAGCAAAATCAGGAGAGCAGACAGGCAGGCAGCCAACACATATCCTGCATCCTGACCGGCAGACCGCGTACAACCACAAATACGTGGTTGCTTCCCACCTCGTACCTCGCAGCGTCTCAGCAGGTAGCCCGAGCAAACGTCAACTGCCACTCGCCCCGCGAATGCCGAAAACAACAAGGCAAGCAAAGATAAGAAACATGGAAGGGTCGATAATGGACATCCAAGGGACTGGCGCGCCAGTAACGAGCGCCACGGCTCAGCTGGAACTTAAGTGGGTGACCATCTGGTCTGCCGAGCGCTGGTTGCAAGCGGTGTGCACTCAGTCCTTGTGAGGCAAACTGAGGAGCTACTCGATTGAGAAGTAGCAGCTCCGGCCTCGTGGACTGACATACGGCCGGGAGAGCGTTGTGCTGACTACATGCATCTCCATATCCGCATCCAGTAACGAATGTGACCGAGGGTGACACGGCGGCCGGTCGGTACCTTCCGTCTTCATTGCCTATTCGGACTGTGTTTGATTGTTTGCTTATTTGGTTTTGTTCTCTCTGTGATATGTGTCTGTTGTTTTTATTAAAATAATGGGAAAACTGCACAAACTTGTGCGTCCACCCAATACAATCAACCGAATCTATGTTTTTATGCAGTTGTTTTCACAGGCTGTTTCCACTCGAAAGAATGTATGAACAGCCCAACCGATACGTAAAAGCACAACCGAATGACTCGTCCTCTTCGAGCAACTGACTGAAACGCTTGTTTTCCTTCGGGCGTTCCCAGCTGACTCGGGAGCTGCAGGTCCTAGGAACAGGTCAACACGGCGCGGTGTCCTGCTTCACGCTTCGGCTGCGCGTGGCGCACGGACGTATGAGTGGAGCGCCGGGCCGCGGTCTCATTAGCTGCCGGGGCCTAACCACGTTCCCGAAGTGCCTGTGGCCCCTCTCCTCTCCTCTCTCTCTCTCTCTCTCTCTCTCTCTCTCTCTCTCTCTATCTCTATCTGCACCCCCCCCCCTTCCCTCTCTCCAACACCCTTAATGGAGACGCACGCCGAGCTGTCGCCGAGGTTCCTCCTGCCAGAAGCGCGATATTAGCGGACAAAGGAAGCAACCCTGTGGAACATCACTTTTACTGTGTTAATATTTTTGCCACGTAAATTACAAATACACTACTGCCCATTACAATTGATACACCACGAAGATGACGTGCTACAGACGCGAAATTTAAGCAACAAGAATAAGGTGCTGTGATATGCAAATGATTAGCTTTTCACAGCATTCGCACAAGGTTGGCGCCGGTGGCGACCCTACAAAGTGCTTACATGAGGAAAGTTTCCAACCGATTTCCCGTACACAAACAGCAGTTAACCGGCGTTGCCTGGTGAAACGTTGTTGTGATGCCTCGTATAAAGAGGAGAAACGCGTACCATCACGTTTCCGACTTTGATAAACGTCGGATTGTAGCCTACTGCGGTTTATAGTATCGCACATTGCTGCTCACGTCGGTCGAGACCGAATGACCGTTATCAGAATATGGAATCGGTGGGTTCAGGAGGGTAATACGGCACGCCGTGCTGGATCCCAACGGCTTCGTATCACTAGCAGTCGAGATGACAGGCATCTTATCCGCATGGCTGTAACGGATCGTGCAGCCACGACTCGATGCCTGAATTAACAGATGGGGACGTTTCCAAGACAACAACCATCTGCACGAACAGTTCGACGACGATTGCAGCAGCATGGACTATCAGCTCGGAGACCGTGGCTGCGGTTACCCTTGACGCTGCATCACAGACAGGAGCGCCTGCAATGGTGTACTGAACGACGAACCTGGGTGCACGAATGCCAAAACGTCATTATTTCGGATTAATCCAGTTTCTGTTTACAGCATCATGATAGTCGCATCCGTGTTTGGCGACATCGCGGTGAACGCACATTCGAAGTGTGTATTCATATCCCCATACAGGCGTATCACACGGCGTGACGGTATGGGGTGCCATTGGTTACACGTCTCGGTCACCTCTTGTTCGCACTGACAGCACTTTGAACAGTGGTCGTTACATTTCAGATGTGTTACGACCCGTGGCTCTACCCCTCATTCGATCCCTGTGAAACCCTACATTTCAGCAGGATAATGCACGACCACATGTTGCATGTCCTGTACAGGCCTTTCTGGATAGGGAGAATGTTCGACTGCTGCCCTGGCTAGCACATTTCCCAGACCTACGACCAATTGAAAATGGTAGCCGAGCAACTGGCTCGTCACAATACGTCAGTCACTACTCTTGAAGAACTGTCGTATCGTGTTGAAGCTGTACACGCCATCCAAGCTCTGTTTGACTTATTGCCCAGGCGTATCAAGGCCGTTATTATTACGGCCAGAGTTGGTTGTTACGGGTACTGATTTCTCAGGATCTATGCACACAAATTGCACGAAAATGTAATCACATGTCAGTTCCAGTATAATACATTTGTCCAATGAATACCCGTTTACCATCTGCATTTCTCTTGGTGTAGCAATTTTAATGGCCAGTAGTGTACCTACAATGTTGTCTGGCCACAAGAATTGTAGCCCCATGCATTACAATACACTAACGGCCAATGCTGCCCGGCCGTACTTTTGCGGACCAGAACTGCTTACTCGGGGCCACAGTGTCGCCACTAAACGGAGGAACGGGCCTGCCGGAACTGGGTCTGTACCCACTGCTGTGACATCACAATAACGAATCCGGCATTCCTTAATTTTTAAGGAAATTCGATATAAATCCTGAGTTCCTTCCTCCCTCTCTGTGCCTATCTCCCCTACCACCCCCTCCTCCCCTCTTCCTCACTCTGTGCCCCTCGCTGTCCACGCCCTTCTCCCTCTTTCTGGTAGGAGGAGGATATCAGTGTTTCACGTCCCGTCTACAACGAGGTGGAGGAGTAGAAAAGCGACCGTGCCCTTTCAGATGAACCATCCCGGCATTTTACTTAAGCGATTTAGGGAAATCATGGAAACATAAGTCAGGATGGTTGGACGTGGGTTTGAGCCCTCGTCCTACCGAATGCGAGTCCAGTGTGCTAACCACTATGCCACCTCTCTCGGTTTTCCCCCTTTTACGCACATTCCCTGTCCTCCTCTCTGTACCTCGCTTACTCTCCCCTCTCGTGCGTTCAGCGTTATTTATTGTTATTGTGAACGAAACCTAGATTGGAAATTGGAAATTTCTGGTGAAATTTGCGGTAAGTCCTAATGGACCAAACTGCTGAGGTCATCGGTCCTTAAGCTTACACACTACTTAATCTAACTTCAACTAACTTATGATAAAAACAACACACACACCCATGACCGAGGGAGGATTGGAACATCCGACGGGGGGGCAACAGCGCGAACCGTGACAAAGCGCCCCAGACCGCACGGCTGCCTCGCGCGGCATTATTAGGAACATTAGTCACTTAAAATGTGTAGGTAAATCTATTGGGATAATTGATATACAAGGTACAACAGATATCTTCAATTGATCGATTTGTCAGAATAGTAACTTCATGTTTTGCACTTTACTTGCTGTCGTTGGTCTGTTGTGTTCAGGAACGGATTCAAATGGCTCTGAGCACTATGGGACTCAACATCTTATGACCTAAGTCCCCTAGAACTTAGAACTACTTAAACCTAACTAACCTAAGGACATCACACACATCCATGTCCGAGGCAGAATTCGAACCTGCGACCAGAGCAGCCCCGCGGTTCCGAACTGCAGTGCCAGAACTGCACGGCCACCGCGGCCGGCACAGGAACGGAGAAATGGACAAACGAGAGAAGTATGTATTTTATATAAAAATCAATTCATGTATTTGATGTGGTATGCGTGGGACCGGCTTATGGAGGCACCATTAGTTCATGGGCGGTTCCTTAGGAAATCCACAAAAACCTTCAACATCGCAGCGCGTCAGCATTCGTTGGTTAATATATTAAAAAACTAAAAACCCGCCTCGATTGCCCCAAAAAAGCACCTAGTGTTAACCCAGGTTTCGGCGTAGAAAACTACACCTTCTTCAGAACAACAATAAGGTCTTCTTAGGCATTTGTGGGTTTTATTGTTGTTCTGAAGAAGGTGTAGTTATCTAAGCCGAAACCTAGGTTAACACTAGGTGCTTTTTTTGCGCAGTCGAGGCGGGTTTATAGTTTTTTAATATAAACCCACAAAAAAGTTTCTTTACCTTTCTTCCTACCAAAATCCAGCGGCGCATACCAAGAGAGTTATTCACAATAAATGGCTGAAATTTGTGCGATATGTTCCTAAGATCCAGATCTCGAGCAACCTTCCAAATTATGTTGATATCATTATCCGTTTGCGAGATGCAGAAGTTCAAATTTGTCATCGCTGTACACGAAAATCACGCAGGTAAAATCCGGTGAGAGGCGATAAGGAGTTTACAAAATGAGGTAACGGGGAGACATATTCTGTAAAGTGTCTCCCTTATCGTCTGGGAACACTATGTTGTAGTCCCGAAGATCGTGCAAAATTTTTGTGCAAGTAAAACGCGTTCTAAGGTGTAAAATTACTTTTCCGTTATTTCAATTTCCGATAGGTGAACTATATAAATTCGACTAACTAATACATTTCTTCTCATGTGAGTGACATGTCCGCTGTGAGAAGGGAAAGGAGGGGACGAGAAAAAAAATTCTGCCATCGAAGCACTAACAAGGCGAATATGCTCCCATTTAAAAGACTGAATGAAAACTCGGAGCCCGCACTGCTCGTTCTACCTTCCTCAGGACCTTTGAAAATTCTCCTTAAGGTTTTGGCATGGGGACATATTCGCGCTTTCTAATGCTCAAGGCAACAATGGCATTGGAAGAAGAGATGGAAAAGTAGACAGTGGTCGTGGCTCAGAAAGAGTGAAGGAGAGTGTGGCAGTGTGAGAGAAAGAGAGAACAGTGGGAGAGGAATGAAGGGATGGAGAAAGTGGAAGTGGATGAGAGCTAGTGGTAATAAGAGACAGAGCATTTGACAATGACAATGAAGGAAAGAGAGAGATAGTGACAGTGAGAAGAAAAAGAAGCAGTGGGAAGGTTGAATGAGATAGTAGGAATAAGAGAGGGCAAGCGGAAGACCGTGAGACAATAGTAGAAGGGATGGAACGAAGGGGAATATGGCTGTGAGACAGAAGACAGAAAGAGAGAGAGATTCGAAAAGATAAGTTGAGCTGAATGAGTGCGTGTGGGAATGGATAGGTATGAGCGAGTTACAGATAGAGGATCCTGTGGGATGAGAGGTTAAAAAAACAGCGAATATATTCGCTTGCCAAAGTTCGTGGAAAGAATTTTGTTGAGGAAGGTGGAATGAAGCAGTTGGTACCCCACTTTTCAGTCAGTCTTTTAAAAGAAACAGGGACATGTTCTCATTCTTTGTGCTACGATAGGAGCATTTTTCCGCTGGTTGTAAACTACTTGTCTTTAGCTACAGCTTTTTCTTATTTTTCTAAGAATTTCTATCATCTTCGTGAGCTGATACGCTTCCGTTATGTCGACAAATCTTTGTGCGCGTCTTACTAAAATCACAAGAGTAGAATCACACCAACATCCTTGATGCACCAAGTCAGCCTTTCAGACTAACTGGTTATCACATAACACATCCTAATCTTTCTCTTCGGTACTGCTGTGTATTATTGTGTCTACATTGTGTATCGTACAATGCGGGGATTGTGTAACGTAAGGGGCTGTTCCCGGGCTGCGTTTACCGTCCGATTTCATTAACCTCAACGCACCACCGGCTTTGTCGGCGTTCCGCTCAGCTTCCATTAGGCTAATGTGTGGACGCTGCGAGTCTGCCAACAGGCGGCGCTGCGATTACGTAAACCTGTTGCGGCAGCCGACACTCGTAACAGCCTCCCAGCCACTGCGTCATCGCAACAACCCCATCTGCGCGCCACCAGATACCAGACGAGCCCGTCTGTCCGTTACGGGGAGCAGCTACGTCGTACGCTCTTCCAACTCGTTTACACCGAGTCCTTGTACCGTTCGAGACCACGATTCGCGCAGTCTGCAAAATAAGAGGAAATCTTATATGACTGACAGTCCCAGTATCGGACCAGATTTGTGACCGGATTCAGATCTTCCTGGGATGAGATGGACGGGCGTGAAATAAATTTCTGAATTTCTGAAATAAGCTTTATAGGACCCCCTATATGACGATGAATCCTCAGTTTTTAATCCTCTAACGAGTCGACTTTACTTGACGAACTTTAAGCGTAGTTCTCTCAAAAATGGAGAGATAGTGAGCTAAATATTTTGGTGTCCTTCATTTTAAGTTGTACCAAGAGACCTGATAAACAGCCGAAATTGATGACACTGTCTGAGGCCCCTTGTTTTGAAAAATTTCTTACCAAGTTTATTTACTAATTTAACTATGTTTGTCACACAGTACTCTGCTTTACTATTCGGAGACATAATTATAATACTTACATTGGGCAGACGTAATAATTGTAATGTGAAACGATATGAGTACGAAAACTGAAGTACTAGTTGTCCAGATGTGTGATGTAATTATTTTAAAGACATATCATCATCTACTTATCAGATTCTGTTTATGTGATTCCTATCTCATTGACACTGACATCGTGCAGTGACATGCAGTGCCAGGCACGCGCCATTTGTGCAGACAAACAAGAAAACTCAAGAATGGAGCGGCCGCAAGGTCTGAATATTCCGACACCCGACAAGGTAACACGCGATCTCCGGACCTGCATCGTCTGGTGGGTGTTGGCACAACATCTTTTACAGTATCGTGTGTGTACAACATGTACGATGTAACATGTAAATACACGAACATAATTTTACAACGAGATCATATACTCCCAAAATACAGTGCCAGAAATGCCGGGGTGGTTCCCTTGAAAGAGCACGGCCTGTAATGTTGTGTGTGCCTCACTGCTTTTTTTTTTCTTTAACTAATTTGCGCCTGATTTTATTCTGAGAAGCGCAGTAATGTATGTAAATACCGTAAATGTAAATGTGATTCAAAAACTACTTGAAGTGAAGTGAAGCGCAGCTGGACAGCAAGAAACTCTTAAGCGCGCAATTCCCGCAACGATTGTATCAGAGAATCTTTGAGTATGGACTCTAAAAAAAAAGACAATTGATGTTATTTAAAAAAAAAGATTTTTAATCAGTATCTTGTGGAAAGAGGACGTGTTGCTAGGCCGTCGCTCAGAACGTGTTGTTACATTCAATGGAAATTGATATTTTAGTGATAAAACCGAGTAAAGTATGTGTAAGAGTTGCCAAACATTTGTGTGTACAAATTTTTTGGAAGTGAAGAATAGAAATATCTTGTTTTTGGAAAATGAGGTGAACTTAATTGTCGTTGCCTCTATTAATTGACAGAATTTAATTGGGTTATGTTCTTGTATGGTACTGAACTCCACTGACCAATTTTGATGTAGCAGGACGTGTAGTTTGAAGGAAGTTTGTGTGTCGAGCAATCTCCTTTTCTCACGAAAATCAGATTGCTGTTTGATCTTTCTTACCTACAACAGTGGTCCCTTCGGTATGAAAAGCTACGAATATTTGGTTGGGCTCAAAGCTATTCCCAATACGGCCAAGTAACTAACAGAGTCGTATTTTAAACCTTAAAGAACAATAACTTCCTCCAAACTGTAATACGTCAACAACTGGTGCAGAAGCTGATCATTCAAGGAGGCAGAAACCAAAAATTCTGGTACCAGTTAGGACTTACAGTACAAACCTCAATCAAAAATGAATCTTTCTCTCCAAACACATATATAAATATTGATATTATTATTTAGAAAAAGGTCATTTTACAGGCAGACTTGCTTTCCCGTCCTTCCCTAATCCCATGAGACCGATGACCTCGCAGTTTGGCCTCTTGTCCCAAACAAGCCAACACAACCCAACCCAACAATGCCACAAAAAGAATTAGAAGCCTGGCAAGACGACTTCAGTTTTGATCCGATGACAGCATATGCCATCTGGGGGACAGTAGATGTACTGAAAATGGTCTGAGCGTCGTCCGCCAACGGACAGCTTAGTGCCGCAGCTACCAGAGCGCCATCTGCAGCTATCCTCTAACACGGAACGCCCACAGCCAGAAGGCTCAATGTGGTGCAAGCGAGTGAAGCAAGCAGGCAACAACACCATGGGGACGCAGTCGCGCTTCCTACAGCCAACTCAGAGACTTTGGCAGGGGTAATTTTGTAGCCTCTAGAGTGGGGGGACGCTTCTTCTGGAGAAGCGCCACACAAGTTGGGCGTGCTGCGCCAGTTGTGCACGATGCCGGCACCGGTGGTCACGTGACCGTGCTCACACAGGTATGGGGCGCTGTGTACGTCCACGAGACACAGACACTCGCCACAATCGTCGTATTGTAAGGGCAGCAGTGGCAGATCGCAGAGCTACCTCAGGGCTTGCGAACCCTGCCGTGTGAACACGAACTGTTATTAATAGTGGGACAACTGCCTCGCACACCTCTAACCTGTCTTCCACTCACGACACGGTACCGATGTGCACGGCCACACTGGTGCCCTCAGACGATTACTTGGAGTCTTCGTTGATCCACTATGGGCCATGGGACAACGACTGGCATGTTTTCTCGATGCAATAATTTACCAACAGCCGAATGTGTTGTAAAAAATGGTTCAAATGGCTCTGAGCACTATGCGACTTAACTTCTGAGGTCATCAGTCCCCTAGAGTCAGAACTACTTAAACCTAACTAACCTAAGGACATCACACACATCCACGCCTTAGGCAGGATTCTAGCAGTTCGGCCACTCCGGCCTGCTATATATTGTAGAAATTTATTTTATGAACTTCTTATGTGCTACCGTTGATGCCATCTTCAGGCCCCACGCGTCATAGTCGTAAAAACGCTATACACTGAATGGCTTTGTCTGTGTCGCCTATCCACCAAGAGCTGTTGCATAACTATTTGATTCACGGATCCAGTTATATGGCTCCTTCCGTGTATAGCGTTCTTACGACTATGACGTATGGGGCGTGAAGATGGCATCAATGTAATGCTGGAACTAGTAGCACACAAGAAGTTTGTGGTCTGTGTTCTGTAAGACCTTCAGTACACACACCATCAGATTATTTGACTTGTCGCTCTAACGAAGTAGGCGAGTGTCGGCAATATGTCTCGTCGTCTTAACATGGCGTGTTTATTTTCTGCCGTTAGGTCAGACGATAGAAATGCCACTTGTACGCTTACAGTAGTAGATTGACAGTGACCAACTTTAAACAGAACTTGATTAATTTTCACACACATTTATTGATATAATAACAAGCATAAAAAATTACTTAACCTGGTTCTGGATGCTATTTATAATTGACAATATGAAGTTCCTTTGGTATTCATACGTTAATCTTATTCTCACATATATCTCTGATACTTGACGAAAGTGTCTATACTTTTATCTTCATGGCTATGCACAGGAATATGGTAATCTTATTAGGCGCAGACTGAAACTTGACTATAGACTGGTACAAACAAATGTATAACTTGTACAGACTGGTGTAGACAAATGCAGATTGAGTAATCGGAGGTCTGTACACTCGTTATAATACCTTGCGCGTTCATGTATCACTGCGCGAGTGTGTTCCGCGAGGAGAAAAGGTTCTACGTTAGCAGCAATCTCATTGGTTGCGTTACATATTAATACGCGGATCGGCGGAAACAGAATTTGGTCTGTTTCTATGGCAGCGCCATCTTGTAGTGCGGAGACGGACGAGCGCTGCGCCGGCGATGTTGTGCTTAGTGGGGCGCGCTCTAGTGGCAAAGTTGTGTACGCGCTGACTACGCGGAACTATGTACACAACAAAGTTCATAAAATAAATTTCTACAATACATATGGCTGTTGGTAAATTGTTGCATCAGGGATTGCTTGGAGGATCGAATGGCGCGCCGAGGTCTTCAGCGATGAAACCGCTCTGCGCGTACGATGTACTCCTGTCTCAAAGAGTGCACTCACCAAAGACACACTGGCCCCATCCCTTGCCTTGTGATATGGGTTGTGGTGAGCTACAGCCGTCGTTCATCATTTGTGTCCCTGGAGGGGACGGTAACCAGCTCTCGGTACGTGCAGTGCAGAATGTTGTTAGACCCGTTCTTTTGTTGTCCTTGAAACTGGAAGATGACCTGCTGTTGCAACGGGACCATTCCCACCCATACACCGCCCGTCAAATCCTACGTGCTTTGCAAGACACGCAGCAAATTCCTTGGTCAGCAAGGTCTCCGCACTTGTCCTCATCCGAGACCGTGTGAGACATGACGGGACCATACGTAACTCGTGCGACGCATCAACCAACAACTCTTATAGACCTACGTGAGCAAGTCGAACGCGCGTGGCATGGCGTATCCCAGGACAATGATCGCCATCTGTACGATCGGTCGGATGAAGTCAGCGCCTGCACTGCCGCCCGTGGAGGATACTAACAACAGTTGTTTCTGCGCGAGTGGACACATGGTAGCTCTGAACCGCTTGTTCTACTCATCTGTAAATGTAACCATTTCATGTGGTCCGTATGCACCGCTGACACAGTAAATCTTGAGACAACTGAAAATCTCTGAAAGGGGGTGTAATAATTTTTCTGGCAGCGTGTATTGTGATTTTTAATTAAATAAATCACACATTTGGGCAACTGGTAGTTATAATCTTCGTACTCACATCGTGAGAGCGTTGCACTGTGGCTTCGGAACAGATAACATCAAAGAAGATACATCACAATTAAAATCGTCTAATTTCTGCCTCTCAAACGCCTTGAAAAGGAATACATATTAATTATTCATATTCTAGCAGCCATGAATTTCTAATTTATTCAGTACATCTACATCTGCATGGATACTCTGCAAATCACATTTAAGTGCCTGGCAGAGGGTTCATCGAACCACCTTCACAATTCGCTGTTATTCCAATATCGTATAGCGCGCGCGGGAAGAATGAACACCTATATCTTTCCGTACGAGTTCTGGTTTCCCTTATTTTATCTTCATGATAGTTCCTCCCTATGTAAGTCGTTGTCAACAAAATATTTTCGCATTCGGAGGAGAAACTTTGTGATTGGAATTTCGTGAGAAGATTCCGTCGTAACGAAAAACGCCTTTCTTTTAATGATTTCCAGCCCAAATTCTGAAATGATTTGGGTGAAGGTCACGGTTAAAGCAGGCTCAGACATGGTAATTGGATGTCTCTATAGGCCCCCGGGCTCAGCAGATGTTGTGGCTCAGCACCTGAAGAATAATTTGGAAAATATTTCGAGTAGATTTCCCCACCATGTTATAGTTCTGGGTGGAGATTTTAATTTGCCGGATATAGACTGGGAGACTCAAACGTTCATAACGGGTGGCAGGGACAAAGAATCCAGTGAAATATTTTTAAGTGCTTTATCTGAAAACTACCTTGAGCAGTTAAACAGAAAACCGACTCGTGGCGATAATACACTCCTGGAAATGGAAAAAAGAACACATTGACACCGGTGTGTCAGACCCACCATACTTGCTCCGGACACTGCGAGAGGGCTGTACAAGCAATGATCACACGCACGGCACAGCGGACACACCAGGAACCGCGGTGTTGGCCGTCGAATGGCGCTTGCTGCGCAGCATTTGTGCACCGCCGCCGTCAGTGTCAGCCAGTTTGCCGTGGCATACGGAGATCCATCGCAGTCCTTAACACTGGTAGCATGCCGCGACAGTGTGGATGTGAACCCTATGTGCAGCTGACGGACTTTGTGCGAGGGCGTATAGTGGGCATGCGGGAGGCCGGGTGGACGTACCGCCGAATTGCTCAACACGTGGGGCGTGAGGTCTCCACAGTACATCGATGTTGTCGCCAGTGGTCGGCGGAAGGTGCACGTGCCCGTCGACCTGGGACCGGACCGCAGCGACGCACGGATGCACGCCAAGACCGTAGGATCCTACGCAGTGCCGTAGGGGACCGCACCGCCACTTCCCAGCAAATTAGGGACACTGTTGCTCCTGGGGTATCGGCGAGGACCATTCGCAACCGTCTCCATGAAGCTGGGCTACGGTCCCGCACACCGTTAGGACGTCTTCCGCTCACGCCCCAACATCGTGCCGCCCGCCTCCAGTGGTGTCGCGACAGGCGTGAATGGAGGGACGCATGGAGATGTGTCGTCTTCAGCGATGAGAGTCGCTTCTGCCTTGGTGCCAATGATGGTCGTATGCGTGTTTGACACCATGCAGGTGAGCAACACAATCAGGACTGCATACGACCGAGGCACACAGGGCCAACACCCGGCATCATGGTGTGGGGAACGATCTCCTACACTGGCAGTACACCTCTGGTGATCGTCGAGGGGACACTGAATAGTGCACGGTACATCCAAACCGTCATCGAACCCATCGTTCTACCATTCCTAGACCGGCAAGGGAACTTGCTGTCCCAACAGGACAATGCACATCCGCATGTATCCCGTGCCACCCAACGAGCTCTAGAAAGTGTAAGTCAACTACCCTGGCCAGCAAGATCTCCGGATTTGTCCCCCATTGAGCATGTTTGGGACTGGATGAAGCGTCGTCTCACGCGGTCTGCATGTCCAGCACGAACGCTGGTCCAACTGAGGCGCCAGGTGGAAATGGCATGGCAAGCCGTTCCACAGGACTACATCCAGCATCTCTACGATCGTCTCCATGGGAGAATAGCAGCCTGCATTGCTGCGAAAGGTGGATATACACTGTACTAGTGCCGACATTGTGCATGCTCTGTTGCCTGTGTCTATGTGCCGGTGGTTCTGTCAGTGTGATCATGTGATGTATCTGACCCCAGGAATGTGTCAATAAAGTTTTCCCTTCCTGGGACAATGAATTCACGGTGTTCTTATTTCAATTTCCAGTAGTGTATATTAGACCTTCTGGTGACAAACAGACCCGAACTATTTGAATCAGTTAATGCAGAACAGGGAATCAGCGATCATAAAGCAGTTACTGCGTCGATGATTTCAGCCGTAAATAGAAATATTAAAAAAGGTAGGAAGATTTTTCTGTTTAGCAAAAGTGACAAAAAGCAGATTACAGAGTACCTGACGGCTCAACACAAAAGTTTTGTCTCAAGTGCAGATAGTGTTGAGGATCAGTGGACAAAGTTCAAAACCATGGTACAATATGCGTTAGATGAGTATGTGCCAAGCAAGATCGTAAGAGATGGAAAAGAGCCACCGTGGTACAACAACCGAGTTAGAAAACTGCTGCGGAAGCAAAGGGAACTTCACAGCAAACATAAACATAGCCAAAGCCTTGCAGACAAACAAAAATTACGCGAAGCGAAATGTAGTGTGAGGAGGGCTATGCGAGAGGCTTTCAATGAATTCGAAAGTAACGTTTTATGTACTGACTTGGCAGAAAATCCTAAGAAATTTTGGTCCTATGTCAAAGCGGTAGGTGGATCAAAACAAAATGTCCAGACACTCTGTGACGAAAATGGTACTGAAACAGAGGATGACAGACTAAAGGCCGAATTACTAAATGTCTTCTTCCAAAGCTGTTTCACAGAGGAAGACTGCACTGTGCTTCCTTCTCTAGATTGTCGCACAGTTGACAAAATGGTAGATATCGAAGTAGACGACAGAGGGATAGAGAAACAATTAAAATCGCTCAAAAGAGGAAAGGCCGCTGGTCCTGATGGGATACCAGTTCGATTTTACACAGAGTACGCGAAGGAACTTGCCCCCCCCTTCTTGGAGCGGTGTACCGTAGGTCTCTAGAAGAGCGAAGCGTTCCAAAGGATTGGAAAAGGGCACAGGTCATCCCCGTTCTCAAGAAGGGACGTCGAACAGATGTGCAGAACTATAGACCTATATCTCTAACGTCGATCAGTTGTAGAATTTTGGAACACGTATTATGTTCGAGTATAATGTCTTTTCTGGAGACTAGAAATCTACTCTGTAGGAATCAGCATGGGTTTCGAAAAAGACGATCGTGTGAAACCCAGCTCGCGCTATTCGTCCACGAGACTCAGAGGGCCTTAGACACGGGTTCACAGGTAGATGCCGTGTTTCTTGACTTCCGCAAGGCGTTTGACACAGTTCCCCATAGTCGTTTAATGAACAAAGTAAGAGCATACGGACTATCAGATCAATTGTGTGATTGGATTGAGGAGTTCCTAGATAACAGAACGCAGCACGTCATTCTCAATGGAGAGAAGTCTTCCGAAGTAAGAGTGATTTCAGGTGTGCCGCAGGGGAGTGTCATAGGACCGTTGCTATTCACAATATACATAAATGACCTGGTGGATGACATCGGAAGTTCACTGAGGCTTTTTGCAGATGATGCTGTGGTGTATCGAGAGGTTGCAACAATGGAAAATTGTACTGAAATGCAGGAGGATCTGCAGCGAATTGACGCATGGTGCACGGAATGGCAATTGAATCTCAATGTAGCGAAGTGTAATGTGATGCGAATACATAGAAAGATAGGTCCCTTATCATTTAGCTACAAAATAGCAGGTCAGCAACTGGAAGCAGTTAATTCCATAAATTATCTGGGAGTACGCATTAGGAGTGATTTAAAATGGAATGATCATATAAAGTTGATCGTCGGTAAAGCAGATGCCAGACTGAGATTCATTGGAAGAATCCTAAGGAAATGCAATCCGACAACAAAGGAAGTAGGTTACAGTACGCTTGTTCGCCCAATGCTTGAATACTGCTCAGCAGTGTGGGATCCGCACCAGGTAGGGTTGATAGAAGAGATAGAGAAGATCCAACGGAGAGCAGCGCGCTTCGTTACAGGATCATTTAGTAATTGCGAAAGCGTTACGGAGATGATAGATAAACTCCAGTGGAAGACTCTGCAGGAGAGACGCTCAGTAGCTCGGTACGGGCTTTTGTTGAAGTTTCGAGAACATACCTTCACCGAAGAGTCAAGCAGTATATTGCTCCCTGCTACGTATATCTCGCGAAGAGACCATGAGGATACAATCAGAGAGATTAGAGCCCACACAGAAGCATACCGACAATCCTTCTTTCCACGTACAATACGAGACTGGAATAGAAGGGAGAACCGATAGAGGTACTCAGGGTACCCTCCGCCACACACCGTCAGGTGGCTTGCGGAGTACGGATGTAGATGTAGATGTAGAAATCGTGTATCATTTCTGTGACACTCTCTCCCATATTTCTCGATAATGCGAAACGTGCTGCCTTTCCTTAAACTTTTTCGTTGTACTCCATCAGTTATACCTGGTAAGGATCCCACACCGTGCAGTAGTGTCCATAATAGGTCTGTTACATTTTCTAAGTGTCCTGGCAATACAACGCAGCTTTTGGTTAGCCTTCCCCACAACATTTTCTGTGTGTTTCTTCCAATTTAAACTGTTCGTAATTGTATTACCTAGGTATTTACTTGAATTTAAGGTTTATATATTACATTGATTTATCGTGTAACCGAAGTTTGTAGGATTCATTTTAGCACTCTTGTGGATGACCTCACATTTTTCGTTGTTTAGGGTTAAATGCCACTTTTCCCACCATTCCGATATTCTTCTAAATCGTTTTACACTTTGTTTTGTTCTTCTGATGACTTTATTAGTCGATAAACGACAGCTGATCTGCAAACAACCGAAGACGGTTGCTGAAATTGTCTCCCAAATCGTTTATATAGGTAAGGAACAGCAAAGGCTCTTTAACACTGCCTTGGGGACCGCCAGAAATCACTTTTGTTTTACTCGATGACTTTCCGTCAATTACCACGAACTGTGACCTCTCTGACAGGATATCACAGATCCAGTTACATAACGGAGACGATATTCGATAAACTCGCAATTTCACTACGAGGGGCTTGTGTGGTACAGTGTCAAAAACCTTCCGGAAATCCAGGAATACGAAATCGATCTGAAATACCTTGTCAATAGCACTCAGCACTGCATGTGAATAAAGAGCTAGTTGTGTTCCGCAGGAACGATGTTTTCTAAACCCATGTTGACTGTGTGTCAATACACAGATTCCTTCAAGGTAATTCATAATGTTAGAACACAATATATGTTCTAAAATCATGCTGCATATCGACGTTAACGATATGGGCCTGTAATTTTGTGGATTACTCCTACTACCTTTCTTGAATATTGGTGTGACCTGTGTAACTTTCCAGTCTTTGGGTACGGATCTTTCGTCGAGAGAACACTCTTATTAAACGTAGAACAGTTTCCGACTTTTTTTTCGTCATGCAATGATAATGGAGGTTCCTCATTCTTGAGAGTCACACTAGACTGGGTTAGACGCACGTTTGTTTTAGCATTGATATGCACACGTGCACGCACACGCTCCATAACAGAGCTATGCTGGTAACGGGCAGGTAGCACACTGTCTCAGATCTGGTAAGCTGGCAGTGAATGGGCATTGCTAGCTGCCTGTCACAGCCGCAATCCCGTTAAACGCCTCGTGAGAGCTGTCAGTGGCCGGCAGTAGCTCAGCACACACAGCAGCTGCCTCCACCAGACTCAACACCACGCAACACCTGGTCGCTTAGGAGGCGACGGCTGGACGATGCTGTCTGACTCATTTAAGGTAGTTCTTTCACAGAGTGCCCGGTTTGCGACGGCAAGATGAAAATATTCTCTGCTTGATACTTAACTACTATGCGTTTCAGGTGAAAAATTTACTTAATGACGAACACAGACTTATTAGATGAAGTAGATTCGCTCCTATCAAAGTACTGGACCAATGGGGACGCAGTAAGTGAACATGCACTGACATCAAATGAGTACAGTGGAAGCCAGTCGGAGATGATTTCCAGAAAGCGTTTGACACAGCGCCCCACCGCAGACAATTGAAAGAGGTCCGAGCATATGCAGTAGCTATCCAGATACATTAGTGACCGTTTTCAATAAGGAAACCCCGTAAGTTGTAACGGACGCAGTGTGTTTATCGGAGACAGGGATATCATCAGGAGTGCCCCACTGTAGTGTGACAGGAGCACTTCCATTCTCCATATACATAAACTAGCTCTGCGATCGCTGCTCCGCGCGCGTTGACTGTACGGTCGGCACAGATCTGGTTTTGATTTTCTCTAATGGAATTTTTAAGTTGTCCACAAACTGCAACACCTTCTGAACTTTTCACGCTAATTGAGGCCACTGAATCTTGGTGTTTTGCGAATGTAAATCTGACCAAAAAGAACTTCTGATAGCTTGAGTCCAAGGATTTTTTTAATCATCCCTTTTTCGCTCTTGTGGTGATATTCACATAGAAACTTTCATCCACTAACACACATTTCTTTATATCTAACCCAGAAGTGAAATACCAATTCTCATAGCTTTAAAAAACTTTAACATAACGAAATATCTTGTCAAAAATTTACGTTCCCTATTTCACTCTCTTAGTGGGCGAGTTTCCAAAAACAGTGAAGCACGCATTTTTTTTATTTTTAAGAGACAGACCACATACTAATTTTGATAGGTTTAATATTGAGCAAGCAGTGAAGGAAACGAAAGAAAAATTCGGAGTAGGTATTAAAATGATGATGGTCCAAGTAGAGAGGATATAAAATGCAGACTGGCAAGGAAAGCGTTTTTGAAGAAGAGAAATTTGTTAACAACGAGTATAGATTTAAGTGTCAGGAAGTCGTTTCTGAAAGTATTTGTATGGAGTGTAGCCATGTATGGAAGTGAAACATGGACGATAAATAGTTTGGACAAGAAGAGAATAGAAGCTTTCGAAATGTGGTGCTACAGAAGAATGCTGAAGATTAGGTGGGTAGATCACATAACTAATGAGGAAGTATTGAATGGGATTGGGGAGAAGAGACGTTTGTGGCATAACTTGACCAGAAGAATGGATCGGTTGGTAGGACATGTAGGCATCAAGGGATCATTGGAGGGTAAAAATCGTAGAGGGAGACAAAGAGATGAATACACTAAGCAGATTCAGAAGGATGTAGGGTGCAGTAGGTACTGGGAGATGAATGAGCTTGCACAGGATAGAGTAGCATGGAGAGCTGCATCAAACCAGTCTCAGGACTGTAGACCACAACAACAAGAACAACAACAACTCTGAAAACACTTCCATAATGAAATAATTTCATAAAACTTTTGATCCCCTATTTTATTCCCTTAACGGACTGTATTTCCAAAAAAACGTAGAAACAGGCATTTTTATAACTTTTTTTACTTATAGCCGAGAAGTCAAATACTAATTTTCACAGATGTAGGTTTAAAAAATTTTAAATAATTCATTCACAACGATTTATACTGGAAACACTTTTACCCTGTGTTTCACACCATAGGGGCTAATTTCTAAAAATGCTGAAACACATTTGTTTATTTCTCTTGGAGAAACAAAATACCAATTTTGGTAGCTCTATATTCAAAATTTCCTTAACAGCATATAATTTTCAAAAAACCTTTCACAGCTTATTTCACGCCGTTAGGGGTGGAAATTTCGAAAGAATCCCTTCTTAAACGACGCCTACTGTAGACAGTCAACACTCTGCATCTTTGAAGTTTCTGTCCTTAGCGGCTTTGGCTGGGCGATGGTGGGTCAGTCAGTCGGGACTCTGTGCCTCCTGAACACAGAAATGGTCCGGCGGTGAGGGCGAGCGGCAGCTCATGGCTGTCTGCTGACGAGAATTACACGGCCGATGGTTTCTACAGAATTTGTACCGAGTATTTAGCAAACTGGAGCGGTGTAAATGTGGCAATTTAGTGTCCACATAGTTTGCAAATATTACTACGTCAGTGTATGATAACCTACAGTTTCCTAGCCGTCCGGAGTGGCCGAGCGGTTCTAGGCGCTACAGTCTGGAACCGCGCGACCGCTACGGTTACAGGTTCGAATCCTGCCTCGGGCATGGATGTGTGTGATGTCCTTAGGTTAGTTAGATTTAAGTAGTTCCAAGTTCTAGGGGACTGATGACATCAGCAGTTAAGTCCCATAGTGCTCAGAGCCATTTGAACCGTGCTCGAAAATGTTTGGTTTTAAAGTTTTGACTCTAATTCTATAAAATGATATACTTTATGAAATGATGTAAGTCTGGACATTTGGTAAGATACACATAGAATGAGCTAACATAAGTCATTGAGTAGTGCAGCAACATGAAGTAGAATGGACTCAAGAAGACGTCTGATGTCCCCTGCAGACATATTGAGTCATCCAGCCTCTATAATCGTCCATAATTTCCGGTGCAGGATTTTGTACACAAACTCTCCTCTCGATTATGTCCCATAAATGTTCGATGATATTCATGTCGGTCGATCTGGGTGGCTAAATCATTCGCTCGAATTGTCCAAAATTTTCTTCAAACCAATCGCAGATAACTGTTCCCCGGTGCCATGTTTGGGAACATGAAACCCACGAATCGCTGCAACTGGTGGCCGAACACAGCCGCTACTAGTCAGCGTTCCGTCCATTCGGACCAGAGGACCCCCTCCAGTCGACGTGAACGCAGTCCAGTCCACGTGAACGCAGCCCACACCGTTGTGGAGCCACCACCAGCCTGCACAGCGCCTTGTTGACAACTCAGGTCCATGGCTTCGTGGAGCCTACGCCATACTGGAACCCTTCCATCGGCTCTTATTAACAGAAATTGGTACTCATCTGACTACACTACAAATTTTATCCAAAAGGTTATTTAATTCTTTATTAGTGTGGCCATAGTATCCGTAGTTGCGTTATAGTTCTTCAGGGTATTTTTGTTCTGTGGTTGCAACTACAAAAATCCGTGATCTTTCTGACCACACGCGTTTCGCTTTATTGAGGTTAAACATCGTCAGTGGTATGTAAATAAGTTATTTACATTCTGATTTACTTTAAGATCGAAAAACAGTTCGTTTGTACTTACGGTGTTTTTTCGGCCGATTTCTCGCTTACATCGGGAAATGTAGTCTGCTAACACGTTGTTGTTTTTCTGTGTTAGACACTCAATTTTGGTCTAATATTTAGATGTTCTGCAGCACTATGCATTCCTTATGGTTTTCACAATACACTTTTTTGTACACCACTGTATACTGTTTGTTTTTGTACTTAAAGTATTTGTTGTTGTTTGTATTTTCTAGTGTTGCCAACATAACCTTTCCACTACCTTGTCATTGACCTACAATGTTGTTTTTTATTTAGATTATTGTATGTCTGTAATTCTATTTAATTATGTTTCTGTGTATTTAAGTACTGTGTAAGAGTGGAGAAGGAATATCTATGGAGGGATTTTTTTCCTTTTTTTTTGAAGGGGATGGGGGAAATCATGATGAGTGGACATAAGTACACAGCAGTGTGATGGAGTGTGAGTTAGAGGAGAAGGTGACGAGCGAGAATTATTCTATATAGAGCCTGGTTTACAATAATAATCTGGTCATTGACCAACTGTTTATTTCATGTTAAGCTTTTCGTACGTGGAAATTTTCTTGGAAATGGAGGAGGTGTCTGTCTTTACCGATTTTTATGATATTCATATCGTTCTCGATACTGCTTGGCCTATGGTGTTCCTTCTTTCAGATGATCCGCAAATGTTGAGTGATTTGTACCGTATTTGAATGCTCTGAAGCGTTCTTTATACCTTGTGAAGAATGTCCTGACAGTCATTCCAGTGTACATCTTCTCACAATCTCTCCAACTCAGGTGATAGATCCCACGTTGTTGGTATCTGTCTGGCTGTGAATTCAGTTTTGGGATGTGCTTTCGCATGGAATTGTTTGTTTTTGAAGCAATTTTTGTGTCTTGTTTTTTGAATGTGTTACCTACTTTATTGGTGAAATTGTTGTGATAGGCCGATGTACGCCATTTTTTGTTGTAGTGCAAATTGTACGAGTTAGTGTGTTTTCGTTAGTAGGCAAACTAAAGAAGCTAAACAAAACAAGAATATTAAGAAACAAATAATGAAAAAACTAACCAAACCACACTAACTTGTACAACGTGCACTACAACAAAAAAATGACGTACAATGACGTACCACAACAAATTCACACATAAAATAGGTAACATATGCAATAAACAAGCCATAAACATTGGTTACAAAACAAACAATTCCATATAAAAGCACATCCCAAAACTGAAATCACAACCAGAAAATACCAACAATGTGGTAGCTATCAGCTCAGTTGCAGGGAATGTGGGAAGATATACATTGGAATTACTGGCAGGACATTCGACACAAGATATAAAGAACACATCAGAGCATTTAAATACGGTACAAATCATTCAACATTTATGGATCATCTAAAACAAGAGCATCATAGACCAAGCAGTATTGAAAACGATAGGAATATCATAAAAAGCAGTAAAGACAGACACCTCCTCCCTTTCCAAGAAAATTTCCACATACGAAAAGCATTCACACAAAGTAAACAGTTGCTCAATGACCAAATAAATATTGGAAACCAGACTCTATATACAATAATTGAGGAAATTACATGAAAAGAAAAGATCCTTTTCCATCCTTGACCCCCTCCCAATCTCCCCCAACCACGCTCACCCCCAATCACAGTTTCATGTCACTTGTTACTGCTCAGCTTCTCCTCCAACTCACACTCCAACACACTGCTATATACTTATGTCCACTCATCATTGTTTTTCCCTCCCCTACAAAAAATCCCTAAATCGCTATTTCTTCTCTACTATTACACAGTACATAAATACACAGAAACATAATTAAATAGAATTACACACATACAATAATCTAAATAAAAAACAATGTTGTAGGTCAAAAACAAAGTAGTGGAAACGTTATGTTGGCAACACTACAAAATACAAACAACAACAAATACAAACTGAATACGGTGGTGCACAAAAAAGTGTGTTGTGAATAGCATAAGAAATGCATAGCGCTGCAAAACATCCAACAATTAGATCGTATTCATCAATGTCCAACCCAGAAAAACAACGATGTGCTAGCAGACGGCATTTCTCGATGTAAGTGAGGAATCAACCGAAAATCACCGTAAGTACAAATCAATTTATTTTTAACGAAGTGTTTTTCGATCTAAAAGCAAATCAAAACGTAAATAACTTAGTTTCAGACCACTGAAGATGCTTTACCTCAATCTCAATAAAGCGAAACACGTCTAGCAAAAAAAAAAAAAAAAAAAAAAAAAAAAAAAAAAAAAAAAAAAAAAAAAACCACGCATGTTTGTAGTTGTAACGACGAAATGAAAACACCCACAAACACCCACAAGAAAAGGTTATTTGTCTGCCATTTCTATGAGACAATAAAAGAGAAAGAAAGTGTGGCAAGAGCAATAAACTAAAAATTTAACAATTAATTGATAGTTTATAATAACAATACAAATTGACTATCAACTGCCTGCGTCTACATAATATGCCTCTAATTGCTTGCACCCCTTCTAAAAGGGAAATTTAACAGGAAAAAAATAGAATTTTCCAACCTCATGTTACTAACGCCCACATAGTGGTGTGATCATCGATTACAATAGAGTTATAAGAAATTAGAATCAGTAGGACAATATTGCTGAACTTTTTGTGGTATTCAGATCGTTATTGCTTTTTGAGGAAAGCAATGAAATGTGACTGGACTAAGTTTAATTGTATTCAGTCGTTTCATTTGATATTTTGATACTGCGTGTCGTGGAACGTATAATACTAATGCAGGAGAGAGTCGTAGGATTTTTCTACCTTGATCCAATGTTTATGTTTATTATGAACATAATAGCGATAAAAGCAGAGAAAACCGGTTATTTTGAGCGTTTTTCAGTTTGGTTAAGCTATAGGTGGGAAAAAGTGGTGTAAGTGAAGACCAGTTATTTGAGTGATAACGACGTGTCGGAGGTCAGCATTACCCGCACTGTGCGTGCAGGCGTCGCCCGTCCGTCGCTGACAGCGGCCAGCAGCTCCTCATAGGAAGACAGGAACCATGCGTAAGTACGGCGTGGTGTACCAAGAAGAGATGGCCAACACTCCGGTACCTGCTTACAGGCACAGCCAGAGGGCAGCGCGAATACGCCTCTTGTGGCCAGCGGCTAGCAGGTCATCCTCTATTGTCTCCCACCAGAAGCCAGTCAAAGACACTCCGGTCTTAACATCATTGGCAACACAGTAGGCATCGGCGGCGTTCCACAGCAGTGCAACACGTAGGCTGACTGATGTATCTCAGTTGAATTCACGAGACAAATATGAAGCGTCACATCGCGGAACAGCCTCGAGGTGGGTTCGCTTTAACTGGCATGGCTATCACACCTACCAATGATTGACTGCCTGCAGCTAAACACTATACAACAGAAGCGAATGGCCTCTGTGCTGCAGGAATACCAGTATTGTTGCTGGTCAGTCCATACTGATGCCATCATGGAGCTGTGGCCATGAGCGAATTTGGCGTAGTTTTCTAAGCTCGTCAGTGCCTTACGTCACACTGCGGTGTCCCAGATGTGGTTTTCAGCTCTCCTGTTTGGCGTTTTCTGCCATTTCATCGAGTCGAAAGTGGTTCTTGCGTGTGATTTGGGCATTGTTACGGCACCTTGCCATGACGTACAGCGAAACTACAAATGTGGCCGCACTCTGTGCAGTGCCCCAGTTTTGTGTCTCGGTCTTTACTGCAGTAGCTTTCGTTCCAGGTTACATTCAGACTGCGATTCTAGCCTGACTAGACTCGGCTCTGTGCTTGTCGGGGAAGAAAATTCAAAATTTTATCTTCATCCGTAATTCTTTTCCACAGTGCAACAGTCCACAGCGTTCTGAAGAAGAGAAAAATGTGTGCAACATTTATCCCACACACCTTGGCTCCTAAACAAAAATCAACGAATGGACGCCTGCTGTCACTTGACTGAAATACAAAATGCAGACAACTTTTTCTGCAAAAAATCGTCGTGGAAATTGTCAATATGAACTTTTCTCAAATCGATAGTATTCATAAATTCGCACGAAGGGTTAGAACTCTAATGACATAACCTATAATCGATCCAGAGTGATGGGAGCTGAAGGACACCCGAAAGGAGCTCCACAAGATTGTCTGCACGTTCTTTGCATTGTACTGACAGGGCACGTGTTCACGTCCATCTGCTGTTTCATATCTGAATAAAGAAAACTGCGTTTTGCAAAAATGGTATTCTCCTGATTGCGCTATGGTTCTTCTTTTAGTGGACCACTGTCATAATGTTATACATTAGTGAGTGAGCCGTGGTAAAAATATTTGCTGTTTTGGAGAGCGCTCCGCAACGCGTTGTGTGAAGCAGTCGCCCTCCGTTTCTGGGGGTGGCGCCGCTGTGGCAGTCGCGGTTTTGGTGTCTCCCTCTGGTGGGAAAGAGGGAAGGTTGCCTGTTGACGTGCATTTAAGGGGCGCTGTGAGCTCGGTAGGAGGGAGTCGGTCAGTTGAGGCGAGGATAGTCAGTTGGTCAGCCGGCTCAGTGTGGGGCAGTCAGAGTCTCTGCCTGTGATCGGAGTGCGAGTATGTCTGTCGTTTGGATCAAACTTTAAGCCAGAAAATGAGAGTCTTGCCACTCCGCCAGTAACAGAGCTCAGCTAGTGGTCGCCCGGTCGCGGTTGAGTTCCTGCATGTGAGTCTGCGCGTTAGGCCGCCAGTCTGCTCGAGTTGCTCGGGCAACGGTCATTGGCGGTTGGGTCGGTCGGTTGCGCACTGAGACACGAGATGACTTGTGCGACTTGAGCGTCGGCGCATGTGAGGTCCCCACGTGAGTCCAGTAGGCCTCGCCGTATAGCGAGGGGTAGTGGCTTCGCGACCGACACGAGAGCAACAGGAGCGAAACCACGACATCGGTCTGGCCGGTGCGAGCTGTGACGCCGTGAGACGGGAGATCGGCGCGCCTCCTGCGTCCGTTGAAGCGGCTGGCAGCGGACGGTTCGGGGGAGCGTTTTGGGGGTGCTGCGACAGGTCTTCGCCAGCAATCGCAGTTTATTAGAAGTTAAAGTGACTGGAGATATGTTGTTTCATTTACTTGTTAAACTCTGCTTGTTTCCTTAGTGAGGTCACCAGCCGCTTTGTTTTGGGGCCGTCCCACCATTCTTCTCCGTTTGCAACCCGCGGGAAGGTGGTTATTGTGAATTGGCTGGTCCGTTTTTCCGTCGGGGAATTAGGGAGGTTTAGAGCAATCTGCGGTTCGAGTTGTTTAGTACCCCCTCCCCTCCCCCTCCTGTCAGTCTGCCATACCGTTAATAGCTGCCTCTGTCATGTTTGTCGGATTCGGTGTTAACGAATTTATGGAATTAAGGCAAAGGCCGAATTCCTGAAGTATGTTTTCATCTTGCCTATCATCTTGCGAGGCGGTATATGAGTAATGTAGAGCATGTTGTACACTTTATGTGAGTCTCAATTTCATGGGTTTTGTTTAAATAGTCGTTTTTATAAAGTTGCCACCTTTCCACCGTAAGAGCACGTTTAAAAAAAAATTGCACTTTTGGTGGAAAATAAGTTATTAGTGTGAGTGTTTGTACCATTTCCATCCCTCTTACGGCGAGCATACTTAATGTGTTTGTGTGAGATGTTAAAATTTTTAGTTTAAAGTAATCTGGTGTGTTGCAGATTTGCACCAGTGTAGTCTTTCAGAGGTCGTTGTGAGGGGTCGTGACTACGGCCGTGTTGAAAGGGAGCGGAAACTTCTCAGCCCGAAGGCTCCTACTGTAACACACAAAAAAAAAAAAATTATTCTGCCTCTGAATAATTGTAACTTGATATTTGGAGGCTGCTTTTCGGCGTATAGTTTTAAAACTGTTTTGAAGAAGCTTTAGGAATAAAATTCACATTTGTTTAATTGTAACTTGGTATTTGGAGGGTGCTTTAATGCTTATAAATTTTAAATCTGTTTTCGAAAAGGCTTGTATCAATTAAATTTCCATTGGTTGACATTTAATTTGTTTCCATCAGTTACTCCTTGGCAACTACTTCCACGCTCACATAGTGTGTTAATGTTGTTGATGAATCGCTAGTAAATAAAGTAAATTCTTCAAAAAAAGATTTTGAAAGTAAATTTGCACGGTTCAGTGAGGTCGGTAATGACTCCTTTAATTTTCACCCAGTGAAGAGAGTGTATTTCATTATGGAACAGGAACATGCTTCGTATGCCGGTAGGTGTTGTCTGGAAACCAGGAACAGCGGCAGTAGCGCCTCATCAGGGTGTGGTGTCTGTGAGGGCGCGAACCCTCTCCATCAGGCGCAGGAGGGCAGAGAGGGCCAGAGTGCGGAAGGCAGGTGTTGGGTTCCATCTCTCCAGCAGCCTTGGCCTTCGACGTCTCACTTCAGCTGCACGGCCTGTGGGTAGCGCAGTCACAGCTGCAGACAGCAGGAAAGCGCGGCTGAAATTCCGTAGACAAGCCAAATAAATTCCATGCCCAACGTGGATGCTTTATTCTTGCTTGATCGTAGCTCCGCATCTTCAATAAAAGGGATACCGGTCCCTGCTGTATGGTGCTACTGTAGCGTAACTTTACCGCTGGCTCGAACTTTTGAACTTCAACTCACCTCCACAGACATGATCACATTCTACGACACAGTCGTAACCAACTCCATCCTACATCGATTGTCCTCATAGTCTACTGGTCGTGTTCGTCCTGCTTTGTCCAGTTCTCACCTCTGCCGAACATTTGCTTCCCGTTTACGAAATTAGATGTTAGGACTGTGAAATGAAATATGCGATTCAACAGGAAGAAACTCTAGAATAAGGTTTATCCAGCATAACAATAAAGACTCATCGACAGTGGTTAAGCACTTCAAGATTCAAAAGCATTCAGTGGGCAGCATCACGACAGCATTAACGTATTGCGAGAGTGGAAAAATGTGCCTGCTGTCGAATTTAGAGGAAGTAGAGATTTTTTGCACAGTAAGAGAGGAACGTGTCAAAATGTTAATGAAAAGTCACAAGAGCCACTTTAGAGATCTCCTTTTTGAGAAGCAGTTAATTACTTAACAGTGACAACTTTTAATATTTCCTTTTGGTCATTCTGTATCGATACACACACTGCAACATAGCTGCACTGCTGTGATTTTAACATTTGCTACGACTTTACGTATAGCGTTCAAAGATTTTACTGAAGACAGTAACACAGTTGGGGACTGTGATGTATGCGTTACAAGATAATAGTGTATTAGTCAGGTGAAGGCAACTGCCTTTAGTTACTAACTCAGCTTGGTAAGTATATTATCATGGCAACATGAGTTGCTCAAGGAAGAGTTTTATGTTTGGAATTTTGGAAAATTTGGAGATTTGTGGTAAGTTCCTATGGGACCAAACTGCTGAGGTCATCGGTCGTTCGGCTAACATACTACATAAACTAACTCACTCTAAGGACAACACTCACAACGGTACCCGATGGAGGACTCAAACCTCCGACGGGCGGAGCCGCGCGAACTGTGGCAAGGCGCCTCAGGCTGCGCGGCTACCCCATGCTTCGAACAGTTTTATGAGTGATAACACATGTTTGGTGCTCGCTTTTTACTTTTGATTGTACATAGTGCCGTAATAACTTCAATGTATGTATTACTAAAAAACAATATATTTACATACTTGTCAGTATTTGTAGTGTGATCTATTGATTTGTTTCCCTATTTTATAGCACTTGATAATGGGTAACGGTCCCGAACATGTAGTGTTAATTATATCACACATTCTACAACTGGTGCGTAGAACTGTCAGTATTTGTACAGTAAATTAATTCACTCGCCACCACATTAGAGTACGTCGTACTTTTGCAAAACAGTAGTCATAAAACAAAATAATTTGCCGTCTCTAAAGTAATCGAGTATATACCTTAAAATTGACACAGTAAAATGGAAGAATCAGGTCACTAACCTTGGACTCACATTAACTACAGATAACGATCTCAAAGGAAAACGAGATTTTCATTCTGCAGCGGAGTGTGCGATGATATGAAACTTCCTGGCAGGTTAAAAGTGTGTGCCGGACCGAGACTCGAACTCGGGACCTTTGCCTTTCGCGGGCAAGTGATCTACCATCTTTTTTCTTTTCTTTTTCGTTTTGTCCGTTGTGTTTGGCCGTTGCGGATGTCACATGACATCCGTTCAATTTCGTTTGTTGATCCTTCCACTCAGTTCTTTTTTTTTTTATTATTACAGAGGCCAACCAGCTCTCTGACCGAACACGCTGAGCTACCGTGCCGGCGTCCATCTGAGCTACCCAAGCACAACTAACGCCCCGTCCTCACAGCTTTACTTCTGCCAGTACCTCGTCTCCTACCTTCCAAACTTTACAGAAGCACTTGCCCGCGAAAGGCGAAGGTCCCGAGTTCGAGTCTCGGTCCGGTACGCAGTTTTAATCTCCCAGAAAGTTTCAGTGTCAAAGGAGAAACAGATACTATAATACTGAACCATATAGGGGTTGCTTTGCTCTGCGAGGCACAAAAAAAGCTAACTTCAACAAAAAGATACAGATACATGAAACTATAATCATACATGGTCTAACAAGTGTCTGTGAGATTTCGACATAAACAAAATCGGGGTAGATAAAATGAAAAAGTCTGAAACGAAAATTTTCAGAAAGACGTTTGAAGGGATGTAAAATATAACCATAGCAACATGGGGAAAATTAATCCATACGAAAGACCATGCTAAATACTTAGGCGCAGACTGCATATTCAGTACTAAAGCTGAGAGACTTGCTTCGATTGAACACACACTTGAGAACCAAAAAAATTATGCCAAAGTGTCTATGGGTCGCTATCAAGAGCGACGACCTTTGGGAAGTCCTGGACTCTGAAGGCACAATAGGAAAAGGAAAAAAACCTGGTTCTGGATGACGAATGGAGCCCAAAAGAAGGAAACTGAAAAACTAATTTTTACTGAACAAGGTAATACAATAATGCTATTGGAACCAGAATCCAAAAATCAGCAGATGACCCAAAGTGCAAACTCTAAAAAAGAGTCTGCGGAACCAGTCAGACACGTCTTTAGCTATTGCAAGAAGATCGAACGGAGTGACTAGAAGCAGGGTCAGTACGATGTGGCATGGATGACCCAATGGAAGCCACGTCAAGAGCTAGTGCCACCCCGAGCCGCAAGATTGCTGCGTGGTTCCTCACTTGAGACAGATCGAATACTGAAACACAAACAAGCAGATATCTGAGAGAAAGAGGCTGTGTATCAGTGACACTGACCTCTCAGGTGATAACAGATTCGGCGACGAACAACTGAAAACATACCAGATATTAACCATTTAGAAGCGGATCTGGTGTCCCAGTAGCTCTCGACACAATGGTGCCAGGGCCATAAGACCGTAGTCATGACCTGAAAACCACTGACACTGATCAAATAGACAAATAGCAGCTGCAAAAAGCCATTATACTGGGATCTGCGTGAACCGTCCACGGACACACCACACAGTGCTAGCTGCCTGGGAAGCGGTTAATGAATTATAAAATACGAGATCTAGCATAGTCAGCTAATTGTGTGTGTTTACTGCTATAAACAAAATAATAATAATAATAATAATAATAATAATAATAATAATAATAATAATAATAATAAGCGCTATTGAATTGTCCTGAACTGGCAGAGAGATTCTGAAGAGCCAAGACATCAGAAGAAGATGTGTCAAACTGCCAAGAAAAGTCACTAAACTAAAAACCGGTGGCATAGCAGGAAACATGGCCTCATAGTAGAAGTGCCGAAGAAATTTGGGCCGAATACCATCAGAGAACTAACATACCACACAGTACATGTGAGTGATACCAGGAGACTAGAAGTGCACCGTTATACACCCTCTACATAAAAAAGGGGGCAGGACCGATGTTAAAAATTGCACAGGGATACGTTTACTGCCCGTCACATACAAAATTCTGACAGAAAGGACTCAGTCAACTGGAAAAGCAAACAGGCTACAGATCAAGAAGGCTCTGTGCTAAACATTTCAGAGACTGTTCTGCGACACCCAGCGATGAGAAGCAGAGAGGCCGTGTACACCTCATGAGGGCAGAGGACTCTCTAGACAGAACATCTTTGATCCAACAACCAGGAAAGTTGAGCTTCAAGGAGAAGGCAGTGACAGACACTAACAAATATCAAACGCAAATTTACATTCGTGGGGGACTTGTCAGAGTCACTCGAGATTAATTTAGAAGTAAGACATTCCTTATATAAATGATATACCCTGTAGTATAACAGGTAATTCTAAAATATTTCTGTTTGCTGATGACTGTAGCTTGGTAGTAAAGGATGTAGTGTGCAAACATTGGCTCTGTTTCAATTAGTGGCTTGCAGGAAATAAACTAACGGTAAATCACGGTAACACTCAGTATTTACAGTTTTTTACATACAATTCAACAAAATCCGACATTTTAATTTCACAGAATTGGCATATGATTTGTGAAACTTGACAGTTCAAATTTCTACGTGCTCAGTTAGATAGTAAACTGTCATGGAAAACCCACGTTCAGGATCTTGGTGCTATTTCTACTATTCGAATGGTATCTGAAGTAAGTGATCGATCAACACAAAACTTAGTCTACTTTGCTTATTTTCATTCACTTATGTCGTATGGTGTTATGTTTTTGGGTAACTGCTCCGACTCTCAAAGGATATTTTTGGCTCAGAAACGGGCGTTCGGGCAATAAGTGGTGTGAGTTCGCGAACCTCTTGTCGACCCTTTGCGACCTTCGCCTGCTTTACTTTTTCGTTGATGGTCCTTGGTGTCGACGTACTGCGTTGCTATACTGGCTGGAAAATAGGGGAGGGTGGTGGTAGTTTCATCATCATTCATCCCCATTACCCCCTTACGGTCGGAGGAAGGCAATGGCAAACCACCTCCGCTAGAATCTTGCCTAGTACGGCGCTGCGGGTTTACCGGATCGTCCCCTACGCTCCTCGGAGTATGGGATATCATCATCATCATCATCATCATCATCATCAGTTCGACACAAGCTGAATGATGCGGCCGACAGTTGCACAGATGCGTTTCACTGTTCTTTACTTTCACTGTTCACAACCCCCCGTAACAATAAACAGTTATATAGCCAGTGCACTATTGTTTAACTTTCGATAAACCTCATTAATAGTTTGCAGGCAAACATCAACACACTGCTACGATAGTTTACTGTTCAATATCTATGAGCAGTAAAAACCTAATCACACATTTCACAGTCTTTCAATGAAATTGAACAGGCATTGTCATTGCTTTAACACACGGCCTTTTGGTGTAACACTTATTTCACGGTTAAGTTGATGCATTGTTGTTGTTCCAACCAACACAGGTTTCTTGTCTGAAACTCGGCCGTGGACTGACTGTCTCAGGACCAACAATCAGGCCCTCATATATCCTCGCAATAACAGATATTGAAACTACACATTGTTCGACGTTTAATTTACAAAAATTACAATTGAAACATAATTCGTCCAGTTAACTGAATACATCGAAAAATTGTGTCTTTTTAACCGATTCTTCTACTACAAGAGTTAGGCCGAATTATTTGTTTAAATGATGAAATTAACATATCATTATGCAAACAACACTTTTTACAAAATTACTGTGGAATTAATTAAGGGTTGGCTTTGGTAACATGTTGTCAAATAGAGCCAATAAATCCTTTACAAATATTATTAGTCGTTCGCCAAATGTTTATACTTATTAAAGAATTTGTATTTGTTTATACATCAACAGTAGCATATAAGTTCTGAAACAATTATTGATTTCACCCTGTAAGAGAAGGATTAACCAGGAATAGTCAAAATAACTTAGAAAATCAATTACGAACATAAAACTAAGCACAAAATTAGATCTAGTGTTATATTCTTTAACACTTAGGACCCACCTTTATCTTTTTTGGGAAAGCAGATTATACTCACGTATGTTAATGGTAATTAGACATGAAAAAATGAATTTCAAGGAGGCAGATGGCAAAATCAGAGGGGAAGTAAAAATATCGGAGCATGCTTCGTCACACCTTATTCACTAGTCTGGGTGTTCTGACATTGGTCTCTCAGTCTATATTTATATATTCTTTGCTGTCGTTTGTTGTTAACAGTATCAGCTTATTCCCAGGAATTAGCAGCTGTCACTCAGTTAATACTAGGCAGAAATCCAGTCTGCATTAGGCACTTCCTTGATTCTTGTGCAGGAAGGCCTGCAGTATACTACTGTATCCATTTTCAATAAACTACCACAAGAATTCAAAAATCTTAGCAGCAATCCACGCGCTTTCAAATCGAAACTGAAGGGTTTCCTGATGGGTCACTCCTATTCTGTTGAAGTGTTTCATGAAAAATTAAGCTGATTACAATGTTATATTGTTGTCTACATCTAGATCTACACCTACATGGCTACTCTGGAATTTACATTTAAGTGCCTGGCAGAGGGTTCATCAAACCATTTTCATACTACTTGTCTACCGTTCCACTCTCGAATGGCGCGTGGGAAAAAGGAGCACCTAAATCTTTCCGTTCGAACTCCGATTTCTCTTATTGTTTACGTTTACAAAAGTTTATGGCTTGTGTTTTTTGGGTTCATAATCATTTTATTTTATCTATTATTACTTTTGTATTGTGATTTCAAGTACTGACACATTGCATGACCTTGGAGATTTCCTCCTCAATCTGGAACTACGGAACTATAGATGTAAAAAAAAAAAATAATAAACCACAATTCCTTAACATACTGCTGGACAAAGTTGGTCAGGAATGGGAGAAATCATTAAAGACAGTGGGACTTTATCATCCAGTCATACTGTGTATCTTTGAGATCGAAAACTAGGGTCTGTGATCATTCTTAGTATATCACTTCTGTGGACTTATCAGAACTATAGACAAACATATGAACGTTGAGGGAAACTATGTCGCGCAGTGATACTTAATTATCAGCATTAAACAAGAACTTTTACGCAGCACGGCTGTCAAATTTTGCACATTTGTTCAGTTCTTACAATTCTTTTTCGTTTTCTTTTTTCATTATTTCCAAATTTAATATCGAAGTTAATAACAGAAACGCACTATTCTCAAGCAACATCTCTTCCAGGATCAAGAAAATTAATATAACAACATACATGATCTGAAAATGCATCCACAGTAGCTACTATGTTTAGTGTAGTGTGATAAATGTTAGTGGCCGAAAAAGTTGTTTAATATATTTCCAGTATATTTAGGACAGTTTCACACTCAAAACTGAACTTCCTTTTAATTCTGCCGTTACTTCTTCAATTCACAGTTTGATCACAAGGGAGAAATACTATAGTCAATGTCTTACAACTATTTACATTAGAGCACTTACTTCTTGGTCTTCGATAATTATTGCCATCTTTCCCTGTGGAAACGCCGTGTTTCGAGTTTAAAGGCCGTCAACGAAGACGTAATTAGCGAAGGAGCCCAAGCCCAAATAGGGGGAACGGGTTTGCAGATCAATCGGTCGTGTTTTCCCAGAAGAACCACATTCTTCCGTCATCCGCCTTAAGTGACCCTGCGAATATTAGAGGTAAAAATACTGGATACATAAATTCCGTGCACTGGAGCCAACATTCCTACAAACCTAGCGGGTTCCCAAGCAGGTCAGATGCTGGCCCTTAAATCCTTTACTGAGAAAGGCTTCCAAAATGACGTCAAACACAGTGTGGTTCTCGTAGCTTTAACATCAGCTTACGATCCAGTGCGGACTGAGGCTACTGATGAAGCTAACTACACTACTGGCCATTAAAATTTCTACACCACGATGTGCTGCAGGCGCGAAATTTAACCGACAGGAAGGAGATGCTGTGATATGCAACTGATTAGCTTTTCAGAGCATTCACACAAGGTTGGCGCCGGTGGCGACACCTACAAGGTGCTGACATGAGGAAAGTTTCCAACCGATTTCCCACACGAACAGCAGCTGACCGGCGTTGCCTGGTGAAACGTTGCTGTGATGCCTCGTATAAGGAGGAGAAATGCGTACCATCACGTTTCCGACTTTGAGAAAGGTTGGATTTTAGCCTATCGCGATTGCGGCTTATCGTATCGCGAAATTGCTGCTCGCGTTGGTCGAGATCCAATGACTGTTAGTAGAATATGGAATCGGTGGATTTAGGAGAGTAATACGGAACGCCGTGCTAGATCCCAATGGCCTCCTATCACTAGCAGTCGAGATGACAGGCATCTTATCCGCATGGCTGTAACGGATCGTGCAGTCACGTCTCGACCCCTGAGTCAACAGATGGGGACGTTTGCAAGACAACAAACATCCGCACGGCCAATACTCACGGCTTTACTCCTGCCAGTATCTCGTCTCCTACCTTCCAAACTTTACAGAAGCTCTCCCGCGAACCTTGCAGAACTAGCACTCCCGAAAGAAAGGATACTGCGGAAACATGGCTTAGCCACAGTGTGGGGGATGTTTCCAGATGGTAGAGCACTTGCCCGCGAATGGCAAAGGTCCCGAGTTCGAGTCTCGGAACGGCACACAGTTTTAATCTGCCAGGAAGTTTCAACTTTGGATATGTTCGAAGGTGTAAATAAATAAATAAATGAATTTTGTGAAACTACGGAAAACGGAGAAATAGAGTGGAACCACCGTCTTCATAAACGCGAGTCCAACGTGTCTCCTAATTACAACAAAATTCACATTAAAGTTGGTATAAAACGCAGTCGGCCTACTGCCTCATTTTCCGATGAGGAAAACCCTGTTGTAACTGTAAGATAAGTGACACGCTGCACACAATAGCGACAGATGAGAATCGCGAACTATGCAACATGCGTGCAGCTGACCACTCCAGCCGTCATCTGAAAAAGATGTGGCAGCCACAAATGTCTACAGCAGGCCCCCTTAATTAACTTCCATCGCCGCATAAATCTTTAGTACTGTTTGGCTGTACGTCAAAATCGTTCGGAATTTTCCGTGGACGCCATGGATAAGTCGGCAACTAGCTATGCTTTTTTCCGGGATATTTACGCAACACAGGTAAAGTGCGGCAAAAAGAAGTAAACAACGACACGCGGAAGGAAAGAGAAGGAAGCTGCACAAAGTCTTGGGAGTAATGTTGCATCCCTCTGCCCAAAGAGAGCTCTGATGTTGTTTGTATGCAGCGTTTTTGAGGACGCAGAAGGGTAAAGAAAAGGTGTGGAAAGGGTGAAGGGGGGGGGGGGGGGGGGAGAGGAGGAGGTAAGACATGGAGGGGCAGGAGGCAGTGCAGGGGGGGAGGGACTGCTGCATCGTCCCTCCCCCCACCCCCTCCCCACTCCACACACGCGCGACAGACAAATCCTCCCCGCAGTCTGCCTTCTGCATCTACATCTACATATACATAGATACCCTGCAAGCCACCGCACGCTGCATGGAGGAGGGTACCCTGTACCGCTGCTAACCATTTCCTTTCCTGTTCCACTCGGAAATAGAGCGAGGGAGAAGACGACTGCCCATATGCATCCATATGAGCCCTAATTTTGAGCATTTTCGTGGTTCTTACGCGAAATGTATGCTAGCGGCAGCAGAATAATTCAGCAGTCAGCTTCAAATGTGCTTTTCCAAAATTTTTCTCAACAAATATTCCCCGAAAAGATCGGCGCCTTCTCTCCAGGGATTCCCAGTCCAGTTCCGTGTTGTTCGAACCCAATCTCGGAGCCTGCCTCCTAATTTATTCAATGTCTTCCTTCAATCGGACCTGGCGTGGAACCCAAACACTCGAGCAATAAGCAAGAACAGGTCGCACCAGCGTCAGATACGCAGTCTCCTTTACAGGCGGACAACACGCGCCTAATATTCTCCAAACACACTAAAGTGGACCATCCGCCCTCCTTACCACAACCCTTACACGCTCGCTGCGCTACGCACAGATATTTAAATGACGTGATTGTGCCAAGCACGATACTACTAACCTGGCATCCGAACATTACAGGTTTTGTTCTTCCTACTTATCCACCTCGGCTTAAAAGCCAAATACTGCTAAAACCAGACACACTTCAACGACACGCCCCCACCAATTCAGACCTCACTTTTGTATCCCATTCCCACAGTCTCAGTGAGGCAAATGCAGCGAACAATTGTGGTTCCTAAGCAGCTTTGCAACCAACTTCTTGTGCGATATAGCGGCGAAGGCTGCAGTCTCTTCTTCGGCCCGCTATTCGCATGATTCCCTTCGCCGATCTAAGGAGTGTTTTATGTCGTCGTGTTGCTCTTTTATGGCACGCACATTGGCCGACACTTCCCAATAATAAATTGCGGGACGTGAAAGCTCTTCCCTGTGCTTGGACCTCTTCTTCCCGAACTCGTCGTCGGGAGGAGGTTCTTCTTAATTAGACTCCGGATAGGGCACTGTCCTTTTAGCCATCGACATCTTTTAAGCGGTGATCCTCCCCCACTCTGTCCCCATTGCTCTCAACTGTGGACGGTGAGAGACCTTTTACTTGAGTGCCCTTATTTTACTCCGTTACGCGCCCGTCTACAGCTGTCGCCTGATATATCTTCCATTTTAGCAGATGACAGGCGATCAGGTGAACGCGTTATCGAGTTCATTAGCGCCAGTGAGTAATTGAAGTAATTTGAAGCTCTTTTTGGGGACACACAACCCCCCTTCTATAGTGGTTTTTTAAGATTTTTTTTTTGGTTTCCCCACTTTTTTTAGATTTGCTCCCATTGCTGCTGGTTTCCAGTTTCATTTTTTAGCATTTCTTAAGTCACAGACCGGGTGCTAATGACCGTAGCAGTTTTGCGCCCTAAAACCATAACAAAAAATAACCTTCTTGGGCTGCAGCTCACTTTCCCACCGCTTCCGCTAGCAAACGCCACACACACACACACACACACACACACACACACATACACACACACAGGCGATGCCACAGCGTGTGGAATTGGGAGCACCTCACTGGATCCTAACCTGCAGGTGTGAATCAAGCAGTCCCTCAGAACACTGATTAATCGAAGATAACCATAGAAATGGGAAGAGACGACATTAGGGTCCAGAACTCAGATACACACTACCGTAAAAATTTAGTACAACTGCAAAGAAGTCGATTATGATCCGATGACGGCATATCTCACCTAGGAGATGGTAGATGTAGTGACAATGGTTTCAGCGTAGTGGCATAGCTACCACAGTCCCATCTGTAACTACCCTCTAGCATCGAATACTCACAGCCAGAAGGGTCAGTGCGGTGCAAACGTGTGAAGCAAGCAGGCAATCATACCGTGGAGACGCACTCGTGCTTCCTAAACCCAAAAGAGCGAATTTTAAAGGGATCAAATTCTGCCCTTTCGAATGGCAGGATGGTCCTCTCGCAGAATTGCCATACAAGTTGGACTTTCTGCGTCAGGCGCGCAACAACGCTACCATCAGTGGCCGCGTATACATCCTCACACCTGTACACGAGGTTCTGGACGTACATGCAACACTGACGCCCGTCAGGATCGCCGTATTGCCAGGGCAGCAGTGACAGGTTGTACAGCTACCACAGCTTGTAAGCCGAGGTGTGTCAACACGAACTGTTCCGAACAGGCGTCCGCTGTGGACGAGCGGTTCTAGGCGCTTCACTCCAGAACTGCGCTGCTGCTACGGTCGCAGGTTCGAATGCTGCCTCTGCCATGGATGTGTGTGATGTCCTTAGGTTAGTTAGCTTTACGTAGATCTAAGTCTAGAGGACTAATGACCTCAGATATCAAGTCCCATGGTACTCAGAGCCATTTGAACCAATTTTTGTTGCGAACCGGTTATCAGCAGTGGGACTACGGGTCCAACAGACGCTCACCATAATAATAACGTCGCGAGACTAGGGCCTCCCGTCGGATAGACCGTTCGCCGGGCGCAAGTCTTTCGATTGGACTCCACTTCGGCGACTTGTTCGTCGATGAGGATGAAATAATGATGATTAGGACAACACCACACCCAGTCTCTGAACGGAGAAAATCTCCGACCCAGCCGGGAATCTAACCCTGGCCTTTAGGATTGACATTCTGTCGCGCTGAACACTCAGCTACAGGGGTCCGACACAGACTCACTAGGAAGATGGGATGACCCGCCGTTGTCTTCACCGGTAAAATCAGATTCTGCCTGCAAGTAAGTGACTGTCGTTTGCGTGTACGACGTAGACCTGGTCAGCACTGCGTCGCAGAGTGCATTCGTCCAACACAAACTGATTAGACCCAACGCCTTGCGGTCTGGTGTACTATACAATTATGGAGTGCAATGAGCTACAACCCTAGTTCAACTTTCGTCTTTCTGGAGGGGGGCGCCAACAAGCGTTCGGTACGCCCAGAATGTTGTCAGATCCGTTCTTTTGCCTTTGTTGCAACAGCGAGGTGACACGTTGTTCCAAAAGAGTAACACTCACACACGCACACTCACGCAATCTCACACACACACACACACACACACACACACACACACACACACACACACACACACAGACGCACGCACGCACACGCACACACTGCCATGAGACACAACATACTCTGCAAGGCGTGCAGCAACTTCCTTGGACAGCACGATCTCTGGTGTCTGTAATCGAGCACGTGTGGGACATGATGGGACGAGAACTGACTCATGGGAGCTGTCAAACAACAACTCTTACAGGTCTGCATGACCCACGTCGAGCACGCATGGCATAACGCATCCCAGGACGGTAATCGCCATCTGTAGGATCGACTGGACGCAAGAGCCAGCGCCTACATTACCGCTAGTGGAGACCACATCACGTACTAGGTGCTCCACCATGGCTCCATACCTGGTTCCTCAGAACCGCTTGTGGTATTCATGAGTAAGGATAATCATATCATGTACTCTGTATGCAGTGTTGCGACAATAAATCTTGAGTGAACTGGAAACCTCTAAAAGCACTCCATCTTCAGTCCACAACTGGCCTACCGGGACCATCCGACCACCGTGTCATCCTCAGAAGAGGATGCGGATAGGGGGGGAGGGGAGGGGGGGAGGGCGCGGCATCAGCACACTGCTCTCCCGGTCGTTATGGTGGTTTTCTTCGACCGGAGAAGCTACTATTCGCTCGAGTAGCTCCTCAGTTGGCACGACGAGGCTGAGTGCACCCCGAAAAATGGCAACAGCGCATGGCGGCTGGATGGTCACCCATCCGAGTGCCGACCACACCCGACAGCGCTTAACTTCGGTGATATCACAGGAGCCGATGTAAAGCTCTAAAAGGGATGCAGTAATTTATTTCCAGCAGTGCATTCAAGGTTAAGAGCATAAAGAAAAACGAATGTTAAGCACTAAAATGTGGAGGAAAGGGTGCTGAGTAGGCAATAGGAGCATTGGTCACAATAAAAATTGTAAAAACTGAATGAGTAGAGCCCCCATACGACCGAGACGAGCGGGCGAGAGAGAGGGGAGGGGTGGGGGGGGGTGGGGGGGGTGGGGGGGTGCTGGCGTCACACAGCCAGCTCGCCGCGGTGTTTTTCGACGACGGCCTGCTGTTGGCCAGTGTGTCGACTGCCGCGGGGCACCAGAGGTAAAAGTGAGACTGAGTGACTCTGCAGGGTCCCAGCCAGACAGGGCAGGCACCATTTTCTCTTACCACTCTAAATAGCTGCTTCTACAAAAGAGCTGCGACGGGTCGTCCTTAAGTAAAATGGTTCAACTTCTGACGTAATCAGTCCCCTAGAACTTAGAACTACTTAAACCTAACTAACCTAAGGACATCATACACATCCACGCCCGAGGCAGAATTCGAACCTGCGACCAGTAATTCATCACATTCTTTTCCTCGGCCAGTTTCGGTTTAAAAAATGCGGAATTTGTTGTCGGAAATCGTGGGAATAATCCCACTTCAGTGCTTGCAGTTTCATGAGGTTTCGATAGGACCACTATCCAGGATACTTCAGACCAGCTACCTCAACTGCGGACCAGCTTGCCTCAGGAGAGGCTACAATGAGTTTGTGACACCCTTCCATACTGAGTCAGCGCAGGCACCGAAGCCATAAGGGGTGTAACGTCATACTCATAAGTGGGCTCATTCTACACTACTGACCATTAAAATTGCTACACCACGAAGATGACGTCGTACACAAGCGAAATTTAACCGACGAGAAGGAGATGCTGTGATATGCAAATGATTAGTTTTCAGAGCATTCACATAAGGTTGGCACTGGTGGCGAACCCTACGACGTGCTGACATGAGGAAAGTTTCCAACCGATTTCTCATATACAAACAGCAGTTGACCGGCGTTGCCTGGTGAAACGTTGTTGTGATGCCTCATGTAAGGAGGAGAAATGCGTACCATCACGTTTCCGGCTTCGATAAAGGTCGGATTGTAGCCTGTCCCCATTGCGGTTTATCGTATCGCGACATTGCTGCTCGCGTTGTTCCAGATCCGATGACTGTTAGCAGAATATGGAATCGGTGAGTTGAGGAGGGTAATACGGAACGCCGTGCTAGATCCCAATGGCCCCGTATCACTAGCAGTCGAAATGACAGGCATCTTATCCGCATGGCTGTAACGGATCGTGCAGCCACGTCTCGATCCCTCAGTCAACAGATGGGGACGTTTGCAAGACAACAACCATCTGCACGAACAGTTCGACGACGTTTGCAGCAGCGTGGACTATCAGCTCGGAGACCGTGGCTGCGGTTACCCTTGACGCTGCATCACAGACAGGAGCGCCTGCGATGGTGTACCCAAAGACGAACCTGGGTGCACGAATGGCAAAACGTCATATTTTCGAATGATTCCAGGTTCTGTTTACAGCTTCATGATGGTCGCATGATGGCGACATCGCGGTGAACGGACATTGGAAGAGAGTAATCGTCATCGCCATACTGACGTATCACCCGGCGTGATGGTATGGGGTGACATTGGTTACACGTCTCGGTCACCTCTTGTTCGCATTGACGTCACTTTGAACAGTGGCCGTTACATTTCAGATGTGTTACGACTCGTGGCTCTACCCTTCATTCTATCGTTATGAAATCCTACATTTCAGCAGGATAATACCCGACCGCACGTAGCAGGTCCTGTACGGGCCTTTCTGGATAAAGAAAATGTTCGGCTGGCGCCCTGGCCAGCACATTCTCCAGATCTCTCTCCCATTGGAAACATCTGGTCAATGGTGGCCGAGCAACTGGCTCGTCACAATACGCCAGTCACTACTCTTGATGAACTGTGGTATCGTGTTGAAGCTGCATGGTTAGCTGTACCTGTAGAACCCATCCAAGCTCAGTTTCACTCAATGCCCAGGCGTATCAAGGCCGTTATTACGGCCAGCGGTAGTTGTTCTGGGTACTGATTTCTCAGGATCTATGCACCCAAATTGCGTGAAAATGTAATCGCATGCCAGTTCTTGTATAAAATATTTGTCGAATGAATACCATTTTATCTCTGCATTTCTTCTTGGTGTAGCAATTTTAATGTCCAGTACCGTACTAAGTGCTTTGTAAATTTAATTCTATTTTGTATTCACTGAAATGAGGTCACGCAACTTGTTCACCACTTCGTTTTCTCGTCCTCTTCTAGATCCTTGAGTGATTTTGTCGGGCAGTGTAATCAAAACTAAACTGTCCTCACGTGTATATCTGAGTACCGATTTAAAACACATGCTGCGAAAATGTCGGTAGAAGCTTGCGCAAAAGCCTGAAGATGCTGCCTGTGACGTAGTGGTGTAGACGGAGTGGGGGGGCTCGCCTATCTCCCGCTTCTTTTACCTGTCCCAGCTGTCAGCTGAGGGTGTGGTGACGTCCATAAGTGTCTGCAGCAGTTGCACAATGCCGCATGTTGGGTGGTCCGGCGGGAGCTGCTCATCTCGTCGCAAGACTTAGCCGTTCAGCTCTGCAGAAAATGAAAATCGTTTGGAAACTGCCACGAATGTTAGAGACAAGTCGGTAATTGGATTTTCTTTTTTTCTCTTTTTTAAGCGTTTACGCAACGCAGATACGATGTGACAAAGAAGCTGAAAACAAACGCGGATGTAAAGAAGACTGAAAGGAAGAAGCAAAAAAAAAAAAAAAAAAAAAAAAAAAAAAAAAAAAAGACAGGGACGCGAGTGAGTTCTTCCGAGCAGCGCCGTGGGGGGAGAGACGAAAGAAGGCGGGCTGGATTAAAATAAACTCGTCCGCTCCAACAGAGCTGTGCAGTCGCTGGCAGGAAGCGGTGCTGGTGACGCAGAGGGTAAAGAGAAGGGGCGGGTAGTTGGGGAGGGGGTATGGGGGGGGGGGGAGGTGGAGGAAGCGGCGCCCGTCCAGACCGGGGCGTCAGCCCTTCCACAGGGACCGGATGGTATGCGCCGGAGTACCAATGTCGTACCGCCGCATTCTAAGTACTGTCTGACGTTGTTGGCATAATTAACTGGCGACATGACCCGGGCCTGGTGGCTGCGAGGCGCTCAGCTGCAGATGAGTGAGGGGGGTTGGGAAGAGATGGGAGGGGGGAGGAGAAGACTCTTCATAAACGCCTACGCAGACAAAGGCACCGTATACGGGGAGGAACACGCAGTCGAACGAGAACTGCCGTACCTCGAGGTATCGATACTTATCTGCGAGAAAGACATTAGAGTAGATACGATAACGCCCAACAAGCCATCTCTCTTTTTACAATTTACCTACCTTAGCGAGAGACAGGGAGAGGGACAGAGAGAGAGAGAGAGGGAGAGGGAGAGGGAGAGGGAGAGGGAGAGGGAGAGGGAGAGGGAGAGGGAGAGGGAGAGGGAGAGGGAGAGGGAGAGGGAGAGGGAGAGGGAGAGGGAGAGGGAGAGGGAGAGGGAGAGGGAGAGGGAGAGGGAGAGGGAGAGGGAGAGGGAGAGGCGTACAGGCGTTTACCAGGAAAGGAGAGTACCAAACCGTTTTAGATGAACTGCGGTAGAAGCATGTTTTATTTTAAATATCCAGAACACTGTACATTAAAATCTAATATCCGTCAGCTGCAATTAAATTTGAAGCTTAAATACACTACTGGCCAGTAAAAGTGCTAAACCAAAAAGAAATGCAGATATTTATTGGACAAATATATTATACTAGGACTGACATGTGATTACATTTTCGCCGGCCGCGGTGACCGTGCGGTTCTGGCGCTGCAGTCCGGAACCGCAGGGGTGCTACGGTCGCAGGTTCGAATCCTGCCTCGGGCATGGGTGTGCGTGATGTCCTTAGGTTAGTTAGGTTTAAGTAGTTCTAAGTTCTAGGGGACTTATGACCTAAGATGTTGAGTCCCATAGTGCTCAGAGCCATTTGAACCATTTTTTTATTACATTTTCACGCGATTTGGGTGCATAGATCCTGAGAAATCAGTACCCAGAACAGCCACCTCTGTCCGTAATAACGGGCTTGATACGCCTGGGCATCGAGTGAAGCAGAGCTTGGATGGCGTGTACACGTACAGCTGCCCATGCAGCTTCAACACGACACCACAGTTCATCAATAGTAGTGGCTGGCGTATTGTGAGGAGCCAGTTGCTCGGCCACCATTGACCAGATGTTTTCAATTGGTGAGAGATCTGGAGAATGTGCTGGCCAGGGCAGCAGTCGAACATTTTCTGTATCCAGATAGGCCGTACAGGACCCACAACATGCGGTCGTGCATTATCCTTCTGAAATGTAGGATTTCGCAAAGATCGAATGAAGGGTAGAGCCACGGGTCGTAACGTATCTGAAATGTAACGTCCACTGTTCAAAGTGACGTCAATGCGAACAAGAGGTGACCGAGACAATAACCAATGGCACCCCGTACCTTCACGCCGGGTGATACGCCAATATGGCGATGACGAATACACGCTTCAAATCTGCGTTTACCGCGACCATGACACCATCACGATGCTGTAAACAGAACCTGGATTCATCCGAAAAAATGACGTTTTGCCATTCGTGCACCCAGGTTCGTCTTTGGGTACACCATCTCAGGAGCTCCTGTCTCTGATGCAGCGTCAAGGGTAACCGCAGCCACGGTCTCCGAGCTGATAGTCCACGCTGCTGCAAACGTCGTCGAACTGTTCGTGCAGATGGTTGTTGTCCTGCAAACATCCCCATATGTTGACTCGGGGATCGAGACGTGGCTGCACGATCCGTTACAGCAATGCGGATAAGATGCCTGTCATTTCGACTGCTAGTGATACGAGGCCATTGGGATCCAGCACGGCGTTCCGTATTACTCTCCTAAACCCACCGATTTCATATTCTGCTAACAGTCATTGGATCTGGACCAACACGAGCAGTAATGTCGCGATACTATAAACCGCAGTAGGCTACAATCCGACCTTTATCAAAGTCGGAAATGTGATGGAACGCATTTCTCCGCCTTACACGAGGCATCACAACAACGTTTCACCAAGCAACGCGGGTCAACTGCTGTTTGTGTATCAGAAATGGGTTGGAAATTTTTCTCATGTCAGCACGTTGTAGGTGTCGCCACCGGCGCCAACCTTGTGTGAATGCTCTGAAAAGCTAATCATTTGTGTAGCACACCAACTTCTTCCTGTCGGTAAATTTCGTGTTTGTAGCACGTCATGTTCGTGGTGTAGCAATTTTAACGGGCGGTAGTGTATGTTTCGGCCAATAATCGTTACACAGCAGGCCTTATCATTAGCTAGGTGTAAACCTAGGAGGATAGAGCTTATGCTGAGGTTTGGACGCGTCTGTAGGCGGTCGTCCGTTTGGACACTCCCACTGTCACATAGTGGTTCCCCAACGAAGTAGCCCCATCGGGAAAGTGTGTACCAGCGACCTGAGACCATAGTCCTCAGCCTCTTGAGAGCCTTCCAGCTTGTGAAGCATTTGTTATGTCCAGTCGCAAGTTCTTCCTTCAGAACCAGGATAAGATTTGGTGTTGCCCCTTTCTATAGATGAAGTCTCCTCTTGAAAGGCGCCTACTGGGGCGCACTTGTGTGCGGCACCAGAATAAGAATATCAAAGAATTAAATAGAAACCAGGATACTATAAGCAATGAATGTCTCTGATAGGCTCGATAATGTGGATCGCTGACTGTGCGCGACCGCAGACGCTTTGTTGGAGTAAGAGAGTGCTGGGGGCTCAGTTGTAGGCACTTTCTGTGGTGTACTGTCTGAAGCCACCAGGAGTTAGATCAATGTAGGTATATGAATAATGTTGAACATGGAAGCAGAGATCTTTATGTAAATAAGGTAAAAATATTACATAGTTATTATTTCTGTTTTTGCCAGCGCGTTAGTGTAGATGAGCTGGCTGATAATTTGTAAATGTTGAGAAACGCCAGAATGTACGTAAACTTGTTTTCAGAAAACTGTAGGTAGATATTTCATTTTTGTAATGCCTTTAAGATTTGTTAAAAGAGTTATGTGTAATTTGATGATTTGCTTTCACGTTGGATTAATGAAGTTAGATAATACTTGCTGTTTAAATCTCTACGTTGCTGCTTTAGGGGTAAAACAGTTTAATGTATTTGTTATGTGAACAGGGCCTTAGGATTCAGTTCTTAAGGCGATGAATGTATTTTGCAGCGACTCTGTTTTTTTATCAGTATTAGGAGTTGCTCTGCTAACAATAACACAGAGCAAGCACACCACTTGCAGTTACAACATGCCACACGACAATTAGAGTTTTGTATCCATTCCACAGTTCAGACTTCATTCAAAGTAATCATAAAGTTTATTAACTCACGATAATTTAATGAACGGCAACGTTGTTTTGCTCCGGCGTCCAGAGGGAGCTCTTACTTTAGCGAAACCACTTGGGCTGAAGTTGGTACCCACGTACCGGGTGACGATTACCTCCCATGTGTTTCTTCCTCTCTACCTCGGCAACTACTTGTTGCCTTATACAGGCTGAACGGTGAGGGGGGACGGGGGGGACCCCTATAGGTGCAGGTAGACCTGTTTGGTCAGAGTGGGCTTCAAACATCCTGATACGATGCGGATGTCCTATCTACATCGATATCAGTGCGTTTCATGTGGGCCAAATTCTTCCACACAGGCGCGGCATATTCAGCTGCTGGCAACCTGGGTGCAATGGCTCTTGTTCGAAGCACTTGTGGGTCAGCACCCCAGTCTGTGCTGGTCAGTTTACGAATGATCATTCCTAGCGCAGACTTTTCGCTTAGTGCTCTTTCTTATGACAGAGTTGTGTCCAGCTTCACGCCCAAATGTTTGGCAGTGCTCTAGCTCTTGCCCTTCCCAACTCAGGTAGAGTTTTATTTTGGCTTCCTGATTCCTCAGCTGGAAACTGCAAACTTCTCTCTTTGCCGGGTTTGGTTTCAGGTTGTATTGGTGATACTAATCCCCAGGCATTGCGAGGCTGCTGGTTAATTTCTCCTCCACTTCTTCAGAGGCGCTCTCTTGGGCATCCACGGCCGTGTCGTCAGCACACATAAACTGCCTGCCGTCGGGATGCGGTGGCTGGTGGTTGGCGTATACACTGCTCTCAGAGACGGATTTATAAGACAAAATATGACGAGGTTCTCTAAGGAAGCGTTGAAAGAAAAATTCACCATCTGGTCAGACGTGTCTGGAGACCCGAATGTAATGCAAAATTGACCGCTAGATACGACCAGATGTGGACTCGCCCCACCCCCCATAAACCATGGACCTTGCCGTTGGTGGGGAGGCTTGCGTGCCTCAGCGATACAGATGGCCGCACCGTAGGAGCAACCACAACGGAGGGGTATCTGTTGAGAGGCCAGACAAACGTGTGGTTCCTGAAGAGGGGCAGCAGCCTTTTCAGTAGTTGCAAGGGCAACAGTCTGGATGACTGACTGATCTGGCCTTGTAACACTAACCAAAACAGCCTTGCTGTGCTAGTACTGCGAATGGCCGAAAGCAAGGGGAAACTACGGCCGTAATTTTTCCCGAGGGCATGCAACTTTATTGTATGATTAAATGATGATGGCGTCCTCTTGGGTAAAATATTCCGGAGATAAAATAGTCCCCCATTCGGATCTCCGGGCGGGGACTACTCAAGAGGTTGTCGTTATCAGGAGAAAGAAAACTGGCGTCCTACGGATCGGAGAGTGGAATGTCAGACCCCTTAATCGGGCAGGTAGGTTAGAAAAATTAAAAAGGGAAATGGATAGGTTAAAGTTAGATATAGTGGGAATTAGTGAAGTTTGGTGGCAGAAGGAATAAGACTTTTGGTCAGGTGAATACAGGGTTATAAATACAAAATCAAATAGGGGAAATGCAGGAGTAGGTTTAATAATGAATAGGGAAATAGGATTGCGGGTAAGCTACTACAAAGAGCTTAGTGAACGCATTATTGTGGCCAACATAGATACGAAGCCCACGCCTACTACAGTAGTACAAGTTTATGTGCCAGCTAGCTCTGCAGATGACGAAGAAATTGAAGAAATGTATGGTGAAATAAAAGAAATTATTCAGATAGTGAATGGTGACGAAAATTTAATAGTCATGGGTGATTGGAATTCGGTAGTAGGAAAAGGGAGAGAAGGAAACGTAGTAGGTGAATATGGATTAGGGCTAAGAAATGAAAGAGGAAGCCGCCTGGTAGAATTTTGCACAGAGCATAACTTAATCATAGCTAACACTTGGTTCTAGAACCATAAAAGAAGGCTGTACACATGGAAGAATCCTGGAGATACTGACAGGTCTCAGATAGATTATATAATGGTAAGACAGAGATTGAGGAACCAGGTTTTAAATTGTAAGACATTTCCAGGGGCAGATGTGGACTCTGACCACAATCTATTAGTTATGACCTGTACATTAAAACTCAAGAAACTGCAAAAAGGTGGGAATTTAAGTAGATGGATAAACTGAAAGAACCAGAGATTGTACAGAGTTTCAGGGAGAGCATAAGGGAACAATTGACAGGAATGGGGGAAAGAAATACAGTAGAAGAAGAATGCGTAGCTTTGAGGGATGAAGTAGTGAAGGCAGCACAGGATCAAGTAGGACGTCTCAAAAATGAGATTGACAGGAAGTGCAAAATGGCTAAGCAGGGGTGGCTAGAGGACAAATGTAAGGATGTAGAGGCTTATCTCACTAGGGGTAAGATAGATACTGCCTACAGGAAGATTAAAGAGACCTTTGGAGAGAAGAGAACCACTTGTATGAATATCAAGAGCTCAGATGGCAACCCAGTTGTAAGCAAACAAGGGAAAGCAGAAAGGTGGAAGGAGTATATAGAAGTCTACACAAGGGCGACGTACTTGAGGACAATATTATACAAATGGAAGAGTACTGAAAGACCTAAGTCGAAACAAGGCCCCCCGGAGTAGACAAGATTCCATTGGAACTATGACGGCCTTGGGAGAGCCAGTCCTGACAAAACTCTACCAGCTGGTGAGCAACATGTATGAAACAAGCGAAATACCCTCAGAGTTCAAGAAGAATATAATAATTCCAATCTCAAAGAAACCAGGTGTTGATAGAAGTGAAAATTACCGAACTATCAGTTTAATAAGTCACAGCTGCAAAATACTAACGCGAATTCTTTACAGAAGAATGAAAAAACTAGTAGAAGCCGACCTCGGGGATGATCAGTTTGGATTCCATAGAAATGTTGGAACACGTGAGGGAATACTGACCCTACGACTCATCTTAGAAGCTAGATTAAGGAAGGGCAAACCTACGTTTCTAGCATTTGTAGACTTAGAGAAAGCTTTTGACAATGTTGACTGGAATACTCTCTTTCAAATTATGAAGGTGGCAGGGGTAAAATATAGGGAGCGAAAGGCTATTTACAATTTGTACAGAAATCAGGTGGCAGTTATAAGAGTCGAAGGACATGAAAGGGAAGCAGTGGTTGGGAAGGGAGTGAGACAGGGTTTTAGTCTCTCCCCGATGTTATTCAATCTGTATATTGAGCAATCAGTGAAGGAAACAAAAGAAAAATTCGGTGTAGGTATTAAAATTCATGGAGAAGAAATAAAAACTTTGAGGTTCGCCGATGACAATGGAATTCCGTCAGAGACAGCAAAGGACTTGGAAGAGCAGTTGAACGTAATGGACAGTGTCTCGAAAGGAGGATAAAAGAGGAACATCAATAAAAGCAAAACAAGGATAATGGAACGTAGTCAAATTAAGTCGGGTGATCCTGAGGGAATTAGATTAGGAAATGAGACACTTAAAGTAGTAAAGGAGTTTTGCTATTTGAGGAGTAAGATAACTGATGATGGTCGAAGTAGAGAAGATGTAAAATGTAGACTGGCAATGGCAAGGAAAGCGTTTCTGAAGAAGAGAAATTTGTTAATATCGAGTATAAATTTAAGTGTCAGGAAGTCATTTCTGAAAGTATTTGTATGGAGTGTAGCCATGTATGGAAGTTGAACATGGACGATAAGTAGTTTGGACAAGAAGAGAATAGAAGCTTTCGAAATGTGGTGCTACAGAGGAATGCTGAAGATTATGTGGGTAGATCACATAACTAATGAGGAAGTATTGAATAGGATTGTGGAGAAGAGTAGTTTGTGGCACAACTTGACTAGAAGAAGGGATAGGTTGGTAGGACATGTTGTGGGGCGGCGAAGAAGTTGTCGAATGAGTTGTTTGAATGTTCATTTCACGTAACAGACTATTGCCGATGCAACATATGTGGGACGGCGAAGAAGTCGTTGTTTAATGTTGAATGAAAGTTGAACATTGCCACCTTAAATCACGCGAGCCTGGCAACTAATTTGGTGGCCAGTCAGAAAGCGAAGGGAAACTTACTGACCTTAGTTCCCAGTCTGCACGGCCACATTCCTGTACAGCCCAGCTAAACGAAAAATATCCATAGTTCTTCACGGGATTAGGGCTGCTTCAATAAAATTTAAAGTTCCAAACAAGATTTTATTATCTTAAAGGCTCACACAAATTAATCGAAACTTCTGAAAATGCTAAAGACATTAAATATTGTTAATTCAGCCAATCGTTTAATAGTTCAGAGGCGACTTCTACAGCAAGTTCCTCCCGAATAGTTCATTACTCTAACTAACGGTGCTCTATTAATAGTTCGCAATAATGTTAAAAAAAAAGATTAATGCTCGCCTTAAAAGTGGAGTTAGTCACCACTTGCCACGCGGAATTATACTTCACACGGACGGCACAATAACAGTTTGTTACCGAAGTCTAAACGATCCAGGACGGTGTACAGTCCTCGCGATATTCAATGTCCGTTTACATTGCTAAGTACGCGCATGTCACAGCCCGCTATGACGTCACCCGAGGCGAGGCGCGATCGGACGTTAAGCTCGCGTGGACTAGGCGTTGGTCTAATGCGGAGTGAGCTTACTACTGCCTCTGCCGCTCTTTTTATATAGCTCCGGCGCGTACCGCCAAGAGAGCATCTGTTCTTTCCATTCCTAAACAGATGCCTGCAGCCTCCAAATGATCGCTATCTCAGGCACATAATCTTAAATATCACATTTAATAATAGCTTTACAAACTTCTCAATTTTTGTATACATACATCTGAGCAGTACAGAAGCACGTAGAAAATCTCAGCCCGCTAAAATTAAAACTTTACTCTCTAGAATTTTTACAATGGAACTAACGGTAGATTGTTACCTCTGAACCGTAGCTTTATCAAGACTTGTATCAGCTGTTAATTATGCTACAAGACTAAAACTTGGTGTAGCTTTGTTAATTGTCCTATCTGATCATTGGTCTTAAAGAATTTGTTTTATCATTAAAATTTAAAGTACTTAATCTATAATGCTTATGTACATTTTACTCACAAAAGTAGTTTTTACTAAATTACTAAAAAACTAGAAGAGGTAACTGATTGTGGTATTTCCATTATTATTATTAGGGTGAACTGAAGCATCCTACCAATTTTCAATATTGTAGCTCTATTATTTCGCGCCTCTGATTTTTCCGAAAAACGCGGATTCTGGAGTCAATTTTAGTTTTATGGTTTTGGAAACCAGCACCACTCATTAATGACTTCTTACTGCACCTTCTCACCAAATTTTGGCTTCCTAGCGTCATTATTTAGCGCCTCCTATTTTTCTTTCAAAACGTGAATTTTACGTAAACTACTAATTTTATAACATTAAGATTTGTTACCTGAAACATTATTACATAGAACTATACTTTAACAAAGTTTTACACACAAATCTTAATTTTTACTTTTATGTTAAATGTGGTGCAATACTATATGCAGGCGCGTTACGATGACGTGACGCTACTAGCAGTGAACTAGGGTAAGTCCCGTGCACTCGCTCGCCTCTGTAGCTTATACATGATACAGCGCTTGCTTTGCTTCATCACCCCCTTTTTAATTTTCGTGAAAATCTATTTTTGAACAAAATTAAATTTCTAAAAGAACAAACAAGCGATGGATTACTTTAGTATACCTCTTTCAACTTAAGTTGCTTCTTCTTAGGAAATTCCTTATTACTACATACACAAAATAACCATACTCATATACACATAGAAAACCTAGTACAGAAGACATTCACAAATTATTTACATACATTTACATGGAAATATAAATTTTTCAATGGTTACAAAATAGTTATTTTTTTTTTTTTAAATCAGTCTCTTCCTGAAAAAGAAAATACACACGACTTTTATCACTGCAACGCACTCACATTTTTCTTTTACTATAATACTCGGCACTGTGGTGGGTGTCCTATTGTAACACTCATTTAATTTCACTGATTGACAAAATTGTGGGAGGAAATTGTATTCACTGTGGTTTGCGTCTCTACTTCCAATCTCCCTACCGCTTGTTGTCAGTCATTCATGCAGCCTGCATGTCCCTGAGAAACAGACAATACAGTCTAAGTTTCTGTTTTCAACTTATATCTAAGGTAGGACAAAGTACATTTTATAGTTTATATTCTGGCACTATTTTACTAATTGTGAAGTTGTCAGAAAGACATTTAGCACTAAGTCGTATCTGATACAATAGCTCCTACTTTCTTCTTTCATAAATAATCTTTTAGGTTCCTAAATAGTGAAAATTCTTTTAGCAAATTAATATATTAAGATCTTGCTTCAACTTAGAAAATTGAGTAACCTTTTAGTTTTAATGTACTCTGGCTTAATTATCGTATGGATTAGTTCATCAAAGAAGTCATTTGCTGACCAGCACTTTGCTTTATTGTATGAATTACTAAAGAAATTAGTTATTTTCAGTATACCGATTCCAAATTTCTGCATTTTCCAATATTTGTGTGTTTCTGTTGTCTGTTTAACTATTTATTTGCCTCAAGCAAGATTTAGCGTTTTTCACCATTTCACGAGACGTGAGGGAATTATTCTTTAATCCTACATCATTTACTTCAATTTACTTACTTCACTTCTTCACCTAATTCATTTTCTCCCTTTTCTTCCAGATTCAAAATACTTCATTTCTCCACTTCTTGCTCCCTTTTCCTTTTGTCAGCCTATTGACGTCCTGTTTCTATATATTTGGTGCGATCCTCACACCACTTCCACACATCTCCATTTATTTAATTCTAAAACGCCATTGCTTGCCTCTATGAGCATTATCTTCTTACGCTGTTTTCCTTCAGACAACCTTATTTCTAGCAACATACTACCTTCTGCATAATCTCATGGATTATTCATATTCATACCGTACTTCGTATACTGCAAAGTGTCTCTCTTAGTTGTAGTTTCTAACCCTTTACAATTACATGAAATATTTTAATTTATTTATTTTAGCCATGTTTGCCTCTTATTGGTACTCAGACTTTTGTTTTGCCATTCACTAGGTAGATCCTTACTAAGAATACTTAAAACCTAATAGCATATATACAACATGAAGACATATGTGATTCTTACCTGTTATGATAGACCAGAAGAAGGGAATGAAACTTGAAAAGGAAATAAAGTTTCACCCAGCTGGGACTGCACGGTACGCCAAACCGTGTATCCGCCAAAGAGTGGCAGACTCCCTACAGTAATTAATTACTGTTAATTTTAAATTCCTTTAGATCCACAATATTTCTTAGACCTAGTTCTCTCTTACTCTTTGGATATTCCAAACGATAGGCATTTGCATGAGGTTTACTTACTATTCTAAATGGTCCATGATATACATGCATAAACTTTTTAGTTTCTGCAGAAATTTTCTTTGATTTTTCTTTTGTTTTGACCAACACTAGCTCACCAATTTTAAAACTAGTGGGGGAAGCCCTTGCATCATGCCTCTTTTTCCTATCTAAAGCTCTTTTGCGTATATTTGCCCTGGCCTGTGCTTTCTTCTCATCCAAATTTTGAGGACGATCACTTTCTCTGATGACAATTTCATTTAACCAGCGTGCATCCAGTACTAATCTAACACTTCCATCACGCTTAGGCACTACAACAAGAGGACTATTGTATTCACTAATTGCTTGCTCTATGACACCCCATGCCAACATACGTTTAATTTCATTCCGCACTGCTTGTTTCCTTGCAACATGTATTGGATAAGGCTTCTTAAAAAATACCTTCCCAGGCTTGATATTCAAATGGCATTCATAACCTTTAACTTCACCAGGTGCGTTTGAGAATACATTACTATGCTTAGTTAACACACTCTTTAACTCTGATCTTTGTTCGTCAGCAATTTGCTGTGTTGATTGTACCTTTTCCTCTATTTCCTTTAGGATGTGTCTCTCTTCAACCTTAGCACTTTCCTCATTCTCACTGAAAACCAAATTTTCCTGCAAGTATCCTTTATTCTTTATTACTCTAATAGGCAGTTCCCAAGTTTCATTACTACCGCCTATATGACTTCCTATAAAAGACTCTCTTATCACTTTAGAGTCAGGTAAAGTTAAAATTAAGTTGTTCTGATCAAAATTGATCTTTCCCTGGTACTTTGATAAGAAATCAGTACCAATCAACATATCAACACTTAAGCCTAGCACAATCAAACAAGGATGATCTATTACTACGTCATTTATACCAATGGGTATCAAAGCTTCGTGTTGAACTGGTCTAGAGACTTTTCCAGTAGCACCTATAATCTTTAAGCCACTTACTTTCATAACTGTTAACTTCTCTTTATTGGGTATGGTGTCAAAGAATGTTTGTGATAAAGCACTTGCTTCACTGCCACTGTCAAGCAGACAACGCACAGTGACTCCTGATATGTTTACTTTGATAACAGGGTGAGTTATTTTACATTGAACAGGTTGCTCACACACCTCGTCTAATAAATCTCGTTCTATGTTCTTCCAGCTAAAGTAATTCTGATCAGTTGCAATTACATTTACATTTACATCCTGGGGCTCATCATGCTCTATAATCTTAGCTGCTTTCTCTAATCTGTCCACTAACTTTAAATCGAAGCATCTGACGACTTTTTCTACTTTTGTTTGCTGCACATCAGCCAAACTATCCTCTACCTCTGAGCAACTGCGTCCCTGCGCAATATTGCTGTTCATAAGAATGTCGTCACCTTCAACCATTTGTGGCACGTTTACACAGCTACTAGATTCTTTCACCTCGTTACTATTTCTACCCCCTTCATTCATCATTTCCTCCTCTCTAAAGTTTTGCAGTACTGATTCTACTTCTGCTACTTCTACTTCAGCTTTTAGATTGCCATTTTCATCGAAGATGTAAGCTTTTACTTCATCATTATTCCCATCAGACTCAAACCCATTATCTATTTCTTCCCCATTATCTACCTTGAGTTCCTGTTCTTCCTTGACCCATTTTTCTAGTGTATCCAAAATACTATCCACTATTTTGTGAGAGTGGCTTAACACATCACTGGTATTATCTGTATTTATTTCGTCATCCATGTTGTCTGTCTGTGTATGTTGGCTGATTGTCTGTGTTTCCGTTACTGGCTGTGTTACTGTTACCGCCTGGTGAGCGCCAGTTTCCTCATAGACGGGATTTAGTTTCCCATACGCGGCCTGTTGTGTTCATCTGTGACACCACTAGATATAGTAGCATCATGACTCCCTTCTTGTCTTAATGGCATAGGATTTACTTCTCCACTTTCGTCATAGTAGTTGTTACGAAAGCGTGGTGAGTATCTACCCCCTCTTCCTCTGCCACGGCTTTGGTTTCGATAGTTTGTTTTGGTGTGCCTAACTTCCATATTTCTAACGTTCACGTTTCCATTATTTTGTACGTGATTGTTAGAAGATTTGTTATTCTGCTGCACCTGCTCCTCAGCAGCAGCTACTCTTTCCACTCTTTCCAGATATTCAACAAATTTGTCTATATTATCTCTAGGGGCGGAAATGATCCTCTTCTGCCAGTACCACGGCAGCTTACCTTCGAAACCCATAATGATCATATCTGGCTTCATCTTTTCTGTCAAATGTGACAGTCTTGAAACCCACTTCCTAGCGAAATCCTTTACTGATTCACGCCCTGGGAAAAACTTCTTACCACTCCAGAATTCCCTTAACACATCATTTTGTTTGTTATGTGACCAGTATTCGTTGAGAAATGCAGACTTAAATTCAGATAAAGTTTTACATTTGATCATTACATCCGCTGACCATCGCAAAGCATCACCTGACAAATGACTTCTTATAAATGAAATTTTTTCTCTTTCTGACCACGTGTTGGGGAGAACATCCTCAAAGTCATTCCAAAATTCAAGAGGGTGAATGTACTTATCAGGATCAAAGCGCAAAAACTGTCGACACCCTATAAAAGCGGCGTCAACTGAAGTCACATGCTGTACAGTAGAATGACTAGAATTAACAGAGGTTACTCTATTTTCTAGGTTAGCAATGTTAGTATTTAATTCCTCTACTTGTGACTCTACTGCTTCTATCCTGGCAGAACATCTTTGTTCCACTGCACCACGAATTTCGGTACAGGTTTCTTTTACTTTCTCAATGTTTTTCTGACAAGTATCTACTTTAATTTGTACCTCTTTAACTTTGTCAGAGCAAAGTTTGGACTCGTTGCTCAATCTTTCGGACAACCTCACTTCCAAAAGTTCATCTGCCTCTTGATAATTTTTTTGAATTTGATCTATTTCACATTTGAAAGTACTATGCATTTTAGTTAACTGTTGCCCTACTTTTACTTGAATGTCATGATGAATAGCATCTATCTTATAATTCAAACTATTCCATTTTGATTGCAGTTCTTCTTTTAGTTCTTTATTACTATTTTCAATTTTAGCCTCAATTTTATTTTGGTTTGATTCGAGTTTGGCAAACAGTATTTGCATCCAATCCGGAGCTTCTACCTTGATACTTTGTATCTCTTGACTTGACTGAGCTGGAGATATATTGAGCTCAGTTTCACTACCTGACAAAGTTAGCAACTCTACTGGCTCCCTTTTGACTTCTATTTCACTTATTGATTGCATCCCTGCACTCTCATTTAAATTAAAGTCATAATTTACTGGTGACAAATTACGTTCTAGTTCAATATTTGAGGGATTAATGGAACCATCCTCATTAAACTCAATTCCTGATCCTGAGGATTCTTGGTCAGAGACCGGTTCCCTTCTGAAATGTACGCTACTTTCCATATCTTTTCGTTTGTTAGCAGCAGTTAATAAATATTTTAAAAGTCTTTGACTTAACTTAAATGCTTGATTTCGACGAATGATGTCGTCGCGGTGTACCAGCAATCGTGATGCGACGCGTCGCGACGTATTGAAGGCAGCAGCAGCAGCTGTAGCGTCGAGTACCGCCACAGGAATCGCCTACTGCAATAGCTCCAGGGGGGGGGGGGGGGGGGGGGGGGGGCAGCAAGGCACCGTTGACCGCTCGGCGCAGCCGGCAGCTGTCTCGCAGATCAGCGCAGCTCCGCGATGACGCACCGTCTTCCTTTAGTCTCAGCGCCGTCGGCAGCCGCGATCCAGCATCGTCGCCTTCCTCACCATCGTCATTAACCAACGTACAGCGGTAGACACTTATTGTTTATACACTACACCCGCCTTTACTGGTAACACTGTTCCCACACTAGTTCAATTCAGTGTCCTGTTATTGCCTACTGAGTTCGTTAATTTATACCAATCGCTTTCACACATCGAGCACTTTTATTTGCTTTTAATTCAGTTTTCCCGGCCGATAAGCACCATATGTGGGGCGGCGAAGAAGTTGTCGAATGAGTTGTTTGAATGTTCATTTCACGTAACAGACTATTGCCGATGCAACATATGTGGGACGGCGAAGAAGTCGTTGTTTAATGTTGAATGAAAGTTGAACATTGCCACCTTAAATCACGCGAGCCTGGCAACTAATTTGGTGGCCAGTCAGAAAGCGAAGGGAAACTTACTGACCTTAGTTCCCAGTCTGCACGGCCACATTCCTGTACAGCCCAGCTAAACGAAAAATATCCATAGTTCTTCACGGGATTAGGGCTGCTTCAATAAAATTTAAAGTTCCAAACAAGATTTTATTATCTTAAAGGCTCACACAAATTAATCGAAACTTCTGAAAATGCTAAAGACATTAAATATTGTTAATTCAGCCAATCGTTTAATAGTTCAGAGGCGACTTCTACAGCAAGTTCCTCCCGAATAGTTCATTACTCTAACTAACGGTGCTCTATTAATAGTTCGCAATAATGTTAAAAAAAAAGATTAATGCTCGCCTTAAAAGTGGAGTTAGTCACCACTTGCCACGCGGAATTATACTTCACACGGACGGCACAATAACAGTTTGTTACCGAAGTCTAAACGATCCAGGACGGTGTACAGTCCTCGCGATATTCAATGTCCGTTTACATTGCTAAGTACGCGCATGTCACAGCCCGCTATGACGTCACCCGAGGCGAGGCGCGATCGGACGTTAAGCTCGCGTGGACTAGGCGTTGGTCTAATGCGGAGTGAGCTTACTACTGCCTCTGCCGCTCTTTTTATATAGCTCCGGCGCGTACCGCCAAGAGAGCATCTGTTCTTTCCATTCCTAAACAGATGCCTGCAGCCTCCAAATGATCGCTATCTCAGGCACATAATCTTAAATATCACATTTAATAATAGCTTTACAAACTTCTCAATTTTTGTATACATACATCTGAGCAGTACAGAAGCACGTAGAAAATCTCAGCCCGCTAAAATTAAAACTTTACTCTCTAGAATTTTTACAATGGAACTAACGGTAGATTGTTACCTCTGAACCGTAGCTTTATCAAGACTTGTATCAGCTGTTAATTATGCTACAAGACTAAAACTTGGTGTAGCTTTGTTAATTGTCCTATCTGATCATTGGTCTTAAAGAATTTGTTTTATCATTAAAATTTAAAGTACTTAATCTATAATGCTTATGTACATTTTACTCACAAAAGTAGTTTTTACTAAATTACTAAAAAACTAGAAGAGGTAACTGATTGTGGTATTTCCATTATTATTATTAGGGTGAACTGAAGCATCCTACCAATTTTCAATATTGTAGCTCTATTATTTCGCGCCTCTGATTTTTCCGAAAAACGCGGATTCTGGAGTCAATTTTAGTTTTATGGTTTTGGAAACCAGCACCACTCATTAATGACTTCTTACTGCACCTTCTCACCAAATTTTGGCTTCCTAGCGTCATTATTTAGCGCCTCCTATTTTTCTTTCAAAACGTGAATTTTACGTAAACTACTAATTTTATAACATTAAGATTTGTTACCTGAAACATTATTACATAGAACTATACTTTAACAAAGTTTTACACACAAATCTTAATTTTTACTTTTATGTTAAATGTGGTGCAATACTATATGCAGGCGCGTTACGATGACGTGACGCTACTAGCAGTGAACTAGGGTAAGTCCCGTGCACTCGCTCGCCTCTGTAGCTTATACATGATACAGCGCTTGCTTTGCTTCAATGTTCTGAGGCATCAAGGGATCACCAATTTAGTATTGGAGGGCAGCGTGGAGGGTAAAAATCGTAGAGGGAGACCAAGAGATGAATACACCAAGCAGGTTCAGAAGGATTTAGGTTGCGGTAGGTACTAGGAGATGAAGAGAATTGCACGGTATAGAGTAGCATGGAGAGCTGCATCAAACCAGTCTCAGGACTGAAGACCACAACAACAACAACAACAACAACAACAACAACGTGGACTCGCCTACATAGAAATCGGCGAGTACTATTGTGCTATCAATCCAGAAGCTTTAACAGCAGTATGTGTCGGTAATGGGAGTTCAGCGGCTTCGAACGAGGACCAGTCACCGGATGTTACCTAAGTGACAATTGCATTAGGGACGTTTCATCCCTTCTAAAGCTGCAAAATCGACTTTTGGGCGTCTGACTGCAAAATGCAAATGCGAGGCAAGAACCACAAATAAATTAAGTCAAGGGACATCTCATATAATGATGGACAGGAACTGTCGAGTGTTTCTGACTGTGTTGGTAAAAACATACGTGAAATATGTAGGATAAATCACCTTTGAATTCCGTAGGGCTAGCAGCAGAGCCGCCAGCACAGTGTCTGAGGTTCAGTGTGCGAGCGGCGCATTTCTGTGGTCGATACTGAGCACCACTTGAGGAGGTGTCGAAAGCGGCCCCAGTGTACAGTGGGGCTAAATACTAGTGTAATGAAACATTCTCGGGTTTCAAGCGGCGTCAAGTGGTTTACTGCCCGCGAGCTTTCGGCAGAGACCTCCTCTGCCATTGTCAAGTGGATGGCTGTCGTGAGGTTGTCGTTGCCGTGCTTATATAGCCGCGCCCGCGCTCGTGACGTCACTGGTGCTCGGTCCCGCACCATATATGGTAATGTTTTGACGGCGCGACCAGCGGGCCCGCTTCAACTCCAACACCGGGTCCCACACTGTACTCAGCTGCAGTCCACCGACTTCATTGAGGATGTTGTGCGATGTTTCTATCTCTGTTGCTTCATTTATTACGCTTTCCAAGAAGCCTTTGGTCTGTTTAGCAATAGATGTATCGTCGAATGCAGTTCGGTGTCGGTTTCCCAGAGCATGTTCTGCTACAGCTTACTTTTCAGGATAGCGCAGACGGTAACACCTTTCATGTTCTGGGCGGCGCTGCTCACTAGTGCGAACAGTCTGGCCCGCATAGAACTGCCCTCATCCGCACGCTATCTTGTAAATTCCTGGCGTTCTGAGGCCAACATCGTCTTTCACAGGTTTCATTAGTTGCCGGATTTTAGCCGGAGGCCTGAAGATTGTGTCTATTTTATGCCTCTTCAGGAGCCGACTAATCTTCCCTGTTGTCGAACCACAAAACGGTAGAATGCAACCTGCTTGGTGTCTTCTTCAGAGGTCTTCTCCCTTTGAGGCTTGGATGACACTGCTTGTGAGATCTGTTTGTTATTGTAACCGTTTTCATTAAAAACTTTGCGTAACTGGCTCAATTCTCTCGGCAAGTTTTCAGCGTCTGAACGGTTTCAGGACGGTGTACTAAGGTCCTCAGAACTGACTGTTTCTGTGCTGGATGATGGAAGCTGGTGGCGTGCAGATACCGATGCGTGTTGGCGGGCTTGCGGTAAACGCTACGGCCTAGAGACCCGTTGGGTTTACGACGGACAAGCACGTCCAAGAACGGCAGGGAACCCTCCGTCTCTACTTCCGTTGTGAAGTTGATATGGTCGTGGATGCTGTTGAGCTGCTCCAGGAACTCTTCTAACTATTCTGAGGACCTTAGTACATCGAGCTGAAACCGTCTCAGATACTGAAAACTTGCCGAGAGAATTGAGCCGCTTACGCAACGTTTTTAAGGAAAACGGTTACAACAACATATAGAGCTCACAAGCAGTGTCATCCAAGCCTCAAAGGAAGAAGACCTCTGAAGAAGACACCAAGCAGGTTGCATTCTACCGTTTTGTGGTTCGACAACAGGGAAGATTAGTCGGCTCCTGAAGAGGCATAAAATAGACACAATCTTCAGGCCTCCGGCTAAAATCCGGCAACTAATGAAACCTGTGAAAGACGATGTTGGCCTCAGAGCGCCAGGAATTTACAAGATAGCGTGCGGATGAGGGCAGTTCTATGCGGGCCACACTGTTCGCACTAGTGAGCAGCGCCGCCCAGAACATGAAAGGTGTTACCGTCTGCGCTATCCTGAAAAGTCAGCTGTAGCAGAACATGCTCTGGGAAACCGACACCGAACTGCATTCGACGATACATCTATTGCTAAACAGACCAAAGGCTTCTTGGAAAGCGTAATAAATGAAGCAACAGAGATAGAAACATCGCACAACATCCTCAATGAAGTCGGTGGACTGCGGCTGAGTACAGTGTGGGACCCGATGTTGGAGTTGAAGCGGGCCCGCTGGTCGCGCCGTCAAAACATTACCATATATGGTGCGGGACCGAGCACCAGTGACGTCACGAGCTACGGCGCGGCTGTGACGACCACACGACAGCCATCCACTTGACAATGGCAGACGAGATCTCTGCCGAAAGCTCGTGGCCAGTAAAGCACTTGACGCCGCTTGAAACCCGAGAATGTTTCATTAACGCATATCGCATCGAAAGAATGCATTCGTACACGAGTGATTTGGAGCGATGAATGACACTGCGGCAGTCCGATGGAAGGGTTTCGGTTTGGCTAATACCTGGGGAATGTTACCTGTCATAGTGTACAGAGCCAAAATTGAATTATGAAGGGAGTAGTGTTGTATGGATGTGATTATCGTGTGGTACCTTTCGAGTGAATAAGAAGACGCTAAATGTGGAACGATATGAACACATTTGACAGCATTTCGCTCTGAGTACAGTAGAGCAATGGTTCGGAGACAATGACCATAAGCATGCCAATGTACCCTTTCACAGGGGAATGTCTGCGAGGCAGTGACGTGTGGGCGAAAACGTTCCTGAAACAGCCTGGTCTGCCCCGAAACCCGACCTCAAACCGATGCCTCTGCAACGAGTTCTCTGGTTTCGCCTCTTGACGAACAATTTGTTGACATTCTTCCGAACACAGTCACACACCTCACTGAAAGTGTCTCCAGCAGAGGTGAATAGGTCATAAAAGCGAACGGCTGACACCCTATATTAATATCCACTAACTGCTGTTCTCATGCATCTATTCAACTACTGAGTGACACATCTACATCTACATCCATACTCCGCAAGCCACCTGACGGTGTGTGGCGGAGGGTACCCTGAGTACCTCTATCGGTTCTCCCTTCTATTCCAGTCTCGTATTGTACGTGGAAAGAAGGATTGTCGGTATGCTTCTGTGTGGGCTCTAATCTCTCTGATTTTATCCTCATGGTCTCTTCGCGAGATATACGTAGGAGGGAGCAATATACTGCTTGACTCTTCGGTGAAGGTATGTTCTCGAAACTTTAACAAAAGCCCGTACTGAGCTACTGAGCGTCTCTCCTGCAGAGTCTTCCACTGGAGTTTATCTATCATCTCCGTAACGCTTTCACAATTACTAAATGATCCTGTAACGAAGCGCGCTGCTCTCCGTTGGATCTTCTCTATCTCTTCTATCAACCCTACTTGGTGCGGATCCCACACTGCTGAGCAGTATTCAAGCATTGGGTGAACAAACGTACTGTAACCTACTTCCTTTGTTGTCGGATTGCATTTCCTTAGGATTCTTCCAATGAATCTCAGTCTGGCATCTGCTTTACCGACGATCAACTTTATATGATCATTCCATTTTAAATCACTCCTAATGCGTACTCCCAGATAATTTATGGAATTAGCTGCTTCCAGTTGCTGACCTGCTATTTTGTAGCTAAATGATAAGGGACCTATCTTTCTATGTATTCGCATCACATTACACTTGTCTACATTGAGATTCAATTGCCATTCCCTGCACCATGCGTCAATTCGCTCCAGATCCTCCTGCATTTCAGTACAATTTTCCATTGTTGCAACCTCTCGATACACCACAGCATCATCCGCAAAAAGGCTCAGTGAACTTCCGATGTCATCCACCAGGTCATTTATGTATATTGTGAATAGCAACGGTCCTATGACACTCCCCTGCGGCACACCTGAAATTACTCTTACTTCGGAAGACTTCTCTCCATTGAGAATGACATGCTGCGTTCTGTTATCTAGGAACTCCTCAATCCAATCACACAATTGATCTGATAGTCCGTATGCTCTTACTTTGTTCACTAAACGACTGTGGGGAACTGTGTCAAACGCCTTGCGGAAGTCAAGAAACGCGGCATCTACCTGTGAACCCGTGGACGAATAGCGCGAGCTGGGTTTCACACGACCGTCTTTTTCGAAACCCATGCTGATTCCTACAGAGTATATTTCTAGTCTCCAGAAAAGACATTATACTCGAACATAATACGTGTTCCAAAATTCTACAACTGATCGACGTTAGAGATGTAGGTCTATAGTTCTGCACATGTGTTCGACGTCCCTTCTTGAAAACGGGGATGACCTGTGCCCTTTTCCAATCCTTTGGAACGCTTCGCTCTTCTAGAGACCTACGGTACACAGCTGCAAGAAGCGGGGCAAGTTCCTTCGCGTACTCTGTGTAAAATCGAACTGGTATCCCATCAGGACCAGCGGCCTTTCCACTTTTGAGCGATTTTAATTGTTTCTCTATCCCTCTGTCGTCTACTTCGATATCTATCATTTTGTCAACTGTGCGACAATCTAGAGAAGGAAGGACAGTGCAGTCTTCCTCTGTGAAACAGCTTTGCAAGAAGACATTTAGTATTTCGGCCTTTAGTCTGTCATCCTCTGTTTCAGTACTATTTTGGTTACAGAGTGTCTGGACATTTTGTTTTGATCCACCTACCGCTTTGACATAGGACCAAAATTTCTTAGGATTTTCTGCCAAGTCAGTACATAGAACTTTACTTTCGAATTCATTGAAAGCCTCTCGCATAGCCCTCCTCACACTACATTTCGCTTCACGTAATTTTTGTTTGTCTGCAAGGCTTTGGCTATGTTTATGTTTGCTGTGAAGTTCCCTTTGCTTCCGCAGCAGTTTTCTAACTCGGTTGTTGTACCACGGTGTCTCTTTCCCATCTCTTACGATCTTGCTTGGCACATACTCATCTAACGCATATTGTACCATGGTTTTGAACTTTGTCCACTGATCCTCAACACTATCTGCACTTGAGACAAAACTTTTGTGTTGAGCTGTCAGGTACTCTGTAATCTGCTTTTTGTCACTTTTGCTAAACAGAAAAATCTTCCTACCTTTTTTAATATTTCTATTTACGGCTGAAATCATCGATGCAGTAACCGCTTTATGATCGCTGATTCCCTGTTCTGCATTAACTGATTCAAATAGTTCGGGTCTGTTTGTCACCAGAAGGTCTAATATGTTATCGCCGCGAGTCGGTTTTCGGTTTAACTGCTCAAGGTAGTTTTCAGATAAAACACTTAAAATATTTCACTGGAGTCTTTGTCCCTGCCACCCGTTATGAACGTTTGAGTCTCCCAGCCTATATCCGGCAAATTAAAATCTCCACCCAGAACTATAACATGGTGGGGAAATCTACTCGAAATATTTTCCAAATTATTCTTCAGGTGCTGAGCCACATCAGCTGCTGAGCCCGGGGGCCTATAGAGACATCCAATTACCATGTCTGAGCCTGCTTTAACCGTGACCTTCACCCAAATCATTTCACAATTCGAATCTCCGTCAAGTTCCTTCGATACTATTGCACTTCTTATCGCTATAAACAAGCCTCCGCCTTCACTGTCCAGCCTGTCTCTGCGGTATACTTTCCAATCTGAGTTTAGGATTTCATTACTGTTTACGTCTGGTTTCAGCCAACTTTCTGTGCCTAGTACTATATGGGCGTTGTGACCGTTTATTAATGAGAGCAGTTCTGGGACCTTTCTATAGACGCTCCTGCAGTTTACTATAAGCACATTAATATTGTTATTCCCTGTTGCAATTTGCCTACTCCTGCCTTGCCGCGTCTCAGGAGGCGTCTTGTCGGGCCTAGGGATGGAATTCTCTAACCTAAAAAAACCCCATGTGCACTCCACACGTACTCCGCTACCCTCGTAGCCGCTTCCGGCGTGTAGTGCACGCCTGACCTATTCAGGGGGACCCTAGATATCTCCACCCGATAGCGGAGGTCGAGAAATTTGCACCCCAACTCTCCGCAGAATCGTCTGAGCCTCTGGTTTAAGCCTTCCACTCGGCTCCAAACCAGAGGACCGCGATCGGTTCTGGCAACGATACTACAAATAGTTAGCTCTGATTCCACCCCGCGAGCGAGGCTTTCCGCCTTCACCAACTCCGCCAACCGCCTGTACGAACTGAGGATGACCTCTGAACCCAGACGGCAGGAGTCATTGGTGCCGACATGAGCAACAATATGCAGTCGGGTGCACCCAGTGCTCTCTATCGCCGCCGGTAGGGCCTCCTCCACATCTCGGATGAGACCCCCCGGCAAGCAGACAGAGTGAACACTGGCCTTCTTCCCCGACCTCTCCGCTATTTCCCTAAGGGGCTCCATCACCCGTCTAACGTTGGAGCTCCCAATAACTAACAAACCCATCCCCCCGTGTGCCTGCTCGGACCTTACTGAAGGAGCAGCCACATGTTCACTCACAGGCAGAGCGGGCGATGCCACACGGCCAGCCTCCACATTGACCCTCCGCCTCGTGCGCCGCGAACGCCGCTGAACCCGTGGTTTAGGGGTAGAGACATATTGTTAGACTAGCAATCAAATCGTCCGCAGTCCCTGGGTTCGAATATCGCCACTGTTTTAAATAAACATCATCAGCAATGGTGGCCAAAGTGATCCGGCATCAAAGGGCAGAGGAGCGGACTGGGTTTCCGGGCACTCTCTTGCTCTTGGGGCGGGAAACTGCTCCTCAAAGGCGGAAGAATCAGCAGTGGTCAGAGGCACGAGGATGCAGAAGGCAGTGGAAACCACGGTATTAGAGACACATTGTGTAGCCACAGGACATGTGGTCTGTCATTAAAAAACTGTCCTGATGATTCCGGACTAGTACCCCATTCGGATCTCCGGGAGGGGACTGCCAACGGAGAGGTGAGCATGAGAAAAAGATTGAAAAATAATAAACGAAGGGGTAACGTTCTACAAGTCGGGGACCAGAATATCAGAATTTTGATAGTGGTAAAAAAGATAGAAAATCTGAACTGGCAAATACTTACACTCAATCTAGATGTAGTGGGAACCATTGAAATGAAATTTAAAGAAGACAATGATTTCTGGTCAGACGAGTATGGGGTAACATCAACAGCAGCAGAAAATGGTGTAATTGGAGCAGGATTCGTTACGAGTAGGAAGTGGGACACAGAGTGAGTTACTGTGAACAGTTTAGGGATAGGGTTGTTCATTTCAAACTCGACAGCAAACTAACTACGACAATTATAGTTTAGGTATTCAAGGTGGCGTCGGCAGCAGAGGATGAACAGAGGGAGAAAATGTATGAGTATATTTAATAGGTAATTCAGTATGTAAAGGGAGATGAAAATCTAGTAGTCATGGGGGGCTGGAATTCGGTTCTAGGTGAGAAAGTGGAAGAGAAGATTACAGAAGCATATGCGCTTCACCATAGGAATGAGAGAGGAGAAAGACTAACTGAGTTCTGCATCAGTTAGTAATAGCGAATACTCTCTTCAAGAACCAGAAGAGGAGGTACACTTGGGAAAGGACGGGAGATACGGAAAGATTATAGTTAGATTACATGTTGATCTGGCAGAGATTCCGAATTCAAATATCGGATTGTAAGTCACACCCCGGATGAGGTAAAGACTCAGATCACAATTTAGTCAAGACGAAGAATGTGGTGTCACCGCCAGACACCACACTTGCTTGGTGGTAGCCTTTAAATCGGCCGCGGTCCGGTAATATACGTCGGACCCGCGTGTCGCCACTATCAATTGATTGCAGACCGAGCGCCGCCACACGGCAGGTCTAGAGAGACTTCCTAGCACTCGCCCCAGTTGTACAGCCGACTTTGCTAACAATGGTTCACTGACTTCTACGCTCTCATTTGCCGAGACGATAGTTAGCATAGCCTTCAGCTACGTTATCTGCTACGACCTAGCAAGGCGCCATTATCTGTTGCTATTGGTACTGTGAATCGTGTAATGTCAAGAGCGACGTTCGTCATTAAATGGATTAAAGTTAAGTATTTCACCAGCTACGTCCGCTTTTCTCAATCCTAATTCCCTTTTCATGTTCCAGACCTCACGCCAGCCTGCGTGAGCTAAAACGCGTGCATTTCGGCCTCCTTTAGTTACACGGTGTTGGCTCTCCTGCCAACCACAACAAAGAATACGCTGAAGTTTAACAGACCAGTCCGGAAGAACAAAGACTCAAAGAAATAGGGTCCGGAACTGCTAAGAATGAAGAGGTACACTTTGAGTCTTCTGAGGCTACGGATACTGCGATAATGAATTGGTCAGTAGGTAGCTCAGTTGAAGACGAATGGACATCTCTAGAAAGGGCAATCGCAGAAGTTGGGGAGAAAGGCATAGGCCACAGAAGGAAAATCCGAGGAAACTACGGGTAACAGAAGAAATATTTCAGCTGGTCGAAGAAAGGACGTCGTACAAAAATGTGCAGAAAAATTATGGAATACAGAAATAAAAGTCACATACGAATGAAATTAATAGGAAGTGCAGGGCGCCTGAAGCGAAACAACTGCATGAAAAATGTGAAGGAATTGAGAAAGAACTGGTTGGCGGAAAGATTGACTCAGCATGTATAAAAGTCAGAACAACCTTGGATGAAATTAAAAGCGAGGGTGGCAGCATTAAGAATGCAATGGAAATTATACTGTTAAATAGAGATGAGAGAGCGAACAGGTGGAGACAGTACACTGAAGGCCCTTGGAAGTAGTGGCAACAAAGCAACTATTCGCGTTGGTGTGTAGAATGCATGAGACTGGCGATATACCATCTTATTCTCGGAAAAACATCATCCACACAATTCCAAAGATTGCAAGAGGTGACACGTGCGACAATTGTCGCACAATCAGCTTAACAACTCATCGTCCAAGTTGCTCACAATAATAATACACAGACCAACAGAAAATAAAATTGAAGATGTGTTAGATGACGATCAGTTTCGCTTTAGGAAAGGAAAGGAACCAGAGAGGCAATTCTGACATCGAGGTTGATAATGGAAGCAAGATTAAAGAGAAATCAGGAAACGTTCATAGAATTTGCGGACCTAGAAAAAGCTTTTTGACAGTATAAAATGGTGCAAGATGTTCGAAATTCTGAAGAAGATAGGGGTAAGCTATAGGGAGAGACGGGTAATACACAATATGTACAAGAACCAGGAGGTAATAATAAGAGTGGACGACCAAGAACGAAGTGCTCGGATTAAAAAGCGTGTGAGGCAGAGATTTAGGGTTCGCCACTACTATTCAATGTGTACATTGAAGAAGCAAATATGGAAATAAAAGAAAGGTTCAGGAGTGGAACTAAAATTCAGGGTGAAAGGTCATCAATCATACATTTCGCTGATGACATTGCTACCCCGAGTGAAAGTTAAGAAGAATTACATGATCTGCTGAATGGAATGAACACTCTAATGAGTACAGAATATGGACTGAGAGCAAATTGAAGAAATATAGGGGAAACGAAAGGTGGGAGAAATGAGGACAGCGAGAAATTTAATATTACAATTCGTGATCGAGAAGTCGATGAAGTTAAGGACCTCTGCTGACATGATGGAGGAAGGAGGACATCAAAAGCAGACTAGCACCGGCAAAAAAGGAGCATTCCTGCGCAAGAGAAGTCCGCTAGCATGAAACATAGGTATTAACTTTAGAAAGAAATTTCCGAGAATTTCTGATCGTTGTATGGTAGTGAAACATGGGTTATGGGAAAACCGGAATAGAAGATAATCGAAGCATTCGAGATGTGGCGCTACAGGCAGTTGTTGATATCGGCAAGGGAAAGAAAATGCGGAAAAATCTGACGAGGACGGGCACGGTGATAGGACATTTTTCTTGCCGGAGTAAAGAAGTGAGAGTAGGGTTTAAGGTAGAGTTGACATCGAGATTTCTGGAGCACAAGCTCGGACTGATTGGAGGATGGGGAAGGAAATCGACCCTGCCGTTTCAGAGGAACCCTCCCGGCGTTTATCTGGAACGGTTTAGGGAAATCACAGAAAATCTAATTCGGGATGGCCGGACGCGGATTTGAACTGTCGTCCTGCTGAATTCGAGTCCAGACTCTGCACCAAATCGCTCTGTCTTTCAAGTTGAGCAGTAGTAAATTTACCGGGATAAATACCAACTTAGCGATTCCTGAGAATACTCGCTATGAGCTTGCACACCCGCAAGATGAATAATGTGCACTGGGTGACAAAAGTCACGGGACGCCTCCTGAGATCGTGTCGGACCTCCTTTTACCATCTATAGCGCACTAACTCGACGTCGCATCGACCCAACAGGTCGTCGCAAGGCCTCTGCAGAAGTCTTGAGCCACGCCCCCTCCACTGCCATCCACAAATGCTAAAGCAGCGCGGTGCACGACCTTGTGCACCAACTGACGTCTCGACTATGTGCCACAAATGTGCGATGGGTTTCATGTCGGGCTATCTGGGTGGGAAAATCAATCGTTCGTATTGCCCAGAATGTTCGTCATGGCGTATTGTCATCCATAAAAATTCCATCGTTTTTTGGGAACGTGAAGTCCATTAATGTCTGTAAATGGTCTACAAGTAGCCGAACATGGCCATTTCATGGGCCACAGGACGCAGTCCACTCCACGAGAACACCGTCAACACCATTTTGGAGTCACCTCTAGCCTGCACAGTTCCTTGTTGACAACACTGGTCCACGGCTTCGTGGGATATGCGCCACACTTGCCAAAATATCGACTCTTACAAACTGACATCTGGATTCATCTGACTGCTGTCACAGCCCATAAACGTTAGATTACGCCGCACTGTCCTACATCTACATCTACATTTATACTCCGCAAGCCACCCAACGGAGTGTGGCGGAGGGCACTTTACGTGCCACTGTCATTACCTCCCTTTCCTGTTCCGGTCGTGTATGGCTCGCGGGAAGAATAACTGCCGGAAAGCCTCCGTGCGCGCTCGAATCTCTCTAATTTTACATTCGTGATCTCCTCTGGAGGTATAAGTAGGGGGAAGCAATATAGTCGATACCTCATCCAGAAACGTACCCTCTCGAAACCTCGACAGCAAGCTACACCGCGATGCAGAGCGTCTCTCTTGCAAAGTCTGCCACTTGAATTTGCTAAACATCTCCATAAAGCTATCACTGTTACCAAATAACCCTGTGACGAAACATGCTGCTCTTCTTTGGATCTTCTCTATCTCCTCCGTCAACCCGATCTGGTACGGATCCCACACCGATGAGCAATATTCAAGTACAGGTCGAACGAGTGTTTTGTGAGCCACCTCCTTTGTTGATGGGCTACATTTTCTAAGGACTCTCCCAATGAATCTCAACCTGGTACCCGCCTTACCAACAATTGATTTTATATGATCATTCCACTTCAAATCGTTTCGCACGCACACTCCCAGATATTTTACAGAAGTAACTGTTACCACTGTTTGTTCCGCTATCGTATAATCATACAATAAAGGATCCTTCTTACTATGTATTCGCAATACATTACATTTGTCTATGATAAGGGTCAGTTGCTACTCCCTGCTCCAAGTGCCTATTCGCTGCAGATCTTCCTGCATTTCGCTGCAATTTCCTAATGCTGCAACTTCTCTGTATACTACAGCATCAACCGCGAAAAGCCGCTTGGAACTTCCGACACTATCTACTAAGACATTTATATATATTGTCAAAAGCAATGGTCCCATAACACTCCCCTGTGGCACGCCAGAGGTTACTTTAACGTCTGTAGACGTCTCTCCATTGAGAACAACATGCTGTGTTCTGTTTGCTAAAATCTCTTCAATCCAGCCACACAGCTGGTCTGATATTCCGTAGGCTCTCAATTTGTTTATCAGGCACAGTGCGGAACAGCATGGAACGCCTTCCAGAATTAAAGGAAAATGGCATCTATCTGGGTGCCTGTATCTAATATTTTCTAGGTCTCATGAACAAATAAACGGAGTTGGGTCTCTCACGATCGCTGTTTCCGGAATCCATGTTGATTCCTACAGAGTAAATTCTGGGTTTCCAGAAACGACATGATACGCGAGTAAAAGTCATGTTCTAAAATTCTACCACAGATCGATGTCAGACATATAGGTCTATAGTTTTGCGCATCTGCTCGACGACCCTTCTTGAAGACTGGGACTACCTGTGCTCTTTTCCAATCATTTAAAACCTTCCGTTCCTCTAGAGACTTGCGGTACACGGCTGTTAGAAGGGGAGAAAGTTCTTTCGCGTACTCTGTGTAGAATCGAATTGGTATCCCGTCAGGTCCAGTGGACTTTCCTCTGTTGAGTGATTTCAGTTGCTTTTCTACTCCTTGGACACTTATTTCGATGTCAGCCATTTTACACTGGGTGACAAAAAGTCACGGACGCCTCCTAAGGTCCTGTCGGACCTCCTTTTACCAGCTCAGTGCAGCAACTCGACGTCGCATCGACTCTACACGTTTGTCGTACGACCCACATTGATTACTGCGGTGTTGCCTGTCTGTTAGCACTGACAACTACACGCAAACGCCGCTGCTCTCAGTCACTAAGTGGAGACCATCGGCCGCTGCGTCGTCCGCGGTGAGAGGTGATGCCTGAAATACAGTATTCCGGGAACACTCTTTACACTGTGGAACTTGGAACAGTGAATTCCCTAACGACTTCCGAATTGGAACGTCTTTTGTGTCTAGCTGTAACTACCATCATGTGTTCGGCGTCTGCTCAGTCCCATCAAGTGGCCATAATCACGTCGCAAAGCTTTTCACAGTAATCAACTGAGTAGTGGCAGCTCCGCCAATGCACTGCTCTTTCACACGTCGTGCAGGAACAAACAGTGTCTTCTCTCAAATAAATCCATTTTTCATTTGTAAATTATACTGCATCAGCTTGCGTGAGGAGGGCTTTGTCAGCTGTGTTCCACTGTCTGAAGATCAATAAACGAAGTCAATGGACGTCGTATTTTATTGTAGAGGATCACTGTTCCAGTAGTTATTAATTTTGCGCATGGTTTCGTCCCTGGTTGTAAATTATCATCATTCGAAAGACGCGATTGCCTTCTAATTAAGCTGTAGTATTTCGATAAGGGAGGCGGAGTTGCAGCTTAACAGCTTAAGTCGAGAGAGAGAGAGAGAGAGAGAGACAGAGAGAGAGAGAGAGAGAGAGAGAGAGAGAGAGAGAGAGAGAATAATGAATAGAAGTTGTTTCTTTTGGTTAATAATTATTTTGTTACAGGAAATAAAAAAATTAAGTCCTCACGTTTATCTACCAATTGCAGATATCGGCTCGCTGTACGAAGCTCTATTTTATTGCCAGAATTAACTCAGCCTAACCCTAAGTTAGATCAGTACTTGTGATATGTAGGTGCCAGCCGGTGTGGCCGAGCGGTTGTAGGAGCTTCAGTCTAGATCCGAGACTCCCTCAGGCATGGATGTGTGTGATGTCCTTAGGTTGGTTAGGTTTAAGTAGTTCTAAGTTCTAGGGGACTGATGACCTCAGATGTTAAGTCCCATAGTGCTTAGAGCCATTTGAACCATTTGATATGTAGGTAAAACTATCATAGTAAGTGCAACACACAGAGTAGCAACTGTAAATCAATTAAAGCTTATCTCTTGGCCGACTCTGCATGTTAGAAAACTTCTAATTACAGATTACATAGTTGAAGCAATATTACGAACTTCTTTATGGCATGCTTTCATTCAGCCGTGTCGTACATCCACCCAGGCTCGTTTCTTGGAATTATTATCTATAAGATGAAGTATTTCATAAAATAAGCAAAACTTTAACGTGCGATGTATCGAGACTAATTTACAGTACCCGACCAAATTAAATAATTTGACAGTGAAATATAAATATTTCATAATGGTCAACATAAAGATTACTACTAATAGAGCACAGCAAACAGTTTATAATATTTTTAAACGACTAGCCAGAAAATAGGCTAGACGATGTCGAGGTACTAAAAAATTTTGCTCGAACGTTATACAAATAAAGTTTATGACGGATTGTCTATTGTTACAGATACTGTTTGGTTACTTTCTCTATAAAACACATGTGTGTTATTCAAAAGCGTGATATCATACAAGACTTACTTGTCAACCAACAAGAGACAATTCGAGTAGTTACAAACAGGAAATGCCATTTCATGTCTATTTTGAAAATAGTGAATTGTTTTAGTTAGAGTACCACAACAAGGGCGCTGTGTTGAAGCAGCACTACATAGTAAGTAAACATATTGGGAATTTTTGTAATTATATCGTATGTTGTCTGGCATTATGTAAACGTGCGATGCTTCTGTAATAACTAGAATTATATTTTGTTTCAGTAGTGATTAAATTTTATGAGTACACGTTTCTTTCACGACATATCGTGATTTGCTACAGGTCCTTATAGTCTAAGATCCGGAGTTAAAATTAACCTTCCCTTGTCGAGTTTCCTAATAAAGTGTATATTTGATACAAGTAATGTACAAATATAACACAACGTTTGTATTCGAAACATACGTAACCTATGCCTCTCGCAACGTTTATTAGGGTATGGTGTAAAAATCTGAAATAGATCGAATTTTTACTTACAACCTTTCCTCTGTCTGTAGTACGTGTATATGACTATATTCCGTATATATCAAAAAGATATATAGCCTATGCCCATCCGAACGTTTATCAGAGTATCACGTAGAAGTTTGAAGTAACTCCGTCAAGAACTTTTCGAGGTTTTCGGTAACAACGGTAAACACGTTACGTAAACAAACTTTCTGACGCTGATTTACTCATACACGCTTACCTCTTTCCACCCGGCAACCTTACATTATGGCCCAGAAAAAGGAAAGCAACCTTACTGTGTCGATTTATTCACATCACTCACTCTCGCCTGATGCTAAAGTTTCCAAGAAACTGCCGGAGAGTAACTACCGAAAAAAAATTCTTTTAGTAGTATTTAATTAAGAATGGCTGTTTGGGGATATGGAACGACAACCCCGCACATTTTATTTGTCTGTACAATGCGTTGTATAAAGTACACCTTTCACTAGGAAACTCGAGGGAAGGTCAGTGCAACTAAGCGAGGAGCAGATAAGGATATTTTTCTAAATTTGTCTCTTGTATTATCGAAACATCTAAATATCTCAGATAGACATAGCAATTCCTTACTTCGCCCTACACGTAACGAGTTAGTCAACCAACACGAAAACATGAGAAATTACGATAACGAAAATGCTATCACCAGGAAGCTATCCAACAGATGTTTTATAGACGGTAGTTTGGCTTACTTTTCGCTGGCAGAAGTCTAAGGTGAAGAAACAGCGAGCCCGATGAAATAAGAATCCAATAGCGCGGATTGCGGAAACCGACGCGGCAGGTAAGGCAAATTCGAAACCGCACGCTCCCAACGGAAAGCGTAAACTGCAGCAACGCGATTCACGGATTCAGTCGAGGCCCACGAGGCCCACATACCATGGCGCATACGTCACACCACGTGACACTGCAGCTCTTCATACGAGAGTCAGCAGCCGTCTCTGGCGGGGAGCGATTTGAATAATTCTTGACTGCGTGTTTAAATGCGTACAAGCTGTCGACAGCACACGGCAAAATCAAGACCTATAGTGAGAACCATTTCAATTACGTATTCATTCGCAATGGGCTCTGCACGGAGCCGAGAGTTCTCAAAGTGTGCCCGACAAGCTGCCTAGTGTGACGTCACAAGTTCGTTATGGGGTCCATATTCTCGTGGGTGCCGCGATTCGGTGACGTGACGTCATAACTGCTGACTGAGCAATAGGCTCGCGACTACAGCCAGTGGGTTTTTAACGCTGCATGAACAGCTTTTACTGCAACATAGACGAGAGCTACAAACCATTTTTGCCGAGAAACGTTCAGTGTTGCAGGTGACGCAGCAATGTCTGAGGTTGGGGTTGTTTTGGGGAAGGAGACCAGAAGGCGAGGTCACCGATCTCATCGGATTAGGGATGGAGGGGGAGGGAGTCGGCCGTGCCCTTGCAAAGGAACCATCCCGGCATTTGGCTGGAGAGATTCAGGGAAATCACGGAAAACCTAAATCAGGATGGCCGGACGCGGGATTGAACCGTCGTCCTCCCGAATCAACACCGACTCAAAGGAAGACCCCGGCGCTTGTTCGTGACGTCACGTCAGCTAGGCACGGCGAACGCCAGGTCTGTTGCAGGCATACTCACAATGGTGGTGTCTCCCCCTCTGACACAGGAAGATGTGAAACTATTGGCGGTAGTTGACCAACACGCATTGTTCTGAAAGATTTCTGCAATCAATTAATTGTGCAATCCATTACACTTCTTAACAAATAGTGTACTCCTGAACTTAAATTTCCACCTGTTTTAAGGACTGACATACAAAAACAACTTCATGGTCCAGCAGCAACAGAATTCATGCTTCTTTACCTTATTTTTAAATCTGGGGAAGTTACTTTTGTACTGGGTTGCTTTTACAAGAAACTGTGAACATATTGGTGCTCTTCTTTAGGTATCTTGGTTGACTATGGGGTGAGGAGCACTGAATGTTAATGAAATATCTTGCGATTGTACACGTTGGGGGAGGGGGTGTGGGACAGATGAAGAGGCAAAAGAGACATACTTGTTTTACCAAATAAAACTTTTTTTATGTTATAAAGTTTCTCCTTTCAGTTGCAAGAGGGGAATATTTATCTTTTCTAATGTGCGTGTTTAAAAAAGTTTAAGCTCAGCAGTATTTTCGATGTATGAAGCTATTTTGTCTCCTGTTTAGAATTCCTTTCGCTGAAAACGACTGTAATCTAATGACTGGCAGCAGTTGCATATTTACACATGTAAATTAGTTCACATATCCAGTGACGATCTCAAACGAAATAAATAAATAAATAAAAGAAACGAGTTAATTGTGAGTGGGTTGGGGCAAGTTTCGATAACAAAATGGATCAAGTAAATATAGTTACTTGAATGTAAAATTTCAGAAGCTTGCAATGGGACAAAGCATCTTCTCATACTGATCTACGTATGTTTCGACAGGATTCAGCAATACAGAACTATGATCTACATTTGTCGCTTTACGATAGTAAGAAAATCTTTCATCTAAATAAAACTGCAGAATCTAAAACAATACGAAACTTTTTGTCCAAAAATAAGAGATTTATAGTGATAAGCACGCCCAGGCGTTTCTGCTTGCAACAGACCTGGCGTTCGCCGTGCCTAGCTGACGTGACGTCACCGACAAGCGCCGAGGCCTTCCTTGGAGTCGGTGTTGCCCGAATGCGAGTCCAGTGTCTAACCACTGCGCCACCTCGCTCGGTAGCAATGCCTGAACTGAACCAGTTAATGTCAAATGTGGGCTGAAAATAAGTAACGTCACGCTCGTCTATCAAATAAGGACTTTCCTGTAGGCTCACGACCTTTTATTCATTTATAAGAGAGCACTGTTGAATATTCACAGCTCTAAAACGTTCACCAATCTGGCAGAAAATATCTTTCTGCATCCAGGGCTCTGAAAACATCGATCAGCCAAAGCTCACCTTCTACACTTCACATATCTCCTCCACAGAACTCTTGAGTGAAGGAAACCACATTCCTTCGGTGGATCCAGACTTTCGAAAAGGCTTCAATTCAGCATCGCGTCCACCCTTTATGAAGAAAGTTCTATCATGTGGGACGTATAGCACCCTTTGCCATTGGTGAGGATTTTCTGAGAGGTGGGACGCAGCGTGTTATCCTGGATGAAGAGTCTACATCTACACCTACGCACGTTCCCCACAACCCACCATTAGGTGCATGGCGGAGGGTACCTTACATTACTACCAGTCATTTCCTTTCGCTTTCCATTTGCAAATGGAGCGAGGGAAAAATGACTCTCTGCATACTGCAATGCGAGCCCTATTTTCTCTACTTTGTATTAGCAGTCCATATTCAAGACTTTCTGTTATGGCCCAAATACAGGAAACAACAAAAACACAACAAACGACTAATAGTAAGTTGCATGTTCATAGATCATTTGAATGATTGTTTATCGAAGTGTGTGGAACGAATCAATTTCCAGAATATGTACATGTGATTAGTGTTAACATTAATGAGCACATAATTCTATTCCTATTCATACAACTACAATTAAAAGTACTTTCTTTTATCGGCTACCAGCTTTTAAGTAGAAATTCTTCAGTGAAATAGGAGGAGTTGTCCACAAGGACCAATTTTATATGGGATTTAAAACTTGCTTCGATACCTGTCAGACATTTTATGTTATTGGACAAATGATCAAAACGTTTTATTGCCGCGTATTTAACTTCTCTTTGAGCCGCTGACAGCTTTAACGGTGAGTAATAAAGCTCATTTTTCCTTCTACTGTTTAGGTGCGGACATCACTGTTCTTCTCAAATTGTGATGGATTATGTAGCGAATAAATGTATTGTAGCCGCGCAGTTAAAATGCCTAGCTCCCTGAAGAGGTACCTACATGACGTCTGTGAGTGAACAACATGTAATTATTTTTCTTACTGCTCATTTTTGTGGAATCAATACTTTCTTTCTAAGTGATGAATTACCCCAGAAAATTATTTCGTACGTCATTATTGAGTGTAAATGTGCAAAATATGTCACAAAGTTGATATGTTTGTTTCCAAGATAAGCAGTTCTTCGAAGAGCGAAAGTATCTGAACTTCACTGTTTGAGAAGCTCAGTAATATGCTTCTTCAGTTCAGGTTTCATCAGTATGTACATCTACAAATATGCAGCATTCTGTCCTACTTACTGACTCCTAATGCTATGGCTCATTTGCCAGATCAACTGTTGGTACAACACTACTTGTTGTACAGAACTGGAGAAGCCATTTTCATTGTACCACCCAATAGTTATTTCAAACATATCATTTACTAACTCTTCTGTTGCTTTCTCTCTAATGGGATTTGTTATAACACTAGTATCCTCTACAAAAACTACCAGTTTTTCCTGTTGAGTAATAAGTGGATAATCATTCACATTGTTGTTGTTGTTGTTGTGGTCTTCAGTCCTGAGACTGGTTTGATGCAGCTCTCCATGCTACTGTATCCTGTGCAAGCTTCTTCATCTCCCAGTACCTACTGCAGCCTACATCCTTCTGAATGTGCTTAGTGTATTCATCTCTTGGTCTACCTCTACGATTTTTACCCTCCACGCTGCCCTCCAGTACTAAACTGGTCATCCCTTGATGCCTCAGAACATGTACTACCAACCGATCCCTTCTTCTAGTCAAGTTGTGTCACAAACTCCTCTTCTCCCCAATTCTATTCAATACCTCCTCATTAGTTATGTGATCTACCCATCTAATCTTCAGCATTCTTCTGTATCACCACATTTGGTAAGCTTCTATTCTCTTCTTGTCCAAACTAGTTATCGTCCATGTTTCACTTCCATACATGGTTACTCTCCATACAAATACTTTCAGAAAAGTCTTCCTGACACTTAAATCTATACTCGATGTTAACAAATTTCTCTTCTTCACAAACGATTTCCTTGCCATTGCCAGTCTACATTTTATATCTTCTCTTCTTCGACCATCATCAGTTATTTTGCTCCCGAAATAACAAAACTCCTTTACTACTTTAAGTGCCTCATCTCCTATTCCAATTCCCTCAGCATCTCCCGACTTAATTCGACTACATTCCATTATCCTCGTTTTTCTTTCATTGATGTTCATCTTATATCCTCTTTTCAAGACACTGTCCATTCCGTTCAACTGCTCTTCCAAGTCCTTTGCCGTCTCTGACAGAATTACAATGTCATCGGCGAACCTCAAAGTTTTTATTTCTTCTCCATGGATTTTAATTCATACTCCAGTTTTTTCTTTTGTTTCCTTCACTGCTCACTCAATATACAGATTGAATAGCATCGGGGATATGCTACAACCCTGTCTCACTCCCTTCCCAACCACTGCTTCCCTTTCATGCCCCTCGACTCTTATAACTGCCATCTGGTTTCTGTACAAATTGTAAATAGCCTTTAGCTCCCTGTATTTTACCCTTGCCACCTTTAGAATTTGAAATAGAGTATTCCAGTCAACATTGTCAAAAGCTTTCAAGTAGCTTAAGAGAGCCAAATTATTTTCTATTTATTTGCGCTCCACACAATCTGTGCTCAGGGATCGTAACTTTTTTTTAAGTAATATTTGCAAACCAAACGACATCTATTACATGTTGTTGAGGTCCAAAAATGGCTTTATGATACGTAATCAATGATTGTACACGGCTGTGGAAAACAGGAGTTCCACTCGGTACCTTTTGTCTGGCTGGTGCAGGTGACGAAGCTGTTCGGGGTGAACTACGAGACGAGCACGACGGGCGGCCGCAGCAGCGTGGTCACAGCCGCAAACAACAACAACAACAACAACAACAACAACAACAACGGCCGCAGCGTGAGCTGCTGCCAGCAGGAGGGCGGCTGCGACCAGCGGTGGCTGGGCTCCCGGGGCGGGCTGTCCCACTGCACGGCCGACAGCGGCGACCTGGAGTGGTGCTGCAGGGACAACTCGGTCCTCGTGCCCTCCTACAGCGAGGCCCTCCTCATGGACACCTCCACAGGTGGGTCGCTCGGGGGGCAGCTATGAAGGGCACAATAAACTGTTCTTGGGCTTAAATGCCGCGAGCTTTCAACCCAGCACTCCTCAGCCATTGTCAAATGGAAACATTGCTGATGGGCTGCTGGTAGGCTCTTATACCCTCCAGCTGCCGACTGTGATGTCACAGGTGCCCATATAGGGCCTACGTAGACTACACGTTCGGTGCAGCCTCTTAAAATGTGAAATCGCTGAGTGTCACTCCCCACTGAGCTGCAGTCTACCATCTCTAGTGTTGGTGGTGATAAGCAGCCATCGAAATAAATATCACAAGCAACACCCCTGATAGAGACAGTGTCTTGCGGCTCATTGTGGCATGCGATGCAATCATCGTGAGATGTGTAGTCAGTGTATGACCATACGTGATGATGCCATCAGCGCCAGTGAGATCACAGCCAGCAGCTGGAGTATATACGGGTGTACCACAGTAGCCCATCAGCAGTCGTTCCACTTGACAATGGCCAAGGACTACTTTGTCGCCGGCCGGAGTGTACCTGCGGTTCTAGGCACTACAGTCTGGAACTGAGCGACCGCTACGATCGCAGGTTCGAATCCTGCCTCGGGCATGGATGTGTGTGATGTCCTTACGTTAGTTAGGTTTAATTAGTTCTAAGTTCTAGGTGACTGATGATCTCAGAAGTTAAGTCGCATAGTGCTCAGAGCCATTTGAACCATTTTGAAGCACTACTTTGTCGAAAGCTCATGGAATTTTAACATTTCAACCACATCTGGAAACCCAAAACACTTTAGCCAATGCTACAGACACGAGACTGTCCGTTCTTACATTAGGTATGAGGTGGTTTCCACACATCTCTTAAGGTGAGATGGTTCCTGCGAAAAGCTGATTTCGCTACCCATCCAACTGAGCTTGTGCATTGTCTCTAATGCACTTGTCATTGAGAGGTATAAGTCTTCTTTCTTTCCTTCCCATACTTTTCTGTCATTTTTAACTAATGTTGCTGGTCTCATATCCGCACAGTACTGTGACAGGCAACTATTCCACGTGAAAATGCTCGAGTGCTGATTCAATGCTGCTCATCCACCTATACATAACCACGTCCTCCAAGCCACAGTCTATGCAGTAGCGCTATATGCAAAAACGAACAATACGTTTATGTGACCAGGAGGCAAACTAGAAGAAGCTGTACATCACGATAACTATACGCTCCTAAGCAGAGCACCTAGCCTCGACATCCTTCTAGAAACGGGAAACATCCAACCAAGACTTCCTTCTGGAAGCGAAGCACACCCAATCAGGACATCTTTCAATAATGAGCAAGCATTAAGAAACAGAAACGATTTCCTGAGGCCCTGACGACCATCCCTCTCTTAGACCCTACTACCTTGTAAGCAAAGAGAAGAACAAAGGCACTATGGCCGCTAACAACCTGTACCAAATAAGAAACACAGTAGCATTACTTCCACCGTTATTGGTTTGCAGGGGTGTGTAGTGCTGTTAAGTGTAATGTAAAATCTTGTACTAAGGGAGGTAGAAGAATAGTGCAGAAGCACAAAGAGTGCAAAGTGCCATCTGGATTCCAGGTGCGTGTATATCTGCATGCCATATTGCCAATCGGCAGTCAACTGATATTAAGTTAATGTGAACCTCTACTTCTCCCTCTATACTCCTATCTCATACCTAAATTCTTTTCATTGCAGCATCGTGTTGGAATACCCATCAGATATTAAAATTCAAGTGACTGTATGAAGTACTAAACGCACAATTTTGTCAAATGGTTTGATTTAAATTCTAGATAATAGACTAAAAGTAAATAGCAATTAAATAAATAGTCCATAGTACGAATTCGCCCTTAGTACTTGTATAGTGGTTCCACATACCATGTTTTCTTAACATGGGGAGCAGTCTTGACTGCAAAGTGAGCGTCACATGACTCCTGTCTGGATACGTGGCTGCATGCTTTCTGTCAGCTTGTCTACAATTTACAACGTCATCAGTGTCATGACTGGTTTGATGCGGGCTGCAAAAAATTACTTTCCGGTTCTAACAATCTACATCCCAGAGCGCCACTTGCACCCAACTTCCTCAATTATTTGTTGGATATATTCCACCCTCCCCCCCCCCCCCCCCCCATGAACCATGGACCTTGTCGTTGGTGGAGAGCCTTGCGTGCCTCAGCTATACAGATAGCCGTACCGTAGGTGCAACCATAACGGAGAAGTACCTGTTGACAAGCCGCGCAAACATGTGGTTCCTGAAAACAGGCAGCAGCCTTTTCAGTAGTTGCAGGGGCAACAGTTTCGATGATGGACTGATCTGGCCTCGTAACACTAATCAAAACGGCCTTGCTGTGCTGGTACTGCGAACGACTGAAAGCAAGGGGAAACTACAGCCGCAATTTTTCCCGAGAGCATGCACCTTTACTGTATGGTTAAATGATGGCGTCCTCTTGGGTAAAATATTCCGGAGGTAAAATAGTCCCCCATTCGGATCTCCGGGCGGGGACTACTCAAGAGGATGTCGTTATCAGGAGAAAGAAAACTGGCGTTCTACAGATCGGAGCGTGGAATGTCATATCCCTCAATCGGCCACGTAGGTTAGAAAATTTAAATAGGGAAATGAATAGATTAAAGTTGGATATAGTGGGAATTAGTTAAGTTCGGTGCTAGGAGGAACAAGACTTCTGGTCAGGTGAATACAGGGTTATAAATACAAAATCAAATAGGGGTAATGCATGAGTAGGTTTAATAATGAACAGGAAAATAGGAATGCGGGTAAGCTACTACAAACAGCATAGTGAACGCATTATTGTAGCGAAGAAAGATACGAAGTCCACACCTATTACAGTAGTACAAGTTTATATGCCAACTAGCTCCGCAGATGACGAAGAGATTGATGAAAAGTATGATGAGATAAAAGAAATTATTCAGATAGTAAAGGGAGACGACAATTTAATAGTCATGGGTGACTGGAATTCGGTAATAGGAAAAGGAAGAGAAGGAAACATAGTAGGTGAACATGGAATGGAGTAAGGAATGAAAGAGGAAGCCACCTGGTAGACTTTTCTCAGAACATAACTTAATCGTAGCTAACACTTGGTGAAAGAATCTTGAAAGAAGACTGTATACATGGAAGAGGCCTGGAGATACTAGACGGTATAAGATAGATTATATAATGGTGAGACAGAGAGTTAAGAACCAGGTTTTAAATTATAAGACATTTCCAGAGGCAGATGTGAACTCTGACCACAATCTATTGGTCATGAGCTGCAGACTAAAACTGAAGAAACTGCGAAAAGGTGGGCATTTAAGAAGATGGGACCTGGATAAACTGAAAGAACCAGAGATTGTACAGAGTTTCAGGGAGAGCATAAGGGAACAATTGACAGGAATGGGGGAAAGATACACAGTAGAAGAAGAATGGGTAGCTTTGAGGGATAAAATAGTGAAGGCAGCAGAGGATCAAGTAGGTAAAAGGACGAGAGCTAGTAGAAATCCTTGGCTAAGGGAAGAAATATTGAATTTAATCGGTGAACGGAGAAAATATAAAAATGGCAGTAAATGAAGCAGACAAAAAGGAATACAAACGTCTCAATAATGAGATCGACAGGAAGTGCAAAATGTAAGGATGTAGAGTATATCACTAGGGATAAGATGGATACTGTTTACAGGAAAATTAAAGAGACCTTTGGAGAAAAGAGAACCAGTTGCATGAATATCAAGAGCTCAGATGGAAACCCAGTTCCAAGCAAAGAAGGAAATGCAGAATGGTGGAAGGAGTATATAGAGGGTCTATACAATGGCAATGTAATTGAGGCCAATATTATGGAAATGGAAGAGACTGTAGATGAAGATGAAATGGGAGATATGATACTGCGTGAAAAGTTTCACAAAGTCGAAACAAGGCCCCAAGAGTAGACAACATTCCATTAAAACTACTGATAGCCTTGGGAGAGGCCTAACAAAACTCTACCATCTGGTGAGCAAGACGTCTGAGAGAGGCGAAATACCCTCAGACTTCAAGAAGAATATAATAATTCCAATCCCAAAGAAAGAAGGTCTTGACACATGTGAAAATTATCGAGACATCAGTTTACTAAATCACGGCTGCAAAATACTAACACGAATTCTTTACAGACGAATGGAAAAACTGGTAGATGCCTACATCGGGGAAGATCAGTCTGGAATACGTAGAAATGATGGAACACGTGAGGCAATACTGACCCTACGACTTATCTTAGAAGATAGATTAATTAAAGGCAAACCTATGTTTCAACATTTTTAGACTCAGAGAAAGCTTTTGACAATGTCGATTGAAATACTCTCTTTCAAATTGTGAACGTGGCAGGGGTAAAATACAGGGAGTGAAAGGTTATTTACAATTAGTACAGAAACCAGATGTCAGTTATAAGAGTCGAGGGACATTAAAGGGAAGGAGCGGTTGCGAAGGGAGTGAGACAGGGTTGTAGCCTGTCCCCGATGTTATTCAATCAGTATATTGAGCAAGCACTAAAGGAAAAAAAGAAAAAATACTGGAGTAAGAATTAAAATCCATAGAAAAGAAATAAAAACTTTGGGATTTCGCCAATGACATTGCAATTCTGTCAGAGACAAAAAAGGACTTGGAAGAGCAGTTGAATGAAATGGACAGTGTAGGTATTAAAATCCATGGAGAAGAAATAAAAACTTTGAGGTTCGCCGATGACATCGTAATTCTGTCAGAGACAGCAAAGGACTTGGAACAGCAGTTGAACGGAATGGATAGTGTTTTGAAAGGAGGATATAAGATGAACATCAACAAAAGCAAAACGAGGATAATGGGATGCAGTCGAATTAAGTCGGGTGATGCTGAGGGAATTAGATTAGGAAATGAGACACCCAAAGTAGTAAAGGAGATTTGCTGTTTTGGAGCAAAATAGCTGATGATGGTCGAAGTAGAGAGGATATAAAATATAGACTGGCAATAGCAAGGAAATTTGTTAACATCGAGTATAGATTTAAGTGTCAGGAAGTCGTTTCTCAAAGTATTTGTATGGAGTGAAGCCATGTATGGAAGTGAAACATGGACAACAAATAGTTTGGACAAGAAGAGAATAGAAGCTTTCGAAATGTGGTGCTACAGAAGAATGCTGAAGATTAGATGGGTAGATCACATAACTAATGACGAGGTATTGAATAGAATTGGGGAAAAGAGGAGTTTGTGGCACAACTTGACTAGATGAAGGGATCAGTTGGTAGGACATGTTCTGAGGCAATAAGGGATCACCAATTTAGTACTGGAAAGCAGTGTGGAGGATAAAAATCGTAGAGGGAGACCAAGAGATGAATATGCTAAACAGATTCAGAAGGATGTAGGTTGCAGTAGGTGCTGGGAGATGAAGAAGTTTGCACAGGATAGAGTAGCATCGAGAGCTGCATCAAACCAGTCTCTGGACTGAGGACCACAACAACAAACAACATTCCAGACACTGTCTTGCCCTGCAAGTTTTAGACTCAACAGATTCCTCTTGTCGATGTATCCCGTATGTTCCTCTCCTCGATGATTCTGTGCAGAACATTCTCATTTCTTATTTCTCAGTCCTTCTAATATTCAACATGCATCTATAGTACCACATTTGAAATGCACCGACCCCCTTCTTTTCCCGTTTTCCGGCAGTCCATGATTCTCTTCTATACGGTATTCTACTCGAGAATGTGCATTTTCAGAAATTTCTTACTCTCATCCATCATAGAAAATTACTGTCCTAATAGTGTAACAGAGTGCGCCACCATTTCGTTTGGCAGGTCGACTGTGCACCTCAAATTTAAGTACATGCTGCAGTCTCACAGAGTTTAACATCAGAACAGACTTTGCCGGCGTATACGTCAGGCCGTCTGCTACGTATTAGTGGAATTGTGGAATTTCCCGTCCCCGCTACGCTTAACGTATGCCCACGTGTAGCAGAGGTTCGACCATCCTCCAGTGCTATCACGTGCGAGATGTTCGTAACAAGTTGTTATACCTTCGTACAAAAAATGAGTGCTATACTTTCATAACCAGGCTCCATAACTTTCGACTTTTCCAGACAATGGATCCATATCTCAAATTAATACATTTCTCCGTTCTCCATCGCACCTGAACGTTGTCCATTACAGAAACATCTTGCATAGTTACCTGACCTACAAATCAGGTAGATAGTTTATCAGTCAAATACTTATACTTAGTTACATGTTCCATAATTCATTTGAACAGGTCTCTTATCAAATTATGTTTTCGAGGATATTCATACATTATTAGTTTTAATATTGATGAACATACTTTTTTTAGTCCTACTCATGCAACTATAATTAAAAACTAGGGTTTTTTACAGGTTACCATTTTTAAACGAAAATTTCCCAATGGAAAATAATTTTACGTTAGAATTTAAGCTTACCACATGACGGACATTTTATGTTACTGGTCAGTGATCAAAAATTTTTGTTGTTGCGTACTGAACTCCCTTCTGAGCCTTTGACAGTTTTAATAATGGGTAACAAAAGTCATTTGCTTCTTTAGTGTTGCAGGCATGGACACCACTGTGTTCCTAAACTGTGATGAATTATTTATGACGAATTTCATTAGCGAGAATACAGGGTGTTCCAGCAGGAATGGTTAGTATTCATGTGTACGGCGGGAACTGTTAAGAAGTTTAGCAGGTATGGGCACTATAATGCATTTCTTAAGAGCTAAGATCACTTCTTCATGTTCGATACTGTGAAACAAGTCTCTTCTACCGCAAGCTCTTTGCCTTTGGTATTTTAAGAGCTCGTAGTACGAAAGTTATTAAGGAAAAAAAAACTCCAGTAAACATGGAAAAATGGGATCTAAAGTGCATACCTCACGAGCTGCAGCCATCGTCGCTACTGGAAAACATCGATTCTACTGAGCAAGTGCTCAAAGCTCTTAAGGCATGCATTTTACAGCCCATGTTTAGCAGCCTTTTTTGCTTCGAAAGATCGTTCATATAATATCTCTGAATACTGACGGTTCCTCCTGGGCTACCTGTAGTATTCTAACGGTGCAGTTGAAACATCTGACTCCTTGGAGAGAATGACGGCTGCAGGTGGGCTTCCCCTATTGTTTCTAGTGTTCGCTTTTGTGCAGACGAAACTTGCTTCTAAGTGATGAGGTAGCCAATAAAGTTACTGCGATGACATTACTGAGTGGAAATAAGCAGAATATATCGGAGGTTGTTTCTGTGACTAGCAATTATATGGTGGGCAAAATTAGTTGAACTAAATTGTGCCGAACGAAGTGGCGAAGTGGTTAGCACACTAGACTCGCATTAGGGAGGGCGACGGTTCAAATCCACGTTCGGCCATCCTGCTTTCGGTGATTTCCCTGAATCGCTTCAGACAACTGCCGCGATGGCCCCTTTGAAAAGGAACGGCCGACATACTTACCCATCCTTCCCTAATCCGAAGTGACAGATGACATAGCTGTTAGGTCCCTCCCTCCAAATCAGTCTACCAAATAACGAAACTGTTCGAGGGGCTCTGTAATATTATTCTTCCGTTTCAGGTTTTCATGAGTATGCACATCCAAATATTTGGAGCGTTCTATCCATTTTACGGATTCCATGTACTACATCAGTTGTTGACATGGCTCCGTTTCTCGTAGAGAACCGTTTTCTCAAAATTAAGGAGAGCTCTCATTTGCCGAACTATTTACACTGAAGGGCGAAAGAAACTGGTACACCTGCCCAATATAGTGTAGGGCCCCCGCGAGCACGCAGAAGTGCCACAACACGACGTGGCATGGACTTCACTAATGTCTGAAGTAGTGCTGGAGGGAACTGACACCATGAATCCTGCAGGGCTGCCATAAATCCGTAAGAGTACGATGGGCTGGAGATCTCTTCTGAACAGTATGTTGCAAGGAATCCCAGATATGCTCAATAATGTTCATATCTGGGGAGTATGGTGGCCAGCGGAAATTATTTAACTCAGAAGAGTGTTCCTGGAACCACTCAGTAGCAATTGTGGACGTGTGAGGTGTCGCATTGTCCTTCTGGAATTTCCAAGGTCCATCGGAATTCACAGTGGACGTGAGTGGATGCAGGTGGCCAGACAGGATGCTTACGTACGTGTCACCTGTCAGAGTCGTCTCTAGACGTATCAGGAGTCCCATATCACTCCAACTGCACACTTCCCACACCATTACAGAGCCTCCCTGCTTACGTGCAGGGCCGATGCATTCATGGCCTGTCTCCATACCCGAACACGTACATCAGATCGATACAATTTGAAACGATATTCTTCCGACCAGGGAACATGTTTCCAGACATCGACAGTCCAATGTCAGTGTTGACGGGCCCAGGTGGGCTAGTAAAGCTTTGTGTCGTGCAGTTCTCAAGGGTACGCGAGTGGGCCTTCGGCTCCGGACACCCGTATCGACGACGTCTCGTTGAATGGTAGACACGCTGACACTTGTACATGTGACCGAGAGGTTCTAGGCGCTTCAGTCTGGAGCCGCGCGACCGCTCTGGTCGCAGGTTCGAATCCTGTCTGGGGCATGGATGTGCGTGATGTCCTCAGGTTAGTTAGGTTTAAGTAGTTCCAAGTTCTAGGAGACTAATGACCTCATTTCTTAAGTCCCATAGTGCTCAGAGCCATTTGAGACATTTTTTGTTCATGGCCCAGCATTGAAATCTGCAACAATTTGCGGAAGGGTTGCACTTCTGTCACTTTTAATGCTTGTCCTCAGTCGTCGTTGGTCCCGTTCTTGCAGTATCTCTTTCTAACCGGATTCCTGATAATCACTGTACACCCGTGAAATGGTCGTACGGAAAAATCCCCACTTCATCGCTACCACAGAGATGATGTGTCCCATCGATCGTGAGCTGAATAGAACACCATGTTCAAGCTCATTTGAATCTTGATAACCTGCCATTGTAGCAGCAGTAACCGACCTAACAACTGCGCCACTTTTTTCCCTTTATTGTTATTTTCATAGCTTTACATAAAAAGGTAGGCCGGCAGCGGTCTATGTATGCCGCTCTTCGGCCATAGAAAAACATACATTGAACAAGACGGCATATAAACAAACATACATGGAGGATAAAAACAGGAGACATACACATTAAAATAAAGGAAGGCGTTCACGGCGGACGCACTGGTCGTATAAAAAGTTCAGCACTATATACAAACGGAGACACAGAGTGGCACACGTGAACGTAGGAGCACTGAAGGAGAGACACTGATGAACTGATGGGAACAGAAACACTAGCACTAAAAATATACTGGTTGCACGAAAAAGCCGGGAGCCTGCCACAAGGAAAGGGGATGGAGCAACTGCGCCAGACACTTGTTGTCCTATAAAGGCGTTGCCGATCGCAGCGCCGTATTCTGTCTGTTTACATATCTGTGTATTTGAATACGCATGGCTACAAAAGTTTCTTTGGCGCTTCAGTGTAATAATTCTTCGAAAACCGTCATGAACAGTGTCTTGTTTTCTGTCTCTAATAGGCTTTGTTGCGACATTACTATAAATAAAGAATAGGGGGGGACCAAGAGTTAAATCTCGTGGGACTCCCTTCGTGATATCTCCTTGGTCATTAATATTTTATTTTTTTTGCTTCCCATCACAGCTGCCCCTGTGAGAAACCTGCTTTTGGCATTCTACCGAGCAGATAACACTGCCGTCTCTGTCCATCTGCAGTCGCAGTTTCGTATAGCGCACGTGTGCGAGTCGCTGCCGCCCCCGCTGCCTGTGTGACTCTGTACCGGCGTCTCGTTGCAGAAGCGGCTGCGACCGCCCCCCGGAGGCCGACCAGCCTGCTGCCGCAGTCCGCCTCCTGCTACTCCAGCTGCGGCCTCAACGGCGGCGGCGCCAGCCTCAACGTCAACAGCAACGGCAGCATCTGCGGCGCCGCCATTCCGCGCTCCGCGTCGCACCACCACCCAGCCGTGCCGGTCCACCAGGTACTCCACATTCCACCACGATACTGGGCCGAGGTGTAGCCGGGGCGGAGTGGCCGCGCGGTTTGAGGCGCCGTGTCACGGATTGCGCGGCCCCTCCCGCCGGAGGTTCGAGTCCTCCCTCGGGCACGGATGTATGTCTTGTTCTCAGCATAAGTTAGTTTACGTAGTGTGTAAGTCTATGGACCGATGACCTCAGCAGTTTGGTCTCTTAGGAATTCACACGCACTGTGACGTCCTTTCCAAATAAACTACCAGCTTTCTTTATCTCAACGAGTGTGACAAACAGGTCTTAAACGAATACACTACACTCTGCAAGTGCACACTATTTAACATATTAAATGAACTTTACAAATAAAAACAGCACAAACAGATAAAGTCTACACACACACACACACACACACACACACACACACACACACACACACGAAAAACAGATATAATGAAATCTGCAAAGACGCACCATTTTCACTAAAAAGGAATACCATATAAAAGACAACACACACAGCTAAGAAGCACACAGAAAACACACTTACAGACGGCCGCACACACACACACACACACACACACACACACACACACACACACACACATACACACACAAACAAACAAAAAGCAAATTTGCCGCCAAACACTCTGGTGAACAAATGAACACTAACGGGGCTGGGACACACAACAAACCACAATCACACTGTGTTCTGGCGTAATGAAAAGTATTTTACTACGTTATTTGTGGAAAATACTTGTTATATTCACGTATGCATCATTACATCTCAGCATGATGCGGAGAATGGAAGTGCTTGCCACACGAACACGTAAGTAAATACGAAAATAGGCGCGAAAACATCGCAAAAAACTAAATCACATTGTAGAAGGTAGGTCAAGTCCCAGCAAAAAACTTTCTCATCAACATCGTTTGGTTGCAGATGACAAGCTATCTCTTGTAATTGACACAAAAGTGATGCAGAGAATTCATGCACACCAAACGTAAAGTTATTTACAAAAAGAAACGATCTGTGGTTTGAACTAAAATTACACATAATTTTATAATCATTTATAAAAATGTTCACATTGCAGAATAAATAAAAACCAAAACTCACTAATGATGGCACAGTGGTGCCGAAACATGTTTGGGTAATGGGAAAAACGTTGTTTTGCATAGCTGGCGAACCTCACATCAAAAAAGTACTCCTTTAAGTTAGATGAATGGAAGTCGTTCTACATGTATATCACTGTCACCATACACCATCTGATCAAAGTATCCGAACACCGCTATGTACTGCAGAATTGGCCACTGAGTATCACGAAAGACAGACGCGCCATTGAATAAGGACGTAGGGAGTGCTGTGTTGTGAGCAGAGGAGCAGTAACAGAAGAATGGGTCAGTGAGGAGAATTTCAGTCACTTCGAACGTGATCTGCTCATCGGACGTCACCTGAAATTTCGACCTTTCTAAAACTCCCCCAGTCGACTGTTTGGGATGTGACTGTGAAGTAGAAACGTGAAGAAACGACAAGAGCTGAACCAAGATTTGGCAGACCTCACGTACTGACAGTCTGAGACCGTCCAGTATTTCGAAGGGTGGGTGTAAAAAACCGCCCGATATCAACGCAAGGAATAGCTCCTCAGATGTAAAGAGCTACCGGTACTCCAACTTGCTCAGTGACTGTGTGTAGGGAGCTAAAAAGAATTATGTTGTCGGTGCTGAGCGACGCTCGGGTGGCGCAAACAGCGATGATGCTGGATGATTGGAAACGTGTGATCTGGCCTGATGATTCACGACATATTCTGTGGCAATAGGACGTAGAATTCTGGGTTCGTTACCTGCCATTATGTGTAATGCGAACAGTAAGTACGGATTAGGTTATGTTTTCCTATATAGGGTTGCCATTCGTAGTTACGGTGAGGTCCTCTTATTGAGCTTAAGAAAGCACTAAATGGGGAAGGACAGGAACACAGTTTACTGCGTTGTGTACTGTGTACAGTAGAGGAACAGATCGGAGATGATGACTGCATCGGTACGGTAATTCACCCAGTCACGAAACAGCATCTGTGCGGCAATGGTTGTGGCCAGTAACATTCGTGAAATGCACTGGCCTACCTAGAGTACCGGCCTGGTCCTAATGGGACACCTTTTGGATGAGTCAGAAGGTCGACTTCTCTGTCGACCCAGCGCCACTGCCTTACCAGCTTTCAGCTCCTGAGGAAGGATAGACTGCTACACCTCCACAGAAATTCAGACACCTCATTGAAAGTGTCGGCAGCAGCCGTGATAAAGTTGACTCGTGTACACACCCCGCTAACAGGTGTTGGTCGGTTGGTTGATTTTGGGGAAGGGACCAAACAGCGAGGTCATCGGTTCCATCGGATTAGGGAAGGATGGGGAAGGAAGTCGGCCGTGCCCTTCCAAATGAACCACCCGGCATTTCCCTCAAGCGATTTAGGTAACGGACGCTGGTTCCTTTGGAAGGACACGGCCGACTTCCTTCCCCATCCTTTCCCAACCTAATGAGACCAATTACCTCGCCGTTTGGTCCCCTCCCCCCAAATCCAATGTAGACCACATAGTGTACTTTGATGGTACACTGTCGTTCTTCTTCTGCAAACGAAACAGTATCTGCCATCGTCTATTTACACATTGCATTTACAGAAACACGTAAGACCACAGAGGAAAATTAATTTTTAATAATGGAACTGAAAATGACTTTTCCGAATTTAAACCCAATCACCCTTAGAATATGTCCCTTTATATGGATCCTTTGAAATCATTTCCAGTACCTCGCAATTACGTGGAGTGAGCATCAAATACACACATCAAAAAAATTTTGCATCACCTCGGTTCCGAGAGTTCCGGAACCTATACAGAAAATTGGATTACAGATCAATATAAACATCATTCCATCATTTTTATTCCTGATGAAAATCACCTATTGCATGTTTACTACCATACAGCGAGACATTCAGAGGTGGTGATCCAGATTGCTGTACACACTGGTACCTCTAATACCCAGTAGCACGTCCTCTTCCATTGACGCCTGCCTGTATTCGTCGTGGCGCTCTATCCACATGTTCATCAACGCACTGTTGGTCCACATTGTCCCACTCCTCAATGACCATTCGGCGTAGATCCCTCAGGCTGACTGGTGGGTCACGTCGTCCACAAACAATCTATCTTTTCAGTCTATCACAGGCATGTTCGACAGAGTTCATGTCTGGAGAACATGCTGACCACACTGGTCGAGTGATGTCGTTATCCTGAAGGAAGTCATTCACAAGATGTGCACAATGGGGGAAAAAACTGTCGTCCATGAAGACGAATGCCTCGCCAATATCCTGCCGATATGTTTGTGCTGTCGGTCGGAGAATGGCATTCACGTATCGTACAACCGTTACGGCGCCTTCCATGATTCCATGACCAGCAGTGGCGTACGTCGGGCCCACATAATACCACCCCAAAACAGCAGGAAACCTGCACCTTGCTGCACTCCCTTGACAGTGTGTCTAAGGCGTTCAGCCTGACCAGGTTGCCTCCAAACACGTCCCCGACGATTGTGTTCGACACTCATCGATGAAGAGATCGTGAAGCCAATCCTGAGCTGTTGGGCCCATCTGTACGGCGCTGCATAGTGTCGTGCAAAGATGGACCTCGCCATGGACGTCGGGAATGAAGTTGCGCATCCTGCAGCCTATTGTGCACAGTTGAAGTCGTAAGAAGACGTCCTGTGGCTGCACGAAGCATTATTCAACATGTTGGATTTGCTTTCAGGGTTCCTCCGAGCCACAATCCTTAGGCAGCGGTCATCCACTGCAGTAGTAGCCCCTGGGCGGCCTGAGCGAGACATGTCATCGACAGTTCCTGTCTCTCTGTATCTCCTCCATGTCTGAACTACATTCACTCCGAGACGCCTGGACACTTCCCCTGTTGAGAGCCCTTCCTGGCACAAGGTAACAATGCGGATGCGATCCAGCCGCAGCATTGACCGTCTAGGCAAGGTTGAGCTACAGACAACACGAGCCGTGTACCTCCTTCCTGGTGGAATGGCTGGAATGATCGGCTGTCGAACGCCCTCCGTCTAATAGGCGCTGCTCATGAATGGTTATTTACATATTTGGACGGGTTTTGTGACATCTCTGAACAGTCAAAGGGACTGTGTCTGTGATACAATGTCCATCTTCAGGAGTTCCGGGAACCGGGGCGATGTAAAGCTTTTTGAATGTGTGCAATGTAACTGTGTGTTAGAAAGTTAGTAACTTTTCTTGCTCCTCTTCCTCAATACAGCTCGACAGCAACTGCGCTTCGCCCCTCACTGCGTCTACAGCGGCGACTGGCAGTCGTAGTATCGGAAGTTTTGAACGGCGGAGTTTGAACACGTGCTTCCGACCGTGCGCCTCTGATCGCGCTTCTGCAGCCACTTCCTTCGCCACGTCAAAATCGTACTTTAAGAGACATCCCAATTCCCATTATAGCAACAATATGCGATTCTTTTCGTGGTTTTACGTCCCCATTCTGTGTTACAAACGCTATCCTGATTACGACGTTTCTGGATGCTGCAAATATTTTTAATTTTACCAAACATGCTTCGAAAGATTTCAGAGTTACGTCACTAGTTAATCTGATGTCTCCTTACAGTGCTACAGTGTGTGAGTCTGTGATACTGAAATCATTGTCTACACACATACAGAACCTCACTTTGCAGCAATAATTACACTTTAACTTCGGTTCATAACTGCGAACAGCGATGTCCAGAGTTCTACTTCTCTGCGTTCACACATGTTCCATAAAACGTGTGTAAGGATGGAGATATAAACTAATACTGGTGCCATATGTCACGGAAAGAAAGTTCAAATCGGGCTATAATCATCATTTCCTTTGGGCCTTTGTCCCACCACAACGCGGGGTCAGGATAGTTACTACTGATTTGGAGATGTTAGTGTCAGAGGGTGGATGGATGCCCATTCTCCCGCCACCCTGTATTCTCCGTGACGGAAATAGTGTACCCCAGCTCTCTTAGTTTAAGCCATGAAACAGTGCGAACATTTTCAAATGTCTGTGAGGCGGGGTGTGGGTATCAGCCCGGTATTCACCTAGAGGTATGTGGAAAACCGCCAGAAACCCACATCCAGGCTGGCCAGCACACCAGCCCTCTTCGTTAATCCGCCGGGCGGATTCGATCTGGGCCGGCACACATACCCGAGTCCAGGAAGCAGTGCATTAGCACTCTCGGCTAACCTGGTGGGTTTCAAATAGAGCTATTATATATCAGTGATAGGCACTGGGGGCAACTTTCTATGTCCTCTTTCAGAACGCTATGGCTCCTGATGTACTTATTAGCTATTTCTATATCTCGCCACCTTCTTTCCCTTTTCTGCTAAAATGTCCTACCCACACCACTCTTATTATCATTAAGCCAATTACAAATCTCGAAATAAATGAGTGATCCTTTTCATGACGTTCCTGAATTTAAAAAATTTAGTTCCTGCCGGTGGACTACAACTGGTGCAAAGTGTGTCCTGATACGGAGGTCGTCGTTGTCGTAACGGAGTAGAGAAATACAATTGACCGTTTACTTCAGGCTCGTCCGGTGAAATGGCGTGTCTGTGCCGCCGATTTGGAACCTTCATGACTAATTACCGAACTGAATAGCCGTAGAACTGAAATTAAGATTCGTCAGGAATGGAGCTACGAAAACATTTATTGGTCTTTCAGTTCTTGTACCCGTCTAACTCCACAGATGACAATGGCGTATTTCTTCAGTCGCCTTCTCAGAATACCTCTCCACACTTTAATGTACAACGTAATACAGGAATTAACAATATCTCTCCAGCCAGAATCCAGCTCAAACTTAACTCTGTCAAGAACGTGACGAAGCTGATGCCCATATATCAAGAGTTAACCATATACTAAAGACAAAGAGTAAGTGTCGCAAGGAGAGATTATAACAGTACATCATGAATGATAACATCCGCCACAGATGTAAATTTTTTTAGTTTCTTAAAGGAAAGTACAAGGCGGTTTCCATCTTCAGGTGCATATAATGTGAAACTCCACGAAAGTCGAATAGCAGCGGTTAAATTAGGCTAAAATAGTGCATCCCTGGTACATGAAACAAAACAGAAGAGCCTCTCAAATTCATTTTAACTTTGGTGTGTGCCTGACACGGACCTGATGGGTGCGTGCTACACTGTGTTTGGAACGCTGCTCTCTAACTTTATACGGATCCATGTTTGGCACGCCCTTAAGCCGTTCTGTGACAGGCCTTCCGGCAGGCCTAGAAATTGTTTATGCCGTGTACCAGGGATGCAATATTTTAGCCTAATTTTCACCTCTATGGACTCACATTTTATACACACCGACAGATACTGAAATCGGGTAGTGATTTCCTTTTAAGGAATAAACAATTTTTCGGCTGTAGCATATCTTATCACTGATGATAAATATCAACAGTTGTGGATGTCCCGCCAAGAGAAACATGTGTAACAGTACAGTTCCAACGTTCATTACATCTCTGCTGAGCAAGTTGCTATACGCTACCATTTAACTATTATGAATGGTCGTTTTATATGAATGTGTACTATAGAAGAGCTTGGTCACAATAGCGGATAATATACTTCTTCACGCTGACTCCACTGACAGTCAATGACTCAAAGTAAACGGACAGAGCACTGACGTAGAACTTTAAGTGTTTATGACATCGCAACCAACGCCGTAAACTTACGTCAAACCGAACAAAAGGCATGCTGGCAAACGCACACCCACACCAAATAGGCGCAAATGAGCTTGCCAAGGGAAGTGTGATTCCACTTGTTTGTCAGTTAAATTAGAACAAAAAATTATAGGCAATACTCCTGTGCATTAGTAAACTTACGCAAATTTATGAAAAAGTCTCTTTAAATTGTTATTGTAGACTTTCGGTACTTCTCCATAAAGTAGTTCAATTTTTTAATCGATTTGGGGCAGTTATTTGAATTCTAAATCCGATGTAAGTTCGTTGGTATAGAAGTTTACTGTTGAAATTACAACTAATCGTCTGTTTCATATTTATTTACATCGCTTTTTATGAATGCATTAAAAGTTTATCGCTAAAATTTCGAGAACTGCCTGTCTATATTTGTTGAATTGAGCTGTCGGTAACTGCTTACGAGGAACAAATTTCCCAGGTTCTTAAACTTTAATGTCAACAAACGATTGCAGGATACATAACCTACAGCGAGAAGTACTGAAATTTAGTTTGTTAAGTATCCCTCACGAAACTCTCACATTGTCGAACTTTTAAACAGGGAAAAACTTTTACTGTTTTTTGCGACGCATTAAATATGCTATCGAAACAGCTTCTATCGGTAAACGGAACGTGATCAGTCAGTTAGCCTCATCTATTGCCGATAACATTTGGCAGCAAGGCGTGATAGAAGGCAGATGTTTTCATTGACATGCAGCTCGTGGGATGTGATATCTTTGCAGTTGATTTGCGATGTTAGCAGCACGAAACACAAGATGGCGCCTGCCAATCTCGTCTATTTATTTAAATCGTTTAAAATAATTCCGAGCGTCCTAGCCGGTTACAGATATACATAACAGATTATCTTCAATATCAGCTCCAAAATATGTGACGTAACGTGACTCAGTGAAAGGACACGATTTCAGAATATTCGCCTGCGCCTCATCTTATTACACGACGCGTTTTTAACAGCATGAAAATTATGATCTCAAATGAAATAGCGTCTGCTCTTGAAATATGACAGCCAAGTAAAATTACTTACCGTTTATGTCAAACAATGTCTGCTCAATTCGTCTGGCTTGCAGCGTTACTCCAATGTAAATTCCTGCTAACACTAATCACTTGGCTTCACTTCCGTATTTCCTCGATATTCTAAGCAAAAACATTCATTACGCAACAGCTATGACCGTTCTCCGGTTCAAATCTACTGAACTTCCCTTGGACACAAAATCTCCGCCGTACACTGTGTAAGTCAGGCATGCCGGACCCCAAACAAAAAACCTTCAACTGTCTTACAGAAGTTCTCTTTGTCTGTGAACTCTGACTGTTAATAAATATGAACTTGCATCATCTTTGAGCAAAATTAACTTTCAGATTTACATTTCCCGTCTCCTGATGATTTAAAAAAATGTTTGCAGAACTTTATTACGTAGAGACTTCAGAAAATTAGTTGCACGTGAGGTTCCGCCCTAAGATCATTGGTCAGTAATTGTGGCGCTCCGTCACAAGAGAGTACATGTTCCCGGTGCGCCACAGTGAACTAGCGCGCTATCTGGAAACGTACTGCAGAGTTGAAACCTTAAGACTCTTGTCGGTGAAACGTCCAAATTGCACGAAGATTCAGCGCTAGATTCTGATGCTTTACGGACTGAATGCTTTGTCGCGTCCAGTTGTATTGCACTGGTGCCACCGATACGACCATGGCCACACAGACGGGGATGGTGTTGATCTGGAAGTCCAGATCTTGCACTACGCGATCTCTGCCTTTTTGGCAAGCTGAAAGAACAATTGGGGGCGGAGGGGAGGAGGAGGGGGAAGAGATCTTCCTGTGATGAATACATCCACATAGCAGTTCTCGAATGGCTCCGTGACTGAGTAGCGGATTTCTGACGTGGAGGAACTGTACGATTGGTAGAGCGTTCCGCTCATTTTCTTACGGACACTTTGTGACGCCTTATACCGGTGTCACTTCGAACTGCAGATCAGCAGCCAAAAGCGTTATTTGGTCTGCCGTAATTATGTGTAACTTACGTTTTGGTTCCCTCGTATGAAATCCGTCACATCTACATCTGCATCTACATGGATACTCCGCAAATCACACTTAAGCACTTGTTTTCTAAATAAAAACGTTTCTCTTGCTGGACTGTGTTTTATTTTCACAGACGCGTTTCGGCTTTTTTCACTTTAAGGCATGATCAGTGCCATCTGTAATGATACAGTTATGATACGTTTTTGTTTTGACATGTATTTATTCGTAGACTACAAAACAGTTCACTGCTAGTGCATACTATGCCAGTTTACGTTACCGCTGTTGGTGAATGACGCTTCGTCGCTAAGTAGAACGCGTGAAAAAAAATCTTTCATCGTCCCGTAATTTCTCATCTGCCCAGTGGCAGAAATGTACACGACGTTCAAAGTCGTCGCCATGCAATTCCTGATGCATATAAATATGGTACGGGTGCAATTGATGTTGATGTAGCATTCTCCATGCCGATGTTTTTTAGATTCCCGATTCTCGCACAATTTGTCTGCTACTGATGTGCGGATTAGCCGCGACAGCAGCTAAAACACTTACTTGGGCATCATCATTTGTTGAAGGTCGTGGCTGACGTTTCACATGTGGCTGAACACTTCCTGTTTCCTTAAATAACGTACTATTCGGCGAACGGTCCGGACACTTGGATGATGTGCAGAATACCGAGCAGCATACATAGCACACGCCCGTTGGGCATTTTGATCACAATCGCCAAACATCAACACGATATCGTCCTTATCCGCAATTGGTAAACGTTTCATTTTACCACGGGTAATATATCACGAAGAAAATACCGTCCACACTGGCGGAATGTTACGTGGTACCAAGTACTTATACGTTTGTGACTATTACAGCGCCTTCTAACACAAAGCGAAAAAAGTGGTCTAACTAAAACATTCATATTTCTTTACGTACTACACGAATATGTAATAAAAAATGAGGGTTCTATTTTTAAAAAAACGCAGTTGATATCCGTTTGACCTATGGCAGCGCCATCTAGCAGGCCAACCATAGCGCCATCTAGTTTCTCCCTTCAACCAAGAGAGGAGTTTCGTTCTTTCTAGTTTTTTCCGTTTGATGCTTATTTCGTGAGATATTTGGCTCGGTCACTATCAATGGACCATCCTGCAAAAGTAATAAACAACTGAGGGCCTCTAACACTACCCTACGGAACGCCAGAAATTACTTCTATTCGATGCGATGACTTTTCATCAATTACTACGAAAAGTGACCTTTCTCGCAAGAAATCACGAATCCAGTCGCATAACTGAGACCATATTCCATAAGCTTGCAAATTGATTACAAGCCGCTTCCGAGGTGAAAGCGTTCTGGAAATCCTGAAATACGGAATTAACTGGAAGTCCCTTGTCGATAGCACTCACCATTTCTTCTGTTTTACAAGAACGATGTTTCCTAAATAGCTGTTGACTGTGTGTCAATAGACCATTCTCTACGAGGTAATACGAAATGTTCGAACATAACATTTCGTGTCACACTAAAATTGCCTCTAAGGCCGAAACGACTCAGTCTGAAAATGTAATAAATTTTTGTTTCCCGAAGAAAGCTCACAATCGCGACGTAACCAATTATTAACTTTAATCAAAGGTTAAAAACGTGTTATCTACGTTCTTGGCGTAAGCTGACTTCTCTGACGCATTGTATATTCTGTTCAGCTTTGCTGTTATTTAACATTGCATGTAATTAAAAGATGCGAGACTGTCAAATTCAGAATGTCGAAAAGCTGAACAAATGTCCATCGGCGCTGACATTGTTCTCGCTTTGGGACCTTCACCGTGGAAGCTAAACATCTTTTGCAGTGCTTGTAATTTCAAAGCTCACGACTGTCGGTAGAGTAATAAAATTTATGCATTGCACTCTGCTTCGATGTTAATGAAGTATGCATAAACATGAAGCTGCCCTTAGAAAGCCTGGAATACATCTCTTTTTTTCCCTTTGAAGTGCCGGCGGGAGCCGCTTCTGCAACAGTAATTGGATTTTGCTCAGTGCACACAGGCTTGACTTCCATCGAAGGAAGAGCAGTAACGATGTTACGCAAGGAGTTTACGAAGAATTCTACTTCTTTTTTTAAGTCACTAGTCTCTCAACTTGTTCGATGCGGCCCTCCATTTTTTTTTCGTGTGTAATCTATTCCACTTAACGCCCAACATCCTCAATAATCTGTTTCTAACATTCCACTCACTGCTTGATTCCTAGTATTTTTCCCCCTCTGTATTCATATCCATATCTACATCTACATACGTACTACAGAAGCAACCATACGGTGCTTAGCGGAGGGGACCTTGTACTACCACTAATTACATTCTTTCCCGCTCTATTCCCAAATAGAGAGAGGGAGAACTGTCTAAATGCCTCGTATGACACCTAATTATCTTACCTTCGTAATCCATACGCGAAATGTAAAATGGTGGCAGAATAATCGTTCTGCAGTCAGGCTGGAATGCCGGTTTTCTAAATTTTCTCTGTAGTGTTTCTCGAGAAGAACGTCGCCTTCCCTACGGGGATTCCAATCTGAGTTCCCATGGCACCGCCGTAACACTTACGTGTCGTTCGAACCCACTGTTAACAGATCTAGCAGCCTGCATCCGGATCGATTCAGTGTGTTCCTTCACACTGACGTGGTCGGATCCCAAACACGCTAACATTACTCAAGAATAGGACGCGCCAGCGTCCCACGTGCGGTTCCTTTACAGATAAACCACACTTTCCCAAAATTCTCCTCAACCGAAGTCGACCATTCGCTTTCCCTATCACAATCCCCGCATGCCCGTTCCATTTCTTATCGCTTTGCTTCGTTAACACCAGATTTTTAAGAAACATGATTGTGTCAAGCACGGCATTACTAACGCTGTAACCGAACACTGCGGATTTGTCTTTTCCTACTCGTCCGCATCAACTTACATTTTCCTGTATTGAGGGTTACCTGCCATTCGTCACACCAACCCAGAAATTTTCTCTGTCATCTTTTATCCTCCAACAGTCGGCCAACTTGGATACCACAGCGTCAACAGCAAACAACAGCACACTGCTGCCCACCCTGTCCGCCAGATAATTTACACTACTGACCGTTAAAATTGCTACACCAAGAACAAATGCAGATGATAAACGGGTATTCATTGGACAGATATATTATACTAGAATTCACATGTGGTTAGATTTTCACGTAATGTGGGAGCATAGATACTGAGAAATCAGTACCGAGAACAACCACCTCTGGTCGTAATAACGGCCTTGATACGCCTTGGCATTGAGTCAAACAGAGCTTGGATGGCGTGTACAGGTACAGCTGCCCATGCAGCTTCAACACGATACCACAGTTCATCAAGAGTAGTGACTGGCGTATTGCGACGAGCCAGTTGCTCAGGTACCATTCACCAGACATTTTCAATTGGTGAGAGATCTGGAGAATGTGCTGGCCAGGGCAGCAGTGGAACATTTTCCGTATGCAGAAACGCAACATGCGGTCATGCATTGTTGTTTTTGTGGTCTTCAGTCCTGAGACTGGTTTGTTGCAGCTCTCCATGCTACTACACTCCTGGAAATTGAAATAAGAACACCGTGAATTCATTGTTCCAGGAAGGGGAAACTTTATTGACACATTCCTGGGGTCAGATACATCACATGATCACACTAACAGAACCACAGGCACATAGACACAGGCAACAGAGCATGCACAATGTCGGCACTAGTACAGTGTATATCCACCTTTCGCAGCAATGTAGGCTGCTATTCTCCCATGGAGACGATCGTAGAGATGCTGGATGTAGTTCTGTGGAACGGCTTGCCATGCCATTTCACCTGGCGCCTCAGTTGGACCAGCGTTCGTGCTGGACGTGCAGACCGCGTGAGACGACGCTTCATCTAGTCCCAAACATGCTCAATGGGGGACAGATCCGGAGATCTTGCTGGCCAGGGTAGTTGACTTACGCCTTCTAGAGCACGTTGGGTGGCACGGGATACATGCGGACGTGCATTGTCCTGTTGGAACAGCAAGTTCCATTGCCAGTCTAGGAATGGTAGAACGATGGGTTCGATGACGGTTTGGATGTACCGTGCACTATTCAGTATCCTCTCGACGATCACCCGAGGTGTACGGCCAGTGTAGGAGATCGCTCCCCACACCATGATGCCGGGTGTTGGCCCTGTGTGCCTCGGTCGTATGCAGTCCTGACTGTGGCGCTCACCTGCACGGCGCCAAACACGCATACGACCATCATTGGCACCAAGGCAGAAGCGACTCTCATCGCTGAAGACGACACGTCTCCATTCGTCCCTCCATTCACGCCTGTCGCGACACCACTGGAGGCGGGCTGCACGATGTTGGGGCGTGAGCGGAAGACGGCCTAACGGTGTGCGGGACCGTAGCCCAGCTTCATGGAGACGGTTGCGAATGGTCCTCGCCGATACCCCAGGAGCAAAAGTGTCCCTAATTTGCTGGGAAGTGGCGGTGCGGTCCCCTACGGCACTGCGTAGGATCCTACGGTCTTGGCGTGCATCCGTGCGTCGCTGCGGTCCGGTCCCAGGTCGACGGGCACGTGCACCTTCCGCCGACCACTGGCGACAACATCGATGTACTGTGGAGATCTCACGCCCCACGTGTTGAGCAATTCGGCGGTACGTCCACCCGGCCTCCCGCATGCCCACTATACGCCCTCGCTCAAAGTCCGTCAACTGCACATACGGTTCACGTCCACGCTGTCGCGGCATGCTACCAGTGTTAAAGACTGCGATGGAGCTCCGTATGTCACGGCAAACTGGCTAACACTGACGGCGGCGGTGCACAAATGCTGCGCAGCTAGCGCCATTCGACGGCCAACACCGCGGTTCCTGGTGTGTCCGCTGTGCCGTGCGTGTGATCATTGCTTGTACAGCCCTCTCGCAGTGTCCGGAGCAAGTATGGTGGGTCTGACACACCGGTGTCAATGTGTTCTTTTTTCCATTTCCAGGACTGTATATCCTGTGCAAGCTTCTTCATCTCCCAGTACTTGCTGCAACCTACATCCTTCTGAATCTGCTTGTGTATTCATCTCTTGGTCTCCCTCTACGATATTTACCTTCCATGCTGCCCCCCAATGCTAAATTTGTGATCCCTCGATGCCTCACAACATGTCCTACCAACCGATCCCTTCCTCTAGTAAAGTTTTGCCACAAATTTCTCTTCTTTCCAATTCTATTCAATACCTCTTCATTAGTTATGTGATCTACACATCTACTCTTCAGCATTCTTCTAAAGCACCAGATTTCGAAAGCTTCTATTCTCTTCTTGTCTAAACTATTTGCGTCCACGTTTCGCTTCCATACATAGCTACACTCCATACAAATACTTTCAGAAACGACTTCCTGACATTTAAATCTAAATTCGACGTTAACAAATCTCTCTTCTTCAGAAACGCTTTCCTTGCCATTCCCAGTCTACATTTTATATCCTCTCTACTTCGACCATCATCAGTTATTTTGCTCCCCAAATAGCAAAATTCCTTTACTAATTGAAGCGTTTCATTTCCTAAACTAATTCCGACAGCATTACCCGATTTATTCGACTAGATTCCATTATCCTCGTTTTGCTTTTGTTGGTGTTCATCTTATATCCTCCTTTCAAGACACTTTCCACTCCGTTCAACTGCTCTTCCAAGTCCTTTGCTGTCTCTGGCAGAATTACAATGTCATTAGCGAACATCGAAGTTTTTAATTCTTTTCCATGGATTTTAATACCTACTCCGTATTTTTCGATTGTTTCCTTTACTGCTTGCTCAGTATACAGATTGAATAACATTTTGGATAGGCTAGAACCCTGTCTCACTCCCTTCCCAACCACTGCTTCCCTTTCATGTCCCTCGACTCTCATAACTGCCATGAGGTTTCTGTACAAATTGTAAATAGACTTTCGCTCCCAGTATTTTACCCCTGCCATCTTCAGAATTTGAAAGAGAGTATTCCACTGAACACTATCAAAAGCTTCCTTTATGTCTACAAATGCTAGAAACGTAGGTTTGCCTCTCCTTAATATATTTTGTAAGATAACTCGTAGGGTCAGTATTGCCTCACGTGTTCCAACATTTCTACGGAATCCAATTTCTTCAGTTTTAATCTACAGTTCATAACCAATGCATTGTGGTCAGATTCCACATCTGCCCCTGAAAATGACTTACAACTTAAAACGTGGTTCCTGAATCTCTGTCTTACCATTATATAATCTATCTGATACCTTTTAGTATCTCCAGGATTCTTCCATGTATACAACCTTCTTTTATGATCCTTGAAGCAAGTGTAAGCTATGATTAAGTTATGCTCTGTGCAAAATTCTGCCAGGTGGCTTCCTTTTTCTTTCCTTACTCCCATTCCATATTCACCTATTACGTTTCCTTCTCTTTCTTTTCCTACTATCGAGTTCCAGTCACCGATGACAATTAAATTTTCGTATACCTTCACTATCTGAATAATTTCTTTTATCTCATCATACATTTCATCAATTTCTTCATTATCTGCAGAGCTAGTAGCCATATAAACTTGTACTACTGTAGTAGGCATGGGCTTCGTGTCTATCTTGGCCACAACAATGCTTTCATTATGCTATTTGTAGTAGCTTACCCGCATTCCTATTTTCCTATTCATTATTAAACCTACTTCTGCATTACCCCGATTTGATTTTATATTTATAACCCTGTATTCACCTGTCCAGAACTTCACTAGTTCCCACTGTATCTAACTTTAAGCTATCCACTTCCCTTTTTAAATTTTCTAACCTACCTGCCAGATTAAGAGATCTGACATTCCAGTAGTTGGAAGAAATCACATATCACACCTCCCTATAAGAAGATCACCAGCAGTGATCCAGCCCACATTCCGGAAACATTGAGCATGTGAAACACAATTCGTGCTTTTGTCACATGTCCTGAAAGCCATGAATCAAGGGAGTCAGTTGGGTGCTGTGTTTCTTTAGTCTCGAAAGGCACTTGACTCAGTAACGCACATACGCTTAGTGTCTAAAGTACTACTATATAGGGTCTAGAGCGAGATATGTGACTGGACTGAGGATTTCTCCGTGAGGAGGACACAGCAAGTTATGTCGGATGGAAAGTTATAGATAGATTTAGATGTAACTTCAGGTGTGGTGCAGGAAATGTGGTGGGACCTTTGCTGTTCATGTCGCATATTAATGAACTTGCGGACGACCTCTGACTTTTCTCTGGAAATGCAGTTCTCTGTAATGAAACACTCTCTGCTAAGAGATACACAATTTTTGGGCAGATGAAAGTGGTTCAAAGATTGGTAACATGATTTAAATGTTCTGAAATATAAAAGTGTGCACTTGAGAACACAAAACAAACGTAGTGTCATATGAATGAGTCACAGTTTGAAATGGTCAAAGACTTGCAGGGATATCAAATGGAACTATGACACAGACACATTCGTAGGTAAAGAGGGTGGCAGATTTCGGCTGACTGGTAGGACAACAGAGAAATGTAATCAGCCTACAAATACGATTGCTAGAAAATACGCGTATGACCTCCTCTAAAATATTGCTCAAGTGTGTGACAGCCATACTAAATACGAGTAACAGAGGATATTGAGCATGTACACAGAAGGGCAGAACGATTGGTTACAGGTTTTTTCGACCCACTAAGATAGTGGAAGAACTTAATTGGTAGACTCTTGCAGGTAGAAGGAAACTATACCTAAAAGACTGATTAATAGTGCCTTGAAGCAACGTTCTGTGATTAATCTAGGAATATACCAGATACCCCTACGCATCGCCCATGCACCGATCGCGAGTACGAGATTCGACCTACTACAGAACGCTCAGAGGAGGCGTTTCTGTCTCACTCCTCCCCCTGTCCCCGCGTGATCCATATGAAATCCCTAGTAACTGATACAACGGGAAGTACTTTTGCCGTGCACTCCACAGTTGGTTTGCAGAGTTCAGATGTAACTGCAGATGTAAATGACTACTTACGAGAAGCAGTTTCGTCGTGCTCTCCTGAGTACAAATAATAGACCAATGATTTCCTGAAAATGACACTAAGATTGAGATTTTAAATGTCTTATGAATAATGTGTATTCCACCTTAACCATTCTATGTAATATATGTAGATATTACTTGTCTCCACAAGACTGTAAACAAGAGTCATTATATGATGATATAATGGCTTTGGAATTTAATTGTCTGTGTCCTTTGTCCAACGACAAATTCACCTTTTAAAAGTAAAGTATGACAGCCCACCCATATGATATTCCGGAATGTGTTCTTGCGTATAAAAACGACATAGGTCCTTGCTGTAGAGACAGGTGCACGGCTCCTCTTTCGGGCTTCTACACAAGTCGTTGTTCAGCACAACAATGCCCAGTGACATGTGGTGAGGCACCTGTATTCCTTCATTGAATGAGGACTGTGGTTGTGGCTTGTCTAATCGCATGACACGTTCCGTATGTGATTGCTTGAAGGATTGTTAGTGTGCAATTGCGCAATGCCGCAAATTATTGACTTGAGCCACATAGCTGGGAATATTAAATTTACGAAACGGCATCCACTGCACCTCATTTGGGTGGTCAGTGAGACCGGCGACACAGTGACTGTCAACTAGTTCCTTCTAAATTTCGTAATAGCGATTGCAGCTGCAGACACAATAAGAATGAAGATTAAGTGGAGAACCAGCGATAATCTGTTCATTGACTCCTTGTGGGCAACACACAGGTCACTGCTGAATATTCCGGCATAAATTAAGACGAAATCCGTCAGTCAAACGAAAATTTGCATATATTCAGTTGTACATAAACGCTTGAACGTAACCTAACAATCATCGGAGTAAAAATGTTGAATAAAGATTTAGAGAGATTCCACGTCTAATTACCTCTCGGTCATTGTTGAAAACAGTTAGCGAGGTGAAGGTGTGGGGAGGGCAGTGTCTGTGGCTTCGTACCACACTGAATACTCATATCTAATGACGTCTGCGCCTGCATCCCAGTTTTGATTCGTGGCTGTTTGCAGTTTCACACCAGAGCCTTATTCCAGAACTGTATATCAGTTGTATACCTTCAACACGACTTTAAATTACGTCATAACCTTTCATCAGGGTCTTCTGACCAATCATTACACCTCACCATTTTGGACGCACCTTACGCCAGAGCTTTAAGCCAGAATCTTACACCACAATTTTATGTTACAACATTACACCACAACCCGACACCAAAAACCTAAATCAGAACCTTATACCAGAGTCATTCACCAGAAATTTACACCAGACTATTACACCATACAGTTACATCACATTCTTACACAACAACGTGACAAAAAACCCTTCCACCAGAGCCTTACGCCGCAGCCTTACATCGGACTATTACACCAGACCCCTACACCAGAACCTTACACCAGAGTCATACACCAGAGCCCCAGCACCACAACCTTGCCCTGGAGCCCTGGGTCAGAACTTTACACCAGTGCTTTCTACAGGTGTCACCCAGCCAGGCACGTCACTCGGTGGCCTCTGCAGCTCCCGGTGGCTGGACGGCTGGACTGGGCCTTCCTCGGTCGCTGTCCTCTACGGCGGCGCCCCAGCACCACAACCTTGCCCTGGAGCCCTGGGTCAGAACTTTACACCAGTGCTTTCTACAGGTGTCACCCAGCCAGGCACGTCACTCGGTGGCCTCTGCAGCTCCCGGTGGCTGGACGGCCGGACTGGGCCTTCCTCGGTCGCTGTCCTCTACGGCGGCGCCCCAGCACCAGAACCTTGCCCTGGAGCCCTGGGTCAGAACTTTACACCAGTGCTTTCTACAGGTGTCACCCAGCCAGGCTCGTCACTCGGTGGCCTCTGCAGCTCCTGGTGGCTGGACGGCCGGACTGGGCCTTCCTCGGTCGCTGTCCTCTACGGCGGCGCCCCAGCACCAGAACCTTGCCCTGGAGCCCTGGGTCAGAACTTTACACCAGTGCTTTCTACAGGTGTCACCCAGCCAGGCACGTCACTCGGTGGCCTCTGCAGCTCCCGGTGGCTGGACGGCCGGACTGGGCCTTCCTCGGTCGCTGTCCTCTACGGCGGCGCCCCAGCAGCAGAACCTTGCCCTGGAGCCCTGGGTCAGAACTTTACACCAGTGCTTTCTACAGGTGTCACCCAGCCAGGCACGTCACTCGGTGGCCTCTGCAGCTCCCGGTGGCTGGACGGCCGGACTGGGCCTTCCTCGGTCGCTGTCCTCTACGGCGGCGCCCCAGCACCAGAACCTTGCCCTGGAGCCCTGGGTCAGAACTTTACACCAGTGCTTTCTACAGGTGTCACCCAGCCAGGCACGTCACTCGGTGGCCTCTGCAGCTCCCGGTGGCTGGACGGCCGGACTGGGCCTTCCTCGGTCGCTGTCCTCTACGGCGGCGCCCCAGCACCAGAACCTTGCCCTGGAGCCCTGGGTCAGAACTTTACACCAGTGCTTTCTACAGGTGTCACCCAGCCAGGCACGTCACTCGGTGGCCTCTGCAGCTCCCGGTGGCTGGACGGCTGGACTGGGCCTTCCTCGGTCGCTGTCCTCTACGGCGGCGCCCCAGCACCACAACCTTGCCCTGGTGCCCTGGGTCAGAACTTCACACCAGTGCTTTCTACAGGTGTCACCCAGCCAGGCACGTCACTCGGTGGCCTCTGCAGCTCCCGGTGGCTGGACGGCCGGACTGGGCCTTCCTCGGTCGCTGTCCTCTACGGCGGCGCCCCAGCACCAGAACCTTGCCCTGGAGCCCTGGGTCAGAACTTCACACCAGTGCTTTCTACAGGTGTCACCCAGCCAGGCACGTCACTCGGTGGCCTCTGCAGCTCCCGGTGGCTGGACGGCCGGACTGGGCCTTCCTCGGTCGCTGTCCTCTACGGCGGCGCCCCAGCAGCAGAACCTTGCCCTGGAGCCCTGGGTCAGAACTTTACACCAGTGCTTTCTACAGGTGTCACCCAGCCAGGCACGTCACTCGGTGGCCTCTGCAGCTCCCGGTGGCTGGTCGGCTGGACTGGGCCTTCCTCGGTCGCTGTCCTCTACGGCGGCGCCCCAGCACCAGAACCTTGCCCTGGAGCCCTGGGTCAGAACTTTACACCAGTGCTTTCTACAGGTGTCACCCAGCCAGGCACGTCACTCGGTGGCCTCTGCAGCTCCCGGTGGCTGGACGGCCGGACTGGGCCTTCCTCGGTCGCTGTCCTCTACGGCGGCGCCCCAGCACCAGAACCTTGCCCTGGAGCCCTGGGACAGAACTTTACACCAGTGCTTTCTACAGGTGTCACCCAGCCAGGCACGTCACTCGGTGGCCTCTGCAGCTCCCGGTGGCTGGACGGCCGGACTGGGCCTTCCTCGGTCGCTGTCCTCTACGGCGGCGCCCCAGCACCAGAACCCACAGCTGGTCCTCTACTACCCAAGCCCACTGGTCGAGCGCTGTCCAGAGGACCCCTTCCAGGGTGAGTGCCTGCCACATTTCTGCTCTGAGCTTGTGGTACACATTAGCACTTTATCCACGCTTTACTCTAGACTGGCTCCCAGATATTTCAATCATGCTCAATTTCGGTCACTGCTTTACTAAGCTGATAATACAATCTGACCTGGTTTAGGCATACATGTCCCTAGCCAGTTAAAGAATAAATTCATAGATTTCGTTTAAAATTGTGGCATATGTGTTTGAGGACCACTTCAGCAATGCTTCCTTCTTCCCCACAACTGATATCGCATCCACCTGCTACATATCACATGTGTACAGGATGTAAGGAAGCTTAGGGACACATACAACGAAGCTCCTGGCAGCTTCAGAGGATCATCCACTCTTTCCTGTTCTGGCACCAAGTTGCTTCCTTGCTTATGCCTACATGGGCCTAGCTCGCACATGGTCCATTTCACCTGTGATCACCTAATGACCCTGTCACAAGTGGCTAGCGGGCTGGCAATCCAAATATATTGTCTCAATTCTGAAGTAAACCGGCATTTAGAAAAGGAACAGTTCACCTGCTCCATCAAGACCTCGTACAGACCAGCCACACATTTTGGAGATTGTTCAAAGGGTTTTATAAATGTTGATGAACAACAGCCTCAGGCACTAGTTTGGAGATAGCTTGGTTTCATAATCATCAGAGTGGACTCGCAAAGGAGAGATGGTGTTCCCAAATATTTTCGACAAAAACTGAACGGAAAGGGAACCGTTAGGGAGGATAAAAACAGCAGATTTTTTTCTACAAACAATTACCACACGGTTCGCTGGTAGTGATGTGTAGGCGTTGCACAAAATATGGTGCCTCATATGTATAAAAAACATTTAGCTCAAAAATGAGGCAATATTTGGCAATCTGTACAAAAAGCTCATACTTGAGCATACACTAAACCCAGAGGTACAGTTCTTGCAAAACATGAAAATGATTCAGAATCAATGTCTCGCATTTAATTACCAGTTAAGCCTATTAACGCTAACTAAGCTACACTTGTTACCATCCCATGTAGTCTTGCTAGACCAACATTTAATGGATTGGATAGTGCTATGAAACGTCCCATTAGAAAAATTTATGAATGACTGTGCTGATAAACCTCTTACATTATTTGCTTTTCAAACAGCTGAGCGAAACTGAAAGTACTCAGACATTACTCTCTTTACTTATCCTGGTCAACACTAAACTGACACACAATATTTTTAGCGCAACGCAATCTGAGTCTCAAAAATCACTACAAAAGAATGGCCCTGACTAACAATAACCTATACCTTTCACAAATCACTTACCACACAAAAATCTTTGTTAATCTACTGCAATACAGCGAGCGCCAATAGTGCCATCTAAATAAAAGATTCAAACTACTGAAGTCACTAACTACTGATAGGCACAGATAGCAAATAGCAAATGAAAGATTTTGATAAAGAACAAACAATGTATTTACCTTAATAGTGCTCAAAGGTCATTATATATATATATATATATATATATATATATATATATATATATATATATATATATATATATATATATATGTTCATGACATCTGGTCTTACAAATTTACTGTCTCTGATGGACACACGTCCAGATCATCCGCTCTCAAAACTCCGCCATCTCTCTCCCCACATCCACTACTGCTGACGGCTCACCTCCAACTGCGCAACGCTACGCGCTGTGAACAGCCAACAGCCCAACACTACAATAGCCAACAACAATGCCAACCAGCCACCAACTGCACACAGCACAGCCAGTGATTTTCATACAGAGCGCTACGTGGCGGTACCAATATAGAAAGCTAAACAGCTACACCGACAGTTCCTATAGTAATTACTGGGCGCCTGAACGTGCAGCTGTATCGTCTGAAAATTTACTAACGAAAATGAAATCTACTTTGGAATAGTTAAATCCCATCTCCAGGCCTGTAGAGGATCCCAACCTCATAACCACAGTAGCATTGAAGATCACAGGCCCAGAGAGGTTCTCGAGACGGTGGCAACCGCCAGCCATGAAACTGGCCCGAGTACTGACGAGCGCCTTCTGGTTTGCCGGCGGCAGGGCGCAGCCTGACGACGCCCACCGAAGAGCCGCCCCCGGCGTACGAAGAGGCCCTCCGGCTGCCGGTGCTGACGAGGCTGCGGAGGTCGCTGACCGAGCGCGGCGATATCTGCCGGCCGGGGTCCCGCTTCCGGTCTTCGGCGCCGTGCAGCTCCAGCGTGGTGGCCAGGGCCGACAGCGTGAGGGTGGCGCAGCCCGCGTCCCGGGCGCTGCTCACCATGGAGACCAGCCTGTGACGGCGCCAGTCGAGGACCAGACTGCACCCGTCAGCCTGCATCTGGCAGACGCGTCACTTGCTGCTCGTCAGGGCCGACACCTCCCGGACAACAGCTGCCTGAGGGTATCTGAGGAAAACGGTGCCCGGGTTTCTGGAGCTCCAGACTGCTGCGTTGTTGATACAACTGTGCTCTAGGCCGACACGAGTCGTATTTGGTCTCTGAGTAACGTGTTCACAGACGATCATATCGCAAAGGAGAGTCTATGTGCCACCCCTAAGAGACACCCAAATTATTTTGTTTGGATATACCTGAAGATAGCCACCTAATGATCCATATTTGACTGAATTCTCCACTTGTGAACCAGTACCTCAGAAACCCACCACTTCCTACACATCGTAAGCTGGCACCAGCGTGGCGAGAGCAACTTGAGCGCTTCCAAGTGAATCGTTCCACAGCTCCAAGAGCTCCTAACTGGATCTCACTGTGTTGTGAATCCAACTGCGCTGGGAGCCAATATGAATTGCTTTTGTTCTCACTCTCATGTGAGTCACATGCAAATGGCTTTGTTTTTGTACATATGTAGCGATAGAGTATTGATGAAATGGTACCTCGAAATGAACCATGCCTGTTCACTCACGTATATGATTCACAGAAGGCTCATTTGAAAGGGAAGATGCCTCATCTCCAGTTTATACCTGCCAACCAAATTTGACACCCAAGTTGCTATGTTTCGGACGTGCGTGAAAGTAGCCTGCTTATGAAACTGGTGTAGAATCATTTGTCCTCTCAGCTGTGTGATAGACGGATCACTGTGCCAAACGGGGAAGACAGTGAATCTACAGTGTAAACCTTCCAACCACGTTTGACATGCGAACTAGTTTCATTCGACATACCTGAAGGTAAATGGCTGAAGAAATTTTATCATTTGGAAGCAGACTATAGCATTGCTGTCAGTGTGAACGACAGAGAAAGAAGTCGTAACCTGCAATGTCATAATAATTCCTTAAAACGACTAATCTTACAATACGAGACAGATGTTTTCCATGTTACGGTGTTCAATAATATTCTCTACAACTCATGGGTGCTAGTGCCCAATCAGTGCTTGAAGAGTACCCATTCTTTTTACCAATCACATAGGAGTATCTCTCCCAATTCCTTCGCCCACTATTTCAGTCGGTAACTCTTACAGGAGTCGACATATACTACCAGAGGACCATGGACGACTTCAAGTGTCCACTCTTGATTACACAAAAATTAACATTTTCTGAGAGATATAAACAAATCGGCCTCAGTGATCATAGAACCATGGGGACCCAAAGAGATAGAAAGTAAAAATACAACTAATGTTTTGCACTGTGACACCTAACATCTTGTAGATTCACGTATAAAAATATCCGTTCCGCCTGTTGTTTCGCCTCTTGAACCCTCATAACTCTCTAGTCAATGTACGAGCACTTGTTTATGAATTTATGAACATAACAATGGAATGGCTGCCAATATCTGTGAAACAAAAGTAAATGCTTATCATTCCACCAAAATAATATCTTGCAATTTCCACATTATGCTGTCGTTACCTAAATGGAGCTTTTAGCTACCGTCGAGACACTTCTGCGGTACCATCTTGTATCTACATACACATATGTCCTAATGGGCCATCGAGAGTTGCAACCTGAGTGCTTCGACTTGCTTGGATTTTCGAAAGAGAGTATGACATAGAGGATAAGTTGTACCAACCTTAAACTATTTTCTGCTGGGAATATATCAGTTATAATGTCACTGCAAGTTGATGCATACTGTCAAACTGTAGCTACAGTTTTTAAACACTGACTTTTCTAGCTTTAAGTCGGACTCATGGTATCGTAGAGTGGTTGAGTTAGAAAAAAACTGAAAACCTAGATTGTGGTCTCGCAGAATCATTCACACTTTTTGACCATTCCCTTTATTTGTATCAGAGAATTATAGAAGTTAAGCATGATGTAAAACATAAAAGATACTCAAGAAGTCACGATACTACAAAGTAGGATTTAGTTCCGTAATCTATTTCTTTAAAGTTTCATAATGTGTCCTATCAGACTGTCGCTTTCTTTAGACAAGCATTGCCATAATTTGTTCCCAAATCTACTCACTAGCATAAAAAGATACTCAAGAAGTCAAGACACTACGAAGTAGGTTTTAGTTCCGTAATCTATTTCTTTAAAGTCTCATAATGTGTCCTATCAGACTGTCGCTTTCTTTAGACAAGCATTGCCATAATTTGTTCCCAAATCTACTCACTAGGTATTCGGTCTACCCATATAATCTTCTGTATTCTTCTAAAACACCACATCTCAAAAAGTTTCTATTTTGTTGTTGTTTCCACTGATAGTCATCCACCTTTTACTTACCTTTCAGATAGACAGTTCCAGAAAAAAGTTCCTTAACACTTAAAGACTTTCTGTATTATATACATTAAGTAATGCGTTCAGCCACATAGATTGTTCTGGGAACTATTACATTAAATTGGAAACAGTATCATTCAAACCCATCTTCTTTCGTCACGTCATAAAATGTAACCATGACTTTGCATTCGAAGTTAATACATAAATCTGTTTCAGAAGAACTTATCTTTCTGTTACCAGAGAGCATTTTCACAGTTTTTTACTTCTTTCCTCATTAGTTTTTTTTTCGTAGGTAAATAGCGAAACCACTCCACTACTTTTGACATCACATTTCCTAAAAGAATACTTTAGTGCATACTAATTTATATAGAGTTAAAATAGATATTTTAAAATCAAACAGTAAAATACTAAAATTACCATTACTCTTCTCTAAATGTGTCACAGTTGAACTTGTAGCTTCATAATGACATTTTCTTTATCTCACAACCAAGCAACACAAATAACACGACTCACATACAGAAGGCGCCGTGGGTTTAAGCCCTTGTCACAGTATTCACATTTGGTTTTATAACCTGCCCAAAAATTTCTTGGCAGTTTTTGGATGGATTCTTTTGAAAAGATACTTCTAGTTTTCTTTGCCACTCTAGACCTACCCTTGTTTTTTGGTCCGTTTTTAACTATTTCATTGTCAATGGGATGCTAAACTATTTTTCCTTCCTCGCTTCTTCATCTAATCCAGTTTTTAAGGTATAATCTCCTTGTTTTTAAAACTTAATGGTTATACAAGCTTAGAGACATTAACAACTTATTGCACACTGCACAGTCAAATTTGGTGGAGTAAGGAAGTGCTTTGACATTTTTACGGTGTAAATCGTATGAGAACTTGGGCATAAGTAGCTCTAGAGATGGGAAGCTCAAACCTCTGATAAAATTATACAACTGTTCGGAGAAACCGAGTAGTTCGAAACATCCCGGTATTATCATCTTCTATAACTGAAACTGACAGGATGCTGTGTCGCTAGTGGAAAAACGGCTCACCTAGCTGAAACGTCTTATTCAGGTATTGTTCGGCAGGTGCACTGCTACTTTCTGCCCCTGAGCCTTCCTGTGCACACTTCTACATCTATTTTAAATCATAATCACATCTATTTTATATATGACTTGCACCACCATGCAACTCAAATTATTGACCTTTTCTGACAGTCACAAATCCACACATGGACATTTCAGTATTTCTACCTCTTGTGGCTGAAATTGGTACCATGTGCAGCAAGTTACTTATTATTTCCTTCAGATGTATTTTGCTCAAAAAGATCTGATGCACGACATTTGAAAGAAAATTACGTATCGCATTAAAAACTCACTCCCAATGCACGTAGAAGGCCCTTTTGCCTCACGAACAATCTTCCGACGTGTAGTAACATACCATTACCAGAAGGAATTTTGAGTATTTTTGTCCGACAAACGTATTAAACTATAGTGTCTCGTTAACACAGAAAAATTCTGAATGTGTCTTATTATTCTCAGTTTAAATAAACTGTATAACTCGCAACCTTGGCGCATTTTTGTTTACTTGAACAGATCGTGTTTTGGCCATGCAGACATCATCAGCACCTAAAAATGCAGTGACACAGAGGACGTGTAATCATGAACTGTCAGCTTACAACTATGAGCCCTCTGGTGACTACTTTTTTTTGGGAACTGATGGGGATCGCAAAACTCCAAGCAATTACCCATTCGAATAAACTAAAATGTTAGCAACATTGCTAATTTTATAGCTTATTTATACTTAAAAGCCACGAGTCCTTAAGTACATAAGTTACATGAATATTATCTTCATGGGGAAAATCCGCTATACTCAAATTACAGAGAAAGGCGTAGTAAACATTTCTTGTTATATGTGGGTATATATGAATGTGTTATCTAATGAATCCCATGTAGTATATTATCATAATACCAACACTAAATAGGATACCAACATTAAATTTTGATAAGTTTACCATCCGGAAAACATATCCTTGTCCTCCACTGCATAGTCCAAGAGAATAGCTGAACATTCCAACTGCACTGGGCACTTTTTACATCCTTTTACAATAAAAACTTCTTTATTTACAGTAAATCTCAGATGATTTTAGGCATGAAATCACAATAGATTCTTATAGTAAATAACTGAAACATATCAGATCACAACAGCACAAACGCAAAATTAGTTACAAGAAATGAGAGAACACAAATTCTCTTAAGAACCTGTAGCATACATTGCTTTTAGCATGGACATTAACTACTCATTACGAAGACAAATTTTCTCAGTATATTTTCTGCCTAATACTTCAAGTAGTCCTTTATTTTAGTTGTCAGATGGATGACAAACGATATATCAAGACCAAAAGAACTTCAGTATAATTTGTATTAATGGCTTACATAAAAAATTAGTAATCAGGTTTTCAGGACATTCTTTTCCCATTTTACTATCATTAATTATCTGTTCTTGATATGAATACTGTGATAGTGTTCTCAATGACGACCTTTTTAAGTATATTTTATCGTTAAATAATCCACAATGAATCTTTTATGTTGCATATATCATTTACAAACGTTACATTATTCTCATAATTTAATTACTTATCTAAATTGACACCAACTTTGAATGACAGAAGCCACTCTGTCCTATGTATTACAACACTCACTCTCAGCACTTTTAGGTAACTATTGCATTCCATTTTCCTCTCATTCATAAGGTGTGTGTGTGTGGAGAGGGGGAAGGAGGGAGGGAGGGAGAGACAGAGAGAGAGAGAGAGAGAGAGAGAGAGAGAGAGAGAGAGAGAGAGAGAGAGAGAGAGAGAGAGAATTAGGATGAGGAAACTGACTTGAATCTGTAGATATTTGTGTGGCATTAAACCTATGGTTCTGTGAGTAAATTTGCTTTGTGATATGACTTTACTTAGCAAGTTGTGGCTACTTGAGAAATGTATGTTAGTATAATTACAGCACTGTAAAACAAACCAGGTTTAACTGAACATACTGCAAAAGAATTACTCCAGTTAGTGTGACAGAAGCAGCAATGACAAATGTAGCAAATTATGAATGGCTACATGACAGTCCTCATTGAATCCATGTACATTGATTTCTGCAAAACTATACACTTCTAAAATACTACCAGAAAATATAACTCAAATAAAATCAAAGTGAAACCATTATCCAATTCCAGTCACTTAAGAAATTACTAGAAACTAAAACTCCTGAGATAAAACAATTACTAAATGAGTAGCAGTAGCCTGTACAGCATGTCGGGTTCGTTAGTCTCCAACCTGAAAAAAGAGAATTACGTTTGTTGATATATGTGATTTATAAAGTCATTACTTGCCACTTTATTTGGGGCTTTTAAGTCCACACAGTTTATTCTGTTTGGTATGTAGACATCCTACATATGGTTTCACTTACCAATATACTACTCAAAAAACATTTGTTTCAATTTGAGAAAAAATTGTATTCCTATTCGTCATCAGCTTACTGCATAAAAATCTCCAATACATCTTACATTAAATAGAGATAGTTCGGTTAAATACTCTAATTTAACACATAATAGTATTTGATCACCTAGTGGAACTTTTTGTTCGATTTCCCTGTGAAAAGCATTTACAGATCGTCAAACATTGACGTATTTAGTACTCTTTGTGGTTTGTTTGGTTCTCAAATCATCCAATATAATATTCACAAATTTCACTACCGTATTTTAATTACATTGCACGAATAAAATTGAGATTGAAATTTTTGTACTATTTGCTCTATTAATGATCAGATTACACAATCACCAAATATAGACCCACACATATGCTGCATCACCACACGTTATTTACAATCACTGTTTCACATTTCAATTACAAGATGATCAGTTTCAGTCTATATGATGATCTTAACATCTTTAGTCTCCACAAAGTTATATGGTACATTTGAAGCATGACATTGATTGATTACAATTAATTTTCATTCTACTGTAATTGGTAATCCTGTGAAGACTGAAGATTTCAAGATAATCATGTCTGCTAAAACTTGTAAATGATGTGTACATTGCAGTTATTAGTAAACTATAGACAATACACTTAAGGTGTACCCCTAATTGTGCTCTGTTAAATGAAAATTAAATACTTTGTCATTGGAATGGTCCATTCACACTACAGAGTTTCTAAACTTTATAGGTATAAGCATATGTATGTCCTGTAGTATAACTCTGTTTTTATTTCTTATATTAGCCACTTCAATGTCAAAGGTCCTGCTTGTTTTTCAGCCTCTCTTTCATGTCATATGCCAAGTCAAAATTTCCAAATTTCTTATTTCACACGTTAATACAATGTTATGAGGTCATTTATGCTCTTATTCATGGCTGAGACGCATCAAAACTATATAGAAACCTATAAACAAAATTTTGAAATTGAGATTCATTCATTTCTGTCTCAATGGAGAGAATTACATTATCATCCTAAAATTTATGTGATCTGCTACACAGGTATTGTGTAACAGTAGTCATTTCATTCATTAGTGCCTGGACATTTATATTCTGCATAGCACGTCAAAGATTTTGGAAAATTTTGTCGAATCATAGATTTGATGCTTGCAAACGGATTCTGCCTCTGATAGACTAGGTAAGTTAATAATAATAATAAAATTTAGCGTGCAAAGCTGTATGTCTAACTGCTACTGTCATACTTGATGTGCGATGGTAAATTTAAAGCAAAAGAAAGTTACTTGCACATTCGTATATACTAGTGACATAGCAGCACTTTCAACATACAATTAAAGCTCTGAATACTCTGGGAAAGTATACTTCCAGAAAATAGTAAATATGCTCAAGTAAAGCAAACTGTATCAACCTGCAGCTCTTGTAGAGATTTTCGTGTCCTGATGAGGGGAAACATCTCAGAAGATAATGATTTCGCTGCTTGTGCTTCAGACTGGAAGATTTTATCTTGCCATGTAAGAGAAACAGGAATTTCTTTGATCAAAGATGAACAACTGAAAAAGAGCTTACTTTTTATGATTGCCACTTTCAGTGCTTGGCAAGAGTGTATTTGTTGTTCTTCTTGTGCAGTGTCTATATTTTCTTCTTTTATGATAAAGATGCATGTAAGCTGTGTCAGTTGTGCTATGAGACAATTTTTATATTCACAGAGTTCCAACAAATATATCATTTGCTGGATATATGTATCTGAAAGCATTTAAATATATCTTTTTGCAACACCAGATCATGGATAATATTAAACAATCATTTGGCTCCAAGAAAAATTAAGAATACAAATTAGAACAAATACCATTGAATGTGAGCAGTTTATGTTATAAATAAAATATTTGTCTGTAATATCTAGAGGTGCAAAAGATGTGATGTTCTTACTAAGCAATCAGCAACAGATGAGAATCAACAAAACATTTTCTTGATTTGTAATTTGCACAACATCCATGTATTTACCTTCAAGTATAATCAGATTTTGAAAATCACACCCTAGTTTGAAAGTTTGCTATTGCCATATTACACAAATAATGTTATTAAAGAAATAGCTAATAATGGAAAATGCTCTTTATTTTTGCAGTTATCCATACTTTCTAAAAAAAATTACAAATAGAAAAACTGTTTTGCAGCTTAAGTTTATATACGTTATTTTCTTCAGCGGTGTAATTTCTGGAGAAAACCAAAAAATTCATTGTAGTGACACTTTATTTGCTGCATAATAGGAACTCCTGATTAATTTGTGACAGTTGTTATTGATATAAGAAATGGTAAGACTGGAAAAAGCAGCAGCATTGCATTATTTTTATGGTATTGTGAGATTTTATATTATATATACCTTCGAAAGTACTATAACGTTTTGTTGTATGGGAATTTCACTCATCCACAGAGAAAAATAAACAAGAAACAATCTACAACAAAAAAGATTTCGGGGATATTTAGACGATGTCTGGACATTGTAATTCTAACAATTATAATTTTTCATCAATTGAAAAGTTACTAAATGTGATTGCTAATACTTTGCTAATTTTAAATCTTTCACATTGTTGAAATTACATTTTCTCCTACCAGAGCACTAAAGGCTGTGATGTTGTAACAAATCTAGTACAAATACCTAAAATTATCTTTCAAATGTATTAAATCTTGTTGAATTTCCGATTTTGACATTCATGCTCTAATTCATGCTGTCTGTTCTGTCTGAATCATTCCTGCCATCAGTGAGTGAGTAAAAGAAAGTGTTGATAGTAACTCTCGTTGCACAGCTGACACAGAGATATTTTTATATCGTGTATACAAGAGGATTATTCTTGGTGTTCAAAATATCTGTTTTAATATAAAAGAAAACAAAAATATAAATTGCTTGTAATCACATTTTTATAACGCACAATGCCAAACGCCTTAATAACAGCAGTTATTGCACAATTTTAATTGATTTTTTTGTGTGTAGTTTGTAAACAACAACCCAAGTCTTCTAAACCCTCATCTGCTGTACGTTGCCATGGGAACATTTCTTCATACATTTGTTTACTTCATACTAAGAAACAAACTACTGTGAAAGATGTGTTCAGAAACATACGTTTTGCTATTTCTGTAACTGGTTTTTACAAGTTAAAATACTAATTTCTCCAAAGTCAAGATGTAAATAAAGAACACTGACTATTCACAGTAATAATTATGCTGTTATTTCTGTTTTTCTCATTTTATGTCCTAAACTGTTGTCCCTGACTATATAAAAATTAGTTAATCAGCATTTGTCATATATAGTCAACAATGAAAAAGATCGTCTTACTGAAATGGGTTGCCAAATATTGAATTGTGTACTGTAGATGAGTTTTACTAGGGATCATGAACGTATAGTAATCGTTTTTTTCGAGCATTGTTATCTAACGACAAATGTGAGGCTCTGTATAGTACAGTACAGACAGTTACAAATGTCTGGTAAATATGGCTGATTTTTCTTTCGCCGCATTACATGTGTGAAACATTAGGAGACAAAAGTGAAGGAAAGCTAAAATTTTATTAATATCTGAGAATGTCAGAAGTTAGCCAGAAAAGAGCACTAACTACAAGGTGTACAACTGGACTTCCGCTGTTTTCCCCAACATTTGAGGCTTTAATCAAACAAATTCGTTACACATGTATCATGTGAAGTATTTCCCATCGCTGGCCACTACTTTCTCCCATCATTCGGGCAGTGTACGAATCCCGCGTCGAAAAAATTGTTCATCTTTTGAAGCGATACACGAATAGATCGTGACTTCTTCATGAGATCGGAAGTGTTGTTCAGGCAGGCCATGCGCAATTGATTTAAACAGGTGACAGAGGGAGCAATGTGTGGAGAACACGGCGGCTCAGGTAGGACATCCCAGTACGTTGTGACCTCCTTCGTAACGTGAGGTCGACCGTTGTGGTGCTGCATTATCACTTTATCGTGCCCCTCGCTGTATTGCGGCCGTTTGCCTTTTAATGCTCTGCTCAGACGCATTAATTCCTTCGGTAACTAGCACGTGTGATTGATTCACTCGGTTTTTAACACCTCATAGTACATGACGCCGAGCTGGTCCCACCAAATGCAGAACATGATCTTGGAGCCGTGAATATTCGATGTGGCCGTCGACGAGGAAGCATGGCCGCGATACCGCATAATTTCTTGCGTTTAGGGTTTTCGTAATGAACCCATTTTTCGCCCCTGGCCACAATGCGATGCAGAAATCCCTTCCGTTTTTGCCTGTGAAGCAACTGTTCACAAACGCCGTTCAACGTCTCTTGGTTTCAGTTCACACGGGACCCAAGTTCCTTCTTATTGAATCATGCCCATAGCCTGGAGACGTTTTGAAATGGCTTTCTGTGTCACTCCCACTAATCGTGCCGTTTCTTCTTTAGTTTGACGCGAGTCTTCACTCAGCAATGTCTCCAATTCTGCATCTTCGAAAACATTCGCTCTTCCACCACTATGCCCGTCTACGACGTTAAAATCGCCGTTCTTGAAGCGTTGAAACCACTCACGGCACGTTCATTCACTAATACGTACTTCAGAGCATTCGATGAGACTCAGCCGCAGCTTTCTTCACACTGAAACAAAACAGTAACACCTCCCGCAAATGACGAGAATTAGGCTCGTAAACTGACGTTTTCAATCAAGAACAACTTTGTGATGCAGACACAAATCGAGTAATGTTTGAATGAGGTTATGTTGACCGAGGTCCGAGCTAACTGCCTGACGTCTGCGATCTGTTTCTTTCGACCGCTACTTACCGTGGTCGTCACCTGTCGACAAATGGCGGAAGCAAAGTTGCACAACCTGTAATAAAATTGTCGTGCGTCATTCGCTGCCTGACAATAGTGAGGGAAACACCCAGAAGGGGTGGAGGAAACGAAATAAAACTTCACGTGTTGAGAAGATGTTTGCTGTTATTTCAGCGAGTCAAGTTTACGAGCAACTTGGCAGTTCATAGCGGCCACTTATGAGGATGACGTCACACTCTCTCTGGCGTGGATGTATACAGTGATTGATGTCAGAAATGTTGCCACACTGTTCCAGCTGGGACAAATCGAGGGATCTTGCTGACCACTCGAGTACCTTAACATCACTCAGTCAGTTCGTAGGCATACGTGTCAGGTGTGAACGAGCACAGGCCAACTGAAAATGTCACCGTGTTACTACAGCACTAAAGGTAACACGCGGTGACGTAGGATGTCTATGACGTACCGTTGCCCCGTCAGAGTTTCTCACTCACTAATAACTGTGACGCAGTGGCTCCCTTAGGATCCAAATCGGACACACTGGTCACACGACGTCACATACAGATGTTACGAATGTCAGTGGCCGCCTTTGGCCTGTTGCGGAGTTATTATAACGGACCCTGGAGTTTCTTGGTTTGGTATTGTTCAAATGGCTCTGAGCACTATGGGACTTAACTCCTGTGGTCATCAGTCCCCTAGAACTTAGAACTATTTAAACCTAACTAACCTAAGGACATCACACACATCCATGCCCGAGGCAGGATTCGAACCTGCGACCGTAGCAGTCGCACGGTTCCGGACTGCGCGCCGAGAACCGCGAGGCCACCGCGGCCGGCGTTTGGTACTGTGCACGCGCCGCTGCCCGCTGCCACCAACGTAAATGCAACATTGATTGAGATCTAGCAAAAGACGTACCTTCGAAGTTGTGAGACCTTGTTATTTAATTGATTTTGCAAAAACATTTTTTGAGGTATCACTGTGAGCCTGGAGTACACACTGTGTAACTGTTCTGCCGCTGAGTCTGAAGTTCATTTAGGTGAAAGTGAGGGAACAGCGTTTTACTAACAGAAGATGCTATACGGGAAGTATTTTTAGTAGAACTCAGTTGTCAAAGTGACGTAAATAACATTAGTGATGAAAGTGATTCTGAAGATGGTGATCGTGCAGCAGTTATGGACAATGGTGGAACTGGTCAGTTTCCGGAATCTTCAGGCGGCGATGAAGAAAATACAGTCATCCATGGTAAGAATGGTCATTGCTGGAACATTTCTGTCCACAATAGTTCAGCCCTACCAGCTGCCGACAACATTGTAGGCCATATTTCAAGAGCATGGAAATAATGAATGAATGTATTTATCAATAATTGGAAACACGTTAAAATACAGAGTTTATAAAAAAGAATAATTCGATTTAAAAAGAATCATATCTATTACGTTATTTGAGATCGTGAATACCATACTGTTGGAAAGAGGAAACTCGGGTTTGACATGATTCCCGCTAGATAGCAACACTGTGCGCCCACTTCAGTTCTAGTTAAAATGGTGTCGGGGCATCAGAAAGCGTTTTGAGTTCTACGTTTTGCGCAGTGCGGGTCAGTAACAACAGCTCAGCGTGACTTTCGTACTAGGTATGGTGTGGATCCTCTTACAGCACAGAGCAATAGACAATAGCGTGAACAATTCCGAGAAGCAGGCTCTTTCTGAAAAGGCAAATCGCCGGGCCATCCGTGAGTGTCTGACACACAAGACGAACGCATCCGCCACAGTTTCACAAGGAGTCCGCAGAGATCCGTTCGCCGTGCAGCTCGACAGCTCAACATGCACCCCGATGTCCGCCTGGCGTGTGTTGCGTCGGCGTTTACACGTGCAACCGTACAAAATTCAGTTACTGCAAGCTCTCCGTGAAGGTGGCAAAGAACAACTAGCGGAGTTCTGTAATTTCGTTCTTTGAATGATGGAGGACAACAGTTTTCTTCCAGTCTTAGTGTTTAGTAACGAGGCAACATCACATTTAAATGTAAAAGTGAATCGTCATAACGTGAAAACATGAGAGGGACTCTTCAAGATTTAATGTGTATTGTGCAGTTTCATGTGAACAGGTATACGGTCCATTTTTCTGTGCCAAAAACAGGGTTACAGGTAGCATGTATCTCGATATGCTTGAGAACTTTCTTTTCTCACAGTTGGACACTGATTCGACTGACTTCGTTTACCAACAGGTTGGGGCACCGCCACTCTGGCATCTGGAAGTGCAGGAAATTTTACATCAAAGAATTACTGAACGATGGATGGGTCGCACTGGACCAAATGATTCAGCATTACATTACTGGCCTCCTACGTCAGGACGCCTGACTGTATGTGATAATTTGCTGTGGTTGTTAAAAAAACCTGTTTATTTGCCTCCATTACCAGCAACAATGAATGAACTGAGACATCGCATAACAGCAGCTGTGGAAGCTGTAACTCCAGAAATACTCGCTGCAATGTGACAACAATCTGAATTGAAAACTGCATTGACTTATGCAATGCATCTCAAGAGTGGCATGTTCAACAACTATGAAAAAGTATTGAAAGAAAACCTTTTCAGTTTGCCATTCATCAAAAAACAAAAATTCATTGTATATGTTAATTAGTTTCAGAAATATAGACGGACCAAATCGGATGATTATTTTTATATACCCTAATTATATACATATATACACACCTGGAAATGGAAAAAAGAACACATTGACACCGGTGTGTCAGACCCACCATACTTGCTCCGGACACTGCGAGAGGGCTGTACAAGCAATGATCACACGCACGGCACAGCACACACACCAGGAACTGTGGTGTTGGCCGTCGAATGGCGCTAGCTGCTCAGCATTTGTGCACCGCCGCCGTCAGTGTCAGCCAGTGTGCCACGGCATACGGAGCTCCATCGCAGTCTTTAACACTGGTAGCATGCCGCGACAGCGTGGACGTGAACCGTATGTGCAGTTGACGGACTTTGAGCGAGGGCGTATAGTGGGCATGCGGGAGGCCGGGTGGACGTACCGCCGAATTGCTCAACACGTGGGGCGTGAGGTCTCCACAGTACATCGATGTTGTCGCCAGTGGTCGGCGGAAGGTGCACGTGCCCGTCGACCTGGGACCGGACCGCAGTGACGCACGGATGCACGCCAAGACCGTAGGATCCTACGCAGTGCCTTAGGGGACCGCACCGCCACTTCCCAGCAAATTAGGGACACTGTACCTCCTGGGGTATCGGCGAGGACCATTCGCAACCGTCTCCATGAAGCTGGGCTACGGTCCCGCACACCGTTAGGCCGTCTTCCGCTCACGCCCCAACATCGTGCAGCCCGCCTCCAGTGGTGTCGCGACAGGCGTGAATGGAGGGACGAATGGAGACGTGTCGTCTTCAGCGGTGAGAGTCGCTTCTGCCTTGGTGCCAATGATGGTCGTATGCGTGTTTGGCGCCGTGCAGGTGAGCGCCACAATCAGGACTGCATACGACCGAGGCACACAGGGCCAACACCCGGCATCATGGTGTGGGGAGCGATCTCCTACACTGGCCGTACACCTCTGGTGATTGTCGAGGGGACACTGAATAGTGCACGGTACATCCAAACCGTCATCGAACCCATCGTTGTACCATTCCTAGACCGGCAAGGGAACTTGCTGTTCCAACAGGACAATGCACGTCCGCATGTATCCCGTGCCACCCAACGTGCTCTAGAAGGTGTAAGTCAACTACCCTGGCCAGCAAGATCTCCGGATCTGTCCCCCATTGAGCATGTTTGGGACTGGATGAAGCGTGGTCTCACGCGGTCTGCACGTCCAGCACGAACGCTGGTCCAACTGGGGCGCCAGGTGGAAATGGCATGGCAAGCCGTTCCACAGGACTACATCCAGCATCTCTACGATCGTCTCCATGGGAGAATAGCAGCCTGCATTGCTGCGAAAGGTGGATATACACTGTACTAGTGCCGACATTGTGCATGCTCTGTTGCCTGTGTCTATGTGCCTGTGGTTCTGTCAGTGTGATCATGTGATGTATCTGACCCCAGGAATGTGTCAATAAAGTTTCCCCTTCCTGGCACAATGAATTGACGGTGTTCTTATTTCAATTTCCAGGAGTGTATATATATCGCTATTAACTGACAGTGCTATTGTCAGTAAGTTTATGTCACGTTGGGCGATAGTAACGAAATGCACGAAGATTTGGATAAGTTTTAGACGTGGCGTAATGACTTTCGGCTCTTTTTAAATGTAAATAAGTGCAAGTTAGCGAATGTAAAAGATCCCCGTAGTGCCTGATTACAGGATTAGTGGTGAGCATCTTGAGCAGACTAAACCACACAGGTGTTTAGTGGTGACCGGAGTTGTAAAACGACCGTAGACTACCCCAGACCGTAGTAAGCAAGCGTACACTGCTATACCTTTCCTAGGAGTATTGGTCAGATAAGGTCGCACCTGCGTTACCTGTACGTTAGGTGTGTTGCATACGTATCGGAAGTTACTTCGTAATGATTACTTTCTTCACATATTTGATCAGTCTTACTAGAGTCCCCTAAATACCGGAAGCGGTGAACCGTTTAGAAATTGAATGAAAATATGTAAAGAGCCGGTTAATCTATCGAACATTTGTGTTCTACATGGCTATCCTTCTGTCTGTTACTTAATAGAAAAAGAGTGTTTACAGAAAAATTGGTTCATGTGACTCTGAGCACTATAGGACTTAACATCTGAGGTCACCAGCCCGTAGACTTAGAACTACGTAAACCTAACTGACCTAAGGAGATCACACACATCTATGCCCGAGGCAGGATTCGAAACTGCGACTGTAGGAGTCGCGCGGTTCCGGACTGAAGCGCCTAGAACCACTCCGCAACCGCGGACGGCCATAAAAACTTAAATCGTCCATGTTTAATTAAGGTTTTATTCGAAATCTGTTAATTTGTAACATGAAACAGTGGGATGCTGTCGTAAAAATAAAGAAAGCAATACAAAATTCATCATATAGCGCTAGAAAACACAATTTCTTCAACAGAAAAGGAAAATTAAAAAGCGTTAAAGAGAAATATATCAAACAGCTCTTCAATAGTTCATCGAACTTATATTTAAGCCATATACTAAGGAATGAATATAAGATGGTCTAGAATTTAATGAACACTAAGTAGTATAATTTTTGCAGTGGTCATTATGGGCTGGGTGTGGCTCGAAAGCAGACGAGTTACAATTGGAGGAATCTCTGATTGTTATCCAGTTCGGAGTGGCTTGCATGGTAGTGACTCGTTTTTAGAAAGTGGTGCCATCTTGTCTTACGGTTGTAGAATATTTTACAGCACACCGTATTCGCCGTTGACTGTGGAGTGTGTGTATTTCATAGTTGCAGTTTCGACTTTTGAGCCATTATCGAGTCTTACTGCAAAAGATTGTGCAGTATCACATGTTAACGGCCCAAAAGGGCAAACTGCAACTGTGAAATAAAGACACACTCCTGTCAACGGCGAATATTACCTCGTATACAGGATCGTAAACCTCGACCGTAAGAAACTAATCGGTTGTAGAATTGTGTGATTCCCCCTGAGTGCTTTAACACTCTCAAGTGATTTACTGCGCTAATGGTGAGAGATACTCGTAGCTCCGGACAGTTCGAATTTCGGAAACTTGTTTACTCAACGGTGTCTCTATGAATGTACGGAACGACTGGAGGTTGGAGAACTGAGTGTTTGGTGACCTGGGGTTGAAGCTGAATCCATTTTCCTCAGTCTTGTGTGTCAGAGCCTCGGGATGAGTACAGTAAGCAGTGCCCAACGTCAAGTTTGCTAATAACGGACACCCCGAACGGCGGTGACGTAAGATTAGTATCTTTCGTAGGGCAGCCCGAGCGGTAGGACTGAGGGTTGCACAGCACAGCTCGGCTACAGAAGAATGTGTTGACGATCTGGCCAACAAGACCTGCGCTGCGCGTTGCTGTTACACAATAACGGGAAGGCTAGTATTATTCTTTCAGCCGCTAAACCCAGTACAGGTGCAGCACCTTTGTAGAAGGATGTATAAAAAGTAAAAGTACTTCTGAATAAATTTGTTTTTCCCACAATTTGGTTTTAGATGAGAGAGATGGACGACTATACGGTGTGCCCAGGAGTTATGGTCAACTGTTAGTCGTAAGACAGGAACAGTGATCTGACGTAAGAATGTCAAGTGAACGTGGGATATAAAATGGGTACCTGCCGTGAGCACTCGTTTGTTTTGGCTACTATGGATTACATCACTGGTAGTGAACAAGTGCTCACAGCTCTTAAGGTAAGCATTCGAGAGCCCGTGTTTAGTACATACTTTTTGCTTCCAGTCACCGGTCCTGTCATACTCCTGAAGATTTACCATTCATCCTGGGAAACCCTATATATCTGGACGCCGATGGCAGTCAGGTGTCTACAATAACGGAAGTTTGACTAGCAATAATGCTGTACTCAAACACTATGAATCACTTCGAAGGGAACGATCTATTGATACGTAATCAGCATGGTTTCAGAAAACATCGTTCTTGTGCAGCGCAGATAGCTCTTTATTCGCACGAAGTAATGGCCGCTATCTACAGGGGATCTCAAGTTGATTCCTTATTTCTCGATTTCCGGAAAGCTTTTGACACCGTTCCTCACAAGCGACTTCTAATCAAGCTGCAGAGCTATGGGGTATCGTCTCAGTTGTGCGACTGGATTCGTGATTTCCTGTCAGGAAGGTCGCAGTTCGTAGTAATAGACGGCAAATCATCGAGTAAAACTGAAGTGATATCAGGTGTTCCCCAGGGAAGCGTCCTGGGACCTCTGCTGTTCCTGATGTATATAAATGACCTGGGTGACAATATGAGCATTTCTTTAGGTTGTTCGCAGATGATGCTGTAATTTACCGTCTAGTAAGGTCATCCGAAGACCAGTATCAGTTGCAAAGCGATTTAGAAAATATTGCTGTGTGGTGTGGTAGGTGGCAGTTGGCGCTAAATAACGCAAAGTGTGAGGTGATCCACATGAGTTCCAAAAGAAATCCGTTGGAATTCGATTACTCGATAAATAGTACAATTCTCAAGGCTGTCAATTCAACTAAGTACCTGGGTGTAAAAATTACAAACAACTTCAGTTGGAAAGACCACATAGATAATATTGTGGGGAGGGCGAGCAAAAGGTTGCGTTTCATTGGCAGGACACTTAGAAGATGCAACAAGTCCACTAAAGAGACAGCTTACATTACACTCGTTCGTCCTCTGTTAGAATATTGCTGCGCGGTGTGGGATCCTTACCAGGTGGGATTGACGGAGGACATCGAAAAGGTGCAAAAAAAGGGCAGCTCGTTTTGTGTTATCACGTTATAGGGGAGAGAGTGTGGCAGATATGATACGCTAGTTGGCATGGAAGTCATTAAAGCAAAGACGTTTTTCATCGCAGCGAGATCTATTTACGAAATTTCAGTCCCTTTCTCTTCCGAATGCGAAAATATTTTGTTGAGCCCAACCTACATAGGTAGGAATGCTATTCAAAATAAAATAGAGAAATCAGAGCTCGAACAGAAAGGTTTAGGTATTCGTTTTTCCCGCGTGCTGTTCGGGAGTGGAATGGTAGAGATAGTATGATTGTGGTTCGATGAACCCTCTGCCAAGCACTTAAATGTGAATTGCAGAGTAATCATGTAGATGTACATGTAGAAGTAGATAGAACAATAAAACTCTAAAACCAGACGTGAAATTAAAGGGCTACAGAGAAATACCACCGTACATTGATGATATATACAAATACTAAATGAGTGACTGAGAGCTGAGCTGTAGCATGTCTGACTCGTGCAATGATTAAATCTTTGCCTTATTGCTGCGGGCAGGAACTCTGGAGGTGATACCTTTTACTTTCCTCTATTCTCACTAATTTTTAACGTCCGCGATTTTTAATAAAAGTAGTTCTGTACGTTCTGCAACGACGTGCCGTTATTTAGGTGGAAAATGTACGAGGCCACATAACAAAACAGTGAAACAAGTGTTTTTTACGAAAGGTACAAAAATAACATTTTAAGAAGAAGATTCGTAATAAGTTGCAGTATGCTTATACACTCAAGCGGGTGAGAACATACGTGATACTATTTGTACAAATTCTCCAGCCGCGATGGTCAGTGACATATAATGTAGTGCGATAATACGTCGCACAATTTGTTTCGTAAACTATACGCTGATGTTAAAGAATTTATATGCATACATTAACTCGTATTTTTTGAATACGTATAATTAACAGTTAACTACTTAAGTTCGGAACGGCCACTCCTGTCAAGAGAAATGAAGTAGGGAATTCGTATCTAACATCTGTAGTGAACCCTAGACATGGCGCACACGGAGGTAGCGGTTAGCTGCAAAGGCTGCAGACATTTCGTTCCGAAATACTTTGCAGACGTGTTTTTGGAAACTTCCCACTCTTCGTTCGAAATCCATGCGCTAATTACAATAGTTGTGGTCGTTTGACTTCAAGTTCGTGGCACGGAGGAAAGAAAACGCATTTCCATTCTTAAATAAAACCGTCCGTGATAGAGTGACATCATATTCAAGACAACCCTGAAGTAGATGAGTTGTTAATGAAAAGAGGGAATAGTAAAAAAAGGTGTCAAGACAATGTGATAACAATGCAAGGCGACGGACTAAAAGAGACTGGGTGCTCAAATGGAAAGTGGAAATGTTAAGAGTCCGAATGTACAACAGAGGAGGACCCTGTAGTATCTGGTGACGAACCGAATTATAAGACCTCATGGTCTGTTCGCGCTTTTTTGAATACTCGTGCCGAGCTTTTGGTCTAGCGTTTATCTTCTTCCTTTCGGACAGTTGCGTTTATTCACTGCCAGGCGGCAATGCCAGTGCCAATAATAAACGCGCTACAACATATTTCTGACCGTTATGATTTTTCCTTTCTTACAGTGTTTATTTGGTATATAGCTAATAAAGTTTCTGGAGACCGACAAGCTTATGTGCACGAATAAGCACTGTTATAGAAAGCATCGGTCGCGTGAAATTCAGCTTGCCCTTTTCTCACTTGGTATACTGCGAACTACGGATGAAGGGAAACGGCATATACCTAGATTTCCAGAAAGCGCATGACGCTGTGCCCCTTCGTAGGCTGTTAAAGGTGGTATGAGCATATGGAATAGCTATGTGAGTGGCTCAGAAACTTCTTAAGTAATACAACCCAGTATGTCGTCCTCGACGGCGAGTGTTCATGACAGACTATGATATCGTCAGAAGTGCCACAGGGAACCGTGATACGACCGCCGCTGTTCTCTGTATACATAAATGACTTGGGGAACGGGATGGACACCAGTCTGCGGTTGTTTGCTGCAGATTCTGTGGTAACGTGTCTGAGATTAGTGACTCTAGGATGATACAATATGAGTTAGACAAAACTTAGTGTGATGACTGGCAGCTAGCTTTTAGACGTAAAATATTTTAAGTTAATGCGGATGGGTAGGAAGAACAAAGCTGTTGTGTTCGGGTACAGTATTAGTAGTCTCCTGCTTGACACAGTGGAGTCGTTTAAATATCTTCGCGTGTAACGTTGCAAAGCGATACGAAGTGGAGCGGACATGTAACAGCTGTGGTAGAGGACGACAATGGTCGACTTCTGTTTATCGGCAGAATTTCAGCAAATTGTGGTTCACCTCCAAAGCAGACCACATGTAGGACGCTGGTGTGACCTATTATTGAGTACTGCTGGAGTTTCTGGGTTCCGCACGAAATCGGATTGAAGAAAGACGTCGAAGCAGTTCAGAGGAAGCTGCAAGATTTGTTACTTGTATGATTGAACAACACGCATAGTTATAGAGATGGTTCGAGAACATAAAAAGAAATCGCTGAAAGGAAGGTGACGTTCATTTCGACGAGCAGTAGCGGGAAATTTTAAAGAACCGGCGTCTGCAGCTGAATGCAATAAGATTCTGTTGCCTCCAACATACATTGCGTGTAACGAACAATATGGAGGCATGCAGACAGTCGTTTACTGCTCGTTGTATTTGGGAGTGGAACAGGAAAGGAAATAACCAGTAGTGGTACAGGGTACCCTCCGCCACGTGCTAAATGATGCGGTAGCGTTCTCGCTTCCCGCGCCCGCGTTCCCGGGTTCGATTCCCGGCGGGGTCAGGGATTTTCTCTGCCTCGTGATGACTGGGTGTTGTGTGTTGTCCTTAGGTTAGTTAGGTTTAAGTAATTCTAAGTTCTAGGGGACTGATGACCATAGATGTTAAGACCCATAGTGCTCAGAGCCATTTGAACCATTTTTTAGAATCGATGAAAATTTAGTAGTAGTGGAACAGAAAAGTCTGAATCATAAAGATACAGGGCGATGTGTACGAAAATTTAATCGTCGTTCTATAGCGTCTAATAGATTACTTTTTTCCTACAGATGTTGACATTTCTTCAGTTACTTCATTGGCTTTCCAGTGACCGAAATCAGCCACATTCATACACAAGAAATTTTAAAACAATACATAATAAAAAGGCACAGAGCTGCTGCAATGTAATAGCCACTGTAAAAATGTAACGTGTGTGATTGCAATTATATTCAAACAATAAAATGACTGTTATATAATTCGTAGATATTTCTTAAATATAAGAAGGTTTCTTAAAGTATAAGAATTTGTCAGTGTCACTTCACTCACTACAGAAATATAAAAAAGTATTTGCTTTCGAGCTCAAAAAGAAGCTCGTAGAGCCACAAATACTCCCCTTACTTCACTATGGTAACACCGATCTCCAAGGACTTTCGAACAAAAGTGCATTCAGGCTAAAACTGGAGATGAATGCTTGTATGCGATACATTTGTGACGAGAGCTATTGGTTCAAATGGTACTGAGCACTATGGGACTTAACTTCTGAGGCCATCAGTCGCCTAGAACTTAGAACTACTTAAACCTAACTAACCTAACGACATCACACACATCCATGCCCGAGGCAGGATTCGAACCTGCGGCCGTAGCGGTCGCGCGGTTCCATACTGTAGCTCCTGGAACCGCTCGGCCACTTCGGCCGGCCGTAAGCTATTTCGACCACATCATTCCTGCCTACGAACAACTGTCATAGCTACGTGCCGACAAGCGTAGACTGTCATTCTCTATGTTTATCGTCTTCTCAATCACTGTACTCGCTCCTATTTATCTTCAAATCTTACACTACTACCATACCAGCACAGCAGAAATATTGGTTCTCAATAAAGTAAAATCCTCTCTGTAGCATGATATAACACAGCCATGTTGGAAATATAATTTTCTGCACCAGGAACCCGACTCTGGAAGAATCTTCCCCAAAAAGTCAGAGCAATTAAATTCCTTCTAAACTTGCCCCACCTTCTGCCACAATAGTCATCTCTCCCGTATACTGGTCCGCAGCTCACCCCCTCCACCATAACTTTTCCCTCCTACATGTTGGCAGAATGCTTTATTTCAGTTCTGTTCTTTCCTAACAGCCATTGTCACTGTCATTTCAATTTTCTCCTCTATTTTTCTCTCTTCCACTTATAAACAAGTATATAAATGTGCTAAACAAATCCATACCATTCTTAATGCCTTTTGCTCTTATTACCATTATTATTACTACTTGCAATTATTATATTCTTTCTTATTTTTACTATCAATTGTTTATCACTATTATTATTATTATTATTCCTGTGAATATTTCTGTAGTACAGTTGTTATGTGTTATCCTGGTCAGGTGTAAAAGAGGGTATTAAGCCCTAATCTGGTTGGGCTAAATAAGTAATAAATCAATAAATAGCTACTTTCACTTCAGTTGTTAATACATGTATTCTTCTGTATATTAACATTTTATAGTACCTGAAGTGGATAACTCATGTTCAAAATTTTTGCAATTGTATTTCAGTCAACATAGAATGAAGGCTTTCACGACCGGATGACGTAGCGGCTGGTAAACATTTCGAGATGCGAGGTCGTGGTTCAAGAAACTCTTCTGTTCGTGACGTTTCGTCCAAGACAGCACTGGACATCATCAGAGGAGCCCCTCCACTGATTCCTGCCGACTGACCGGTCGGACGTCTGAGAGAGACATAAATACCGTGGGAAAGGGGGTGTGGTCGAAGTAATGCGTGATGGACAGAGATAATCCTTGTCAAACATAAAACTTAACTATCGGTTGTAATCTTCTCAAAGATAAAATTGTCTAGCAATTCGGCACAGCTACTGTTCATATGTCGCTGAGTGTCATTGCCTCCTCTTTCCTGTTAAAACTATCCTAATACTTATAAATTTCAATGGATTCTTTACATAGACGCGGATAATAATTTAACGTTGTAGATAAAATTTTTGTTTCAGGAAACTTCACTTCGTGGTTTCCTAATGAAGAGTGTCTTCTGCTACTGCTGATTTCTCTGTTTTTCCTAGTTGGCAATGACTTTTGTGCTCTTTTAGCGTTCCTCCTGGTAGTTCGAATAGGAATTTTGTATACACCAGACGGCCGCGGTGACCGAGCGGTTCTACGTGCTTCATTCCGGAAATGCGTGACTGCTACGGTCGCAGGTTCGAATCCTGCCTTGGTCATCCATGTGTGTGATGTCCTTTGGTTAGTTAGGTTTAAGTAGTTCTACGTTCTAGGGTACTGATGACCTCAGATGTTAAGTCCCATAGCCTTCAGAGCCATTTGAACCATTTTTGTACGCACCACATGTCGACAGATCAGGGCATTTGTCCTTCACAGAATTATTTTCTTTCTTGGTCGAAAGACCGGTCTGATTTCTTGTTTCTGTAACATGTTACCTATCTGATCCGTTACTTTTTTTAATAAAAGGGAGAAAAACTATTTATCCGTCGTTGTGGTTCATCCTTGTCCTTCGCTCTTCTGTTCCTTGGTCTCAGAATTCTCTTTACCTCTTTCCCTGAGTAGCCATTTTATTTTAATTTTATTTTTTGGTGCCACATTCACAGTTCGATTACGCTAGGCAGACCAGATCCCACAAAGACTCTACTTTACAAAGGTATGTGTACATCAGCTGTCGGATAATATCAACCAGTAAGCAAGGTACTGTTTTCATGGTCGGATAACCTAAATTGAAAACCCTGAGATGTGGATGCTCTGTACCTTTCCGCTTGCACGACGAGCTCAGAGTTTCGCCACAGCGCCCCACTACGCCTCGTACCGCACCAGCAGGCCCCAGAATGGCAGCAGCGGTAGAAGCAGCAGAGGCAGAAGAAGCGGGGCGCCCACCGACCGCCCTCCTCCGCGGCTGGAGCCACTCCTCGTTTCCTGGAACGAGACAAAGACACAGTTAAACTCGCCCGTTCGGCACCGAAACTTGGCCGGTAAGTCGTAAAGATCTAAGCCAGTATACACTGAAGCGCCAATAAAACTGGTATAGGCATGCGTATACAAAAAATGCACTATGGGACGTAACATCTCAGGTCAACAGTCCCCTACAACCTAGAACTACTTACACCTAACTAACCCTAAGGGCATCACACACATCCATGCCCGAGGCAGGATTCGAACCTGCGACCGCACCAGTCGCGCGGTTCCGGACCGAAGTGCCTCGAATTGCTCGGCCACAGCGGCCGACATACGTATACAAATACGCCTATTTAACACAAGTGTCCGGGGCAGTTGTTAGATCGGTTACTGCTGCTACAACGGCAGGTTATCAAGATTTAACTTTGTCTGAACGTGGTGTTACAGTCGGCGCACGAAACCCCTCCGCAAATTGCTGCAGATTTCAGTGCTGGGCCCTGAACAAGCGTCAAAGTGCGAACCATTCAACGAAACGTCATCGATATGGGCTTTCGGAGGCGAAGGCCCACTCGTGTACCCTTGATGACTGCACGACACATAGCTTTACGCCTCGCCTGGGTCCGTCAACACCGACGTTGGACTGTTGACGTCTGGACACATGTTGCCTAGTCAGATGAGTCTCGTTTCAAATTATTTCGAGCGGATGGACGTGTGCGGGTATGGAGACAACCTCACTGATCCATGGACCCTACATGTCAGCAGGGGGCTGTTCAAGCCAGTGGAGGCTCTGTCGGGGCGTGTGCAGTCGGAGTGATTTGAGACCTCTCATACGTCTACATACGACTCTGATAGGTGACACGTACGTATCATGTCTGATCACCTGCATCCATCCATGTCCATTGTGCATTTCGACGAACATGGGCAATAGCAGCAGGACAATTCGACACCCCACACGCCCAGAAATGCGGCATAGTGCCTCCAGGAACACACTTCTGAGTTTAAACATTTCCACTGGCCACCAAACTCCCCATACATGAACATTATTGAGGATATCTGAGATGCCTTGCAACGTGCTGTTCAGAAGAGACCTCCACACCCTCGTACTTTTGCGCATTTATGGACGGCCCTGCCGGGTCGATGATGTCAGTTCTCTCCAGCGCTACTTCAGACATTGGTCCAGTATATGCCAAGTCGTGTTGCGGCACTTCTGCGTGCTAGCGGATGTCCTACACGATATTACGCAGGTGTACCAGTTTCTTTGGGTCCTCAGTGTATGAAAAGAATAGATTGCCGCTCATCAGACAGCCGCAACAAAAAGACTGCTAAACAAGTGAGCTATTTTTCTGAATTAGAGAAAGGACACATCACCCCCCCCCCCCCCCCCACACACACACACACACATAAATGCAACTCTCATACACATGAAACTGTCTCTGGCTGCCCAGCCATGTTCTTCAGAGTTGCATTTCCCTGAAAGTGTGTGGGGAGGGGGGGGGGGGCGGGGGGAGGGAATGTCTGTTGTCTAATTAAAAAAAAAGCTTACTTGTTTAGCAGTCTTTTTGCTGTGCCTGTCTGCGACTGGACATTTCCTCTATATGATGAGCAGCAACCTCTCCTTTTTCATATATTGTCATTATTCCATCTTAAACATTCCTTTGTTTAACAATTAAGGCAGGCTGACAGAATGAATCTTTCAATACCTCTTTTACTTGTGAAATGTTCGACACGATTCATGTTCCTTAATACGTGATACATGGGATTTGTGGAAGTATTTAACAGATTGGAGCATTTTTTAATTAATGAGAACGTTTTCGTAAGTTACAGTTTGTATACATAAAACCTTAGAAAGATGTTTATCCTATAAAATTCTGAAACAGCAAAGTCCGAACGGCAACATAGATTTGAAGACACTTCCACTAACTAAAGTAATTTTACATTGATTTATTTCTTTGAAACACAGTACATATTACACAAATGATGAAATTCTGTAGGGGATGTTTCCATCTACTATTCGCTGTCCAAGCAATGTTCTTTTCTTAACGAAAACTAATTACCTGAGGCTAAACTTTTTTACCTATTAAAAACGACTTACTTGCAAAATGTTTACAATATTTTAGAAACGTGATGTACATAAAACTTCGATTTCTAATTCGTGATTAGTTAAAAAAATCTTCAGTTTTTAACCGTTTTGCTACGTAGAAAACACACAGGCTTATCTAAATTTTGACTGATAAGAAAACCGGATATTAATATAATCATTAGTATAAGAATGGAGATTTGCAGTATGTTCTCTTGTAAATACTAGTCAAATGCGAGGAAGAAGACAGTTCGTAATTTGCATTTTTACACACACACAGTCAGAAGTAAGATCTACCTTTGCAAGCAATCTATACGTCTTTTGTTTTCTAGAATTGCAGTGCTTTGTACAATCAGTTTCGCTTTGTTCCAGTGCTGTGATGTTGTCGTTTTTCGATATTGATCAGTAAATAATCATAAAAACATTTGTAATGTGAGCTTTTGCTGTGATGAAACTAGTTCAAATGTGCTCCATTATGCAACTAACAACCAGCCAACTGGTTCATGGGAAACAAATTGGAAATTCGATTCTACGTGATGTCTCAGTTCTCATTTCAAGACCAGCAGACCTCAAGAGAACGACCAATTTTCTTCAGAGATCACTGATAAAAGGTAAGTCTGAATTTATCTAACTGAAGTACAGGGCTATTACAAATGATTGAAGCGATTTCATAAATTCACTGTAACTCCATTCATTGACATATGGTCACGACACACTACAGATACGTAGAAAAACTCAAAGTTTTGTTCGGCTGAAGCTGCACATCAGGTTTCTGCCGCCAGAGCGCTCGAGAGCGCAGTGAGACAAAATGGCGACACGAGCCGAGAAAGCGTATGTCGTGCTTGAAATGCACTCACATCAGTCAGTCATAACAGTGCAACGACACTTCAGGACGAAGTTCAACAAAGATCCACCAACTGCTAACTCCATTCGGCGATGGTATGCGCAGTTTAAAGCTTCTGGACGCCTCTGTAAGAGGAAATCAACGGGTCGTCCTGCAGTGAGCGAAGAAACGGTAGAACGTGTGCGGGCAAGTTTCACGCATAGCCCGCGGAAGTCGACGAATAAAGCAAGCAGGGAGCTAAACGTACCACAGCCGACGGTTTGGAAAATCTTACGGAAAAGCCTAAAGCAGAAGCCTTACCGTTTACAATTGCTACAAGCCCTGACACCCGATGACAAACTCAAACGCTTTGAATTTTCGGCGCGGTTGCAACAGCTCATGGAAGAGGATGCGTTGAGTGCGAAACTTGTTTTCAGTGATGAAGCAACATTTTTTCTTAATGGTGAAGTGAACAGACACAATGTGCGACTCTGGGCGGTAGAGAATCCTCACGCATTCGTGCAGCAAATTCGCAATTCACCAAAAGTTAAGGTGTTTTGTGCAATCTCACGGTTTAAAGTTTACGCCCCTTTTTCTTCTGCGACAAAAACGTTACAGGACACGTGTATCACGACATGCTGGAGAATTGGCTCATGCCACAACTGGAGACCGACAGCGCCGACTTCATCTTTCAAGAGGATGGTGCTCCACCGCATTTCCATCATGATGTTCGGCATTTCTTAAACAGGAGATTGGAAATCCGATGGATCGGTCGTGGTGGAGATGATGATCAGCAATTCATGTCATGGCCTCCACGCTCTCCCGACTTAACCCCAGGCGATTTCTTTCTGTGGGGTTATGTGAAAGTTTCAGTGTTTAAACCTCCTCTACGAAGAAACGTGCCAGAACTGCGAGCTTGCATCAACGATGCTTTAGAACTCATTGATGGGGACATGCTGCGCCGAGTGTGGGAGGAACTTGATTATCGGCTTGACGTCTGACGAATCACTAAAGGGGCACATATCGAACATTTGTGAATGCCTAAAAAAACTTGTTGAGTTTTTGTATGTGTGTGCAAAGCATTGTGAAAATATCTCAAATAATAAAGTTATTGTAGAGCTGTCAAATCGCTTCAATCATTTGTAATGACCCTGTATTTCTCTTACCCATTAATATCATACACCAAGTTACCATAGAACTTGTGAGAAAATGTATTGACAGTTAAAGGCAATTTTCGACATGCACCCGCAAGAAAGCATTAATTTTCTTGGCTACGTTTAATTGGGCATCGTGCAGCCTGATAGTGCAGCTTACGGCTGCAACCAGTCACTCAGCGGTATTAACTGACGAAGCCGTACTGCTTACTGTGAGGCAGCTTCGCGCAGTTCACACGTTCGCCTACCATCTACTGCCTCATATCTGACACAAAACACAGCTATACGCTATAAAACGTAAGTAATCAGACATGTCCTAACTTAAGCTATCCTAGCTGACTGTTTCCTACCGAGTGAGGTGGCGCAGGGGTTAACATCTGGACTCGCATTTGGGAGGACGACGGATCCCCGTGATTTCCATAAATCGGTTCAGGCAAATGCTGCAATGGTTCCTTGGAAAGGACAAGTCCGACTTTCCTTCCCCGTCCTTCCTTAATCCCATGGGACTGATAACCTCGCTGTTTGGTAGCCCCAGACCAACCGACCAACCCAACTGTTTCCTGTTGCTGGTGTCTATTCTTTGTTTGGAGCCAACTGATGATCTATAGTCCACATAATGGCACTGAAGTCATATGTTACAGTAGTGACTACAATACTACAGCTGATCGACGAAAGAAATACAAAAATTTCCAGGGAAATACAGAAATACAAGTCATTTAGGAATGAAATATATACGAAGTGCAAGGAAACTAACACGAAATGGGTACACGAAAAATTTGAAGAAACCCAAAAAGAAATGGTTGTCGCAACGACTGAGTCAACATACAGAAAACCAAAACCAACCTTTGTTGAAATTAAATGCAAGTGTGGTAACCTTAAGAGGGCAATGGGAATCCCGCAGATGCAGAGGAGAGAGCGCATAGGCGAAAGGAGTACATCGAAGGGGGAAGGTTTCTCTGAAGTGATAGAAGAACGAACAGGTGTCGATTTAGAAGAGTCGGGGGTCCAGTATTAGTATCAGATTTTTTTAAAAAAAAGTTTTGGAGGACTTGAGATCAAATAAGGCAGAAGGGATAGATAAAATTCCATTAGAATTTCTAAAATCACTGAGGAAAGTGGTAACAAAACAACTACTGATGTTAGTGTGTAGACTGTGTGAGACTGGCGATATACTAAGAGCCTTTCAGGAAGAAACATCATCCTGACAGTTCAGTAGACTGCAAAATCTGTGAAGTGCTAGAATTATCGCACAATCAGCTTGACAGCTCATACATCCAAGTTGCAGACAAGAATAATATACAGAAGAATGGAACAGAAAATTGAGGATGTGATAGATGACTATCAGTTTGGCTTTAGGGAAGGTAAGGGCACCAGAGAGGCATTTCTGACACTGTGGCTGGTAGTGGATGCAAGACTGGAGAAAAATCAAGACACGTACATAGGATTTGTCGACCTGGAGAAAAGTTTGACAATCAACATCGTGCAAGATGTTTAAAATTCTGAAAAAAGTAGGGGCAAGTTATAGGAAAAGGCGGGTAATACGCAGTATGTACAAGAGCCAAGAGGGAAGAATAAGAGTTTAAGGACAAGACAGAAGTACTGGGATTACGAAGTGTATAGGATAGGGATGAAGTCTTTCGCCCCTAATGTGCGACCTATTCGTCGAAGAAGCAATGATGTGAATAAAAGGAAGATTCAAGAGTGGGATTAAAATTCAAAGCGAAAGGATTTCAATGATAAGATTCGCTGATGACAGTGCTGTCCTCAGTGAAGATGAATTACAGGATGTGGCGAATGGAACAGTCTAATGTGTACAGAATGTGGACTGGTAGCAAATCTAAGAAAGGCAGAAATGATGAAAAGTAGCATAAGGATTGGCGATGACAAACTAGATGAAGTTAAGGAACTCTGCTACCTATGCAGCAATATGACCCGTGATTGACGGAGCACGGAGGAAAAAAATGGTTCAAATGGCTCTGAACACTATGGGACTTAACTTCCATGGTCATCAGTCCCCTAGACCTTAGAACTAATTAAACCTAACTAACCTAAGGACATCACACACGTCCATGCCCGAGGCAGGATTCGAACCTGCGACCGTTGCGGTTGGGCGGTTCCAGACTGTAGCGCCTAAAACCGCTCGGCCACTTGGCCGGCAGCACGGAGTACATAAAAAAGTAGACGAGCACTGGCAAAAAGGGCATTCGTGGCCAAGAGGAGTCTCCTCGTAACAAGCATGGCCCTTAATTTGAAGAAGAAATTTCTGAGAATGTACGTTTGGAGCACAGCATTGTATGGAAGTGAAACAAGGACTGTGGGAAAATCTGAGCAGAAGGGAACGGAAGCATTTGAGGTGTGGTGCTACACAAGAATGTTCAAAATTAGATGGTCTAACAAGGTAAGTAATGAAGAGATCCTAACCAGAATCGGCGAGGAAAGGAATATGTGGAAAAAAATTGACAATGTGAAGGGACACGATGACAGAATACGAGTGAAGGCATCAGGGACTAGCTTCCTTGGTAAGAGAGGCAATGCAGAGTATAAAAACTGTAGAAGAAGAAAGATTTTGGAATATATACAGCAAATAATTGAGGACATAGGTTGCAAGTGCTATTCTGAGATGAAGAGGTTGGCACAGGAGAGGAATTCGTGGCGGGTCTCAGCCAGAAGACTGATGTTTCAGAAATAAATAAATAAATAAATAAATAAACGTCGTCAGAAAAACTGCAGGCAGACGTATTGTTTATGTTCTGGTCCAAAGATATATCCTTCTCTAAGCGATGGCTAACAAAGATATAACTTTTGACAATGTGACTTAGGTCTTTTCTCCCTTGTGTTCTTTAAAAAAAAACTAACATTTATTCGGAATAGAGAAATTTATCAATCTAAAACTTCACCAACGAAGGCTTTCTTATCTTTCTATATTATGCTATGGTATGGAAATTACGTTTCATAGGTTTGAAGTAGATTTGTAGTATTTGCCAGTGATATGTAACAAGAAAGTACTGTTAAATACTTAAGGTCGAAATTTTTCTGTTAGCCTCATTCCTTTTTAAAGACTTTTTAGATCTCCTTTTGTTAAATAGTTCATTGGTCCTAAAAGCGTGTCAAAATCTAATGAGACGCAGATTCTGGTATAATTTCCCTCTGAAAATTGAAGTAGTTGAAGTAGTTGATGTTGTTGTTGTTCTTGACGTCCGGCCGAAGACTGGTTCGATGTAGCTCTCTATGCTGCTCTTTCCTGTACAGGCCTCTTTACATCCGAATAACTGCTGCAACCTAAATCTTTCTGAATCTGCCTATAGTATTCATCTCTTGGTCTGCCTCCATCACAAACAGTTCCCTCCAGTAGTAAATTGCTGATCTCTTGATGCCTCAAAATGCCCCTTCTTTTAGTCAAGTTCTGTGAGGAATTAATTTTCTCACTAATTCTATTCAGCTCTTCCTCCTTAATTACTCGATCTGTCCTCCACTCTTCATCATCCTTTCGTGACACCGAATTTCTAAAGCTTCTATTCATTTCTCGTCTAAACTCTTTAATCGCCTACGTTTCAATTCTGTACAAGGCTACACTACAAATATATTCCCCTATAAATGACTTAATAACACTTAAATTTATATTCGATGATAGGAAATGCCTTCTTTTTCAAAAATGCTTTTTTGCTAGTGAGAGTCGGGATGTTATCTCCTCATTTCTTTGCCCTTCATTTATTATTTTGTTACCCACACAGAAGAACTCATATCGAAGTTTTCGAATCTCCTTTACTTCTTTCGTTTTGTTTGCGTTCATCTTATAACCTCCTATCGACTCACTCCAAGATCTTTGTCGTTTCTGAACGAATTATGGTGCGACCGGCAAACCTCGAAGTTTTTATTCCTTGACCCTAAACTTTAATCCCTTTTCCAATTTTGCTCCTTGGTTTCTTTCAAAGCTCGCTTAATGTACAGACTGAATAACGTAGGCTGATTTCTACGAGTCATAACTTGAGTCCGGTTACTGTACAAGCTGTCAATAATGTTTTACTCATTTTATTTTATCTTTCACAAACAGGCAATGCTCGAGTAATTTTTAAACCTAAAAGTGTTGAACATTATACGGAAAACTAACACTAAGAAACACAAATAATCAATGTTTTTTGATTTTATTGTTCAAATGGCTCTAAGCTCTATGGGACTTAACACCTGAGGTCAGTCCCATAGACTTAGAAACTACTTAAACCTAACTAACCTAAGGACATCACACACATCCATGCCCGAGGCAGGATTCGAACGTGCGACTGTAGCAGCAGCGCGGTTCCGAACAAGCACCTTGAACCACTCGGTCACAGCAACCGGCTACTGATTTTATATTCCAGTTCTTATTTACTAGTAATCTTACTAACTGCAACCAAGTATGAATAAAATATGCCTTGGAAAAAAAAAACGGAAAGCACGCCTTCGACAGAAGGTAAGGTAGCCGCAACGTAAAGTCTTTCTTTTTCCAACGCGGAGAAAAAAAACGTTGAACTGATGAGCTGATCATAAGTAGTTCGTAAGGCACGAAGGAAGAAAAATGTCTAATATCTACACAATAAATTCTACTCACAAGAGGAAAATATTTGTTTACTGCCACTGTGAGACTGAGAAATATAAATACGCTATCAGGTGAAAAGTATCTGGGAGGGCGTCTATGTAATGGGGTACTGGCCACTATGTGGCACAAAAAGGGACTCACCGGTGTAAAAGAAGGGGGAGACGGGGGGGGGGGGGGGGGGGAGCATTTTGAAGCAGGAAAACTTTGCAACTTCGGACGTGGACTAGTAATTGGGCGTCACCTGAGTAACAAATCTGCCGTGGACATTTCAGCGCTGGTAATGTCGCCCAAGTCATGTGATGGTGAAGTAGTAATGCGAAGTAACGACGACAGCTAAATCGAGACTAGGAAGAGATGACAGACGGTTACTGGACAGTAGAAACAGTCACGTCAAAGTAGCGGAGGGAGCCATTAGTGAGTTCCAGCGTGCTGCGGGGCATTCCAGCTGGCGCTGAGACTGTGAGTAGGGAGCCACAAAGAATGGTGTACGACGGTTGAGCAGTCCCGCATGAGCCACGCATGTCTGCGGCCGGCGCTAGGCGGCGCTTGCGTCGGTGCAGAGATCGACACTGTTGCACAGTGGGTGGCTGGAAGCGAGTGGCACGGAGTGCTGAATCGTGCTGTGCCCTGCGCCAATCGGATACGTGGAGAACGTCACCTGCCATCATGCGTAGTGCCAAGAGCGAGGTATGGACGAGGTATTATTACGGTATGGCGGCATTTTTTCGTGCTCCCCTTACTTCGCTCAATATAAAACACTCAAGGTGTAAGGGAATGATTCTTTGTGTCAGCATGACAATGCACCCTGTTAGGAAGCAACATCCGCGGGGCAATGGTTGGGGGACTCTATAACGTTCCCAATGTGGACTCACCTATCCCGAGTTCCGACCTGGACCGAATGGAATACGTTTCGGATAAGTCAGACCGTTCACTTGGCTCCAATACATATATACATAATTCAGACCGACATATTATGAGAGGGTCGTTCAATAAGTAATGCCCCACTTTTTTTTCTCAAAACATATTCAGTGTCAAGAGTCAGAATTTGGTAAAACTCTTCGTTACGTTCTACGACCCTACGGCAACGTTATGGAAGAGCACGTATTCCCTGCTGGTAAAAGCTCTTGTTCTGTACATGTAGCCATGTTCTCTGCATGACTGACACTCTACACTCTCGTCATCTTCAAAAGTGTCTTCCCCGTACAGAATCTTTAAGCGGTCCGAAGAGATGGTAGTCCGAGGGTGCCAGGTCTGCACTGTAGGGTTCACGGGGCAGTGATGTCCGACATGTTCCCGGTGTTGCAGCCATATGTAGTAAGCGTTGCTTGACACAGCGGAGAATGGCGAAACAGAGGCAAGCTGGCGACCGAGGCGTTGCAAAGTTGGCAGGCGCAGATAGCCTTGGTGACAGCAGCAGTCTACCAACACACCGAGTGCCGAGCGAAGCCTGGCGATTGCTGAGTAAGGGGAAGTGAGGCCAGCACGCTAAGTTACGCTGCAATATACTGCAGGAGTAATAACTAGAAGCTGCCACTGAGGATGAAAAACGCCCTCATGCCGGATATGAATAGCGGAGCGCAGGCAGCAACAGACAGAAGCCATTAGGAAGCAGTTCGGATCTGAGGACGGACGCGGTCCGTATCCGAATGTTGAATCTTCGTAGGTGACGATTCCGAAAGTCTGTTGCAGCTCGCCGGAGTCATCCGTTCGCCGCCAGATGTCAACTTGAGCTCTGGAGGTCGGCCCGAATTCGGTCGGCACCACGGCTAACTAACTACAGCGAGGACTTCCAGCAGGACCGTCCGCAGCGCAGGTCTCGGTCACAGGCGCCGCCGGGGACTGACGCCCGGACTTCACGGCAACCCGGCCCCACGGCGCGTGGTCCGTCCGTGACGGGAACTCGAGGACATCGCGACTGATGGCATCCCAGGCGCCGGTGCAGCAGGCGTCGTCAGCTGACCTCACGGCGACGCGGCTCCGTGGGCGTGCCGTAGTGAGGTGGCGAGTGGCGACGAGTTCACCTCAACCGCAGGGCATCCTGGCTTCAGGGAAGCACTGGTGGCCTGAGGCTCCTGCGTGCGATCAGCGGCGCGCGTTGCGCGCATTCTCGAAGAATCTACACAGCAGCAGCCAGGCGGAGGGATCCACAGGGCTGGGCAGCGACGACGAGGGAGAAATTGTAAAGAAAGTTCAATAAATAATCGTAAAACTCCACGCCGTCCCAGTCTTTGGCGCAGCCTCTGCTGCTAACAATTGGTGCAGAAGGCGTAACACCGGGTTCTCAGACTTGGGTGTGGGCGTGCATTATGGTGTTGGAGCAAGATTACTGCTGGATTCTTGTCCGATCGAAAACATCGGAAACGGTTCTCGAGTTTATTCAGAGTCTTCACGTATGCTTTTGAATTGATAGTTGACCCTCTTGGCGTCACATCCACGAGAATGACGCCATCCCAGTCTTCTTTTGTGGTGAATGAGGATGATGCCACTCGACGGACTGCCTTTTTATTTCCGGCGCAAAGTGTAGCACCCAGCTTTCGTCCCCCCGCAACGATCCGTGACAGAAAGGCCCCTCCGTCGGTTTCGAAACGCTCCAACAATTCAAATGAAATGGCCTTTCTATGAATCTTGTGAGCATTCGTGGAACCCGTCATGAGCACCTCCATGAATGCCCGAGTGTCTGGATCAATGCAGACGCACTTCCAGTGCTGGCTGACAACTGCGGAGCCAATTGTCGAGTCGTGATGCGCCGTTCGGCACGAATAATGGCATCCGCACGATTCAGCACGTCTGGAGCAGTGGCTGTGGCAGGACGTCCCGAGCGTGGCTGATCGTGGAGCTCTGTTCCTGCATTTCCTGACGCTGTGACTTTCTTTACCCAACGCCCAACTGTACACCTATCAACTGCAGCATCGCCATACACTGCACACAAACGTTTATGGGTGTTCACCACCGTTTCGTTTACTGCACACAAGAATTCAATAATAGCGTCGCTTCTTGTAAAGTGAGTCGTGTGTAGACTCCATTCTGACGCTGTACTACGGCTCTGCCATCGGCCAGAACGGTTGTAGACTTCACCGATGCACAGAACAAACATCAGATGTGAAGCACAAACAAGGACGTTTGTCTATGTATATAACGGCTTCTTGAAAATATGCGGGCCATTACTTACTGAATGACCTTCCTATAATGCCCACCAACAAGTATTCGGATTCTTTTCATCACGTAGTGTATTTCATTCAATTGTGACTTATAAAATGGGAAAATGCAAATGAATCACCTCAGATACAGCACCACGTCGCTCGGTGGAGCAGGAGAAGAGACTAGTTAAACCTGTTTCCGACTGTCAAACCTGGACTGGAGACTGATTTTCAAACACCGCCTGGAACAACTAATGAGATGGTACTGCAAGGAAATGGAGGAAACACTACTGTGGCTCAGTTATCAACCGACAATTTAGCTGGAGTAAAGTTCGTGTGTGGAGCGGGTGGGCGGGAGAGGGGGCGGCAGTAAAACGTGACGACAGTGGGCAGGGTCGCGTGGGTGTACGTTGCAGGATTTACGCATAGATGAACAAAATCAACACTCCCTCCTTTTCTTCCGCCATCTTTCTCCTACACCGTCTAGTACGGGACCCACTGCTCTCAAGATGTGGCAAAACTACACTCCTGGAAATTGAAATAAGAACACCGTGAATTCATTGTCCCAGGAATGGGAAACTTTATTGACACATTCCTGGGGTCAGATACATCACATGATCACACTGACAGAACCACAGGCACATAGACACAGGCAACAGAGCATGCACAATGTCAGCACTAGTACAGTGTATATCCACCTTTCGCAGCAATGCAGGCTGCTATTCTCCCATGAAGACGATCGTAGAGATGCTGGATGTAGTCCTGTGGAACGGCTTGCCATGTCATTTCCACCTGGCGCCTCAGTTGGACCAGCGTTCGTGCTGGACGTGCAGACCGCGTGAGACGACGCTTCATCCAGTCCCAAACATGCTCAATGGGGGACAGATCTGGAGATCTTGCTGGCCAGGGTAGTTGACTTACACCTTCTAGAGCACGTTGGGTGGCACGGGATACATACGGACGTGCATTGTCCTGTTGGAACAGCAAGTTCCCTTGCCGGTCTAGGAATGGTACAACGATGAGTTCGATGACGGTTTGCATGTACCGTGCACTATTCAGTGTCCTCTCGACGATCACCAGAGGTGTACGGCCAGTGTAGGAGATCGCTCCCCACGCCATGATGCCGGGTGTTGGCCCTGTGTGCCTCGGTCGTATGGAGTCCTGATTGTGGCGCTCACCTGCACGGCGCCAAACACGCATACGACCATCATTGGCACCAAGGCAGAAGCGACTCTCATCGCTGAAGACGACACGTCTCCATTCGTCCCTCCATTCACGCCTGTCGCGACACCACTGGAGGCGGGCTGCACGATGTTGGGGCGTGAGCGGAAGACGGCCTAACGGTGTGCGGGACCGTAGCCCAGCTTCATGGAGACGGTTGCGAATGGTCCTCGCCGATACCCCAGGAGCAACAGTGTCCCTAATTTGCTGGGAAGTGGCGTTGCGGTCCCCTACGGCACTGCGTAGGATCCTACGGTCTTGGCGTGCATCCGTGCGTCGCTGCGGTCCGGTCCCAGGTCGACGGGCACGTGCACCTTCCGCCGACCACTGGCGACAACATCGATGTACTGTGGAGACCTCACGCCCCACGTGTTGAGCAATTCGGCGGTACGTTCACCCGGCCTCCCGCATGCCCACTATACGCCCTCGTTCAAAGTCCGTCAACTGCACATACGGTTCACGTCCACGCTGTCGCGGCATGCTACCAGTGTTAAAGACTGCGATGGAGCTCCGTATGCCACGGCAAACTGGCTGACACTGACGGTGGCGGTGCACAAATGCTGCGCAGCTAGCGCCATTCGACGGCCAACACCGCGGTTCCTGGTGTGTCCGCTGTGCCGTGCGTGTGATCATTGCTTGTACAGCCATCTCGCAGTGTCCGGAGCAAGTATGGTGGGTCTGACACACCGGTGTCAATGTGTTCTTTTTTCCATTTCCAGGAGTGTATTTCTGTGACTTTACGGCCGGACGCCGTAGTTACGAAACCCTACACTAATACCTAAAACGCTGCAAACTTTTATAACCTCGCGGATTCAATTTAATCAGAAGGTACACACGTAAGTCATGTAGGACAAATGACTTTGAACAGTGACTTGAAACGAAAATGGGTTTACTTACTGTTTCTTCGGAGAGTTTAACAACTTCTTCCCAGAAGTCATGCAAGATGGCGGTCTGGTTGCCTCTGTTCTGAAAAAGAAGTAAAAAAAAAAAGTTGTAGGAGCGCGAAAGAGGAACAATTCAACCTGATTCAACACCAACAGACTGTATTTTAGGGATCATGTGGTACAAATATTCTCGATACGACTCCGGTAACATGGGTCACCAGCCCGCGCTCTTGAACAAAACCGCATTCTCTACAAACTAAGGTATATAAAAGCTTTTGTGAAAGAGCCAAGTTACATTTACGGTGAAACAAATTTTCAAAAGTAAAAAACGAAAAAAATTTGCTTCAAATACGAAGGGGACTACGATCACATAGACTGCACGAAAAACGTGTCAGTGTGAACTGAGACCTCTGCACTAACACACACCTTAAATTTCTAACCTGTGACGTGAAGACATCTTGGTGCGAGGCAGTCCATGAAACAGTGGCAACAGAGGAAAATGTAAATGAATCGTATGTGACGCGCACTAACCGACACATGACTTGTAACATGGAGCACAGCCTCACTGATAGATTCCTAGGTCTGGTATAATTGAAGGACCGAATTATATAATCGAAATAATTTAGTGATAATACGAAGAACAAAACTATCCAACCTTAAAGCATACGCCGTGTTAAAACCACCAAATACAAGGCTATAATTTCGCTAGTACGAAATACAGTGTATTTCAAAATTAGAAGAGGTAAAACAACAGTCTTCACAGACATCTCGATGCACGTAAAACAACGGCCTAGATATCGCGACGCTAGTCAAAATACAAAACACGATTCGAATATTATTAGTACAGTATTCGTTCTGAAGGATAAAAGAAGTTAGTGACAAACGAAGAGTATTGGAGTGTTTTCTTGGCGTGAAGAAGTCTTGTCTTAAGAGAGAAGCAAGTTCCGCAACAAAAGGAAGACAGATATCAACAAATTACGAACTGGAGTTAGAAAATGTTTCTGTTAGTGATAAGTGGAAACTGTATCAATCTAGATTCAACTGAAGACGCCTTGAATTAAAAGGTGAAATGCGTCTGGAACAAATACAATACACTGCAGCGAGAAAAAGGAGGTTTTTATTTACAAAAGGAATATTTTTATGGTTGCTGCAGATGATTGTCGTGCAAACAAACTTTTTATCTTTGTGGCGTTAGTCGTAAAACTACACACACGCATTACATATTTACCCTAAAATGGAAAAACAAAATGGCAGTCCTTTAACAACAGTCATTGAAGTCATCGACTGAGCGGTACAAGCGATGAATACCGAATGTCTGTAGTGGCAGCGAAGAGTGTCATCAATCAGAAGGAGACTGCGAACTCAGGTGGGAGTCGTTTCCTTATGTCGCCCAGCCAGACAAAGAAGTCCCATGTCACACCAGGGAACGACACAGGACTGCCGGGCAGTTGATTTTGTCGGAAAGCCTTTTTTTTTTGTTCGCACGTAGTTCCGCAACCCTCTCCATTTTTTCACGGAAATTGAGAACACACAAAAAAGCGTGTACAGGCTAGGTGGTCACGGGGACAGTTCAAAATTGGTTTAGAGAGAATGCTAGGTGTTGTGGAAACGAAGCAACAGGTCTTCCAAACTAAGTCAAAACTACTGGAAAAATGTTTTTGTCGGCTTAACACCATCGCTTCATAATACCAATGTACTACTGGAATGTTCTTAACTTTTAGTACATTCTGACATCGGCTGATAACATGCAGCAGCAGCAGTTGTAGTTGTAGTAGTAGTAGTATGGTATTCTACCTTACAGCAGGTCTTGTCATGCGTTCCACTTTTGTCTGTCCAATGCCAGTCTTTTCATTTCTGTATATTTGTCTTCTTTGATATTGTCCACCATTTTATATCTTCTTTTTCCTCTTCCCCTTTTTCCCTCCATCATTCCTTCTGTTCCTTCCTTCAATAAACAGTCGATCCTCAAACAATGTACAATCCAGTTCCGTTTTCTCTTCCTGTTGACTTTCAGCATGTTTCTTTCTTCTCCAACTTTTCTTAAAACTTTTTCATTCCTTACTCGGTCTTCCCATTTCACTTTTTCCCTTCTTCTCCATATCCACATTTCTAGTGCCTCCGATCTTCTTTTATCTTCCTTCCTCCATCTCCAGCTCTCCACACTATATAGCGCAACGCTCCACATGTAACATTTGGCAAGTCTTTTCCTCAGATATTTGTTTAGTGGTCCACAAAGTAATTTCTGTTTCCTCTTGAATCCTTCTTTTGCCATTGAAATTCGTTTCCTAATTTCTCTTGAGCAATACATATCATCCATTATTACACTTCCCAAGTACTTGAAGTTATTCACTTGCTCTATTTCATCTCCCCATATTTTCATACGACATTTTCTCCCCTTTCAACCAATTACCAAGCTTTTCGTTTTCTCGTTAATTGCAGCCCATATTCTTCTAATTTTGTGTTTAGATCATCAAATATTTGTTCCATCACTCTTGCACTCTCTGCCAGCACAACTATGTCGTCTGCAAATCTTATACACTCCACTCTCCGACCCTCTATACAAACTCCTCTCCTTCCATCAAAACTTTCACTAATAATTTCCTCCAGATACACAGGGTGTTACAAAAAGGTACGGCCACACTTTCAGGAAACATTCCTCACACACAAATAGAGAAAAAATGTTATGTGGACATGTGTCCGGAAACGCTTGATTTCCATGTTAGAGCTCATTTTATTTTCGTCAGTATGTACTGTACATCCTCGATTCACTGCAAGCTGACCCAGTTGAAGGAAAGTAATGTTGAGTTCGGTGCTTGTGTTGACATGCGACTCAGTGCTCTACAGTACTAGTATCAAGGACATCAGTGCGTAGCATCAACAGGTTAGTGTTCATCACGAACGTGGTTTTTGCAGTCAGTGCAATGTTTACAAATGCGGAGTTGGCAGATGCACATTTGATGTATGGATTAGCACGGGGCAATAGCCGTGGTGCGGTACATTTGTATCTAGGCAGATTGCCAGAACGAAGGTGTCGCTGTACAAGGTAACGTTGACCACGTCACTGTATGGAGAGTGCTACGGGAGAACCAGTTGTTCCCGTAACATGTACAGCGTGTGCAGGCACTATCAGCAGCTGATTGGCCTCCACGGATACACTTCTGCGAATGGTTCATCCAACAATGTGTCAATCCTCATTTCAGAGCAAATGTTCTGTTTACGGATGAGGCTTCATTCCAACGTGATCAAATTGTAAATTTTCACAATCAACATGTGTGGGCTGACGAGAATCCGCACGCAATTGTGCAATCACGTCATCGACACAGATTTTCTGTGAATGTTTGGACAGGCATTGTTGGTGATGTCTTGATTGGGCCCCATGTTCTTCCACCTACGCTCAATGGAGCACGTTATTATAATTTCATACGGGATACTCTACCTGTGCTGCTAGAACATGTGCCTTCACAAGTACGACACAACATGTGGTTCGTGCACGATGGAGCTCCTGCACATTTCAGTCGAAGTGTTCGTACGCTTCTCAACAACAGATTCGGTGATCGATGGATTGGTAGAGGCTGATCAATTCCATGGCCTCCACGTTCTCCTGACCTCAACCCTCTTGACTTTCATTTATGGGGGCATTTGAAAGCTCTTGTCTACGCAAACCCGGTGCCAAATGTACAGACTCTTCGTGCTGGTATTGTGGACGGCTGTGATACAATACGCCATTCTCCAGGGCTGCATCAGCGCATCAGGGATTCCATGCGACGGAGGGTGGATGCATGTATCCTCGCTAACGAAGGACATTCTGAACATTTCCTGAACAAAGTGTTTGAAGTCACGCTGGTACGTTCTGTTCCTGTGTGTTTCCATTCCATGATTAATGTGGTTTGAAGAGAAGTAATAAAATGAGCTCTAACATGGAAAGTAAGCGTTTCCAGGCACATGTCCACATAACATATTTTCTTTCTTTGTGTGTGAGGAATATTTCCTGAAAGTTTGGCCGTACCTTTTTGTAACACCCTGTATACTGAACAGTGTTGGTGATAAACAACAGCCTTGTCTTACAGCTCTTCCCAGTTCAATTTCTTCACTCATCACACCTCCTTTTTGTTACTCTTTCTCTCTGGATCAAATATAAATTTCTAATTCGAATTCGGGAAGAGAGTCCTCTTAGCCTCTCTCACCTCAATTCTCCACAATCCTACCTACACGTGGTGTCCCCGTTAAGCTGAGCAACCCGGTGGAAGGTTGGGTCAGTGAGCCGACAGGATGTGGAGGACAGTGGGAGGCAACGGGAAACCACCACTGGAAGTACTGCCCTAGACGTTCATGGGGTGGACCTCTTTGTACTCCGGAGGTAAAGATTCCCCTCAGTGGGACCTCTGGGAGGGGAACACAACGACGACTACGGAGGTTAGGGCAAATGGAAAAGGAACGAAGGGGGAGAAGAAGAAGACGAAGAAGGAAGACTTATTGAGGGTTGGGACTTCGAATGTCTTAACCCTTCTCCAGGAAGGGAAATTAGGAAACGCCAAACATGAAATTATAATATGAGGGGGGGGGGGGGGGGGAGAATCAGGAATTGAAGTTACAATGTTACTGGAAGCTTTCACAACACAGAACCGTTTGGCATCTTTTAGCTGCAAGACGAACAGTGATTAACGGTGAAATAGTTTTGAGATTTCACGACAAGCGAATCTATGTACATTGTACGTTCCTACTAGCGTGTAGCCATTACATTCTCTCTCTCTCTCTCTCTCTCTCTCTCTCTCTCTCTCTCTCTCTCTCTCTGTGTGTGTGTGGGGGGGGGTGCGGGGTATCACGTGAGATCATGTCTCCCAAAATTAAATTTTCTTCTGTACCGTGTAATCAGTGGATGAGAATATTTAGAAAAGGAAAAAAAAGAAACAGAGGAAGATTATGAACGGAGACAACTGAACAAGGAAACAATTTGAAATACATAATCACCAAAATGAAGTAGGATGTCATACAACCACGAAAAGAAAGTATAATTGCCGTGGTCAAGAAAAGCATTGACCAGGAAGGAGAAGCTGGGGTGTGGAATGCGGTACAGACAGTGAAGAATTATATCGGTTAAATGTTGTGAGTATAGAGAGACTGAAGTCGTCTGAGATGTGGATTTGAAGACTGATGGAAAACATAACAGTCAGTAAGAGTTAAGGAGAAGAAGTGTTAAGAAATAGGAGCATTTTTTGCTATCTCGAATGAGTTTGACGGGCAACTTTATTAGCTTTACAAAACTCCGGTGTTAATAGCAACGATGATTTAAGGAACGCTTTTCTCTTCACATAAAGCGATGCTGGAACAGACGGTGTGGTACTTTGTTTGACTCACCCCATTCAATGTGACTGTCGGGACACTTGTCAGTGGAGGGCTCAGGTCTTTCGTGGTGTTCCCGTACGCCCTCATCAGTTCGCTGCCAGCTGTACCATTTGCGCACTCGGAAATGGTTGAGAACGGCAGGCCCAACTCGTCAGCACACTGCAAGAAGAAAAAAAAGACACATAAAAGTATGCCAGTAAAAATATTATAATGAGCCTCCACTACTCCTTCCATTGTGGTTTGTTTTTCCTTTTTTCTTCGCATTCCGGCACTAAATGTTTTTATTTATTATACACTAGTGTAAATTGAAATAAGAACACAGTGAATTCATTGTCCCAGGAAGGGGAAACTTTATTGACACATTCCTGGGGTCAGATACATCACATGATCACACTGACAGAACCACAGGCACATAGACACAGGCAACAGAGCATGCACAATGTCGGCACTAGTACAGTGTATATCCACCTTTCGCAGCAATGCAGGCTGCTATTCTCCCATGGAGACGATCGTAGAGATGCTGGATGTAGTCCTGTGGAACGGTTTGCCATGTCATTTCCACCTGGCGCCTCAGTTGGACCAGCGTTCGTGCTGGACGTGCAGACCGCGTGAGACGACGCTTCATCCAGTCCCAAACATGCTCAATGGGGGACAGATCCGGAGATCTTGCTGGCCAGGGTAGTTGACTTACACCTTCTAGAGCACGTTGGGTGGCACGGGATACATGCGGACGTGCATTGTCCTGTTGGAACAGCAAGTTCCCTTGCCGGTCTAGGAATGGTAGAACGATGGGTTCGATGACGGTTTGGATGTACCGTGCACTATTCAGTGTCCCCTCGATGATCACCAGAGGTGTACAGCCAGTGTAGGAGATCGCTCCCCACACCATGATGCCGGGTGTTGGCCCTGTGTGCCTCGGTCGTATGCAGTCCTGATTGTGGCGCTCACCTGCACGGCGCCAAACACGCATACGACCATCATTGGCACCAAGGCAGAAGCGACTCTCATCGCTGAAGACGACACGTCTCCATTCGTCCCTCCATTCACGCCTGTCGCGACACCACTGGAGGCGGGCTGCACGATGTTGGGGCGTGAGCGGAAGACGGCCTAACGGTGTGCGGGACCGTAGCCCAGCTTCATGGAGACGGTTGCGAATGGTCCTCGCCGATACCCCAGGAGCAACAGTGTCCCTAATTTGCTGGGAAGTGGCGTTGCGGTCCCCTACGGCACTGCGTAGGATCCTACGGTCTTGGCGTGCATCCGTGCGTCGCTCGGTCCGGTCCCAGGTCGACGGGCACGTGCACCTTCCGCCGACCACTGGCGACAACATCGATGTACTGTGGAGACCTCACGCCCCACGTGTTGAGCAATTCGGCGGTACGTTCACCCGGCCTCCCGCATGCCCACTATACGCCCTCGTTCAAAGTCCGTCAACTGCACATACGGTTCACGTCCACGCTGTCGCGGCATGCTACCAGTGTTAAAAACTGCGATGGAGCTCCGTAGGCCACGGCAAACTGGCTGACACTAACGGCGGCGGTGCAGAAATGCTGCGCAGCTAGCGCCATTCGACGGCCAACACCGCGGTTCCTGGTGTGTCCGCTGTGCCGTGCGTGTGATCATTGCTTGTACAGCCCTCTCGCAGTGTCCGGAGCAAGTATGGTGGGTCTGACACACCGGTGTCAATGTGTTCTTTTTTCCATTTCCAGGAGTGTAACTTACGTACCACATTTTTACGCTATGTCTCACGATGCCTTGGTTACATGTAGTACTCACCTGTCGGTATCGAAATTTAAGAATTTTAGAGTATTTCAGTTATTAGCATACACTGACCGTTCGTATAAAAGTCTTTGTTTGGATTTCGTATATTTTCCTTCCCCCTCACAACAACATACCCTCCCTCCCTCCATTTCCACCTGCACTCCTCTTCTCCCCCCCCCCCCACCGTTTTTCCCCTGTCACGCCTAATGTTTTATTACCATCTTACCTTGTAAAGGTGTATAGTACTTGTTTTTTACTCCTCTACGTGTTTCATACGGTTGCTGTGTGTTGCTTTGCTAATAGTTTATCAGTATGTTACATCTTGTGTATAGTGTTGTACAGTGTACAGTATAATTTTATCCATTTGTTGCATCCTTGAGCCCCCGGTTCGCGATGTACGTCTACAGGTTTGTGACGTCATCGCTCAGAGATTAAGGGACAAAAGTTAAAGTTCTTATACATTGGAAAGACTATGGGACTTTAACTCTAAAAAATGCAATAGTTAATAAATTCGTTATTTATAAATATAACTGGCTGATATTCCGACAGTTGTTTATTAGGAAGTATAGGTCTCAATTAAGTAAAAGAAATTTAGAATATATTAAATTTCAAAATTTGCACAATAGCGTACGCGTGCTGTAGTTGTTCTGTCAGCAAAATTCCTTTTACTTAATTGAAACATATAGTTCCTAATAAACAACTGTCTCAATATCAGCCAGTGCTGATAGAACGACTACAGCACGGGTACGCTTTTATGCTTTCTCAGCAAGTACACCCAGTCCTTCATCATTACTGACTTAACGACAGGAGCGGGTATGCAATGTAAACGGCATATTACTATATACATAACTAGGTCTACATTGGGATTAAGCATCTATTCCAGGTCTTGTAAGCGATGACATCTCGGTCGGCTAGTACAAGCCATAAACGTTGCTATTAGTGGTCCAGTCTACTACGATATAGTGAATTTTTGACGTCATATGATTGTTTATCCTGACCATGCACTCTTGGCAGTGCATTTAATATATTATGACGTTGGTTTGTGCCACACCATACAAAAGATCAGTGATTCTGTACTTTAGGTCACATGTACTATATCCGCCATTTCAGTAAATTGTGTTTGGCTGTTAGTACTTCTGTATTTTACATTTTGTATGCGCTTTATATAACAACTTTAACTCCATAGAGTAATCGACCATGCAGCAGAGTATGGTCACGCCTAGTTGAGTTTACCCCAGATTGTGCAGCACTTCAGTTAGCACTTGCAGCATTATTCGGCTGGAATAACTGTGTCCCAAAACTAGCAATACGTCTGCGATTTGTCAGATCTCACCATAGGACCGGTTAGCCACTCCGCCACCGTGCAAACAAAATAACGTGGAGGATACACACTGGAGAGCCAAAGAAACGGTACGCCTGCCTAATATCGTTTGGGGCCCCCGCAAGCCCACAGAAGTGATGCAACACGACGTGGCATGGACTCGACTAGTGTGTGAAGTAGAGCTGGAGGGAACTGACACCATGAATCTTGCAGGGCTGTCCATAAATCCGTAAGAGTACGTGGCGGTTGAGATCTGAACAGCACGCTCGATAATGTTCATGTCTGGGGAGTTTGGTGCCAGCGGAAGTGTTTAAACTCAGAAGAGTGTTCCTGGAGCCACTCTGTAGCAATCATGGACCTGTGGAGTGTAGATTTGTCCTGCTGGCACTGCCAAAGTCCGTCGGGATGCACAGTGGACATGGATGGATGTAGGTGATCAGACAGGATGCTGTATCTAGACCTCTCACGACTCCCACATCACTCCAGCTGCATATGTCCCACACCATTACAGAGCCTCCACCAGCTTAAACAGTCCCCTGCTCACATGCAGGCTTTGTGGGTTCATGAGGTTGTCTCCATACCCGTAAACGTGCATCCGCTCGATAGAGTCTGAAACGAGATTCGCCCGACCAGGCAAAATATTTACAGTCATCAACAGTCCAATGTCGGTGTCGACGGGCTCAGGCGAGGCGTAAAGGTTTGTGTCGTGCAGTCATCAAGGGTACACGAGTGGGCCTTCGACTCCTAAAGCCCATATGGAAAGTGTTTCGTTGAATGGTTCGCACGGTGACACTTGTTGATAGCCCAGCATTGAAACCTGCAGCAATTTGCAGAAGGGTTGCACTTCTGTAACGTCGAACGATTCTCTTCAGTCGTCGTTCGTTCCGTTCTTGCAGGATATTTCTCCGGCCGCAGCGATGTCGTAGATTCGATGTTTTGCCGGATTCTTCATATTCACGGTACACTCGTGAAATGGTCGTTCGGGAAAATCCCCACTTCATCGCCATCTCGGAGATGCTGTGTCCCATCGCTCGTGCGCCGACTGTAAAGGCACCTTCATGCTAATTTAAATCTTGATAACCTGCCATTGTAGCAGTAGCAACCGATCTAAAAACCGCGCCAGACACTTGTTGTCTTACATAGGCGTTGCCGACCGCAGCGACGTATTCTGCCCGTTTGCAAATCTCAGTATTTGAATACACGTGCCGGCAGCAGCTTCTTTGGCTCTTCGGTGTATTTATACGGCAGCATCACTGATCGTCGAATATTAAAAAATGTGCTCTGCACGTGACACGTTTTGCAGCTTTTCGTAAGCCCATACATAGTGATTTGTATTTAAATTCGTCCAGCTGCCATCACCCACAATGAGTGTACTTAAAACACTTGTACACAGAGCTCATGTAGTGTCAGATGCAGTTAGTTTGCCTGGAGAGCTTGCAATGAAGGCAAAGAATCAGGGAATGGAGAAAGAAGAAAGCACACCTACTAAATCTTTAGCTTTTCTTCCCTTTGTTCGCAACATTTCCTTCAAAATTGCAAGAATCCTCCACGGTTTCGAAGTGAAAGTGATTTTGCGTCCACCATCGAAGATTTCCCACCTTCTTGGATCAGTGAAAGACAATCTGCTATTGCGGAAGGCGGGAATTTATAAAATACCTTGTCAGTGTGGCATGTCATATATAGGACAAACACTGCGAACAGTGGAAGAACGTTGCACTGAACATCAACGCTGTACTAGCATTTTGCAACCTAGCAAGTTTGCAATTGCTGGGCACTGCATTTCCACTGCACACTCAAAGGTGTATGACAAGACAGCAATTTTGGCCACATCAACATCCTTTTGGGACTCCGTCATAAAAGAATGAGTTGAAATTCGCATGACGATCTTATGAACCGTGACAATGGCTACCGGCTAGATAATGCGTGGAAGCCCGTCATCTCTAAGATCTGCTCCAGACGAAGATGTCAGAGTACTCCGATGGCCGCGGCAATTGACACCTCCGAAGACAGCTGAGCTCCGCAGTTCCACCAGCGGAGGCGGTGCCGGCTGGCGGTGTGGTTCGTCTGTCAATACGATTTTGACGCACGCGCGGAACACTCGCTGCACGCTATATATTGAGGAACGGATGGCGTCTTCGTCCAGGCGATTACTGTAGGCAAAACCACCCCTTCCTTCCGCCTCCTCGATTTCTATCTAACCATCTATGGCCGTCGTATCGCCCTCACCCCCACCCTTAAGTGCCTTGGCGTCACCCTCGACAGTCGCCTCTCCTGGACCGCCCACCTCCGGGCAATCCAAGCCAAGGCACACTCCCGACTCCTTGTCCTCAAGCTCTTTTCCGGCCGTACGTGGGGTCTGGACCCCTCCACCATACTCCACACCTATATATCCCTCATCCGCCCTATCCTCTGCTACGCCCACCCTGCCTGGATCTCCGCCCCCCTACCTTTTATAAATCCCTTCAGATCCTTGAATGCCATGCTCTCCGCCTCGCCTATCGCATCCTTCTCCCCCCCCCCCCCCCCCCCGCTGATCCTGTACGACCTCATTCCGTTCCCCCATCTCCTCCTTTTCCTCGATTGGATACGGATTCTAAACACCTCCCATAAGCTCGATTCTCCTCACCCGCTTGTCTCTCCCATCCTCTCCCACCCCCGCCCACTGCCGCGCCTGTATTTCCACGTCCCACCCGGTCTCCATCTCTCCACCCTCCTTACCCTCTCCCAAGGTGGCTTCCGCCAGATCCCCCTCCCTGACGATGCCCTGGTCCCGTCCATCTACCCCTCCTACCAACTTTGATCCTTCCTTCCCACTTCCTGTGTTTTTTCCTTGGGGCACCCTCCCTCCCTTCTCTCTCCTTTTCCTTCCATCCCCCCATTCCTCCACCCCTCTTCCCCTGGGATTCCCCTCCCCCTTCCTCCCTTTCTCCCTCCCCCCTATCTCCCCTACCCGTGGCATCTCTGCCATCCCCTCTCCATCTCCAACCCCCCTCCTCCTCTCTCGGCAGGCCCCCGGACTCGCACACGCTCAGTAAACATTCGCGCGCTGGGGATCATCGCCATCAGTGTCTCGTGTGTGTGCCTTCGTGTTTGTGTTTAGTGTTCTCACGCCCCACCCTTCACATGTGCCGTCGCAGTCGTCAGTGTTCCTGCGCCGTGTCAACAGATTAAAGTGTCTTTTCTTGTTCAGCGTGAACGGCTTCGTGTATATTGTTTTCTGTGTCTACAGTTTTTTGCCCGCCATTTACATTGTTTCATCTGTACCCCCCCCCCCCCTTTTTGTCTTGTATTGTACCACTCGAGGCTGAAGAGTAGCGTACTATGCTGCTGACAGCCCACCTTTGTACAAGGTGTTTAAAATAACTACAAAGAAAAAAAAAGCGTCTTCGTCAGTCTTCGATGGCTCACCTGATGTTGGCTGGCAGTTGTCTAGTCGAAATATGGTGCCTGGAAGCTAACGAAGACCGGCTGCAAGCCCGAAATCTTTTTGAATAGTTTCTGAACGGACGTACCTCTTGTGCGGCGGCCTGAACGTCGGTGTAGTCGCTGATGAGGCAGGCGGCGTACGAGACCTGCAGCGTGTGGCTGGAGGCCAGGGCGATGCCGCAGGCGTGCAGCCGGTTCCCCAGGCACTCGGTCGGCCCGTGCTGGCAAGTGAAGTCGTAGCCCTCCGGGGTCGCACTCACCTGGAAACGAGACGAGGATGAGAACATTAGTGCACCACCACATTCGTCCAAAATAATACCATAAAAAACTAGTGGCCTCTTTATTTCACCGACTCATGACACATAATTGAGAAACTGAGTTGTGGAACGAGTCGCCTTTTAGCCCTATATGGGTGTAAGTAGGGGCAGCAGCCTCTTACGCCGTTTGGTCCGGATAGGGTATCACCTTCACTATCGTACGTTTGCCTTTAGTAATCCCGATGCCATTTTCCGGGGAGGATGACGTTTGTCGTATTCATCAAGACCACCTTCGGTGCTCCACTCTCGGTTTAAAAGAGGAGTTCAAATGGCGTCAGACAAAAAGCTAGTAGAGTAGTCGCGCACCTGTGAAACGATCTGTGCACGAAGCATGCAACAACTACCACCATCATACCTCATCCAAAATATCTGCCCCAGAACCCGAAAAATTTCTGGCCCTAAGTGAGTCTAAGAGGCTTCCCGGCAGTCCCTCTTTGACAAGTGTGGTGACGCAGTTTAAGATACCAAAACGAAAGCGTTTAAAAAATCTTTGGCGCATGAGAGTCGTACAAACATATCGTTGTCTCACAAAAAATGGCTCTGAGCACTATGGGAGTTAACATCTGGGGTCATCAGTCCCCTAGAACTTAGAACTACTTGAACCTAACTAACCGCCGGCAGGAGTGGCCGAGCGGTTCTAGGCGCTACAGTCTGGAACCGCGCGACCACAACGGTCGCAGGTTCGAATCCTACCTCGGGCATGGATGTTTGTGATGTCTTTAGGATAGTTAGGTTTAAGTAGTTCTAAGTTCTAGGGGACTCACAACCTCAGTAGTTAAGTCCTAAGGTGCTCAGAGCCATTTGAACCATTGAACCTAACTAGCCTAAGAACATCACACACACCCATGCCCGAGGCAGGATTCGAACCGGCGACCGTAGCAGTCGCGCGGTTCCAGACTGAAGCGCCCAGAACCGCTCGGTCAATACGGCCGGCCATTGTTCGACCGTCGCACAAATTCCCGTATAGACGACATGGTGATAAGCTCACTGGCGTAGAGAAACAACTGAAAGACTCAAAAGCAAATAAGTCGCCAGGTCCGGATGGAATCCGAATTAAGCTTTACACGGGGTAGCCCGCGGCTTTGGCCCCTTACATAACGCATTTATCGCGAACTCTTGCCCAGCGCAAAGTTACAAGCAACTGCGAAAAAGAGCAGGCGACCCTAATATATAAGAAGGGTGAAAGAACAGAACAGCAAAATTATACACTAACATTCTTAACATCAGTTTGCTGTGGAATTCTAGAACACATTCTGAGTTCGAACATAATGTATATCCTAGACTGTAATATGACCAATGACGGACGGAGCAAGGAGGCCATCAAAAGCAGGCCAGAACTGGCAAAAAGGGCAATGCTGGCCAAGAGAAGTCAGAAGAGAATCGAAGCATTTGAGTTGTGGTGCTACAGACTAATGCCGGAAATTAAGTGGAGTGATAAGGTAAGAAATAAGGAGAATCGGCGAGGAAAGGAATATGTGGAAAACGATCACAAGGAGAAGGGACAAGATGATAGGACATCTGTTAAGACATCAGGGCACTAGAGGGAGACGTAGAGGGCAAAAACTGTAGAGGAAGACAGGTACTGGAAAACATCTAGCAGGTAATTGAGGACATAGGTTGCAAGTGCTACTGTGAGATGAAGAGATTGGCACAGGAGAGGAGTTCTGTATGAGCAACATCTTTACATCTGCTACATCTAAGTTCTTTGACCACAGTCCACATGTTTGTATGTAAACATAAGGTATTTCACGAGTGCACATCATAATAGTGTAATATAAAGCTGTACTTCGTAAAACTGAAATATGGACGTGAAAATGACCATAAGTGTGTAACTAAGTGGCAAAAAATATCACCGCATCATAACGTTCATAATGGTGCTTCATCTTTATGTAAGTACAGATATATTTTCGTCAAATGTTGCCTTACCACTTACAATTGTCCCACTTCTATCTGTGCAGTGACCAGCAAATAATTTGTTTGTATTTATACAGTGATTTCCAACAGTACAAACATGTACATGAATGTATAAACACCTGAAGATGCCGGCCGCGGTGGTCTCGCGGTTAAGGCGCTCATTCCGGAACCGCGCGACTGCTACGGTCGCAGGTTCTAATCCTGCCTCGGGCATGGATGTGTGTGATGTCCTTAGGTTAGTTAGGTTTAAGTAGTTCTAAGTTCTAGGGGACTAAGTCCCATAGTGCTCAGAGCCATTTGAACCTGAAGATGGGCGCAAGCCCGAAACCGGTTGTGTGACAAATAAATAACCTTTTATTGTGACTGGTAGCGGATATTTTTCTACACCCAATAAAGGAACAGTCACGGAGTTCGACAGCTTCCACTACGGATAAAATTCACAGAACATCCTTGCTTGTAGTTTATGTCGGAGGTGACTGAAATCGAAACTGCTGGTAATCGTGTGGTGGGAGCGGAAGTGTTTGGTGTGTTTCCAGAGACACGATATCGAAGATTTATACCGCAGACGGGGAAAGGGGAAAAATATCATCCGCTGAGCCACAACGGAGACGACAGTGTGTGTTGAGTGATTGTAGCGGACGGTCGATACAGGGGACTGTGACGAAAAATAACAAGGACAAAAAAAGTCACAGCACAAGTGGATGTTGCTCTTGCGAACTCCGCCAGAACCCAACCAATAGCATAGCAGTTCCGTACGGAGGGAATTGCTGGGGCGGGCTGATATTCCAAAAACAATCATCAGTGATGCAAATGGGCGCACAAGGGAAACGTGGTGCCGGAAAACCAAAAGTTGCACTATGGAAGAAAGTCATCTGGTCGCATGAGCCTACTTGCACACTGTTTCCAACTTCTGGTCGAGTTTACGAAGCAAGAGTGAACCTCGTTAGGGATTCGGTGGCGATGTGGGCAGCGCCGTGGCTACTCTGCCAGGTCGCCAGGGACTGTTTCGATGCATCCCGTAGTGTAACTGGGTTCCAAGATGACAGGACTCGTTATGTGGGCACGAGGATGAACTGTCGCGTCTCCCGTGGCGACCGCAGTCACCAGATCTCAATACTGTTGAGCTTCTGCGGCCTACTGTAGAGCGTGATCACTGTCCACCTTCATCAACATTACCTGAACCAGCTGTTATTTTGCAATAACAGAGTAGAATAAGATTAGCTTGAAAAATGTACATGAGCTTTTCCGATAACGTTGGCTTTCCTGTCGTAATAACAGATAATAATCTGTTCGGGTCGGCAGCCGGATCATGAAACCATCTTGAAATCTTGTTTCCGCGGTCCACCTCGCCGCCATCTTCAGATGAATAAGCTGTGGCGCGAACGCCCGAAACTGAATTATCCGGAGTGCTAACGGCGGCTCCCTTTGATGCGCCGCCTAAGGCCGACAGCGCGGGCGTAAGGCGCCGTCATTAGCGGCCGTCTAGCACCGATGAACTGGAGTAATCGGTAGATCACTATCACAAACTATTCTGATGGCTGACTTTTTTTATTATGGATAATGTTTTATAAAATAGGGTTTCGTATCTTTCTTACTGGGTAACCGTTGTCTTCATTATTAAGATTGTCAGATAGTGGCATTTCAGTGGATTCTTTTAAAAAACATTTCCAATAGCGCGACGGAGCAGCAACCTCTGTGTCTCTTCCTGCATCTTTTTGCGTCCCTCGGTAAGACAGTGCTCTGCCACTGCACGTTTCTCAGGCTGAAACAAAGTGGAGTGGTGATGGTTCTAAATACACTACTGGCCATTAAAATTGCTACACCAAGAAGAGATGGACATGATAAATGTGTATCCATTGGACAAATATATTATACTAAAACTGACATATGGCTACATTTTCACGCAGTTTGGGTGCATAGATCCTGAGAAATCAGTACCCAGAACAACCACCTCTTGTCGTAATAAAGGTCTTGATACGCCTGGGCATTGAGTCAAATGAGCTTCGATGGCGTGTACAGGTACAGCTTCCCATGCAGCTTCAACACGATACCACAGTTCATCACCGAGTAGTGACTGGTGTATTGTGACGAACCAGATGCTCGGCCACCATTGACCAGACGTTTTCAATTAGTGAGAGATCTGGAGAATGTGCTGGCCAGGGCAGCAATCGAACATTTTCTATATCCAGACACGCCCGTACCAGACGTGCATTATCCTGCTGAAATGTAGGGTGTCCCAGGGATCGAATGAAGGGTAGAGCCACGGGTCGTAACACATCTGAAATGTAACGTCCACTGTTCAAAGTGCCGTCAATGCGCACAAGAGGTGACCGAGACGTGTAACCAATGGCACCCCATACCATCACACCGGGTCATACGCCGGTATGGCGATGACGAATACACGCTTCCAATGTGCGTTCGCCGGGATGTCGCCATACACGGATGCGACCATCATGATGCTGCAAACAAAACCTGGATTCATCCGATAAAATGACGTTTTGCCATTCGTGTACCCATGTTCGTCGTTGAGTACACCATCGCAGGCGCTCCTGTCTGTGATGCAGCGTCAAGGGTAACAGCTGCCATGGTCTCAGAGACGATGGTCCATGCTGCTGCAAACGTCGTCGAACTGCTCGGCAGATGGTTGTTATCTTGCAAACGTCCCCATCTGTTGATTCAGGGATCGAGACGTGGCTGTACGATCCGTTACAGCCATGCGGATAAGACGCCTGTCTTCTCGACTGCTAGTGATACGAGGCCGTTGGGATCCAGCATGGCGTTCCGTATTACCGTCCCTAGCCCTCCGATTCCATAAGTCATTGGATCTCGACTAACGCGAGCCGCAATGTCGCGATACATTTAACTGCCATCGCGATAGGCTACAATCCCACCTTTATCAATGCCGCAAACGTGATGGTACGCATTTCTCCTCCTTACATGAGGCATCACAACAACGTTTCACCAAACAACGGCGGTCAACTGCTGTTTGTGCATGAGAAATCGGTTAGAAACTTTCCTCATGTCAGCACGTTGTAGGTGTCGCCACCGGCGCCAACCTTGTGTCAATGCTGTGAGAAGCTAATAATTTTCATATCGTATCATAATCTTCCTGTCGGTTAAATTTCACGTCTGTAGCACGTCATCTTGGTAGTGTATCAATTTTAATGGCCAGCCGTGTACCTCGGTGCTCAATGGTTCGAGTTGTTTCACGAATGTAAGCTTTCCCACAATGGCAGGAGGTTTTGTACACGCTGGGCTTCTTCAATCTCCAGTCATCCTTTACTGAGCCGAGGAGCGCTCTAATTTTTTGCCTCGCGGCCGAAAACGACATATCTCTTTAGAACTCTGCTTATTATCGAAGATATGCTCCTAATAAAAAGTAGAAAAACCACCGATTTACGTCTATCTTTCAATGGTTCCTGCGAAGGGCCAAACTAGAAACTGTATGGCCTTTCTGCTTGGACAAAACATTAAGGTGACCCATCTCTTGTGTGAAGTTTTCTGCATTTTAAATGGCATAAGCTCTTGTTGCCAAAGTCCCCGAACAATGGATAACAGCTCGACGCATGCAGGTAACGGTCCGTGTGGGTATATCTCAGTATCACATCATGCTTTCTGTAAGCCAGGACATCTACAAACTCAAGTTTTCCATCCCTTTTAACCTCCGTCGTAAACTTGATGCCAGGATGGGGTCAAAACTGTTTTCCTCCGCCAGCCAAGATTAGAGTGTCCTTGGCTCAGTAACGAATTACTCGGACTTGAGGACACCCGGTGTGTACAAAATTCCCTGGCATTGTGTGAAAACTTATATTGGCCAAACAGACTGAGATTTTCACTCTGCAGCGTAGTGTGCACTAATATGAAACTTCCTGGCAGATTAAAACTGTGCGCCGGACCGAGACTCGAACTCGGGACCTTTGCCTTTCACGGGCAAGTGCTCTACCATCTGAGCTACCCAAGCACGACTCACGCCCCGCCCTCACAGCTTTATTTCTGCCAGTATCTCGTCTCCCACCTTCCAAACTTTACAGAAGCTCACCTGCGAACCTTGCAGAACTAGCACTCCTGAAAGAAAGGATATTGCGGAGACATGGCTTAGCCACAGCCTGTGGAATGTTTCCAGAATGAGATTTTCACTCTGCAGCGGAGTGTGCGCTGGTCAAACAGTTCATACCATCCAGGTTCGATGTGTTGACTACCAAAGCCACACACGTTTGTTTCAGCCTCAGAAACCTGCGGTGGCAGAGCGTTTAAAGGGATATTTTTAGCCATAGTGTGTAAATCTATTTTTTTAATCAGAGAACCCCGTTTAATAAAGCATGAAATCCAATGCAAGTTATTTTGTGCGCGGTCGCATGTGATCGCTGGTGAGACACAGAAAGGGTGTCTAGTCTTTCGTTAATTACTTCTTCTGTTATCTGTTCTAGAATGAAGTCGAGGGAGAAGCTCGCGCGTTAGACTGGCCGCTGTAATTTAAACTCTTTAATTTTGTAAAAAGTCACTGCGTACTGCAGGGCGCATACTAGTAATTATACAAGGAAATTTCCACTGCGCACAGACGAGAAACCGGTGTGCGGATTATCAACATATCACTAGTGATTAGTATTATATTCCCAATGTAAGTAGCATAGTGCACTTCCGTAACTACAGTTATGATTAACGCTATTGTGATTTCATTATTTGTTTAATCCATGATCCTAACATGTCAATATTATATGTAAACTGTATTTTCAGTATTTATCTCATTTTCGCTCAGAAATAACGTAGCCCACGAACTTCCTTCCTACGGTGAGGAAATTCTCAAAGTATATGTCCCATGCCACCTTATCATGGTTTAAATATATTTACTGATTTTTAAATATTTCCATCCATCTCAATTCAGTTCAACAAAAATCACATAAAAAAACAAAATTATATAAGCGCCACCTTACCGAGGGACGCAAAATGTTGCGTAAAGAGAGATAAACGGTTACCCCCACGTGCCGCTATTACAACTGTGTTTGAAAAGAATCCACTGCAGTTCGACTATCTGACAACCTTATAATTAGAGACTATGGTTAGCATTTAAGTGAGATTTGGAGCCCCGTTTTATGATACACTAAAAATCAACGGTCTTTCATTGAGCCATCAGAACAGTTTTTTACAGTGATTTTCCGCCTTTGGCAGTGTCCTCCACTGTGGAGGTATATGTTCACTTCCGCTAGAGGGCAGTTAGCGACTCTTTCTTCCGCATGCGCTGTTGGCCTTACGCGGCGTATAAAGGAGACGCCGTTCGCAGTCTGACTAGACCTTGTCTGAGGCCGTGGAGGCCCACGTCCCGACTGTCGCCATCCACCCCCACCGTCCTGCCTCACCCCCACAGTCCGTCCTCCTCCTCAGGGAATCCCGCCGTCTCTATCGTGCCTTCCTCCACACGCGTGACCCGGACACACTACGACGCCACCGGCAACTCCAACGACACATTCATAACTTGCTCGCGGCCAAGAAACGCCGGGACTGGCGACAGACATGCACCCGTTTAACTGCTACCCTACCTATCAACTCGTCCAAGTTCTGGTCCGCCTGAAGTCGTCTTACTAGAACTAAACCCTCCCCCTACTATCTTCTCCATGATGATCACCCCTTCCCTGACACCCTTAGTAAGGCCAATCACTTTGCCTCCTACCTGTCTGATGTCTTTTCCATCCCTGATGATCCCCAGTTCGATTACTCCCTCTTCCCGGATGTCCACGATCGAACTGACACCTCTGTCCCTCCCCTCGCGCCTGGTTTCCAGTACTTGGACAACATTACACACACGGAACTCAATGCCCCAATCACTACACAGGATCTCGTTGCTACACTTCGCACAAAACGCAACACCGCTCCTGGTCACGATCGTGTCACCTATCGTCACCTTCGTGAAGCTCCTGTCTCTTTCCTCTCCACCTTGGCCAGGCTCTACAATGTAGTCCTGTCCACCAGTTACTACCCCGACCTGTGGAAAACCTCCCATATCCTGATGTTCCTTAAACCTGGCAAACCGCCGTTTGCCGTCTCTTCCTACAATCCCATTAGCCTTACCTCGGTCTTCAGCAAGGTCCTGGAATCTATCCTCACCCGCCACATCCACTATCATCTCCGCCAGCACCACCTCCTTCCGGTTACCCAGTGTGGCTTTCGGCCGTCCTTCTCTTCCGACGACATTCTCCTTCACCTCACTCCTTTGCGACCAGCTTAATTCCCGTCGCTCCGCTATCTCCCTCTCCCTGGACCTCGAACGAGCTTATGACTACGTATGGCATTCCGGTCTCCTCTTCAAGCTCCAAACCTTCGCCCTTCCCATTAACTACGTCCGTCTGATCGGCTCCTTTCTCTCCCACCGTCCTTCCTACGTCACCATCCGTAACACGGATTCCTACACCTTTTTTCCTTCCGCCGGTGTGCCCTAAGGCTCAATCCTCCCCCCACCCCCCCTTCTGTGTCTTTTGTATACGGCGGACATGCCCCGCCGTCACCCCCCATCCACCTTCTCCAGTTTGCCGATGACACCGCCTTCCTTGCTCTTGCCCCCACCCTGCAGCGCTCCCAACACCTTCTCCAATCCCATCTTGACCGGTTCACAGCTTGGTGCAACCAGTGGTTGCTCAAGGTCAATTCCTCCAAAACCCAGTCCATCATTGTAGGCAAAACCACCCCTTTCTTCCGCCTCCTTGATTTCTATCTCACCATCTATGGCCGTCCTATCGCCCTCACTCCCACCCTCAAGTACCTTGGCAACACCCTCGACCGTCGCCTCTCCTGGACCCCCCCATCTCTGGACAATCCAAGCCAAGGCACACTCCCGACTCCATCTCCTCAAGCTCCTTTCGGGCCGTACGTGGGGTCTGGACCCCTCTACCATCCTCCACACCTATAAATCCCTTATCCGCCCTATCCTTTGCTACGCCCATCCGGCCTGGATCTCCGACCCCCCCCCCCTAATTTTTATAAATCCCTTCAAATCCTTGAATGCTATGCTCTCCGGCTCGCCTATCGCATCCGTCTCCCCTCCCCCACGCGGGTCCTGTACGATCTCATTCCTTTCCCCCACCTCCTCCTTTTCCTTGAAAGGATACGGATCCTGTACACCTCCCGCTAACTCGACCCTCCCTACCCACTTATCTCGCCCATCCTCTCCCATCCCCGCCCGCTGCTGCGCCTGTATTCCCACGTCCCACCCGGTCTCCATCTCTCCACCCTCCTAACCCTCTTCCAAGGTGGCTTCCGCCAGCTTCCCCTCCCTGATGATGTCCTCCTTCCCTCCATATACCCCTCCTACCAACTTTGATCCTCCTTCCCTCTTCCTGTGTCTGTTCCTTTGGGCACCCTCCCTCCCTCCTCCCTTTGTCCCCACTCCTCCCCTAGGCTTCCCCTCTCCTGTCCCTCTCCTCCTCCTCCTCCTCCTCCCACCTCCTCAGCCATTGGCATCTGTGTTCTCCCCTCTCCCCCCCTCGCCCTTCTCCCCCTCTTGGCAGGTCCCCGGACTCGCACACGCTACGTGGACGTCGCCGTCAGTGTCTCGTGTGTGCCGTCGTGTTTAGAGTTCAGTGTTCACCGTCACACTCCATCGTTCACCTGTGCCATCGCCGTCTTCAGTGTTTGTGCGTCGTGTCGACAGTTTCAAGTGTGGGTTATCGTCGAGTGTGAACGCCTCCGTGTTTGTCTTTCTATGTCAACTATTTTCTTGCCCACCGTTCTGTAACCTATATGTAATCTTTCTGTTTTTTCTCATTGTGTATCCTATGGCTGAAGAGCAGCATAGAACGCTGCTGACAGCCTGCCTGTTGTACAGGCTTTAAAATAATAATAAAGGAAAAAAAACAGTCTGACTAATTCAGTTGCGGGGAGTTGGTGCAACAGGTTACTCACCTGAAGATGGTGGCCAGATGCACTGTGTCAAGATGACATCATCCTGATGCAGACCCGAAGAGAATATTATACACTCAAGCCGCGTCATTGTCGCGAATAAAACAGTGACCCGTATATACAGTAAGTTTCCTTTAATTTACGTCCGTGGTCACACACTTTTCGTTAAAGAGTTACCGGTTTCGGTCGATAATGACCATCATCAGATCTGTTTTATAAAAACAACAACCTAATGTACTGCAGCCATAGTGGCATCGTCAAATGTTAAATGCAAAATCAGCACCAGCATTTAACATTTGACGATGCCACTATGGCTGCAGTACATTAGGTTGTAGTTTTTATAAAACAGATCTGATGATGGTCATTATCGACCGAAACCGGTAATCTGTTAACAAAAAGTTGGTGACCATAGGCGTAAATTACAGGAAACTCATTGTATTATACATTACTATTATTTATTCATTCCGAGAAGCTGTTTTGAATGCCAATAGTTTTTCTACATTTTATCAGAAAGAGTAATGCGTTGCCATATTTCAGTTCGCCACCTGTACAGGTACTCCGTGCGCATGCGCGGAGATGACGACACCGCTGCAGCGGTGATGTTTATAAAATGCAGTCGCTGAACAAAGGCACGTGCCGTAACAACATTCACATGCTGTGCAACGTAAGTAAGCTGGAGAGGAGCTGAGACTCACGTTGGCCTTCCCGAAAGGCACGAGCACAGGCCGGATCAGCTCCGGGTCCCGGAGGACAGCAGGCAGCAGCTGCTGGACCACGAAGTCACGCGAGTAGGGGCACTTGGCCTCGTAGTAGACGGTCGCCAGCACCGGCTCGCAGTCCACGCCCTGGACAAAAGAAACAACAAGGAGTGACAGAACAACAACAACAGCGGCAACACTGAAGGACGGTGTGACGGTTATCCAGACAGCAAAGACATGTTAGTTACTTTATTAGCACCTCCCTCTAATGAAACAAATGGTGTTAGGTATTGATGTGCTGACATACGTATTAGGTTGGTGCATAAGGTAGTAGCATATTTGTTTCCGTGTTGGCATTCCCGTTGCTATGGGTTTGTTTATCGAGAGCCATTTTTTTATTTGTAGTTAGCTGTTCGAGGTAGGCTGTTTAGGTTTTTATGTTGGTAACGCCACGTATGGCTCTATATGAAAAACACTGACTTTGCTGTATGAAGTCTGTGGCTGGTTTGCATTGTTGCAATATTTGCTATTGTAGTGTTGGGCAGCTGGATGTGAACAGCGCGTAGTATTGCGCAGTTGGAGGTGCGCCGCCAGCAGTGGTGGATGTGGGGAGAGAGATGGCGGAGTTTTGAGAGCGGATGATCTGGACGTGTCTCCATCAGAGACAGTTAATTTGTAAGACTGGATGTCATGAACTGATATACTTTTGAGCACTATTAAGGTAAAAATCTTTCATTTGCTAACTATGCCTATCAATAGTTAGTGACTTCAGTAGTTAGAATCTTTTATTTAGCTGGCAGTATTGGCGCTCGGTGTTCTGCAGTAGTTCGAGTAACGAAGATTTGTGTGACGTAAGTGATTGATGAAAGGTATAGGTTCTTGTTAGTCAGGGCAATTCTTTAGTAGCGACTATTGAAAGTAAGACTGCGTTGCGCTAAGAATATTGAGTGTCAGTTTAGTGTTGACCAGAATAAGTAAAGAGAGAAATGTCTGAGTACGTTCAGTTCTGTTCAGCTGTTTGAAAAGCAAATAACGTAAGAGGTTCATCAGCACAGTATTTCATTAATTTTTCTAAGGGGATGTTTCGCTGTTGATGTGTTGTTGTTGTTGTCTTCGGTCCTGAGACTGGTTTGATGCAGCTCTCCATGCTACTCTATCCTGTGCAAGCTGCTTCATCTCCCAGAACCCACTGCAACCCACATCCTTCTGAATCTGCTTAGTGTATTCATCTCTTGGTCTCCCTCTACGATTTTTACCCTCAACACTGCCCTCCAATACTAATCTGGTGATCCCTTGATGCCTCAGAACATGTCCTACCAACCGATCCCTTCTTCTGGTCACGTTGTGCCACAAACGTCTCCCCAATCCTATTCAATACTTCCTCATACGTTATGTGATCTACCCATCTAATCTTCAGCATTCTTCTGTAGCACCACATTTCGAAACCTTCTATTCTCTTCTTCTCCAATCTATTTATCGTCCATGCTTCACTTCCATACATTACTACACTCCATACAAATACTTTCAGAAACGACTTCATGCCACTTAAATCTATACTCGATGTTAACAAATTTCTCTTATTCAGAAACGCTTTCCTTGCCATTACCAGTCTACATTTTATATCCTCTCTACTTCGACCATCATCAGTTATTTTGCTCCCCAAATAGCAAAACTCCTTTACTACTTTAAGTGTCTCATTTCCTAATCTTACTCCCTCAGCATCACCCGACTTAATTCGACTACATTCCATCATTCTCGTTTTGCTTTTGTTGATGTTCATGTTATATCCTCCTTTCAAGACACTGCCATTCCATTCAACTGCTCTTCCAAGTCCTTTGCTGTCTCTGGCAGAATTACAATGTCATCGGCGAACCTTAAAGTTTTTATTTCTTCTCCATGGATTTTAATACCTACTCCGAATTTTTCTTTTGTTTCCTTTACTGCTTGCTCAATATACAGATTGAATAGCATTGGGGAGAGGCTAGAACCCTGTCTCACTCCCTTCCCAACCACTGCTTCCCTTTCATGCCCCTCGACTCTTATAACTGCCATCTGGTTTCTGTACAAATTGTAAATAGCCTTTCACTCCCCGTATTTTACCCCTGCCACCTTTAGAATTTGAAAGAGAATATTCCAGTCAACATTGGCAAAAGCTTTCTCTAAGTCAACAAATGCTAGAAACGTAGGTTTGTTTTTCCTTAATCTTTCTTCTAAGATAAGTCGTAAGGTCAGTATTGCCTCACGTGTCCCAGTATTTGTAAGGAATACAAACAGATCTTCCCCGAGGTCGGCTTCTACGAGCTTTTCCATTCGTCTGTAAAGAATTCGCGTTAGTATTTTGCAGCTGTGACTTATTAAACTGATAGTTCGGTAATTTTCACATCTGTCAACACCTGCTTTCTTTGGGATTGGAATTATTATATTCTTCTTGAAGTCTGTGGGTATTTCGTCTGTCTCATACATCTTGCTCACCAGATGGTAGAGTTTTGTCAGGACTGGCTCTCCCAAGGCCGTCAGTAGTTCTAATGGAATGTTGTCTACTCCGAGGGCCTTGTTTCGACTCAGGTCTTTCAGTGCTCTTTCAAACTCTTCACGCACTATCGTATCTCCCATTTCATTTTCATCTATATCCTCTTCCATTTCCATAATATTGTCCTCAAGTACATCGCCCTTGTATGGACCGTCTATATACTCCTTCCAGCTTTCTGCTTTCCCTTCTTTGCTTAGACCTGTGTTTCCATCAAAGCTCTTGATATTCATGCAAGTGATTCTCCTTTCTCCAAAAGTCTCTTTAATTTTCCTGTAGGCAGTATCTATCTTACCCCTAGTGAGATAAGCCTCTACATCCTTACATTTGTCTTCTAGCCATCCCTGCTTAGCCATTTTGCACTTCCTGTCGATCTCATTTTTGAGACGTTTGTATTCCTTTTTGCCTGCTTCATTCACTGCATTTTTATATTTTCTCCTTTCATCAATTAAATTCAATATTTCTTCTGTTACCCAAGGATTTCTACTACCACTCGTCTTTTTACCTACTTGATCCTGTGCTGCCTGCACTACTTCATCCCTCAAAGCTACCCATTCTTCTTCTACTGTATTTCTTTCCCCCCATTCCTGTCAATTGTTCCCTTACGCTCTCCCTGAAACTCTGTACAACCACTGGTTCTTTCAGTTTATCCAGGCCCCATCTCCTTAAATTCCCATCTTTTTGCAGTTTCTTCAGTGTTAATCCACAGGTCATAACCAATAGATTGTGGTCAGAGTCCACATCTGCCCCTGGAAATGTCTTACATTTTAAAACCTGGTTCCTAAATCTCTGTCTTACCATTATATAATCTGATTATATTTTAGTATCTCCAGGGTGTTCCATGTATACAACCTTCTTTCATGGTTCTTAAACCAAGTGTTAGCTACGATTAAGTTGCGCTCTGTGCAAAATTCTACCAGGCGGCTTCCTCTTTCATTTCTTAGCTCCAATCCATATTTACCTACTACGTTTCCTTCTCTCCCTTTTCCTATACTCGAATTCCAGTCACCCATGACTAGTAAATTTTCGTCTCCCTTCACTATCTGAATAATTTCTTTTATTTCATCATACATTTCTTCAATTTCTTCGTCAACTGCAGAGCTACTTGGCATATAAACTTGTGCTACTGTAGTAGGTGTGGGCTTCGTATCTATCTTGGCCACAATAATGCGTTCACTATGCTGTTTGTAGTAGCTTACCCGCTTTCCTATTTTTCTATTCATTATTAAACCTACTCCTGCATTACCCGTATTTGATTTTGTGTTTATAACCCTGTAGTCACCTGACCAGAAGTCTTGTTCCTCCTACCACCGAACTTCACTAATTCCCACTATATCTAACTTTAACCTATCCATTTCCCTTTTTAAATTTTCTAACCTACCTGCCCGATTAAGGGATCTGACACTCCACGCTCCGATCCGTAGAACGCCAGTTTTCTTTCTCCTGATAACGACGTCCTCCTGAGTAGTCCCCGCCCGGAGATCCGAATGGGGGAGTATTTTACCTCCGGAATATTTTACCCAAGAGGACGCCATCATCATTTAATCATACAGTAAAGCTGCATGTCCTCGGGAAAAATTACGGCCGTAGTTTCCCCTTGCTTTCAGCCGTTCGCAGTACCAACACAGCAAGGCCATTTTGGTTATTGTTACAAGGCCAGATCTGTCAATCATCCAGACTGTTGCCCTTGCAACTACTGAAAAGGTTGCTGCCCATCTTCAGGAACCACACGTTTGTCTGGCCTCTCAACAGATACCCCTCCGATGTGGTTGTACCTACGGTACGGCTATCTGCATCGCTGAGGCACGCAAGCCTCCCCACCAACGGCAAGGTCCATGGTTCGTGGATGTTGATAACATACTTTAAATATTGTCATTTTGTCGTTTGGAGACTGAGAGGAGCCGTGGACGCTAGAAAATGAAGCGACAACTGGAGAAATCGGAATATTTCCGACATAATATTCTCCTGCTTGAGTTCAGTACGGGGCTGGCACCAGCGGAGGCAGGCAGAAATATTTGTGGCCTCTGTATGGGGATAATGTCACTGGACACAGAACCGAAAAAAAATGGTTTTCTCATCTTCATGACAATCGTTTTGACATTAGTGACCCTCCATGTTCAGGAAGACATTTGGGGATTTGATGAAGATCGGTTAAACGCGTCAGTCCACAATGTTGAACGTCAGTGTACTCGAGAACTGGCAGATGTTATGAACTGAGGTCATTCCACCATCGTGCGACATTTGCATGCAGCGTGGAATGTTCCAAAATAGGCTGTATGGGTTTGCACGCCCTAAGCCAAAATCACGAAATTCAGCGGGTGTCTATATCAGCATCTGCGCTTGCATCTTAATTGGCTTGTGAACAATACCGACGATCCCAATACTGTATCGTTACTGGTGAGGAGACACGGTGTCTTAATGCTAACAGAAGGAAAATAAAGGAACTGTTGAACCCAAACAAAGCGTCAGCCTCCGATACAGAGACCTGCGCTCGTTCACAAAAGATAATGTTCTGCATGCGGCAGAAGATCGACGGTGCGGTGTCCTGCGGATTGCTTCGGCAAGGTGTGACCGTCACTACGGACGTGACAGCTGAGACGTGGCGGAGGCGCAGGCCAAGAGCAGCCGTCAGGAAGTGATGGAACTGCACGAGCATTCTGCTTCATTGACAATAAACGCTGTATAGAAGTTGGGTTGGGGAGTCATTCCGCATCCACCTCATCCACCTGATCTTGTGCCCTCAGATTATCGCCTCTTCCGCTTTGCATCGAACAACCTTCAAGGAGCGCCCCTTTCCGGATGAAAAAACACTCCGAACATGCCTCGAGGAGTTCTTCCCCACAAAGCCACTTTATTTCTACAGTCGTGGTATTGAAAAGATACCACAAGGTTGGCAGTCTGTTGCAAATAGTGAAGGAGAGTATGTTATTGATCACTGAAGTCTGCGTTATGCTTCTCTCTTCCGTTTATTAAAGTTTTGGAAAAACGCTACTAACCTATGCACCAGCACAATTGTTTATATGGTCAGTTTGTAACTAAACACCCTAAAATAGGATGATTTATCCTGAAAGTAATCACAACACTTTAATATTAAAACTGTCTAGCACTGACAATATGTCAACAAAGTAAATGAATAATTATGTAGCACATCAACAAAATCTCTACATACTGTTGTAGAAGCTGAAGGCCTCACTACAGTGTCGTGCACAGGCTACTGAATGGAGACATCAGTCTACACACTATATCAATCTGCGACGGCCAGACTTAGTTCCAGAGCCACTATGTAAGCTTACCTTTCACAGCCTGAAAATCTTTCACGCAGGGACCGGGATATTTATTACTAGTGTGTGAGATAACTGTATACAGCTAAAATATTTCACTGTCTCTACCGTGAATAATCATGGAATAGTGAGAATGTATGCATGCAAGTGAATGTATGTATGTATGTATGCATGCAAGTGAATGTATGTATGTATGCAAGTGAATGTATGTAAATATGTATGTAAGTGAATGTATGTAAGTGAACAAGAAGAGAATGGAAGCCTTTGAAATGTGGTGCTACAGAAGAATGAGAAGAAGAGATGGGTTGATCACGTAATAAATGAGCGGGTACTGAACAGAATTGGGGACAAGAGAAAATTGTGGTACAACCTGAGGCATCGAGGATCACCCATGTAGTACTGGAGGGAAGGGATGGGGGGAGGGGGGGGGAATTGTAGAGGGAGACCAAGAGAAGCAGATTCAGAAGGACATAGGTTGAGCAGTTACTGAGAGGTAAAGAGGCTTGCATAGGACAGAGTAGCATGGAGAGCCGCATCAAACCAGTGTTTGGATTGAAGACAATAACAACAAGAGATAGAGAGAGTGTAAGGCTGGTAAAGTCAAGATGGCGTCTCACAACACATTTATCAATGTGGCGTACAATAATTTAATAAATGATTGAGTAGAGCATAAACGTCTAACCAGAATGCTCATTTGATTCCATTAATCCCGAAATAATCAAACAGTAGATACAAACCACGTGCGACCGACGATATACGAGGTAATGACAACGACAACACTGCGAGCGATCTGGCAACTCTGTGTTGTCCTATTCGTGTGGACTGGTGCGTCCATCCCTTCCAGACGCTCAGACCAAATTTCAGCTCTGAACAGCCATCACGTGAATTTTAGAGCGCCATATGTGTAGTTGCGTTACCAAAATGGAACACGGGAATTTTAGAGCAGCGTTATGCCATGAATTTTTTCTGTTAAACTTGGGAAATCCGCGATTGTGACTTAGGAAAGTTGAAACAGGCCTACAGATAACATTCCTTGTCAAGAACACAAGTTTTTCGCTGACACAAATCAATTTTGGAAGGCCGAGAACAGGTTCAATATGAACATGGCTGAGAGACCATCACCTTCAAGAACCGACGAAAACGTCGACCTTGGGCGTGCTCTTGAGAGAGCAGGCCGACGTTTAGCAACAAGCACGTTGTGCGACCCGTTACACACTCTGCACCGTGTACCACATCCTGACCGAAGTTCTGAACATGAGAAAGGTTTGTGCCAAAAAATGACAACTCGGCAAAAGGACAAACGAAGAAACGTGCGCGTTTCTCTCTTTGGGAGGATAACCAGAGACGACGAATGGTTCTGTCGTGTTATCACGGGTGACAAATCCTAGCATTTTGGGTACGATCCTGAGAAAAATCGGCACAGTGATGAGTAAAACAATGAGTCATCTCCTCGACCGAAAAAAGCTTGACTGATCAAATTAAAGATCGAAACAACGCTGATTTGCTTTTTTGACAGAAGGGGTGACGTGCGTAATGAATTTGTTCCTCCAGGGCAAACAGCCAACCAAGTTTTTTACAAATGTATTCCTGAAATGCTCATGAAAGGGGTGAACCGAGCCACACCGGAAATTGCTGACAAGTGGATGCTCCACCATGACAACGCCCCATGTCAGGCGGCCGTTACCGTCGCAGAATTTTTTTACCTCAAAAGGCATTCCTGTTGTTCCACAGACGTGCGAGATTAGCCGAGCGGTCTGAAGCGCTGCAGTCATGGAGTGTGCGGCGGGTCCCGGCGGACGTTCGAGTCTTTCCTCGGGCGTGGGTGTGGGTGTGTGTTTGTCCTTAGGATAATTTAGGTTAAGTAGTGTGTAAGCTTAGGGACTGATGACCTTAGCTGTTAAGTCCCCTAAGACTTAACACACATTTGATTTTTTTGTTGTTCCACAGCCCCCCCCCCACCCCCACCCCCTGTTTACCTGATATGAGTCCTTGTGACTTTTCTTTTACCACGAAATTGAGAAATGTCTTAAAAAGACGTAATTTTGGGACTCTGCAAACATTCAAAACAATGTGACCGACATGTTAAACGCCCTACCAGTTGAAGCCTTTGAGCGCTGCCCTCAAGACAGGGCACAGCGACTACGCCTGTGTGTAAGTGCCGGAGGGAACTACATTAATAGCGACTGAAAATGCCGGAATGTTGACTACGAGCATGCAAACGTACGTGCATTGCGTTGCACCAGCTCCGGTTGTCAGTGTGTGTGACAGAACTCCACGCCTGTTTCATTTGGTCAGTCACTACAGAGACGATAACGATGATTTGGGGATGACACTCGAGCTGTCGTCCGATAATGTGCATTATGTGATCTATTGTGGACAGGTCTGGTGATCCAACGGACCGAAGCGCCATGTCGACGCTGTGTAGAGCACGTGCGTTACAACAGCGGTATATGGGTGAGCGTTATCCTGTTGGAAAACACTCTCTCGTGTTCTTGAATGGAAGCACAACAGGTCTACTCACCAGACTGACGTTCAGGTTTTCTGTCAGCGTGCGTTGGATGACGACGAGAGGTCTCTCGCTGTCATGAGAAACCCGACCAGGTGTGGACCCAGTGGGTCTAGCACCCACACAGATTTTATTTATTTTACTTATTTATTTATTTATTTAACCTGATCAGATTATGGCCATCAGGCCCTCTCTTACATCGGAACAGTGCTCCACACATGCAGCATTTCACACATTAAAGTTACCTCATGACAAGAGTTTAAATGAGAAAATTAGATTACTCTAGTGACAATATGAATGAAGATTAATGACTAAGACCTAATAAAGTAAATGCGGCAGTGTTTTTACAACACGTCCTATACATACAGATTTTCATAAAAGCAATAATAACAGTAAAAAAAGTCAAGTAATAATGATTAACATGACTAATACCTAATAAAGTGAATGCTGGCAGTATTTTTACAACAGGTGCTATACGTACAGAATATGATAAAAACAATAATAGTAAAAAATCGTATAATAATGACAAACATGAGAAAAATTGGCAATAGTAATGAAAGGTTGGTGCAGATGTACATTAATACCTGGGTGTATAAAGTAGATGTTTACAAGCATAGCGAGTTTTGGGGAAGGGAGATTTAAGGAGAGGGAAAGGGGGAAGTAATGAGGTGAAGTGCATTCATGTACAGAGGAAGGCATTACTGTTGCATGAGTAGATACGTCATTAACTGTTTTTTGAAGCCGGACATTTTTTAAGTTCTCTAACATAACGAGGGAGGTTATTCCAGAGTTCGGGTTCCCGCTACTGTAAAGGACTTGGAGAGGGTGACTGAGCGACGCAGTGGAACAGAGAGGATTTTATTATGATGGGAACGTGTGTTTCTGTCATGTTGTTCCGACGGGAACGTTAGGGACGAAGAGAGATATGAGGGACAGTGTACACTTATAAGGCAGTAGACGAGACAGAGCGTATGGAAATCTCTGCGTTTCTCTGCACGCAGCCAGGGCAATTTTGGATATGCTGGTGAAACGTGCTCAAAAAGTCGAACGTCACAGATATATCGGACGCAGGCATTCATGACCAGTTGCATACGTCGCGAGTTTTCCTGAGAGAGGCCTTGTAGGACAATATCGCTGTAGTCAATGATTGGGAGTATAAGCGTTTGTACTAATTTCTTTTTCAGATCGAAGGACATGAAGGGATGCTCATGCTTTTTTGCATACTGGAGTTACGTGCTCTTTTTCAAATTTAGATTTTCACCTATTATTACTTCCAAACTCTTTTCTGAGGATTGGCTGCAGGCAATCAGCTGACCTCCCTCTAATCTACACACGGCCATTTCTGGCGCCGAGGCAGAACCAGCTTTCACCAGAAATCACATCGGACCTCCACGCTACCCTCCAATAAGCTGGCACCTCAAACAAGAAAGGTGGCGGTTTGGGGTCTGTGGAATGCGGGCTGTATGACATGTCTCGGAGCTGTCATGGAAGTAACCGATTTGTAATAGTTTGTTGTGTGACTGTGGTGCCAACTAGATTTGTGCTGCAGATGCAGTACGATTTGCCGGAGCCAAAGACCAAACACGGCGCTCTCCCCTCTCGGTGCTGCCACGTGGCCGTCGGGGGTCCAGTCTTCCTGCGATCAAGCATTCCCTTGACTACCGCTGCCAGCAGCGGCTGCGCTCCTGCCAAGTCTTTCTGCAGGGTCGCAGGAGGACCACCCAGCTTCTCGTAGCCCTGCTAGACAACCCTGTTCGAACTCAGAGATGTAGCATCTTTGTCGCCTTAATGGCATTCTTGACTGGTGTCACCTATTCACTCCCAGTATCAAAGGTATCTAACGCTCACGACCAGTGATCTGCGTACAACCTGGATGGTGAACTACAGCTGTCTGACAGTGCCATTCAGAGATGCTCATACTGCGTTTCTTGCCAAACATGGCTGGTAGGCTATGTCACGAGAACAAGAAAAGAAAATACGTTTCGATTCCGCTCCCACATCAGCTTATTACATCACATATCTACATAAAGCTCAAAATAATAAATTAGTCTGCAATTCTTTGTCACGTACAGATTGTTTGCCAAACTACAACATGGCGGACGATGCAAAGCACACGATTACATTAGATTACATTAATACTTGTTCCATAGATCATGATGTGGAACGTGTCAGGTTAATAAAAAGCGTCTGTACAAGAATTACATTACACAAAATATTGCATGACACTGATGTTTAAGTTGTTGTTGTTTTTTCCCTTAATTTATATCTAAAAATTCAGCCAATGAGTAGAAGAAGTTGTCATCTAGAAATTCTTTTAATTTATTTTTAAATATTAGTTGCCTATCTGTCAGGCTTTTGATGCTGTTTGGTAGGTGACCAAATACTTTTGTGGCAGCATAGCTATGCACACTGCTATTACTTTTGAACTGGGTTAGATTATTAACAACAAATTTCATAAGTGAATATATGTACTGTGAGGTTACTGTGAGGATCCCTAGGTCCTTAAATAGATGTCTGCACGATGACTGGGGGTGGGCTCCAGCAATTATATGATACCATACGAAAGCAGTGAATGAAAGTAGGCATAGTAAGCTAATTTACTGAGATTCTTATCACCAAAATTTGCAATAACTCTAATAGCATACGTAGGCAAACTCAGACGTTTCAGCAGACCATCAATGGACACACCTAAAATTTTTAAATTCTACCTTTGCTACAGACTTCTGTTCAAAGTCTATATTTATTACTGGAGTTGTGCCATTTACTGTACGGAACTGTATATACTGTGTTTTATCAAAATTTAAAGAGTGTCAGTTTGCTGAGAACCACTTAATAATTTTGTGAAAAACATCATTTACAATTACATCACTTAGTTCTTGGTTTTTGGATTTATTACTATACTTGTGTCATCAGCAAAAAGAACTAACTTTGCCTCTTCATCAATGTGGAATGGTAAGTCATTAATGTAAATCAAGAACAGTAAAGGACCTAAGACCGAGCCCTGTGGGGCCCCGTACTTGATAGGAGGAATCAGCTGTTCTTTTAACATTACATGAACCACTTATTTCAACTTTCTACAGACACGCTCCAGTCCTATACTCAGAGACCAGACTTCTACCACCAAGATGTATAGGGATCACTGCTCACAACCGTTAGGGCGGGTAATTAAAACGAACTTGATTTGGATTCTCATATTGGTGATACTAGTGGAGTACCTGCAGTTAACACGAGAAGAGAATAGAAGCTTTTGAAAAATGACCGTTGAAAATTAGATGTGTAGTAAGGATCCCCAGTGAAGTGATAGTAAACAGTGGGGAGAAGAGCAGTTTGTGGCACAACTTCATTAAACGAAGGCTTCGGTTAATGAAACATGTCCTGAGGCCATGTGCGCGATCGTCAGTTTGGTAATGGAGGAAGCTCTGCGCCGGGGGCGGGGAGGGGGTATAAATTGTGGAAGCAGACTTGTACAGTAACTTCATGTGTACAGTAATCAGGTTCAAGTGGGTGTAGGTTGCGAGAGTTTTTCAGAGACGGACAATCTCGAATGACGTAGGCAAGTGTGGAGAGCTGGTCAAACCAGTCTTCGTAACGGAGAGCACAACAACTAACAACAACAGCAGCAACGACGGAACAGCTGCGCTCAAACAGTTCAGAGGCAGCATGGATAGCTTTTAGATCCAGTGCACTGCTCTCACTGGTAACAACACCTGCACGTAGCTGTGGTACCCACCTGTGTGACAAGTGCCGAGAGCAGGCACAGAAACGCTAGAGGCTGCAGGAGGCGCATGTTTAAAACCACCTGCTGCTACAGTTGTTCAACGTCTTGTCCGTCGGCCGCTACACTGAACGGACACTACAAACACTCGCGAATTATATGCCAGAGAAGAGCTGATCGAGTTGAGTGTGATAGCGGGGTTCGCTTGCTGCTGCTAGAACTGCTGTGTCCGTGGCGCCCTGAGCGAGCGTCGTTTTGTGCCTCCCGGGACCCGCGGAGGTAGGCCGGAAGCTCCCTGGCGATAAGATAAATGCACGTCACGGCTAACGAATGGCTCTTGTCAGGTACTTGAAAACCCGGACTGCATTAAGCAAGTAATACTTCAGAGTGTCTGCGTCTTTGTATTTCCCACTTGGGCACTTCATTATCAATTTTATTAACTTGGCAATTTTGCCTGCTAATGCAGATAACGGCGTGATCGTTTGAGAGATTATCCAAGAAACGTCTGATCAAATAAGTGTCTGTATCACCCTTTTTGAGGTTGCTCACTTCTGATGTTGTAAAGTCCTGTGTCTAGCTTTGACTTCATGTAACGCCGGCTACAGAAAAGTGCCTTTTTATATCTACGAGCACTAAGCCATGAAAGTAGAGGGTGACAATTATTGAACTATATGAAATAAAATCGTCATAACTCCTGAACGGTTTGTGTCAGAACGTTCGAGCAGCACGGTAGGCCGCGGGGCATGATGGGAATTGATAGGCGCATGCGCACACGCCTTGTTGCTGTCGGCCATGGCCATTCGGATGGGTTCGTCAATAAGCAAATTTGGCTGATTTGCGAGACTGGGAATCCGCATCTCGCGATCGTGAAGTCTCTTCACATACAACGGGTGACTGTGTGGTGTGCAGTGTCCAGTCACAGTGTCCAGTCACAGTGACTACCGAACAGTACGTGAAGGTTTTGGAAGATGACTTCATCCCCATTGTCCAAAGTGACCCTGATTTCGAGAAGATGCCGTTCATGCAAGACGGAGCTCGACCCCATCGAAGCAGGAGAGTGTTTGATGTCCTGGAGGAGCACTTTGGGGACCGCATTCTGGCTCAGAAGTACCGAGATGCCCATCGCATGGGCGTCGATTGACCTCCATATTCTGCGGATCTGAACACGGGCGACTCCTTTCTGGGGGGCAGTACTGAAGACAAGGCGTACAGCAATAACCTGAAATCCGTTGCTGAGCTCAAAACAGCCATTCAGGAGGCCATGGATTTCGCTATTCGTCTGTGCCTCACCACCGCCAATGATGGCAGTCATATCGAACATGTCGTAACCTACATCCGAATATCTGTAGTGACGTCCACGTGTTGGATAAAGTGTCTGCACACCGTAGTTTGTAAGTAAGTTACGTTTTTTTTCATGCAGTTCAGTAATTGTCACCCTGTGTTATAAGGTACACCAGAAAGAATGTTTCTACGACCGGATAACGTTGCTGGTAGTAAACCTTTCAGGATATGTGGTCGTGGTCCACGAATACCTTCTCTTCCTAACTCTTCGTCCATTACTGTGCCGGACATCTCCAGAGGCGTTGCTCCTCCGCTAAGTCTTGCCGAATCAACGGAGAAGCAACGCCTCTGGAGATGTCCGGCACAGTAATGGACGAAGAGTTAGGAAGAGAAGGTATTCGTGGACCACGACGACATAACCCGGACGGCTTACCAGCAGCAATATTACTGGGGCATTCAGCAAGTAACGCTAAACATTTTCTAAAAGCAGGCTAGTTTTCTTCACGATTCCAAACACCGTATTATTCCGCGGTATTTTGCCAAAAAGACCTGTTTTTCAGCGAAACAACCGTTTAGTGCGACGACCTTACGACACGTCCCTGGGACCACCCCTGTGCCCGCACAGTATCACTCTACGGGGCGACGTCGGAGCCAACATGTTGGTGCGTCAGTAACCTCCCCTCCATCCGCGTACTGCTTCACGCAGAATGTATCTTTCATCTGACCACACAGATGCAATTCGGAAGGTGTGAGATCCGGGATGGAGGGCAGATGAGTCGGAACAGTCCAGCTGAGGGTGCGGTTTCTTTTTTTTTTCTTCGTGGGACAGATGGTGGCAGACCGGAGTAGCCGAGCGGTTCTAGGCACTAAAGTCTGGAACCACGTGACCGCTACGGTCGCAGGTTCGAATCCTGCCTCGGGCATTGATGTGTGTCATGTCCTTAGGTTAGTTAGGTTTAAGTAGTTCTAAGTTCTAGGGGACTTATGACCTCAGCAATTGAGCCCCATAGTGCTCAGAGCCATTTGAACCATTTGACAGATGCCTCACCCAACGAATCGCCGTGCTTTCGTTCACTGACAAGTCTCCGTAGACATTCTGCAAGTGCCTATGAATATATGCGATGCTCTCGTTTACCGCCGAAAGAAAGTCAAAGACAGCTCGGGTCACACCTGAGTTACAGACGCCACTTCGAGGGCTACGTATTGTGCCGCCACCTATTCTAACTTCATGGAACAAGAAGGGCTGAAGCGACGATATTCCGCGACATCCCACAACAAAATCCTCATTTTTTAAACCGAAATAGGCCGAGAAGAAAATTTGTTCCATTCTTTACCACACCCCCTCGTATTATAACTCGATCTGGCTCCAGTTCAAGAATAAGTTGACACAGGGATCAGATATTTTGCACTACTATAATCACTTGCCTCGAAACAATATTTAAGTGCCATTTAATGATCCAGTTTCCTACCAATAAGATCGTCTCTTGAGTTACGAAATGTTAAAAATTCTCCATCTTACGAACGATGCATGTGCAGTGCGTTGCATGGGGGCTTAATTAAATAGAATGCTAATAATTTTAATTCTTAGTCGCTGTTTGTCCGATTACGAAGTCTCGTACCTGATTGGCCCTGAATAATATTAGTGCGCTATCTGATTGCATAGAATTACAACAAAGAATGAAAGGAAATTTGCGTTAACACCTTTAATTAATTAAGTTCCCAGCAACTATAAAAGTTACGAAACAAGAAAGCATAACTGTAACTGTTCTGTGTGTGGAAGTGTGATTCAACGTACACATCTGGCACGGTTCTTCCTCAATACGACAAGATGCTTTAAACGCCATTTACAATGAAGTAATTAAAAAAAAAAAACAGAAATACTTTGATAGCACATCGAAACCAGAATTACACTCTAATACATGAACACAAGCCAGATGCTTTGTTGACTGAACCTGTGACCAAGAGGCATTGTTATTTAGGACGTCTAAAATAAAAAATTTTCTTTACCTTCATATATATTGACGAAAAATACACTTTGATCATTACAACATCCCCAATCGAGTAACATATGGTGTCTTGCCCAACAGAACAACTTTTACTCTATCGACGTCTCAACAAGCACAGATCAAGCCTACCTCAAAACTACCACTGCCCACAGCAACTTCTCAGCTGCAACTGCCAGAGGAGGCGCCTGAATAATACTCTTTGGCGCAATCTCTGGCGCTGTGACTCTGTGTAGCCACCTTTCAGCGTATGCTTTCCTCCCAATTTTCAATTAGACTCTATCTTAGGGAGACTAAAAATACTGGATAACACGAGTATTGAACGTAATTTGATGTATCGTTTGCCGCTCCAAAGATCTCGAAGAAGACGTACCTTTTGAAACCAGGAATAAGCGACGAATAATAGTGCTAGTAATTCTTACACTAAACGAAAGAACGCGGCTTGTCCAAAACAACTCTCACTGAATAAATACTCTTGCTGCAGGCGATTGTTCATCATAGGCAGCCCACTACCATGACCACACGGCTTTTCCAGAAGAACATTATGTTAATTGCCTCAAAGTGACATGGAAATGAGCGTGAACAAATGCAGAACTACCGTTTATCACTTACTGATTATGTCCAATCAAAAACATAGTTCGTATTACATAACTGAACAGTTACAGTTACATGAACCATGTGGGATCTGTACCAGTGCATAACAAAGAGTTCGCTCTCGAAGTAGTCATGAAATCGACAAAAACCCTAGCAATCATTACACGAATGAAGAACGGATTTACATCTCGCCTCCAACTCAGATGCATAGCACAGAGAAAGTTAATTCTGGTCCACATTAATCTTAACTGGTTGCTGGACAGTACAAGTCATATCAAATAGTGCCAATCAGTGTCTCAGTACAGACGTGAATATTTCACATCAAAATGGCACGCCAAGATGCGTATTGCAATACGTTACCTTATTACTTGTTGCTCGTGACCAGGGAATGCAGGAAGCAAATCTCATAATAAGTTTTCTTAAACCCGAGCGAGTTGCAACCGCCAATCAATCTCTTTGTCTTTTGTCTCTTCACTTTATCTCTCTCTGTTCCTGCGTCTCTCTCTCTCTCTCTCTCTCTCTCTCTCTCTCTCTCTCTCTCTCTCTCTCTCTCTCCCTCTCTGTGTCTCTTTCTCTCTCTCTCTCTCTCTCTCTCTCTCTCTCTCTCTGTGTGTGTGTGTGTGTGTGTGTGTGTGTGTGTGTCCTCTCTCTCTCTCTCTCTCTCTCTCTCTCTCTCTGTCTCTGTGTCCGTCTGCCTCTCTCTCTGTCTCTCTCTGTCTGTCTCTCTCTCTCTCTCTCTTTCTCTGTCTCTGTCTCTCTCTCTCTCTCTCTCTCTCTCTCTCTCTCTCTCTGTCTCCCCAACATGTATAAGACCAGCCGCAGCTCTCCATCTTACACTACATACACCACACAACAGAGCAGAACCGAAACTTTTGTTCTCCATTCAAACGCGGAGCATGCTGCCACGCACTGGACGTGTTGATTTCCTATTGGCTGAGCCTTACCACTCTGCAAAGGCTACCCATTGCAACTCACCTATGACTGGCTATGCTACAGATATAGGACAGTGGTGACTGATTATCGTAACAGCTCGCGATTTATCAGGCACATAAAATGTGAAAAAATGAAAGTTGACTAATATCACAGGCAACTTCCAATGTATTGCTGTCTTAAACTCAGTCTACTGGTTCAGATTAGAATTGTAAAACTTCCGTAGGTACCTTAGACTACCACAAGTAAAAGCAGACTACGGTAGTTGCAGCCTAGTAGATATGGTCAGTTGATGTTACACCCGCATGTCCTGCAAGTTAAGTGTGTTGCATACTTATTGGGCGTTACCTCATAACGACCGCTTCTTTTATGTATGCGATCAGCGTCTTACCAGCTTCTCCTAGAAGCCGGAAATAGTAAATCGTCTACAAATTGACTGACGATAGCACCTACTCAACATTTTTGTTCTACGTGGTTATCGTCCTGTCTGACAGTATTTATAGCAAAATTGTACCTGCCAATGTTTAATTCACGTTTTTTCAAAAAAAAAATTATTTATAATGTGAAACAGGAATGTTGTAAAAATGAGGAAGACAATTCAGGTCTCTCATAAAGCGAAAAAAACGTGATAACTCAAGAAAAAGGTAAAATAAAGAAAAAACTGAAAAGAAAAGTACATCAAACATCGCTTCAATACATTGTCGAACTTACGTGAGACAAGTCTCTGGTGTTTGTGAACAACTTTTGCATTTACCAATAATAACAGCATACTCTTGCCTTTCATCATGACTCTTATTGTTCTGTTGAATACAGAATAACAACAACTATGTACATTTTTTTTAAGTTTGTGCATGTAATCTTCACTAGCATCAAAAGTAATTGGTTACACGAAAGCGCAGAAGTTACATAATCAACTAATTTTTATTACTTATGAAATGCAGTTTATATTCTGCAACGATACAAAACACATAATTGACTAATATTGAATGATGTGCTGTTTTAATTATGTGCAATAGAAATAACGAAAGAAACAAAGAGAAATTGTCGGCTGCTGGTGTCTCTCTTACACATTCATTTATGTTTCCTTACCTCAGAGTGCTACCATTACTACAGATAATCCTGTCATATCCTATGTCATTTGCCCACTGTGCCCAAACTATTGAACTGTAGTTTTGGTAGAGCGCAGCTCTTATTTAGATGAAAAATACAGTGTTGGAGCTATATTCTACAAACATTTATTCATTATTCCACGTCTTCTCTAAGCCACCTTGCAGTGTTACATTTCCTCCTGTCTCTTGGGCTCTGCACATATTATACTTACCATCTCGCTAATCTTTCTCACTTACCAATGCAATGCTTCGCCTCTATTCTTTTTATTCTACTGCCAGATGGCTCAGTAGGTAGCCAACTAATCCAAGTCTTCTGCTAATAATGATTTATCGGAGAAGTTTTCACCTGTCTATTCATTCCACTGTTTCTTAATTTCGTGTATTAGCCACGGTAAACACTGTAGATCACTTTTAACACAACACGCATGTGACTGCGCAATGTTAGTCGACTGTATTCTTTGCGGCCAGAACGTGGACATTCAGTTTGAGCCTTCCCACTGACAGAACACCTGTTAGCCGCAGGCAAGGCAGCTTAGTGTTACTTATGCTGTATGGAGTTACAGAACCAAATCAGCGGAGGCACTCGTCGTGGTCTTAAGAGTATATCCGATAGATTACTGCACAAAATATCGGGCCACAGTATACCAGATGGATATGGGAAGACTGGGCAAGGGAACTGCTGTAACTGGAGACAAACGCCGCTTACACTAGTGGCTGCTGGATAGCTAGCAGAGCAGCGAAAAAATCTCCCTCCTTAGAAAACATAATTGAAATGACATCTGCAAAATTAGCTGCAGTAAGGTAATATATTTCATATTTTACAGGACATCCCTGTTTCTTATTAATTCTCTTTATCAAGTGAGCAGCGAAAATAACGCTGATAAGGCAATCTGTACTTAAATTGTGTCTGTTTATGTTTACATTTGCATTGGTGCTAATGTCTTGTTGAAGGTGATTACCATATTACACCTACAACAGATTTTTTCTGTCAAGTCGTGGTAAGTATAATATTTTTTGAAGTTATACGACGAAAAAACTCCTTTTTGACAGATGCTTTGACAGTTCAGTATTTTGTCAGTTCTTTATTGAGACGCTATTTGTTTACAAAGTATGCACAGGTAACCAGCGATGATATTACATTGCTTTTAATTTTACTTATGGTCTGTGTATATTTTATTTTCCATGTGACTATCATTTTTTGTATTCTGTTATGTCAATAAAGTTTTAGAGATAGTATTTATGTTTAAAGTCTGTGTGTTCATTTAGTATTTCGTATGGATATTTTCTTGTAAGAACACACTGGCTTTAAACAGATGAACAATCTCGAAAAATTTATCGATAATAGAATAGAAAAAGGGATAGTCATGTCGAAAACAAAACATACGAACCATACATAAAACTGAATGTAATGTAAAAACAACGAAATGTAACATCATATCTGGTAAGCTGTTCATGCTTTGTGAACATGGTAGTACAGAATTATCAAAATATTCAACTGTCAAAATATCTTTGAACAACATATTTCTTACGTTTTGCAAGTGCAAAAAATATTATAATTACCACGAATTTACAAAAAAAAAGCTACTATAGATGCAATATGGTCGTCACATCCTATACATATGTAAACATAAAATAGGAATGATTTACGTATAGATTATCATATCAACTTTAGTTTGATAGGTCACTTCATGATGGTAATTAAGCCAAAACAGGCCTGTCATGGAAAAAATTAAATATATTACCTCCTTGCAGCTAATTTTGGAGTTATCATTTTCATTATCTATTATAATGAAGTATACTATGCAGCGGACCAAACAGAACGTAAAACCTGCCACTATCCGAGTAGGTGTCGAAAAGCCAGATGGACCGACCGATCTCCATGTCATCCTAACCAACTGACGTCATCGGAGGCAGACACGGACAAGCGTGTGGTCAGCATGCTGCTGTGCCGACCGTTGCCAGTTTTGGTGACCTGGGGCGGCTGCTGGTCGGTCAGGTAGATCCGCAGTTCGCATCGCGATGCAGGAGCGCTCCGGAAGGCCAACAGCACACGGCGGCCCAGATGGTCATCCATCCAAGGGCCAATCACGCCCGACTGTGCTTAACTGCAGTGATCTGACGGGAACAGGTGCATCCACTGAGAGCAGTGGTAAGTTTTTACCTTCTTCTCCAACATCAAGGTATGTCGACCAGAGTCTAGGCAGGGTCTATTCCCTCACTGGACACGACCCTCGTCCCATGCATCTACATTGCATGAACCTCACGCTGTATCAGCATTTATACTCTGAAAACCAATGCGAAGAGTGTTCAAGAAGGTAAATCCCATTGTACCAGTAATCAGGGATTTTTCGTGTTATACTCACGTATGGAGCACAGGAAGAATGAGTGCTTAAATACTTCTGTGCGTGGCGTAGTTAGTGTAATCTTGTCCTCGCGTTCGCTGCAGCAGCAGCATGTAGAATACGATATTGCAGTGCGTATGTTGTTAAGAGGTACTTTGCAGCGCTGCTACGGACATGCATAAAGAAAGAAAATACCAGGCATCGACTTTCAGTTAAAATATCTCCCCCCCTCCCCCCCCCCCCCCCGGCATAGGAATTACAGAATGTACGTACGAGTACAGGTTGTGTCGCAGAAACGACGACATATGGGACTTTGGGCCTGGCCGTGAGTCGTGCACGGATAGCCGAAGTTGTTAAGATGGCCGCTTGCGTAAAGGGCGAAATCTGGGTTCGAGTCCCGGTCCGGCACAAATTTTCACTGTTGTCATTCTCTTACACAGCTGATGGTTGTCCGTATTCCCAACTGCGGATACATTTCATGCGTACAAAATCGACAAGGTGTGTCATGACTTTATTAGCCCAGCGTGTACTCCAACGATGATCACCTACCTGTCATCTCATCTGCCAATAAACTGAAAAGTGTCTTACACCAGATACGTTTCTCTTTTATTTACAAACCTCCTCCTGTGGTCACTGGTTGTTTTTGCTCTTTCTTTACATATTCTGTAAACAACGGATGTTTCAAACACAACCTCGGATAAATGAAGTGGTTTGCAGAAGACGAAAAGCATCAATGACCACAGGAGGAGCTTTGCAAATAAAAGCGAATTGCATGTCGTGTAAAACACTCTTTAACTGCACTAAGCTTCAGCCGGAAAAACCAATAACAACTGACGATTGTATATTTTTAGAATTTTTTGCCACTTGTGGACTCGTGCTACTGAAGAAACCCTATACCTCACTAGCTGAAAATAAAATCTAACCAATCGAAACTTCATGTATAAAACGGCTTCAAACACCTGAATACTTTACAAATGAATTAACGTGTTAAATATTTGACAAACATGTATGCGAGAGAAACTTTAGGAAAGGTTTGAAATTACGCTCGGTGTTTGTTTGACATCGGTGAGTGCCCTTACTTTGAAACAATTGATTAATATAGTCCGGATAATTTGTGCTTCATTTTGAGCAGAAAGTAATTATTCACGTATCGCAATGTTTATGACGTTATATATCCTGCAGTATGGGTCGTACAACGATACAGTTTCGCAGGTAATTTGACTCATACGTTGGTACCGTCCGCAAAATGTGTTGCGCGTGGAGACGGTAGCAAAGATGTAATAAATTAAAAGGTAATGTTCCATGGTGAAGATTTGCTGCATGAACAGAGAAAATGTAATAAGCGATAAAATTTTTATCTCCCACCATATTGCAAGGTGTGTTAGCGAGTGAAAGTTTCGTAAGTGTTTGAAATAATCTTTAAAGTGTGTTTCAAGTCTTAACTTCTCCCACTTTCAAATTCTTGGTGAATGCACTTCCGGTATTTCCGCAGAATCGCGACGACGCACTGTTTCTAATCGTAACACTTGTCTTATTATGCTGAAGTTTAGAAGAGCCAAAGAAACTGGTAGACTTGCCTAGTATCGTGTAGCGCTCACGCGAGCGGGCAGGACAGCCTTGAAAACGGCGTGGCGTGCACTCGACTAATGTTTGAAGTAGTGCTGAAGGGAATCGACTACATGAATCCTGCAGGGCTGTCCATAAATCCGTGAGAGTACGAACTAGTGGAGATCTCTTCTGAACAGCACGTTGCAAGGCAACTCACATGCGCTCAATAATGTTCACATCTGGAGCGTTTGTGGGCAACGGAAGTGTTTAAACTCAGAAGAGTGTTCCTGGAGCAGCTTCGTAGCAATTCTGGACTGCTGGAACTCCCCGAGTCGGTCGGAATGCACAATCGACATGAATGGATGCAGGTGATCAGACAGGACGCTTGCGTATGTGACGCCTTTCAGAGTCGTATCTAGATGTATCACGGGTCCCGCATCGCTACAACTGCACACGCCTCACACCATTACAGAGCCTCCACGAGCTTGAACAGTCTCCTGCTGATATGCAGGGTCCATGGATTTATGAAATTATCTCCATACCTGTACAGGTCTAGCCGCTCGATACAATTTGAAAGGAGACTCGTCTGACCATCTAACAAGTCTCCAGTCATCAACTGTCCAATTTCAGAGCTGAAGGGTCCTGGCGAGGTGTAAAGCTTTGTGTCGTGCGGTCATCAAAGGTACACGAGTGAGCCGTCGGCTCTGAAAGCCTACATCGATGATGTTTCCTTGAATGGTTCGCACGCTGACACTTGTTGATGGTCCAGCACTGAAATCTGTAGTAATTTGCGGAAAGTTTGCACTTCTGTCACGTTGAACGATTCTCTTCAGACGTCGTTGGTCCCGGTCTTGCAAGATCTTTCTCCGGCCGCAGCGATGACGGAGATTTGAAGTTTCACGGCATTCCTGATATTTACGATACACTCGCGAAATAGTCCTACGGGAAAGTCCTCACTCCATCGTTACCTCGGAGATGCTGTGTCCCATGGCTCGTGCGCCGTCTGTAACGCTACATTCTAACTAAGTTACATCTTGATGACATACCACTGTAGCAGCAGTAACCGATTTAATAAATGGTCCAGGGAGTCGCTCTCTTATACATGGTGTTACAAATAGGTACGGCCAAACTTTCATGAAACATTCCTCACACTCAAAAGAAAGAAAATATGTTATGTGGACATGTGTTCGGAAACGTTTACTTTAAATGTTAGAGCTCATTTTATCAATCCTCTTCAAATCACATTAATCATGGAATGGAAACACACAGCAACAGAACCTACCAGCGTGACTTCAAACAAACAGAACAGGAAATGTTCAATATGTCCTCCGTTAGCGAGGATACATGCATCCACCCTCCGTCGCATGTAATCCCTGATGTGCTCATGCAGCCCTCGAGAATGGCGTATTTTATCACAGCCGTCCACAACAAAAGCACGAAGAGTCTCTACATTTGGTACCGGGGTTGCGTAGACAAGAGCTTTCAAATGCCCCCATAAATGAAAGTCAAGAGGGTTGAGGTCAGGAGAGCGTGGCGGCCATGGAATCTGTCCGCCTCTACCAATCCATCGGTCACCGAATCTGTTGTTGAGAAGCGTACGAACACTTCGACTGAAATATGCAGGAGCTCCACCGTGCACGAACCACATGTTGTGTCGTACTTGTAAAGGCACATGTTCTAGCAGCACAGGTAGAGTATCCCGTATGAAATCATGGTAACGTGCTCCATTGAGCGTAGGTGGAATAACATGGGGCCCAATCAAGACATCACCAATAATGCCTGCCCAAACGTTCTCAGAAAATCTGTGTCGATGACGTGATTGCACAATTGCGTGCGGATTCTCGTCATCCCACACATGTTGATTGTGAAAATTTACAATTTGATCGCGTTGGAATGAAGCCTCATCCGTAAACAGAACGTTTGCTCTGAAATGAGGATTGACACAATGTTGGATGAAACATTCGCATAAGTGTACCGGTGGAGGCCAATCAGCCGCTGATAGTGCCTGCACACGCTGTACATAATACGGAAACAACTGGTTCTTCCGTAGCACTCTCCATATAGTGACGTGGTCAACGTTACCTTGTACAGCGGCAACTTCTCTGACGCTGAAATTAGGGTTATCGTCAACTGCACGAAGAATTGCCTTGTACATTGCAGGTGTCCTCGTCGTTATAGGTCTTCCCCAGTTGCGAGTCATAGGCTGGAATGTACCGTGCTCCCTAAGACGTCGTTCAATTGCTTCGGTCGTCTTCCTGTCGGAGCACCTTCGTTCTGGAAGTCTGTCTCGATACAAACGTACCGTGCCACGGCTATTGCCCCGGGATAATCCATACATCAAATGGGCATCTGCCAACTCCGCATTTGGAAACATTGCACTGACTGCAAAACCACGTTCGTGATGAACACTAACCTGTTGATGCTACGTACTGATGTGCTTGATGCTACTACTGTAGAGCAATGAGTTGCATGTCAACACAAGCACCGAAGTAAATATTACCTTCCTTCAATTGGGCCAACTGGCGATGAATCGAGGAAGTACAGTACATACTGACGAAACTAAAATGAGCTCTAACATGGAAATTAAGCGTTTCCGGACACATCTCCACATAGCATCTTTTCTTTATTTGTGTGTGAGGAATGTTTCCTGAAAGTTTGGCCGTACCTTCTTGTAACACCCTGTTTAGGCGTTGCCGACCGCAGCGCCTTAATCTGCCTGTATGCATATCTCTATTTGAAAACGGATGCCTATACAAGTTTGGCGGTTCAGTGTACTATATCTCTCAGCGAGTACATTACGACAGTATCTTAAATATTTGAACTGTCAACAATTACATAAAATACTGAAAAACAATTTTTTGCTCGTGTGTGCCGTAACATTGGCAACCCGCAACTGGTACAGAGTTACGCGACAGTGGGGCAGTAGTGGAGGTTGTTTCGGGTTTGCGAGGGGGGTAGTGGAGGGAGTGTTGCGACTCAATTAACCCTTTGCACTTGCATTCACAGCTACACAGAAGTATTCTTTGGACAAAAGAAATAAATTATTTTGAGATTCATACACAGGCAACTTACAGAATAAGTAAGTGTACGTCGTAGGCATGGCCTCGTACTGTATTTCAACGCACGTGAAGCGGAAGTGGTGGAGCACAAATTTCCACGATGTAGGCGCATAAGCGTGTTACTTTAAAAAGGAGGTGTACACCTTTCAGTTCACTGTACATTCTACAACGGAATGTTCATCATGAACGCGATGTATTGTACACGCAACCACGTGAGCACATAAGCGTACAGGTGCGGTATTACGGACATGGGAGCGACTTGAGTGAGCGATCAGCTGCGGCAGTGGCTGTCGGTCTGTGCGACACGCAGTGGCAGCTGGCGCTTACCGGTTAAGCCTGCCGGATATCTGCGAACACTTGGCCACCGCATGATCACGCATCATATCGACTCACTCGTCTTATCGGTAAGGACAGATATCTGCTGCCGACACCTGACCCTGATGGCGTTAAGATAGCACGTTGCAATGTCACTCTGAAACAGTAATATCACAACACGATGCAATACGATCGGTCTCCACGTTTATAAACTCACCATGAGAATTTGAGCTCAGTACAACCACAGCCCATTCCGATGGTCGCAGTTTGCACTGCTTAGATCTCTTGTGTGATCACTTACATAGCTCCCACTACTACTCAAGCCTCTAACTCACCCGCAATTTTGAAATTCAGTCTTTATGTCCCACTAACTTGTCCCCTAAGTTCAGCGCACTCTTGTACGATAAACCGTTCCTTTTTTTCTCTTTCTTTTAGAACAGTATAGCATTTCTACATTATACATCAACATCTCTGCACCCCAAACCTAACACGCACAAGGTGACTCGTCAGAAGAAGAAATTTCGGGTACAGAGTTTATGCCATACGTTTCCAGAGAGACACACATTGCTCAAAAATTACGTTAAGACTGCAGATCATTCAAAAACCGGTCCAGAGTGTCTAAGCTTCTGCTGACGGGACCCATTCTTAGCACATCGTGTGCGTGTGGAAAAGTGTGTGTTGGAATGACCGTACGATGCGTCAGAGCCAGGATTTCGGAACATAAATGGTACCGCACGTTGGGACAGGTGGAGAAATAGGCCGTAAACGGACCACGCGCTGCGTTAGACTCACCACATAAAGAAATTCGCCGTTACGCAGGTTTTCACTGTGGAGGAGACATACCGCCCATTTGTTCAGGGATGCCATAGAAATACCCAAACATCCAACAGTTCCAGTAAAAAAATACACCCACGGTGTACAGATCACAACGCCAAGAAGGAGTTGTGCGACATAAACGACACTTTGTACGCGTGTTTCTACATGTGAAAGATGACATCTACTCAAATTTCGCGCTAGCCGCGTAAGATAGGCGCTAGTAGCGCAGCCATGACGATGTAAATCAGGTTTCCTCTGAAGACACGCCGTAACGACCGTGAGCGTTAATTAGCCTTGATACTGGGCATGGTGAATTGATGTTAGTTATGAACGCCTTTACGACGACAAAGACGCCATCTCAACAGTAATGGCATACTTAGTAAATCACAGTTCGGATTTCAAAAATGCTGTTCCACTGAGACAGCAACATACAGTTTCATTCTCCACATAACAGAGTCTTTAAATAGTAAAATGTCACCAATAGAAATTTTCTGTGACTTGTCCAAAGCATTTTATTGTGTGAACCATGACATTATGTCACAGAAATTAAAGTTCTATGGCATAAATGGAATAGTATATGAGTGGTTTAAGTCAGAAGAGGAAGCAAAAAGTTTCTTTAGATGGGTAAGTGATATAAATAAGTTTGCCACTTCATCTAACTGGAGTGAAATTACATTAGGTATTCCACAGAGTTCAATCATGGGTCCCCATCTGTTCTTGATATGTGTGAACGACTTCCCTTCCTATCTGAAACAGGAAGCTGAACTGACACTGTTGGCTAATGATACAAGCATCATTATTAAACAAGTAAAATAAAGTCCGATAGAAAATGACACAAATAATGTCTTTGGAAAAGCCATTCATTGGTTTTCTGCAAATGGGCTTGCTCTAAACTAAACACAGTACATCCAATTTTCTGCTACAAAAAGTACAGTTCCTTCAATAAATATAACACATCAACATAAGTCAGTAGACAGATTTTGGGTGTACACATAGATGAGAATCTTAATTGGAAAATTCATATTTTGGATCTTCTAAAGCGACTAGGTTCAGCAACATTTGCAGTCAGAATAATTGCCAATTTTGAGGATATAGAAATCAGTAAGCTAACATACTTTGTATACTTTCACTCTCTGTTGTCAAACGGAATAGTATTTTGGGGTAACTCAACATTTAGACAAAAAGTATTCATTGCTCAAAAGGAAGTGCTTAGAATAATGTGTGTGGTTCATAGTCGCACATCTTGTAGGCATCTTTTTAAAAAAATTGGGAAGTCTTGCAACAGCCTCACAGTACATTTACTCACCAATGAATTTTCTTCTCAACAACATGGACCAGTTTAAAAACAAGTCACATTCGTGATAATAATACGAAAAAAAAAGAAAGACTTACACGTACACTATCCTTCACTCAACCTATCTTTCGTACAGAAAGCGGTAAAATATGCTGCTGTAAAAATTTTCAACAAATTACAAGATGATATAAAATGTGAGACAGCAGTAATAGCTACAAAAACAAATTGAAATCATATCTCCTTGACAACTCCTTCTGTACCATAGATGAATTCATAAATAGGAATAAGTAAATCCATAAATATACTATATTCATTTTGTGCCATTTGAGGGACTGGGGTAAATAATAGAAATATTAATCCTTAACCCCCTGTGTTATATATATATATATATATATATATATATATATATATATATATATATATATATAATACAGGGTGGTCCATTGATCGTGACCAGGCTAAATATCTCACGAAATAAGCGTCAAACGAAAAAACTGCAACGAACGAAACTTGTCTAGCTTGAAGGGGGAAACCAGATGTCACTATGGTTGGCCCGCTAGATGGCGCTGCCATAGGTCAAACGGATATCAACTGCGGTTTTCAAATAGGTACCCCATTTTTAATTACATATTCGTGTAGTACGTAAATAAATATGCGTGTTTTAGTTGGACCACTTTTTTCGCTTTGTGATAGATGGCGTTGAAATAGTCACAAACCTATAAGTACGTGGTATCACGTAATATTCCGCCAGTTACGGACGGTATTTGGTTCGTGATACATTACCCGTGTTAAAACGGACCGTTTACCAATTTCGGGAAAGGTCGATATCGTGTTGATGTATGGGCTATTGTGATCAAAATGCCCAACGGGCGTGTGCTATGTATGCTGCTTGGTATCCTGGACGACATCATCCAAGTGTCCGGACCGTACGCCGGATAGTTACGTTATTTAAGAAAACAGGAAGTGTTCACCCACATGTGAAACGTCAACCGCGACCTGGAACAAATGATGATGCCCAAGTAGGTGTTTTAGCTGCTGTCGCGTCTAATCCGCACATCAGTAGCAGACAAATTGCGGGAGAATCGGGAATCTCAAAAACGTCGGCATGGAGAATGCTACATCAACATCGATTGCACTCGTACCATATTTCTATGCACCAGGAACTGCATGGCGACGACTTTGAACGTCGTGTACAGTTCTGTCACTGGGCACATGAGAAATTACGGGACGATGACAGATTTTTTGCACGCGTTCTATTTAGCGACGAAGCGTCATTCACCAACTGCGGTAACGTAAACCGGGATAATATGCACTATTGGGCAACGGAAAATCCTCGATGGCCGCGACAAGTGGAACATCAGCCGTCTTGGCGGGTTAACGTATGGTGCGGCATTATGGGAGGAAGGATAATTGGCCTCCATTATATCGATGGCAATCTAAATGGTGCAATGTATGCTGATTTCCTACGTAATGTTCTACCGATCTTACTACAAGATGTTTCACTGCATGACAGAATGGCGATGTACTTCCAACATGATGGATGTCCGGCAGATAGCTCGCGTGCCGTTGAAGCGGAATTGAATAGCATATTTCATGACAGGTGGATTGGTCGTCGAAGCACCATACCATGGGCCGCAAGTTAACCGGATCTGACGTCCCCGGATTTCTTCCTGTGGGGAAAGTTGAAGGATATTTCCTATCGTGATCCACCGACAACGCCAGACAACATGCGTCAGCGCATTCTCAATGCATGTGCGAACATTACGGAAGGCAAACTACTCGCTGTTGAGAGGAATGTACTTAGACGTATTGCCAAATGCATTAAGGTTGTCGGACATCATTTGCAGCATTTATTGCCTTAATGTGGTATTTACAGGTAATCACGCTGTAACAGCATGCGTTCTCAGAAATGGTAAGTTCACAAAGGTACATGTATCACATTGGAACAACCGAAATAAAATGTTCAAACGTACCTACGTTCTGTATTTTAATTCAAAAAAAAAAACTACCTGTTACCAACTGACCGTCTAAAATCGTCAGCCATAAGTTTGTGACTATTTCAGCGCCATCTGTCACAAAGCGAAAAAAGTGGTCCCACTAAAACATTCATATTTCTTTGCGTACTACACGAAAACGTAATAAAAAAATGAGGTTCCTATTTAAAAAAACGCAGTTGATATCCGTTTGACCTATGGCAGTGCTATCTAGCGGGCCAACCATAGCGCCATCTGGTTTCCCCCTTCAAGCTAGACAAGTTTCGTTCTTTGCAGTTTTTTCGTTTGACGCTTATTTCGTGAGATATTTGGCCCGGTCACGATCAATGGAAGAAAGTCACTGGAACGGATGAGTGTTGTTTCACGCTGAGGTGACCGATCAATGGGATCATGTACGTATATCTGGTATCATAGGTGATATATACAGAAACCATTTCTAAGAAAAATTATTTAACAACTAAGAACACTAGCTACAGAGAACTGAATGTTGTAGCAGATTTGTGGATGACACACTACTGCAAATGAAAGGGGATTAACTGCTCCTCTGTGGATTGACTCGCTCGTCGACTTTCGCGCCTTCAGAGTTCAGCTTTTGGCTCATTGTCGAGCAAGCGTCGGCTCGTACACGTCTCATTCCAGCGATAACGCTCCCACACTTCTTACGCAGTGACACTCGTGTGTTTTTTCTCATAATGCTAAATTGTGGCCTCCGCGGTTCCAGCACTTCTTCAGTGCTGGAAGGAGCAGCTGCGCCTCCAGTAGCGGCAACAAAAGCTGCAGCAGGAGCAGGTGCGAGAACTGGTGAGCGGTGTTGCGGATCTGTGGTGACAGCCGGCCAGGTGCCTGACGACGAGTCAGCTCTCTGACGCCACTGCTCTGCTTCGGCACAACGGTTGGAGGATCAGCTGTGCGCCTTCTCGCTGGACTGCCAGGTAAGGCGCATCGTCGATCCCGCTGACAAGACCGCCGTGTTCCGCACAATTTGAAACCCTCTACCGACACTGAGAGACCTAACTGTGGGGATCTATCTCGGCTCGTCACGCGGTATTTCGCTCATCAGAGCCAAGCGGGGGCGGTGGCACAGTTACAGTTTAACTACCACCGTAGGTGCCCTGGGTGGTCGTATGCAGCGTGGATAGGCCAACTCACAAGATCGCTGACGCAAGTTGGGTTTGAGCGCCTCCAGTGTCCGTACGCCGACTTGCCAATTACGGATGTGATCGTCCGGTGTTAACCACATGTCCAGACCAGGGCAGTGGCCTTTACCGCTGCGGCAAGGGACGCTGTTACCGACAATCGGCAGGTGGCAAAGTGAGGCGGGGGGTGGTGACCAGTGCCCGGTGCCCTGTGGGGTGAGCCAAGCCGCCAGGTCTTGCGTTGAGCCGTCACGTGTTGTCGGCGTGTGCGATTCCGCTGAAGCGTCGTAACCCTCACTCACGATGTTTTCCGGATTCTCGGCGCCGCTTCTCCACAGTACGTGTTTCTGGTCAGTATGCAAGCAAGCGGTCCTATTCCGAATATTGTTGGGTGAATATTCGTCAAGACTGTCGGCATGTAAATGCCGTGCGCTGGGTGAACCGCGAAGTAGGCCATTTCGCAGCAGTTTGCCACATTGTGTGAGCCGCGGGACGATCATCGGAGGCCGTAGTGGAGGGGGGGGGGGGGGGGTCGCTGACGACCAAAAAGTGTCACCCCTGTGTACTAAGCTGCTCTGGTACTGGGTGGCCCACCAGTCGAGTTTCAGGGACACGCGGGCGACGGTCAACTCATTATCTAAGGCACTGTACATACCGGCTCTTGGGCTGCCTTGCGTTGCAATGGCTAGAACATCAGGTTGTGTCCTATTGCTAACAGTGTGTTTCTTTGAGGGGCAATTTTCCGTTTCTGCAAGACGTAAGAATGTGGAACGACAACTTACATCGTTAACGGTTAACTCACCGTTCACGCAAAGTTGATTAGACATTTACTCTGGTTTTGCCTTAAAGACAGTTAGCATAGTAAATTTAGTGTCTATCTCCTTCCAAGATCTTGATTCTTATTATCAGTTGTTTGAGAGTACCTTAGATTAAGCAGAAAATTTAGACGGACATTTCTCCCTTAAGCCGTCCACAATACTTAAATTTTGTCACCCCCGCCCCACCCCATTCCTTTCGCCACATGTAACATGGTCGAGGCAGGGTTGTAGCGCTTCCAGGACCCCTGTGTCATTTCTTCTGTTCCCTGGAGTCAGTGGGTCACCCCTTTGGTAGTGATTCAGAAGTTGGACGGCGCCGTGCTCCTCTGTGGCGATTTTAAACAGAAAGTCAACGCACATTGTTTCACACAGTCATATTGGATTCCGTGGTCGGAGATGTTGTTGTCAAAGTTGTCAAGGGCCAGAATTCTTCATGCATCAACTTGCATGATGCATACCAGGAGCTGCCACTGGACACCACTTCCTGGAGTCCTTAGTCCTTATCAGTTTAAACACATGCACCTGGAACTTATCAATAACATTAGGATCAGTTGATTCAGAACATTCCTTACTTTCTGAAGTAATTTATTGAAATTTTAGCCACGGGGTCTACGTGAGAAGAGCATTTACGGAATCTGCAGGCTGTTCATCAACACATTCTGGAGAACGGCCATTGTTGCACATTGCAAAAAAAAAAAAAAAAAAAAAATGTACTTGAGCGCTATAGATATTCTGAACAATCAAAATTTTCGAATGCTTGATTAAACTATGGAACACTATTTACAATTTTTCGAGAGCCAGTGCAACGTGAAGAGTAGAGAAATTCTTCATACCCCTGATATCACTCCTTTAGTGATTGTGAAGGAAAGATTGGCCTAGTCACAGCACTCAGACAAACATCGAAGCCGTGGTTCGTATGGTACAGCATACGCGATCGGAACGGGAAGGAACCGTAACAAATGGTACCATCGTAAGTACCTTGCGCTGTGCGCTTCAGAGGCCTGCAGGGTGGTGGCGTAAATGTAGACAATTGTTGAGGCTTTCGCAGCCACTTGTTGACCTGTTGCTCGTTGACGCTCGTCTCGGGATATCGACCGTGGATCGTTGAGTGGTTGTCCTGACGTTCCGCCATTCTCAAAGACAGAAGCTCCACTATTGGTAACTATCAGGAGTAGATTCCGCGGCCGGAGGTTATACGAATGTACCTGTCGTGCAAGTGTCTAAGATCAGTCTTTTCGTGACAGTTACTGATGCGGTCGGTCCTTGTAACATGCGACGGCAGAATCGAGGCGCTGTTTATGTCGAGACCGCTACACCGACGGGGAAAAATCATAAGATCAAAAAATAATTAACGTAGAGTACTGAAGTTTAGGAAGCACATTCATCTAGGTGACAATGTAACTGATTAATACTGCAAGATCACAGGTTAATGTAAGCGTGAGGTAAGCCACTGAAAATGTCAAATGCTGGTATGTTAATAACCGGTGTAAGGCTAGAATGTTGAATGCAAGCGTGCAAACGTACGTACATTGTGTTGCGCAGGTGCCGGATGTCGGTTTGTGGAATGGAGTTCCATGCCTCTTGTAGAGAGACGTTTAATGCTGATTGTGATGATGCTAAAGATGTTGTTCGATGATGTCCAATATGTGATCGAATGGAGACAGATTTATTGCTCGACATTCTATAGAGCATGTTGGGTTCGTTGGGTTCCAACAGCGGTCTGTGGGCGATCGCTATGTTGTTGGAAAACACCCGCTAGTATGTTGTTAATGAATGAAAGCAGGACAGGTCGAATAATCAGACTGACGCACCTATTTGCCGTTAGGGTGCGTGGATAACCACAACAGTGCGCCTGCTGTCACACGGAATCGCACCACGGACCACAGCTCCAGGTGTGTCTGGCATGCAGACAGGTTGGTCGCAGGCCCTTAACTGGCCTCCCTCTAACCAACACAAGGCCATTACTGCCACAGAGGCAGAACCAGATTCCATCAGAAAACACAACAGCCCTCCACCCTTCCCTCCAATGAGATCTGGCCTGGTTTTTGGGTCAGAGGATGCACGTTACGTGGTGTCTGGCTCGTCTTGAAGTAACCGATGTGTAACAGCTCGTTGTGTCACTGTGGCGGCAACTGCTGCTCAAGCTTCTGCCGCAGATGCAGTACGATGCGCCAGAGCCGAACAATATGGTCTCTCCTCACGGTAGTCTAATGGCGTCTAGGTGGAACAATAATTCGATTTTCAGTATTCCACATAAATAATGACGGAATTTAAAAAATTAAAAATGCTGTCATAATATACCAATTAATTTCATGTTAAATCTTCACACAGTAAGACAACCACTACACTTGGAAACTGTATATAACAACGTAACTCACAGTCCGCAAGTACCTGGACTGTACTCCTCTACATACACGTAGGCTTCCGCGCCCATTGTCACAGTCAGTAAAATTTTTGTGTGTTTGTGACCACACGGTCGGTATGTAAAACTACCGACGTTTCGGTCCCTGTTGAAAGTGACCTTCTTCAGGGTGTTTTAGTTTACTCCTGAATGAGAAAACTTTATTTCTTATACCACCTCATACTGTTACGAACCTTTGTCTAGGTTATATGCCTACGCGACCACGTTTTACTGTTACGAAAATTTGTCAAGGATATATGCGTACCGGACCACGTTTTACTGTTACAAACCTTTGTCCAGGTTATATGCCTACCGGACCACGTTTTACTGTTACAAACCTTTGTCCAGGTTATATGCCTACCAGACCACGCTTTACTGTTACTAACCTTTGTCCAGGTTATATGCGTACCGGACCACGTTTTACTGTTACAAACCTTTGTCCAGGTTATATGCCTACCGGACCACGTTTTACTGTTACAAACCTTTGTCCAGGTTATATGCCTACCAGACCACGTTTTACTGTTACTAACCTTTGTCCAGGTTATATGCCTACCGGACCACGTTTTACTGTTACGAACCTTTGCATCACAATTGAATGGTTTTGGAGTTCCAGTTCACTTATAATTCCCTGTTTACACACCATTCCTATTGTTCTGTTGCTGAGAGAACCCTCCAGTGCAGAATTCAGTTCTGCAGTGACTTTCGCGCAACCCGCAGGCTCGGCTACCACCTGTGTTCACGTTCAAGTACGCATTTTCCGCGGTGTTTCCACTTTTTTTGTCCAACACCTGTTTCACTCCGTGGGTAGGTATCTGTTCAGAAATTGTCATCAGTGAATGCGTTGGAAGCTGGTTAGTCCGCCCCTGATGGCTTTATTCGAATTCGTACTACTATACGCTGACTGGCAAAAGTCGTGGGGTACGTTCACATACAGAGATGCCACTATGTGAAATGGTAGTTGGAGCTGGACGCATGGGACTTTCCACTTCGGGAATCGTTTGGGGGTTCAATATTCCGACATCCAGACTGTTGAGACCGTGCCGAGAACACCACGTGCCACGCACCACCTCTCACGACGGGCAACGCAGTGGCCGACGATCTTCGCTGAACGACCGACAGCAGCGGCGTTTGAGTAGAGTTGTTAGTGCCAACAGACAAGCAAAGGTTCGTGAAGTAACGGCAGAAATCAATGTGGGACGAACGACGAACGTATCGGTTAGGACAGCGCGACGAAATCTGGCGTTAACAGAATATGGCACAGGCGACCAACGCTAACAGCACGATATCGCCTGCAGTGCCTCTTCTGTGACCGTAACGCTTGGACGCTAGACGAATGGAGAACCGTGGCCTGGTCACTTGACTCCCGATTTAGATTGCTGAGAACTGATGGTGGAGTTACAGTGTGGCGAAGACCCCACGAAGCCATGGACCGCGGTGGCCCCATAATGGTGTGGGCTGTGTTTACATGCAAAGGATTGGGTCCTCTGATCCAAATCAACCGAATGTTGACTGGAAACGGTTACGTCCGTCTACTTTGAGACCTTGTGCAGCCATTCAAGTACTTCACCTTCCCAAACAACGATTCAATTTTTATGAATAACTATGAACCAAGTCCCTGAGCCACAATAGTTCATCATTGGATTCAAGAGCATTCTGCGGAGTCAGCTGTGGAACGGGCCCTGAGAAATATAAATAATGGAAAGTAGAATATCTTTGTGTGGTCATTGGCTTTCAGGCGCTACTAAATAAATGTATGTCGTCGTAAGCCGGGATACAGGATGCTGCAGTGTTATACACTCTCACTAGACTAGTGTCACGTTATGTATGAAACGAATTCGTGTTGCAAAGTACTCACGCTGAAAACCATTTTGAGTTTGTGTGTACACACAAGGGGAGGCAGCCCCATAGTGAAGCTGGATCACATAATCGGAAAGGCAACATATGTACAAGTAATCTGCTCGATAATTTTTAACATTTTTATGCAGCGTCATCATCTGATATTCTTATATAATCTGCTCGATTCCTAGTGCTGTTCATTTGCATGCTAAAATATACAGGCCCCATTCCTTTTCCTTTCACTGTAGGCACGTAATTGTGTGTTGTGTGAATAATTCTGTCCGACTCAGATCGCGTTACAAAGTTGTTCTTTTTGGCGCCATAAATCTACGCTCTCCATACCTTCACAGTATCACAGCTTATTGGCCATGTCTGCAAGACTAGTCTATGCTCCTTTATAAATGCAGTTTTTCGAGAATGGTGGGTCTTTAGGACACTACGTCTACCATGAGGCTACCAACGGCCTTTCTAGCGTGTGTGGGAGCTCTCTCTTCACAAACTCGCAGAATAATGAACAAGCATAAAGTGGACGTGATCTTGTATCCACCGGTCGAGACGTCAGCTTCTCTGGCATCTGCTTTTACGAAAGGGGGCGCATATGAAGTTCCTTGCCAGTTAAGTGAAAGGTACGTACCGTACAAACACCATCCGATGGTGACATCCGCCTGCTACAGCCCAATAGATCTGCAGTGACTGAAAGAATATATCCACTGGCCACTGCACGGATAACAGGAAAGTCAAAATACCGCCCACAGCCTGATCCAGTTATCAAGAAAGCTTCGAAAGTATGGCTGGCGAGGAAACTGCTCGACCGAGACGAGAGTTTCAATCTCAACAAATGATGGAAGACCGCTCTTTCCACTTCTGCGATCTCAGACGAATTATTGCTCTGAGTCTTGGCTGCCTGGCATTCCAACACATGCCACCCATTTTAATAATCAACTACATCACTCTTAAGCATCGTGGATTTGTTGACTCTGTGCTCGCTTTGTTTTACTGTTAGAACGCATAACTTTATCTGTGCCGGACGCTTTTTTTGCCGTTAGCTTCGCAGTATTGTGTCAAGTGGTTTAGATTCCTCCAGCAACTCACCTCGAAAGTGAGTGTACGTTTATCAGGCCAAGTATCGGGAGATGAAACGATACGTCTGAAAGATGATAGAATGTTCCATCGTTCGGTAAATCCGATAAGCAGTAGTGTTGTAATTTACAGTTCGTCAGCAGTGATAAGAATGTAATCTGAAACGGAGTAAAACAATACAGAGAATACAATGAAGAAGGCGACACATGTCCAAGTCAGCGCCCTGATATGGTATGTATACTGATAAAGTGTGAAGAACGGAATTACTTAAACCAAAAATTCATTTACCTAGCACGTCAGTATGTACGATTTCTTCAAAGATAGCAGTACGAGGAGGTTTTTCGTTTTCAGGTGAGACAGACCACAGTAGCTCATAAATGATGGATCCGTCCATTACAAACATTCGTTCGAAATTAAATTACATGAGAATGGGGAACTAGCTGAGCCGGTTATTAATGAAATGTCATGTCCCAGTTATAAAGTCCACTGAGAATGCAACCAAATACAGGGCAGCAGATACTTATAAAAAGACGTACGTCATAAATAGTTATGTACCAATCCCAGCTGGAGCTATATCAGCTTGTCAGATACTTTAGACGAGATCTTTATAAACGAGCTAGAAAATAAGTTTTTCAACAAAATCCTACTGTATGCCAAAAAACTATCTATTACAGACACTGTGCAGGTCAAATAGTATTGTACGTGAGCTAACACACAGAATGAGTGAGATGCACCACAAAACTTAGTTCACAATGGAAGTGGAAGAAGAAAGTATTTTGTATTTTAACTAAAAGAGATGAAAGACCTAAGATTAGTATATTTAGGAAGACGCCGGCTACTGACATGATAATAAATGCGAAATCCTGTAACCTTAATAAGCATAATTCGGCAGACTTCACAGCTCTGAATAACAGGATGCTAAAACTACCACTCATCCCTAACGATCAAGTGGAAGACTTAAATAGAATTTTGTATTTGTGGGGATCACAGACTCCAGATGTTTAATGGACGTAAACATGGTCCGCAGTAGGCGGAAATCTGATTTTTGTTTAATCGTGCAATTAGCTAATGTCGACTACTTGTCATTATAAAGCAGCTGTTAAACTAACATGGAAGAGCACTACATTGTCTGCATAAATCGCTATGAATAAATAACCATGTACACAGCTCGCATTACGATAAAATGTAATGCGAGGTGTGTAAAATGTTATTTCTACATAGCGATATCTGCAGACAATGTAGTACTTTTCCTCCTCGCTTTGACAGTTGCTTGATAATGACAAGTAGTCAACATTAGCTAATCGCGCGATTAAATAAAAATCACATTACAGCCTGCTACGGCCCATGTTTACGTTTACTTGAAGACTTAAAGGTTATTAAGCAAATAGCCAGTGGAAACGGATCCAGGAGCCGTGATGTAATGAACCTTTATAGCAAACTAAAGCCAGAAATGCGTGACAAGGAGGAGACAGTAGATCCAGAGGGCAAGACGTTTTTTGTTGTTGCGTCATACAGTATTGCAGTTTCCGTCAGTATTGCACAAGCCGTCAGAAAAACGAAACTAAAAGTTGGATTCCAAACTACAGGTACAGTTGGTTCTAGGCTACGCCGCAAAGATCTAAATATTTACATCCTGGTGTCTACAAGATAAGCTGCCAAGACAATGTGAAAATTTTTGTGGGTGTCAGACGAGAAGAAATTTTTAGAGACCTTTTGGAGAACATACATATAGCCGAAATATTCGGTACACACTTGAACAAAGAAGAGCATATGACAGGAAATATACAGGATAATATGGAAGTGTTGCTTAAGGCACCAAAAGGACAATTAGTGAATCTACTGGAAGAAATGGAAATTTAGATACATAAAAAATGGCAACCGAGATTATCGCTTAATGAACCCAGTTTAACTCGAACGCGTATTCTGAAACCTACTTGTCTGTGCAGCGTCGCGCGGCGCAGTAACTTGGCGGCGAAGAGACTGGCTGGGCCCTCTTCCAGCGAGCTGCGCCAGAGGAAAACAAAAACTTCTCACAGGTAAGTGACGAGCCGGCGTTACTGACGTTACACTTCGAATGTGTCACCGAATATCCAGATATTAATTGAGGACACTACACGCTCACCGACCGACCGACAGACCGACAAATCGGACATGTGCAGGCGTTTTGACCGACCGACTGACGAACTGAGGGATGTCGGGCGGATAGGACCAAACGACAACCATACCCACCGCCCCCCCCCCCCCCAAATCCACTGTGTCTTGTGTAGCTCTTTCGTGACAACGTTCCGACGAAACTTCGTCTTTTGTCACTGCGCGCGGGATTAAATGCTGTTCTGCAGAATGCAAGGGGGATGAAACCTTAAGGGTAGTCCTTCTGGAGAAATTTTAAGACTGCAGATTTTTATGGGATGCGTCGTGCGAGGAATATAGCAATATAGATATAAGATATGAAGCACTTTTTTCATTTTTTAACGAATCCATAATGTCTGGCACTGGTAATGAAAATCCGTCAGTCTTCTTAGCTTTTACATTCGGTACGTATCGGAAATGAAACATAAAACCGAAATATCGACATTCAATGGAAGTTAATTTGTAAAATATACTTGCTTTATTGTTATGAAAGTCCAGCCTTTACCCAAGTCCTCTGCTACTACGAAGTGGTTTTTTTTTTTTTTTTTACACTTCTATCGGTTCCCAAATGCTTCATTTCTTCTGTATCTGTTGTTGTATTTATCAGTCTTTCTTGTTCGTATTTGAAATGACTTTCTTACAATTACATGTCATCTGTTATGCTCCATACTGGCTGACAGTTATTAAACCATATGAAATAGAATCGTCATAGCTTGTGAACTGTTTGCGTTAGGACGTTCAGAATGAACAGTTGGACGTGGGGCTTGATGGGAATCAGTATGGAAATGCAGACCCACCTTCTTATTGTCGGCCACTTTCATTTGGATTGGTTTGTCAATAAGCAAAATTGGCGCATTTGGAGGACTGAGCGCATTTCGCGGATTTTGCCCAACGTGTGACTGTGTGGTGTGCAGTGTCCAGTCACGGAATAATCGGTGAGATTCCTTGATGGCACGGTGACTGCCGAACGGTACGTGAAGGCTCTGGAAGATGATTCCATCCCCGTTATCCGAAGTGAGCCGGATTTCGACAAGATGTGGTTCATGTAAGACGGAGCTCGACCCCAGCGAAGCAGGAGAGTGTTTGATGTCCTGGAGGAGCACTTTGGGGACCGCTTTCTGGCTCTGGGGCACCCAGAGGCCACTGCCGTCATATTCTGCGGATCTGGACACATGCGACTCCTTTTTGTGGGGCTATGTTAAAGACAAGGTGTGCAGCAATAATCCCAAAACCATTGCTGAGCTCAAAACAGCCATTCAGGAGGTCATCGACAGCATTGATGTTCTGACACTTCAGCGGGTCACGCAGAATTTCGCTATTCACCTGGGCAACATCATCGCCAAGGATGGCAGGCATATCGAACTTATCATAAACTAAATCCAAATATCTGTAGTGAGGTTTTGATGTTGAATAAAGTAACCTATGTTTCTTCATATAGTTGAATAATTGTCATACTGTAGATAAATAAATTAATGACGTTCACATGAACGTCTTTTGTCTCATTTATTTTGTTGTAGGCACTGTTCCATCTACACGTCGAAAAAGCAATGACGGAATTCAGGACTGAAACTGAAACTCAGGGTGCAAGGACAGCGCTAAGACTTGCTGATGACATCGCCATCCACAGTGATGGAGAGGGAGGCCTGCAGGACCAGTTTAATGAGCACCTACTACAGCTTGAAAAGGAACCGAAGAAGTACGGAAGTGGTGACGGGTAGCAGAATTGAGATCAACAACAAAAAATTACCAAAAATGAGACGCAGGAGGTACACGAAGCTAAGGAATTCCCAAACCTAGGGAGCAGAAGCAAGGGGGAGATGAAATGCAGAATGGCACAGGCAAAGAGAACATTCCTAGCCAAAAGAAGTCTGCTACTATTAAATAATGGCCTTAATTTGGGGAATAAACATCTTTAAACGTACGTTTCCAGCAAAGTGATGTATAGAAATGAATCGCAGACAGAGAGAAAACAGTAAAACAGATATACATGTTGGATACTGGGTCAATCGTTAGAACTGATCTCAAGGTGACATTACTCTTGAAGAATCAAGTTTGCCAAGGACGCTAGTAATTCATTTTACTACTATTGCCGGTTTCGACAGATCTTTACTGTCATCATTGGATGTTGTAACATCTAAAGATGTTAAAAAATCCGACGAAGACAACGTAGATCTGTCGTAACAGTAATAAAAAGATTAAAAACTGTGAAGGCCGACACAGAGTGGAATATGTCCAATATACACTACTGTCCATTAAAATTGCTACACCAAGAAGAAATGCAAATGATAAACGGGTATTCATTGGACAAATGTATTATACTGGAACTGACATGTGATTACACTTTCACGCAATTAGGGTGCACAGATCCTGAGAAATCAGTACCCAGAATAACCACCTCTGGTCGTAATAACGGCCTTGATATGCCTGGGCTTTGAGTCACACAGAGCTTGGATAGCGTGTACATGTACAGCTGCCCATGCAGCTTCAACACGATGCCACATTTGATCAAGAGTAGTCACTGGCGTATTGTGACGAGCCAGTTGCTCGGCCACCATTGACCAGACGTTTTCAATTGATGAGAGATCTGGAAAATGTGCTGGCCAGGGTAGCAGCAGGGTAGCAGTATCACATTTTCTGTATCCAGAAAGGCCCGTACAGGACCGGCAACATGCGGTCGTGCATTATCCTGCTGAAATGCAGGGTTTCGCAGGGATCGAATGAACGACAGAGCCACGGGTCGTAACACATCTGAAATGTAACGTCCACTGTTCAAAGTGCCGTCAATGCAAGCAAGAGGTCACCGAGACGTGTAATAAATGGAACCCAATACCATCACGGCGGGTAAAACACCAGTATGGCGATGACGAATTCACCCTTCCAATGTGCGTTCACCGCGATGTCGCCAAACACGGATGCGACCATCATAATGCTGTAAACAGAACCTGGATTCATCCAAAAAAATGGCGTTTTGCCATTCGTGCACCGAGTTTCGTCGTCGAGTACACCATCGCAGGCGCTCCAGTCTGTGATGCAGCGTCAAGGGTAACAGCAGCCACGGTCTCCGAGCTGATAGTCTATGCTGCTACAGACGTCGTCGAACTGTTCGTGCAGATGGTTGTTGTCTTGCAAACGTCCCCATATGTTGACTCAGGGATCGAGACGTCGTAGCACGATCCGTTACAGCCATACAGATAAGATGCCTGTCATCTCGACTGCTCGTGATACGAGGCCGTTGGAATCCAGCACGGCGTTTCGTATTACCGTCCTAAACCCACCGATTCCATATTCTGCTAATAGTCATTGGATCTCGACCAACGCAAGCAGCAATGTCGCGATAGGATAAACCACAATCGCGATAGCGTACAATCCGACCTTTATGAAAGTCGGATACGTGATGGCATGCATTTATCCTCCTTACACGAAGTATCACAACAACGTTTCACCGGGCAACGCTGCCCAACTGCTGTTTGTGTATGAGAAATCGGCTGGAAACTTTCCTCATGTCAGCACGTTGTAGGTGTCGCCACCGGCGCCAATCTCGTGTGAATGCTGTGAAAAGATAATCTGTTGCATATCACAGGATCTTCTTGCTGTCGGTTAAATTTCGTGCGTGTAGCACGTCATCTTCTTGGCGTAGCAATTTTAATGGCCAGTAGTGTATAACTGCGGTTGTCGTTGCTACAGATCTATTTGTGGCGGGCCACATCGAACGAGTCAGAAAACTGATTAAAAGGAAATTTGAGACGAGTAATAAGGCCTCCTTCCACTGCGAGTGTCACGCACCGACGCAGGATATGCCCGCTTGGTTGCTTCCAGTCCCAAATTCCCGTCGAGTGAACCCGCTGGGTTGGAAGCCAGCCTGCCACACACACGTCCTGCCAGAATGCAGTCTCGCCGTCGTTTGTCGGGACGGTCTCGGGATCGATCCCCACCCGGGTCGCTACGAATAGTGTGGTTTATGCTGTGCCATTGTCACCCCTAGCGGCCATTTTCCCTCCGTTCGCTGGCGACTGCTGTCAAAGCCGTTCATACCCTCCTTGTTCATTTTTCATACGATCCAGTCATACGTCAGCCGTGAACGAGGGCGAAGTTTCCATTTCCATTCGCACACAGAACCTTCCAGTGTTTTGGACAACACTGCGGGCCGCATGGAGCCACCGCCCGGATGACGGATCCACAAACTTCCACGTCAGTGCGGTCGACCGCTTGCTGCAGAATTACTTCACGTCCGAGAGTTGTGATGGATGGTGCCGCCTCCCTCTGGCCTACCTGCGCTCACCTCATTCATTGTGGGAGGACGCTGACACTTTGCCAGGTAGATGCCGTGTTTCTCGGCTTCCGCAAGGCGTTCGATACAGTTCCCCACAGTCGTTTAATGAACAAAGTAAGAGCATATGGACTATCAGACCAATTGTGTGATTGGATTGAAGAGTCCCTAGATAACAGAACGCAGCATGTCATTCTCAATGGGGAGAAGTCTTCCGAAGTAAGATTGATTTCAGGTGTGCCGCAGGGGAGCCTCGTAGGGCCGTTGCTATTCACAATATTCATAAATGATCCGGTGGATGACATCGGAAGTTCACTGAGGATTTTTGCAGATGATGCTGTGGTTTATCGAGAGGTTGTAACAATGGAAAATTGTACCGAAATGCAGGAGGATCTGCAGCGAATTGACGTCTGGTGCAGGGAATGGCAATTGAATCTCAATGTAGACAAGTGTAATGTGCTGCGAATACACAGAAAGATAGATCCCTTACCATTTAGCTACAAAATAGCAGGTCAGGAACTGGAAGCAGTTAATTCCATAAATTATATGGGAGTACGCATTAGTAGTGATTTAAAATGGAATGATCATATAAAGTTGATTGTCGGTAAAGCAGATGCCAGACTGAGATTCATTGGAAGAATCCTAAGGAAATGCAATCCGAAAACAAAGGAAGTAGGTTACAGTAGATTTGTTCGCCTACTGCTTGAGTGCTGCTCAGGAGTGTGGGACGCGTACCAGATAGGGTTCATGGAAGAGATGGAGAAGATCCAACAGAGAGCAGCGCGCTTCATTACAGGATCATTGAGTAATCGCGAAAGCGTTACGGAGATGATAGACAAACTCCAGTGGAAGACTCTGCAGGAGAGACGCTCAGTAGCTCGGTACGGGCTTTTGGTGAAGTGTCGAGAACTTACCTTCACCGAGGAGTCAAGCAGTATATTGCTCCCTCCTACGTATATCTCACGAAGAGACCATGAGGATAAAATCAGAGAGATTAAAGCCGACACAGAGGCATACCGACAATCCTTCTTTTCACGAACAATACGAGACTGGAATAGAAGGGAGAACCGATAGAGGTACTCAAAGTACCCTACGCCACACACCGTCAGGTGGCTTGCGGAGTATGGATATAGATGTAGATGAAGATGGATGACAGAGTAAAGTATGCACGGTGTAATGGAAATGAGTCGTTACTGCAGTGTGTCCCCGGTGAGTGCTTGTTATCTGCTTCTGCTGTTCCGGCGTAAACTCAAGCGCCGGACACCGGTCTGGAAAGTTAGGGCAGAGAGGGCAGTGAAGAAGACGTCGGCCAACTGCACGCGCACCGTCCCCTCTCTAGGACGACAACGCGACGGCAGCGCCCTCTACGCGAAGACAACATAAGGTGCGGCCAAACTTTCAGGGAACATTCCTCACACTCAAAAGAAAGAAAATATGTTATGTGGACATGTGTCCGGAAACGCTTAATTTCCATGTTAGAGCTCATTTCATTACTTCTCTTCAAGTCACATTAATCATGGAATGGAAACACACAGGAACAGAACGTACCAGCGTGACTTCAAACACTTTGTTACAGGAAATGTTCAAAATGTCCTCCGTTAGCGAGGATACATGCATCCACCCTCCGTCGCATGGAATCCCTGATGCGCTGATGCAGCCCTGTAGAATGGCGTATTGTATCACAGCCGTCCACAATACGAGCACGAAGACTGTCTACATTTGGTACCGGGGTTGCGTAGACAAGAGCTTTCAAATGCCCCCATAAATGAAAGTCAAGAGGGTTGAGGTCAGGAGAGCGTGGAGGCCATGGAATTAGTCCGCCTCTACCAGTCCATCGGTCACCGAATCTGTTGTTGAGAAGCGTACGAACACTTCGACTGAAATGTGCAGGAGCTCCATCGAGCATGAACCACATGTTGTGTCGTACTTGTAAAGGCACATGTTCTAGCAGCACAGGTGGAGTATCCCGTGTGAAATCATGATAACGTGCTCCATTGAGCGTAGGTGGAAGAACATGGGGCCCAATCGAGACTTCACCAACAATGTCAGCCCAAACGTTCACAGAAAATCTGTGTTGATGACGTGATTGCACAATTGCGTGCGGATTCGTGTCAGCCCACACATGTTGATTGTAAAAATTTACAATTTGATCACGTTGTAATCAAATGAGGATTGTCACATTGTCGGATGAACCATTCGCAGAAGTGTACCCGTGGAGGCCAATCGGCTGCTGATAGTGCCTGCACACGCTGTACATCGTACGGAAACAACTGGTTCTCCCGTAGTACTCTCCATACAGTGACGTGGTCAACGTTACCTTGTGCAGCAGCAACCTCTCTGACGTTGACATTAGGGTTGTCGTCAACTCCACTAAGAATTGCAGGTGTCCTCGTCGTTCTAGGTCTTCCCCAGTCGGGAGTCATAGGCTGGAATGTTCCGAGCTCCCTAAGACGCCGATCAATTGCTTCGAACGTCTTCCTGTCGGGACACCTTCGTTCTTGAAATCTGTCTCGATACAAACGTCCCGCGCCACGGCTATTGCCCCGTGCTAATCCGTACATCATAATGGCATCTGCCAAATCCGCATTTGTAAACATTGCACTGGCTGCAAAACCACGTTCGTGATGAACACTAACCTGTTGACGCTAAGTACTGATGTGCTTGATGCTAGTGCTATAGAGCAATGAGTTGCATGTCAACACAAGCACCGAAGTCAACATTACCTTCCTTCAAATGGGCCAACTGGCGGTGAATCGAGGACTGTTGATGGTGCGCATGGAGCACTCTAAAGTTATGGTGTTTCCCGTGTACGACTGTGATGGTGATATCGTAACGCATTACGTTCCTCCGCGGCAGACCGTCAGTGCACAGCATTACTGTTTGTTTTTGGAGCATCACCTGCGACCAGCTTTGCTAAAGAATCGGCGACACTTTCTGCGCAACCCACCCATCATTTAGCACGACAATGGGCGGGCGCATACAGCGCAAGCTGTGGCTGTTCTGTTCGGTCGATGGGACTGGGAAGTACTGTACCATCGACTTACGTCCTTGTGACTTTGATTTGATTACGAAGATGAAGGACCCACTTCGTGGCATTCGCTTCACAACTGTTCCAAAGATTCGACAGGCAGTAGACCGCTCCATTTGCACCATCAACAGAACAGGCTCTGCTGACGGTATACTACACCTTCAACATCACTGACAACGGGTTCTACACAACGCTGGTGACTACTTTGAAGGACAGGAACAGGTGCAAACATATAACTCTTTTGTATCAGTTGTGAGTAAAGAGTTGCCACTATTGAAGTTCCAACCCTCGCACTGAATAGATTTCTTGTTTGTCTGTCGCCCTTTCCTTGCGCCACCTCTGTTAAGTATTTTCATTTATTTTCTGTAATAAATTTCATTAAAACCATTTGCTTGAATTATTGTCTACCGATCTGACAAATAAGGTTTCCTAGGCACCCCATATTTGACGAGTAGGTGGGATACACCATCTACCATACATTCTTTTTAACCATTACAAATTAATAAGATTTGCAAGTATACCAAAGCTACATTCCATCATCTTCGTTATAAAATTTCAGCACACGCATTGTTAAATACGTTTGTCTGTAAATGATACGAATTTATACGAGTCTGCGATCATTATCATTAGTCACAATAATTGCCCGCCTTGACTGCTATTTTTATTTTTTATAAAATTCGCATCCTAATGTGTTTCGACCACAGCCGTCATCAGAATCACATTTAAAACCTGCGATGCGCTGTGTCTTGTGAGTTACCATCTACTTTCGAAACACAGATTAATCTATGGTGGTACAAGGGTACACGAGAACTGACAAGATACAGAACATCGAGATGTTAAACGTGCTTCTGATGATGCGTGTAGTAGAAACGCGATAGGCTGCATAACTTATAAAAAATAAATATGATCGAGACTGACAGTTATTCAGTGATCAGCCAGAACATTAAGACCACCAACCTACTATCCGTACAAACCCGTCCAGGCGATAGCAACGTCACCTGGCGAGGAATGACTGCTAGTCAGACACACGCGCCGTGCATGTAGTATCGGAGAGTGTGCTGTCCATGTGTACAATGGGGAAAGCGCGCTATCTATCTGAGCACCACTGAAGGCAGATTGTGATGGCCCGGAAGCTCGGCACGCGCATTTAGGAAGCTGCACGACTCTTCGGGTGTTTCAGGAGTGTTGTGGTGAGTGTCTTCAACAAGGGGCGAAACCAACGTGAAACCACATCTAGGTGTCGTGGGGTTTTACAAAATGGTTCAAATGGCTCTGAGCACTATGGGACTTAACATCTGTGGTCATCAGTCCCCTACAACGTACAACTACTTAAACCTAACTAACCTAAGGACATCGCACACATCCATACCCGAGGCAGGATTCGAACCTGCGACCGTAGCGGTCACGCCGTTCCAGACTGAAGCGCCTAGAACCGCACGGCCACACCGGCCGGCACTCCTCATTACAGATGACGTACGCTGGGCAGACTGACAAAACAGGACAGGCGGCGAACTGTGGCGGAACTAACATCAGACTTTACTGTTGGGCAGAGTACAAGTGTGTCTGAACACTCAGCGCACTGAACACTCCCAACTATGGACACCCACAGCCCTCTAACCCATGAATGTGCCGATGTTAACACCGCGACATCGTCAACTATGACTTAAATGGACACGTGACTATCGGCCTTGGACGTTGGCGCAGTGGCAGAGCGTTGCACGGTCTGACGAATACCGACACCTCCTTCATCACGGCTATGGGAGGTGGCGAATCCGTCGCCTTCCAGGGGAACCGCTTCTTGACTCTTGCACTGCAGGACGGAGACAAACTGGCAGCGGCTCCATTATACCCTGGGGAACATTCACGTGGGCATCCACGGGTCCAGTTGTGCTCGTGCAAGGAGTGTCGTACACTGCTTGCAGACCTCGCACACCCCTTCATGACGGTCATGATTCCTGATGTCAGCGACATTTTTCACCAAGATAATGCGCCATGTCATTAGGCCAGGAGTGTGGTGGAGTGGTTCGAGGAACACAGTGGCGAGTTCCAGTTGATGTGTTGCCCCCCCCCCCCCCCCCCCCAACTCGCCAGATCTGATCCCTATCGAACACATCTGGGATGTGATTCACCGTGACGGCGGAGGTCATCTACCCGGAATTTACGCGAATTGGGTGTCTTGTGTGTGGAGATGTGGTGCCCACTCCCACGAGCTACCTACCACGATGTGTCGCAGCTGTAGTCCCTGCCAAAGGGACCGGCTATTAGGTGGATGCTCATAGCGTTCTGGCCGATCAGTGTATTGACATAAATTACTCGTCAGTTTGAAGTTGTTGCAGATACAAGATTATACGATAGATAAAAACTGATACCGCACACAAAATTGTAATTCAGTTCATTCATTAATTTAAATTTCAGTCATTCATTTTTTTATGTTTGTGCCTTCTTGAGCAGGGTGCTTTCAAATACTGAACGCCGGCCGCGGTTCTAGGCGCTACAGTCTCGAACCGCGCGTCTGTGACGGTCGCAGGTTAGAATCCTGCCTCGGGCATGGATGTGTGTGATATCCTTAGGTTAGTTAGGTTTAAGTAGTTCTAAGTTCTAGGCAACTGATCACCTCAGAAGTTAAGTCCCATAGTGTTCAGAGCCAATTGAAATACTAAACCTTCTTATCTCACAGAGCTTGCAGTGGCAGGAGGTTTCGTGTCCATCGCCGGTTGTTACGCCATTACATTGACAGTAGGGCACGTCCAACACTCCGATTTCTATGTAAGCTCGACGGGGAAAGATCTGTATTTGGGAGTCATTCAGAAAATGGACTAAGATTTTCCTTGATTTTCTGGATTTCTTAAATTACGTCTGTGTTGATACGAACGGCCACATACTTGTATGGCTTTAACTCCTGTTCTTTTAGTTTCATTCACTGCCACAAGAGACTTTTGTGTGTGTGTGTGTGTGTGTGTGTGTGTGTGTGTGTGTGTGTGCGCTTTAAGTGCAGTGCTGGATGTAACTGATCGGTAATTACAAAACCATACCAATTAATGGATGACTCTGTCACAACTAAGTTAAGGATGAAAAATTGACGACTATTGATGCCTTAATGAAGCGAAAACCGGTTCGTAGTAATCACATATAAGTGGAACAAAATGCTGTATGTACCCTGTTCACCTTGAAGTACAATTTGAGTCTAGGAATTGTCAGTTTACGTAGTTCCAAGTTCGTACAAACAAATGTGCACTGGACTCTCCAATAAACCTGTTTCAAATGTGACCTTTAAGTATGTCTGTGTGTGTCAATAAGTTAACTTTAAGAGGCAGCAAATGAAAACGAGAGTAGCAGAAAAGTACTAAGTAATCTGCTTATTATTTCAGAAGTTATCGTCACCACTGGTAATGCATTTGTATTACTGTGAAGCAAGACGGTCAGTGTCTTCATGTGAAAAATGTTCGCCGATGCCTCTGGAAACACGACTGTTTCAAGGAAACGGGCGGCCACTTGTGTGTCCGTTCAGGGCCCCAAAACACGCAAATTACATGGGGAGAGATGGGGAGACTGTGTGGAGCATGTGTATAATGTCTTCCCGGCTAAACTTCTGCAATGTGGTCGAAACAGCCTTGGCAACATTTAGGGTGAGTATTAATCTGCAACCTAATGATTCCTTTTATAGTACACTACGGGGATTTAGCTGCGAAGCCGTCACTCATCTCTCCCCATGTGATTTCCGTATTGTTGCAGCCTAGAAGAGAAACATTCGTAGCCATAGATTTGGTTCGGGCGGAAAACATTTTTCAGCGAAGGCAACGACCGTCTTGTCTCACACTGGTGTAAAGGTTTTAACTGTTATGACGATTACTTTTTAAATAACAAAAACAGTTTACTTAATTTTTTCCATATGTATTTTTTCACTAGACTGCGCCCCTTGCTTCTTCTTACCAAATTTATCTGTTTAATACTGCAGAGAAAATTACGTGTGCGTGGAGAAATTACAACTAAACTACATTCATTGACTGAAAGAAGCATCTAAACGTGCTGTTAGGCGACCAAACGGATTTTGCTTTCTCTCTGCTGATGGATTATTCAAGCATGGGTTAAGGAGAGCTGGGTTCACACCCGTTCCTCCCTTCCCGCAAACATTCTGTGTTGTTAAGTAATTTGCACCGGGAACGGTAAGAGTTACTGAAAACACTGTCACGTCCTGTTATGTAGTAAACACTACTCTACTATCAGATTTATGTCTTGACAAAGTTCTATATTTACATGTAACCTGTTTAACACTTCAGGATGTTACATACCGAGAAATTCTACATTAGACGTGTAAACATGTAACCATTTAGGTAGTCCATGAATGACGCACGTCATTAGCAAATGCCTTTGTTGCGTATTGCAGTATGCTGACGTATTCCGAATTATCACTTAATTTATTTTGTGAATGTACATTCACTATCTCGTATTATACCATATAAATCTAAAAACATGCTGAAGCAGTAACTCTATAAAATCGGCATGTAACTTGAAACTATGTGCTGCAAATCGAAACAAAAGAAAAGAACGTGGATCATCAGCAAAAAGCTCATTAAAATTGTGTTGGCGTAACAGCCACGTTATTTTATGAAATACCTTAATTTGTACGGCCGGAACGTTTGTGACGTCAAGTATTTTAAACAGGGTGAAAAATATTTAAACTGTGGGAGGTTTGTAGGGCACATAAAAACAAATATTTTCCCTAGTGTCATTTTTTCCTATGAGAATTATTTAAACCGGTGGAGGCCGTATTACGCTCTTCAGTTGTTAGAGGCCGTATTACGATCTTCAGTCGTTAGAGGCCGTATTACGATCTTCAGTTGTAGGCAGCTCCTGTCCACCAGTGTAGCAGTGCATTGTCTCTGTTTACTAATCGAGCGATACACCTGGCGTGAGTACACTGATATGGTTGGTTCGTACTACGTAGCGCACCACAACAGACGAGCTGCACAGCGGGTTTATCAACAACAATATCCTAATCGCAGTATCCCGCATCATACGACCTTTGATGCTGTGTACCAACGTCTGCGTGCGACCGGGTCATTTAGCAGATTACCTGGACAGGGACGCCGTCGCATGGTAAGAACGCTGTAATTTGAGGAAGCTGTCTTGCAGCGTGTGGAGCGGGATCCTTCAATCAGCACTCGTGCAATTGCAAGTAACATGGGGACAAATCAGACGAATGTGAGAACAGTCCTTCGAGAGCAGTTGTTACGTTCATTTCACTTACAGCATGTCCACAACCTGGAACCAGTTGATCATCCACCCAGAGCACAGTTTTCGCAATGGTACATGGAACAGTGTAAAATGCATCCTTCATTTCCATCCTCTGTGTTGTTTACCGATCAAGCAACTATCGGGCGTGGTGGAGTCTCCAACATGCACAGTTCGCATGTTTGGAGTGAGGCTAACCCACATGCCACAGTTACTAGCGCTCATCAAGTGCGGTTCTTCGTTAATGTGTTGTTCAGTGTTGTTGGGGACTATTTGATTGGGCCGTATCTGCTACTTAGGCCATTAAATGGCAGGCACTATTACAACTTTCTCGCCAGAGCATAGCCAAATGGCTCTGAGCCCTATGGGACTGTACTTCGAGGTCATCAGGCCCCTAGAACTTAGAACTACCTAATCCTAACTAACCTATCACACACATCCAGGATTCGAACCTTCGACCGTAGCGTTCGCGCGGTTCCAGACTGTAGCGCCTCGGCCACCCCAGCCGGAAGATCATTGCAGAATTGCTGGAAGACGTCCCGCTCTCTATAAAACAACGCATGTGGTTCCAACATGATGGGACGACAGCACATTTCAGTCGTCATGTGAGTCGATTCCTGGACCGACGGTTCCCAGAAACGTGGATAGGCAGAGGTGGTCCTGTACCATGGCCTGATCGATCCCCAGATATGTCCCCTCTGGACTTTTTTGTGTGGGTAAAGATACGCTACCTTGTTTACGCAACTCCTGCTGCATCAGAAGAGGATCTGGTTGCCCAGGTAGTAGTAGCAGCAGCAGTAGGAACAATTCAGGACACTACTGGGGTTTTTGCCGGTGTCAGACAGAAGATGATCCGACGGTGTAACCTTTGTTTACGTGTCAATGGAGGCATTTTTTAAAATCTAATGTACTTGAAATTGGGTTGTGTTAATTTGTTGTCTCTTGGTCATAAAAATGGAGAAGTGTTTGTTGGTTTAATTAATATGCCACCAGAGAAATCTTTCTCTACCGGTTTAAATACTCCTCATAGGAAATAATTAGGGGAAAATATTTGTCTTGATGTCCCCTACAACCTCCCAGAGTTTGTCGGTTTAAATACTTTTCACCCTGCATGATGCCACTGTGGCACAACCACAAAGGAAGGATTTAATGTGAGGGTGGTAGGCAGTGGAAGGTTACGTATGTGAGTAAGAAAAGTAAGTAGTATTCGTTGTGAAGTTGTACATTTATTGTTTAATACAGAGCACATTTGTGTCCGTCCTCTTAAGCTGAAGATCGCAGAATTTTGTTCCTGCAGACGTGCGGCCCGCGGCGTTGGCAGCTCCTCGCGGGTGTCGGTGTGAGCCTGCTGGAGAGGCGGCAGGCAGAGCCAGGCGGGATGGCAGCCAGAGCGGCTCCAGGGGCCACGCAGGCGGCGGCTGTCAGGACTCTAGTGGCCGGCGGAGCGCCTAGTCTCCGACTTCTGCAACACGCAACACACACAGCGCAGCACAGCACGGGGGCGCCTCCAGCACGATGTTGACTCTCTGGCCGCTACTGCCACACCTAAGATCTGCCAGCGTCACTCGAAAAGGCGGACCATGTCGGTAGCTGCCTTGCTCACGTGACCAGCGGCAGGGCCATGTTCTGAGTTACACTGACAAGGAAAGGGCCTCAGTCAGGGCAAACCGATTCGACCCATTTTTGCTGGTTGCCTAACCTGAAATAAAAGAGTCTACCAAAACAGAATGGTAACTCGCCGGGCAACTGGAGAAATACGTACTCCTACTATAACCGTAGCTCACAGCGTACGCGCAATACGGCAGGCACATACCCTAACTGACAGCACGTTGGTAAACAGGCAGCACGGCACAGTGCCAGCGTAATTTGGTAATTCGAGATGTGAATTTCAATTTCAATTGATAGTATGACTGACATAGTTGTCCACAGTTACTAATCATTCGAGTTTGCAACTCATTTAATACCCACAATAATCATCAGTTGCCTTTGCAGTACCGCTAAAACTTAACAAATGAAGGTGAAACTGAATTACACTGCTGGCCATTAAAATTGCTGCACCACGAAGATGATGTGCTACAGACGCGAAATTTAACCGACAGGAAGAAGATGCTGTGATATGCAAATGATTAGCTTCACACAAAGTTGGCGACACCTACAACGTGCTGACATGAGGAAAGTTTCCCACCGATTTCTCATACACAAACAGCAGTCGGCCGGCGTTTCCTGGTGAAACATTGTCGTGACGCCTCGTGTAAGGAGGGGATATGCATACCACCACGTTTCCGACTTTGATAAACGTCGGATTGTAGCCTATTGCGATTGCGGTTTATAGTATCGCGACATTGCTGCTCGCGTTGGTCGACATCTAATGACTGTTAGCAGAATATGGAATCGGTAGATTCAGGAGGGTAATACAGAACGCCGTGCTGGACCCCAACGGCATCGTATCACTAGCAGTCGAGATGACAGACATCTTTATTAGCATGGCTGTAACGGATCTTGCACCCACGTCTCGATCCCTGTGTCAACATATAAGGACGTTTTGCAAGACAACAACCATCTGCACGAACAGTTCGACGACGTTTGCAGCAGCAACGACTATTAGCTCGGAGACTATGGCTGCGGTTACCCTTGACGCTGCATCACAGACAGGAGCGCCTGCGATGGTGTACTCAACGACGAACCTGGGTGCACGAATGGCAAAACGTCATTTTTTTCGGATGAATCCAGTTTCTGTTTACAGCGTCATGATGGTCGCACCCGTGTTTGGTGACATCCCTGTGAACGCACATTGGAAGGTGTATTCGTTATCGCCATACTGGCGTATCACCTGGCGTGATGGTATGGCGTGTCATTGGTTACACGTCTCGGTCACCTCTTGTAAACATTGACAGCACTTTGAACAGTGGACGTTACATTTCTTATGTGTTACGACCCGTGGCTCTACCCTTCATTCGATCCTTGCGAAACCTTACATTTCAGCAGGACAATGCACGATCGCATATTGGAGGTCCTGTACTGGCCTTTCTGGATACAGGAAATCTTCGACTGCTGCCCTGGCCAACACATTCTCCAGATCTCTCACTCATTGAAAACGTCTGGTCAATGGTGGCCGAGCAACTGGCTCTTCACAATACGCCAGTGTGAAGTGTAGTATCATGTTGAAGCTCCATAAGCAGCTGTACTTCTACACGCCACCCAAGCTCTGTTTGACTCAATGCCCAGGCATATGAAGGCCGTTATTACAGCCAGATGTGGTTGTGCTGGGTACTGATTTCTCAGGATCTATGCTTCCAAATTGCGTAAAATTGTAATCACATGTCAGTTCTAGTATAATATATTTGTCCAATGAATACCCGTTTATCATCTGCATTTCTTCTTGGTGTAGCAATTGTAATGGCTTATAGAGTAATTCTTTTGTGTTTTCTTCACATAAGCCTGCTAATAGCATCTGTCTTTGAGCAGATTCCAGAGTTTCACAGTAATCTGGTATCTACGTAGGTTGGGACTTAAATAGTGGCAACCATTTATTCACAACCGATACAAAAAGAGTTACATGTTTGCACCTGTTACTGATCTTCACAGTAGTCACCAGTGTTGTGTAGAACCCGTTGCCCAGCGATGTGCTAGGCGTAGTATACCGTTAGCAGAGCCGGTTCTGTTGATGGTGCGAATGGAGCGGTCTACTGCCTGTTGTATCCCTGGAGTAGTTCTGAAGCGACTGCCACGAAGTGGTTCCTTCATCTTCGGAATGAAATCAAAGTCACAAGGACGTAAGTCCGGGGAGTATGTTGGATGGTACAGTACTTCCCAGTCCCATCGACCGAACAGAGCAGCCACAGCTTGCACTGTATCCGTCCGCGCATTGTCGTGCTAAATGATGCGTGGGTTGTCCGCCCCGGTAGCCGAGTGGTCAACGCGACAGCCTGTCAATCCAAAGGGCCCGGGTTCGATTCCCGGCTGGGTCGTAGATTTTCTCCACTCAGTGACTGGGTGTTGTGATGTCCTAATCATCATCATTTCATCCCCATCGACGCGCAAGTCGCCGAAGTGGCGTCAAATCGAAAGACTCGCACCAGGCGAACGGTCTACCCGACGGGTGGCCCTCGTCACACGACATTTCACTTCATGGGTGGGTTGCGCAGAAAGGGTCGCCACTTCTTTGCAAAGCTGGTCGTTTTCGGAGCATCGCCTGCCTGCCGAGATTTTTGGGGAAGCCGTAGGACTTTGGAAGAATTTTAGGACGGAACGCAACATTTATGGTGGCTCTGATACGGTCTATGTTGAGACACAAAAGCACTTCTCTTATGTTAGCACAGGCCCCTGGTCGGACATGCTGTAACATTCGGCCCGTCCAAGTCATAAATGTGTTGTTCACTTCAGGCCTAAACGAAAGCTCAATACAGGCTGCCCGAAGTGACCATAGGAAAAATAATTTGGGAGCGTAACATCTCCACCGTGCATGGGATTTTAAGAGTCGCGCACTGGCTGCTTCTCCAACAGGGAAAAGAATATTATTAACTTTGGTTAGGATTGGCTAAAGGGTGGAGCAGAGTAGCTAGAGGGGTGACAGCGCTCATGGAGTCCTGTGATGGGCGCAAAATCGTCGTAGGGGTGGTTGTGTGGATGCTATTTTCGGGTTTATCAAGGTATGATGGGAAGTCTGAGAGGAGAAATTGGGCTTCTGATGCAGAATATGGTCTGGAGAGGAGATTCTGATCTTGAGTCTTAGTGTGGGCGGATTGCACCTTGAACACTCGCCCTGAGCGTGACTTCGCACTGTCGCTGATTGGGACTGCCGAGCCCGTGGTGAAGACTCGGCTCTCCGCCAGTTTAGACCTCAATCATGTCAGACGACTCACTGTGTCGTGAACATCCTTATTTGTATCAGGTCCGCCACCGTGGCATTTGAACCTCCTTGTGCTCACTGACGTATAAGTGATTCAAATTGGTCCATGGTGTGAGCGACGAACAGGGGTGTCACACGCTGGAAGCTTCTGAGATTACGGGGCTCCGTCAGAGAGTAATTGCGATCTGTCTAACATTTCGCCTGCCCGTGACTCTACGTATTTCGTGCCCACACATTGCAGGCAGGCGCCGTACATCGCTGCTCTCCAGAAGCGTGTTCCACGAGCGTCACCCGAGACAGTGCTACGCATTCAGAAAGGGATACAGTATTACTGCTCTATCTTGTTACGGCAAACAGAATCACAGTCTCGCCTCCTGTTCTCGGCTGCATCAACGTAGTATAACTTTGGTGTGGAATAAATCCATCAAAGCGTTAGGTAATTTCAGATTGCGTTATCCACATTTTGAACCAGTGCAAACAGATTGAACAGATAAGCCGTAGTCTTTGCCAACCAGACACCTCCGAGGCGAGTGCTAATCACTTGTTGCTTCTATTTGCGTTGCCAACAGTTCGTGATTTATTTGTCATCTCGCTTAACTTGTGCTGTTTATGCTATTTTATGATCAATAAAAGATTAATCCGATGTAGATATATTAATCACCCATCAATAACTCATTACAATAATGACATGGCCACCATTTCATTAAATTATTTCAGCATTCAAGCTTTATTTAAGATTATGATAACAGTGATAACCTCCTAAGCAGGCTACAACAGCAGCTACTGTCAGAGGGCAGAATCAATTCAGCAGATGCGTCGCTAAGTAGACAAGCGGAAGGCTTACAGATTAAACTGATTACTGTCAAGGTCTAAACTTACAGTCGCCTGTAGGCTTTTGAAATCGAACCACAAGGCTGCCGCAGCCTTGTGTAAGTGTACCTGCTTCGAACGTTTTTATGGCAAGTAGTTGTTCGAGGATAACTAAGGACACGTAACATAGTGTCTTAGAGAGCTGCTGTGCATTTACCAGAATTAAATTTTTATCATGTTAACTGAATCTTCAATCTGTTCTTGGCAGATTAACATTATAATAAAACTAAAAGTGCTAGTTTGCTTTTTTGTCCAGTATTACTTTTATTGTGTTAACCGGTTTTAGGCTAACAAGGCCATCTTCAGACTTTTACTGAGTATTGCCACCAAAGAAGTCAACATGTTTGTAAACAACAATGGAAGAGAAGTACCACATTTACATTGGAGCAGAAACGTATAGTAAGTAACATCTTTGATAGTGCGGTGGTAATGCAATGTAGAACAATAAATAAATAAAAATGGAATAAACAGGAAAAGCCTTCGACACAAAACAGGAACAGAAAGCTCACATAACAGTTTATACTAATAAACAAAAACAATAAAATAAAATAAAATTAGTAGTTGACGAGGCCACTTCAGGAGGTATAAAACATGGAGAGTGATACAAAAACCAATTAAAAGAAGAAAGACTTATCAATGTAACTACAGAATGTTTGAGGAACTTAAGTATTATTATTAAGATAAACAGAAATGAATAAATGGAGGAAAACGCATTTACTGTATGTTCCCTCACACTCCTCCACTTTCCTGCACTTATTCATTTCTGTTTATCTCAGTGATATAAGTTCTTTATATAGTGTGTAGTTTCACTGATAAGTCTTTCTTCTTGTAATTGGTTTGTGTATCATTCTCCATGTTTTATTCATCCTGAAGTAGCCTTGTCAAGTACTAATTTTATTTTATTTTATTGATTTTGTTTATTTTATAAATTGTTATGTAGTCTTGCTGTTACTGTTTTGTGTGAAAGTCTTTTCCTCTTTACTCCGTTTTTATTTACTTACTGTTCAACATTTTACTTTTTACATTGCGTTACCACCACGGTGTCAATGAACTTATTTACTGTACGTTTCTGCTTCAATCTAGATGTGTAACTTCTTTTCCAATGTTGTTTACATACAACACTCATTAAACTGTCTGCAGATGGCCTTGTTAAGCCGAAAACCGGTAAAATAAAATTTATCGCACATGTCATGAGACACAACACCGTCGTCAATAATATTCTTGAAGGGAAGTGCAGAGAAAGAAAAGAAGCTGACGGCGTAGGACGAGTATTTGGAAGCCGTCCAGAGGAATGTAGGATGTGACAGTAACATGGAACTGAAACGAACAGCCACTGACAAAAAAGAGTAGCATTTAGAATCTGTGCATCAGGCTCAACCGATAAACACTACATGTAATGAGCGAGTACATATGTAATCACAAAAAATGGGTTTACTTACTGTTTCTAAGGACGTTTCAACAACTTGTTCCCAGAAGTCACCCAACACGGCCGTCTGATTGCCTCTGAGCTGAAAAAAAAGTAATAAAGGTGTTGAAGCAGCAATAAAGTACGAACCCAACATCAACAGACGAGACAATGTCGCACAAGCATTCGTTATCTGAATCCGCAGTCACACGCTTCTACTGTTCCTATGATCTGCGTAATATAGATCAAAAACGTTGTCCTGCTCCACGAAAGTCAAACTGCAGTCGCTATGAACTAAGCTACATTACATCTTTTGTGAAAGGGCCGTATCACATTTAGAGTGAAATTAATTTTCGAGAGAAAATAAATACAAAAAATACGTTACAATCGGCCAGTAAAGGGACTACGACCGAATAGAATCCACGAAAAGAAAGTACGAATATTAACAGAGACAACATTTGGGACAACCTACGCTTCGCATTCACCACGTGTGACGTGAAGACCTTTTGATGCGAAGAAGTCCAGAAGACAATCGCAACAAAGAGAAATCTAAACAAAACTCTTGTGGCGCCCACTGACCAGTGTGAAACTTGTGAAGAGATGAATAGCCTGAAACACGGGTTTCTAGGTAGAGGGTATTTTATGGACTGGGTTATGGACTCAAAATTAGTTAGTGACATTGCAAACAGTAAACCCACCACCAATCATGTAGGTACTGTTAAGGTCAGAATAACGTTTCACCCAAGCTCCTAAAATAACATTAGAAATTCACTAAAAGGAAATACGGTGCATTTCGGCTTTTCCTACACTGGCAAACCTCATCGTCCACTCACTGCCTACTACCTGGACCGTCAGACTGACAGACTCATCAGGAAGTCGCAGTGCACTCAAGGCACACACAAGACACGGTAAGCAAACGTAACAACGTCGTACCTAGCAACTTCGCGGGAACTCTTCAAACCACGTTTATCTCATAAACGACTCACACTAGACTCCGGCAACGAAAACCACTGACTCTCCAATTCACACTACTTTTAGTCTGTTGGTCTCAATACGCATTGTTCCATTAACAAAAGAGTACCTTTGCACAAAAAATACGCCTTCTAAGAAGTATTGTTGTCTGTCTACTGGATAATAATACGAGCCCTTGATAGTCAGTTCACTCTGTGGAAACCGCGCGCCGGCACCGCACTCCATTATCCTTGTATGTACGGTGCAAGTTTAAGCGATACACCCTGTATATACACAGTTTGTTAATAAAGGCAGTAAACTCACTGCATGGCACCGCGGTCATTATAAATTTATTCGAAAAATGTCGTGCAGATCGCTCAATGTACTTTCAATTACTACGCCGTTTCGCCTACCCTCATCATCAGGTCTTATCTTGCAACTCGCACTGATAATTTCGATCCGAGACCTTGTAATAAATGAAAAGCCACTGAGGAACCTATACGGCATTTTTCGTAAAAACTAGACACAAAAATTACGAGTTTACTTTGATAAGAATAGTGAAAATTCGGTCATTTAATATCAGTCTGTAAAGTAACCAACCGAGCTGCATAGGCGATGAATGTCTCTTCAGTGACGGCGAAGAGAGTCCCAGAGGAGAAGAAGGAGAAGGCAGATTCACCTGGAAGCCTTCTTTTTGTGCACAAAGCAGCCCGGGTGAGGTGTGTCGGATGTTGTCACAGCAGGGAAGGGTATGCAAAGCCGTTTATTCTCAGTTTATACCTCAAGCGCCTCCAATGTTCTAAAGAAAACTAGCTACATCTCAAAAGTGCATCCAAGATGCAGGAAAGACCAGGCACTGTGGAAATAAAGCAAATACTCTTACAAAATTATAACTGAAACCTGGTGGAAAAGTGTCTTTATGAAACTAATATGATCACCTCATAATATGAATGGAATACGTAAAATGTTCGTAACTGAGACTGTGCAACTCGTGTGAAATGTGGACATTTTATTTTGCTGGCACAAGCGTAAAACTCAGATGTATGGTTCAAATGGCTCTGATCACTATGGGACTTAACGTCCGAGGTCATCAGTCCCCTAGAACTTAGAATTACTTAAACCTGTCTAACCTAAGGACATCACATACATCCATGCCCGAGTCACGATTCGAACCTGCGACCGTAGCGGTCGAGCAGTTCGAGACTGTAGCGCCTAGAACCGCTCGGCCACATCGGCCGGCTCAGATGTATGTTCAGATTATACTTCCTACATTCACTTTTAGTAGATTCTTTGATCGGTTGCTTAACACAAGGGGGATAAAAAATCAGCACTTTAATTTACTGCGTTACTGGAAGCTTTCACTGCACAGAAACGTTTGGCATCTTCAGTTGCAACGACAATAGTGACTAATGGCGAAATAGTATTAGAATTTCACTACAAACGAATCTGGATATAGTTTCTACTAGCATATATAGCCATTACATGTTATGGCTTTCTTCAAACTGGCACTGAAGTATACATGTCTCTCTCTCTCTCTCTCTCTCTCTCTCTCTCTCTCTCTCTCTGTGATGTGTGCGCGCGCGCGCGCACGTGCGTGTGCGTGTGTGTGTGTGTGTGTGTGTGTGTGTGTGTTTGTGTGTGTGTGTGTGTGTGTGTGTGTGTGTGTGTGCGTGCGTGTGAGTGTGGCGGGCAGGATGTGAGAACATAATTTTATTTGTAGAGGTAAATTGTTGTTTGTAGTTGTGGTCTTCAGTCCTGAGACTGGTTTGTTGCACCTCGCCATGCTTCTCTATTCAGTGCAAGCTCCTTCATTTCCCAGTAACTAATGTAACCTACATCCTTCTAAATCTGCTTAGTGTTTTCATCTCTTGGACTACCTCTACGATTATTACCCTCCACGCTCCCCTCCAATACTAACTTGGTCATCCCTTGATGCCTCAGAACGTGTCCTTCCAACCGATCGCTTCTTCTAGTCAGGTTGTGCTACAAATTCCTCTTCTCCCCAATTCTAATCAGTTGTTCCTCAATAGTTACGTGATCTACGCATCTAATCTTCAGCATTCTCCCATAGCATCACATTTCGAAACCTATTCTCTTCTTGTCTAAACTAATTATCGTCCATGTTTCACATCCATACATAGCTACACTTCATACAAATATTTTCAGAAAAGACTTCTTGACACTTAAATCAATACTCGATGTTAACAAATTTCTCTTCTTCAGAAACGTTTTCCTTGCCATTGCCAGTCTAAATTTTATATCCCCTCTACTTCGACCATCATCAGTTATTTTGCTCCCTAAATAGCAAGACTCATCTAATATTTTAAGTGTGTAATCTAATTACCTCAGCATCACCTGATTTAATTAGACTACATTCAATTATCCTCGTTTTGCTTTTGTTGATGTTCATCTTACGAGCGTTGGAACTTAAATATGGCAACTATTTATTCACACCCGATACATAAAGAGTTACACGTTTGCAGCTGTTACTGCCCTTCAAAGTAGTCACCAGCGTTGTGTACAATCCGTTGCCAGCGATGTGGAAAGTGTAGTAAACCGTTAGCAGAGCCTGTTCTGTTGATGGTGCAAATGGAGCGGTCTACTGCCTGTCGAATCTCTGGAACAGTTCTAAAGCGAATGCCACGAAGTGGTTCTTTCATTTTCGGAATCAAATCTAAGTCACAAGGACTGAAGTCCGGGGCGTATGGTGGGTGGTACAGTACTTCCCAGTCCCATCGACCGACCAGAGCAGCCACAGCTTGCGCTGTATGCGCCCACGCATTGTCGTGCAAAACGATGGGTGGGTTGCGCAGGAAGTGTCGCCGCTTCTTTAGCAAAGCTGGTCGCAGGTGATGCTCCAAAATCTAACAATAATACTGTGCATTGACGGTCTCCCGTGGAGAAACGTAATGCGATGCATGTCTGCCACAGTTTGCCGACCTTCGTTGAACCACCGCTCTGTAAGGCAATGCCGATCTCCCGCACGCCTCTTGAAGACCTTGATGACACTGTCGTGCTGTACGACCTCTGGCACATTCAGTCTTGATCCAACTCCACTGTTGCTGTTTCGAAAACACAGTGACACCGTTACGTTAGACCGCTCGCTCACAAGTGACTGTTTTTCCCTAGATTGTGCGCACACCGGTGACGTGGGATTGGCGAGTCCATTTGCTCGGATGTAAGGTAGATATGTCAGCAAAGTGTGCTTCAGCGACAATAGTAGATTCCACTGCATAGTGTCTCCACAGCAGAGTTGCCACTATTTAAGTTCCAACCTACATATATCCTTGTTTGAAGACTGTCCATTCTGTTCAACTGCTCTTCCAGGTCCTTTGCTGTCTCTGACATAATTACAATGTCATCGGCCAATCTCGAAGTTTTCATTTCTTCTCCATGGATTTTAATTCGCACTCCGAACTTTTCTTTTGTTTCCTTTACTGCTTGCTCAATATACAGATTGAATAATATCGGGGAGAGGCTACAACCCCGTCTCACTCCCTTCCTAACCACTGCTTCCATTTCGTGCCCCCCCCCCCCCCCCGACTCATAACTGTCATCTGGTTTCTGTACAAATTGTAAATAGCCTTTCGCTCCCTGTTTTTACTCCTGCCACCTTCATAATTAGAGATTATTCTATCCAACATTATCAAAAGCTTTCTCTAAGTCTACAAATGTTAGAAACGAAGTTTTGTCTTTCCTTAATCTTTCTTCTAAGATAAGTCGTAGGGTCAGTATTGCCTCATGTGTTCCATTATTTCTACGGAATCCAAACTGATCTTCCCTGAGGTCGGCTTCTACTAGTTTTTCCATTCGTCTGCAAAGAATTCGTGTTAGCATTTTGCAGCCGTGACTTATTAAACTGATAGTTCAGTAATTTTCACATCTGTCAACACCTGGTTTCTTTGGGATTGGAATTATTATATTCTTCTTGAAGTCTGAGGGTATTTCGCCCGCGTCACACAGCTTGCTCACCAGATTGTATAGTTTTCTCCTGGCTGGCTCTCTCAAGGCTATCAGTAGTTCTAATGGAATGTTGTCTACTCCCGGGGCCTTGTTTCGACTCAGGTCTTTCAGTGCTCTGTCAAGCTCATCACGCAGTATCACATCTCCTATTTCATCTCCATCTACATTCTCATTAATTTCTATAATATTGTCCTCAAGAACATCGCCCCTGTATAGACCCTCTATATACTCCTTCCACCTTTCTGCTTTCCCTTCTTTGGTTAGAACTGTGTTTCCCTATGAGCTCTTGATATTCATACAAGCGGTCCTCTTTTCTCCAAAGGCCTCTTTAATTTTCCTGTGGGCAGTATCTATGTCACCGCTAGTGATATCTGCCTCTACATCCATACATATGTCGTCTAGCCATCCCTGTTTAGCCATTTCGCACTTCCTGTCTATTTCATTTTTGAGTCGCTTGTATTCCTTTTTCCCTGCTTCATTTACTGCATTTTTATATTTTCTCCTGTCATCAATTAAATTCAACATCTCTTCTGTTGCCCAACGATTTCTAATAGCCCTCAACTTTTTAGCCTTCACTATTTAATCTCTCAAAGGTACCCATTCTTCTTGTATTGTATTTTTTTCCCTGTTCTTGTCAATCGTTCCCTAATACTCTCTCTGAAACTCTCTACAACCTCTGGTTCTTTCAGTTTATCCAAGTCCCGTCTCCTTAAATTCCCACCATTTTTGTAATTTCTTCAGTTTTAACCTACAGTTCATAATCAATAGATTGTGGTCTGCTCCTGGAAATGTTTTACAATTTAAAACCTGGTTCCTAAATCTCTGTCTTACCATTATAGAATCTATCTGAAACCTTCCAGTGTCTCCAGGCCTCTTCCACGTATACAACCTACTGTTATTATTTTTAAACCAAGTGTCAGCTATGATTAAGTTGCGCTCTGTGCAAAATTCTACCAGGCGGCTTCCTCTTTCATTCCTTACTCCCATTCCATATTCACCTACTCCGTTTCCTTCTCTTCCTTTCCCTTCTATCGAGTTCCAGTCACCCACGAGTACTAAATTTTCGTCTCCCTTCACTATTTGAATAATTTTTTCATCTTATCAATCTCTTCGTCATCTGCGGAGCTAGTTGGCATATAAACTTTTACTCCTGTGGTAGGCGTGGGCTTAGTATCTATCTTGGCCACAATAATGCGTTCACTATGCTGTTTGTAGTAGCTTCCTATGTTCCTATTTATTATTAAACCTACCCCTATTTGATTTTGTATTTATAACCCTTTATTCACCTGTCCAGGAGTCTTGTTCCTCCTACCACCGAACTTCACTAAATCCCACTGTATCTAACTTTAACGTATCTATTTCCCATTTTTAAAATTTTCTAACCTACCTGCCCGATTAAGGGAGCTGACATTCCACGTTCCGATTGGTAGAACGCCAGTTTTCGTTCTCCTGATAACAACGTCCTTTTGAGTAGTTCCCGCCAGGAGATCCGAATGGAGGACTATTTTACCTCCGGAATATTTTACCCAAGAGGACGCCATAGTCATTTAACCATACAGTGTAGCTGCATGCCCTCGGGAAAAATTACGGCCTTAGTTTCTCCATGCTTTCAGCCGTTCGCAGTACCAGCACAGCTAGGGCGTTTTGGTTAGTGTTACAAGGGCAGATCAGTCAATCATCCAAACTGTTGCCCCTGAAATTATTGAAAAGGCTGCTGCCCCTCTTCAGGAACCACACGTTTGTCTGGCCTCTCAACAGATACCCCTCCGTTCTGGTTGTACCTACGGTACGGCTATGTGTATCGCTGAGGCACGCAGGCCTCCCCACCAACGGCAATGTCCATGGTTCATTGGGGGAGGTACGTATTGAATGAGAATTAATATTAAAAATAACAAGGCTATTACTACAAAGGCAAACAAAGACAATCACAAGATTAGAATAGGATACAGTTCAACATGGAAAGAATTTGAAATACTTAGCAACCTCAATAAATAAGGATAAAATATTCAATCACTAAATAAAAACCAAAAGTGCTGTGTATGAGAAAGCATTGAATAGCAAATAGAAGATGTGATGTGGAAAACGGTAGACACAGAAAAAGTCTGGTCATATGTTTTGAGTGTAGAGTGGTTTTGTGTGGCATAGAAACGGGTACGGTATGGAAAGAAGATGGGAAAAGGCTGAAGTAGTCAGAGTTGAAAATTTGGAGCTGGATGGAAAACATAACTAGACAAAAATAGTAAAGAATGAACAAGTCTTAAGCACGTTGGTAATAACAGACAAATACTGCAGCATATTATTAAAGGAAATAAGAAGATTTTAGTGATGTCTCCAGAACATTTTACACTCCTGGAAATGGAAAAAAGAACACATTGACACCGGTGTGTCAGACCCACCATACTTGTTCCGGACACTGCGAGAGGGCTGTACAAGCAATGATCACATGCACGGCACAGCGGACACACCAGGAACCGCGGTGTTGGCCGTCGAATGGCACTAGCTGCGCAGCATTTGTGCACCGCCGCCGTCAGTGTCAGCCAGTTTGCCGTGGCATACGGAGCTCCATCGCAGTCTTTAACACCGGTAGCATGCCGCGGCAGCGTGGACGTGAACCGTATGTGCAGTTGACGAACTTTGAGCGAGGGCGTATAGTGGGCATGCGGGAGGCCGGGTGGACGTACCGCCGATTTGCTCAACACGTGGGGCGTGAGGTCTCCACAGTACATCGATGTTGTCGCCAGTGGTCGGCGGAAGGTGCACGTGGCCGTCGACCTGGGACCGGACCGCAGCGACGCACGGATGCACGCCAAGACCGTAGCATCCTACGCAGTGCCGTAGCGGACCGCACCGCCACTTCCCAGCAAATTAGGGACACTGTTGCTCCTGGGGTATCGGCGAGGACCATTCGCAACCGTCTCCATGAAGCTGGGCTACGGTCCCGCACACCGTTAGGCCGTCTTCCGCTCACGCCCCAACATCGTGCAGCCTGCCTCCAGTGGTGTCGCGACAGGCGTGAATGGAGGGACAAATGGAGTCGCTTCTGCCTTGGTGCCAATGATGGTCGTATCCGTGTTTGGCGCCGTGCAGGTGAGCGCCACAATCAGGACTGCATACGACCGAGGCACACAGGGCCAACACCCGGCATCATGGTGTGGGGAGCGATCTCCTACACTGGCCGTACACCGCTGGTGATCGTCGAGGGGACACTGAATAGTGCACTGTACAGCCAAACCGTCATCGAACCCATCGTTCTACCATTCCTAGACCGGCAAGGGAACTTGCTGTTCCAACAGGACAATGCACGTCCGCATGTATCCCGTGCCACCCAACGTGCTCTAGAAGGTGTATGTCAACGACCCTGGGCAGCAAGATCTCCGGATCTGTCCCCCATTGAGCATGTTTGGGACTGGATGAAACGTCGTCTCACGCGGTCTGCACGTCCAGCACGAACGCTGGTGCAACTGAGGCGCCAGGTGGAAATGGCATGTCAAGCCGTTCCACAGGACTACATCCAGCATCTCTACGATCGTCTCCATGGGAGAATAGCAGCCTGCATTGCTGCGAAAGGTGGATATACACTGTACTAGTGCCGACATTGTGCATGCTCTGTTGCCTGTGTCTATGTGCCTGTGGTTCTGTCAGTGTGATCGTGTGATGTATCTGACCCCAGGAATGTGTCAATAAGGTTTCCCTTCCTGGGACAATGAATTCACGGTGTTCTTATTTCAATTTCCATCAGTGTACGTGCAAGTTATTTAGTTTAGCTAAACAGATACGTTAACAGTTATCGTTTCAATTTTGTAAATTTCAAAAGCAACAGTAGTTTAAGGAGTTATATCTTGTTCACATAAAGTGTGACTGGAACTGAGCTGAACACAACGTGTGTATCGTTCGACTCACCCCGTTCAGGGTGACTGTCGGAACAAAGGTGAGCGCAGGACTGAGGTCGCTGGTAACGTTCCCGTACGCTCTCAGGAGTTCACTGCCGGCCTGACCGTTTGCGCAGTCTGAAATGGTTGGAAACGACAGGCCCAACTCGCCAGCACACTGCAAGCATTGGAGGAAAGAAAAAAAAGACACATATAAGTATTTCTGTAAAAATATTATAATGGACAATTTACTTAGCTATACAAATACACAGTTACCCAGCTAACACTGCAAGACAGTCGTGTGCTGCGAGAATAGCTTTAAAAAGTGCGTAAAGTTACACTTCAGTAGATATAATACACAAAAATTCTTCAAATTTTAAAGTTACTGAGGACAAATCGAAGGCGGCGTTGCAGGCCCGTTTGCCATTCACTATATTCACGCATATGATTTTGTGTCAGGAGCAGTAGACAAAGTTGTGACACACGGGGAACTCGAAACGCTGAAAAATCGCAGTGAAATCCAGAAAGACGTGCAGAGGCTCTACTGTTGCGTCTGGTGGGGATCTCAGGAGGAATGACCACCTAAAACTACTTGCAGTAGAGGCGGGTGCCGGGCCGAGATTCATCAGTGGAATCCTGATTGAAAACAGTTCATACATGCAAGAGGTAGCTTGCAAAACCCGCATGCAGTCCATTCGTGAACTTTGTGCTTTGGTACGACTAAAGCAGGAGAGGCTACAGCGTCGACCACTGACGGCTTCGTTCAGCCTACGTGTCGACGGCGAGTGGCAGGCGGTGAAAGACAGGGGCGTTGCTCATTGCGCAGAGGCTAACCGCCTAGACCTTACACTCTAGCAAGAGTCGGGGAACATACGTAAACCTCGTGAAATAATCACGTTTTTGAATCGGCGTAACTCAATCTCATGCAGCCATATGGAGGTTTGCCAACAGGCGCTCTTCCTCTGAACCCTTGGCAATGGGAGGGGAATGGTGGAGCGGAGTAAGTACCCTGAGCCACACAGCATAAAGTGGCTTACCGAGTATATATACACACTGAGGTGACAAAAGTCATAGGACACTACCTAATAGCGTGTCGGACCTCCTTTTGCACGACGAACTGCAGCAACGAGACATGGCCTGAACTCAACCAGTGGTTGCAAATCTCCTCCAAAAATAGAGCCATGCTGCCTCTACAGCCATCCATAACTGCGGAAGTGTTCCCAGTGTAGGACTTTGTGCACGAACTGGGCTCTCGATTATGTGCCACAAATGTTCAATAGGATTCACGGCCGCCAAGCTGGGTCACCTAATCATTTGCTCGAATTGTCCAGAACGCTCTACAAACCAGTGGTGAACAATTATGGTGCTACATGACGCACTGTCATCCATATAAATTCCATCGTTTTTGGGAAAATCAAGTTCATTAGTGGCTGGAAGAGGTCTCCGAGTAGCCGAACATAACCATTCACTTCATCAGCAGTTGGCACCACAGCGATACAACGAACTGTTACTGCACGGACCCCAAAAAACCGCCATTTGCGACCCATTGGTGTCGAGCGAGACCTCTTTGGAGGGCAGGGTGGAGGTGTGTTTTCTTACGAAAGTTGATTCTGCGTCGGTGCCAGTGATGGCCGTGTGTTGGTGAGAAGGAGGCGTGCGTGCTGGACGCACTGGGACTACGTCTGGAGTTATGGTCTGGAGTTCGATTTCGTATGGCAGCAGGAACACCCTCGTGGTGATCGCACACACCCTGACTGCAAATCTGTTCTCCAGTCTGCTGATTCGACCTGTTGTGGCGTCATTTATGAACAGCATTCCACGGGATGCTTTCCAACAGGATAACGCTCGCCCACATTCTGCTATGTTAATCTAACATGCTGCACAGAGTGTCGACATGTTGCCTTGGCCTGTTCGGTCACCAGATCTGTCTCCAATGGAGCACATATGATACATCATCGGACGACAACTCCAGCGTCGTCAACAAACAGAATTAACAGCCCCTGTATTGACCGAGGAAGTGAACCTCCGTGTCACAAACTGACACTCGGCTCCTGTACAACACAATGCATGCACGTTTCTATGTTTGCATTCGAGATTCTGGCGGTTACACCGGTTATTAATGTACCAGCATTTCACATTTTCAATGGCTTGCCTCGCGCTTACATGAACCTGCGATCTTGCAGTGTTCATCATTTACACATGTTACCTAGGCAAACATATTCCCGAAATTTCACTACTCTAATTGTTTTTTCGTGTTGTCATGTTTTTGCGTCATTGTGCTTTAGAACAACACAGGGACTGCAATATGGTAATGTAGGTCTCTCAGCATCGCCGGAATCAAGTCGACTGAATTCCTTTACTCTTGTTTTACTTCTATGATGAACTTGTGGAGTTTTATGGTTACAACATAAGGCATTATGTCTGCTCAATACACTATCCATTCGTTTCAAATGGTCTTCCAAGTCCTTTCGTATATATGCCGGAATTACAATCTCTTACAGTAAAGTAATATTACAAAAAAGTAAGCACATTAAGATAACGGATTCATACCCCATTTATAGAGACATAAACCCCCTCCTTTTTAATGACCGACAGTTCAACAAAGCTTCTCCTCCTACCAACATTAACCCTCAACTCTGATTCCCTTTCCAAATTTCTTGTTCGTTTCCTTCGATACTTGCTCAGTGTACAGATTCATACGTATTGAAATATCAGTGACCTTGGGTTACGAAGGACCCTGAAAAGATTGCTCACAATATAATGTGTGCTGCAGGTTTGCAGAAATAAAGTTTCAGATTGCACTCACCTTTTCAGAAGCTGACTCAACGTCGGTGTAGTTGCTCATCATACACGCGGCGTACGAAACCTGCAGCGTCCTGCTCTCTGCCAGTGCGATGCCACACGCGTGTAGCTTGTTGCCCAGACATTCCGTTGGCCCGTGCTGACAACTAAACTCGTAGCCGCTTGAGGTAGTGGTTACCTGGAAAGAGGAGGATAAGAACGTTAGCGCAAAGAGACAATGATGTAAAGTTATACATAAGGCTCAACTCTCTCTAACATTTAAACTAGTGATGACACATTTTCCAGAATTTGAGGTGTCGGATGAGCCAACGTCCCTTTGTTTATAGCTGAAAGCAAGGTCGTCAGTCTCCACGTGACAGGGCAGAGGTAGAGTATTAATTCTAACAACGTACGCTGAGGCGACAAAAGTGGTGGCACACCTCCCAATATCGTGTCGGACCTCCTCTTGCCCGGCTTAGAGCAGAAGCTGGACGTGGAATGGACTGGACAACTAACTGAAAGTTCCCTGCGGAAATATTGTATCACGCAGCCTGTACAGCCGTCCATAACTGCGAAAGTGTTGCCGGTGCAGGATTCAGGCCATGAACTGACCTCTCGATGGCGCCCCATAAATGTTCTGGGGGATTCTTATCAGGCGGTCAGGGTGGCCATATCGTTCGCTGAATTTCCCAGAATGTTCTTCAAACCAATCCACAAGAATAGTGTGACCCAGTGACGTCGTGCGTTGTTGTCCGAGAACATGAAATCCACGAATGGCTCAAATGGTCTTCAAGCAGGTGAAGATCTAGATCTACATCTACATCTACATTTATACTCCGCAAGCCACCCAACGGTGTGTGGCAGAGGGCACTTTACGTGCCACTGTCATTACCTCCCTTTCCTGTTCCAGTCGCGTATGGTTCACTGGAAGAACGACTGCCGGAAAGCCTCCGTGCGCGCTCGAATCTCTCTAATTTTACATTCGTGATCTCCTCACGAAGTGTAAGTAGGGGGAAGCAATATATTCGATCGGGAGGTATAAGTAGGGGGAAGCAGAATATTCGATACATCATCCAGAAACGCACCCTCTCGAAACCTGGGCAACAAGCTACACCGCGATGCAGAGCGCCTCTCTTGCAGACTTTCCCACTTGAGTTTGCTAAACATCTCCGTAACGCTATCACGCTTACCAAATATCCCTGTGACGAAACGCGCCGCTCTTCTTTGGATCTTCTCTATTTCCTCCGTCAGCCCGATCTGGTACGGATCCCACACTGATGAGCAATACTCAAGTATAGGTAGAACGAGTGTTTTATAAGCCACCTACTTTGTTGGATTACATGTCCTAAAGACTCTCCCAATGAATCTCTACCAGGTACCAGCCTTACCAACAATTAATTTTATGTGATCATTCCACTTCAAATCGTTCGGAAGCATACTCCCAGATATTTTACAGAAGTAACTGCTACCAGTGTTTGTTCCGCTATCATATAATCATACAATAAAGGCTCCTTCTTTCTATGTATTCGCAATACATTACATTTGTCTGTGTTAAGGGTCAGTTGCCACTCCCTGCACCAAGTGCCTATCCGCTGCAGATCTTCCTGCATTTCGCTAAATTTTCTAATGCTGCAACATCTCTGTATACCACAGCATCATCCGCGAAAAGCCGCATGGAACTTCCGACACTATCTACTAGGTCATTTATATACATTGTGAAAAGCAATGGTCCCATAACACTGTCATGTGGCACGGCAGAGGTTCCGTTGCACCAGAGGAGTCACTGCGTCCCATGTAAACACAAGGCACCACTAGCTGGCGTGGTGTGTTGCTGACAAGTTGAGTCCCTGACTTCGAGGGGTCCACGCTGCACTCGAACCCTACCATCCGATATAGTCACGAGGGCAGGAGAGTCGCTGCAGGCGATGCCGTGCTGTCAGCATAGACACGCGTCAGTCGCCTGCTGCCACAGCCCATCAACGCCAAATTTCGCCGCACTGGCAAAACGGAAACGTTCGCCGTACATCGTACAGTGACTTAGTATTAAGAAAACAGACTTAAACGCGTTTTTTTATTTATTTAGTGCCGACCGGTTTCAGCCCATATGGTCGGCTGCTGGTGCCGTCACGTCTACCAAGGCCTGTTCGGACGGAGTTCAGTTTTAGTTTAGTTTTCTTCTATCATCAAACAGTTCCAGTGTCTGTTAATAGTGGTCCTAAACTTTCTTCTGTATATAAAAAATATTTCAGTGAAGATCGTAAATATTTTACAAAGTGTGACTTTAGGTATCAGAGTGAACTTATCTATTTCCACGAAGGAGACTGCTAGTTTTTGCAGGGTTTCTACACGGTGAAAAGTATGTAAACCGACAAACTCTGGGAGGTTGTAGGGGGCATCAAAACAAATATTTTTCCTGATGTCATTTTTTCGTCTGAGAAGTACTTAAACCGGTAGGTGAAGATTTCTCTGGCTGCAAATTAATTAAACGAACAAACACTTTTCCATTTTTTAATGACCAAGAAACAACTCATTATCACAAACCAATTTCAATTAAAGTAGATTTTCAAAAATGCCTCTATTGGCACGTAAACAAAGGTTACACTGTCGGATCATGTTCTGTCTGACACCGGCAAAAACCCCAGGAGTATCCTGAATTGCTACTGCTGCTGCTACTACAATTCGGGAAACCAGATCCTCTTCTGATGCAACAGGAGTTGTGTAAACAAGGTTCGCATCTCTCCCCCACACAAAAAAGTCCAAAGGGGACATATCTGGGGATCGAGCAGGCCATGGTACGGGACCACGCCTCCCAATCCACGCTTCTGGGAACCGTTGGTCCAAGGAGCGCTATTAACTGTGGCATGTGGGTTATCCTCACTCCAAACATGCAAATTGTGCATGGTGAAGACTCCAGCACGCCCGAACGTTGTGTCATCGGTAAACAACTCAGAAAATGGAAATGTAGGATGCGTTTCATACTGTTGCAGGTACAATTCCTAAAACTGTGCTCTGGGTGGATAATCAACTGGTTCCAGGTTGTGGACACGCTGTAAGTGACATGAACGTAATAATTGCTCTCGAAGGACTGTTCTTACGTTCGTCTGATTCGTCCCCATGTTACGTGCAATTGCACGAGTGCCCATTGAAGGATCCCGCTCCACATACTGCAAGACAGCTTCCTCAAATTGCAGCGTTCTTACCGTGCGACGGCGCCCCTGTCCATGTAATATGCCAAATTATCCCGTCTCACGCAGACGTTGGTACACAGCATCAAAGGTCGTATGATGCGGGATACGGCGATTAGGATATTGTTGTTGATAAACCCGCTGTGCAACTCGTCCGTTGTGGTGCGCTACGTAGTACGAACCAACCATATCAGTGTACTCACTCCAGGTGTATCGCTCCATTAGTAAACAGAGACAATGCACTGCTACACTGGTGGACAGCAGTTGCGTACAACTGAAGATCGTAATACGGCCTCTAACGACTGAATAGCGTAATACGGCCTCCACCGGTTTAAATAATCCTCATAGGAAAAAATGTCATTAGGGAAAAATATTTCTTTTGATGTCCCCTGCAACCTCCCAGAGTTTTCACCCTGTACGTGTTACTGAAAAAACTAGACATTAGTTTAAGATGGGATAACATGAGGCAAATGTACAGTGTGTAAAAGTATTAGCAGAGGCAGAAGTGAGCCAATAATATAAATTTTAAAACAGTTAAGATTACTGTCTGCTGGGCAGTCCAAATTCCCAGTTTTGTTTACCAAGCTGCGACATGGCCACGAATGGAACAGTGACCCGAAAATGTAGAATAAATTTCTTTTATTCCACGTCTATGGTAGCGAACTTGCAAGTTCTCAGACTACCGGTTTCGGCCAGAAATGACCATTTTCGGATCTATTTTATACGAACACGTCCTAAAATTCTTGAGCCGTAGCATTTGACGATGACACTACGGCTTCAGTTTATTAGGATATGTTTTCATAAAACGGACCTGAAGATGGTCACTGCTGACCGAAACTAATGGTCTGAGGACCTACAAGTTTGTGACTGCAGACGTGAAATAAAAGAAATATATTGTACAGTTCTGTGTAAATATTCTGGCTAGATACAGTAGAACATGATAAATCGTAGCGCCGTTACAGGGATGTAAACTGGAGACGGGGACAGACTCACGGTCGCCTTCCCGAAAGGAATCAGCACCGGCCGCACCAGCTCCGGGTCCCGGAGAACCGCCGGCAGCAGCTGCTGGACCACGAAGTCGCGCGAGTCGGGGCACTTGGCCTCGTAGTAGACGGTCGCCAGCACCGGGGAGGAGCTCACGCCCTGCAAGTAAACAACAACAACAAGTAGAGGCGGGAGGTGTCGACGTATCGGAAGAGGTGCAAGAACGGCAGAAAGAGTATTGTCGGAAGTGGAGTGAGTCACAGAATGAAGGAATACAGGTAGAAGAGGAACAGAGAATGAAGGAATACAGGTGAAAGAGGAATAAAACTCGAAAGGTGGAGCCAACTGCATAGCCAACTGAAAGGATAAAACAAAAACGTAAGGGATGACGTTACAGTATCCAGATTCGAATCAAAAGTTCAAGTGGAACAGAGAACGTAATTGAACCTACATCTACATCTGCATACATCTACATACATACTCCGCAATCCACCATACGGTGCGTGGCGGAGGGTATCTCGTACCACAACTATCATCTTCTCTCCCTGTTCCACTCCCAAACAGAACGAGAGAAAAACGACTGCCTATATGCCTCTGTACGAGCCCCAAACTCTCTTATCTTGGTGGTCTTCCCGCGAAATGTAAGTTGGCGGCAGTAAAATTGTACTGCAGTCAGCCTCAAATGCTAGTCCTCTAAATTTCCTCATCGGCGATTCACGAAAAGAACGCCTCCTTTCCTCTAGAGTCTCCCACCCGAGTTCCTGAAGCATTTCCGTAACACTCGCGCGATGCTCAAACCTACCAGTAACAAATCTAGCAGGCCGCCTCTGAATTGCTTCTATGTCCTCCCTAAATCCGACCTGATAGGGATCCCAAACGCTCGAGCAGTACTCTAGAATAGGTCGTATTAGTGTTTTATAAGCGGTCTCCTTTACAGATGGACCACATCTTCCCAAAATTATACCAATGAACCGAAACGACTATCCGCCTTCCCCACAACTGCCATTACGTGCTTGTCCCACTTCATATCGCTCTGCAATGTTACGCCCAAATATTTAATCGACGTGACTGTGTCGAGCGCTACACTACTAATGGAGTATTCAAACATTACGGGTTTCTTTTTCCTATTCATCTGCATTAATTTACATTTATCTATATTTAGAGTTAGCTGACATTCTTTACACCAATCACAAATCCTGTCCAAGTCATCTTGTATCCTCCTACAGTCACTCAACGACGACACCTTCCCGTACACCACAGCATCATCAGCAAACAGCCGCACATTGCTATCCACCCTATCCAAAATATCATTTATGTAGATAGAAAACAACAGCGGACCTGCCACACTTCCCTGGGGCACTGCAGATGATACCCTCACCTCCGATGAACACTCACCATCGAGGACATGTTGGACATGTGTTGACATAACCATGTGTAATTAAAAAAAAAATTCTAGAAATTACCGGCACCAGACAGGATTTGCGTAGAACAGATTAAAGGTATTGGAAGTATTGCCTGATTTTAGAATTTAACATCTGATCGACAGCTGCTGGCTAAAATATTAAAATTTCAGAAGACTGGCTCACAGCAAAAGCGCTGTCACCGTTTAAGAAATGATATTGTAACAACACTTCAAACTCCCTCCAGGGCCGGTCACAGGCGGACGGAGTTTGCTTCCAGAAGCGTTATGGGTGTCCGCTGTTAATCAGAGTGTTAGAATCTGAGGCCATATACATGCAGTTAACGATTTCCTAGTCTTCCTGGCTTTTTCTCACTTTCGGCATTTGCAATTATCTGAATAACGCAATGAGACTTTGTGGTTGTAGCACGTGTGGTTAGGTGGGACTGTGTGGTGTTTCGTAGTATCGGTTCGGCTTGTACGCTGGTTCTCCTTCAGTACATTAATATGAAAGAGATAAGACAGTAGATTGGTTTAATAATGATTTAAACCAATCACTCAAAACAAACCTACTCTCTTATCTCTTTCGTATTAATCTCTCAATAACGGTCTCTAATGTTTCCAGAGAGTTGCGTAAGTAATTTCTCACCGTAACTGATCCTTCTTTGTGACTGTCAACACGGGGTATTAGGCAGTGCCCCACGTTGCTCGCTCTCCATCTACACCCATACTCTGCAAAACCACTGTGAAGTGCTTGGCAGACGGTGTGTCCCATTGTGCTAGTTATTAGGGTTTCTTCCCGTACCATTCACGTATGGAGTGCGTAAAGAATTATTGTTGGAATGCCTCCGTGCGTGCTGAAATTATTCTAATTTTGTCTTCACGATCCCTACGTGGGCGATACGTAGGGGATTTCAATAGATACGTCATTTAAAACAGGTTGTCGAAAGTTTGTTAGTAGGCTGTCTCAGGATAGTCTACATCTGTCTTGCAGAGTCTTCGAGTTCAGTTTCTTCAGCGCCACTGTAATACTTTCCAACGGATTATGCAAACCTTGAGACAATTCGCGCTGCCCTTCTCTGCATACGATCAGTATCCCCTGTTGGGCCTATTTGGAACGGGTCCCACGCACTTGGGGAATATCCTAGAATGGGTCGCACGAGTGATTTGTGAGCAATCTCCTTTGTAGACTGACTGCACTTCGCCAGTATTCTACCAATAAACAGAAGCATACCACTCGCTTCATCCACGACTGCACCTATGTAGTCATTCCGTTACATATTTCTACGAGGTGCGACACCTACATACTTGTATGAGTTGACACATTCTAACAGTGACTCATTGATATTACAGCCATATAATCCTAAATTTTTTCGTTTTGTGAAGTGCACAATTTTACATTTTTCAACTTTTAAAGCAAGTTCCCAATCTTCACACCTCTTCGAAGTCTTATCAAGATCTGACTTAATATCTATACATCTTCTTTCAGGCAGTACTTCATTATAGATAACTGCATCGTCAGAAACTGAAGTTACTTCTAATATTGTCCGCAAGGTCATTAATATACAGCACGAAGAGCAAAGGTCCCAACACACTTCCTTCTACATCTGACAAAGACTCACCATGCAAGATAACATTATGTGTCCTCCCCATCAAAAAGTACTCAGTCCAAATTTCACTTGATATCCCATATGATCGGACTTTTGACAATAAGGGTAGGTGTGGTACTGAGTCAAGTGCTTTTCGGAAATCAAGAAATACTGCACCTACCTGACTGCCTTGATCCAAAGCTTTCATGTTAGTACGTCATGTGAGAAAAATGCTAGTTGCGTTTCACATTGTCAATGTTTTCGGAATCGGTGTTGGTTGGCATGGAGGAGGTCATTGTGTTGAGGATACCTCAGCATCTTTGAACTCGGAATATAACATTCTATAACAAATCGATGTCACGGATATTGGAAGGTAGTTTTGTACAATACTTCCACTACCCTTCTTGCAGACTGGAGTTACCTGTAGTACCTTCCAACTGCTGGGCACGGTTTTGTGTTCGGGAGATCTACGATAGATTACAGTTAGGAGTGGGCTAGATGTCACACATTGTTCCCTTCTTAATTAAAATGGTTTGAACCACGTTCTCTCGTTAGTTTTATGTGTTATTTCTAGAGCTTTATCGTGTTCGCTTTGTTAACCGACCCCCGTGGGACAACGTAGACGCATGAACCTCACATGGCGTTATTATATCCAATGGGTATGTCAGTTTTGTGGCTTTTGTACCGCCACGTCGCAGCAGACCGGTCGCGAGAGGAACTCATGCGACTGACATGGCGTGCCTCGAGGACAAGCAAGTAGTGGATACATGCAGGCTGCTAGCCGCTTGGTTGCTTGCACTGTATCATCGCTTCTCTAACAAGCTACGCTTATCCATTCAGACTGATAAGAACAGTCATTACGTAGTAAATTCGTCAAACAATTGAGCCATTCGGTGAGCCCTTGTCGCACTCGTGAGTGGCTAGTTGCAGCACAGTCACGAGTGTGAGGTTTCCATCTGTCCCGCATCTCAGCCATGAAGTTACTGTGGAATCAGTTTCATTCACAATCTTTTATTGAGAAACCAGACATAGTGTCCCCCCCTCTAATATTGCAGGATACAAACGAATAAATTGAATATACGTATGTGCCTGTACGCTATCATGTAGGACAGCGTCCATTGTTAATATAAAATCATTTCTCTTTAAGAGCGTACTTGAATAACGGGAAATGGACAGTTTAAATGTGACCTACACAGATTAAACGGTTCTCGTTAGGGAATGCCACAAACATGCCTATGGTTTCTAGCCTTCCAGAAACATGCTTATGATTTATAGTTTATTCACTGATCGAATTTATCGTTCACGATCGGAGACAATCTCCATAGTACACAGTCTCCGCAAAGAAACCTCTAAAGAAACAGAGCGTACTGCATGACAGCTGCAAAACAAAGCATAGGGCTGTCAGGAGGCCAATGCGTAATGCCTTCAGTGACTATCATAGCAGAATATTGTCAAATTTTCTTTCACAAAACCCCAAGAAATTCTGTTCGTATGTAAAGGTCGTTAGTGGCACTTAAGTTAGTGTCCACACACTTTGGATGAGGCGGGAACTGAAATTGGGTGTAGCAAAGGAAAAGCAGAAATGGTTAACTACGTTTTACAAAGCAAAACCTAGCAGTATTGCCCGTGTTTAATCTTCATATCATTGAAAAGATGAGTGAAAAAAGAATTAGTGTCAGTGACGTTGAGAAACAGCTGAAATCGTTAAACTGGACAAAGTTCCAGAGCCTGATGGAATCTCTTTCAGATTCTATACTCAATTTCCGTTTGAGCTAGCCCATCTTTTAACTGTCATTATCGTATATCCCACGAAAAACACCATGCCCATTTGTTGGAAGAAAGCACAGGTCACAGCCGTATACAACAAATTTTGCAGAAGTTATCCACAAAACAACCGTCCAGTAAACTTGACACCGATTTGTTGAAGGATCCTAGAAAATATTCTGAGCTCAAACGTAGTGCGATATCTCGGAAATACTGACCTCCTCCACGGCAACCAGCACGGGTTCCGAAAACACGGATCACGTGAAACCCAACTCGCACTTTTCTCACTCGACATTCTAGGAGCTTCGGATTAAGGCAGGCAGGTAGATGCTGCATGTCCAGATTTCCGAAAAGCATTTTGCTCGCTACCACATCTACGTTTATTATCAAAATTACGACCTATGGGGCATCAATGTAAATTTGAGACACGATTCTTTGATATGATGTTGTATACTAATGACCTTGCGCACAACATTAATAGTAACTTTCTGCAGATGATGTAGTTACCTGTAACGAAGTACTGTGTGAAAGAAGCTGTATAAATAGTCAGTCAGATCTTGATAAGATTTCAAAGTGGTGTAAAGATATAGCAACCTACTTTAAATGTTTAGAGACGTAAAATTGTGCTCTTCACAAAACGAAAATAAGCAGTATGCTACATATATAGTAAATCTACATCTACATCCATACTCCGCAAGACACCTGCCGCTGTGTGGTGGAGGGTACCTTGAGTACCTCTATCGGTTCTCCCTTCTATTCCAGTCTCGTATTGTTCGTGGATAGAAGGATTGTCGGTATGCCTCTGTGTGGGCTCTAATCTCTCTGATTTTATCCTCATGGTCTCTTCCCGAGATATACATAGGAGGGAGCAATATACTGCTTGACTCCTTGGTGAAGGTATGTTCTCGAACTTGCCGGTCGCGGTGGCCTCGCTGTTCTAGGCGCGCAGTCCGGAACCGTGCGACTGCTACGGTCGCAGATTCGAATCCTGCCTCGGGCATGGATGTGTGTGATGTCCTTAGGTTAGTTAGGTTTAAGTAGTTCTAAGTTCTAGGGGACTGGTGACCACAGCTGTTAAGTCCCACAGTGCTTAGAGCCATTTGAACCATTTTTTTTTTTTTTTTTTTTTTTTTGTTCTCGAACTTCACCAAAAGCCCGTACCGAGCTACTGATCGACTCTCCTGCAGAGTCTTCCACTGGAATTTATCTATCATCTCCGTAACGCTTTCGCGATTACTCAATGATCCTGTAACGAAGCGCGCTGCTCTCCGTTGGATCTTCTCCATCTCTTCCATCAACCCTATCTGGTACGGATACCACACTGCTGAGCAGTATTCAAGCAGTGGGCGAACAAGCGTACTGTAACCTACTTCCTTTGTTTCCGGATTGCATTTCCTTAGGATTCTTCCAATGAATCTCAGTCTGGCATCTGCTTTACCGACGATCAACTTTGTATGATCATTCCATTTTAAATCATTCCTAACGCCTACTCCCAGATAATTTATGGAATTAACTACTTCCAGTTGCTGACCAGCTATTTTGTAGCTAAATGATAAGGGATCTATCTTTCTATGTATTCGCAGCACATTACACTTGTCTGCATTGAGATTCAATTGCCATTCCCTGCACCATGCGTCAATTCGCTGCAGATCCTCATGCATTTCAGTACAATTTTCCATTGTTGCAACCTCTCGATACACTACAGCATCATCCGCAAAAAGCCTCAGTGAACTTCCGATGTCATCCACCGGGTCATTTATGAATATTGTGAATAGTAACGGTCCTATGACACTCCCCTGCGGCACACCTGAAATCACTCTTACTTCGGAAGACTTCTCTCCATTGAGAATGACATGCTGTGTTCTGTTACCTAGGAACTCCTCAATCCAATCACACAAATGGTCTGATAGTCTATATGCTCTTACTTTATTCATTAAACGACTGTGGGGAACTGTATGGAACGCCTTGCGGAAGTCGAGAAACACGGCATCTACTTGTGAACCGGTGTCTATGGCCCTCTGAGTCTCGTGGACGAATAGCGCGAGCTGGGTTTCACACGACCGTCTTTTTCGAAACCCATGCTGATTCCTACAGAGTAGATTTCCAGTCTCCAGAAAAGTCATTATACTCGAACATAATACGTGTCCCAAAATTCTACAACTGATCGACGTTAGAGATATAGGTCTATAGTTCTGCACATCTGTTCGACGTCACTTCTTGAAAACGGGGATGACCTGTGCCCTTTTCCAATCCTTTGGAACATTACGCTCTTCTAGAGACCTACGGTACACCGCTGCAAGAAGGGGGGCAAGTTCCTTCGCGTACTCTGTGTAAAATCGAACTGGTATCCCATCAGGTCTAGCGGCCTTTCCTCTTTTGAGCGATTTTAATTGTTTCTCTACCCCTCTGTCGTCTATTTCGATATCTACCATTTTGTCATCTGTGCGACAATCTAGAGAAGGAACTACAGTGCAGTCTTCCTCTGTGAAACAGCTTTCGAAGAAGACATTTAGTATTTCGGCCTTTAGTCTGTCATCCTCTGTTTCAGTACCATTTTGGTCACAGAGCGTCTGGACATTTTGTTTTGATCCACCTACCGCTTTGACATAAGACCAAAATTTCTTAGGATTTTCTGTCACGTCAGTACATAGAACTTTACTTTCGAATTCATTGAACGCCTCTCGCATAGCCGTCCTCACACTACATTTCGTTTCGCGTAATTTTTGTTTGTCTGTAAGGTTTTGGCTGTGTTTATGTTTGCTGTGAAGTTCCCTTTGCTTTCGCAGCAGTTTTCTAACTCGGTTGTTGTACCACAGTGGCTCTTTTCCATCTCTTACGATCTTGCTTGGCACATACTCATCTAACGCATATTGGACGATGGTTTTGAACTTTGTCCGCTGATCCTCAATAGTGTCTTTCCTTGAGATAAAACTTTTGTGTTGAGTTCAGGTACTCTGTAATCTGCTTATTATCACTTTTTATTAACAGAAAAATCTTCCTACCTTTTTTAATATTTCTATTTACGGCTGAAGTCATCGATGCAGTAACCACTTTATGATCGCTGATTCCCTGTTCTGCCTTACCTGTTTCAAATAGTTCGGGTCTGTTTGTCACCAGAAGGTCTAATACGTTATAGCCACGAGTCGGTTCTCTGCGTAACTGCTCAACGTAGTTTTCAGATAAAGCACTTAAAAATATTTCACTGGATTCTTTGTCCCTGCCACCCGTTATGAACGTTTGAGTCTCCCAGTCTATATCCGGCAAATTAAAATCTCCACCCAGAACTATAACATGGTGGGGAAATCTACTCGAAATATTTTCCAAATTATCCTTCAGGTGCTCAGCCACAACAGCTGCTAAGCCCGGGGGCCTATAGAGACATCCAATTGCCATGTCTTAGTCTGCTTTAACCGTGACCGTCACCCAAATCATTTCACATTTCGGATCTCCGTCAATTTCCTTCGATGCTATTGCACTATTGCATAGTATCTATGAGGTACTGCTGGAATCGGTCAACTCATACAATTACCAGGATCTAACACACTTTAGGGACATGAAATTGAATGGTCATTTATTGTCAGTTGTGAGTAAAGGAACTGGTAAACTTCAGTTTATTGGTAGAATGCTGGGGAAGCGCAGTCAGTCTGCAAAGGAGACTGCTTATAGGTCAGTCCTGAGGCCCGTTCTGGAATATTGCTCAAGCATTTGCGACGCGTTCCAAATAGGCCTAACAGAGGATATTGAACTCATTCAGAGAAGGTCAGCAGGAACTGCCACAGGTTTGTTTGATACCTGGGAGAGCGTTGCAGTGACGCTGAAGGTACAGAACTGCCAGACTCTTGAAGGTAGACGTAAACTGTCCCGAGAGTGTCTGCTAAAAAGCTTCAAGAAGCGGCTTTAAGTGCGATCTCCAGGACATAGTAAATTCCCCTAAGTATCCCCGACATATATATAGTGAGGACAAGGTTAGAATAACTGCATCACGCACAGACGCATTCAATCATTCTTCCTGAGCTCCATTCGTGAAAGGAACGGGAAAAGCCCTAATAACTGGTTAGTGGGACACACCCTCTGCCATGCACTTCAGAGTGGATGTAGACCGAGATGAGGCGTACTGCCAGTGATCGTCTAGTAAACAAATTTTGTTTAGTGTAGTTCCCAGTTTAGGGTTCCACATACTAGTTTATTACTGGTTTTGACTTTTCAGTGTATCATCGTCAGATATTCTGCTTAAAGAGAGGGGACACGGTAAAATACTAGGAATCTAAATTACTACCACCACCACATGTATTTGAACACGTTGCAACAGTAACTCTTTCAATGAAAGAGCCGAGGCAAACATTTTCACCTCGCTCCCGCTATAGTTTGCTGATTCTTAACTCGTACAGTTTTATGTGTGGCAATTTGATACTGTTATCAGATAAAACATCCTTCGTACGAAACCTGTCAGTCTTGCTTAAAACGATAACGTACGACTTTTCTTATTTTAAGAATATTAAAGTTTTTAGTGAAAAAGGTTGATTTGAAAGGATGGTAGTCCAGACCGTTTACTTCGTTTATTCAGTTCGTTAGTAAAACTCTGCCTAACAGTGGCCTCGCCGAATGGTGCTGGTATTAGCAGTTAACTTTACTCCCACTTTCACACTCAAGTTTGTGATGCTTTTCCAAACTGAACTCTCACGCTATAACAAGTTCATGGTAATCTTCATAATTGTTCAAGTACTAAGAGTCCGTTAACAGATACTAATGGATAATAAATACCACACTGATTTGTGCACTGATTTCCTATGTAATTACGCTCAACCACTGTGAATACTTCATTATTCACTGTTATCCTATCACTCGACTAAAAACTTCCAGGCTCACAGTTTACCAACATCTGTGCGACTCAACAACATCCTATCGTTCCACGCGAAAATTGAACCACCACTACCCTCGCGTCGAATAAAGGCGGGCAGACAGCAGTGGCTGATCAGTGTTGAAAGAGGACTCCTGTCCGTGAAGGCACGGCCAGTCCTAATGTTCCAGAGCTCCAGCGATTGGCAAAGGGTACGGCTGACTGCATCATACCACTATCGATAATAATTCCTCTTACAGGATTCGAGGTGTAAACTCAATCCAATGATTGTTGGAAGTTAAGGCTACAGTTAAGTACGTAAAAGTACAAAGTAATATCTTAAATCTTCCTTTTTTAAACCCACCACCTTTTGACGATTCACTGGTAAGTGAAAACCCACCGATTTGTGTGGCCTGAGGTTACAGATAAAATAAAAGAATTTTGTTGAATCTGACAACTTCTTTCATACTGGGCTTAACCAAGAGGCTCATATGTTTGCTTTTTCGCTGCCGAAGGAAAGGGATAGGGTCGATGCTGTACCCTGGGGCTTATGCCCTCCTGCAATACAGCCGTGTCTGTCGGGTTGCGTTCTCGTCAGATGTCAACAGAATAACAACAACATGTATGTACGATCATGCTTACGGGAGGCGCCAAAGCCGTCGCAATACTTCCGTACACGAGTCAGGTGTGCGGAAACAGAGCAGGCTCAGGACAGTTAACGTTCCTGTCCAGCTTGTCTTTAGGAGGCCAAACAGATCCACGACGGGCAGTCAGGTCGTGTAAGTAGTCGAGTGGTCACCTGCGAGTTGGAGTTAGCATCAGTTACCTCCGACTTCTCCACGAGTTGTCAGCAACGCCAGCAGGTATCGGCGAGTTGCCAACTAGCGGTCGTCTAGTTACCTGCTGTGGTTTGCACTGGACGACGCGCTGCAACGCAGTGCTCACGGATTCCGCTTAGAACCGGTCACATACAACTTACTTTGTTGTCTCAGTGATCATTAGTGGAGTTGCTTATTTTACATTGCTTCTCCCCATACGAGCTGAACTGTATCTGCTCTGCCTCAAATAAATGTGGCGACTTGTTAGTTGTGTCACTCTTATCTGTGTAGCCAACTTGATAAACTCACATTTACTTCGTGTGCGACAGCACTCTGTGTAAACACAACAATCGATGATGACTACCCTCGTTACTAAGCGAGGAGAAGAGACCATTCTGACGTCATTAACCACTAGACACGTTACAAGAGTTCGTGCACATAATTATCAAAATGGAAATATGGAAAACAAGTGAAACATAGTCTGTCTACAGCAAATCTATTTTAAATTTTAAAAATTAATCCGCAGATTATTTTTAATATTCGTTTCACAAAACTAGTTGGTGACATTTTGGCAGCGTTTCGGCAGCATGCTCTTTTCTTCAGGTCCGTATTTTATTATAACCTTATGTTGTTCATGTGCTTTCTTTCAAGAGGCATTGCTTTTTCTGGCTGCTGGAAGAGTGTGCATAGCACAACGTAAATTAATGTCATAATAAAATATGGATGCCCGAAAATAGCAGGATGGTTCCAAGCATCGTCGTGACGACCAGTGTTCCTGTTTTGGTCCACACTGCCACATCTCAGATTACGAAAAGCAAAGAGCTCCCGGGAAAAAAAGGTTTGTTTTACAGTATCGAAGATCAAGAGTTGCTCATAAGTCTTAAGGTACACGTTTTAGAGCCCATGTTTACTTGAATTTTTTGTTTAGATTAATCATTCCAGTCATATTCCTGAATATTGACCATTGCTGCTGGAACACCGTGTATAGTGATGATGTTATTCTGGAGGGTGGATGCCGCGCAGAGTGGCCGTGCGGTTTGAGGCGCCATGTCACGGACTGCGCGGCCCCTCTCGCTGGAGGTTCGAATCCTCCGTTGGGCATGGGTGTGTGTGTCGTTCTTAGCGTAAGTTAATTTAAGTAGCGTGTAAGTATAGTGACCAATGACCTCAGCAGTGTGGTCCCTTAGGAATTCACAGACACACACATTTGGAGGGGTGGCCTTGTGAGGAAGTGAAATGTGAGCGATACACGGGGCTGATTAGAAACTTTAGGAATGTGGTGCTACAGAACAGTCCTGAAGACAGATGGGTCGACTAACTAATGAGGAGGTACTGAATCGAGCTGGAGAAAGAAAGAGGCGTACAGCAAGAATTAAAAGAAGGAATCGGTTGACAGGACGTATCTTGATCCTCCAGTGGATGATTAATTTGGTAAGGAGGGACGTGTAGAGGGCAATCATTGCATCTGGAGATAGAGACCTGACCACAGCACTAGCACCTCCAAACAGATGTAGGGTGCAGTGGCTACGCAGAGGCGACGAGGGCGCTGCGCAGGATGGAGTAGCGTGGAGAGCTGGCTCAAACCACAGGTCACAACAGCAAACAATACCACCGCAGAGCTCGAACATTTCCATTGCAATATGGATAAATTTCACTGGTAATGAACCCTGTGTATAACTGTAGTACTCACCTGACCGCCAAGTGCTGCGACCAGGCACAGAAACGCTAGAGTGTGCACGGGGCGCATTTTTAAACACAGTTGCCGTTAGGATCCCTCAAAGGACTCGCGGCTCACCAGGCAGCGGTACAACTGGTAGAAGGGTGTTAAGGAAACGTCCGCTGCTGTGTCCGTATCACTCTATACCAGCGCTGTTTTGTGCCAAGCGGACCCACAAGTAGCACAGAAGTCGCCTGGCGATAAGATAAATTCGTCTTACTCATCGAGAAGCCTATTGATAGAGGGTCAGGTACTCGAAAACCTGGAGTGTTTTACGTAAGTAATGCTTGAAAATCACCTGTATCCTGTCACCCAGTTCGACATTTACCTTCACCTGAATCTCTACGATACCTGAGAACAGCTTGAAGCCTTCTTGCTTCTCTTCCAGACAGTAAGGGCGTTGAAACGTCGCCTTTGAACAATTACACATGACTGCGCCAATGCTGCCAGCTAAATAAAAGATTCGAACTACTAAAGGCACTAACTACTGATAGGCATAGTTAGCAAATGAAAGATTTTGTTAGATAACAAACAATGTATTTACCTCAATAGTGATCAAAAGTTTAATGTATATAGCAATTCATGACATCCAGTCTTACAAATTTCAAAACTCCACCATTTCTCTCCCCACATCCACCACTGCTGGTGGCTCACCTCCAACTGCGCAACGCTACGCGCTGTTAACAGCCAGCTGCCCAACACTACAATGGCAGACAACAATGCAAACTAGCCACAGACTGCACACAGCACAGCCAGTGATTTTTCATACAGAGCGCTACGTGGCGTTACCAATATAAAAACCTTAACAGCGTACTTACAGCGTGACCATTTTAAGGCTCCTCAAAGAAGCGAGTGCTTAAAAAACGTCACCCTTTTCAAGGACGACAACTTCTAATGTACGAGGGGCGTTTGAAAAGTCCGTGAAAAGTCCAAGAGATGGCGCGTATCGAGGTCATGTTTAGTTAGTAGCATCTTTGGAAAGAACGCATACCAATTTTCAGCCATGTTGGTCTATTCCTTTGTGCTTGGCATTCGTGTGAATCAAGGAAGTCAAGTGATTGTCAAAAAATAGAAGAAAAAGAATTTCGCGTTGTTATTAAACATTACTTTATGAAAGGCAAAACGCCTCAGGAAACTAGAGAGAAGCTTGATAAACATTACGGTGACTCTGTACCTTCGATAAGAACAGTTTACAAGTGCTTTCAAAATTGTCAGAGTGGCCATATGGGCACAAATGGTTCAAATGGCTCTGAGCACTATGGGACTTCTGAGGTCATCAGTCCCCTAAACCTAACTAACCTAAGGACATCACAAACATCCATGCCCGAGGCAGGATTCGAAGCTGCGACCGTAGCAGTCGCGCGGTTCCGGACCGAGCGCCAAGAACCGCTAGACCACCGCGGCCGGCCATATGAGCACAAGTGATGCTGAACGTTCTGGACGCCCTGTGGAGGTTATGACTCCAGAAATCATGGATAAAATCCGTGATATGGTGATGGATGACAGAAGAGTTAAGGTGCGTGAGATTCCTAGTGCTGTGGGCACCTCGAATGAACGGGTACATAATATTTTGCATAAACATTTGGACATGAGAAAGCTATCCACGAGATGGGCTCCGCGATTGCTCACGCTTGACCAAAAACGGAACCGTGTGAAGTGTTTAAAGGATGGTTTGCAGTTGTTCAGGAAGAATCCGCAGAACTTTAAGCGTCGTTTCGTCACTGTAGATGAAACATGGATACATTGCTATACTCCTGAGACCAAACAACAATCTAAACACTGGGTTACCAAGGGAGAGTCTGCACCAAAAAGGTTAAGACCATTCCTTCGGCCGTTAAGATTATGGTGACTGTTTTTTGGGAGTCTCAACGGATAATCGTCATCGACTATCTGGAAAAGGATACAACTATCACAGGTGCATATTATTCACCGTTATTGGATCGTTTGCAAACCAAGCTGCAAGAAAAACGCCGGCGATTCGACCTCAAAAATGTCCATTTCCATCACGACAATGCACCAGAACACAGCTCAGCAGCTGTGGTCAAAAAATTATTGCAAATACAATTCCAACTCGTTTCACACTCACCCTATTCTCCAGACTTGGCTCCCTCGGGACAAAGATTTTATTCGACCGAGGAGGTGATTGCAGAAACTAATAGCTATTTTGCAGACTTGGAAAAATGACTAATATTCGGAAGGGATCACAAATTAGGACAGCGTTGAACGAAGTGTACAAGTCTAAAAGGAGACTATGTCGAAAAATAAAAAATCTTTACCCCAAACAAGTAAGCAGTTTTTGTTTTTGCACTGACTTTTCAAACGCCCCTCGTACTGCTGTTTTGTGCTCGCGCTATTGGCTGCATTTACACTGTAGTGTCAGAAACTAGCTAGTTTGAGTAGAACTTGGAATAATTTATAGGAAGCCATAGGTTAGCACGGCATCAAGCTGCCGGACAGCGTATGCGTCACAGCAACATATACGGAAAGGATTGTACGACGGGCTGGACGTACTCAGAGGGAAACTCAGCGGGCAGCAGTAACAGCTGGAGAGGGCATGGCGGCGTCACCATACCAGCGCTAGACCCTTGTTACGAGCCACTGGGCTTTTACTGCAACAAGTGCATACCAGAGCCATACAAATAGTAGCGGACTTTGAGACAGAGAGTTTCCATGTACAGCAACAACATCACGACACGGCGGTCAGACTAGACGACAAGACCACTGCGCACCGCCATCCGCAGCCACGGGTTCGAGACCAGATCGGGCCAGCTGCCTCCCACACTGAGTCTCCTTGCGCCTTAGCGGCACAGCGCCGCCAACCTGCCGCCCACGCCTGCCGGGGGCTGTGGGTCGTGTCCCGCGCACGGCAGTCCTCCTCTGTCTTCACAGAGGACTTCGCTGGGCCCGAGAACGCAGATCGCTGTCCCGGACCACAGGGAGCGCCGCTGATATCAGCGCCATCTCAGCCACCCTCTCCTTGTTGGGAATCATTACAGAGCCTATAACAGACTGTTAACCAAACGCAGTGGAACGAGATCCGCTGAAGACTGGTAAAGAAGCAGTCCACATTTTATCCTTATTTTACAGCTACAGACGTGACTGTATTCAACACGCTGGAATCGTCGTCGTCGTGGTCTTCAGTCCTGAGACTGGTTTGATGCAGCTCTCCATGCTACTCTATCCTGTGCAAGCTTCTTCATCTCCCAGTACTTGCTGCAACCTACATTCTTCTGAATCTGCTTAGTGTATTCACCTCTTGGTCTCCCTCTACGATTATTACCCTCCACGCTGCCCTCCAGTGCTAAATTGGTGATCCCTTGATGTCTCAGAACATGTCCTACCAACCAATCCCTTCTTCTAGTCAAGTTGTGCCACCAACTTCTCTTCTCCCCGAATTCTATTCAATACCTCCTCATTAGTTATGTGATCTACCCATCTAATCTTCAGCATTCTTCTATAGCATCACATTTCGAAAGCTTCTGTTCTCTTCTTGTCCCAACTGATAATTGTCCACGTTTCACTTCCATACAAGGCTACAGTCCACACAAATACTTTCAGAAACGACTTCCTGAAACTTAAAAATATACTCAACGTTAACAAATTCCTCTTCTTCAGAAACGATTTCCTTGCCATTGCCAGTCTACATTTTATATCCTCTCTACTTCGACCATCATCAGTTATTTTGCTCCCCAAATAGATAAACCCATTTACTACTTTAAGTGTCTCATTTCCTAATCTAATTCCCTCAGCATCACCCGACGTAATTCGACTACACTGCATCATCCTCGTTTTGCTTTTGTTGATGTACATCTTATATCGTCCTTTCAAGACACTGTCCATTCCGTTCAACTGCTCTTCCAAGTCCTTTGGTGTCTCTGACAGAATTACAATGTCATCGGCGAACCTCAAAGTTTTTATTTCTTGTCCATGGATTTTAATACCTACTCTGAACTTTTCTTTTGTTTCCTTTACTGGTTGCTCAATATACATATTGAATAGCATCGGGGAGAGGCTAAACCCTGTCTCACTCCCTTCCCAACCACTGCTTCCCTTTCATATCGCTCGACTCTTATAACTACCATCTGGTTTCTGTACAAATTGTAAATAGCCTCTCGCTCCCTGTATGTTACCCCTGCTTAGTCATACAGTAAATCTGCATGCCCTCAGGAAAAATTACGGATGTAGTTTCCCCTTGGTTTCAGCCGTTCGCAGTACCACAACACCAAGGCCGTTTTGGTTAGTGTTCCAGAGCCAGATCAGTCAATCATCCAGACTGTTGCCCCTGCAACTACTGAAAAGGCTGTTGCCCCTCTTCAGGAACCACACGTTTGTCTGGCCTCTCAACAGATACCCCTCCGTTGTGGTTGCATCTACGGTACGTATATCTGTGTCGTTGAGGCACACAAGCCTCCCCACCAACGGCAAGGGGGGGGGACACAGGAATTATGAATTAAAAAACACCTTTAGTCCCAAATTTTCGGGTTTTATTGAATACAGGATGCATTTCGGACGCTGTGGGCACATCCTCAGGTGTAAGTTGTCTTAGTACATGATCCATTTTTGCTCTTGAATGAAGTAAATGCATGTTCCTATTCTTTCCGTGACAAAAACATGTATTTCACCTCATGCAGGAGCAAAAATAAATCATGTACGGAGGCAAGGATTGCCACTCAGGATCCCAAATGCATCGTGTATTTAATAAATCCCTTACATTTGGGACTAAGGGCGTTTTTTAATTCATACTTCCAGGCGACACTCAGTCCTAAAGTCATTACTTCACGCCAGTCTCCATAAATACCCAAGTTCTCCAGTTCTGAATACAGACGGTCATTAGGATGGACGGCGTTCATACCGATAGCAGTCCACTGAATGATTATTAACTGAAGTGACAACCACGTGTTAGCTGTGCAAGCACTTCCCGCGAACACTGCTTGCTGGTGCTGACATGAAAACATCCAAAGTAGCCACCACCTCCCACTCATCAGACTTTGCATTCGTCGCCGCCTAGGGCACTGCTGACGGAGTGTCTCCAAACACATCTCACAGTGCTTGTCGCACAGAAATCATCGTCACTGCTGGGAGAGAGGCTGCCACTGTTCCTGATCGTCACGGCAGGCACACTAGGGTGGCGGGGCCTACCTTCCTGTCAGGCCAGGATTATCTGGCCACAGCACTTCTACAGCGTCCCGGGCGTCGTCATCTTCCAGAGCGACACTGAGTGCGCTACAAACAGTGGAGGCTCACTCTCACACCAAGCGTTCGCCTGCAGATTGCCAGGCAGCAGCCCGCAACACTGCTGGAGCAGCAGCCTGGGCAACGAGCCGAGACACGCCAACGACAGGGGCCAGTGGAGTTCCACAGTGTCACAGGCAGGAGGTGTGAGCCGAGGCTGATGAGGAGACACTCAACTGCGCATCTTAACCAATAAATGTTAATAAACCAGTCATGTTTTATTAGCGCCAAAATGACAACATCACCGTGCTGACCACATAAGTGTCCCACTGAGCACTCCCACAGCAGGTCTGGCTAATGTCATTTCATTAGCACACAGAGCACCGACCGACACCACTGTACTCCATGCACTAAGTCAGTACCAGCTCTGTGTGACAATTGTAGACGATTCGGCCATTTAGCACGCGACTTTGCTGAATGCGTTTACGCCGTGATCCAGTTTAGAAACTAATTCATTTCACTGATTCCGTAAAATAAGTGTAGCTTTTCCCCATTTGTATTTTACTTCTTTTATATGTCTAGTGACTGTACAGGTAACAGTGGTCACAAACGACTACGACAATTAAGAATCCTCGAGCAACGTCAGTTCACGTGTTAATACGGAGCTGTACGATACCTGTACTGGCGAATTTCTTGTGAGTGTAAAATAACAGCAAAGAGAAGTGTAAAATTACAGGAAAGATAAGTTACCGTTAGATGAGTTGAATAGGATGAATAAAGAACAATTATTGAGAAATGATATCGTTGAAGCATTCGCAAACAATCCACGATGTTCAGGAGGAGGTCTTAATGATGGAAATGACAATGATGCCGGCCACCGTACGATAGCTGATTCCGAAATTACAGCCATCTGCTGACAATGATGATGACGACAGTGGTGATGCTACAGCTGAGGACGCTGGTTCTCAATCTGAAGACATCGCGAAACATGCACAGGGCACAACACACGAGATACGGTATTGCTTGGTTCAGAAGGCTGGGCAGAAACGACTTCAATCAAACGGATGCTGGCGGAACGCTATCATGTTCGTGCAGAACACCAGTGACCTAAGAATCTTGCTCGAGACAAACTTAGTCATTATTTGAGGTTATAAAATTCAGTTTGTTTCTTTTTCAGTATTTGTCCAGAATTTATATGAAAGTAATGTATAACCTTTCTGAAAGCGACATGCTTTGTTCTGGCTTTCTCTTCTCATTTCTGTCTTGAACTGGTGAAAAATGTGCAAATCAATCGTCTCATTTGTGTAGTACCTACCATATTACAAGTGTTTCTTTACAAACTGAAACTGAAGTTTTACTTCCGGGTGCAAAGACGAGTATATTTTGTGTTTATCGAGAATGTTGAGACGCTACGCATATTTCTAAACCAGGGACACTGGGAAAGTGGGGAAGATAATTTATAAAGTTTTGAAAATTTGGGAAAACATCTGTAAGGGATGCAAAAGTAATAAAAAGAAAAGTTTCTTCCCGTACTGGGTGTGCATCCACCCAGGGTACCCCTTAATTCAGCTTTTTTTTCAATGTTTACCAAAAAACGGTTCCTTTCTTTTTTGACACTTCCAGTGAAAAAATAGTGAAATTCCGCTCAGGGAAGGTCATATATACGTTTTCAGCAAGATAACCAGTTATTGAGACATTCTATCTGGAAGACTAAAAATCCATTACCCTAAGCGCGTGCCACAATTTTAAATCTTTCTCCTGTTTCTACAAAACTACTTGCCTTTTGTATATATAGAAACGTATGAATAGCAAATAAATTTTAGCACTAAATCTGAAAGCAAGAAAAAGAATTCCATTTAAAACTGACTTTTACTGATTCAGAGAAACTCTACTATACAGCTTTTTCTTCAGGATTACGCTTAAAATTCATATCACAATGCAAAATCATTTGACATGAGAATTACGAATTGTTGTAGAATTAATGAACAACTACTTTCTTTATAATATACTTACAGTAGCGCCGTATCTGGTCAACAAATAAGCTGTTGTACGTAATTATCTCGAGAATACCAGCCTCCAAATCCTCTGTCAAATTAAAAGTTTGTGGCCACTACCACAAAAACAATCGACGGGGTGGGGGTGGACATTGGGTTTCTGGCAAACAGCTCTCCGTCCCCGTGGTGTCCAGCCAGTTTGCTTTTCAGTACGTTTATGGTCATTGTGTCTCGTTCTGGAAGACATTCATCGACTTTCTGTTGTAAATCGTGGATTGAAAATTTACATGCCACGAAGAATGGTTAAAACTGTGTACTTCTTGGAAAGATCGTATTACGAGGGCGGCCTCTTTTTTTGAACATGGGATAAGTTAGACACTAATTTAGCGTAGCAGTTTGGATGGTGACGGAGTCCGCAGCTGCTAAACACATAACACAGTTGATGCGTTAGGAAACTTCTGTAACAAAATCATCACTGCATTTGTCAGCTTTCTCGAACAGTGTGTGTTATTACAGAACTAAAAAACGAACTTCATACATTTCATAACGTTTCAGCCTCTAAGTGACACGTTTCAGCACGTCTCGTATGAAACAGTCGTTCTTGCAACTGAATAGGTAAGATGAAGACGATCTTAAACTTCTGCACTGACGTGGCAGCAGTCAGCCGGCCGCTGTGACGGAGCGGTTCTAGGGGCTTCACTCCAGAACCGCGCTGCTGCTACAGTCGCAGGTTCGAATCCTGCCTCGGTCATAGATGTGTGTTGATGTCCTTAGGTTAGTTAGGTTTAAGTAGTTCTAAGTCTAGGGGACTGATGACCACAGATATTAAGTCCCACAGTGCTCAGAACCATTTGACAACAGTCATGGCATAGCGATACGCACATATACAGATGGCGGTAGTATCATCTACAAAAGGTATAAAAGGGCGGAGCAATAGAGGAGCTGTTATTTGGGCTCGGATGATCCATGTGAAAAAGTTTCGAATGTGATTATGGCCTCTCGACGGGAATTAACGGATCTAGAAAGCGCATTGGTTGTTGGAGCTAGACGCATGAGACATTTCATGTCGTAAATGGTTATGAAATTCAATATTCCGAGATCTACAGTCTCAAGGGTGTGTCCAGACGACCAGATTACAGGCATTACCTCTCACCACGGATGACGACCGAGAGCACCTAGTTAGTTAGTTAGCTAACAATAAAACGTTCTCGGTTTTCCAGCCGCGTCAGTTCGAATAAAATCCTCCGAGGATACAGTTAGTTAGCTAGTTAGTTAGTTACGTGTGCCATTCATCAGTCCCACGGAAAACCGTTATGATGTGGAACGTGTCAAGTGCATAAGAAATGCACACATGAATGAAGGGTTTTTTTTTTCTAAGAAAAAGCTTAAATTTTTTATACCTACCCCATTCCCTTAAATGGCACAAAATGCATATATTATACGCATTGCTTTGTTTGTTCATATCCAAGAATTCATCTGTGGTATAGAAGGAGCTGTGAAGCACGTTGTCAAGCGGCGTTTGCGTGGAGCTGGCAGCGCTAGCAGATAAGCAACATTTCGTGAATGCCGGCCAGGGTAGCCGAGCGGTTCTAGGCGCTACAGTCTGGAACCGCGCGACCTCTACGATCGCAGGTTGGAATCCTGCCTCGGGCATGGATGTGTGTGATGTCCTTAGGTTAGTTAGGTTTAAGTAGTTCTAAGTCTAGGGGAGTGATGACGTCAAACGTTAAGTCCCATAGTGCTCAGAGCCATTTGAACTATTTGAACTTGCTGAAATAACCGCAAAAAACAGTGGGACGCATGACGAAAGTGCGGCGAAATTTGGAGTTAATGTGCTGTGGCAGCAGACGATCTACGCCAGTGCCTCTGCTAACAGCACCACATCGCCTGCAGCGCCCCTCCTGGCCTTGTGTCGATATCTACTAGACCCTAGACGACTGGAAAACCGCAACATGGTCAGATGAGTCCAGATTTCAGTTGGTAACTGCTGTGGGCTATGTTTACATGGAATGGAAATGGTTCAAATGACCCTGAGCACTATGGGACTTAATTTCTGAGGTCATCAGTCCCCTAGAACTTACAACTACTTAAACCTAACTAACCTAAGTACATCACACACATCCATGCCCGAGGCAGGATTCGAACCTATGAACTTAGCGGTCGCGCGGTTCCAGACTGTAGCGCCTAGAACCGCTCAGCCACACTGGCCGGCCATGGAATTCACTTGGTTCCTCTGGTTCAACTGCAACGATCATTGACGGGAAATGGTTATGTTCGACTACTTGAAGACCATTTGCAGCCATTCTTGGACCTCACGTTCCCAAGCAACAATGGAATTTTTATAGGTGACAATGTGCAGTGTCTTTGGGTCACAGTTCTTCGCGACTGGTTTGAAGAACATTGTGGACAGTTGGAGCGAATGAACTGGCCACCCAGTTCGACCGACATGAGTTACGGCATATGATTGAGAAGCCAGTTCGTGCACAGACTACAACATCTCCAACACTTTCACAATTGTGGACGGTTACAGAGGCAGCATGGATCAATATTTTTGCAGGGGTCTTGCAACCACTTGTTGAGTGCACGTCACGTCGAGTTGCTGCACTACATCGGACAAAAGGAGGTCCGACACGGTATTAAGAGGTATCCAACCCATGACTGTTGTCAGCGCAGCGTGCTATCTACTTGCGCCGCTTTCTGGTTAATTACGTTACTTAATGTATTCATGCCGGCATATCTTACGCACTTCAGTCGTCCAACCTTCTGTAGGAGAGTGTGAGCCTCATCCTCCCATTCCTTGCTTGCAAGTATAAATGTTTTCAGTTCAATAATATTAGCTTGTAACTCTTCCATTTGGTCCGTGTTTGCATAGAAATACATTTTCTATTAAAATTAATGTAAACAACATGTCACCTGCATCACAGCGCGCTAAACGAACAGATGAAAGCGCTTGGCTGAAAAATGAAATTTGCTCCCTGTACTAAAAAAAAAAAAAACTGAATGTCAGCTTATACAAATTACACCTAGAGTTGGCAAACCAAATCTTCAGCTCATCAGTACTGTATGACACAACAGAAAGAATAAATCGCCACTCACAGTCAATAATGCAAAAGAAATGGCAGAAACAAGAACAGAAATTAAATGAACTGATGAACAAAAACTGCTCTAAAACCGAGACACACTCACGACACACATTCCATGAACACTTGATTAATTTTACGGACATAACACTCACAAAAGTGGAACAACACCTACTTGAGATTGGCCCATAACACATTTTGAACACCCACATAACACATAAGACCATAGAAAACCTTATTACTGAGACTAACTACATCATAGGACAACATGAAAAAATATACTCAAGACTTCAACCCAGGCCTAAAAAGAGAACTAGTGACAGAGGAAATGAAACAAGTCATCAGAAAGAACAAACCATCCATAAACACAAATAAAAAAACATCTGATGAGAAAAGCATAAACAGTGTACACAGAAAATTAAAACAACACAATGCTCTCATCACCAACGCAGGTAAAAGGAATGCTCTAGTCTTAATAAGAGAGGCAGAATACATAGGGAAAACAGAAACTTTTTTGGCAGGGGATGAAATAAGCAAGCTAACCAGTGACCCAACACAAAGATATGTAAAAACTCTCTTAAAAACATCACACACACCTTGACACAGAACCAGACAAAAAGAGTGGCACACAAGAACCCTAAAGCTCCACTGTTAACAAGCCTACCAAAGGTCCACATACCCCTTATCTCAGTCAGGCCAGTGGTTAGCTTCAGAAAAATCCCATTTACTAGGGTCACACATGCACACATTCCTACAGAAGAAATATACATGCACAAACAACACAAGCCTCAAAAACACAGGAGACATAATGGAGAAATTAGGAATGTCAACATCCCCCCCCCCCCAACAGCAAAACTGGTATCTTTTGACATAACATCCATGAACACAAACATACCCACAGAAGAAACTATAAACCGTATAGAACAACAGCTAAAATGCAAGAAATTCCCAGATGTATATACACTCCTGGAAATTGAAATACGAACACCGTGAATTCATTGTCCCAGGAAGGGGAAACTTTATTGACACATTCCTGGGGTCAGATACATCACATGATCACACTGACAGAACCACAGGCACATAGACACAGGCAACAGAGCATGCACAATGTCGGCACTAGTACAGTGTATATCCACCTTTCGCAGCAATGCAGGCTGCTATTCTCCCATGGAGACGACCGTAGAGATGCTGGATGTAGTCCTGTGGAACGGCTTGCCATGCCATTCCCACCTGGCGCCTCAGTTGGACCAGCGTTCGTGCTGGACGTGCAGACCGCGTGAGACGACGCTTCATCCAGTCCCAAACACGCTCAATGGGGGACAGATCCGGAGATCTTGCTGGCCAGGGTAGTTGACTTACACCTTCTAGAGCACGTTGAGTGGCACGGGATACATGCGGACGTGCATTGTCCTGTTGGAACAGCAAGTTCCCTTGCCGGTCTAGGAATGGTAGAACGATGTGTTCGATGATGGTTTGGATGTACCGTGCACTATTCAGTGTCCCCTCGACGATCACCAGAGGTGTACGGCCAGTGTAGGAGATCGCTCCCCACACCATGATACCGGGTGTTGGCCCTGTGTGCCTCGGTCGTATGCAGTCCTGATTGTGGCGCTCACCTGCACGGCGCCAAACACGCATACGACCATCATTGGCACCAAGGCAGAAGCGACTCTCATCGCTGAAGACGACACGTCTCCATTCGTCCCTCCATTCACGCCTGTCGCGACACCACTGGAGGCGGGCTGCACGATATTGGGGCGTGAGCGGAAGACGGCCTAACGGTGTGCGGGACCGTAGCCCAGCTTCATGGAGACGGTTGCGAATGGTCCTCGCCGATACCCCAGGAGCAACAGTGTCCCTAATTTGCTGGGAAGTGGCGGTGCGGTCCCCTACGGCACTGCGTAGGATCCTACGGTCTTGGCGTGCATCCGTGCGTCGCTGCGGTCCGGTCCCAGGTCGACGGGCACGTGCACCTTCCGCCGACCACTGGCGACAACATCGATGTACTGTGGAGACCTCACGCCCCACGTGTTGAGCAATTCGGCGGTACGTCCACCCGGCCTCCCGCATGCCCACTATACGCCCTCGCTCAAAGTCCTTCAACTGCACATACGGTTCACGTCCACGCTGTCACGGCATGCTACCAGTGTTAAAGACTGCGATGGAGCTCCGTATGCCACGGCAAACTGGCTGACACTGACGGCGGCGGTGCACAAATGCTGCGCAGCTAGCGCCATTCGACGGCCAACACCGCGGTTCCTGGTGTGTCCGCTGTGCCGTGCGTGTGATTATTGCTTGTACAGCCCTCTCGCAGTGTCCGAAGCAAGTATGGTGGGTCTGACACACCGGTATCAATGTGTTCTTTTTTCCATTTCCAGGAGTGTATAAATGAAATTTCTTCCATCCTTAGGTCAATCACAGAACAAAACTACTTTACTTTCAACAACAACTTCTACTTGCAACAAGCGAGGCTTCCCATGGGGTCCCCCATCAGTGGAACCCTAGCCAACATTTTCTTGGGCCATATAGAGAACACAATATTCAATAACATTGTAAAACAAGGAGGGTACAAAATAATCTACTGGTACCGATATGTGGATGACATCATCTGTCTTGTAGATGAAACACATAACAGGATAGAAGAGCTACACAGTAACATCAACACAGTACACCCACAAATCCACTTCACAATGGAAATAGAAAACAACAAGAAACTAAATTTCTTGGATCTTACAATCACGAGAAAGAACCACCAACATGAATTCTCCATCTACAAAAAACCCACATCCACAAGCATTGTTATCCACAGCTCATCCAACCACCGTCAGTGCCTAAATATGCCAGTTTCACACACATGCTCCACAGGATAAACAGAACACCTCTTAAACCAGAAAACTACACACAGGAACTAAATATAATCAAACAAATTGCTGTTGAAAACGACTACAAAACAGACATCATAAACAAACTCAACAACAAGGTAAAAACGGAAACATGCAGTACACACAAACAACACAGCAGACCACACCACTTCAGAAAAAAGAGAGATATGGTACACACTAACATACAATAACAAAATATCACATAGAATAGGAAACATCTGAAAAAAGCAAGTGATCCCAATAAGATTCAGAACAAACAATACAGTTCAGGAATACTAAGACCAGTCAGAAAAACCTCAGGCAAATTCAGCAGCGCTGGAATATACCAACTCACTTGCGACTCTTGTCAGGCGCACTACATAGGAAAAACAGGCAGAAATTTCCGAACGAGGTACACAGAGCACATGACAGCTCTAAGAAGTGACAGAACATCTAATGGACAAAAACCATAAGCCTACTAATATCGAAAACGATCTACGCATTCTGAGAAACAGCAACAGTCTATACCGACAGCTAACAATAGAAGAAAATTACTACACACAAAAGGCTACAGTCGAAGGAAAAAAGGAATAAATGAAAACATAACACTCTGCAACAACACACTCTTTACCGCTCTGAGAGAACTGACCAAGGACACAGAAGAGAAAGGACACAAACGCAAAAGAACGACTTCCCCATCACACTCGGAGACATAAATAATGAACAGAAGTCGTCGTAATTCGAGCTATAGTTTTTCATAGCCTCTCTCGCCACGTGCGATACGCCTCTCGCGACACACGCGAACAGCAGGATGGCGTAATATTCTGGATCAGAAACAAAGTGCAAAAGTTTTTTTCTGTGTATGAAAGCAGCCACATACAATCCAACGAACGTGAGTACACGAATAGCTACGCAACAGCTCAGTACACACCAAATAACTAGTTTCCACAACATTACCACAACCCTATGTATATACTGCTTTGAGTATTTGTTTCCTAACAGCCGCTCACATGGTTGCAGATGACATGATGTTCGCTAAGTAAAAAGACGGCAACAGAAGATAAAAGAGCACATAAAATATGTCGCAAACAGCGCCAATAATTGCTTAAAAGATGCTGTAACATACAATAAATAAGGCAGTCCGAAAGTATCAATAGAAAACTATATTTCAAAAAAAACAATTGTAAAAATTTAATAATTTTTTACTGTGTTTGTACAACCATGCCATTTTCTGTAGGTTTTAGATTTAAAAAAACCACTGATGATGGTGATATTTGTCGCCGAAACTAGTTTGTGATAATAAAGAAATAACCAAATAACAAGGTGTTTAGCACCAAGGCGGACTCAATTTCTGTTATAGCTGTGTTTCCTATTCCTTCGTCTCTCTCTCCGAAACAGGTTTACGGCAAATACAGTAGATGGTTGGGTCCAGCATTATTCTTCTCTCAGAAGACAAAAAAAAGAGATTAACAAGAAATACCACACAACATGAAAAGCTGGAGCGTCCCGCACGGCTTTAGTAAGTTCACGAAATAAACTCAACTGAACTGGGCGGATCTGAGAAAAACGGCTGCGACAGTGGAAGGGGAACGGCGAATGAATGGGAAGAGAACTTCTCGACTTCATTGTTGTGTACCAAGTCCGGATTTTAACAAGACTGAACACATAAACAATTTCTTCAAGTAGAAAATATATCGTATTTATATGCATATAATATGCATTTATTTCTTAGAAAAATTGCCTACAAATTTAGGTGCGTCTTATACTCTAAATTAATATAAAAATGTACAGTGTTTGATTTCATATTCCCGCCAGTCTTAAAAATGGCCATACTCGATGCCGCGCGAAACCTATCTCGGTCAGGCAACACTGGATTCAACTGGCAGCAGCAGTGCACCGATGCGACGAACGTTGAGTGGCGGGGATTCGCGAGCTTGTTAGTGTCTCCCTACTGGCCCGACATCACAAACCCAGAACACTGTGTAGCCTGTGAGGCGTCACTGCAGTGCACGCTGCACATCAACTTGAATTGAAAGTGATTTTTGTTATCGGCTACAGTGCAATATTTTTGTGCGCAGTTAGTTTCGCAACGGAAAAAAATGATGCGGGCTGTAAATATAAAGTAATGGCATATGCGAAAGAACATGGAAACAGAGCAGCTGGGCGGCATTTCGGCGCTCCATAATAGAAAAAACTATCCGCGACTGGCGGGCTAGTAAAGGAAGAGCTCGAAAAACTGAGGAAGACTAAATGTGTAAATAGACGATTGAATGCAAAATGGCCAAAACGATTGTCAGGTGTTTTAAAGGATAATTCCGTCTTACAAACTAAGAATTTTTCTTTAGTCTCGTTTTGCAATCTAACAATGAATTTGTAACAATGTAATTTTTGTAAGTTGTTTAAAAACTAAGGTGCGTATTATAGTCAGCAGCGTCTTACAGTCCGTAAAATACGGTACCAAATATCTTTTCTCATTACAGTTCCCTTTGCAAAAATGAATCATTTTGAGCAAAAATTTTTAAAGTGGAACAGAAAAAGAGGAGACGAACCTTTGGCATCAGAAGTGAGGGGCGAGAGGGGGGGGGGGGGGTGTAGGTTTCTGACTACTGCACCCCATATGAGTATTTTCCGGAAGTTTCAAACTTTATAAATTGCCGCCCCCCCCCCCCCATTTTCTGTTTTCTGACTGATATGCCTACGGTATTTATTCTTTTTAATTCACTCCACAATAACCAACTGTTGGCCCTTCTGCTTCGTTGATAGTCATACTGTACGCCAATCTTACAAAAAATTAGAAGCTTATAAAGATGAATGTTAAATTAGTTCAAATGAGTGGAATTCGTGAATGAGTACTGTCATGCCTTTGCTTTTCCTGTTAATTTATCCTCTTTTATGACATTGCTTTGAACATTTCTTTGCAAAGTCATATCGGTTAACACTTAAAGATTTTTTTTTTGGGGGGGGGGGGCGGGGAAGTTTGGAAGTTTACACTTCCGTATTGTTTCATCTTTGTATCAATGCATTTAAACACATTTTCTTCCCCTGGTAACTCGTTCTGCATACCCTGATTTGTGTGTTGAACTACGTCATTTCTCGCCGGGAAAATCATTCGCTTGCGCAACAGTTCTTTGTTTATGACGTTTCGGTCTATAAGCTGTTACACTTTCTGAATGACTTATTCCTCTGTTGCGCAACTTACCTGTGAACAACATTTTGTCAGATACTAATGCGTTATGTGCCATTTCGAAGTTGTTTTCTAGAACTTCCGAGAATATTCTGGAACCCTGGGAAAGATACGTTAGTAACCGAGAATATTCGTGAAAGCTTCTGATGCTGATTCATTAATCCAATCCCCCAAATATCACCATTCATATGCTTTCTCCTATTTACACTACTGGCAATTAAAATTTCAACACGAAGAAGAAAAGCACATGATAAACGGGTATTCATTAGACATATTATACTAGAACCGAGATGTTATTACATTTTCACGCAGTTTGGTTGCATAGATCCTGAGAAATCAGTACCCAGGACAACCACCTCTGTCCTTAATAACGGCCTTGATACGCCTGGTCATTGAGTCAAATGAGCTTCGATGGCGTGTAGAGGTACAGCTGCCCATGCAGCTTCAACACGATACCATAGTTCATCAAGAGTAGTGACTGGCGTATTGTGACGAGCCAGTTGCTCGGTCACCATTGACCAGACGTTTTCAATCGGTGAGAGATTTGAAGAATGTGCTGGCCAGGGCAGCAGTCGAACATTTTCTGTATCCAGAAAGGCCCGTACAGGACCTGCAACATCCGATCGTGCATTATCCTGCTGAATGTAGGGTTTCATAACGATCGAATGAAGGGTAGAGCCACGGGTTGTAACACATCTGAAATGTAACGTCCACTGTTCAAAGTGTCGTCAACGCGAACAAGAGGTGACCGAGACGTGTAACCAATGGCACCCCATACCATCACGCCGGGCGACACGCCAGTATGGCGATGACGAATACACGTTCAACGTGCGTTCACCAAGATGTCGCCAAACACGGATGCGACCATAATGATGCTGTAAACAGAATCCGGATTCATCCGAAAAAAATGACGTTTTGCCATTCGTGCACACAGGTTAGTCGTTGAGTACACCTTCGCAGGCGCTCCTGTCTGTGATGCAGCGTCAAGGGTAACCGCAGCCACGGTCTCCGAGCTGATAGTCCATGCTGCTGCAAACGTCGTCGATCTGTTCGTGCAGATGATTGTTGTCTTGCAAAAGTCGCCATCTGTTGACTCAAGGATCGAGACGTGGCTGCACAGTCAGTTACAGCCATGCGGATAAGATGCCTGTCATCTCGACTGCTAGTGGTACGAGGCCGTTGGGATCCAGCACGGCGTTCCGTATTACCCTCCTGAACCCACCGATTCCATATTCTGCTCTAATACTCATTGGATCTCGACCAACGCGAGCAGCAATGTCGCGATACGATAAACCGCAATCGCGATAGGCTACAATCCGACCTTTATCAAAGTCGGAAACGTGATGGAACGCATTTCTCCTCCTTACACGAGGCATCACGACAACGTTTCACCAGGCAACGCCGGTCAACTGCTGTTTGTGTATGAGAAATCGGTTGGAAACTTTCCTCATGTCAGCAGGTTGTAGGCGTCGCCACCGGCGCCAATCTTTTGCGAACGCTCTGAACAGCTAATCGTTTGCATATCACAGCCTCTTCTTCATGTCGGTTAAATTTCGCGTCTGTAGTACGTCATCTTGGTGGTGTAGCAATTTTAATGGCCAGTAGTGTATTATACAGGGCTATTACAAGTGGTTGAAGCGATTTCATAAATTCACTGTAGCTTCATTGATTGACATATGGTCACGACAAACTACAGATACGTAGAAAAACTCAAAGTTTTGTTCGGCTGAAGCCGCACTTCAGGTTTCTGCCTCCAGAGCGCTCGAGAGCGCAGTGAGACAAAATGGCGGCAGGAGCCGAGAAAGCGTACGTCGTGCTTGAAATACACTCACATTAGTCAGTCATAACAGTGCAACGACACTTCAGGACGAAGTTCAACAAAGCTCCACCAACTGCTAACTCCATTCGGCAATGGCATGCGCAGTTTAAAGCTTCTGGATTGCTCTGTAAGGGGAAATCAACGGGTCGGCCTGCAGTGAGCGAAGAAGCGGTTGAACGCGTGCGGGCAAGTTTCACGCATAGCCCGCGGAAGTCGACGAATAAAGCAAGCAGGGAGCTAAACGTACCACAGCCGACGGTTTGGAAAATCTTACGGAAAAGGCGAAAGCAGAAGCCTTACCGTTTACAATTGCTACAAGCACTGACACCCGATGACAAAGTCAAACGCTTTGAATTTTCGACGCGGTTGCAACAGCTCATGGAAGAGGATGCGTTCAGTGCGAAACTTGTTTTCAGTGATGAAGCAACATTTTTTCTTAATGGTGAAGTGAACAGACACAATGTGCGAATCTGGGCGGTAGAGAATCCTTACGCATTCGTGCAGCAAATTCGCAATTCACCAAAAGTTAACGTGTTTTGTGCAATCTCACGGTTTAAAGTTTGCGGCCCCTTCTTCTTCTGCGGAAAAACGTTACAGGACACGTGTATCTGGACATGCTGGAAAATTGGCTCATGCCACAACTGGAGACCGACAGCGCCGACTTCATCTTTCAAGAGGATGGTGCTCCACCGCACTTCCATCATGATGTTCGGCATTTCTTAAACAGGAGATTGGAAAACCGATGGATCGCTCGTGGTGGAGATGATGATCAGCAATTCATATCATGGCCTCCACGCTCTCCCGACTTAACCCCATGCGATTTCTTTCTGTGGGGTTATGTGAAAGATTCAGTGTTTAAACCTCCTCTACCAAGAAACGTGCCAGAACTGCGAGCTCGCATCAACGATGCTTTCGAACTCATTGATGGGGACATGCCGCGCCGAGTGTGGGAGGAACTTGATTATCGGCTTTATGTCTGCCGAATTACTAAAGGGGCACATATCGAACATTTGTGAATGCCTAAAAAAACTTTAGTTTTTTATGTGTGTGCGAAGCATTGAGAAAATATCTCAAATAATAAAGTTATTGTAGAGCTGTGAAATCGCTTCAATCATTTGCAATAACCCTGTATGTTTCTATGGTTTCAATTCTACTTAATCAAAAAAACTTTTTACAATGTAAACTAAACCTCGAGCACATTACAGAGCAATATCGATATTTTTTCCGTGAAAAATACACTGATACGAAAGGGGCAGGAGGTCTATATCTACACCTGCGTCTACATACAGACTGCGCAAGCCAACATACAGTGGGTGGCGGCAGGTACCCTCTACCACAACTAGTGGTTTCGTTTTACGTTCCATTGGTAAACAGAGCAAGAGAAAAACGACAGTCTATAAGCCTCCGTACCAGACCTGAGCCCTCTAAGCTCATCTTCATGGCTCTCACGCGAAATGTAGTTTGGCGGCAGTAGAATCGCCCTACAGTCTTCTTTAAAGTCCGGTTCTCTAAATTTTCTCAATAGCGTTCCTCTTCTGAGTTCCCGAAGCGCCTCTGTTGTGCGTTGTTCGAACCTACTGGTATGAGATCTGGTAGCCCGCTTCTCGACTACTTCGATGTCTTCCTTCGATCCGACCTGCTACAGACGCCAAACACTAGAATAGTACTTGAGAATAGGTCGCACTATTGTCCTATATGTGATTTTCTTTACAGATCAACCAGACTTGACTAAAATCCTCCCAATAAAGTGAAGTTGATCATTCCCCTTTCCCGTTACAACGTTTAGATACTCACTTCATTTCATATCGGTTTGCAACGTTACGAGTAGACATTTATTCGACGCCACTGTGTCAAGCTGGACACCACAAAACCTGCTTTCGAATGTTATGGATTTCTTTTTCCTACATCAGCATTAACTTACATTTTTCTGCATTCAGAGATAGCTTCCACTCATGACACCAATTAGAAATTTTGCCTTAGTCAACGTCGACCACATCCCATACATCGGTAAACAGCCGTACACTGCTGCCTACACTGTCCGCTGGATCATTTAAGTACAAAAAGAACAACAGCGGTCCTGTCACACTTCCCTGGGACACTCCTCACGGGTCACTGCCTCTGATCAACACTCATCGTCGAGGACAACATACTGGCTTCTGTTACTTAGGATGTCGTGGCGACCACCGTGATGCCGTGGCGACAACTTCAGGCACTCCGTACCACTTCAGTTGTCCAAAACAACAGCAGCCGCCACCGCACAGCCACTACCCGACGACACAAAGGGCAGAATCAGACACAAAAGCCAGTGATTGGTGGTAGTTGGTTTCGGAGGCATAGTCCAAGCACTACGACATTAGTTCGTCAGTGTACTGATTTCGGTATTTGTATTGTTGATTTGGTCTTCAGTTGAAAGATTGCCCTGATGCAGCTCCCCATGCTGCTCTATCTTGTGAAAACCTCTTCATCTCCAAATAACTACTGCAATCTAAATCCTTCTTACTGTAATCATCTCTTGGCCCACAGTTTTCACCCCCTGCGCTTTCCTCCAGTACTATATTGGTGATCCCTTAATGGCTCATAATGCGTCCTATGAACCGAACTCTTCTTCAGGTCAGGTTGTGCCGCAAACTTCTCTTCTGCCCAATTATCTTCAGTACCTCCTCATAAGATACGTGATGTACCCATCTAATTTTGAGCATTATTATGCAGCACCACATTTCAAAGGCTTCTATTCTTTTCTAAACTGTTTATTGTCACACACGACTACACTCCATACAAATACTTTCAGAAAGGACTCCCTGACACTTAAATCAATACTCGATGTTAACAAATTTCTCTTCTTCACTAACGCTTCTCTTGCCATTGCCAGTCTACATTTTATATCCTCCCTACTTCGAGCGTCATCAGTTATTTTGCTTCCCAAATAGCAAAACTCATCTGCTACTTTAAATGTCTCAAAAAATGACTCTGAGCACTATGCGACTCAACTTCTGAGGTCATTAGTCGCCTATAACTTAGAACTTGTTAAACCTAACTATCCTAATGATATAACACACATCCATGCCCAAGGCAGGATTCGAACCTGCAACCGTAGCGGTCTCGCGGTTCCAACTGCAGCGCCTATAACCGCACGGCCACTCCGGCCGGCTTAAGTGTCTCCTTGCCTAATCTGATTCCCTCAGCATCACCTAATTCGACTACATTCCATTACTCTCGTTTTGCTTTTGTTGATGTTCATCTTATACCCTACTTTCAAGACACTGTCCATTCCGTTTAACTACTGTACTCTTCCAAATCTTTTGCTGTCTGTGACAGAATTACAATGTCACTAGCAAACCTTGAACCTTTTGTATCTTCTTCCTGGACTTTATTTCCCACACCAAATTTTTCTTTTGTTTCCTTTACTGCTTGCTGAGTATGTACATTGAATAACATTGGGGATAGGCTACAACCGTGTCTCACTCCCGTCTCAAACACTGCATCATTTTCGTACCTCTGGACTCTTATAACTACCAGCTGGTTTCTGTACAAATTGTAAATAGCCTTTCGCCTCCTGCCACGTTTAGAATTTGAAATAGAGCATTTGTGTTTACGCCGGCCGGAGTGGTCGAGCGGTTCTAGGCGCTACAGTATGGAACCGCGCGACCGCTACGGTCGCAGGTTCAAATCCTGCCTCGAGAATGAATGTGTGTGATGTCCTTAGGCTAGTTAGGTTTAAGTAGTTCTAAGTTCAAGGGGACTGATGACCTCCGATGTTAAGTCCCATAGCGCTCACAGCCATTTGAACCATTTGTGTTTACATGTAAATAAATAAACGTGTGTCTTCATGACATTCACCTCAAGCGACGTTATTTTTTCCGGAATTTCCGAATTATGGGGCTTTCCAATAAAACTGTCCCAGTAAGTCCGTAGGAACGAAGACCCACCGTGCTTGCATACTAAGAGCGCTTACCTGACTGATAAGAGCGGTGGCAACGAGGCAGAAGGCCGCGACGCTACGCGGCAGGCTCATCCTACAGGGTGACAGCGTCCAGTGGAGGGATGCGGGACGGATGGAGCTGGAACTCACAGCAGAGGCGCGACCGGCGGGTTCCAGCAGAAACGTCAGGGCCGTCTCACGGGCTCGTAGCTCCCACCAGGACTGCGTTTCGGCCTCGGTTTCAGCCGCGCGGCCGCCGCCAATGCAATAGCTATGGTCGCCCGTACCAGGATAAGATAAGAGCCGTCACACGTCCACCTAGACACTCACCGACCTTGTCAGCCATAGCGACCTTCCCCGACGTTACGAGCTTTCTTAAAACACCAACACCGGCTGTCTCAAAGTGTCGTTTCCGAGTGTGGCGATCCCAGACAGGAGCTGTCTGCACCTACGTCTGCTTCTGCATCGAGCTGACAAAAGTCACGGGATACCTCCCTAATATCCTGTCGGGCCTTGTTTTGCCGCACGTACTGCAGAAACGTGACGTGGCACGGACTCAACAATTGGTTGGAAGTCTCCTCCAGAGATATTGAGCCATGTTTCTCCTATAGCACTCTGTAACTGGGAAAGAGTTTCTGGTGCAGGATTTTATGCACGAACTGACGTCGCGATTATGTCCCATAAATGTTCGATGGGATTCATGTCGGGCGATCTGGGTGGCAAAATCATTCCCTCGAACTGTACACAATGTTCTTCAAACCAATAGCTGACATGTCTCGCCCGGTGACATAGCGAATTGCCACCCATAAAAAATCTATCCTTGTTTGGGAAACGAGATATATGACAAAGGGGAATGGCCTGAGGACTTCGCTGCAACAGTTATGATACAAATACAGAAAAAGAGAAACACCAAAAAATGTGAAGAGCACCGGACCATCAATCAAATTTCTCATGCAGCTAAAGTCTTGCTGAGAGTGTTGAATAGAAGGTTATATGGCAAGCTGGATAGAGGGATTGCAGAGGAGCAGTTCGGATTTAGAAGAGGAAAAAGAACGAGAGTTGGTAGTGCCCTGCTAAGAACTATAGGGGAAAGATATATGGAAAAGGGTAGACAAATGTTTGCTGTTTTTATAGATTTAGAAAAGGCTTTTGACAGAGTTCAGTGGAACAAGCTGATGGATATCTTGAAAAGCAAAGGAATGGATTGGAAAGCGAGACGACTGATACAGAATCTATATTCACACCAGAAAGTAAGGATAAGGACTGGAAATGAAATGTCAGAAGGAAGCAGCATTGGACGAGGTGTTAGACAAGGTTGTTACCTTTCCCCACTGTTGTTTAACATATACCTTGAAGAGTTTATTGCGGAAAGCTTAGATGGGAAAATAGGAATATGTATTGGTCGAACGAGAATAGAATGTATAAGATTTGCTTATGACATGGTATTACTGGCAGAAAGTGAGCGGACAATGAATAACATGCTCAAAGATCTGAATAAACACAGCAAAAACAAAGAGCATGGTCATCAGTACAAGACGCAGACTGTCCAATATGAACACAGGACAATCTACCATGAGCCAAGTAAGTGCATTTAAATATCTTGGAAGCACGGTAAGTGAAGACTTGAGATGTCATCAGGAGGTGAAAAGTCGAATTGCCATAGAGAAGGAGGCATTCAACGGAAAGAGGAGACTGTTATGCGGCAAAGTAGATAAAGGTCTAAGGAAAAGACTTGGCAAATGTTTTGTCTGGAGTGTGGCACCATATAGGACAGAAACATGGACGCTGAGACGAGAGGATGAAAAAAAAGTTAGAAGCATTTGAGATGTGGATGTCGAGGAGAATGGAGAGCTTAAGCTGGATGGAAAGAGTGAGTAATGAAAGCGTATTGGAAAGGGCTGGTGAGAGAAGATGTCTGCTGAAGGTTGTAAGAGAAAGGAAAAAGAACTGGTTGGGGCGTTCATTGAGAAGGGAGTGCTTGCTAGTAGATGCTTTGGAATGACTGGTTTGTGGGAGAAGACTAGAGGAAGAAGGAGATACAAAGACGACATAAGGAGGAAATTATGCAGACCTGAAGAGGATGGCAGAAGACCGACAGCCTGGAGAACTACCATGTGAAAACCTGCCTTTAGGCAGAACACTGATGATGATGATGATGACTGATGATGACGTTTGGGAAAAATCAAGTTCATGATTGGGTGGAAATCGTCTCTAAGTAACCGAATATAACCATTTCCAGTTAGCGATCGGTTCAGCTGGACCAGATGACACAGGCCATTCCATGTAAACACAGCCCACACCATTATGGAGCCACCACCAGCTTGCACACTGCCTTGCTAACAACTTGGGTCCATGGTTTCGTGAGATCTACGCCACACTCGAACCCTGCCTCCAGCTCTTACCAACTGAAATCGGGACTCACCTCACCGGGTCACGGTTTTCCACTCGTCTAGGGGTCCAACCGATGTGGTGACGGGCCCAGGAGAGGCGCTGCAGGGGATGTCGTGGTGTTAGTAAAGACACTCGACTCTCTCGTCTGTTGACATAGACCACTTTCGCCACGTTTCGTCGCTCTGTCCTAACAGATACGTTCGTCGTATATCTCACATAAATTCCTGCTGTTATTTCACGCACTGTTGCTTGTCTGGTAGCAGTGGCAACACCGCTGCACTCGGTCGTTAAGTGAAGGCGTTGTTCGTGGTGAGTAGTAACATCGGAAATTTGGTGTTCTCAGCACACTCTTGACACTGTGGATCTCGAAACACTGAATTCCCTACTGATTTCCCAAATGAAATGTCTCATGAGTCTAGCTTCAAATACCATTCCGCGTTCGAAGTACACAACTGGCCATTAAAATTGCTACACCAAGAGAAATGCAGATGATAAACGGGTATTCATTGGACAAATATATTATGCTAAAAGTGGCATTTGATTACATTTTCATGCAGTTTGTGTGCACAAATCCTCACAAATCAGTACCCAGAACAACCACCTCTGGCCGCAATAACGGCCTTGATACGCCTGGGCATTGAGTCAAACAGAGCTTGGATGGCGCGTACACGTTCAGCTGCCCATGCAGCTTCAACACGATACCACAGTTCATCAAGAGTAGTGACTGGCGTATTGTGACGAGCCAGTTGCTGGGCCACTATTGACCAGACCTTTTCAATTGGTGAGAGATCTGGAGAATGTGCTGGCCAGGGCAGCAGTCGAACATTTTCTGTATACAGAAAGGCCCGTACAGGACCTGCAACTTACGGCCGTGCATTATCGTGCTGAAATGTAGTGTTTCGCAGGAATCGATTGACGGGTAGAGCCACGGGTCGTAACACATCCGAAACGTAATGCCCACTGTTCAAATTGCCGTCAATGCGGACAAGAGGTGACCGAGTCGTGTAACCAACGGCACCCCATACTATCACGCCGGGTGATACTCCAGTATGGCTATGACGAATACACGCTTCCAATGTGCGTTCACCGCGATGTCGCCAAATACTGACGTGACCATCATGTTGCTGTAAACAGAACCTGGATTCATCCGAAAAAGTGACGTTTTGCCATTCGTGCACCCATCTTTGTCGTTGAGTACACCATCGCAGGTGCTCCTGTCTGTGATGCCGGTCAAGGGTAACCGCAGCCACGGTCTCCGAGCTGATAGTCCATGCTGCTGCAAACGTCGTCGAACTGTTCGTGCAGATGGTTGTTGTCTTGCAAACGTCGCCATCTGTTGACTCAAGGATCGAGACGTGGCTGCACGATCCGTTACAGCCATGCGGATAAGATTCCTCTTATGTCGACTGCTAGTGATACGAGGCCGTTGGGATCCAGCACGGCGTTCCGTATTACCCTCCTGAACACACCGATTCCATATTCTGCTAACAGTCATCGGATCTCGACCAACGCGAGCAGCAATGTGGTGATACGATAAACCGCAATCTCGATAGGCAAAATCCGACCTTTATCAAAATCTGAAACGTGATGGTACGGATTTCTCCCCCTTACAAGGGGCAGCACAACAACGTTTCATCAGCCAACGCCAGTCTACTGCTGTTTGTGTATGAGAAATCGGTTGGAAACTTTCCCCATGTCAGCACGTTGTTGGTTTCGCCACCGGCTCCAACCTTGTGTGAATACTCTGAAAAGCTAATCATTTGCATATCACAGCATCTTCTTCCTGTCGGTTAAATTTCGCGTCTGTTGTACGTCATTTTCGTGGTGTAGCAATTTTAATGGCCATTAGCGTATATTAACTACCATGTTGCGGTCGTTATCACGTCGATAATTTTTCCATATGGATCACCAGAGTACAAATGACAGCTCCGCCGATGCACTGCCCTTTTGTGCCTCGTTTACGCCATACTACCGCCATCTATGTATTTGCATATCACTGTGGCATGATCTTTGTCTCCTTAGTTCATAATCTGCACGAGGACACTTCAGGCACCAATAGTGAGATACACAGATGGTCAAAATAGTATGTCCGCTGAACACGCCTTCCGACATTGTGGACGCGTTGCGCCGTACGAGAAGTATAGAAGCGGATCGCAGATGAATGCGGACTCACGGAAGTGACCGTATGGGCTGCAATTGTCCGACGTACGCGCTTTGGACAAAGTGCAGAGAGTTACACCCCTGCGCCAAGGAACGAGTACCTCGCCAACAGCGAAGATCGTCGCCTGTTGGCGTCATACCGTCGTGAGCGCCTATGCAAAGTGGGTGCAGGACAGTGAACGCGTGCACACGTGACGAGGCGCTGGGCGTCCAGGCTGCACCACAGAACGTGGAGGCTGCATACCGAGTCGGTTTGTAAAGTAGGAGAGCCACACTCCTGTGTCAGATCTGGCGACAGAGCACAACGCCGGCGCAGGAACATGTGTTGCGGACCTCACAATTCAGCGCACACTGTTCAACATGGCGTTACACAGGAGGCGATCCCGGCATGCACTGACGGAAAGAAAATCGCAACACAGAAAAATGTAGAGTAATGAAATTTTGGGAATACATTTGTCTAGGTAACATACTCTACTGGCCATTAAAATTGCTACACCACCAAGATGACGTGCTACAGACGCGAAATTTAACCGACAGGAAGAACATACTGTGATATGCAAATGGTTAGCTTTTCACAGCATTCACATAAGGTTGACGCCGGTGGCGACACCTACAACGTGCTGACATGAGGAACGTTTCCAACCGATTTCTCATACACAAACAGCACTTGACCGGCGTTGCCTGGTGAAACGTTGTTGTCATGCCTCGTGTAAGGAGGAAAAATGTGTACCATCACGGTTCCAACTCTGATAAAGGTCGGATTGTAGCCTATCGCGATTGCGGTTTATCGTATCGCGACATTGCTGCTCGCGTTGGTCGAGATCCAATGACTGTCAGCAGAATATGGAATCGGTGGGTTCAGGAGGGTAATACGGAACGCCGTGCTCGATCCCGACGGCCTCGTATCACTAGCAGTCGAGATGACAGGCATCTTATACGCATGGCTGTAACGGATCGTACAGCCACGTCTCGATCCCTGAGTCAACAGATGGGGACGTTTCCAAGACAACAACCATCTGCACGTATGGTTCGACGACGTTTGCAGCAGCACGGACTATCAGCTCGGAGACCATGGCTGCGGTTACCCTTGACCCTGCATCACAGACAGGAGCACCTGCGATGGTGTACTCAACGACAAAGGTGGGTGCACGAATGGCAAAAAGTCACTTTTTCGGATGAATCCAGGTTCTGTTTACAGCATCATGATGGTCGCATCCCTGTTTGGCGACATCGCGGTGAACGCACATTGGGAGTGCGTATTCGTCATCGCCTTACTGGCGTATCACCCGGCGTGATGGTATGGGGTGCCATTGGTTACACGTCTCGGTCACCTCTTGTTCGCTTTGACGGCACTTTGAACAGTGGACGTTACATTTCAGATGTGTTACGACTCGTGGCTCTACCCTTCATTCGATTGTTATGAAATCCTACATTTCAGTAGGATAATACACGACCGCACGTTGCAGGTCCTGTACGGGCCTTTCTGGATAAAGAAAATGTTCGACTGGCGCCCTAGCCAGCACATTCTGCAGATCTCTCACCAATTGGAAACGTCTGGTCAATGGTGGCGGAGCAACTGGCTCGTCACAATACGCCAGTCACTTCTCTTAATGAACTGTGGTATCGTGTTGAAGCTGCATGGGCAGCTGTACCTGTGCACGCCATCCAAGCTCTGTTTGAATCAATGCCCAGGCGTATCAAGGCTGCAAGATTACAGGTAAATGTAAGCGAGAGATAAGACATTGCAAGTGTGAAATGGTGGTACATTAGTAACCGTTGTAACCACCAGAATTTTGAATGCAAGCATTAAATCGTACATGCAATTTGTTGTAAAGGTGTCGGATGTCACTTTGTGGGATGGAGTTCCACGCCTGTTGCAGTTTGTCGGTCAATACAGGGACGGTTACTGCTGTTTGCGGATGGCGCTGGAGTTGTCGTCCGGTGGTGTCCTGTATGTTCCCGACTGAAGAGGGATCTGGCAATCGTGCAGGCCAAGTCAACTTTTCCACACACTATAGAGCATGTTGGGTTAGAACAGTCGTATGCGGTCGAGCGTTATCCTGTCGGAAAACACACCCAGGAAAGTGTTACGTCGGTGCCATTTGTTATATATATATATATATATATATATATATATATATATATATATATATATATATATATATTAGCAGAATTTTCCTTTTCTTTGAGCATGACGCTTTCTGTCAGGGATATTATCCTTTTCTTATCACCTTTAATTACGTGCATAAGTAAATATGAAACGGGTTCTTGAAAAGCCGCTGTTATTCATGTACCAACTTTAGATTTTGAACTGGATGACTAAAATATAGTTGCCGTAAACTGAATTAAACGTAATTTTGTTAATTTATTGATTGCAAAGAGAGAATTTCGATTGTTGCCGCGGAGCGGCCAAGAAAAAACTTACTGAACTCATGGAGTCTGTATAATTTAAAAATTGAACTTTAACGTAAATTAATTAACAGTTGCAATTTAAGAAGGTTCTTACAACGAAATCTCTCGCATTTACAGTTACTGTTAACACTTTAAAAAATAAATTATTACTTCGGCGCGTAATGGCAGACCAGAGGGTGCATCAGAAGATGAGCTTCCCGCAGCAGAAATTACTGAAAAAATGCTTATTAAAAATAATTAGCCACTGCGAGCATTTCAGATGAAAACTATTACAAAGAAATTCATTTTGTGATAACAATAATTAGTTTATTTTAGCAGAATACCGAATAACGTACATAAAATATGTGTAGCCGCTCAATGTCTGTCTTCCGTATCGCGAAACAAAACAGTGTGTTTACCACAAAATACGTCCTTCCTCTTCGGCCCTACAATCGCGTCTCTTTTCGATCCTTTTTTATTTTCATAGACATCTTTTAAATAAAGATGTTACTCTTAAATTATCGCTGCATATCAGTTGTTCCAAGAACATTAACTGTATATTTTATACTAATTACATTCATAAAATACGTTAACTACGGTTTACAACCGATAAAAATGTCAATATTTATGTGACGTACCGTCGGAAAAGCTGGTCATAAATGGCAGTCCAACAACTCGAATCACCACACTGACGCACAGTTTTGCAGTCAGGACCGTGGGAAAGCCACAAGAGTGCTCCTGCTGTCATACGAACCCCAGACTATAACTCCAGTGTCTCTAGTTCGTAGACAGGCTGATTGCAGGTGCTCAGCTGGCCTCATTCTAACCAACAAACGGCCGTCAGTGGCACCGAGTAACCGGTTTGTGACAGTTCGCTGTTGTCACAGTGGTGGCAATTGCTCCTCAAGTTGCTGCTGCCGATGTAGAACGGGGCGCCACAGCCGTACCCCGAACGCGATGGCCTTCTCTCTCGGCAGCGCCACGTTGCCGTCCCGAGCCCGGTCTCCTTGCGACCGTACACTCCCGTGACCATCACTGCCAGCAGTCACGTAGAGCGGCTACATTAGTCTTTCTGCAGTCTAGCAGAAGGAATATCCAGCTCGTTGAAGCCCTGTTACACCGCCTCGTTCAAGGTAAGTGAGGTGTTGATAATGGCAACTTTCTCGCCTCATTCTTCACTAACATCAACTCAGCACGTCCAATCTCAAAGGTAACTAACGCTCGCGACCGTTACAGTGTGTATCTAAAGCAAACCTGATTTGCATGCAATAGTGGCACGAAATTGGAATAGACATCATCTTTCAGATGTAGAAACGCGACTACCAACTTCCGTTTCTGTAGCGTAACTCCTCCTTTCCCGTCAGAGTAAATATACTGTTGTTTCACTGCGGAAAAGAGAACTGTGGGCAAAGATGGTGTTTATACTGGAAAGTGACAAACTGATCGTGGATATTGTAGTTGTTACTAACGATTCATTAAGAACATTGACACGCTTAATCACACTACGTGAGCGTGGAAGTAGTTGCCAGTGGGTAACTGATGAAAAGAATTTTTTTTAATGGAAATTTATTCCTAAGAGCCCCCTTTTCTTAAACAGATTTAAAATTATAATCAGAAAGCACCCTGTAAATATCAAGTTACAATTTATTCAGAGGCAGAAATAACAAACCTTGCCGCTCCGTTTTAACACGGCCGTAGTCAGGACGGCTCACAACAATCTATGAAAGACTACACTGGTGCAAATCGGCAACACACCAGATTACTTTAAACTAAAAATTTTAACATCTCACACAAACACATAAAATATGCCCCGTAGGAGGGATGGGAATGGTACAAAACACTCACATTAAAAATGATTTGCTTGCCACCGAAAGTGCAACTTGTTTTTTTTTTTTTTTTTTAAAGAAAAGAAAAGAAAAGAAAAAGAAAACTCTTACGGTGGAAGGGTGGCAACTCTATATACTAAACTAACAATTCAAATAAAAACCCATGAAATGCAGTCTTACATAAAATGTACAAACATACTCTACATTACACATGTACCGCCTCTCAAGATGATAGGCAAGATAAAAAGATATTTCTGCAGTTCGGCCTTTACCCCTTAAGCAATAATTTCGTTCACACCGAATCCAACAAACATGACAGAGGCAGCTATTTACCTACGCAGACCGACACACAGACGAGCAAGCTGGGGACGAGAGACTGACCAAGAACACAAGCAGATTTTAACAAGAGTAAATCAAGCAAGATATCACGAATCACTTAACTTCTAACAAACTGCGATGTATGGTGAAGACCTGGCGCAGCACCCCCAAAACGCTCCCCCGAACCGTCCGCTGCCAGCCGCTTCAACGGACGCAGGAAGGCGCGCCGATCTCCCGTCTCACGGCGTCGCAGCTCGCACCGGCCGCACCGATGTCGTGGGTTGACTCCTGTTGCTCTCGTGTCGGCCGCGAAGTCACTGCCGCCCGCTATACGGCGCGGCCCACTGGACTACCGTGGCGACCCCACATGCGCCGACCCTCAAGTCGCACAAGTCATCTCGTGGCTCAGTGCGCGACCGACCAACCGATCGATCCAGCAGCCAATTACCATTGCCTGAGCAAACTCGAACAGACTGGCGACCTAACACATACCAGCACTCCGGACGACAACAGACACTTACTGTCCGACACTGACCCGGCTGGCCAACTGACCAAACTCGCCGGCTAGCGAGCTCATAGCGCTCCTTAAATGCACGTGAGCAAGATACCTTTCGCCTTTCGCACCAGAGGGAGACATCAAAGCTGCGATTGCCACAGCGTCGCCACCGCCAGAAACGCAGGGAGACTGCTCCACACTACGCACTGCGGCGCGCTCTTCAAAACAGCAAATTTTACCACGGCTCAAAGACACTTACATTTCCTTACGACTGTCCCAGTCTGGTATTTGCTTTCCCTACGACTATTTCTATGTGGCCGTCCCCCTCCCCATCTCTACTGGCGGTCAGTCCTGTGAAGAAATCGACCGTATGGCATTGTTGGACGTGCACGTCTCAGGGGCAGCTTCGGCAGCCTGATCGGAAAGAGCATTCTTTCTTTCGCACACAGTGGCCCTTATGCCTCGGAAAGTGTGAGAGCTGTGTGTTTCGTGTACCTGTACACAGCGTGACTGTAACTGGTGTGTGTGCAGTATGGTGCCGTGTCCGTCTTGCGTGATGATGAGAGAAGCAAGAGACTTCCATTGTCGGGGCGCAGCCCGCTCTCCTCGAATCGCAGCGACGTGGCCGCCAGACTTACAAGGAGACTCAGTTTCTTTATTACAGAGGGCAGCTGGCCCTCTGACCGAACACGCTTAGCTACCGTGCCGGCGCTACCATCTAGGCCAGACAGCGGCTCGGCTATTGACTATCATTTTATACTCATAAGGTACCTAAGAAACTTTGGATCGATTTTTCCTGGGATTTTTCGGGTAGTGCGTCCTAATAACCACGTGAGGTGTTAGGGGTCCTCTTTCACCACACAAAATTTCGGACAAATCCCGGACCCCACGCTCGTGCCGTCTCCGTGTTAGCCTCCGGTTAGAGTGTCTCTGACAACGGTCGTTTGAGGCCGTCGCCAGAGTTCACACATTAGCATCGGCCGACAGCTTAGCCACAGTGCGTCGGAAGTCACCGTCAGTTTTTGACCGGATCTACGGGGGCTACGTTACATTATGTTAGAATCTGTTTTATGTCTGAAGTAGGCTGTGTATTAACGTCCAAGAGGGGACGGATACAACGGCGCCTCTGTGCTTAGAGACGAGTGTTGCAGTGCGGCTTTTGCTACGGGCGTAATCCCAAAAGTAAGGTCTCCCATTTTTTATAAGTACATAGACCTGTTTATTTCTACAGTGGTTTACATCAGTTTACAGCTTGAACATTTAGCTGTTTTTAGACATAATCACCATTTCTGTAGATGCATTTTTGTAGACGCTGTGGCAGCTTTTGTATGCCCACGTCATACCAGCTCGCCGCCATGCTCTTCAGAAAGTTATGAACCTCTTCTTTCACCTCGTCGTCGGAGCTGAATCGCTGGGACCACAATTAACGCTGACAGGTACTGTGAGACTCTGGGAAAACTCTAACGGACAATTCAGAACCGGAGAAGACATTCTCCATGACAACGCTCGCCCACACATCGCTTGGCAAACCGTTTCTCTCCTGCAACAGTTTCAATGGAACATAATCACCCACCAACCGCCTATAGTGACTATCACCTGTTCCCTAGGTTAAAAGAACATTTGGCAGAAAGCGATTCAACTCCGACGACGAGGTGAAAGAAGAGGTTCATAACTTTCTGAACAGCATGGCTGCGAGCTGGTATGACGTGGGCATACAAAAACTGGCCCAGCGACTACAAAAATGCATCGACAGAAATGGTGATTAAACATAGCTAAATGTTCAAGATGTAAACTGATGTAAACCATTATAGAAACAAAAGGTCTATGTACTTATAAAAAATAGGAGACCTTACTTTTGGGATTACCCTCGTGTTATGAGGTGCATGTAAATGAGCTGCATCTGTCTCGAAAGGAACGTGGCGAGTACTGTAGAATCCGACCTCAGTTACTGGAATTTCCAGACAAGTTTTACGAATACACGAGATGATGGGAACATCACCGTGCCACAGAGGTCAAAACCTCTTTGTGACGCCACTTTCCTTCTAGCTCACCAGCGATTAGCGCCAAAACGGACCATCACCTTAGAAACTAACAGGCCGTAATTGATGTTTTCCGTATTTATACGTGTGTATTAACATAAAATGTAGTTTCAGTGATACACTGCTCTAACGGTCTCTGCAAAACGCGTTGTTCAGAGTGTGGTTTATTACGCTACAGTGACAGGATGTGCGACTTCGGTCTGTGAAGTTTTTGCCACAGAGGTTACGAGCACATAATGGTTAATTTACGTGGCGAAACTACATGTTTCTCTTAGATGATGCATGGATAAAATTTGTATGTAAGGAAGTAAGCATTATGTAATTAACGAAAGACAGATTTGTGCTTTTACAGCAGCTCACGTTATTATAAAAATGGTGAAAATTAATGCAGTACTGGCTGTATATTCAGGTAATGAGATACAACTACATTTCACTGCTCTCTATACAGATACCCGCTGGCTTTGAAAAAGTGAGTAACAATATTTTGATCGCAGTATTATTTCAGATTGAGTGTTGCTCTGAATGAAGAAAATCAGTACTACAGTGTCCTATAGTGCACTTGCACAACTTAAAAATTCGGTTTAGAAACAATTAAAAAATTTTTAGAACACGTATTTCAGGTGCAGGAGTGGAAATATTAGATCTTAAATTACGATTTAGCGCATTGTAAATAACATCTAACATATCACACAAAGATTTTGAAACTGTACTTTTCAGAACGTCGTATAGGCCTAATTATTAGAAAGATGTGATCAACACATATCAAGTATCAGAGAGCCTCTTCTGGTTTTACTTTTACCAGAACTGCATCTTTAACGTGAGAACTGGATTTTTTAATAGACCTCGAATGACACCTGCACAAGTGGGGGCCCACTCGAATCCGTTTCGCTGAATTCATTTAACGTAGCGCAAGCATACGTCAAATAACCTCCGATTACTGTCATGCAGTATACGTCTGAAGACAAACATATAGTTCAATGTAAGGTACTCTGAACACCCAAAGCACTTAAAAGTGGTAACACATACCTACACGACATTGAATACCACATAACGTAACTGAATCACCACCCTACACCCATAAAAAACGCCGATAAACAGTAATAATAATTTGTAGACAGCTGACGTCGACCTGTCACAACTCAAAAGGTCCATTACAATAACTTTAAGAGAAAGATAAGCCGTCTTTGTCACTTGAACAAATTATTTTTCCAGATTATAATCCCATACCTAAAAGAGGTTTCCTGTCTCGTAAATAACATGGCGAGTACTATACATTCTGTCCTTAGTTATCGGAATAACCACACACGTTTTGCGAATATATCAGATGATGGGAGAAACGTTCTGTCAGATACTCGAAATAATTCGTGGTGGCCTTGAAATGCAAGACATAAACACTCTGTTTCGCTGTATCTATCTAAAGTTGTGCATACATGCGTCAATTGACCTTTAGTGACTGTCATTTAGCACACGAGTGAAAGACAATCATAAAGTGTAGCATAAGGTACCCTAAAAACCTAAAGCTCCCAAAATTGGAAATATATACCGTGCACACATTTGCAAACCACTCCATATCAACAGTATCACTCCCCTACCGGCATAAAACGCCAGTAAGCAGTAATAATAATTCGTAGGCAACTAATGACAACCTATCACAAAAAAGGTACAGCACAGTAGCTTATAAGCTTGTGAGATACGCCACCCTCTTCACTCGAACGAATTAATATTTGAGGTTATAATCTATACCTAAATTTTTCCAATAACGATTTTCGAATAAACCTGGGATTCCAGTCCATAGATTCCGAACTATGTACCGATTATGCCACAAACTCACTCTTTCTTGGAGTAAACTTGTTGCTTTCTCCATATTTCGTGTCCGAGAACGTCGGTCGATTTGACCGGAGCAAACGAACTGATTTGAATTTCACCGACTGTCGTCCGAAGTCCGTACGTTCGGGAGGCAGGAGCGGCTGTAGTGTGGCCGCGCACGTAGTGGCGTACTGGTTCGAAAAGATCGGCCGTCGGCGGAATTCAGCGATATCGCAGCCACTGTGACCGCAGCCTTAGCGCCCCCACCATACGGACGGATGGCCACTTCACGAGACACTGCGTGAGAGGTTCCGAGACTAGGCTGGTGATCGGGACCTTCACCCCACCACCTGCCGTCATCTCTCCGGCCAACTACTGGCGATGAATGTTCCTTCCGTCACCGGGCTTCGAACCGAGTTGCACGTCAAAGGCACGCGTTGCCGATTTCGGCCTTTCTCCGAGATGTTTCGCGGTTACAGTATTTTTATTTATTTCAATACTTCAAAAGAGAGGCACACGTACATTTCTGAAAAATGCACAGGGAAACTTCTATTTCAATCGCTTTTCTATCATGAACAAATTACTTTATCAACGCTTTTCTCCACGAGTGATCTTAAAAACGATGCTTTTTTCTAAAACTACTCCTCACTCATCTCTTGCGGCGAACCCGTCAACGCTCATACTAACGGTAAATAATTTTTTTTAAGTCTGACACTTCTATGTATCCATTTGTGCAACTGATTTATGCAGTACGGTATGAAATGCGTTATTTAAAATAACCGCAGACTTTCGTGAAGAGATAGATGTCGAAAGAGTTACCAGAACAAGTGACGAAACAAATTCCAGTTGAAACTTCCCGGCAGTTTAAAACAGTGTGCCGGACAGAGGCTCGAACTGGCAGAAGTAAAGCTGTGTGGACGGGGCGTGAGTCGTGCTTGGGTAGCTCAGTTGGTAGTCTGCTTTCGGCTGCGGTGGGGCGAGGACGTCCGCTGCGCCCCGCCGTGCGCGACCGTGAGCGCTTGTTTGTGTTTACTTTCTCGCGGCGCGAGCTGTATTAGTTCCAAGTTCAGTGCGACTATGGTACACACATGGCGCCACGATACGATCAAAATTACTTTCCAACCAGATCACGCGCGTCCTCGAGCCTATGAAACAGAACAGTTCATACGCGACGATCTACGCTTAGATCAGGCGACTGTCGTCGGAATACATTTTTCTATAACGACGAGCGTGGTTTATGTTAAAATGACCAGTGCGGAGGTCTGCGCGACAGTGGTGTCTAAATACTCGAACTCTCTCAGATTCAAGCATTCTGACGGGCATATCGGTGCAGTGACGGTGGATCATGCAGGCATGGGCCTAAGGACTGTGAGGGTTTTTGAGCTCCCCTTCGAGGTCCCAGAGGAAGTTGTCAAGGACGCCTTCCGACCGTACGGCAATGTTATCAACCACGTTGCAGAAAAGTGGCAAACTTTCTCGACGTATAAGGTCTACAATGGTGTGCGCCAAATTAAACTTGGGCTCAAGAAACATGTGCCGTCCTATTTGAACATCGGTGGCTGTCGTGCAATCATCATGTACGACGGTCAGCCGCGTACCTGTTCCGGATGTGGGCAGGAAGGCCTTGTCCGATCGAGCTGCTTACAACGTCGAATTACGCAGATACCAGTGGGAGACTCCGTTTCCCCGACGGGGACGACAATCCTGCCCCTCACGTACGCTCAGACGACGATGCGCACCATAGTTGAGGACGAAACGGGCGATCAGACACACCCATCGACGCCAGAAGTACCAAGGAAGGAAGAGGAAGGACCCCCGATGCCAACCCATATGTCGCCCCCTCCACAGCAACAACAGCAGCAACAGTCCCACGGACTCCAGACGCAACGTAACATCCAGAACGCGATGGGCGTGGACGCGAACATTGTCCCGATCGCGGCTTTCCTAGCGGAAGGTGATACGATGCTGGATTGCCTCCCGCATTCGGATACGGATGTCCGCGTTCGAAAACAATGTTCGCCTCGACGACGGAAGTGACGTCGGCGGACCCCTTCTGACGATTGCCTCCTACACACGGCCGGTCAAGAAGGTGACATCTCATCAGACGGCATGGATGCTGCACCTGCTGAGGATCTAAGTGGTGTAGACGGTTCACTTGCCCATACCACGAGTGCCAAGTTACTTCTTGCACCACGGATTCAGCAGGTCGCGTCGATGGATGGCGCTCCGTCTACCTCTACCAAAGACGACGTACGTGCGGGAGATTTAGGTGCCGATCAGCTACACAGCATCGTGTTGCAGCCACTGTGGTCGGACGATGTTGAGGAACCTACCTGAAGAGGGCACACTATTGCACGTCCTGTCCAGCGATCAGATGTCCTTGGGGGGACCCAACAACATCAGAACTGCGTTATGTCGTTACAGAGATCTCATCTCCCTTGCACGGGTGAGACATTTGCCGGCAGCCCTGGCGTCTATCGACTTTAGCCAGGCTTTTGACCGTGTGGGCCACACTTTCCTCACTGCCGTTCTATGTCGCATGGAATATCCCGGCCCCTTTATCACAGTGTTGACACGCCTTCTGCATGGGGCTACTTCTCGAGTTCTTGTTAATGGAAGACTGACGGCACCCATGCCGATCCGCCCATCAGTACGACAGGGATGTCCATTATCAACGTTGTTATTTGCATTGACCTTAGAACCTTTGTTGTGTGGTCTCCGAGACAGGCTCACTGGGATACAGTTCGGCGGCTCCATCTATAGCTGCACCGCATATGTGGATGATTTGATGATCGTCATACGAGGAGCTGACGATATGGCCGCGGCGTTGGACTGGATTGCACCCTACGGTAGCCAAATAAACGTTGACAAGTCTGTCGCCTTGAGCATCGGGATTGGGCTACCGCAGGAACACATAGCCCCCTAACGCTTCAGTGATACTGTCCGCTGCTTGGGCTTAGATTTCATGAACGACATGCGACGCGCGACGACGCTCAATTATCGACGCCTTCTTCACCAAATTAGGGCTGGAAACGCAAATCAGCGCTTGCGATCCCTCAACATCGTTCAGCGGCCGTATTATGCCAATATATACCTTGCGTCCCGCATACCGCATGTCGCCCAAACGCTACCCATTCCGAAACCCTTGGCTCGTAGCATTATGGCAGCGCTGGGATACTTCGTCACCGCTGCTGTGTTACTGAAGATGAGATACGTATCTCTTACCCTTCACAAGGAAAAAGGTTGTCTCGGCCTAGTCAACGTCCATGATAGGGCCATTGCCCTCTATGTTAGCCCACATTTATGTCTGCTGCGCCGTTGTCCTACGAGCCTCACGAGTCTGCTTCTGACGGCGCTACGACCTGCTTCACTAAGAGCGCCGGTGCCACTACAGGACATCCCAGCTCCCCTCTTTTATATAGGACGTTTCTATTTAGAACAAAGTTATTGCAGTGTAGCGCTCACGACACCACAAATGGCCACGACTCGACGCCTATATCACGACATGCTGCAACGCCGCCCCCTAAATGTGGTCGAACTAAAATATCCTGACGTACGGTGGCGCGTGGTGTGGAAGACTGTACACGATGCCATGCTTCATTCCGACGTTGTTTCCCAATGGTACGTAGTCGTTAATGGGAAGCTGGTGACGCAAGAACGTCTCTACAATATCCACATGGCAGAATCTCCCAATTGTGTGGGTTGTAACACAGTAGATTCTGACGAGCACCGCCTCAGCTGTGGAGAGGCGGAACCGGTTTGGCACCTACTGCGGCAGATGCTGGCTTATCTCTTGCGAGTTAGGCCGGAGCATATTTCTGCACGCACGTTATTGTTTCCGGATGAGATATTTTACCCCAAGACTCGAACCAACTCCGTCACCTGGATACGTGGACATGCGGTCCATTACCTCTGTCGTGACGGACACAAGAATTTCCTTGACTTCTGGCTCTATTTTCAACAGAGACATCATGCTATTTCCGGGCATACCAGATATCGACAATGCTTCGCAAACTACCTATGGAGTGCCTTTCACAGCCCGCCGTGCAGCTGGAATGTTCCAGGCAGTGGCAGATGAGGTCAGAACGAACTGCAAACGAGCATATATTGAACACTCCTTATCAGTAGGCGCAGTTGCTGGGAAGCCTAACTACGACGTGGTAGCTTTATTTTCATGTTGTTTACGTTTAATATCTTCGATGGTGTCTTCATTCTGTTTTAGTTTTCCAGGCTTGATTAACTATGACTGTTCGTACATTGATACCTATATAAATAAAAAAAGATAACAAAAAAGTGGGCAGGAGATCTGCGTTTCGAATCCAAATAAATACACAAGAACAAACTAAGAACAAAATGAACAACAAATAAAATATAATAAAGTATTATACCCTTTCCTTTCTCCTTTTATTATTTTCTTTATTAAAAGTTCAGAGGCATATTTAATTTTTGTTCCGTTGGCGAAACCTGAAGTGGTGGCGAAAGGCCGTCCCAGTTAACTTTAGGATGAACGTGGCGGTGGCACTAGCTTTGTTTTTGTTTCTAGGTTAGTATAAAAAAAAGGTGGTAGAAAAAAAAAGTTGGTAGAACACTTGCCCGCGAAAGGCAAAGGACTCGAGTTTGAGTCTCGGTCCGGCACAAAGTTTTAATCTGCCAGGAAGTTTTATATTAGCGCACACTCCGCTGCAGAGTGAAAATCTCATTCTGGAAATTCCAGTTATCGAGCATTAAATGGGCGCTGACTTGCAAATTATAATATGTGGTGCGTTCTGCCACGAGAACCGCTTCTATTTCGATTGTACCACAACCTACAGGATTTCTTCTATTCACCAGGAAATTCGATTTGTAGATATTTCAACTGGCAAGATTCGACTGTATCGTGCACTAAAACCGCTGTGACACTCAGATGCAGCCGCTGGTACTTCCAGAGTAGAGACGTACATAAACGGAGCGATTCCAACATTCTCTTTTACAACAATTAACTTTGCTGCACCCAAATACCCGCTTCAAATCTTTCAGAGCAAATCACTGTGATTACAGTAAACTTTACGTGTTCAATGCACCTCTCTGTCAGTAACACGGCAAACATTGAAACAGTTATAGTGAAGATGCGACTCCAAAAATTGTGCAACAATTTCTAACCACTCAGCATTTTTAAACTGTATTCGAGAATGATGAGAGCCGCGGACAGGTGTGAATTCCCAGCTTACCACGTGGTGAGATAGAATTCAAACGCTGTTATCAACACCAGACAGCGATAAGTGATAGCAGCTAAATCGGTACGTGAAATTAAAGAGCCCCGTTGTTAAGATGGCTGCTTTATCACCGTCACAATGACCCAGCAGGCCAGCCTTGTCCCTCTCTCCTGTCGAGTGACACTCCACCTCGTCTAGATAGGGAGTGCAGAGCAGAGCAGAGCGCGCACACGTACGACCGGTATCTACGCGACACGGTCCAAAGGTGTATCCAGACTTCGAGTCATTGTGCTCAGTTGAGGTCCGCGCCGTAGACTTTACGAGTAATCGTTGGGAAAACAACCAACCAAAATAGTGTTTCGTAATACAGAGAAGCGCCAAAGAAACTGGTACACGAGACTAATATCGCGTAGGGCCCGCGCGAGCATGCAGAAGTGCCGCAGCACGACGTGGCGTGGACTCGACTAATGTCTGAAGTAGTGCTGGAGGGAACTGACACCGTGAATTCTGAAGTGCTGTCCATAAACCCGTAAGACTGCGAAGGCGTGGAGACCTCTTGTGAACAGCTCGTTGCAAGGCATCCCACATATCCTCAATAATGTTCATGTCTGGGGAGTTTCTTGCGCAGCGGAAATGTTTAAACTCAGAAGGGTGTTGTCGGAGCCACTCTGTACCAATTCTGGATGTGTGGGGTGTCGCATTAAAAAAAAAAAAAAAGTGTGTGTGACATGATATGGGACTTAACTCGGTTAAAATGGCTCTGAGCACTATAGGACTTATCATCTGAGGTCATCAGTCCCCTAGAACTTAGAACTACTTAAACCTAACTAGCCTAAGGACATCACACACATCCATGCCCGAGGCAGGATTAGAACCTGCGACCGTAGCAGTCGCGCGGTTCCGGACTGAAGCGCCTAGAGCCGCTCGGCCACCGCGGCCGGCTGGGACTTAACAGCTAAGGTCATCAGTCCCTAAGCTTACACACTACTTAACCTAAATTATCCTATGGACGAACACACACCCATGCCCGAGGAAGGGCTCGACCCTGCGCCGGGACTAGCCGCACAGTCCATGACTACAGCGCCTTAGACCGGGTGTAGCATTGTTCTGCTGGAATTTCCCAAGTCCATCGGAATGCACAATGCACACGAACTGATGCATGTGGCCAGACAGGACGCTTACGCACGTGTCATCTGTCAGAGTCGTACCTAGACGTATCGGGGGTCCCATATCACTGCAACTGCACACGTCCCATACCAACACAGTCCCTCCACCAGCTCGAACAGTGGCCTGCTGACATGCAGAGTTCATGGATTGATGAGGTTGTCCCCATACTTGTAGGCGTCCATCCGCAAGATAGAATTTGAAACGAGACTCATCCGACCAGGCAATATGTTTCCAGTCATCAACAGTGCAATGCGCTTTTAACGGTATCACGGTATAAGTGTATTTTTTTATAATTATATACACTCCTGGAAATTGAAATAAGAACACCGTGAATTCATTGTCCCAGGAAGGGGAAACTTTATTGACACATTCCTGGGGTCAGATACATCACATGATCACACTGACAGCCCACAGGCACATAGACACAGGCAACAGAGCATGCACAATGTCGGCACTAGTACAGTGTATATCCACCTTTCGCAGCAATGCAGGCTGCTATTCTCCCATGGAGACGATCGTAGAGATGCTGGATGTAGTCCTGTGGAACGGCTTGCCATGCCATTTCCACCTGGCGCCTCAGTTGCACCAGCGTTCGTGCTGGACGTGCAGACCGCGTGAGACGACGCTTCATCCAGTCCCAAACATGCTCAATGGGGGACAGATCCGGAGATCTTGCTGGCCAGGGTAGTTGACTTACACCTTCTAGAGCACGTTGGGTGGCACGGGATAAATGCGGACGTGCATTCCCTTGCCGGTCTAGGAATGGTAGAACGATGGGTTCGATGACGGTTTGGATGTACCATGCACTATTCAGTGTCCCCTCGACGATCACCAGAGGTGTACGGCCAGTGTAGGAGATCGCTCCCCACACCATGATGCCGGGTGTTGGCCCTGTGTGCCTCGGTCGTATGCAGTCCCGATTGTGGCGCTGACCTGCACGGCGCCAAACACGCATACGACCATCATTGGAACCAAGGCAGAAGCGACTCTCATCGCTGAAGACGACACGTCTCCATTCGTCCCTCCATTCACGCCTGTCGCGACACCACTGGAGGCGGGCTGCACGATGTTGGGGCGTGAGCGGAAGACGGCCTAACGGTGTGCGGGACCGTAGCCCAGCTTCATGGAGACGGTTGCGAATGGTCCTCGCCGATACCCCAGGAGCAACAGTGTCCCTAATTTGCTGGGAAGTGGCGGTGTGGTCCCCTACGGCACTGCGTAGGATCCTACGGTCTTGGCGTGCAGCCGTGCGTCGCTGCGGTCCGGTCCCAGGTCAACGGGCACGTGCACCTTCCGCCGACCACTGGAGACAACATCGATGTACTGTGGAGACCTCACGCCCCACGTGTTGAGCAATTCGGCGGTACGTCCACCCGGCCTCCCGCATGCCCACTATACGCCCTCGCTCAAAGTCCGTCAACTGCACATACGGTTCACGTCCAAGCTGTCGCGGCATGCTACCAGTGTTAAAGACTGCGATGGAGCTCCGTATGCCACGGCAAACTGGCTGACACTGACGGCGGCGGTGCACAAATGCTGCGCAGCTAGCGCCATTCGACGGCCAACACCGCGGTTCCTGGTGTGTCCGCTGTGCCGTGCGTGTGATCATTGCTTGTACAGCCCTCTCGCAGTGTCCGGAGCAAGTATGGTGGGTCTGACACACCGGTGTCAATGTGTTCTTTTTTCCATTTCCAGGAGTGTATTTTATGATTTTGGTTGGGGTGGCTTTAAATATTGTGGGCTAGCATGAGACTTTTAATTAACTTACACAGCGATAACACTCGTGCGGACATCGGCTGCCCCGAAGTACGTACGATATAATATTTTTTTAAACACAGCGCGCGACTCACCGCCTTGTAATAAATAGTTTGCGTGAGCACTGCTATTTAGAAAAGAAAATATGCGTATTCTTACGCAAACTGAAATTATTAATATGGGTCTCAGGGGCTACTGATTTCCGGCCGTAGCGATGTCGGAGATTTGATGTTTTACCGGATGAGTGATATTTACGGTACACTCGTGAGATGGCCTTATGGGAAATTCCCCAGTTCATCACTACCTCGGAAATGTTGTGTCTCATTGCTCGTGCGCTGACTATAACACGACGTTCAAGCTCACTTAAATCTTGATAACATGCCATTGTAGCAGCAGTAACCGATCTAACAACTGCGCCAGATATTTGTTGTCTTATATAGGCGTTGCTGTCGGCAGCGCCGTATTCTGCCTGTTTCTTCTGTACTTGAATACGCATGGCTATACGAATTTCTTTCGCGCTTCAGTGTAGTCTTCTTATAGACATATATTTACATTATCATTACATCAGTGTTTATTATGTGCAACCCGATTATTAACCATTTCATTGGCTGATACTGTCTAGCACCAGGGTTTCTGTATTACTGCATATCTGGGAGTGAATTAGGGATGAACACCGACAGAAAAGGCTAAGTGCGACACGTGTTCCTCAGAAAGCAGGAGCTGGGAAGAGACTTGTCGTGTGCTGCAAGGATAGACATTTATTGGCCTGAGAGGGACTAGAGTGTGGTGGCAGCGGTTTATAATGCTGCAGGCGGCAGAACACCTGTAGGCGCGAACGGAGCGACTAGGACGTTCCTCTCTGGTGGGACGAAAAAAAAAAAAAAATTCGGAGTAGCGTACCAGGAGATAGAGCGTCAGGGTGGCAGAAGGCGCGGGCTAACAAACGTTGGTCGTGAGCTGAAAATGTTCAAATGTGTGTGACATCTTATGGGACTTGACTGCTAAGGTCATCAGTCCCTAAGCTTACACACTACTTAACCTAAATTATCCTAAGGACAAACACACACACCCATGCCCGAGGGAGGACTCGAACCTTCGCCGGGACCAGCCGCACAGTCCATGGCTGCAGCCCCTTAGACCGCTTCGTGAGATGACTTCGAAGGAATTTTGTGACGGCAAGTGGCGGGGCACGGTTCCCACTGACAAAGCTGAGACGTGTTTCTGATTAGCTGATTGCTAAGGATGTAGGAGGAGAAATGGAACCTTCCCGAAAATTTTCTGGATGGGGTATGAGCTTCAGGTGACTGGCAGGCAGATTCGTGATCCATATAGTGGGAGGTAATATTTCGGTAATGACCGCTGGATTCCGTGACTCGAGCGCTAATACACACACCGCCCTTTCAGGTAGGAATGGAGTAGGCCTTGAGGAATGACTTCCCTCGGAATAGGATGTGAGAAAGAATTACCCTCCAGAAAGCGATCGAGAACACGTCCCTGTGCGTACAGAGTGAGGACCGTTCCCTCCAGGGATCGAGCTAGAAACTCCGCTGCCAAGAACGACAGTCGAGAATCTGGTAGTTAGATTTTTAGAAGTGTTGCTTTAGACACAGGGAAAGTGCGAAGTCGTTTCTTCTTGACAGAGTTGGTATTCTGTTTACTCTAGCGACGATTCTTTAGCTCTCAGTGGAGTTTACCAAACAGTGAAGTGGTTCTTTGGTGGAAAACACTTGAGTCGAGTTTTTTTTCCTGGATAATGAAGAAACAGAAATCTTGACTGATGTTCCGCCTTGTACTGAGGTAATTTCAGCCCTAGGAGTTTGCGGACGACATATTGCGTTCACTTTGTAGACACATGTGTCACCTGCACAGTGGCCAACGCCCCAGCTAGCTGCATCGACAGCTGGTATACGCAATCCGGTTCACTGGACAAGGCATTGCCAATGCCAGCCATTGCTTCCCAATATGTTCATTCCTCAAAGAAAATGTTCACAGATAAACTGTCTCTTTCTCAAACCAACAGCTCATATCCTGGAATCAGAATGGTTTTCATTAAGATTCACTGTGGTCCACAAAAGAGTCCATCAGTAAGGAACAAACAACTTCGATAGATAGCTCGAAATCATCGAAACTTAATCTACTAATGAAATACAATTTAGAAAGCGCCTAAACGATTTATTGCTGAGCGCAGCTACTTGTGCTCCATTGAACGGTTAACCTGTTCTAGCTGCAGGTTGCCTGTCTAATGGCGTCCAGACGCAACAAGAATTCGATTTTCAGTATTTCACATAAATATTTATGGAATTTAAAAATTCGAATGCTGCCATAATCTACCAATTAATTCCATGTTAAAACTTCACATAGTAAGACAATCACTACACTTGGAAGCTGTACTCATCAGCATAAACGAAGCCTTCCGCGCCCATTGTCACAGTCAGTAAAATTTTTGTGTGTTTGTGACCACACTGTCGATATGTAAAACTACCGACGTTTCGGTCCCTGTTGCAAGTGACCTTCTTCAGGGTGTTTTACTTTACTGTTGAATGAGAAAACTTTATATCTTATACAGGGTGGTCACTGATCGTGACTGGGTCAAATAGCTCACGAAATAAGCGTCAAACGAAGAAACTACAAAGAACGAAACTCGCCTAGCTTGAAGGGGGAAACCAGATGGTGCTATAGTTGGCCCGCTAGATGGCGCTGCCATAGGTCAAACGGATATCAATTGCGGTTTTTTTTAAAACGTGTAGTACGTGAAGAAATATGAATGTTTTAGTTGGACCACTTTTTTCCTTTTGTGATAGACGACGCTGTAATAGTCAGTAACATATGGCTCTCAATTTTAGACGGACAGTTGGTAACAGGTAGGTTTTTTAAATTAAAACACAGAACGTAGGTACGTTTGAACATTTTATTCCGGTTGTTCCAATGTGATACATTTACCTTTGTGAATTTATCATTTCTGAGAACGCTTGCTGTTACAGCGTGATTACCTGTAATTACCACATTAATGCAATAAATGCTCAAAATGATGTCCGTCAACCTCAAAGCATTTTGCAATACGTCCAACGACATTCCTCTCAACAGCGAGTAGTTCGCCTTCCGTTATGTTCCCACATGCATTGACAATGCGCTGACGCATGTTGTCATGCGATGTCGGTGTATCACGATAGCAAATATCGTTCACCGTTCCCCACAGAAAGAAATCCGGGGACATCAGATCCGGTGAACGTGCGGGCCATGGTATGGTGCTTCGACGACCAATCCACCTGTCATGAAATATGCCATTCAATACCGCGTCAACCGCACGCGATCTATGTACCGGAAGTTGGAAGTACATCGCCATTGTGTCATGCAGAGAAACATGTTGTAGTAAAAGCAGTAGAACATTACGTAGGAAATCAGCATACATTGCACCATTTAGATTGCCATCGATAAAATGGGGGCCAATTATCCTTCCTCCCATAATGCCGCACCATACATTAACCCGCCAAGGTCGCTGATGTTCCACTTGTCGCGGCCATCGAGGATTTTCCGTCGCCCAATAGTGCATATTATCCTGGTTTACGTTACCGCTATTGGTGAATGACGCTTCGTCGCTAAATGGAACGCGCGTAAAAAATCTGTCATCGTCCCGTAATTGCTCATGTGTCCAGTGGCAGAACTGTGCACGAAGTTCAAAGTCGTCGCCATGCAATTCCTGGTGCATATAAATATGGTACGGGTGCAGTCGATGTTGATGTAGCATTCTCAACACCGACGTTTTGAGATTCCCGATTCTCGCGCAATTTGTCTGCTACTGATCTGCGGATTAGACGCGACACCAGTTAAAACACCTACTTCGGCATCATCATTTGTTCCAGGACCTGGTTGACGTGTAACCAATGGCACCCCATATCATCAAGCCGGGTGATACGTCAGCAAGGCGATGACGAATACACGCTTCCAATGTGTGTTCACCGAGATGTCGCCAAACACGGATGCCACCATCACGACGCTGTAAACAGAACTTGCATTCATCCGAAAAAATGACGTTTTGCCATTCGTGAACCCAGGTTCGTCGTTGAGTACACCATCGCAGGCGTTCTTGTATGTGATGCAGCATCAAGGGTTACCGCAGCCATGGTCATCGAGCTGATACTCCATGCTGCTGCAAACGCCGTCGAATTGTTCGTGCAGATGGTTGTTGTCTTGCAAACGTCCCGTTCTGTTGACTCGGGGATCGAGACGTGGCTGCACGATCCGTTACAGCCATGCGGATAAGATGCCTGTCATCTCGACTGCTAGTGATACGAGGCCGTTGGGATCCAGCACGGCGTTCCGTATTACCCTCCTGAACCCACCGATTCCATATTCTGCTAACAGTCATTGGATCCCCACCGAGGCGAGAAGCAATGTCGTGATACGATAAACCGCAATCGCGATAGTCTAGAATCCGACTTTTATCAGAGTCGGAAACGTGATGGTACGCATTTCTCCTCCTTACACGAGGCATCAGAACAACGTTTCACCATCAACGCCGGTCAACTGCTGTTTGTTTATGAGAAATCGGTTGGAAACTTTCCTCATGTCAGCACGTTGTAGGTGTCGCCACCGGCGTCAACCTTATGTGAATGCTGTGAAAAGCTAACCATTTGCATACCACAGCATGTTCTTCCTGTCGGTTAAATTTCGCGTCTGTAGCACGTCATCTTGGTGGTGTAGCAACTTTAATGGCCATTAGTGTACTGAAAGAATCCATGCACACTGTAAGCAGGTCAACAAGATCTATTCCAGCATACTACATACCTTCCACCTCCGGATATCAGACACAAAAGTACGCTACTGCGAGAATACCAGAAGAACATTGAATAACGTATTCTCTGTCGAGCGGAAAAGCCGTAGATCCCGAGTCCCGCTATTATCACGTCCAGGCGCACTCTCGGGGAAAATCGCCCTCATTCTGAAGAAACACGGGGTCGGAACTGTGTTTTGTCCTCCGAATAAAACTCGTGCACTGGTTGGGAGCGCCAAAGATGACCTCAGTTTGAGGAAGGCCGGCGTGTACCAGATTCCGTGTCAATGTGGCAAGTCGTATATTGGTCAGACGATGCGTACCGTCGAGGATCGATGCCGTGAACACCAGAGGCACACTCGACTGATGTATCCGAGCAAGTCGGCGGTCGCTGAACATTGTTTGTCGGAAAATCACGCTATGGAGTATGACCGCACGACGATTCTGGTACAGACGTCGAGATACTGGGACAGCGTTGTTAGAGAGGCCATCGAAATTCGCACCAATGACGACTTCATAAACCGTGACTGTGGCTATAATCTTAGCAAGGCTTGGGAACCAGCAATTGGGTTAATCAAGAGTAAATCGAGCAAACGTATAGTTGTGACGACCACGGCGGACAGAGCCATCACACCGACGTCATCTCAGACGCCGTCGCAATCTGTTCCACCGCGCTACCGTGGCGCGGGGCGCGGACGGCGGAGGGAGCGCGCCGCGGGTGGAGGGTATTTAAATCGGCCGCCGCCGCGACCGAACCCAGTTCCCCCTGAGCAGCCATAGCGTACGGATCTCCGTGCCGGCACGTTCACAGGAGCTCAGTCCGTCAGTTCACCTGATGATGGCGACATGTTTGATCGCCGAAATATTGTGCCCGTTGGACACTATAGACCGGCAGTACACCCGTGGATATTTTGATTATCAAATACGCCAGGAGAAACTCAAGAATCACAAATTCCAGTATATTTGAACGTCCTACTGTGACCTTTCCTTTGCTGTCACTGCAAAGGAAACTTTAATTCTCATTAATTGCATGGGTAAGTAGGTCGGGATCGTTTGCATACAGACCTGCAACACGTGGACCTGTAAATATTATGGCTTCAATTACATTACGTAGCATATTTTTACACTTCTAACATCTGGACCTGTAACTATTACGTCGAATATTTTTAAACTGCAGACGCGTAGAATTACAAAGCTACAATCTATTCAAATTATATAATAGTATTTTAATCATTATCCGATAAGCCAAAAATATGACTTTTGTAATATATAGGTTTTCTGTTAAAATCGACTGCGAGCAAGAAAACAATAGAACACAATGATGCGTATAAAATTTTTGTTTGAAAGTATATATACAGAGAAAGAATATACACACGAAAACCATTTTGTCTGATGGATTAAATGCCCTGCTATCGTAGTTAAAATCGACTGGCTGAAAGACAACTGGACGGCACATTTCCTCGGCACAGCACAGCCTTTTCTTTCTCGTAGTGTCCGTTTTAACAGAAAACTTGTACATTGTTTAAAAAATATGCAGCCTGTACCCGCCCCAAGGATTGGTAGACTATCGTCTAAAAATGTGTCGTAGACGGTTAAGAACTACTCCATATTTTTTCGAACAACGTTTTCTGTTTAATTTTCTGTTTATCCACCTTAGAAGAATGTCTCCGTCCGTACGGAGCACCCTGTACTACCGTTGACTCAGATGTGGGTGGTTCCTACCGACGCTGCCCCAATCACTTCTCTAGAGTGCGGTGGTGGTGATGGTGTATGTTCGAGTACATACACTGGACTTGGTCGCCATCTCGGTATCAGCAACGATCAAGCATGAGAAAGCAGGCAAAGCCACTACAAAACCCACACCCGATCTGAAAGCGACTACTTTCCCAGCCTCGTGACTTGCGAATATTTTCAAGTAGGTGCTTGGATTAGCGATAGCGATAGAGTCTGCCAGATAATGCATGCTCAGATGGGGTTTATCACGGACAGGCCGTGCTGACGGTTGTCCAGCACAGCGTCTAGGAGGAAAGCGAAACACGTGTTCCAGTTGCCTTAACAAACGTAACCATCACATACAGGAAACGCAGGCCAGTCCTGTAAACCTGAAATGTGCTTAATTGAGAAGAAGACAGCGATTCCTTTACCGTTAGAGATCTAGTAGGAAGAATACTTTCACCGGTTCCTAATGCTCCAGCGCATCTTATCTCTGCAAACACCAGAGAAGCAGGGTTCTTTTCACACAAATAAAATCACGAGATGAAGTAATAAAACGTTTCTCCGTTCATCTACAATCGTTCTGTCTCGAACTTTTGACACTACTCGATTTTGTGAAACCGTACGTCTTCATAGCTGTACTACTATGTATATATACCGCAACCCAGCGCATAGTAAGTGGCGGAGAGTACTTTACACCAAATTAGTGGCTTTCTGGGGCATTTCATTCGTGTACGGAGCAAAACAAGAACAGCTCTTTCCAGACTTCTTCAGACGCCGTAATCTTTATTTTATTATTCCCACGTGTAGACTGCTTAACATTACAATATGCGCTGTGCTATGATGCAATGTCTAATGCTGACGTCAGTTTGTTATTGCGTGATATACTGCACAGTCAATGAACACAGACGCACTACCATTTTAATAGAAGGAATAACCTGATATGCAGGTAGTTTGAGATCTATATACCGCCTGAGAAGAAAGTGAAGCACCGAGAAGACACGGTCAGATGTCAAAGCAACTTCAAACACACGCGCGCACACACACACACACACACACACACACACACACACACACACACACTACCGGCGGTCACGTTCACGCTTCCCACGCCCGGGTTCGATTCCCGGCGGGGTCAGGGATTTTCTCTGCCTCGTTATGGCTGGGTGTTGTGTGATGTCCTTAGGTTAGTTAGGTTTAAGTAGTTCTAAGTTCTAGGGGACTGATGACCATCGATGTCCCATAGTGCTCAGAGCCATTTGAACCGGCGGGCGGAAACAGCGTCTAATGTTGAGCGATGATTTGACGAACACACAGATGCTCCATAATCGTGTGAGACAGCGTCATCAGCGCCTAACTGAATGTGAAAGAGGGCTCATAGTGTTATCCATTTTGATGGCTGGTGGAATGCTGCTATATCGCGATTTGTGGCGCACTGACATGTGACGGTAGCACGGGAATGTGAGGCCAGACACACTAATCGCCGAGATTCCAGCTGAACACCACAAGGGAGGGTCGCCCTATCCTGCACCGAGCACGTGGTAACCACTTCACACCTACACCTGACACCCGAGAACAGGCAGTGAGTCCCTCCTCCATTGGCTGGAGACTAACTGCAGCCACACCAGGGAATCAGTCCGAAGTGGTTGACAAAATGAGCCAAGCATTTGCGAAACAAAGGTTTATTAGCCCTCGACCTAGAGTTCGATATTTAGAAAAAACATCTTCATCACATGATGGTACATTAGCTAAACCCCACTCCTGCTTTGCAACTGTTTGGTTGATTTTTCCTATCTCTCCAGATTTAGGCAGTTGCTGTTTCGGAGCCATGTTTAAGATTTTGAATCACAGTCCCCTGCATTGGCTGCTAATAATACCACAACACAAACAGCAGCTCCTCGAGTGATACCGGAACCAGGAAGCAAGCACTACTATCAAACTGTGTCGCACAGTGTTGAGTGATGTGCCGGGGTTCTTCACTGCAACGGATTACCATCGTCGGCAAGTATAAGAGCGACCTAATAAGAGGTCCCTGTCATTCAATATTTTGGAGATTTACTCTCGGCATCATGGTGTGGAAAGCCGTCAGGTATGACTGCAGGTCACGGCGCATACTGGTTCAGGGCGATCTGATGGGGCAACTGTGCATCACGAACATCCTGCACGGGAAGCTATCACTAAGGCTGACTGTGTTACAGCTATTGAGACTAAAGAAGTGGCACAAACACATTTATTTCCAAAGAATGCAGATTTGGTAGTACCCACGGCAGTACCACCTCTTCAGAAATGAAGGAGGGGACTGAGAGAAAAACTGGAAGTGCATTTGTAAGGTTAATGATCAGGGTGACAGGCTGATTCTTTGGAGGAGTGTGAGCCCGAGAGTTAGAGGGTTACAGAGCACAAGGTTACTGTCTCATGGAGTGACAGAAATTGCACATTGCTGACACAGGCTCTGGGCTGTTTACAAAACAGACACAGTTCGTTGCAAACGATGGGTCTAATAATGGTGAAGGGTACGGTACTGCAGAATCCAAGGGTTAAACTTTTAGTTTGATTGTCATGCTCATACTGACATTCAGCAATGCACACTGTAACTCAGGGGATGTTTTTCAGGCTGGGGGAAACTTCACCAGTGAAATATCGTCATAAGACACATTTAACTTAAGGGACAAACCAGTTAAACAGTGAACAAAATCAGTAAGGCTTAATTCACATGATATGGTGGCATAAGGCAGCAGAAGTTACAATAAATGAGGAAGGGGAACATAATCAGTTGTTGTTGGAGACAAGATATATGGAATTTCCAGAATGAAATTTTCACTCTGCAGCAGAGTGTGCATTGATATGAAACTTCCTGGCAGATTAAAACTATGTGCCACACTGAGACTCGAACTTGGGACCTTTGCCTCTCACGGGCAAGTGCTCTACCAACTGAGCTCTCTAAGCACGACTCACAACCCGAGCACTTGCTTATGAAAGATGAAGGTCCTGAGTTTGAGTTACAGTTTTAATCTGCCAGGAAGTTTTATGTGGAATTTCTTAATGGAAATCTTTGGTCTAGTAAAACATTCATAGCATTTCTTGGAGTGGATCTATCCCTTTTTATACTTTTTCATACGTTCTTGAAGTCGTCATTAAATGCTTGGTCTGTAGTTTTGAGGCTTCTTTATAAACAATCATTCCATCTGATTTCCTGAGGCTATTATTTTTACATGTTGCCTAAGCTTTTCTGAACTAATTATCTAACCTGTTTCTGAACTAATTATCACACATACTGTTTCTGCCCAGTTGTCTGGCAAGGCAACTGCAGCCTCTCCAGATTTGTGATACATTCAGGGATTGGCCAGAGTAGCATATTTGGCATGGACTGGCAAAGCAAGAGACATTTATGTTAGAATAATTACCAGGCAGTGGTTAGCACTGTGGAAAGAATACAAAACAGTAATCCAAGGGACATGTGGTAAAGTTCCAGGTGGAAATTTTTTTTTATTTAATTTTTTATGTTACTTACACTACAAATAAACTAAAATAATGCTGAATACATTGTTTTCATTCATATTCTCATAAAAGGCAAGAAAGGGGAAAGCAACAGAAAATTTCTGACTGCAAATAAATTTCCAGGAAGGGATTGTAATATGTGCCTGAAAACACAATGTTCTCAAATAATTCATGTTACTCAGATTTGAGCTAGCAAGGAATGAAATCCGTAGCCATAGCTATAGGCTTGGGGTAGCGTCTCTGATTCATAATAGAAACATCTTCAGTCCTGGGTTCAAATCCCAACACTACTTAAATTTTGATTACTAATCAAGCATTGGCGGCTGAAGATTTCTGACATAAGAAGTCACCCTCATTCTACCAATGGCATTGTAAAAGAGGATGGATGAGTGGACAGAGGTTCAGGACATTTTCTTGTCCTAGGGGTGGGAAACTGCCTCTGAAAGCGGCACGATCAACAAAGATCAATGGCATGAGGATGCAAAAGGCAATGGAAGCCACCGCATTAAAGACATGTAGTGTGTATTCACAGTGTGAGTGGCCTGTAATTGAAGAAGTGTCATGATGATCTCTCCTTTAGCAAAAGATTCTGGAATAGTCCCCCATTCGGATCTCTGGGAGAGGACTGCAAAAGGGAAGGTTACCATGAGAAAAAGATTGAATAATCAACGAAATAATAACATTCTATGAGTTGGGACATGGAATGTCAGAAGTTTGAACATGCTAGGGAAACTAGAAAATCTGGAAAGGGAAATGCAAAGGTTCAATCTAGATATAGTAGGGGTCAGTGAAGTGAAGTGGAAGGAAGACCAGGATTTCTCGTCAGATGAGTATAGAGTAATATCAACAGCAGCAGAAAATGGTATAACAAGAGTAGGATTCGTTATGAATAGGAAGGTAGGGCAAAGGATGTGTTACTGTGAACAGTTCAGTGATATGGTTGTTCTCATCAGAATTGACAGCAAACCAACATCGACAATGATAGTTAAGGTATACATGCCGCCATCGCAAGCTGAAGATGAAAAGATCGGGAAAGTATATGAGGATACTGAAAGGGTAATACAATACATAAAGGGAAATGAAAATCTGTTAGTCTTGGGGGACTGGAAAGCAGTTGTAGGGGAAAGGGTAGAAGAAAAGGTTACAGGAGAATATGGGCTTGTGAAAAGGAATGAGAGGGAGAAACACTAATTTAGTTCTGTAGTAAATTTCAGCTTGTAACAAGTACTCTGTTCCAGAATCACAAGAGGAGGAGGTATACTTGGAAAAGGCTGGGTGATACGGGAAGATTTCAGTTAGATTACATCATGATCAGACAGATTCCGAAATCAGATACTGGAGTGTAAGATGTACCCAGGAGCAGATATAGACTCAGAGAAGGCTGAAGTTCAAGACATTAGTCAGGAAGAATCAATATGCAAAGAAGTGGAATACAGAAGTACTAAAGAATGGCGAGATACACTTGAAGTTCTCTAACCCTATTGATACAGCAATAGGGAATAGCTCAGTAGGCAATACAGTTGAAGAGGAATGGACATCCCTAAAGAGGGTGATAAAAGAAGTTGAGAAGGAAAACATACATACAAAGAAAGTAACTGAAAGAAACCATGGGTAACAGAAGAAATACTTCAATTGATTGATAAAAGGAGGAAGTACAAAAATGTTCTGGGAGACTCAGGAATACAGAAATACAAGTCACTGAGAAATGAAATAAATAGGAAGTGCAGTGAAGCTAAGATGAAATGGCTGCAAGACAAAAGTGAAGAAATAAAAAAATTTAAAAAAAAGAAATGATTGTCGGTAGGACTGACTCAGCATACAGGAAAGTCAAAACAACCTGCAGTGATATTAAAAGCAAGGATGATAACAATAAGAGTGCAACAGGACTTCCACTGTTAAATGCAGATGAGAGAGCAGATAGGTGGAAAGACTACATTGAAAGCCTCTATGAGGGGGAAGATTTGTATGATGTGATAGAAGAAGAAACAGGAGCCAATTTAGAAGAGATAGGGGACCCAGTATTAGAATCAGAATTTAAAAGAGCTTTGGAAGACTTAAGATCAAATAAGGCAGAAAGGATAGATAACATTCCATCAGAATTTCTGAAATCATTGGGAAAGTGGCAACTAAATGACTATTCATGTTGGTGTGTAGAATGTATGAGTCTGGCGACATACTATCTGACTGTTGGAAAAAGATCATCCACACAATTCCAAAGACAGCAAGAGCTGACAAGTGTGAGAATTATTGCACAATCAGCTTAACAGCTCATGCATTCAAACTGCTGACAAGAATAATACACAGAAGAATGGAAAGGAAAATTGAGGATATGCTAGATGACAATCACTTTGCCTTTAGGAAAGGTAAAGGCATGAGAGAGAGGCAATGATGTTGCAGTTAATAATGAAAACAAGATTAAAGAAAAATCCAGACACATTCATAGGATTTGTCAACCCAGAAAAAGTGTTCCACAATGTAGAATGGTGCTAGATGTTCGAAATTCTGAGAAAAATAGGGGTAAGCTACAAGCAGGAACAGCTATGTATAACAGCCAATAGGGAATAATAAGAATGGATGACCAAGAACGAAGAGCTCATATTAAAAAGGCTGTAAGACAAGGATGTAGTCTTTTTCCTCTACTGTTCAATCTGTTCATCGAGGAAGTAATGATGGAATTAAAAGTAAGGTTCAGGAGTGGAATTAAAATTCAAGGTGAAAGGATTTCAATGATACTTTGCTATCCTAAGTGAAGAAGAATTACATGGTCTGCTGAATGAAATGAACAGTCTAATGAGTACAGAGTATAGACTGAGAGTGAATCGAAGAAAGACAAAGATAATGAGAAGTAGTCAAAATGAGAACAGCGAGAAACTTAATATCAAGATTGATGGTCATGAAGTAGATGAGGTTAAGGAATTCTGCTACGTAGGCAGTAAAATAACGAGTGACAGATGGAGCAGGAAGGAATCCAAAGCAGACTAGGAATGGCAAAAAGGGCACACCTGGCCAAGAGAAGTCTACTAATATCAAATATCAGCCTTAATTTGAGGAAGAAATTTATGAGAATGTACCTCTGGAGTACAGCATTGTATGGTAGTGAAACATGGACTGTGGGAAAATCAGTACAGAATAAAATCGAAGCATTTGAGATGTGGTGCTACAGATGAAAGTTGAAAATTAGGTGGACTAATAAGGTAAGGAATGAGAAGGTTCTGTGCAGAATCAGAGAGGAAAGGAACATGTGGAAAACACTTATAATCAGAAGGTACAGGATGATAGGAAATCTATTAAGACATGAGGGAATGACTTGCAGGGTACCAGAGGGAGCTGTAGAAGGCAAAACTGTAGGGGAAGACAGAGATTGATGCTCCTGAAAAACTTTCAGATGTCTTCACCACTCTTCTTGTTAAATTTCCTCACACATTTTGAGATATTCGTTTCCCAAATAAAACAGTGAGTAGAGTATTTTGGGTTTTCTATCTTACCAGTGCTATATAAATCATAGAAAATTATTCATGTAAATAAAATAGAAAGAAACTTCTACTTGGGAAAAATATATTAAAAACAAAGATTCCAAGACTTACCAAGTGGGAAAGTGCCGGTAGACAGGCATAATAAATAAAACACACAAACACACACACAAAATTTTGAGCTTTCACAACCGGCGGTTGCTTTGTCAGGAAAGAGGGAAGAAAAAGGAAACATGAAAGGATGTGGGTTTTAAGTGGGAGCGTAAGGAGTCATTCCAATCCCGGGAGCAGAAAGACTTACCTTGGGGGGAAAAAAGGATATGTAAGTCTTGGAAAAAGACGAAAGGATGTGGGTTTTAGGGGGAGGGTAAGGAGTCATAACAATCCCGGGAGCAGAAAGACTTCCCTTAGGGGGAAAAAAAGGACAGGTGTACACTCGCACACACACACACACACATATCCATCTGCACATACACAGACACAAGCAGAAAAAAACAAAGATTCCAAGACTTACCAAGCGGGAAAGCGCCGGCAGACAGGCACATGAACAAAACACACAAACACACACACACAGAATTACTAGCTTTCGCAACCGATGGTTGCTTCTTCAGGAAGGAGAGGGAAAGACGAAAGGATGTGGTTGGCATTACTCCCAAAGGCCTCACACTTAAAGTTCCCATCTCTGGCTCATTTGGCATTACTCCCAAAGGCCTCACACTTAAAGTTCCCATCTCTGGCTACCACATCCTTTCGTCTTTCCCTCTCCGTCTTTCCCTCTCCTTCCTGAAGAAGCAACCATCGGTTGCGAAAGCTAGTAATTCTGTGTGTGTGTGTGTTTGTGTGTTTTGTTCATGTGCCTGTCTGCCGGCGGTTTCCCGCTTGGTAAGTCTTGGAATCTTTGTTTTTAATATATTTTTCCCATGTGGAAGTTTCTTTCTACACTCCTGGAAATGGAAAAAAGAACACATTGACACCGGTGTGTCAGACCCACCATACTTGCTCCGGACACTGCGAGAGGGCTGTACAAGCAATGATCACACGCACAGCACAGCGGACACACCAGGAACCGCGGTGTTGGCCGTCGAATGGCGCTAGCTGCGCAGCATTTGTGCACCGCCGCCGTGAGTGTCAGCCAGTTTGCCATGGCACACGGAGCTCCATCGCAGTCTTTAACACTGGTAGCATGCCGCGACAGCGTGGACGTGAACCGTATGTGCAGTTGACGGACTTTGAGCGAGGGCGTATAGTGGGCATGCGGGAGGCCGGGTGGACGTACCGCCGAATTGCTCAACACGTGGGGCGTGAGGTCTCCACAGTACATCGATGTTGTCGCCAGTGGTCGGAGGAAGGAGCACGTGCCCGTCGACCTGGGACCGGACCGCAGCGACGCACGGCTGCACGCCAAGACCGTAGGATCCTACGCAGTGCCGTAGGGGACCACACCGCCACTTCCCAGCAAATTAGGGACACTGTTGCTCCTGGGGTATCGGCGAGGACCATTCGCAACCATCTCCATAAAGCTGGCCTACGGTCCCGCACACTGTTAGGCCGTCTTCCGCTCACGCCCCAACATCGTGCAGCCCGCCTCCAGTGGTGTCGTGACAGGCTTGAATGGAGGGACGAATGGAGACGTGTCGTCTTCAGCGATGAGAGTCGCTTCTGCCTTGATGCCAATGATGGTCGTATGCATGTTTGGCGCCGTGCAGGTGAGCGCCACAATCAGGACTGCATACGACCGAGGCACACAGGGCCAACACCCGGCATCATGGTGTGGGGAGCGATCTCCTACACTGGCCGTACACCTCTGGTGATCGTCGAGGGGACACTGAATAGTGCACAGTACATCCAAACCGTCATCGAACCCATCGTTCTACCATTCCTAGACCGGCAAGGGAACTTGCTGTTCCAACAGGACAATGCACGTCCGCATGTATCCCGTGCCACCCAACGTGCTCTAGAAGGTGTAAGTCAACTACCCTGGCCAGCAAGATCGGATCTGTCCCCCATTGAGCATGTTTGGGACTGGATGAAGCGTCGTCTCACGCGGTCTGCACGTCCAGCACGAACGCTGGTCCAACTGAGGCGCCAGGTGGAAATGGCATGGCAAGCCGTTCCACAGGACTACATCCAGCATCTCTACGATCGTCTCCATGGGAGAATAGCAGCCTGCATTGCTGCGAAAGGTGGATATACACTGTACTAGTGCCGACATTGTGCATGCTCTGTTGCCTGTGTCTATGTGCCTGTGGGCTGTCAGTGTGATCATGTGATGTATCTGACCCCAGGAATGTGTCAATAAAGTTTCCCCTTCCTGGGACAATGAATTCACGGTGTTCTTATTTCAATTTCCAGGAGTGTATATATATATATATATATATATATATATATATATATATATATATATATATATATTTGAAAAACAAAGATTCCAAGACTTACAAAGCGGGAAAGTGCCGGTAGATAGGCACAATGAATAAAACACACAAACACACACACAGAATTTGAGCTTTCGCAACCGGCAGCTGCTTCGTCAGGAAAGAGGGAAGGAAAAGGAAAGATGAAAGGATGTGGGTTTTAAGGGAGAGGGTAAGGAGTCATTCCAATCCCGGGAGCAGAAAGACTTACCTTAGGGGGAAAAAAGAATAGGTATATGCTCGCGCACACACACACACACACACACACACACACACACACACACACACACACACACACACACGCATATCCATCCATACATCCACAGACACAAGCAGACATATTTAAAGGCAAAGAGTATGGGCAGAGATATAAGTCAAGGCGGAAGTGTGGAGGCAAAGATGATGTTGAATGACAGGTAAGATATGAGTGGCGGCAACTTGAAATTAGCGGAGATTGAGGCCTGGTGGATAACGGGAAGAGAGGGTATATTGAAGGGCAAGTTCCCATCTCCGGAGTTCGGATAGGTTGGTGTTGGTGGTGTAACACTGTGCCAAGATGTGCTGGCTGTGCACCAAGGCATGTTTAGCCACAGGGTGATCCTCATTACCAACAAACACTGTCTGCCTGTGTCCATTCATGTGAATGGACAGTTTCTTGCTGGTCATTCCCCCATAGAAAGCGTCACAGTGTAGGCAGGTCAGTTGGTAAATCACGTGGGTGCTTTCACACGTGGCTCTGCCTTTGATCGTGTACACCTTCCGGGTTACAGGACTGGAGTAGGTGGTGGTGGGAGGGTGCATAGGACAGGTTTTACACCGGGAGCAGTTGCAAGGGTAGGAGCCAGAGGGTAGGGAAGGTGGTTTGGGGATTTCATAGGGATGAACCAAGAGGTTACGAAGGTTAGGTGGACGGCGGAAAGACACCCTTGGTGGAGTAGGAAGGATTTCATGAAGGATGGATCTCATTTCAGGGCAGGATTTTAGGAAGTCATATCCCTGCTGGAGATCCACATTCAGAGTCTGATCCAGTCCCGGGAAGTATCCTGTCACAAGTGGGGCACTTTTGGGGTACTTCTGTGAGAGGTTCTGGGTTTGAGGGGATGAGGAAGTGGCTCTGGTTATCTGCTTCTGTACCAGGTTGGGAGGGTAGTTGCGGGATGCGAAAGCTGTTTTCAATTTGTTGGTGTAATGGTCCAGGGAGTCAGGACTGGAGCAGATTCATTTGCCACGAAGGCCTAGGCTGTAGGGAAGGGACCGTTTGATATGGAATGGGTGGCAGTTGTCATAATGGAGGTACTGTTGCTTGTTGGTGGGTTTGATGTGGACGGATGTGTGAAGCTGGCCATTGGACAGATGAAGGTCAACGTCAAGGAAAGTGGCATGGGATTTGGAGTAGGACCAGGTGAATCTGATGGAACCAAAGGAGTTGAGGTTGGAGGGGAAATTCTGGAGTTGTTCTTCACTGTGAGTCCAGATCATGAAGATGTCATCAATAAATCTGTACCAAACTTTGGGTTGGCAGGCTTGGGTAACCAAGAAGGCTTCCTCTAAGCGACCCATAAATAGGTTGGCATATATATATATATATATAAAATAGAAAGAAACTTCCACATGGGAAAAATATATTAAAAACAAAGATTACAAGACTTACCAAGCGGGAAAGTGCCGGCAGACAGGCACAATGAACAAAACACACAAACACACACACAGAATTACTAGCTTTTGCAACCGATGATTGCTTCTTCAGGAAGGAGAGGGAAAGACGAAAGGATGTGGGTTTTAAGGGAGAGGGTAAGGAGTCATTCCAATCCCGGGAGCGGAAAGACTTCCCTTCAGGGGAAAAAAGAACAGGTGTACACTCGCGCGGACACACACACAGGACAGGTATATACTCGTGCACACACACACACACACACACATATCCATCCATACATACACAGACACAAGCAGACATATGTCTGCTTGTGTCTGTGTATGTATGGATGGATATGTGTGTGTGTGTGCGCGCGCAAGTATATACCTGTCCTTTTTTTCCCCAAGGTGAGTCTTTCCGCTATCCTGATGAGGCAGCTGCCGGTTGCGAAGGCTCGAAGTTCTGTGTGAGTGTTTGTGTGTTTTATTCATTGTGCCTGTCTGCCGGTGCTTTCCCGCTTGGTAGGTCTTGGAATCTTTGTTTTTAATATATTTTTTCCATGTGGAAGTTGGCACAATGAACAAACCACACAAACACACACACAGAATTACTAGCTTTCACAACCGATGGTTGCTTCTTCAGGAAGGAGAGGGAAAGACGAAAGGATGTGGGTTTTAAGGGAGAGGGTAAGGAGTCATTCCAATCCCGGGAGTGGAAAGACTTCCCTTAGGGGAAAAAAGGACAAGTGTACACTTGCACAGACACACACACATATCCATTCGCACATACACAGACAGGAGCAGACATTTGTAAAAAAAATACTCCCTATATATATATATATATATACAATTCCCATCTCCGGAGTTCGGATAGGTTGGTGTTGGTGGGAAGTATCCAGATAACCTAGGTGGTGTAACGCTGTGCCAAGATGTGCTGGCCGTGCACCAAGGCATGTTTAGCCACAGGGTGATCCTCATTACCAACAAACACTGTCTGCCTGTGTCCATTCATGTGAATGGACAGTTTGTTGCTGGTCATTCCCACATAGAAGACTTCACAGTGTAGGCATGTCAGTTGGTAAATCATGTGGGTGCTTTCACACGTGGCTCTGCCTTTGATCATGTACACCTTCCGGGTTACAGAACTGGAGTAGGTGGTGGTGGGAAGGTGCACGGGACAGGATTTACATCAGGGGTGGTTACAAGGGTAGGAGCCAGAGGGTAGGGAAGGTGGTTCGCGGATTTCATAGGGATGAACCGAGAGGTTACAGAGGTTAGGTGGACAGCAGAAAGACACTCTTGGTGGAGTGGGGAGGATTTCGTGAAGGATGGATCTCATTTCAGGGCATGATTTGAGGAAGCTGTATCCCTGCTGGAGAGCCACATTCAGTGTCTGATCCAGTCCTGGAAAGTATCCTGGCACCAAGACATAACCAGCTTTCATCAGAAAACACAGCAGGCCTCCACCCCGCCCTCCAGTGAGCTCTTGCTTGACATCACTAAAGTCATAAATAGTGGTGGCTTGGGGTCAGTGGAATGCACACTACAGATTGACAGGCTCAGAGCTGTCTCTGAAGTAACCAATTTGTAACAGTTCATTGTGCCACTGTAGCGCAAGCTGTTGCTGAAATTTCTGCTGCAGATGAAGTACAGTATACCAGAGCCACAAACCAAACACGATGGTCTTCCCTATTGGTAGTGGCACGTGGCCATCCGGAGCCCAATCTTCTTGTGACCACACATTCTCGTGACCACCACTGCCAACAGTCATGTACAGTGGCTACACTCCTGTCAAGTGTTCCTGCAGTACCACAGAAGGGACATCCAGCTTTTCACTACGTGACCTCATTCAAACTCAGTGATGTATTGATAATGGCATCTTTGTCACATCGATGGCACTCTTGTCTAACATCAACTCACCGCCTGTAACCTCAAAAGGAACTACCACTCACGACTGTTACAGTGAGTATTTAAAGCAAACATGGTTTGAATCTTCACAGTGGTTCTGCTAGTGTCACTCCCATGTGACTGGCCTGAAATACGGTTAGCCATCTTCTTTCATGTGTAGAAACATGCCTGCTAACTATCGTTTATGTTGGTTTCTTGTCACTATCATCCTTATTTCTACAAAAACACCTTCACAACAGTGAAGAAACCTGTAAAATGCCATAGCCAAAAAGTACAGCATGCAACATAAAAGTAAAGCAACAAGAGGAATACTCAGCACCTGTTATGTTTTCTACTCCCATCAATAACTACCAGTAAATCTTTTCCTGATTGTATTACATTTTTAACACAATTATCTACATAAGGGGTCGCATATACTTGAGTATGTCAAATTATAATATAAACCCATTCCACTTAAATTTATTGTTGAGTTGGTTATATTAAACATGCTGATCCCAATGATACAATTAGTTTTACTAGAATTCTGTTAACTAGAAAATATGGCTAATAGAAGTTAATATTACAGTTCATAAGGTACAATATCTAGTGAGGTAAATAGTGTACTTGGATAAAGTGGCATATATCATTAAAAAGTGGGCATCCCAGTTTTACAGTACTGTACCTTGAATTACTTGAAACAACTTATGGGATAACTGACATTGAAAGTTTGGACATTCACAATTTTCTGATGCCAGTTTTGCTTTTGAGCTTGTTACATTGTTAACTTTGAGTCCAAAAAAAGGCCGCTGTAACTGTGACTGAAATGCTGGTTTCTCCAGTTTTACAAATGGTAAGATATTGACAAAACTTTTATGTCAACTGACTGTGGCCACAGAAGCCTATGCAATTATATTTGATTTCATTGTTCTCTTGAGTTGATTTTTATGCATAGTATAACATACAGCATTAACAGATTAATGCACTAAGTAAGAATCTGTATAATTTATAATAATGTAAAATTATGAATGGAAATCAGCTTATAAGTAGGGTATTTGCAATGTGAAAGCATAATATGGTTCTACATGCTTTTATAATTTACTAAACTTCAACATATCCCATATAACAAGCAATATTTAAGACTCATAGTCCACTCAAAATATGAAAGTCTGATCTAGCCATCTTTAAGCTTTGCATTGTTTGTGAGATCACAGTATGTTCTTACGCCAGTCTTTAAATAGCCCACACCGCCACCTAAATCACCAGTCTGTAGAGTCCGGTCATGATGTTAACACTTCTATGTCGGCCCAAGTAAGACCCCAGTCTCAGTATTCATGTAATGCTACGTGGAAAGTTCTTGGTAAGGAAGTCTGTGACTGTGAATTGTATCATAGTATCCTTAAAAGTAATGCCTCTGAATCTTTTATTCCGTCCTCATTATAGATTGATGTATTACGTGTCATGCACATTAATCGGTTAACTTTCCTGCTTCACTGACGCAGTTTCCAACCCTCTGCCACAACAGAACTCCAAAATGTAGCATGTCACTCAGTGATGTGTAACAGAATTATGTCGATGCACGAGAGGCATGATAAAGCCAGACCACACACAAGCACCGTGACATCTGCCCCAAACCGACACCTCGGGTTCACTGTCATTGTTCATCCTCCACATGGTCCTGACTTAGCCCCCCTCCAGTTTTCATCTGTTTCCATAGCTTAAAGAACACCTTTGAGAACTTCACTTTGATAGTGATGAAAGAGTGCAAGCAGAGGTGTGGTTGTAATTGCATCAACAAAGCCAAACATTCTACAGTGACAGTATTAACAAACTGGGCTCTTGTTGGGAGAAATGTATTCATCACTATGTAGAGAAAAAACATCTAGACCTGAAGAAGAAAGCTGTAAAACGTCAATAAAATTTTGACATAAAAAATCTGGAGGCATTATTTTTCAGCACGCCCTCATGAAGGTAACAACTATGTCAATATGGAGAAGTTTGCATACCACTCGTAAGATGTCAAAATCTATATGTGTAAGAAGTCCACATACCCAATCTAATGTGTTTTGAAGGCAATGGCAAACCACCTCCACTAGGATTTTGCCTAGTAAAGTGGTGCGGGTCCCCCGCATCATTCCCATTCGCTCTGAAAAGAAGCATGGGACTTCATTCCATTCCATCATTGAACTTCTGGATATGTATAATGTTGTTTTTAGAAAAATGGCTCTGAGCACTATGGGACTTAACTACTGTGGTCATGAGTCCCCTAGAATTTAGAATTTAGAATTACTTAAACCTAACTAACCGAAGGACATCACACACATCCACACCCGAGGCAGGATTCGAACCTGCGACCGTAGCAGTCGCGCAGTTCCAAACTGTAGTGCCTAGAACCGCTCAGGCACTTCGGCCGGCTTGTTTTTAGAAGTTGATTTTATCACTGTGGTGACTTTACTGAAAACTATGTTATGTGAATTCTACATTTCTACCACTGCACATGTCACCACTGTGAGATGCAAAGAACAGTGTGTCATTGAATGCTTAACTGGATTATTCTTGTCTGGATATGGTAATGAATAAAGAACTGTGGTCTCCTACCAGAATAACCTGTGTATTATAAAATGAACTGGCTGTCACAAACATTATAGTGCCAATAAAAGTAGGAACAGCCATTTAACTCCGAATACTGAGATGTGCAGTGACTTATTTACGACTTTGCCTTGGAGGAGGGGAGCTATGCTTTTCATTTTCAATAGCTCATATTGAAAATTAATTTTATTGGTCCATAATAATTTAATGTCCAAATTTATAGAAATGAAGTGTGTCAATGGTTTAGATTTATTTAATTAGAACACAAATGACATTATGAACATGATTTATTGTGGTTATGTATCATATCTTGTAATCAAGTTTGAATAATTTTATTAAAAGATAATCCTCTTGCTACAAGAATTCTCTGCACTAATTCTATGAATTACCTATTTTTATAGTCTAGGCATGCGTTGATATACTTTGAAGTGCATAAAATCTGCTTTTTTCTTATGCCTTAGTACATATAACTAGAATAAATGATTAAATAATGTATTAGAAATGTAAGGTACAAAAGGGAGACAGCAGCCTTTTTGTTTTGCCATATGACTTACCACAGTTTGGACTTTAATCATTCCTTCTCAATGAACTGTCATCATGGTGAGCCCAGTCAGACATGCCTCATTAGTTGTATTCCTCAGTCGTGTCTTGATTCTCTGAAGGGTGACAAAACTGCACTCATTTGTAACTGTTGTTACTGGGAGAGTTGCCAAGAGCTACAGAAACTGATACACACTAGCATAGATCTGACTGCCACAGACAAAGCTTCTACTCTTAAGGCAACTGCTCCAGTTGATTCAGATGTTGATGAAGGAGTTTCAAATCAGTCATTGCCATTGCTAGATCAGCGACTAATGGATCTGAAGCACAACAGGAATGAAGTTTTGTAACTGCATCAGTGATACCTATGTCTCCATTTTTTGTGGTATAAGATGAATAAAGCTGTTAAAAAGTGTGTAATGTATCAAGAACTGATCCTTCAGTGAATTAATGAAGACATCCAGAAAGACACTTTGTACTCACAGTAACCCTCAACATCATTACCAGTATCCTGATTCTTATGACGTGCTTGCTCGGTATAAACACACGGCTGCTTGGTTTCAACTCCACTGGCTGAACCTAATTCTTTGACTGCTAAGAAAATCCAACTGAAAGTATCATTCACATTTTCTCTCATTGCCAGCAGTTCCCTTTTGAGGTGCCTCGCAACGTTACTCACCTCTGCAAAATGGATATCTCAGCACTGAAGTTGACAACAGATGGACTCATCCAGTTTGAACGTTTCAGAAAGTACAACCAAGCATGTGACAAAATCTACCTTGTTTGTTGCTGGTAACAGAATCATGGCAGCATGAGATGTGGTACTGGCAAATTTTTGTATTTTCCCCAGAGCTGAAACAACACATCCATATATTTTCTTGAAGTCTTGTGCAATGTGAAGACACTCAATCCATCTAGTGAGTGTAGTAAATTCCAAGCTGCTGACTCGAATACCGGTTAATGATTCAGGGGCATCATTTAATATTTGCCTATGTTTTGGTTGTCCAAAGATATTAAGCACAATTTCCAGTGTTCTTAGTGAATTCCTTGTAGGTGTAATGTTGCAAGTGTTGCTAACTACCAACTTGAAATTATGGGCTCCACAATGAGAATACATAACTATAGGATAATCTTGTTGTATGAATGCATGAGCCCCACAGGCTTTTCTTGACATGGATGCAACACCACCATAGTAGCCCTGTCCTCATAAAAATGACACATTGAGGCAAAATTGTACCAAGTTTTCAATTACACGTAAAGCTAATCCTTTGTCAGTCACATCAAACTCTGGAACAAATTGCAGGAAATCTTCACAAATCTTGAGATCCAGGGAAATATAATGGGCACAAAGACAGAGTTTCTCTATTCCATCAAGAGTAATTAAACCTTTGGCAACACTGATGTGCTGAACAATCCTTCCCAGTAGTTGGTTATTGATACAACTGATAATTTGATTTTGAACTAAGGTAATAACGTACATGTCACATTTGCCAGCTACTTCCCTACTTCCTCACAGGTTTTAGTCACCTTTTGTGTGGTATTTTAAACACTGCAAAAATTATCCAGCTTCAATAGGCCCTATGGTCTCTTGATGCAGTCTCCTGATATCCACAGACAATCACTACCTCAATGATAGGGACCATGCATTTCCTACTACTGAACCAAGCCCTGGTCCAGAAAATGTTTTATATCATTTGTTTTGTCCATCAGTATGTGAAAAAAGTTGTCACCATTGATTACAGCAGCCAATGCCAAGCATTGCTTGCACAGATGTTGAAATATTCAAGAGCATGCTTCCACTTCAAAAATCTGGAGGTTACCACAGCTCCAACATTTCAGTAACTACCTTTACCTGAAATTGTCTTAGCAAAAAATGCACAGTGCTTACCGACAGCTCCGAAATCTTTGGGAGAGTATACTAAGAAAAAATATTTCTCCATCCATCTTCATTGCACTTATGATTTTGGTCACTTTGCAAAGTGAGGGGAAATTTGTAAGTTGTGTCCAGCACAAAAATATTTTCCAAATGATGCGGCTGTATGTGGTCATCAACTTTTTTGTTGTTTGATAGCAAACAATCAAAAGTATGATACTTACTGCCTGGTGGTGTATTGTCAGAGTTTGATGTGTCAATGAAAGATACTGATTTTGATCAAGGCCCAACAAACGTGATTTTTAGTTAGTAATAATGCTTCTACTGTTTGAAACAGCAGCAGTGGCAACTGCAGTGGATCATCCATTTTCCTGAACCATTCTAGACATTGTGCTTTGAAGAAGTATTCAAAATGTTCCCACATTTGTTTTGTGATGCATTGTCTTAGCTCTCAAAATCATGATTTCACTATACTCGCATCAATAACACAGGTTTTCACAACATAGTCATATCAACAATTTAACAGCTGGTAACACAGAGAATCACGTACGAAACGAACTACAGCATCTCCCAGTCAGCACATGTTCTAGCAATGTGTCCACCATCTCCATATTGTGCAATGTTTCTGTATTCATTAATGTTCAGTTAAGGATAATGTAATATGTTGAGAATGAGCTCTTATTTTGTATTTCATTCACCACCAATGTTAAATTGATATGTGTTACTAAAACAAAACTTAAGACATGCAATGTCACTACGTAATGGAGCAAGTTGTTTAAATAAATAAGCTTTAATCCTTAAAAAAATATTTGTTAGTAAATTGATCACAACATACAACCATATCAGTTATCAGCAATTCTCTTTTCTGTGGAGATTCGTTCAGAAACAGTCTGTTGTTGACATATTGTAGCAGCATTCATCCCATTTCTTCACATACTGAAATCAGAGTCTTATAATCCTTCTTTTCTACCATACTATTATGACATTGTGTGTAGGTATGGAAGAAAAAACATGTCTACAATTTCAAATTTTGGGGGAGAGGGGTGGGGGGAGTGGAGTATGGAGTATTAAGCTCCAACCCCCCCCCCCCCCCCCTTAAAATATGCCACTGGAGACATGTATATCATTTTTCAAGGACCTTTTTTTTCCTTAAATCCAGTTTTCAGCACAAGTCAGCAAGCAAGTTATGAGACTTCAAGAATCACAGTACCAAGGACAGTACAGGTAATGGGAATGTCACAAACCTCCATAGAAAACACATACACTTATCACAGTGTGTTCAATCTGTTCTGTCAGCTTACAATATGGCACATATTTGCATAACTGTTCTCTTACAGATATTGTTCACAATTTTGATCTACATTATCACAGTAGAGAGTACAGCAATACGCCATCCATTACTTTACACTCTCAAGAAGTCTGGGAGAGAGAGAACTGAGCAGCACTGAAGGCAAATTTCTGAATAACGAGTTAAAGCAGGCATTACTGTTGTCACCAACAGTTACTGTGAGTGAATTGAAACAGGGCATATAGTGCATACCATTGAAATTTGTACTATTGTGCATTATTTTCGATCTTTACTCCCCACTTAATCTGTATCATCTCAGAACTGATGCTGTGATACTGCTTACCAGTGTACCATCTACTCCTGTCTCTGACACCTCCCCCCATCATCTTTGTCTGTCTCCACCCTCACTGCAGGTGGGTCTCCTTCATCCTGGGCTTTCAGTGACCTGGCCTCCTTTTTAACCTGCCCCTACCCACACCCCTCGACTCACTGAAGAAGGAACTATTACTTGTGAAGGCTAGGCCAATGTCATCAATTTTTACTCTGATGCAGTTCTATCAGCAGTACTACACATGTTATGTCCTAAAGGTTAAGTGCTGATCAGAAATTCTGCATCAATTTATTAGTAAATGCTTCAGCATTTCAAAACGTACCTGTGCCTGCAACAGCAACTTACAATATTTCCTTCAAAATCTTCTCTCACACTGCAAAATTCAAATTTTTCAATTGAAAATAATGTTTTTGGTTATTTTATTATCAGATACTTTTCTTTGTGGGTCTGGTTTTATATCTTACAAACCTTTTTATTTTTCCATTTTTCTGTCCATCAGAACAATACTTAGGTCTACATTTTCAAACCTCAGTTCCCAATGCTCTCAGCTGTCACTGCAAAATTTAGACTGCAGAGATGGCTCTTCTCTGTTTCCACTGGAGTGTTGATACAGTGTCACATGTCAGTTAACTGTATGTTGCTTCTTATTCACCTCACTGCATCAGTACTCTCCCTTCCATCTGTACACTCTGTTGGCTTCGGTTCCTGCAAAGTGCACATTGTTTTCTAATGATAACTGAAAATTTTAATGTTAGGGAATCTGAATAATATTATTTGGAAAAAAATTATTAGTAACTACTAATGCTTCCAGGTGTCTAGCTGGAATGAAAATTCTACCCTTGTCCATCCAGAATGACTGTAGAACAGAAAGAGAGAGAGAGTGAGAGAGAGAGAGAGAGAGAGAGAGAGAGAGAGAGAGAGAGAGAGAGAGAGAGAGAGAGAAGAGAGAGAGAGTGAGAAAGCAATTCTAAGCTAATCATCCAGAGTGCTTGACTAAGATCTCTACATCATTCATCAAGTCAAAATATTATTCAGAGAAATAGAATTACTAATCCATCTCAACAAATTCATTTAGCTAACGTAAGGACAAATAGTTTCAAGCAGTATAGTGAAGTTTATTGTTACCAAAATGAACAGGTGAGGTTTTTAAGATAAGCTTCTCCTTTGTTAACGTGTACCTTAACTTGCTCTCCATCTCTGGAGGTTCTCCTTTTTAATAGGCTCTGTGATGTATGATAAATGAATGCAAAGTGATTGAAATCCCACATCTCTGACAGGAAACAAATGTTGTCATTAGGAAAGAGATATTTATTAAACCATAAGATATCATCCAACTATGAACTAATTACATATGGTGTACCAAGGTTCCATCTTAGAGCCAGAACGTGAAAGAAAGAATGGAGATGTCCTAATATTTGTTAAAGATAGTATAATGTTTATTAAAATAGATGTTAGCTCTTACTGTGCAGAATTAGATGGAGAATTTAGCTGTATAAGACTAAACATAGAGAATACTATAATTGTTAGCTTATATAGATCACCAGGAGGAGATTTAAATACATTTTTCGAAAGATTTGAGCGTCTTATGAGGAAAATACTAAAATCTAACATAAAACTAATTATCTGCTGGCGATTTCAACATTGAAATGGCCAACAGTGATGAACATGTTACTAGAGTGTTTTTTAATATCTTAAGATCACTAAATTTACAATGTACAAATTACACACCAACACGGGATAAGGTATGCTTAGATAATATTATAGTAAATTTTTCTAGAGATACGTGTGACGTCAGACTTGCCAGTGGAGCCCTAGCTGATTATGAACCATTGATTTTAACATTCTGCTTTGATCAGTTGCCTAAATCAGACAAATCAGTCAGAATCAAGTCTAATGCCACATGGGTAAGAGGGCAGAAAGATGAATATATTAATTTATTTATTGACAGAATATCTAATGTTAACTGGGACTTTGTATATAACACACAACCTGGGAAGGGTGCTGGTGAAATGGTGTTTAACAACTTCCTGGAAATACTCATAGAGTTATGGTACTCCTGCTCACCATTAATTAAATGTGGCCCTAAGCATAAACAGAAAAACAAACAGCTAAAATGGTATACAGATGAGCTAGCTCTCACTAGGGAGGAGATGCTCATACTGTACAGAATATATAAAAATTCTTGTAAACAAGGACCTGAGCTAGATAATACTTCTTATGGAGCTTATCTAAAATGTAAAGAAATCTACAGAGACAAACTGTCCTTGGCCAAAAAACAAGCATGTGAATATTGCATTGAAAGTGCTCCCAATGTAAAGCAGCATGGGATATCATCAACCAATATAATTCACAAACCCATACACAAGATGCAATGCTGGTCCCAGAAGAAGTAAATAATTACGTCCTAACCTCAGTGAGTGAGCTGAAAAACAAAATCAAGCAAAATGACACTTGTACACTAGATCATCTTGGTGCTGTGCCCCATAGTATGTATACTTTCCACTGGAATGTTGTCACCCCAGAAGATATTGTAAAAGCTGTGGCAAGGTTTACCAACTCCAAAAGTATGGACTGTTATTGGTTTTCTAACTATGTAGTGAAAAAAATAATACACATTATCTGTAAACCGCTTTCTTTCATTTTTAATATGTGTTTAGAATCTGGAGTTTTCCCAGATGCACTCAAAACTGCTAAAGTGATACCAGTCTTTAAAAAGAGAGATAACCATCTGCCCCAAAACTATCAACCAGTTTCTATTGTCCCAATTTTCTCTAAAGTTTTTGAATATGTAATGCACAGTCAACTAAATAACTATTTTGATAAGCATGATCTCCTCTCCAACAGACAGTTTGCATATCAACATGGTAAAAATACCACTACTGCTGTCACTGAAGTTGTTAACCAGGTGTTAACTGCATTCAAAAATAAAGATCTAGTATCAGTTGTATTTTGTGCTCTTAGCAATGCCTTCGACTGCATACCATCTAACACCCTACTTGCAATACTGGAATTCTATGCCATTCACAAACCATCTTTAGATGTAATCAAATCATAGTTAAGTAACAGGAGACAGTTAATATCAATTAAAAATAGATGCTCCTCGCTGAACGAAGTTCCTACTGGAGTGCCTCAGGGCTTGGTCCTAGGTCCTTTCCTGTTGATTATTGCAATTAATGACTTACCTTACCATGTAGGAGCAAATTCAGTTGTGTGTTATGCAGATGACACAACACTGCTCAATACACACTATGATGCAACAGAACTGCATCAGGCAACACAGGAAAAACTAGAACTAGTAATGAATTGGTTTTGTTCTAATGAACTCCTGTGCAATCCTGATAACACAAGAACTAATTCTGGGTTTAACTACAGCAGTTGAAAGCAAATCAATAAAATTGTTAGGATTCCACATTGATTCAAAATTAAACTGGGAGGAACACATTAGCCACATCTGCAAGAGAATAGCAAGAGTGTGTTATCTCATCTGGAGGCTGACAGATGTTGTCACTGATGAGTATCAAATGGTGGTATATTTTGGCCTCTTTCAGTCACACATTTCCTATGGCATATTGTTATGGGGACATTCTTGCTTTGTCAGTGAAACTCTGAAAATTCAAAAAAAAAGTAATCAGAATAATAAGCAAAGCTAAGCCCGAGGAACACTGCCGCCCCCTCCTTATGAAGCACATGATATTAACTGTTGTGAATCTATATATCTACACAGCACTGCTTTATGTCAAAAGCAACTTAAATGAGGTCGAGACCAGAGAGAACATACATCCCCACAACACCAGAGGCAAACTGGACTTCGACATACCAAGACACAGACTCACAAAGACTGCAAACTCACACAAAATAATGAGTTTAAAACTCTTCAATAAACTTCCAGCATCTGCTCAGTCACTGACCAGTAATATTTTCAAACGTAAGGTTTATGACTGGTTACTCAAACACCCATTTTATAAGATAACAGAATATTTTGAAATAATCATTGACATTAGAATATAAGAATATTCCTAAAAGAGAAGGAATTAAATTGTAAAAACTTTACTGTAAAGTTATTGTTAATTGTATATTTAATGTTCAGAACTATTCTGCTGCAAGTGGTCAATGGTGAATAAACTGAAACAGAAACTGAATTACTTTTCTTGTGTATATCAATGACCCCTCATCAGTAACATTATCAAATACAAAGTTTGTTTTGTTTGCAGCTGATATAAATATTGCAATGAATAGCAAATCAAGTGTTCTTGTAGGAAGATGAGTTAACGAAATTTTCATGGGCATTAATAAATAGTTCCCAGCCAATTCTTTGTCAACAAACTTTGGAAAAACACACTACATGCAGTTCAGAATATTTAAGAGGTTTCACACCAGTGCACTTCCAAAATATGATAACTAACAGGTAGAAGAATTAAACAATGTTAAATTCTTGGGATCAGAATTTGATAATAAATGCATCTGGTAGGAGCACACCACAAAACTTCTGACACACCTAAACAAATTTCTATTTTCAATGTGGGTGATGTGAGGCACAGAAGATATAAAAATGAAAAAGCTGGCATACTATGCTTCGTTTCAGTCCATAATGTCTTGTGGGACTTTGACTTATTCATCAAACCGAGCTGAAATTTTCTGGGTCCACAAATGTGTAATAAGAATTATGTGTGGTTTGAACTCAAAACATCCTTCAGAAGTGTGTTCAGAGAACTAGCGATGTTAACTACAGCTTCCCAATATACACTGATTATGTATACTGCGTATATTGATCAGTATCCTGTTGGAAAACACCCTGTGGAATGGTGTTTGTGAACAGCAGCACAACAGGTTGCATCAACAGAAGTTGTAGTCAGGGTGCACGGGATAATCACAAATGTGCTGCTGCTATCATACGAAGTCTCACCTCGGACCATCACTCCCGGTGTAGGTCCAGAGTGTGTAGCATGCAGACAGGTTGGTTGCAGGCCCAAACTGCCATCCTTCTAACCAAAATACAACCATCACTGGAACTGAGGGAAAACCAGCTTTCATCAGAGAACACAGACAGACCTCCATCCCACCTACCAACAAGCTCTCACTTGACACCACTGAAGTCACAAGTTCTGGTAGTGTGAACTCAGTGCAATTCACACTACAGGGCATCTGGCTCAGAGCTTTCCTCGAAGTAACCGATTTGTAACGATTTGCCATGTTGCTGTGATGCCAACTGCTGCTCAGATTCCTGCTGCAGATGCGGTACGGTGCACCAGAGCCCCACGCCGAACGTGACGGTCATCTCTCTCGATAGTGCCGTGTGCCCATCCAGAGCCCGGTCTTCTCGTGACCGTTGTTTCTCGCGACTACTGCTGCCAGCAATCGTCTGCAGAGCTTAAATTCCTGCCAAGTTGTTTTGCAGTATCACAGAAGGAACATCCAGCTTTTAGTAGCCCTATTGCACGACACTGTTCAAACGCCGTAAAGTGCTGATAATGGCATCTTTGTCGTCTTAAAGGAATTCTTGACTAATGTCATCGCATCACATCCAATCTCAAAGGTAGCTAATGCTCACGACCGTTACAGTGTGAATTTGAAGCAAACTTAATTTGCATCCTCATAATGGTGCTCCTAGTGCCACTCTTATGTGACTGGCATGAAATACGAATAACATCAGCTTTCAGATGCAAAAATACGCTTCCCAACTTTTTTTCTATCAGTGTTTTTATTCCTTAATGCTCAATAAAATATATCTCTTTTCCAAACCAACGACTCACTTCATGGAATCAATACTACAAAAAAGGATAATCTTCACAAATATTTAAAGTCCCTTACTTTGATCCAAAAAGGTGTCCATTACTCACGAACACATACTTTCAACGACTTGCCATCAGCCATAAAAAGTTTAACTAGCAATGGTCAAGTCCTTCTACTCAATTGGTGCAAACTGACTTCTATACAAATTCAGTGCAGTAATGTGACAATTGTAAATAAGTGTTGTAAAATGATTTTTCTATTTAGTGTTAATTACTTCAAAAATGAAAATATGTTACAATTATTTGTATTCATTTCAAATCCATGCTGATGATTCCCACTGGGAGTGGGATTAGCACACTTGTTTTTCATTGAAAATATTTATTGTCTATTCTTGTTTTTCTGATATGTACTACATCCTAGAAGATCTCTTCACTATGGATCAACTGGAATGAAAACTACATCTAATATAATATCACCATTAGCACTCAAAAACAATAATTCTTAATCAGGTAAAAGAATAAAGTTGCCTATAAGCGAGTAGAGAATATCCTGTGTTATGCATTATAGAAACAACAAGTTTACTGTTGCCAGTCACAGCTTATTTTTTTCCACAATACATTTTAAATGTTTAAACTTCCATCAGGTGGATATATGTGGATTAATATGGAGTGCATGTGTTGTGCTATGAGGTGTGGGGTAAACTGTGGTGTTTCCAGCAGTCGCAGCACCCTTTCCTTATCCCATTAAATCACATATGTGGCCTGTCTAAAAAGTATCTGACCTTTGGCCAGAAAAAATATTTTGAGTATCTGACAGGACTGGGACCCTAATCCCCTTCAACTTGCTTGCAAACAATTAGCCCACTAGTCCCTTCCACTGCTGGAAACACCTCTGGAAGTGTTCTTTCGGTATGGTGTTCAGCTACGTCATCCTATTCCACATTATCTCTTTTCTACTCTTAAAACAGGATTCTAAACAACCAGAAGTCGCAAGGAGCCATGTCTGGAGAGTAGGGGGGTTGGTGAATGGCAGTAATTCCATGTCTGGCCTACAAATTTTAGGTCAAGTGGGATAAATGTGTGGAGGCATTGTCGTGATGCAGTTGTCAGTTTTTCGCTGTCCCCGTGTCTGATCTTTTGCACCGAACTGCAGCACAGAGTCACCAGAGAACATCTTGATAGTACTTCTTTGTCACTGTTTGCCCTTCCAGTGTGTATTCATGATGCACAATTGCATGGACATCAAAGAAGCTAGTCAGCATCATCTTGATTTTGCTTCACACCTGCTGCACTTTCTTCAGCCTTTGAGACTAGGGATGCTTTCATTGCAACAACTGTCCTTTTGTTTTTGGGTCATACCTGTACACCCATGACTTATATCCAGTTATCATGGTGTTTAGAAACTTATGATCAGTGTTGGTGGTGTCCAGAAGATCCTGTGAAACATCAAAAAAGAGGTCTTTTTGTTCCAGCAACAACAACTTGGGCACGAATTTTGCAGCCACTCAGTGCATTTTCAAATCATCACACAAAATTGCATGTGCAGAAACTTTGCTCGCTCCAACCTGTTGAGCAATCTCCCATGCAGTCAAATGACGATCTGCCATCACCAAATTTTGCACCCTCTCAACAACAGCTGCTCTCTGAGCATATTGGGGCCTGCCAGAATGCTGGTCACTCTCCGCTGATGAGGGGCCATTTTTGAATTGGTTGAACCACTTCTTAATTTGTGTTACACACATTGTGTCTTCTCCAAACATCTGCTGTATCTTATGAATTGTTTCACTCTGAGAGTCACCAAGCTGCTGAAAAAATTTAATGCAGTATCTTTGCTCAACACATTCAGTCATCTTGAGAGAGTAAGTAATCCAACAAACATGTTGTGTAGCACCTTACTCAGTGACTGACGTGCTGGAGATGGGGACAAAATTCATGTAAGCACATAATGGTCTCTTCCTTTACTGGCACAGTGGCACTGTGCTATCGTCTCTATTTTGCATGGGAAAATCAAAGGTTGGATATTTTTTAGACAGCCCTCATATACCACCTGCATCAACAACCACATCTACATCTACAACTGCAACTACAACTACATCTACATCAATGCTCTCCAAACCAACGTGAAGGGCTTGGCAGAGGGTATGACCTACTGCACCAGACATTAGGGTTTCTTTCCATTTCATTCACATATGGAGTGTGAGAAGAATGACTGAATGTCTCTGTGCATCTGATCTTCATGAGCCATGTGTGAGCGACATTTAGGAGGTTGTAGTATATCCCTCCACCCCATGAACCATGGACCTTGCCATTGGTGGGGAGAGGCTTGTGTGCCTCAGCGATACAGATGGCCGACCCATAGGTGCAACCACAACGGAGGGGTATCTGTTGAGAGGCCAGACAAACATGTGGTTCCTGAAGAGGGGCAGCAGCCTTTTCAGTAGTTGCAGGGGCAACAGTGTGGATGATTGACTGATCTGGCCTTGTAACATTAACCAAAACGGCCTTGCTGTGCTGGTACTGCGAACGGCTGAAATCAAGGGGAAACTACAGCCGTAATGTTTCCCGAGGGCATGCAGCTTTACTGTATGATTAAATGATGATGTCGTCCTCTTGGGTAAAATATTCCGGAGGTAAAATAGTCCCCCATTCGGATCTCCGGGCGGGGACTATCCAAGAGGACGTCGTTATCAGGAGAAAGAAAACTGGCATTCAACGGATCGGAGCGTGGAATGTCAGATCCCTTAATCGGGCAGGTAGGTTAGAAAATTTAAAAACGGATATGGATAGGTTAAAGTTAGATATAGTGGGAATTAGTGAAATTCGGTGGCAGGAGGAACAAGACTTTTTGTCGGGCGAATACAGGGTTATAAATACAAAGTCAAATAGGGGTAATGCAGGAGTAGGTTTAATAATGAATAAAAAAATAGGAGTGCGGGTAAGCTACTACAAACAACATAGTGAACGCATTATTGTGGCCAAGATAGACATGAAGCCCATGCCTCCTACAGTTTATATGCCAACTAGCTCTGTAGATGATGAAGACATTGGTGAAATGAATGATGAGATAAAAGAAATTCAGATAGTGAAGGGAGATGAAAATTTAATAGTCATGGGTAACTGGAACTCGATAGTAGGAAAAGGAAGAGAAGGAAACATAGTAGGTGAATATGGATTGTGGGTAAGAAATGAAAGAGAAAGCCGCCTGGTAGAATTTTGCACAGAGCATAACTTAATCATAGCTAACACTTGGTTCAAGAATCATAAAAAGGGTTGTATACATGGAAGTAGCCTGGAGATACTGGAAGGTCTCAGATAGATTATATAATGGTAAGACAGAGATTTAGGAACCAGGTTTTAAATTGTGAGACATTTCCAGGGTCAGATGTGGACTCTGACCACAATCTATTGGTTACAAACTGTAGATTAAAACATAAGAAACTACAAAAAGGTGGGAATTTAAGGAGGTGGGACCTGGATAAACTGACTAAACTGAAGGTTGTAGAGAGTTTCAGGAAGAGCATAAGGGAACAATTGACAGGAATGGGGGAAACAAATACAGTAGAAGAAGAATGGGTAACTTTGTGGGGTGAAGTAGTGAAGGCAGCAGAGGATCAAATAGGTAAAAAGATGAGGGCTAGTGGAAATCCTTGGGTAACAGAAGAAATACTGAATTTAATTGATGAAAGTAGAAAATATAAAAATGCAGTAAATGAAGCAGGCAAAAAGGAATACAAAGACTCAAAAATGAGATCGACAGGAAGTGCAAAAAGGCTAAGCAGGGATGGCTAGAGGACAAATGTAAGTATGTAGAGGCTTATCTCACTAGGGGTAAGGTAGAAACTGCCTACAGGAAAATTAAAGAGACCTTTGGAGAAAAGGGAACCACTTGTATGAATATCAAGAGCTCAGTTGGAAACCCACTTCTAAGCAAATAAGTGAAAGCAGAAGGATGGAAGGAGTATATAGAGGGTTTATAAAAGGGTGATGTGCTTGAGGACAATATGATGGAAATGGAAGTGTAAGTGGATGTAGATGAAGATGAAATGGGAGATATGATACTGAGTGAAGAGTTTGATAGAGCACTGATACACCTAAGTCGAAACAACGCCCTGGGAGTAGACAACATTCCATTAGAACTACTGACAGCCTTGGGAGAGCCAGTCCTGACAAAACTCTACCACCTGATGAGCAAGATGTATGAGACAGGTGAAATACCCTCAGAATTCATAAAAGAATATTATAATTCCAATCCCAAACAAAGCAGGTCTTGACAAATGTGAAAATTACTGAACTATCAATTTAATAAGTCATGGCTGCAAAATAATAACACAAATTCTTTACAGATGAATGGAAAAACTGGTAGATGCCTACATCAGGGAAGATCAGTCTGGAATACGTAGAAATGATGGAACACGTGAGGCAATACTGACCCTATGACTGATATTAGAAAATAGATTAAGGAAAGGCAACCCTAAGTTTCTAGCATTTGTAGACTTAGAGAAAGTCTTTCACAATGTTGACTAGAATACTCTCTTTCAAATTCCGAAGGTGGCAGGGGTAAAATACAGGGAGTGAATAGCTATTTACAATTTGTACAGAAACCAAATGGCAGTTATAAAAATTGAGGGGCAGGAAAGGGAAGCAATGGTTGGGAACAGAGTGAGACAGGGTTGTAGCCTCTCCCCCGATCTGTATATTGAGCAAGCAGTAAATAAAACAAAAGAAAAATTCGGAGTAGGTATTAAAATCCATGGAGAAGAAATAAAAACTTTGAGGTTTGCCGATGACATTGTAATTATGTCAGAGACAGCAAAGGATTTGGAAGAGCAGTTGTACAGAATGGACTATGTCTTGAAAGGAGCATGTAAGATGAACATCAACAAAAGAAAATGAGGATAATGGAATGTAGTCGAATTAAGTCGGGTGGTGCTGAGGGAATTAGATTAGGAAATGAGACACTTAAAGTTGTAAAGGAGTTTTACTATTTAGGGAGCAAAATAACTGATGATGGTCGAAGTAGAGAGGATATAAAATGTAGAGTGGCAATGGCAAGGAAAGTGTTTCTGAAGAAGAGAAGTTTGTTAACATCAAGTATAGATTTAAGTAGTCAGGAAGTCATTTCTGAAAGTATGAAAGTGGAACATGGTTGATAAATAGTTTGGACAAGAAGAGAATAGAAGCTTTCAAAATGTGGTGCTACAGAAGAATGCTGAAGATTAGATGTGTAGATCACATAACTAATGAGGAGGTATTGAACAGAATTGGGAAGGAGAGGGGTTTGTGGCACAACTTGACTATAAGAAGGCATTGGTTGGTAGGACATGTCCTGAGGCAACACAGGATCACCAATTTAGTATCGGAGGGCAGTGTAGCACTTAAAAATTGTAGAGGGTGACCAAGATGTGAATACACTAAGCAGATTGAGAAGGATATAGGTTGCAGTAGGTACTGGAAGATGAAGAAGCTTGCACTGGATAGAGTAGCATGGAGAGCTCCATCAAACCAGCCTCAGGACTGAAGACCACAACAACAACAACAACAACTTTAAGTAAGTTCAACAGCCAAGGGGGAGTGTGGGTCTTGCACAGCGGTACCTGGAATCCACCTGAATTTCATTGGGTGTTAAGCTTTTTATGGCTGTTGCCAAGTTAGTGAAAATGTGTGTTGCTGAATAATGCACATCTTTTTGTACAAGACTTTAAATCCTTGTGAATAATATTCATATTTCTAGTACCGATTCCATGAATTGAGCTATTAGTTTGAATAAGTTATATATTTTTAATGACAAATTCCAATATTGGGAAGTAGTAGTTAGTATCCTTAGTTCTCTAAACAGGCGTCTGCAGGATGTTCTTGAATTCACACCACATAACTCTTATTGCATGTTTTTGTGCCTGGGAAACTTTAGATTGGCATGATGAATTACCCCAAAAAATAACCCCCTATGACATTAAGGAATGAAAGAAAGCATAGTCTGCCAGCTTTTTCATTTTTATGTCCCCTATGTCTATGTGGGAATTAGTGGGAAGTTAGATATAGTGGGAATTAGTGAAGTTCGGTGGCAGGAGGAACAAGACTTCTGGTCAGGTGACTACAGGGTTATAAACGCAAAATCAAATAGGGGTAATGCAGGAGTAGGTTTAATAATGAATAGGAAAATAGGAATGCGGGTAAGCTACTACAAACAGCATAGTGAACGCATTATTGTGGCCAAGATAGATACGGAGCCCACACCTACTACAGTAGTACAAGTTTATATGCCAACTAGCTCTGCAGATGATGAAGAAATTGAAGAAATGTACGATGAAATAAAAGAAATTATTCAGATAGTGAAGGGAGACGAAAATTTAATAGTAATGGGTGACTGGAATTCGAGTGTAGGAAAAGGGAGAGAAGGAAACATAGTAGGTGAATATGGATTGGGGCTAAGAAATGAAAGAGGAAGCCGCCTAGTAGAATTTTGCACAGAGCAAAACTTAATCATAGCTAACACTTGGTTTAAGAATCATGAAAGAAGGTTGTATACGTGGAAGAACCCTGGAGATACTAAAAGGTATCAGATAGATTATATAATGGTAAAACAGAGATTTAGGAACCAGGTTTTAAGTTGTAAGACATTTCCAGGGGCAGATGTGGACTCTGACCACAATCTATTGGTTATGACCTGTAGATTAAAACTGAAGAAACTGCAAAAATGTGGGAAATTAAGGAGATGGGACCTGGATAAACTGAAAGAACCAGAGGTTGTACAGAGTTTCAGAGAGAGCATAAGGGAACAATTGACAGGAATAGGGGAAAGAAATACAGTAGAAGAAGAATGGGTAGCTCTGAGGGATGTAGTAGTGAAGGCAGCAGAGGATAAAGTAGGTACAAAGACGAGGGCTGCTAGAAATCCTTGGGTAACAGAAGAAATATTGAATTTAATTGATGAAAGGGGAAAATATAAAAATGCAGTAAATGAAGCAGGCAAAAAGAAATACAAACGTCTCAAAAATGAGATCGACAGGAAGTGTAAAATGGCTAAACAGGGATGGCTAGAGGACAAATGTAAGGATGTAGAAGCTTATCTCACTAGGGGTAAGATAGATACTGCCTACAGGAAAATTAAAGAGACCTTTGGAGAGAAGAGAACCACGTGTATGAATATCAAGAGCTCAGATGGCAGCCCAGTTCTAAGCAAAGAAGGGAAGGCAGAAAGGTGGAAGGAGTATATAGAAGGTTTATACAAGGGCGATGTACTTGAGGACAATATTATGGAAATAGAAGAGGATGTAGATGAAGACGAAATGGGAGATACGATACTGCGTGAAGAGTTTGACAAAGCACTGAAAGACCTGAGTCGAAACAAGGCCCCCGGAGTAGACAACATTCCATTAGAACTACTGACAGCCTTGGGAGAGCCAGTCATGACAAAACTCTACCAGCTGGTGAGCAAGATGTATGAGACAGGCGAAATACCCTCAGACTTCAAGAAGAATATAATAATTCCAATCCCAAAGAAAGCAGGTGCTGACAGATGTGAAAATTACTGAACTATCAGTTTAATAAGCCACGGCTGCAAAATACTAACACGAATTCTTTACAGACGAATGGAAAAACTGGTAGATGCAGACCTCGGGGAGAATCAGTTTGGATTCCGTCGAAATGTTGGAACACGTGAGGCAATACTGACCTTACGACTTATCTTAGAAGAAAGATTAAGAAAAGACAAACCTACGTTTCTAGCATTTGTAGACTTAGAGAAAGCTTTTGACAATGTGGACTGGAATACTCTTTTTCAAATTCTAAAGGTGGCAGCGGTAAAATACAGGGAGCAAAAGGCTATTTATAATTTGTACAGAAACCAGATGGCAGTAATAAGAGTCGAGGGGCATGAAAGGGAAGCAGTGGTTGGGAAAGGAGTGAGACAGGGTTGTAGCCTCTCCCCGATGTTATTCAATCTGTATATTGAACAAGCAGTAAAGGAAACAAAAGAAAAATTTGGAGTAGGTATTAAAATTCATGGAGACGAAGTTAAAACTTTGAGGTTCGCCGATGACATTGTAATTCTGTCAGAGACGGCAAAGGACTTGGAAGAGCAGTTGAACAGAATGGACAATGTCTTGAAAGGAGGATATAAGATGAACATTAACAAAAGCAAAACGAGGATAATGGAATGTAGTCAAATTAAATCGGGTGATGCTGAGGGAATTAGATTAGGAAATGAGACACTTAAAGTAGTAAAGGAGTTTTGCTATTTAGGAAGTAAAATAACTGATGATGGTCGAAGTAGAGAGGATATAAAATGTAGACTGGCAATGGCAAGGAAAGTGTTTCTGAAGAAGAGAAATTTGTTAACATCGAATATAGATTTATGTATCAGGAAGTCGTTTCTGAAAGTATTTGTTTGGATTGTAGCCATGTATGGAAGTGAAACATGGACGATAACTAGTTTGGACAAGAAGAGAATAGAAGCTTTCGAAATGTGGTGCTACAGAAGAATACTGAAGATAAGGTGGATAGATCACGTAACTAATGAGGAGGTATTGAATAGGATTGGGGAGAAGAGAAGTTTGTGGCACAACTTGACTAGAAGAAGGGATCGGTTGGTAGGACATGTTTTGAGGCATCAAGGGATCACAAATTTAGCATTGGAGGGCAGCGTGGAGGGTAAAAATCGTAGAGGGAGACCGAGAGATGAGTACACTAAGCAGATTCAGAAGGATGTAGGTTGCAGTAGGTACTGGGAGATGAAGCAGCTTGCGCAGGATAGAGTAGCATGGAGAGCTGCATCAAACCAGTCTCAGGACTGAAGACAACAACAACAACAACATGTCTGACACAATTTGCATTGCAAATAGAGATTTGTTAAGATGCCTCAGCAGTTCTGTGGTGTGTTCCTCCCAGTTGAATCCATTATCAAGCTATAATCCCAAGATTTTAACACTGTCCATTTCTTCTATCTGCTTGTCATGGTATGTTAGGCATACACTCGTGAGACACCCCTTAGAAGTTCTGAACTGCATGTAGTATGTTTTTCCAAAGTTTAGTGACAAAGAATTGGCTAGGAATCAGTGATTAATGTCCACAAATATTTTATTAGCAGATCTTTCTAAGACTACACTTGATTTGCTATTTATTGCAATGTTTGTATCATTGATAAACAAAACAAACTTGGCATCTGGTAGTGTTACTAATGAGAGGTCATTGATGTACACAAGAGAAAGTAAGGGCCCCAAGATGGAAGGTTGAGGGACCCCACATGTAAATAGTTCCCAGTTGGCTGATGCCTGATAGCTTAATACATGTCTCTTTCCTAATAACACCCTTTGTTTCCTGCCAGGAATATAAGATCTGAACCATTTTGCAATATTTCCTGCTACACCATAATATTGTAATTTACTTAAAAAGATATTGTAATTTAGACAGTCAAATACCTTTGACAGATCACAAAATATGCCAGATGCCTGCAATTTTTCGTCTAATGAATTAAGTACATTTTCACTGTAAGTGTAAATAGCCTTCACAATGTCAGAACCCTTTAGAAATTCGAACTGCCACTTTGACAGTATGTTATTTGTGATATGATGGTTGTAAAGCCAATTGTACATTACCTGTCCTAAATTTTTTTGAGAATTTTGGCAAGGGTAAAATTGGACAAAAATTTGATGCTATTTCTTTATCTCCCTTCTTAAACAGTGGCCTAACTTCAGCATGTTTCAACCATTCAGGAAATATTCCACTGATAAACGACTGGTTACACAGATAGCTTAATATGTTACTTGACTCAGAATCACATTCTTTAATTGACTTTGTTGATATTTCATCATATCCACTAGATGTTTTTGATTTTAAAGATTTTATGTTCAAAATGCTCCAATGTGTGTGAATTTCTAAGTGACCAAACTGCTGAGATCATTGGTCCCTAAACTTACACATTAGTTAAACTAACTTATATTAACAACAACACACACACCCATACCCGATGGAGGACTCAAACCTCCAGCAGGACAGGCTGTGCAGTCAGTGACATGGCATCTCTAACTGCATGGCCAAAGATTTTATGATGGACATTATTTCTGCTAGGGTAGTGAGGGTCAAATTCATATTATTGAAGTTACTTGAAATGTCTGGTCTGATGTATTCCATAGCAGCATCTACATAACCTGACAATCCTATCTTTTCAGCAACAGTTATAAAATGTTTTTAAAAAGTTCTGCAACTCTGTACACTTCTGTCACCAATGTATCCTTTACTCTTAATGCTATTTTCCCTTGTGATTTCTGGTTCTACTGGTCTCCTCCTTCATTATATCCCACATTGTCCTTATTTTTCTATCTGATATGATTATCTGTTCCTTGTAATATATTTGCTTTGATGTTCATATTACAGTCTTTAATATTTTGCAGTATTTCTTGTAATGTGCTTTAGCATCAACATCAAAACTGTTTCGGATTGACAGATACAGTTTTCTTTTTGTTTTATAAGATACCCCTATTCCTCGAGTAATCCATTGCTTCTTTCCAGACTTTACTCTAACCTTGGTTAGTTTTAGGGTCAAACAGTGGTCAAATAAGGTAAGCACTTTATTAGCAAAAGTGTTATATTTTTCATTCATGCCATGAGCACTGTGAATTTCTCGGAGGAGTGTCCTAAAATAATCAATTTTTGGCTTATTGATTACCCTCTTGAGCTCAGATTTAACAGATTTTATATCCACTTCAGTATTAACATTTAACAGAAGGAACTGCATGTCATGGTCTGAGAGGCCATATTTGTAACATAATTTTGGTCATTGGACTTTTCTATAAAGATATTGTCAATGGCTCTTTGTGAGCAACTGGCTACCCTAGTGGGGAACTTTACAGTGGGAATTAAGTTGAATGATAGTGCTCAATAAGTTCTCAAATAAGTTCTTATTGGGAGAGTCTTTAAGGAAATTTACACTGAAGTCACCAGCAACCACTATTTCTTTGTTTTTGGTTGTTAAATGGGCCAGTACAGCTTCAAGATGGTTTATGAACAGATTAAAGTTACCTGCATATACTCAATATACACTTAATATTATAAAGGATTTTTTGTGAAATTCTACTTTTATTGCACATGCTTCCATATGCTGTTGTAGGCAAAATTTATGAATGTCTTTCTTCTTAAATTTATGACAGTTCCTGATGAATGTGACAACTCCTCCTTTCTCTATTTCTGCTCTACAAAAGTGAGATGCCAACCTAAATCCTGTAACACTTAAAAGTTCTATACCAGTGGTCACATCATGTTCAGAGAGGCAGATTATGTCAGCTGGGTTTGAGGACTCTAATTCATCTATGCAGATAATTAATTCATTACTTTTATCCCTCAGTCCTTGAATATTTGGATGCAGTAACAATAGCTGACATTTCACATTAAGTGATTTAAAATTGGGTAGAGCTGAAATTTCTGCAGATTTGAAAATTCTTGACCAACAGCTGTTTATGCTGATGTAATAAGCTAGCATTATGTTTTTTGGTTTCTTTCTCAAACTGAAGATTTGTCTCAGTCCTAACCTCTTAGAACTTGTTTTTTTTCTGTCCTCCCTAGCCTACAGTGAGGTGGGATTCTTTGGAGAACATCACTCTGGACCACTGTTGCTGACCCCAGCCAACATGTCTCTACACCAATAAAGTCTTCCTTGAAAATGGTGTGGTTGAAGTTGGATGAATTCAACAGGCTTCTGATCATAAAAGCAGCCTGATTTTATCACTGTGAAACAGTTCTGGCAGAGACAAATGCACTGGTAGCAGATGTGAGGTCTGCAGTGATCTGCCTAGAAGTGAGATATCTGTTTCTCTTTGCCACTTGGGCTACTTATTGATCCTCTTGCAGTGTGGTGGTCCATCTATGACAAACAATGTGCTTTCACATAATATTTCCACCTTCAGCAGCATTTTTTAATTGCAAGATGACACTTTTAGAAACATCCATTATGTGGCCATAGTAGTGACAATTTCAAACCATCCAACTGCTCATCCACGATCACATAATGAAATGATGTCTTGCAGACATGTTGCCATACCACATGAAATGTCTCACTAATCAGTTTCATATCTACCTTCGTCAAACACCAACTGCATCAATTGTTACATGCATACAGAGTGTTCGTGCGCAAGTGTCGCTGCAGAAAACACATCTCACCCTCTAAATTTTCTTTTACTATCATTGGTTGGATGTTCCATAGGAACTGGCAGTTGTTCCTTAACAAGTGTGTTGTTCCTTAGTAATTGTCAGGAAGTGTATTTCTAAGAGTGTGCTAAAAAGTATTTTAAAGTTCTGAACCATACTTACACCTCAGTATCACTTTTAAAAAAGTCTGTTATATAAATTGACAACAATTAAATATCACAGATTTTTTTCAAAAACATTGTTTAGGATGGTCACAAAGTATCCCCAATGCCTTGGTAATACACTGTTCGTACTGTGAGAGTTAATCAATAAAACTATCTCATGATGGAGTTTAAAACCTTTGAAACATATTGTTAAAATAAATCCAACAGTGACTGGTAACAGTAAACTTGTATCATTCAGTGTAGGTTACAGTCACGGTAAAGTACAACTATTTTTAATAAGTTACATTCAGTGAGCATAGTGGTAGTTCACTGACAATACTGTGTCCAGATTAAATTTCTGTGACTTGCTTTCTTTTGATGCGCTTTAATTTTTTAATGCATACCTCTACTCATGCATATCTCTGAAGGTGATGGAATGAAAATGATTACCAGCAATTTGTATCTTTCTATGTCAAGTATTTCAGCACAACACTCAAAATATTTTTGAAAATTATAGGATGAATCATTTATTTTAAATAAGGTGCATTACCACACCCATGCACACACACACACACACACACACACACACACACACACACACACACACACACACACACAGAGAGAGAGAGAGAGAGAGAGAGAGAGAGAGAGAGAGAGAGAGAGAGAGAGAGAGAGAACCTTCTTCAAGTTACCTGAGAAATAAAGTACTGAATACTGATATTGAACTAAAAACATAAACACGATATATTACACTCTAATTGCAATAGTATTAGGTTTTTCAACTTTATGCTTTCTGAGTTGCTTGTATTTTAAATGCTATTAAAATGGTGAAGGTGCAGAAATCACATTTTTTGTGGATGGTTTGGAAATCTCCATAGGGCAAGTTGCAGTACACCTTTTTTTTTTTTTGTATAATATTCATGTCCCTACAGGCTGGACAAAATTTCTTCACTTTCTATCTTGTATTATATTCAAGAACATCATGTTTTTTATTTAAGTGCTTTCATGTTTCAAATTTCAGCTGGTAATATATAAATGCATAGGAGTGAGATGAGTAACATCTTTTGAAAGAGTTGTGAGATTTTATTTCTTTTAATCTTGTGTATGCTTTTCATCTGTAGTAAAATGCCTAAAAGCTTAGTTTCCAGTGGGGCTGTAATTCTGACATAGGTTGTCTTTCACCGAGTAAAGGATAAAAGTATGAAAAAAGATTTATAATAAACATAATTAACAACAAACATTATACTTACAGGAAAAATTGCACAGACTTCCCTCCAAAAATCATTACGTATGGCAGTCTGGTTACCTTGGATCTGGAAGACAACATATATCATCATTTTTCTTTAAGAAACAAGTCTTAAGGAGACCCACACACATACACACACACACACACACACACACACACACACACACACACACACACACACACACACACACACACACACGCACACGTAAGGAGGTGGGGATGGGGAGAGGGGGCAGGATTTGGGCCAGGAAATGACGGGGGGGGGGGGGGGGGGGGGGGAGCATATAAGGAAGGATAATATATAATCAGGCTCTGTAAACCATCAAATAAAATAACTATCACATACTATCTATGTGCTGTGTACTACTGATACGCTCCAGTAAGGTGGAAGGGTGAAGGTGTCCTCAACCTGAAGGATGATTAGGAGGAATGCTACAGAGCTTTTTGGGGCTCCTTTTACTTTTGCTATTGGATGCAGTGATGCTCCTGCTAGCTTGCTGGACATACTGCTTCAACAGACTTCAACAGACCCCTACCAAACCTGCTAGTCAACAGGCCCAGACATATGGTGGACAAACAGTGTTGTTCACCGAGCCAACAAGTGAAAGATACTGTCAGATGTAGACCAGTTCTGCACGACGCAATTCATTCCCTTAACCCTCCTAGCCTCAGCCTTCACTAGTCCCCATCCTTTCTTCACCTACCATCTCCCCTGCTCCCACTCCAGCCTCACACATGCCTCGTGTCCCCGCAGCACACCTCCACACTCCTTTCTGCTTCTCTCCTCTCCCCTTTACCCCCATCATAGCCACCTGACGCAGCACCATGCAGATCACCATCCCACCCTGCAGTGACCTCCACATTCTGACAGGCAGCACTACCTTCCTCCACCCCTACCTGTCTTCCACACCTCTTCTATAACCCCAACAGCCACCCCAAGCACGGTTACTACTCTCCCCCGTGTGGCCACAGTGGCTGTGTGTGCATTTAAGTTGTGCATGGATCAATATCTTTCCATCTCATCCCATCTGGTAAGTTTTGCTCACCCGAGGTGCTGTGTGACTCTTCCATAAGTCTCGCCATTTTCTAAACCTCATCAGTCCTTTTCTTTCATCCCTGTTTCTTTCCCTTCAATCCTTAGGTGAAAAGAAGGAGCCAATGACTCTGAAGGCTAGCACATTTCCATATCTACTATATTTTGAAAAGGACAGATTGTTACTCATAATAGGCAATGTGTTGAGTTGCAGAGAGGCACAATGGAAAGATTGTTACACATTTAACTTTTGGCATAAACCTTCTTTAGAAAAGAAAACAACACACACATTCGCACAAACAATCATGCCTCACACCCATGCCTCACACCCACATGACCAGAATCACTGGCAGCTCTAGCCATTTCATTGTGTGTAGCTGCAACTGAAAGTCTCATATTTACAGTGAGTAGCAATCTATCCATTTCCTAATATTGTGGAAATTGCTACCTGGAGTTTCCATTGTCTGATTTTTGCATTTCTGTATCTTTTATATCTGTTTTCTCTCGATTTTCTGTTTATCCAATTATATTATAATTTCAAATATTTATTAGTTTTACTAACATTCATACTGTGATTTTATCATGGATTTTCCACTGTTTGACTAGCTTTAAAGATACAGTGATACCTTCATTCTGTATGTCACAACCTTAAAATGTGGCACCTCTCAAGCTGTATCTTAGATATTAAGTTTTTTGTATGCACAAATGTTACAAATCCTGAGAGCAAACTGACTGCCACAGAGAAATATTTAAAGCTCTTGACACCACTAAAATTTACTATCCTATTTACATAACAGCTTTGGTACCCATATGTGCACTCTACAAAATCATCAGGATGTGAGAAAAGAGCATTTCTGTACTCATACTTCTCTTATAGATCATTTTCAGTTCTTTTACAAACTACTAACAGGGTTTCAATATTATTTTTTGAACAACAAAGGTAGTTGGAGTACTTACTATGAAAGTTACATAATCCACATGCTGAATTAGCTAAAATTACAATATACCAGAATATATCTGAGGTATGTAAATTTCAGTTAACACAGATGGTCATATGAAGCAGATTTTAACTTTTCCATTACTGTAGAATCATCTAGGCTGATCTGGGGGTCTAGATTCAACCACTATGTACACTTTCTAAATATGTGTGTTTATGCCAATGTAACTAGTTACTAGACATCTCTGCTGGCTTCTAGCTGACTGATAAAATTTCTCCGTTGACCTCACAAGGGTATGCGAATTACCTTATCAGTTCACCAATTTTCAACATTCTTCTGTAGCACCACATCTCAAATGCTTCAATTCTCTTCTGCTCTGATTTCCCCAGTCCATGTTTCACTACAATACAATGCAATGCTGTGCTCCCAACACATATTCTCAGAAATTTCTTGCTCAAATTAAGGCCTATGTTTGTTACTAGTAAACTGCTCCTGACCAGGCATCCCCTTCTTCCTAGTCTGATTCTGATATCCTTATCGCTCCATCTGTCACTGGTTATTTTGAAACCTAGGTAGTAGAGTTCCTTAACTATGTCTACTTTGTGACCATCAATACTAATGTTAAGTTCCTTGCTGTTCTCATTTTTGCTACTTCTCACTACTTTTGTCTTTCTTCATTTTACTCTCAATCCATATTCTGTACTCATTAGATTGTTCATTTCATCCAGCAGATCTTATAATCCTTTTTCATTTTCACACAGGGTAGCAATGTCATCAGTGAATTGTATCAGTAATATCCTTTCACCTTGAATTTTAACCCCACTCCTGAAACTTTCTTTTGTTTCCATAATTGCTTCTCAAATGTATAGATTGAACAGCAGGGGTAAAAGACTACATCCCTGTCTTACAACCATTTTTAATCTGAGGACTTCATTCTTGGTTGTCCACTCTTGTTATTCCCTCTTAGCTCTTGTAAGTACTGTATATTGACCATCTCTCCCTATAACTTACCACTATTTTTCTCAGAATTTAAAACATCTTGCACCATTTTACATTATCAAATGCTTTTTCCAGTTGGACAAATCCTATGAAGGTGTCCTGATTTTTCTTTAGTCTTGCTTCTATTATCAATTGCAATGGCAGAATTCCCTCTCTGATGACTTTAGCTTTCCTAAAGCCAAACTGATCGACATCTAACACAACCTCAGTTTTCTTTTCCATTCTTCTGTGTATTATTCTTTTCAGTAACTTGGTTGCATGAGCTGTTAAGCTCATCATGTGATAATTCTTACACTTGTCAGCTCTTGCAGTCTTTGGAACTGTGTGAATGACATTTTTTTCTGAAAGTCAGATGGTATGTCGCCACACTCATACATTCTACATACCAACATTAATAGTAGTTTTGTTGCCACTTTCACCAATGATTTTACAAATTCTGATGGAATGTTAGCTATCCCTTCTGCCATATTTGATCTTAAGTCCTCCATAAAGCTCTTTTAAATTCTGATTCTAATACTTGATCCCCTTTCTCTTCTAAATGGACTCCTTCTTCCATCACATCAGACAAATGTTCCTCCTCATAGAGGCCTTCAATGTACTCTTCCTACCTATCCATTCTCTCCACTTCATTTAACACTGGAATTCCCATTGCACTCTTAATGTTACCACCATTGCTTATCCTTCTGACAATCACTTCTTTCTCGATTTTGTTCACATTTTACATGCAGCAATTTCACCTTAGCTTCCATGCACTTCCTGTTTATTTCATTCCTAAATGACTTGTTGAAATGTGTGTGAATTGCTAAGCGACCAAACTGCTAAGGTCATCAGTTCCTAGACTTACACACTGCTTAAACTAACTTATGCTAAGGACAACACACACACCCATGCTCGAGGGAGGACTCTAAACTCTGGCAGGAGGGGCCGTCCAATTCGTGACATCGCACCTCTAACCGCACAGCCACTCCACACAACTTAATGACTTGTATGTCTCTGTTCCTTAGTGTCCCTGATCATTTTTGTACTTCCTTCTTTCGTATTTCTTCTGCTACCCATGTTTTCTTTGCATTTACCTCCCCTGTACCCATGTTTTTCTTTCTAACTTCTATGGTTGTCATTTTTAGAGATGGCTATCACTCCTCAATTGTACTGCCTACTGTGCTGTTCCTTATTGCTGAATATATAACCATAGAGAACTTCAAGCATACCTCATCATTCCTTAGTACTTCTCTATCCGACTTCTTTGCGCATTGATTCTTCCTGAAAATTTCTTTAACTTCAGTCTACTCTTCATCACTACTACATCATGATCTGAGTCTATATCTGCTCCTTCGTATGCTTTACAATCCAGTATCTCATTTCGGAATCCCTGTCTGATCATGATGTAATGTCATCATCATCATCATCATTCACCATTCACACGATCAGGCCCAGAGGACCGCGCACCACCACAGTTAGAGCTCTCCATCCATCTCTGTCTTCTGCTATCTGTCTCCAGTTTTCCGTGACTCCCACCTGCAACACGTCTTCTCTCACTCCATCGATCCACCCCTTTCTAGGTCTTCCCACTGGTCTGCTGCCTGACGGGATCCAGTCAATTGTGATTTTGGGCCATCTTGTTGCCTCCATTCTAGCAACATGTCCAGCCCATTGCAGTCCTTTGCTTCTCATCACTCCCAAGACGTTAGGCTCATTCTACGGCTCTTCTAATTCAGTGTTATGGCGTCTTCTCCATTCTGCAGTAGTCTGATCTCTGACTGATCCAAATATTTTCCTGAGGCCTTTCCTTTCAAATGTTAGCAGTCGCTTAAGGTCTTGTTTTCGAGTGCTCTAGGTTTGAGAACCATAAAGTACTACTGGCATTATTAATGTCTTATACAACCGTAGCTTTAGTTGTTGAGAGACACTTCTACATTTTAATATAGGGTCTAGAGAGTGATAGTATCTGTTTCCCACCTGCAGTCATGCATTTATCTCTGCTTCAGTTGATGTTACTTCTGTAAAAAATGATCCAAGGTATTTGAACTCTTTCACGTGTTTATACCTGGTGTTGTTCACAATTAAATCTTGAGAGTTCTGGGTCTTTCTTCCTATGGTCATGTACTCTGTCTTTTCAGAGCTAATTTGTAGACCGATCCTAGCTGCCAATAACTCCAAGGTCTGGATACTTTACTTCTCTTCAGATCTTCTTGTGTGCATGCTAATAGTTCAATGTCATCTGCATAGGCCAGATATGTAATGTGTTCATTACCAATTTGAATGCCCTTGACGTTTTCTTTGTTGAAATCCCGCATTACCCTCTCAAGTGCCAGATTGAAGAGGACAGGTGATAGCCCATCTCCTTGGCGTAATCCTGTTACAACTTGGAAGCTTTCTGTCATTTGATTGCCTACCTTAACCTTAAGTTTTGTGTCATTTAGGCATACCTCTACCGGTTTGACCAACTTCTTTGGTATACCAAACTCTGTCATAGTTCTAATCAGGCTAGGTCTATGTATACTGTCGCAAGCCTTCTTGAAGTCTACAAACAGGAGATGTATCTCTCGTCCGTATTCATACATTTTTTCACAGATCTGTTTTAGGACAAAAATCTGGTCCGTGGTTGATCGCCCTGCCTGGAAACCTCCTTGGTATTCTCCAATTATGTCTGTTGCTAGAGGTTTTATTCATTCTAATAGGCAGTTGGAGAAGATCTTATAACAGGTGTTGAGTAGCGCTATGCCCCTGTAGTTGTCACATACGGATTTGTCTTTCTTTTTTTATATGGGTTATATCACAGCTACCTTCCATTCCTCTTGTATTTCATGTTTTACCCAAATTTGCTCGATTAGCTTGTGGATTTTGAAACAGAGGATTTCGTCTCCAGCCTTGAGAAGTTCAGCAGGAATACCGTCCTCACCTGGACTTTTACCATTCTTAAGGTTTTTAATCTGGTTCCTTATCTCTTCAATGGTGGGTGGAGGATATTCTGGGTTTACTGTTACTGGTTCATCAAACTCAAGTAGTTCAGTTGGTTCATCAGAGTTTAGTAATTGTCTGAAGTATTCCATCCATCTTCTTCCAATTTTTTGATCTTCTGTTAACATTCTTCCATTGGCATCTTTTATGAATCTGTGTTGATGGTATGTCCCTCCTTTAAAACTTTTCACTTTTCTATAAAGTTCTTTATTCCTATTTCCATGAAAGTCTTGTTCAGCTTCCTCCATGATACTTTTTACATATTTTCTCTTTGTTTTCCTCAATGTGGCTTGGGTCTGCCGTCGTGTTTCTTCGAACTCCGATTTTTCTTCTTCTTGCATATTGCTTTGTATCCACAGTAGTTTGGCCCATTGTTTCTCCCTGATAGCTCCCTCACGCTCCTCATTGAACCACACTCTTTTTCCCCTAGTTCGCTTTGGGATTACTTCTTGGGCTGTTTCTTTAATGGTCTCTGCAATCGCCTTCCAGTTCTTATCTACCACAGCATCTCCTTCCTCTTCATTCAAAGCCTCAGAATGGTTTGTTAGTGCTATCTTGAAAGTTCTTCTTATATTATCTTCAGTCAGACTCTCATGGTCATATCGAGTGACTCTTTGCATTCTTTTGAGCTTCCTGGCTCTCCATATTGTTTTCATCCTTCCTCTGACAGGGAAGTGGTCTGATCCACATTCCGCACCTCTTGCCATTCTAACATTTTCTATCCACTTCTTTATTCTCTTCTCTACAATTAGGTGGTAAATTTGGTTCACTGTTTTCCCATCTGGAGACACCCAGGTTCATTTATATATTCTCTTCCTGTCGAAATCAGTACTACTTATAAACAAGCCTTTTGCAGTCGCAAAGCTAACCAGCCTAGTGCTGCTATCACTGCTCACATCATGTAAACTGTGCTTCCCAATGGTCTTCATGAAGGCTGCTTCTTTCCCTATTTTTGCATTAAAATCTCTAAGGATGATTTTGTAATGTTCACTTGGTACATTGTCTAAAACCGTTTCTAATTCCTCGTAGAAAATATCTTTTTTGATATCATCGCTTTCTTCGGTTGGGGCATGACAATTTATATATGTGAGTTTGTGTTGTCCCGTGTCTATGGTTAGGAGTGAGATTCTGGGGTTGATTGATTTAAAATCTATGAGAGTGGTACAGAGTGATTTCTTCACTGCAAAACCAGTTCCTAGTGAGTGGTTTGTTTCTGAGGCTCCATGGAATATGACATAGTTTTCCATTTCTGTAGCTCCGGTTTCTGTCCACCTTGTTTCTTGTAGGGCCAATAGATCAATTTGATATTTATCTGCCTCCCTTACTACACATTTTCCTGCCCCAGGTTGGTATAGGCTTCTGACATTCCAGGTCCCTAGTTGTATTTCCTTCTGTAGTCCTTGTTCTTGCTTAGGTCGTTTTACAGAGATCAGTCCTATCCGAGGCTCTTCTGTGATGCTAGTACCGGTGATTATTTTTTTCCAGGACGGGTTGGTAGCCAGTTGCCAACCCCCAACCTGGAGGACCAGGATTTTTCATGCGGGGTTTTCTCCCGTAGAAAGATTGGCTTCTCCACGCCTATAGAGGTCTTTCTGCCCTTTTGTACATATACCAGGGAATGACAGGAAAAGGAAATGGTGAGGACAGATTTGGGATAGGAAAGGGGAGCGATAGATCACTGTGGGACACACTTTGTCTGGCTCCTCCCCTTTGGCCTGTCCGGCATGGGTGACCCTGCTGGTAGCTACGCTACCGCCGGCATAGCCCTCCGGATCTGGAGCACGCAAACCTCCTTGCCCGCATCGACAGTGCTACGTTAAGGCGGTGTCCCCTGAGGAGGCATGATGTAATGTAACAGAAATATTCCGGTATCACCCATCGTTTTTCAAGTATACCGCCTGCTCTTGTGATTCTTGAACAGGGTGTTCACTATTACTACCTGAAATTTATTAGAAAACTCAGTTAGCCTTTCTTCTCCCTCATTTCTTGTCCCAAGCCCATATTCTCCTATACCTTTTCTTCTGCTTTTCCCCCTACAACTTCATTCCATCCCCCATGACTATTTCGTTATCATCTCCCTTTACGTACTTTATAACTCTTTCAATATACTCATATACTTGCTCTATCACTTCATCTTCAGCTTGCTACATTGATATGTATTTGAACTACCATCGTCAGTGTTGGTTGCTGTCATTTCTGATAAGAATAATTCTGTCACTGAACAGCTCACAAAAACATGCTCTCTGTCTTACCTTCCTATTCATAACAAATCCTACTCCTGTTATACAATTCTCTGCTGCTCTTGATATTATGGTATAATCATTTGATCCGGAATCCTTGTCTTCTTTCCATGTGTTCTTTCCATTTCACTTCAATGACCCCCACTATATTCAGAATGAGGCTTTACGTTTCCCTTTGCAGATTTTCTAGCTTCCCTACCCCAATCAAACCTCTGACATTCCATGCCCCTATCTGTAGAATGTTATACTTTCATTAGTTATTCAATCTTTTTCTCATCGTCATCTCCCCATGACACTCCCCTCCCAGAGATCTCCCAGAAATGGGGCAGTATTTCTGACTATTTTGCCAATGGAGAGATCATCATGTCACTTTTTCATTTACAGGTCCTATGTCCTGTGGATATACGTTATGAGTCTTTAATGCTGTTGTTTCCATTGCCTTCTGAATCCTCATTCCATTAATCATTGCTGTTTCTTCAATCTTTAGGGGGAAGTTTCCCCACCCCAAAGACAAGAGAGTATCCTGAACCTCTGTCTACACCCGCGCCCTCTTTGACGAGGCCATTGACAGAATGAGGGTGACTTCCTATGCCAGAAGCCCTTTATCAATTTAGCCCTTTTAAATATATGTGGTGTTTGTACTTTCAGACATGTCAAAAAGAACAGACATCATTTTGATGCAGAAGCCACTACGTATTAAGACACAAAGGAATTACAGACATTGGCTGCAACCGGGCAGTGATTATATCAATGGTTTCAATTCCAGTCCGGTTCAACTTTATCCTTCCATTTAATCAGTGTTCACTAGTGACCAATGTCTGTAATTCGTTTGTGCCTTAGCCCTTTTAAGCTGTGCTGTAATATAAAATAACAGTATTTCTATCATCATGATTTCCATTCTAACAAAATATTACAACAAAAATATTTTTTCCAAGTTACTGAAACATGTCACAAGCTGAAATAGTATTCAATTACGGACTCGACAAGGCATCTGACAAGGCACAACAGCTGCACTGGTTATGGTGCAATTTCATTCTGCTATGAAAACCACTGCTGCCTTGCTGTGCTTTCTTTATTTTCATTGTCAGTCTGCTCTGTAGTGCAGTAGGTGATGGACATCTAAATACCCACATTTTGCTAATGTTATTGAAGACATAAAGTCATATCCATTACAGCTATAAATTTTGCAAAAAAGTATGGAATTACATGAACAATGATCAAATAGAAAGAAAACTAAGTGCTCCTGTCCCTCTGGAGAAATGAAGAGTTTTAAAATTTGCTGTAAATATCCGGAGCAGTGGTATTTGCTGAGATGTAAACCAATATTAAATTTTCAGCACTATTTCATTATTCCATTTATAATAATGATGATATTATGTGTAGGTTTGCCATTATGTTTTCTATTATATTAATGAACATGAACCTAATGTGTGCACTTAACAAAATGTATTAAATTACACTTTTTCTGAACCTAAAATTTCGATAAAAAAATACAACTCAGTAACAAAGTAATCCAGTACGGAGACTCATATCGGCCAGCATGTATACAAATGTTCATTTAGGTGGGCTGGAAGTTGGCTACACCACACAGTACACAGCACGGTATCAGCTACAGTGTCTGCATTGACTTTTCTGTGCAAGTACCTATGATTGAGTCACATGTAGTTCAGACAGAAATATCTGATCATCATGGACAACTAATCAGTTTTTGCAGCAGTAATGACACAGTATCAGAACCAAAACAAACAACCAAAGAAGTTAGGATCATCAGTGAACAAAATATCAACATCTTTAGAACAATGTTAAGTAAGGAAACCTGTAATGAAACCCTACAGGCCCAGAGTGTAAATGAAAAATATGATGCATTTATTTCAACAATTGAGTATCCTTTTAATGTAGCATTTCCCAAAATAAAGAAACAAGAAAGGCAGCAAGGTCAAACACAGTGGATTATCAGTGAAATACTAGAACAGCGAAGGAAGCTTCAGAATGTGAGATGGATGGGCAAAGCTGAAAACTATAAAATGTTAAAAAAGAAGTATAGAAAAACAATAAGAGAAGCCAAAGCAAGAGCAATTGACACCACTATAACGAACTCAAAAAACAAGGCAAAGGCAGCTTGGAATGCAATCAATGCTGAAAGAAAGGAAAAAGATGGGTCAAACAAAGAAGAAGGTATTTGGTCAATTAAAATAGACAACACAGTGGTCACAGATGGTGTGGAAATAGCAAGCATAGTAAATAATAACTATATCAGTGTAGTAGAAAACTTAAAATTGGAAAGAAATAGTCAAAAACAGAAGGGTATTAAGGTACCAAAAAGATTATGCAGTACTATGTTCTTAAGACCAGTTACAGAAAATGAATTGCGGAAAACTATACAGAAACTGAAGTACAAGAAATCAGCTGGTGATGATGAAATATCAAATCATGTAATAAAGCTGGTATGTGAGGAGATAATAACACCACTGATGAACATAGCAAACTGTTCTTTCAGAGATGCAATTTTTCCAGAAAAACTGAAGATAACAAAGGTAGTGCCAGTGTACAAGAAAGGGTATAAGGATGATCCCAACAACTACAGACCAGTTTCACTGATATCAGGTTTCTCAAAAATCCTAGAAATGCTTATGTGTACCAGATTAGTTAACTATTTGGACAAACATAACATTCTCATACCCTCACAACATGGTTTCAGAAAGGGTAAATCTACAGAATCAGCAATTGCCAGTCTAACAGAATACATTTTAGAGTCCTTAGATGAGAAAAAGGTTGTCTCTGCAATGTTTCTGGATCTTTCAAAGGCATTTGACACCATTGACCATAAAATGCTGATACAAAAATTAAGCAACTATGGCATTCGGGGGCAACCAGGTGAATGGATAAAATCATACTTGTGCAACCGCAAGCAGTATGTAACATTAGGAAACTCATACCAATCAGAAACCAAATCCATCAAATATGGAGAGCTGCAGGGTTCGGTAATGGGGCCATTGTTATTTAATGTGTTTGTTAATGATATAGGTGTTGAGGAGGAAGAAAAGAAAATATTGTATGCTGATGACATGACAATACTAAATAGTGACCAAAATATGGAACAGCTTGAGAGAAGAGCATACATATCTGCAAATCTCACAGCTCAATGGCTGTTGGAAAATGAACTGGTTATAAATCTAAAAAAGACTATGTATGCAGTGTTTAAAAACAAAGAAAAGGCTGTAGACATGGGTTTAGAGGTTGATGGAATAAGGCTGGAAGAAGTAGAATCTGCTAGATTCTTAGGTATTCTTGTGGATAATGAACTGAAATGGGAAAAACATTAATAATGTCTGTAAGAAACTGAGCTCTGTCATATTCTTAATGATGCAGCTATCACAGTATTCAGACAAGAACCTTCTGTGTACAGTGTATCATGGACTTTTTGAACCATACTTACAGTATGGAGTGACTGTGTGGGGAAACTCAAACAAACAAGAGACAAAACGAGTGTTCACATTACAAAAAAAAAAAAAAAAAAAAAAAAAAAAAAAAAAAAAAAAAAAAAACCAATTAGGACCATTTTAACAAGAAAGACCTCTGAAACTTGTAGAAACTGTTTCAAGAATTTAGTTATCTTAACTTTTTCATCGTTGTATATATACAAAACAATAATGTACATCACAAAAGGTAGTGAGGACTGGATTACAAATGCTAGTGTACACACCCACAATACAAGAAGGAAGATTGAAGTACGGAGCATACCCCACCGACTGGCAATGCTAGAAAAAGGACCCCAGTACTCTGGTATCAGACTACTAAGAAGTCTGCCTAAAAACCTGCAAGACAGTGTACTTCACAATGACATTTCAAAGAAACTTAAAGACTATTTCATTGAAAAAGAGTTTTACAGTCTTGCAGAATACTTACGCCATTAAATTTGTATATATTGTTACTCATTATCATTGATGTAAAAATGTAAGGTAAAGGTGTAGAAAAATAAGTGATAAAGAATGTTAATACTTTGACATGTCCTATATTACACATACATTTACTGTACACAATGTAATCATACAGGATCAAATAAAATTCAATTCAGTTCAATTCAACATGCCACATGCACTCTTCTTGTTAGTCAGAAACCACTCCGAAGTAATTCGGCGTTGAGTTTGTCTTAGGAATGTCACTCAGGAGGTGCAGCTATTACATATTTGACTTTAACCACATAATGATGATCAAGCTGGCTCACGACTAAGGCAAATTTAGTCAAATTGCAGTTATTCCGGTGAATTGAAAGCTCACTTCTGCATATCTGAAACACAATGCGGGATTACGAGGCCAGCATGGAGGCAGTCCCACAGTGAGTCACAATAATAAAGGTACTTCAGCAGCTGGTATGTGTTGCATTTCATGAAAATACTATATTGGTTTTTGAAAGTTAGTCTTGCTAACATAGACTGAACATACAGGCTGATCCCATCAGGGGCACCAATGTTGGTCCAAGTAGGTATGAGCTGTCCGAACAACTATACTTTTGTGTTCAGTATACTCCCAGTTGTATGAAACATGATCCTCCAGTATACCAGGAATGAATAAAATTTATTCACCAATAAACACAGAAGGTACATGATAATATTTGAGACTTGTTAGTGTTAGAGAAGAGTCTGACAGGAGCTGTCTACCACAGGTAAGAAACTACTGTCCTTTGTAACATTCATGGAACACTTCACTGCACACAGAGAACAAACCAAAACCCAGTACCTCTGGCAGCTGGAAGGAGAACTCTTAAACAGCTTACATAAACACAGCAGCCAACAGTAACGGGTGATCACTACAGATCTATGATCCAGTATTCCTTTTCTTCTTCCTTGTGTTTTACTGTCATGTTCCAAGAGAAGCAATCTACCATTTTAATAATATTGCCTTTTTCCATCCAGGACTTTCCACTGTTTGCATAGCAAATTGCAGTGCATTGGGAGGAAGGCATTAATTCTAGCAACCACTGATGAATTACTCATACTAAAATTATTAGGGTCCTTGGAGAATGCTGTAAGTATGTCTTATCATCTGTCTTATTCATGCGTAACAAGCCTAGAGTCTAAGAAAAATTTAAAATATGATATGCTGAAAGTATGGAATTAGTAGGCCAATTAATGTAATAAGTCAGCAACTGAAATGTTTCCTTGATATCTCTTTGACAGTTTTTGGCTGAGTAATACAATACATTAGCTGGAAGGTAGGAATGTAATATCTCGGTTCAGTTTACAGTGATAAAAGCTATAGAAAGAATAATTTAAAATTAAGAATAGAGTTTTTAGAGGGGAAAATAGTGTAGAATCAGAGTTTGGTAATTGCAGATCAAAATTATTGTATGTCAGCAAGTAGTTTAACGTCTAAGTACAGCAAAGCCACGGAAGCTCTGTCATGGAGAAGGCAGTGACATTAAACTCTTGTGATGAAAAACCTATAAAAAGGCCTGATCGTCATTATTGCCACCTTTTTTCCCTGATTGTTTCATTAAAGGGTGAGGAACCTGCGTCAGTCAGTGAGACAATAAATAATTAGATTGGACTATATCATGTTAAGATTCACAATAAACTGTTAGAATATTGTGGAGATTAAAAGTTATGTAGAGTATGATCTCTGACTGTTGGTAGCAACGGAGTATTAAGGAGATTTTAGGACTTTACTGCTAGATTGGAACTTTACGGACATACTGATGACAGAAACTCAAATTATCTGCTGATATGAGTGAATTCAGAAGTATTGGTATTCAGATATTAACGTGTTCACATCTGAAAGTGTCTTGTGCCGTTATTTGAGAATATGGATGTAGAGCGCGTGCATATCAGCATTTGCGGACTATTTAGATTCCTCCAGGCTAGGAACCTTTTAAATAGGCCATCATTCATCACCATCTTATTCCTTGAATATAGAGTGAAAGTGAAATACAAGAGTATTGTACTTATTTCTTTTCAGCACCATCTAGCGGAAAGCGTAGGCATTAACTAACACACTAACTGAAGTGAACATTTACGTGTTTTACCGACTGTTTAATATGAACTTTTGTGACTCTTTTACGTCCCCACTCACTCTGAAAGGTGGCACAGGCTCTCTTAATCATAAAAGGAGAGAGTTTTAGGCGGGCAAATTATTAAATAAAAGTGATATTTACAAGACTCACAGTAATAGCAAAACACCTCATCGGAAAGTCATCGCTGTCACATCGGGAAGTATAGCCGGAAAACCTACTGACGATATGTATCTACGAGCAGATGTCAACGTGGAGTACCTAAAAAGGGAACCACAAGAGAGTTTGGGATGCTTCAGCTGCTAATGTCAAAATGCCTTTTTCTTGTTACCTATGTCTAAGTTGAAAATCTCTCTCTCTCTCTCTCTCTCTCTCTCTCTCTCTCTCTCTCTCTCTTTCCCTCTGCCTTTCTCCCCAAATCAGTATCCAGCTATACCATGCATGTCTCAAATCATTGACTTCTTATTCTTTTCAGCAATGTGCTGATTTCTGAAAATCTGACAACATACTCCTTCTCTGCACTCTACTAAATGACATGTTTTTCTTCTTTTGTAAACCACATAAACTTTTTACACTCAGAAAACAACTTCACACAGTACCCTGTCTGCTTGACTAGTACAGTTCAAATACATCCACAATAAACAGAGTCTCAATTCACAGCAGACCCTCTTAAGTCAAACTTATTTTTATTCCATGACTTCCTTATGCAATATCACGGCCATCTTCCTCCACAGAGGCCAGTGCAACTCTGATGATCCGTTAGCTGGAGGAAACACTAAGAACAACAAATATCACCAAACATTAGCCGCTGCCAGCATTGGCCTGTTCAGTAACAACACTGTCTCCATTACTATTCAATCAATGCACACGTTCTGAGAAACCCCATGCTCAATGCATGTTTTCCACATTCCAATCTACATTAAATAAATTTTCTTCAGCAGTCAATGACCATCACTCATCAGTGCTAAACACACTGTGCAACACATCACTTTATCAAAGTGATATGTCACAATATACAGCTCAATTAAAAACTAAACTGAGTGCAAGGTTATCTCCCACAAAAATGTGTCCAATTGATCTTTCACTGTGTGAACATAACTGAGTCTACAGCATTTCATCTTAAATAATAGTAATATTTACAGTGTGTTCATGTATCTAAGTCTTAAAATACATACCCCATTTAATGTCACTGTTGGTACGAATGTTAAACTAGGATCCAATGAATGGGTAGCATCTCCACATCTTTTCAGCAGCCCTGTTCCTTCCAGTCCTCTAGAACACTGCAGGATTGGTCTCCATGTAATGTTGAGCTTACTGGCACACTGAAACAAGTACCGATATAATCTCACAGTGAGGAGAGAAGATTATCTGAGCATGAGAAGTGGAATTAGGGACTAAACAGATTCAAAAGAACTTACTTTAAAAACTTAAGAGATATATTTGAACATCCGCAATAGTTGCCTGTTTGACATAGCATTTCATGGTTTCAGAGACATGGAAATGCACCTGTCAATTCTGTGACACACTGATGCATACATCAATCCAAACATTGATTAACATGAGTTGTAAAATAGTTTCCAGCTGATTACTCTAGCATTACCATTATTGTTTCTGTGTCTCCTTCAGTATGCCAGTTTCTTTAATGTTAGTTTTGTTGAGGTTAGTTTACACATTTATTTTATGACAATGTTTATTATACCATTTTCATACTTCTACTTTCGTGGTGTTTAGCACTTAAAAAAATGATTTCAAAATAAAAAAACTGCAACCAAATATACAGGGGAAGATTACTCTCCCAACAGAGCTTCGGAGGGCAATCAGAATCATTTGCTCGAAGTGTTTCAACATGAAGAAGCAAACCAGAATTTATATTTTGTATTTGAACAGTTGAACAACAGTCAATGGCATACGAGTCTTTTTTTCCCTTCAAAATATTCAGCATCTTAATTTAGGACTAGAAAGTCAACTTTTGTCATTCATTCATAATGTTCCATAGATCATATCTGGAAGCAGAGCCTTCAGAGATATGGAACTAGTCAAGATCAACATTGAGAAATTACAAGAAACTTGTACAAACTTGATCTGTTCATTATGCTGACAAAAAACTATCACTATACTGATTCATATTACTTATGATTTTGCTGGCTAAATGTAGCCTATTAAATTAGTATGAAAGCCATTACTAAGAAAGCCGCGCGGGATTAGCCGAGCAGTCTGAGGTGCTGCAGTCACGGACTGTGCGACTGGTCCCGGCAGAGGTTCGAGTCCTCCCTCGGGCGTGTGTGTGTGTGTGTGTGTGTGTGTGTGTGTGTGTGTGTGTGTGTGTGTGTGTGTGTGTGTTTGTCCTTAGGATAATTTAGGTTAAGTAGTGTGTAAGCTTGGGGACTGATGACCTTATCAGTTAAGTTCCATAAGATTTCACACACACACACACACACACACACACACACACACACACACACACACTACTAAGAAATTTTGCTTAATGTTTACACTCACCCAATGGCAGTTTTCAAACAAAAGTGTAACCTTCATCTGGGGCCTATTTAAAAAACAGAACTAAGTCATAATGTAGTTTTGCAATGCACAATGTTTCATTCCATGTAGTTAACAATAATTTTAGTCTGCAAATATATGTAACAGATAATTTGTAGTAGTGCTGTAGTGGCTATCGAAGTTTCTTTTTTTTTCCCTGCCAGCAATATTTTGCTTTGTGCTAGATGGGAATTTGTTGAAGACTGAGTATGTAACTCTTGAAGATAGATGTAAACTGCCCTGAGAAGGCCTGCTTACAAAGTTTCAAGTACTGGCTATCAACGATGATTGCAGGAATGTACTACTATCTCCTACATGTCACTCACATAGGGATGGTGAAGACAAGATTAGATTCACTACAGCTTGCACAGAAACACATAAACAACAGAACAGGACGAAACCGTACTAGCTGGTACTTTGGGATGTACTCCCTGCCATGCACTTCATGATGGTATGCAGGGTATACAGGGTGAATCACCTAAAACTTGCACTTCTGATATTGTGGAAATGGAAAGAGCTATTGATGTGCAGTTTTTATAGAATTGTTTCATAGTCAGGGAATCATATTGTTAACAAATCATCAGATTTTAATAACACTGAGAAAGTGTATTTTTTCTGCAATTTTTTAAATGAAAAAATGCCTGTTGGCATTAACAAAAAACTAAACGTAGAGTAAATTAAAATATGAGTGGTGTTTGTTGGAGGGTTCTAGTGTGACTCATTAACAAGATATCCTATTTTTTAAAGTTTTCACACCAACACTTGTTTGTGCAATTCGACCTACCTAGTTGCTCGGCTCAATGTTGTTAAGTTTGCTTACAGTGTGCTTGTGTGTTCCTCAAGTGGATTACAACTTAATAGTCAGTTAACGTATGACATTCTAAGCAGTAGGTCACGAGTGGATGATGGGATTTACTGACACAGGTAAGTCCAACATGCTCATGGTGTATGGAGAGTATAGAAAGAATTCAATTTGTTCTCATCCGGTGTATGCGGCAAAATATCCCACCGGACATCACCCATCTTGGCAATTATTTATCAATCTCTTCAACCAGGTATGTGATAAAAATGGTAGTGTAACACCTAGACAATATAAAGAAACAAGTGATGACAGAAAAGTGAAAATTTACAGTTCTTCGTGCTGTTGCAGTTGACCGATATGTTAGCTCCTGTGCAATAACAATGGCACAAGGAAGTGGCATGAATCAGGCAAGCATCCTATGAATCCTTATCACATCTCTCTCCATCAAGAGCTGCACGGAAAGGGTTATGAGAATCACGTTAACTTCTGCACATTGGCATTAAGACAGATACTCCAGATGTATGACGTGCCTTGGTTAGTGAGGAAGCCACATTTATCAATTACAGACAGGTAAACCACTAAAATATGCACTATTAGTCTGCTTAAAATACCCTTTGGCTTTGCCACTTAGAATGTCAGCACCCGTGGAGTTCAAATGTCTGGTGTTGGACAGTGTACTATCAACTCATAGGCCTGTTTTTCATAGACAGAACACTGAGCGGACAAAAGTATCGCAGCCTCCTAACGGACCATTTTCTACAGATGCTAGAAGTCATTCCTCTCCAGACAAGGAGGAACCTGTGGTATGAACATGATGACTGTCCAGTACCTAGTGCACAAAGCAAAGAATTAGCTGTGTTTCCAGAATGATATTTTCACTCTGCAGCAGAGTGTGCGCTAATATGAAACTTCCTGGCAGATTAAAACTGTGTGCCAGACTGAGACTCGAACCCAGGACCTTTGCCTTTCGCGGGCAAGTGCTCTACGATCTGAGCTACCAAAGCACAACTCACACCTAGTCCTCACAGAGACGAGATACTGGCAGAAGTAAAGCTGTGAGGAGCGGGAGGGAGTCATGCTTCGGTAGCTCAGAAGGTAGAGCACTTGCCCACGAAAGGCAAAGGTCCTGAGTTCGAGTCTCGGTCAGGCACACAGTTTTAATCTGCCAGGAAGTTTCAACTACGTGTGTCTTCATAAATTGTTTCCAAATTGTTGGATTGGACACAGAGGACATGTACCTTGGCCAGCCCATTCTGCAGATTTCATGCCAGTAGACTTTTTTCTGTGGGAAAAGTTGAAAGACACTGTCTATGAGGACATACCAATTACATCCAATGATGTGCCATGATGTATTGCTGCAGCCTGTTCAGACATCTCCGCTGTAATGCCAGCAGGTGTGCAGCAGTCTTTCCATACCAGCATGAGTTGCCACTGTCAGTGGTTGTTTTGGACACAACCTATGACAGTGAATTGTCTCATTACTGGTCAGAATCCACAGAAATAGCATATGCCTTTGTGCAGTTCTTTGCTGTGAGCTACTTCAGATATTGTACAAGTGTCACTGTGTGAACTTTTCAAACCACAATATCTCATAAATGACTTGCACTAGAATCATTCAGAAAACACCCCTGACACTCTAATTTACTCTACTTTACTTAACTTTCCAGGATTTCTTAACCTCAAACCTTGCCTCACCATCATTCCCCAAATCCCTCAAGATGCAAGGTAACTTTACATCTACAAAAAGATTTTCAGTCCACCACCTAAAAACTGATCCTGACCTTACTACCATACCAGCTGACAAGTGCTGCATCACTGTTGTTTTGAACCACAAGGATTGCCTGGCAGGAGGACTCCACCAGCTGTCAGGTTCATCCACCTGAAAATCCTGCCACAGTGACCCTATTCCAGAAATCCAGCAGGATCTCCAGTCTCTCCTCAAATCCTCACATCCATACCAGAACCTCATCCCAGAGACTCTCTCTCCCTCCTCACCTCTACCACTCCTTGCTCTCCTACTGTCTGCATGCTTCCTAAAGTCCATAAACCCAACCACCCAGGATTACCCATTGTGCCTGGCTACTGTGTCCTTATTGAAATGATCTTTGCCTTCATAGACCAACACCTTTAGCTTATTACCCACAGCCTACCATCCTATATGCGACGTTAATCCCAAAAGTAAGGTCTCCTATTTTCTTATAAGTACATAGACCTGTTTATTTTTACAATGGTTTATATCAGATTACAGCTTGAACATTAGCTATTTTTCGATATAATCACCATTTCTGTTGATGCATTTTCATAGATGCTGTGGCAGTTTTTGTATGCCCATGTCATACCAGCTCGCGGCCATGCTGTGCAGAAAGTTATGACCTCTTCTCTCACCTCGTCGTCAGAGCTAAATCACTGTGACCACAATTAATGCTGACAGGTATAGTGAGACTCTGAAAAAACTCAAACAGGCAATTCGGAACTGGAGAAGAGGAATGTTGAGCAAGGGTGTTCACATTCTCCATGACAATGCTTGCCCACACATCGCTCGGCAAACTGTTGCTCTCCTGCAACAGTTTCAGCAGAACATAATCACCCACCCACCCTATAGTCCTGACTTGGCGCCCAGTTCCCTAGGTTAAAAGAACATTTGGCCAGAAAGTGATTCAGTTCCAACAAAGAGATGAAACAAGAGGTTCATAACTTTCTGAACAGCTGGTATGACATGGGCATGCAAAAACTGCCACAGAGTCTACAAAAATGCATCGACAGAAATGGTGACTGTGTCGAAAAATAGCTAAATGTTCAACCTGTAAACTGATGTAATCCATTGTAGAAATAAACAGCTCTATGTACTTATAAAAAATAGGAGACCTTACTTTTTGGATTACCCTCCTAAAATACACAGTCCACTGACTCTTTGCAATTCCTGTTCCTTTACCACATGGTGCCCTGCTCATCACAATTGATGCCACCTTCATTTATATGAACATCCCTAATGCCCATGGCCTAGCTGCAATTGGAAATTATCATTGCCGATGCACAACAGATTCCAAATCTACAGCCTCTGGTCATCACGACAAACTACCCACAATTACTACTCCCTTGAAGTCATCACCTACAAACAAATCTTGGGCATGGCAATGGGCACCAACATGAGACCATCCTTTGCCAACCTATTCATAGGTCATGTAGAATAATACTTCCTAACCACACAGAATCACAAACTTCCACCTGGTTCAGATTCACTGAGTACATCTTCATGATCTGGACGTAGGGTGAGTACACCCTACCCATCCATAATTCTCCAGAACCTGAACACCTTCTCCTCCATTCGCTTCACATGATCCTCCTCAGCCCAACAATCCACCTCCCCCAATGTGGGATTCACTTCAAAGATGGCTACATCATTACCTCCACCCATATCAAACCTACCAACCATCAGCAATACCTCCAAGTCAACAGCTGCCACCCATTCCATACCAAGAAGTCCCTTTTATACAGTGTAGCCAGCCATGGCCATTGCATCTGTAGTAATGAGCAGGTCCTCTCAAAATATACCAAGAGTCTCACTGAGGCCTTCGTAGACCATAATTAAACTCTCAATTTGCACAGAAACAGACCTCCTCCTCCTTGTCCCTTCAGTCTCCCACTACCTCCAAAAGTTACATCATCTGGCTACACAGGTGCTTTCCCCTCATGAATCTGTAGCACCCAGGACCAGAGTAACTGAATCACATTGTCGTGGCCTGAAGTGAGGAATGCCCTACACATTATTCTCCCCATCACTCACACAGTGGTATTACACCAACCACCAAACCTTCACAATATCCTTTTCCATTTATTCACTACCCTCACTTCCAATCCCTTACCTCATGGCTCGTATCCCTGTAATAGACCTAGATGCAACACGTGTTCCATGCATCCTCCAACCACCATTTACTACACTCTGCTCATAAGCATCACCTATCTCAACAAAGGCAGGGCTACCTGTGAAACCAGTCATGTGATATACAAGCACAGCTGCTACCACTGTGCGGCATTCTATGTGAGCGTCACAACCGACAAGCTGTCTGTCTGTATAAATGGCCACCGACAAATTGGGCCCAAGAAACAGCTGGACCACCCAGTTTCTGAGCCCCCTTTCCAACACAATATCCTTCATTTTAATGACTGTTTACAGCATGAGACATCTGGATCCTTCCTACCAATGTCAGCTTTTCTAAATTGCACGGGTGGGAACTCTCCTCACAATACATCCTATGTTCTCGTAAGCTTCCTGGCCTCAGCCTTTATTAGTCACTGTCCTACACCCACCTCTTTACTTTTCTCACCCCCCCACCCTCCCAATCCTGTGTCTAACTATCCAACTGCATCTAGCTCTCACAAACAGCACTACATGCTCTCGCAAGCTGGGCTTTACTGTCCCATACCTGTACTCTGCTCTCCCTCCCACTGTCTGCCTCGCCAATCAGACTGGTTCTCCCACAAAGTGCAGCTGCTTACAGTCTGGCCTCGGTAGCCAGAGATTGTGGTGAAATGTGTATAAGCTGCATTTGTGTGAATGTTATCAATTTCAGAAGAAGGAATTCTGGCCAAAAGCTTACATGTTTAGTAGTCTTTCTGTAGTGCTTGTCCGTGACTCAACATCTCTGCACTATGGTGAGTAGCAATCTATCCTTTTCATAATATTTCCATTATTCCACCTTGCGTTTTTCATTCTTCAGTTCCACCCTACTTTTGTATGTCTGCACAGAAAATTACAAGTATTTCTACAATCTGTTTATTGGCTAACAATACGAGCCTTTGACTACAAATCCATTCTGTGAAAACTGCACATCAATAGTAACTTCCATTTCCATGATATCTGTGGTGCAAATTTTAGATGATTTACCATGTCTATGTTAATTTAGGTGTAGATATAACTCGAATCTGAATCCTAGATAATGAGATAAAGTCTATATAACATTATTTCTGAGCACTGGACAGCAAAATTAAAAAGGCAGACTTCTGGATAAGCTGTCAAGGTCCTTTGTCAGATGAAGAAACACACACACACACACACACACGCACACACGCACACGCACACACACACACACAGAGAGAGAGAGAGAGAGAGAGAGAGAGAGAGAGAGAGAGAGAGAGACATTCAGGTGCTGGGGAAAGCAGCATTCTTTGCTGGGGACTGAGGAAGATAATGGTCAGACAGAGAGTGGGAAGGGAAATGATAACGCGTTAGGGGTGGGGTAAGATGCTGAGTGGTAGCTATGGGAGTGTGCAGGGATGTGGTGTGAAAGGGATGATGGGCTGTTAGGTGCAGAGTTGGGAGGCTGTGCAGAGGGTGGAAATGGGGGAGAGGAGGAAAGCAGAGAAGTGGAAGGGACTATGTAGGTGAACTGGTGGCAGAAAGGGGGGGGGGGGGAGGGGGTAGCCGGCATATTTGAGGGTGGAGTGGTAGCAGTGAAGGGGTAGACTCATGGAGGATGGGGAATAGCAAAGGTTGAGGCTGATGGGAAGTGGCTTATGGGAATGAAAGATATGTTGCAGGGAGAAATTCCACTTGCATAATTCAGAAAAGCTGATGTTACTAGGAGGAATCGTAATAGCATGGGCTGTGAAGTAGTTGTTGAAATCATCATACCCTTTTAGATGGCATACTCAGCAACTGGACAGTGCAGTTATCTCTCAGAAACAGTTTGGTTGTGGCCATTCATGCAGACGTACAGATGTCAGTGGTAATGCCTACATAGAATGCTCCACAGTGGTTCCTGTTGAGTCGGTAGACACAAGGCTGCTTACACAGGTGACTCTGCCTTTGATGGGGTAGAAGATGCCTGTGAAAGAACTAGAGTATGTGATGGTGCTGGAATGTGTGGCACAGATTTTTCATCAAAGTCTTTGACAGTGAACACCAGCAAGCCTGGATTGCGAAAGGAGACTTGAGATTAGGATAGAACATCTGTCTTCAATGTATTATCTGTATTTATGTCCATTTATGTACTTTTATGTATTCTTGACTGTATTTCATCTGTATTGGTATATGCTAAACAAATACAGGGATATAAGCTATGGGGCAGAGTGGAGTAGGGACAGACGATGATCTTGTATAAGTTGGGTGGACAGAAGAATACAACTATAGGAGAGGCAGGTGGGGGGCAGGAGGAGGGGAGGTTAGTGGGTAGGATATTCCTCACATCCCCAGGCACAATGAGATGTAGTCAAAATTCTATCACAAAATGTGATTTCGTTGCTCCAATCCCGGATGGTAGTGACTCATGAAAGGGGTAATGATTTGTTATGGGTCAGTGGGTATGTAGATGATGGTAGGGGACTGGGGAGACAAGGTGCAGGAGATCGGTTTTTGGATAAGGTGAGGAGGGTAATTTCTGCCTGTGAAGGCAGATTCAGATGGGACTGCCAGTCCCTGAAGATGTGATGACCACAGGTAGCTAGGGGACTTCCCAGTGTGAAATGGCGGCAATTGACAAAGTGGGGGTATTTTTGGTGGTTGGTAGGTTTGATGTGCACAGTGACTTCAGATGTAGCCATGTATGAGGTTGATGTTGGCATCAAGGAAGGTGGCTTGTTGGGCCGAGGTGGACCAGTTGAAGTGAATGTGAGGGAAGGTGTTGAGGTTTTGGGGAATGTGGATAGGCTGGGTGTACTCACCTTGATCCAGACCACGAAGAGGTTATCAATGAATCTGAACAAGGTGAGGATTTGGGACACTGTGCAGCTAGGAAGGATGCTTTAGACTGACCACAAAAAGGCTGGCATAGTATTTTATTTATTTATTCTTGTTAGTGCCATGTGTGCCCATTCCAAATATATTTTTGTAGATGATGCTTTTAAAAGATAAGTAATTAGGGGTGACAGTATAGTTTGTTGCACTGACTAGGGAAGAGGTTGTAAGCGCGCGCGTGTGTGTGTGTGTGTGTGTGTGTGTGTGTGTGTGTGTGTGTAGCAATCTATCATCATTGATAGTGTTTTACCATCACACATTTTATATTTCTTGAAGAAGGAGGGGCCTTCCACCAGCTGAACAGGGGGGCGAGGCTAACAAGTAGGGTCGCACAGCCCAAGTCTCAGGTTGAAGAGGCACGAGGGCTGTTAACTGCATCACTAACCTAAATCATTTGCATAATTTTTTCATATGATATTGATTCTCTGTACCAGTAATTAAGTTATAAACTGGCATTCCAACTACTTTACATAGAATATAAGGAGATGTAAGATATCCCACATTCAAAAATATACATGTCAGATTGTATTTTCTGACTTTACAAATGTCATCGTTATCATGAATGATTCAGATTTTTTATCCATCATTTTTCATCAGTACAAGCAATAAACTTTATAAGTACACTAATTAATTATGTCTCATTTGAAACTAAAAAGAAAAACACATTTTTACAGAGTAATGTTCACATTGAGCATTTGTAAGCATTCTTCTATTGACTGATCATATGTCATTCAGCTTTTTCTTAAGCAGTTTGACTGGCACATTTTGAGTGTGTTTAGAACATTTGTTATACACTTTGATTTCCCCATAAGCATGGCTATTATGAGTTCCCTCTACTTTGTTATATTATAATACCAGAGATGTACTTCAAGTTCCAGTATTACACTTGACTTTATTAGGTAGTTCAGATAGTATGTGATTAACACTCTCAACAACATTTAAATGGTACTGGCAGAAGTAAAGCTGTGAGTACCGCGTGTGAGTCATGCTTCGGTAGCTCAGTTGGTAGAGCACTTGCCCGCGAAAGGCAAAGGTCCCGAGTTCGAGTCTCGGTCGGGCACAGGCAGGGTTCAATTTGGATAGTGTCTTGGGGAGTTGGATCATTAGGAGTAGGATTAGGATCATTTTTCTTCATGACAAAGTCATATTTCCAGCAGAGAGTATGAGTGTAGTGTCCCAAGACACTACCTGAATGGAACAGTTCCGTCCTCCATCACAGCGGGACACACCTCCTCTTCCTCAAAATCACCCTCTCCAAACCTTCCAGGAATTTCTAACTTCCAGCCTTGCCTCTCAATCCTTCTTAAGAAACCTTAATCCTACTCCCAACATCACCACTGCTGAAGCCCAAGCTATCCATGATCTGAAGGCTGACCGATCCATCGTCATTCTTCCGGCGGACAAGGGTTCCATGACCGTGGTACTTGATCGTCGGGAGTATGTGGCTGATGGACTGCGTCAGCTTTCAGACAACACAACATACAAAGTTTGCCGAGGTAATCCCATTCCTGATGTCCAGTCGGAGCTTAAAGGTATCCTCAGAACCTTAGGCGCCCTACAAAACCTTTCACCTGACTCCATCAACCTCCCGACCCCACTGACACCCCACACCACAACCTTCTACCTTCTTCCTAAAATTCACAAACCCAATCATCCTGGCTGCCCCATTGTAGCTGGTTACCAAGCCCCCACAGAACGTATCTCTGCCTACGTAGATCAACACCTTCAACCCATTACCTGCAGTCTCCCATCCTTCATCAAAGACACCAACCACTTTCTCGAATGCCTGGAGTCCTTACCCAATCTGTTACCCCCAGAAACCATCGTTGTAACCATTGACGCCACTTCCTTATACACAAATATTCCGCACGTACAGGGCCTCGCTGCAATGGAGCACTTCCTTTCACACCGATCACCTGCCACCCTACCTAAAACCTCTTTCCTCATTACCTTAGCCAGCTTCATCCTGACCCACAACTTCTTCACTTTTTAAGGCCAGACTTACCAACAATTAAAGGGAACAGCCATGGGTACCAGGATGGCCCCCTCGTATGCCAACCTATTCATGGGTCGCTTAGAGGAAGCCTTCTTGGTTACCCAGGCCTGCCAACCCAAAGTTTGGTAAGATTTATTGATGACATCTTCATGATCTGGACTCACAGTGGAGAATAACTCCAGAATTTCCTCTCTAACCTCAACTCCTTTAGTTCCATCAGATTCACCTGGTCCTACTCCAAATCCCATGCCACTTTCCTTGACGTTGACCTCCATCTGTCCAATGGCCAGCTTCACACGTCTGTCCACATCAAACCCACCAACAAGCAACAGTACCTCCATTATGACAGCTGCCACCCATTCCACATCAAACAGTCCCTTCCCTACAGCCTAGGTCTTCATGGCAAATGAATCTGCTCCAGTCCAGAATCCCTGAACCATTACACCAACAACCTGAAAACAGCTTTCGCATCCCGCAACTACCCTCCCGACCTGGTACAGAAGCAAATAACCAGAGCCACTTCCTCATCCCCTCAAACTCAGAACCTCCCACAGAAGAACCACAAAAGTGCCCCACTTGTGACAGGATACTTTCTGGGACTGGATCAGACTGTGAATGTGGGTCTCCAGCACGGATACGGCTTCCTCAAATCATGCCCTAAAATGAGATCCATCCTTCATGAAATCCTCCACACTCCACCAAGAGTGTCTTTCTGCTGTCCACTCAACCTTTGTAACCTCTTAGTTCATCCCTATGAAATCCCCAATCCACCTTCCCTACCCTCTGGCTCCTACCCTTGTAACAGCTCGCAGTGTAAAACCTGTCCCATGCAACCTCCCACCACCACCTACTCCAGTCCTGTAACCCGGATGGTGTACACAATCAAAGGCAGAGCCAAGTGTGAAAGCACCCACGTGATTTACCAACTGACCTGCTTACACTGTGAAGCTTTCTATGTGGGAATGACCAGTAACAAACTGTCCATTCGCTTGAATGGACACAGGCAGACAGTTTTTGTTGGTAATGAGGATCACCCTGTGGCTAAACATGCCTTGGTGCACGGTCAGCTTATCTTGGCACAGTGTTACACCATCCAGGTTATCTGGAAACTTCCCACTAACACCAACCTGTCAGAACTCCAGAGATGGGAACTTGCCCTTCAGTATATCTTCTCTTCTCGTTATCCGCCAGGCCTCAACCCCCTGCAAATTTCAAGTTGCCACCGCTCATACCTCACCTGTGTTTCAACAACATCTTTGCCTCTGTACTTCAGCCTCGACTGACATCTCTGCTCAAACTCTTTGCTTTTACAAATGTCTGCTTGTGTCTGTGTATGTGCGGATGGATATGTATGTGTGTGCGACTGTATACCTGTCCTTTTTTCCCCCTAAGGTAAGTCTTTCCACTCCCGGGATTGGAATGAGTCCTTACCCTCTCCCTTAAAACCCACATCCTTTCGTCTTTCCCTCTCCTTCCCTCTTTCCTGAAGAAGTAACCATTGGTTGCAAAAGCTTGAATTTTGTATGTGTGTTTCCACAATATTTTACATTTACTTTGTCTATATTGGCAATCTTTGCTAGACTGAACCATACATTAGAGGTCTTTTCTCATTTAACAGCAAACCATTTGCATCAAACTAAGATACTGGACTCTCTTTCACCAACTTCATATTGTTTATAATGTCCTTTGATACAGTGATCTGAGAAAGATGTCTTTACATCAGTATTTTCAGGGAAAGCATTTATTTATACAAAGAACAAATGCGGTCCTAATATTGACGTTTGTGTGTGTGTGTGTGTGTGTGTGTGTGTGTGTGTGTGTGTGTGTGTGCAATCATCTATAGGAGAGTGATGTCCCTTCTTTGTTTTTGTTTATTGTTTCAATCCTTCAAACCTAGAACTAACCCTGGGCACAATGTACCAAATAAGTCCAAATAAAAATCAAATCAGATCAATAGACAAGCAACCCTGATTAGCCCCTGAAAGCTCATCAGGAAAGATCAAACTCACTATGAAGATTGTTTTCTTGCCAACAGGCAGCAGTCAAAAACAGATTAAATATTTGTGTAAATACTTGATTTTGGTAGCTGATGAACCTTTATGTAGAAATAGAAAATAAACTGTGAGGGAGGGGGGAGGAGAGGGGGGTGGGCACAGGGGAAAACAGGACTGTTCAGGGATGCTCATGGATCAGGTAAGTCACTCAACTAAGACCTCAAGTCTCTGGAGGTAACAACAGATATTGTTTAATCAGTGAGTGTGCTCAGTTAGTCAGAGACAAAGAAGATCGGAGAACACAAGCTAACATAACACAGAAATTGGCAGCAAGGAAAGATAAAGTATATGGCCAAGGAGATTCTTTCATTCATTGTACAGCACTGGTTTATTTTCCACAACATCACTGCTCAACTGTTTCTCAGTTTGGCGTTTATAAAATATTCTCTCCAAAGCAACCACACATCAGCTTGAAAACAAAGTCATGCAACAGCTAAACAGCCAAAACTATCAGTTTTATATTTTGGATGCTGCCAAAGACTACTTGGGTATCTAAAATGATATTGTATTACTGGGATTCCTCTTGTATGGACTCAGGATGGAACACAATGGTAAGTGAAAGGCCACACTGACAGAACACTACAAAGAGTTAAAATACTCAAACTCAGGATATGTAATTCCACAAGGTTTGATACTGGCTCTCCTCCTGTTCACAGACTACATAATTACATCTCAATCACTTTAACATAATGTTCAATAAATCTAATACTTGCTGATGACAAGTACACTAATTGAGGTTCAAAACAACCATACATAATACAATCCAAATGAAACCTGAACAGACATATGACTGCTTTATAGCAAACAGTTTAAGTCTTAACCTCAAAAAAACATATCACGCAATTTCAAACAAACAGAAAAAGCACCAGAAGTAGACATCAATGTGCTGAATGAAATAAGAACTTAAAAATTTCTTTGTGACTCAACTGGGTAACAAGTTAAACTGCTTTTCAACAACAATACTATGCACTGATCATTTAAAGTATATTATCACACTGTGTATCAAGGGAAAATTCAGTTGCAAAAACTAATAATATGTGAGACAGAATTTATATCATAGTGACAATGTCCTCCAGGAGGCAAAATGTGTAGTACAGTCGAGCATAATGTGACAATATTATGAAAAGGAAAGTTGCTACACACAATATAGTGGCAATGCTGAGTCGCAGACAGGCACAAAAGGAAGGTAGGCACAACAAAAAGACTGCCCCTTTTGTGACAGTCTTTTTGTTGTGCCTATCTGCGGCTCAGCATCTCCGCTATCTGGTGAGCAGCAAATTTCCTTTCCATAGTATTATTGATTCAGAAAGTGATTTCTTTTTAGGCATAACATCAGCCTCCATGAGTTTTAAGGTCTTTGTATTGACTCACTTCTTGTCCAGCTGCCTCTGGGACTGTGTCATTTCTGATCATACACTCCACAAACCTAAGCTGCTGCTCTTTGTCCTGAACTATCACAGCTGCACATGCGTGGATCTTGTTTCCTTGACATTCAGTCGGTCCATGCTGGCAGGTAAACACATAACCCCATGGTGTCAGCCAAGTCTGCAAACAGTAAAAGAAAACATCACAATGTTGAGGAGCAAGATTTTGGGACCCCAGTCCACACCATGGCTGACTTATCTACATGATATGAGAGTATCTGTTTGGAATAATAAAGATGTATCAGAGAAATTCCTATTCTAAAAAAGGAGTTGTGGGCTTGAGCTATAAAGTAATGCACTCAGACAAAAGTAAATTACAGATAACCAGATTAATATTAATAACTGAAATTATTTAAAGGATCAACCAAATGCAGATCAATGAGGTGTGCCTTACAGACTTTTCAGAGAAATTATGAACTTACAAACTGTTTTCTCTACAGCCACGAATGAGTGGAAAAAAGTGAGAGCCTGACAAAATGACTGCTTTAATATTATTGTGCATGCATCTCCAGTCATGAGCTGCTGAAGTGCAAAGATAATGATTTAAGACAAAACCAGACATGGAGAATAGAAGGGAGAACCGATAGAGGTACTCAGGGTACCCTCCGCCACACACCGTCAGGTGGCTTGCGGAGTATGGATGTAGATGTAGATGTAGAGTATATCCTGTTAAAAACATTGCATCACATCTACTTAACTGATGTGGTGGACAAAATGTAGCAAGAACTTCTTTCTGCCAGTCTCACATACTGTCATATCTCATATGGGATGAATGAACTTGAACTTTGAATTCCAAAGTTAAAACAACAAAAGATGCGATTAATTGGTTGCCTCAATGGGTACACATATTAGTCTACAAGAACACTGATTTCTGGTTGACATTCTGGAGAACTTGAACAATAGATATTGCCCAATGCTATTTTCTCTTTTTCTGAACTATAGCACAGAAGATGTAAGGATACTGCTCATCTTATCTAGGGGAAAGTAGACTTTCTTCTGTTGTTGGTTCTATTTGAGCTGTGACACTGCTAGTACAGCTGACGGGGATCATTTAAGTTAAAAGTTTGGAGCCTCTTTAATTGTGGTCCAGAACAGCGGAAGTGAGGTGCATGGTTGCATGAAAGACATGAAAGTGGATATGGTACAGATATTTTACAGTGGAGAGACAGAAGAACTTCACAAGTGAGTGATAAACACTGAATTTATCTTACACTGAAGTACACAGACAACTGGGAGAATGACTGCTGTTAATGGCCTTATGTGTATGAAATTATAATTACAACTGTAATGTAAAGGCTAGAAATCATAGTGATTAATGCGTGATAATAAATTGCAAAAAGGATGTGAAATGCGAGGTGTCATTACTCAATATTTTTCCAGTCAGTGATAGTACATACTTGTAATAATAACAACTTTAAGTGTGGTTGTGTGATCACAGTCCATCTGGACTGTGATTTGCACAATTACAAGACAAAGTCATTAATTTTCACGTAGAATTTGCTGTCCTAGCTAGGATTAAGAAAGGAGTTATGTACTGTGTTGCAAAGGTATTCATTGAGCTGCTATCTGATATACAGCAATAAATTCAAAAACACAACCAACTGAAAAGAAATTAAAACATTAGTCACTTTTCCCATTATTTCAACAACTTGCTACAATGGAAGTAGGGGTGCTGACTGAGGAGAAGAATCACAATCAGTAGTCTGCTATACAGCCTGTAATAATATATGCATAGGTATGGTAAGTATTTTCTTTGAAAAATACCACTGAAATAAGATAAATGTTGAGTTGTCATTAGGAGATAGACAGCAGCTATTAAATATACCTGAGGAGGTAGCAGCTTTTAGCCAATATAGCAACTGAGGCCTAGGAAGACAGGCTCCAACACCATAGGGTAGTGGGCTACTTACGGCAGCACACTGAACCGGCACAGCACCACAGCAATCATTTGGTGTTATTGTCTGACTGCTGGTCAGTAGCTTAACTATTTAACATAAGCTGGGATACTATGGTGTGCTGCATACACGATTTTTGCAGCTGCAACACCACAATGTCCCATTTTGGTGCAAATTAATATCAGAAATCTGGGCAGGCTGGGCATGTGTTGAAGTAGCGAATCACTGAGTCCTCGCCCACCATCATGTCATTCTCTGGCATGGAGTCCCTGTTGCTCTCGTGCCATTTTGAAGGGACTGTTTGCCAACAGGCTTAAGATACTGCCTTATGGGCCAAGGGTTGGACTGAAGCCCTGACAGCCACCAGGATGCTCACGTGCCAATTGTTGCCAGCCAGTTACCGGTCTGAGGTTTGCTCCCTGGATGTCTGCACGCATCACCTGCCACGAATAGCAGGACACGGTCACCTTGCTAACAGTGTAACAGCACTGGGTGGGACAGTCTGTGCTGCAAGATTGCACCACACTGGTGCCACACAGACCATGGCAAAGGCCAATGTCTCACTGCCACAGAGTGTGTGGGTTGAAGGCCACCTTCCAGCTGCCAATAGTGAAGGCTTGAGCTTGTAATAAATTAATGAAGGGATTCTGCTACTGCTGTGTGGTTTCTGACTCACTGTGATTTACCCTCTACATCAGGTAGGGCTTTTCTTGTAATGCACAAGGTTACCTGTAGCTACTATTAGCACGAACAGTATAATTCAGAAAGGGGATAGCTCAAAGTTAATACAATCTACAAATTAATTTTTTATGAGCTCCTTTTTGTTTGTTAGTTAGTACTTTGTCTTACACCCCATCCCTGTAGATTCTGCTGTTTGATGGGATCTACTGCACATGATGAATGAATGAATAACTGAATCTCTGGGTGCTATAAAATCATATCATAACTTTTTGCTGCCCCAGTAATGTGCTACTGTTCAACGATACAATTCTAAGAACTGCATCTTTTAGAACAACTGCTTCAGACGCACAGCTAGTAATAAATGGACTATGTACTTTGGACCTAACAGTTATTAGTTAAGGGGTGAGAGGGGTTTGGAACAAAGTGAGACTGATATTACATCAGCAGGCTTTAACAAATGTAGAGAAAGAAATTTAAACTGTATCAGGAGCAGGGCTGAAACCAAGACATGGCAAGTTAGGTCCAGGCACAGGTGCAGCTGCAGAGAGGGTGCAAAAACTGACTGACAAGAATAAAACAACAGAGGAAGATTGTTTAACTATTAACTGGGAGAGATATGAAATTTCTCCTACCCCTCATGTTTCTATTTTTTGTACACAAAAAGGAGCTTTTCCGAGGATCTGTGACCGTAAATGCACGCCATTGCACAGTGTCATTTTTTTCCAAGTAGCATTATAAAAACTACTATCGAACAGACTTCTATCATCTATTCTTCTACTACTTCATCTGCCACTCCAGAGTTAGGTCTAAGGCCTGTTCTTGTCTCACCATCTCTTCCTCAGTGTTCCTGAACTCCTCTTACCCCATGGTTTACAATCCATTGCTTGTTTAGGAAGTCTTTGTGGAAGCAAACCAAGTACTTCTTCTCTCCAATTATTCCTTTCTTTTCATTAGATGGTCTTTTGGATTATTGGTTGCACTCATAATTCTATCTTTAAAATAGCATATGTGGCAACAGTGTGCTTAGTTCAAGCAGCTGCAAGCTAAACACCTCACTCACATTCAAAAATGAGGTTGCTGCAGTTACTTCACAATGGTGTTGTAGGAGCAGAAATGTTGGTGAGCAGATGCTGGTGCAATTAATACTCTTTAATTGAAGGCTTGCGACTTTTACTGATTACTGCCAACTGAGGACTCGAGAGACACATGATGGTGCAGGAAGCAGACAAAGAACGTGCTCCCTACCGCACCAGTAAAGGCAGACTGTCAAAATGACTCATCCTGTCAATTACAATACAGCTGCTAAACTTAATTTCAGTGACATAATCAGTTCAACACTCCCCTACTCCCCTACACCCCCCTCCCCCACGCCCCCCCCCCCTGCCCCCATGAACCATAGACCTTGCAGTTGGTGGGGAGGCTTGTATGCCTCAGTGATACAGATACCTGTACTGTAGGTGCAACCACAACAGAGGGGTATCTGTTGAGAGGCCAGACAAATGTGTGGTTCCTGAAGAGGGGCAGCAGCCTTTTCTGTAGTTGCAGGGGCAACAGTCTGGATGATTGACAGATCTGGCCTTGTAACAATAACCAAAACGGCCTTGCCGTACTGGTACTGTGAACGGCTGAAAGCAAGGGGAAACTACGGTCGTAATTTTTCCCGAGGGCATGCAGCTTTACTGTATGGATAAATGATGATGGCGTCCTCTTGGGTAAAATATTCCGGAGGTAAAATAGTCCCTCATTCGGATCTCCAGTGGGCACTACGCAAGAGAACGTCCTTATCAAGAGAAAGAAAACTGGCAGTCTATGGATTGGAGCATGGAATGTCAAATCCCTTAATCGGGCAGGTAAATTAGAAAATTTTAAAAGCGAAGTGGATAGGTTAAAGTTAGATATAGTGGGAATTAGCGAAGTACGGTGGCAGGAGGAACAAGACTTTTGGTCAGGTGAATACCATTTTACAAATACAAAATCAAATAGGGGTAATGCAGGAGTAGGTTTAATAATGAATAAAAAAATAGTAGTTCAGGTAAGCTACTACAAACAACATAGTGAAAGCATTACGCCAAGATAGACACGAAGCCCATGTCTACTACAGTAGTACAAGTCTATATGCCAACTAGCTCTGCAAATGATGAAGAAATTGATGAAATATATGATGAGATAAAAGAAATTAGTGAAGGGAGACGAAAATTTAATAGTCATAGGTGACTGGAATTCGATAGTAGGAAAAGGAAGAGAAGGAAACGTAGTAGGTAAATATGGATTGGGGGTAAGAAATGAAAGAGGCAGCCACCTGGTAGAATTTTGCATAGAGCACAACTTAATCATAGCTAACACTTGCTTCAAGTATCATATAAGAAGGTTGTATACATGAAAGAAGCCTGGAGATACTGGAATCTGTCAGATGGATTATATAATGGTAAGACAGAGATTTAGGAACCAGGTTTTAAATTGTAAGACATGTAAAGGGGCAGATGTGGACTGAAGATACTGCAAAAAGGTGGAAATTTAAGGAGATGGGACCTGGATTAACTGAAAGAAACAGAAGTTGTACAGAGTTTCAGGGAGAGCATAAGGGAACAATTGACAGGAATGGGGGAAACAAATACAGTAGAAGAAGAATGGGTAACTCTGAGGGATGAATTAGTGAAGGCAGCAGAGGATCATGTGGGTAAAAAGACGAGGGCTAGTAGAAATCCTTGGGTGACAGAAGAAATACTGAATTTAATAGATGAAAGGAGAAAATATAAAAATGCAGTAAATGAAGCAGGCAAAAAGGAATACAAACATCTCAAAAATGAGATCGACAGGAAGTGTAAAATGACTAAGCAGGCATGGCTAGAGGACAAATATAAGGATGTAGAACCTTATCTCACTAGGGATAAGATAGATACTACCTACAGAAAATTAAAGAGACCTTTCGAGAAAATAGAATCACTTGTATGAATATCAAGAGATCAGATGGAAACCCAGTTCTAAGCAAAGAAGGGAAAGCAGAAAGGTGGAAGGAGTATATAGAGGGTCTATACAAGGGCGATGTACTTGAGGGCAATGTAATAGAAAGGGAAGAGGTTCTAGATGAAGACGAAATGGGAGATACAATACTGAGTGAGGAGTTTGATAGAGCACTGAAAGACCTAAGTCGCAAAAAGGCCCCGGGAGTAGACAACATTCTATTAGAACTACTGACAGCCTTGGGAGAGCCAGTCCTGACAAAACTCTACCATCTGGTGAGCAAAATGTATGAGACTGGTGAAATTCCCTCAGACTTCAAGAAGAATATAATAATTCCAATCCCAAAGAAAGCAGGCATTGACAGATGTGAAAATTACCAAACAATCAGTTTAATAAGCCACAGCTGCAAAATACTAACTCAAATTCTTTACAGACGAATGGAAAAACTAGTAGAAGCCTACCTCGGGGAATATCAGTTTGGATTCCGTAGAAATATGGGAACATGTGAGGCAAGACTGACCCTACAACTTATCTTAGAAGCTAGATTAAGAAAAGGCAAACCTACATTTCTAACATTTGTAGACTTGGAGAAAGCTTTTTGGCAATGTTGACTGGAATACCCTCTTTTAAATTCTGAAGGTGGCAGGGGTAAAATACAGGGAGCGAAAGGCTATTTACAATTTGTACAGAAAGCAGATGGCAGTTGTAAGTGTCGAGGGACATGAAAGGGAAGCAGTGGGTGGGAATGGAGTGAGACAGGGTTGTAGCCTCTCCCTGATGTTATTCAATCTGTATATTGAGCAAGCAGTAAAGGAAATAAAAGAAAAATTCAGAGTAGGTATTAAAATCCATGGAGAAGAAATAAAAACTTTAAGGTTTGCTGATGACATTGTGATTCTGTCAGAGACAGCAAAGGACTTGGAAGAGCAGTTGAATGGAATGGACAGTGTCTTGAAGGGAGGATATAAGATGAATATCAACAAAAGCAAAATGAGGATAATGGAATGTAGTCAAATTAAGTTGGGTGATGCTGAGGAAATTAGATTAGGAAATGAGACTCTTAAAGTAGTATAGGAGTTTTGCTATTTGTGGAGCAAAATAACTGATGATGGTCAAAGTAGAGAGGATATAAAATGTAGATTGGTAATTGCAAGAAAGCGTTTCTGAAGAAGAGAAATTTGTTAACATCGAGTATGGAGTTAAGTGTCAGGAAGTCATTTCTGAAAGTATTTGTATGGAGTGTAGCCATGTGTGGAAATGAAACATGTATGATAAATAGTTTGGACAAGAAGAGAATAGAAGCTCTCAAAATGTGATGCTACAGAAGAATGCTGAAGATTAGATGGGTAGATCACATAACTAATGAGGAGGTATTGAATACAATTGGGGAGAAGAGGAGCTTGTGGCTCAACTTGACTAGAAGAAGGGATCGGTTGGTAGGACATGTTCTGAGGCATTGAGGGAGCACCAATTTAGTATTGGATGGCAGAGTGGAGGATAAAAATCGTAGAGGGAGACCAAGAGATTAATACACTAAACAGATTCAGAAGGATGTAGAGGGACCAATGACCGTTGCAGTCTGGTCCCTTTAATCCCACAGACCAACCAATCAGAAGGATGTAGATTGCAGTAGGTACTGGGAGATGAAGCAGCTTGCACAGGATAGAGTAGAATGGAGAGCTGCATCAAACCAGTCTCAGGACTGAAGACAACAACAATCAGTTAAGTTTGTTTTCCTAGAAGCAAGGACATACAAAGTTAAATTATAATTAAAGTATAATTCTTGGAAAGGCATATATACTCAACTCTCAATTATAGCCCCTGGTATTAATTAATAATATAAGCACAACATAATTTATAAGAAGCAAATAAAATCTGTTCTTTAGTACACAATGTTCTGAAACCAATGTCCAGTAACTCATCAAACCAGGTTAAAGTTTTCCGAGACCAAAGATGGGTAATACAAATTATTTATGGTGTCAGCTTGAGAACTGTCTGCAGAAGCCTGTTTAGGAAATAATTTTTTTATTCCTTAATGAATTTTGTCATAAGTGATATATCTCTTTTTCAGACCAACACCTCAGTTCATCAAATCAGTAGTATAATATGAATAAACTTCTCAAAGACCTAAAATCAGTTACTTTGACACAGAAAGGTGTCCATTGTTGAGGAACACTTATTTTTAATCATTCATCAGCAGCCATAATAAGTTTAACGGCCAATAAAGTTCAGTTTGAGAGGAGGTTAAAGGATTTATTCATGGGCAAACCCTTCTACTCCACTGACAAATTTCTTAGTAGAAGTGTCTGATGTGTGTGTATTACTAATTACTAGCTTACAAACCAGCACTGCCTGGGTATTCATTCTGCCAGTTTTCTGTTAGTAACAAAAACTTTTGAAATTATAAAACAATCATAGAAAAAATATGCATAATGTAGAAATGTATGACTACAGTCTCTGTGGCAATGCCTCTTCATAGCTCTATAGATGGCTATTATTTTTGCCTATAGCTGTTTTTGCCATACAATTGAAAGCTGTCAAAAGTATGGCAGGTGTCAGTGATTTTTTTAAGCTGACATGATTGTTGGAGTGTCTTAGTGGTAAAGAATAAATGCATTAATACTTCAAGCATGAGGTGGCATTTTTTCACATATCTCAGTGTTTATTATATATCTGTTGAATGACAATGGGCAAGTCATTCTTACCCCCACTGTAATTGTTGCCAGACAGTAAGGGATATGTGTACCAAGTGTTGTTGAAATCAGTCCAGCAATTTGGGAGGAGATATGCAACAGATAGATCCATTTTTATAACATGTATGGATATCAAACAACAAGAGCATGACATAAAATCTGTCTTCTGTACAGTCTTCATTGTAGTAATGTGATAAATGTAAATAATTGTTATAAACAATCATTTGAGTCATAGTGTATTTTAGATTTACATGCTTTGTTATTACTTTTTAATTGCAAGTGGGTTTAAGATTTTTTTACTTATTCCACATCCTTGTGTATAATTTCACTTGTGGAATGTACATTATCATATCCATCTATCTATCTAAATGTGAATATAATAGGGGAAACATTCCACATGGGAAAAATATATCTAAAAACAAAGATGATGTGACTTACCAAACGAAAACTGTGGCATGTCGATAGGCACACAAACAAACACAAACATATGTGTATGTATGTGTTTGTGTGCCTATCGACATACCAGCACTTTCGTTTGGTAACATATTTGTTTTTAGATATATCTATCTATATGTCTATTTATCTTTGAAATACATGTTGTATATTCTCGTTTCCTGAGCATTTCTTGCTACGGATCTATGGAACAAAATATGCCACTAATATAACCTAAAAATCATAATTGGTTGTTAGTACACTCAGCAGAAATAGGCTACAGTGGCTGCTTCATTAAGGTGTTTACAAAATAAACGTGTGAATGAGTGGATAAGGTCTTTGTGCTGCCCTTCATCATGATGATCCTTATGGCACAGACTCCAGCTTTGAAGAGCCATCATTATTATGTTGTTCAACATGCTCTGCTGTTGCCCACAATCTTCACAGCTTGGCTAGAGCTGACTCTTCCAGTATGGTAGCATCCCAACTGTGTTCAACAGGATGAAGGTCAGGTCTCCAGGTGGCCAAACATCCACCCCCAAACTGTTATGTCACAACTCCCCTGCATTGTCTTACTCAAAGTACTTATTAGCTGTGACCTGCTGCAGGAATATTCCTGTGTTCTTTTCTGCTGAGAGATGATGACAGAAGAATAAGTTACCACATTTTATCCTGTGCAAACATCCCATTGAAAAGGATACCCACACACCTGTCAGAATGGTACACTGTTTGCAAGCTTAATGTGTTTCCTTGTCTGGTTGCAGTGTATTCATATATGAGATTTATTTAAGATAAATGCATCCTGTCTTCCCAGAGAGATGGTGTGTGCATTCAGAGACACTCAAATAGTACGAAACTTCCTGGCAGATTAAAACTGTGTGCCGGACCGAGACTCAAACTTGGGACCTTAGCCTTTTGCGGACAAGTGCTCTACCATCTGTGCTACCCAAGCACGACTCACACCCTGTCCTCACAGCTTTACTTCTGCCGGTACTTTGTCTCCTACCTTCCAAACTTTACAGAAGCTGTCCTGCAAACCTTGCGGAACTAGCACTCCTGAAAGAAAGGATATTGTGGAGACATGGGTTAGCCACAGCCTGAGGGATGTTTCCAGAATGAGATTTTCACTCTGAAGCAGAGTGTGTGCTGATATGAAACATCCTGGCAGATTAAAACTGTATGCCAGACCGAGACTCGAACTCAGGACCTTTGCCTTTCACGGGCAAGTGTTCTACCATCTGAGCTACCCAAGCACGACTCATGTCCCGTCCTCATTCTGGAAACATCCCCCAGGCTGTGGCTAAGCCATGTCTCCGCAATATCCTTTCTTTCAAGAGTGCTAGTTCTGCAAGGTTCGCAGGAGAGGTTCTGTAAAGTTTGGAAGGCAGGACACGAGGTACTGGCAGAAGTAGAACTCTGAGGACAGGGCGTGAGTCATACTTAGGTAGCTCAGTTGGTAGAGCACTTGCCTGCGAAAGGCAAAGGTCCCGAGTTCAATTCTCGGTCTGGCACACAGTTTTAATCTGACAGGATTTTCATATCAGCACACACTCCGCTGCAGAGTGAAAATCTCATTCTGGACTCAAATAGTACATCTGGTGTCCTATATTCACAACTACCTTCTCCTAATCTGGCAATGGAATGTTGGATAGGACCCAAGACAAGTAAGGAAATCTATGTTCACTTCTTGGCTGAAAGTACTGCTTTTTTTATGTCAGAGAACACATGAAATGTTGTTTGGCCAGTGTCCGATATTTGCTACCATTGCTGCTTCTTATTAGAGCTGCACCAAGGTGACCTTACATTCCTATAAGAACTGCCAAAACTGCCCCCTGTAAAATGCCTTTCTGCAATTATTTTTGCACAGCTTTAATAAATAAATTACAAATTGTAGAAACTGTCTAAAAATTGAAAGTAAAATAAAATCAATATGTCAGTATTATGAAAAGGATAGATTGCTACTTGCCATATAGTGGAGACGCTGAGTCGCTGACAGGAATAACAAAAAAGCTGCTAAAGAAGTAAGCTTTCAGCCAAAAAAACCTCCTTCTGAATTAGAAAACATACACACATACATTCACATAAACGCAACTCACATGTGAATGGTTGTGTGTGTGTGTGTGTGTAAAGCTTACTTCTTTAGCAGTTTTTTTGTTGAGCCTGTCAGCGACTCAGCATCTTCACTATATACTCAATAGCACTGATCCCACTGAACAGAGTTAGTAGCAAGGAAATGACAAATTTAGATGTCTTACACAATGTGGAAGCTCTTCAAGCATCACAGTGTTTGTGACGTCATATCTCCTTAGCTCTGTTTTGTACTGTAATGTAATTCTTTAGGTTCATTTAGCAAAATATGTGGATACTGTCAGTGAAATTTATTGCAAATAGAGTTAATAGCACAGAAGTAATAAATTTAAGCACTATGCATGATGCGGCAGTTTTTAACTCATCTCATCGCACATATTCTTATATACATATGCATTTATTGCAATGTATGTACCAGTGTGGGAGGGGGGAGGGAAGTGGGGGGGGGGAGTAGTTGGCATGTTGTAACATTAACCACGAAAGGTCATGGACCCCCCCCCCCCCCACACACACACACACACGCATACACACACAAGAAAAATTAAGGTGGAACCTTTTTGGACATGACATGTACTTAGATACATGTTGAATGATGCAAGATAGCTTATTACGGGACTTTTTCCTACTGACATCCATTCTCTCCTTTCTGAGAGATAGGATTTGAACTGTTTTGTGGCATTTCGTGTTACACCATATTATTGCAGTTTACTTAAAAGGACACTGTGATCTACACTGTCAAATGCATTTGAAAGGACGCAGTAATTAATTATTGTCTACTGAATTAAGTACATTCTCACTGTATGTGTAAATAAGATAATACACTAATCTACTCACACTTACAATTTACCTCTATGTGTACTGTTTGAAGATCACTTTGTAGTGAATACTAGCTGTTACATGTGGCTGTGCTCACATAGCAACAGTTTTGTTGTGACAGGTGATTGTGAGAAAGTAAGCTGTTGTACATGTGATAACCATCAGCTGTCTTCATGTGTGTGACTGAACTGGCTGGGTAAGTACAGTGTGAGATGTGCCTGTGCAGACACCCAGCTGCCCCAGCACATGACAGGGCAGCTCATGCAGTGTCACTGCCGAGCTGTGCGTGTGGAGGGACGCTGGAAGGAGGGTGCATCAGTGTGTCAAACATTTTGAGTAGCCATAAATTTTACAGTGTGTAAATTATGCTACAAATTTTATAATTTTTACATTATGTAGAACACATCAACCCATCCCCCCCATGAACGAAGGACCTTGCAGTTGGTGGGGAGGCTTGTGTGCCTCAGTGATACAGATACCTGTACTGTAGGTGCAACCACAACAGAGGGGTATCTGTTGAGAGGCCAGACAAATGTGTGGTTCCTGAAGAGGGGCAGCAGCCTTTTCAGTAGTTGCAGGGGCAAAGGTCTGGATGAATGACAGATCTGGCCTTGTAACAATAACCAAAATGGCCTTGCTGTGCTGGTACTGCGAACGGCTGAAAGCAAGGGGAACCTATGGCCATAATTTTTGCCAAGGGCATGCAGCTTTACTGTATGGATAAATGATGATGCCATCATCTTGGGTAAAATATTCCAGAGGTAAAATTGTCCTTCATTCGGATCTCCGGCAGGGACTATTCAAGAGGACATTGTGAATTGTGAATTGTGTTTTATTCATCTCATGACGTACATTTGCAATCCATTTGGTTTGCGTACAGGAGACATGTCAAAAATTTATAAAACAATTACAATGATTTTTACATTAATTAATGATAGCACTATAATAAATAACAACACTATAAGGATATTTCTTGGAACATGTAACACATTGTACCCAGCTCAAATTTCCAGATTGTCCTGCATGAATTCATCCACTGAGTAATAACACTTCATTGTCAGTACCTCATATAGCTTTCTTTTAAGTGAACCTAAATTCATCTGCATCAACTTGTTCCCTTTTAATTTATTAAAAATTTTCATTCCCATGTATTGAGGTCCCTGGGCAAACAGTCTGAGGCGGTGGGTGGGGAGCATAAAATTTTCTTTGTTTCTGGTATCATGTGAATGGACAAAATGGTTTCCCTCAAATAAGTCGCGTCTGGAGTACAAAAATATAATAATCTCATATATGTATAAGGATGGCAGAGTTAATATTTTGAGTTTCCTAAATAATGGTCGACATGGTTCTTTGTGATTGGCAGTGCACATATTTCGTATGATTTTTTTCTGTATTTTTAGTATCCGCACTATGTTTGTCGAGTTACCCCAAAAAACAATACCATACCTAATAATGGATTCAAAGTAGCTTGTATATGCTACTTTCCACGTGTCAATGTCCGTTGCAGTTGATAATATTTGCATTGCAAATGCAAAGCTGCTCAATTTGTTTGCAAGGTATTCAATGTGTGCCTGCCACCTCAAATTTTCATCTACTTTTAGACCTAAGAATTTGACTGAGTCAACTTCTTCTATAACTTGGTTGTTGTGTACAATCTTAATTTGCTCACATTTTGACTGTTTGGTTTTGAACTGCATCACGTGAGTCTTAGATATGTTTAGATTCAGCCCATTTAGCTGAAACCAAGTTTCTAAGGTACTGAGGGTACTGATCACAGATTTGAGAATTTTTTCTGAATCCTGATCTTCAACTAAGACAGAAGTATCATCTGCGAACAGAACTGATGGGGAGCTGATATTTAATGGTAAGTCATTAACATAAAAGAGAAATAGGACTGGGCCTAATATGGAGCCTTGTGGAACACCCTGAGTAATTTTTTTCCAGTCAGAAAAATAATATGCGCCATTTGAAGAAATGCTAACTCTTTGCTTTCTGTTGGATAAGTAGGATTTAAGCCATTGTAGGGCACTGCCGCCAATGCCATACTTTTCAAGTTTGTAAACAAGCAATGCGTGGTTTACGGAATCGAATGCCTTTGTGAGGTCGCAGAAAATTCCTGCCACCTTATTTCTCTTGTCTAATGACGTACTTATTTTCTCAATGAAACTGTTAACTGCATCTACGGTGTTTTTCCCTTGCTGAAAACCAAATTGATTGTTTAGAATAACAGAATATTTTGCAATGAAGTTTTGGATTTGAGCAACAGCAAGTTTTTCAAATATTTTAGATAGGACTGGGAGAATTGAGATAGGACGATAATTTCCCATGATCTCTCTTGATCCCTTCTTGAAGAGTGGTTTGACTTCAGCATATTTCAGTACCTCTGGGAAACAGCCCTCTTCAAAACATTGATTTATTATCTGAGCTAGTGGGTTTGCAATTCTATTGTGTACCACTTTAATAACTTTGGTGGGTATTCTATCCCAACCTGCAGATTTTTTGTTTCTTAATGTTAAAATAGCATTTTCTACATCCTCAAAAGAAACTTTTGAGAATTTTGTAAAGTTTTCAGAGTTTTTGCCTAGGCCAAAGGGATTTACTTTGTTGTGATAATCTGCTACATCTACATCAGATTTTGCTACATTTATAAAGAATTCATTAAAGTACTCTGGTATTTGAGTTGGATTTACAACAGTTTTTCCTTCAATGTCAATTTTTGGAATTTCTTGGTTACAGGCTTTAACACCTAACTCAGATTTAATGACTGACCACACAGCCTTTGTCTTATTTTTATGATTTAAAATTAACCTGTTGTTTGCCAGTTGTTTTGCTGCCTTGACAACTCTTTTAAATATGGTTTTATAGAGTCTAACATATTTAATGAAATTTATATCTTTATTATATTTTAGTTCTCTGTGCAGTTGCCTTTTCCTTACACTGGAAATTTTTATGCCCTGGGTAATCCACTTTACTGTATTTGTTATCTTATTGCTGCAGAGTCTAGGTGGAAATGTTTCATTAAAGTCTGCAAGAAAACTATTTAGGAATTTCTCAAAGTTTTTATCACTTGAGTTACCATAATCAAAAGGCCATGTTTTATCTCTTAGCTTCTCACTAAATGTTAGCAAGTTTTCTTTGCTAAAGTTCCTGCTCATATGGGTTCTTGTATGTGAAATGTTTGTGTCTGTCTGTGGCAGCTCAATAAACAATACATAATGATCTGAAATACCTAGATCTACACAAAATTTATACACATCTTCATATACATAATTAGTTAGAACATTGTCAATGCATGTTGCTGATTGCCCATTGTCCCTGGTAGATTCAAAGAAATTCAATTTGAAACCATATTTCTTAACTAAGTCAGTGAACCTTGAAGCTTGGCTACTATTACATGTGATATCAATATTAAAATCAGCAGCTATTACAACTTTTTTCTTTGTTTCTCTACAAAGGTCTTCTAGCATAATTTGAAGCTTAGATAAGAATAGTTCTGTTGTTGATGTCCCTGGAATTCTGTATATTGAGATTATTATAACATTTGCTAGCGAGTCCACTATTTCTACACAACAGCTCTCGAACACACATTCTTCATTTAAATAATTAAAACAGTTTCTGGTCTCATAATTTATGTCATTGTGTAGAAGTATACATGAGCCTCCACGTAACTTGTTTCTTCTACAAAAGCTACTTGCTAATCTGAAGTTCCCTATTTTGTTCAGAATTTTAATTGTCCCCTCAGTCAACCAGTGTTCATTTAAACAAACAACTTTAATATTTGCATATTCTGACAGAATGATTTCCAGTTCATCTATTTTGGAGCTTTTATTATTAGAAGCATCAGTGCCATTTATATTCCAGTGGATAACATACCTACTTTGACTATTTCTTACAGGCTTTAGCATATTTCTTGCCAGATAATGGTTTGGTTTTTTCTTTCTTAATGCTACACACGTTTTTTCACCCCCATCACTACTTATAAGTTTCCCTTATTTTTTATGATCTGGCAAGTATCTAAGAACATCTTACTGAATATTTTTGAGCCCAACCTGTTCAGATGTAGACCATCTTTGGCAAGACACTTTGCACTTAGAAATTTGTTGGGATCAATAAAAACGACTCCTAGCTTATTGCACTGTTCTTTAATATCGCCGTTTATTCGCTGCACATAGCTGTCACTCACCGATCTCCTGTACACAATGCCACTTATTATTATTCTGGAATTCGGGTACAGTCTTCTGGCCGTTCGGATGAGGTTCCTTGTGTGGTTTACAATTTCTTCCTCACTGTTGGTTCGAAGCGAATTTGTTCCCACATGGATAAAAACACCTTTTGGATTTCTGCTATGCTTATTTCCTGCGTTCTCTCTTGAGTTTAAGACGTTGTTTAGGTGTGTATGCAATTGATGCGTCCTGATTCCAGGCCGAACGTCAATTTCGGAGTTTGGTACGATTATGTTTTTCAATAATGAGTCACCTATAATAAAAAATTCACTTTCTGTCTTATTATAATGCTTCTTTTTGTCTTTTTTGTACGTTACGCTGGTCCACTTATATTTATTTGGTACGTCAGTATCTTTAGTTTCTTTTTCTTTCGTAATGGCGGCTGAATTTTTTCGTTTTTTGTCAGTTGTATCACTCCGCGTATTTGCCGAAGTAGGTCCATCCAATACTTGAGTTTTTTCACATGCACAACACTTTTCACGTTTCAATGCTATATTTTCTTGCTTTAGTAACGTCAGTTCTGCTTTCAGAGCATCAATGTCACTTTGAAGAAGACGGATAATTTCGTCCTTAGAGCTTAGTGCGGATGTTAGTCGCGCATGTTCGTCACTAGTACAGTCGAGGCACGTCCGCTGAATATCGTCATTTATAAATTTCAGACACACGTTTGCGCACTTCTCATGTAACCAAAAGCTGCACTTAATGCACCGAATTCCTTTGACTACACGTTTTTTACACTTTCTACATGAAGAACTATTTAATTTCAACTGATTTTGGAGCATCATATCACCACACAATCCTAACGGCGCCATCTTTCTTTCTCCATTATCCTTATCAGAAGAAAGAAAACTGGCATTCTATGGATTGGAGCATGGAATGTCAGATCTCTTAATCGGGCAGGTAGGTTAGAAAATTTAAAAAGGGAAATGGATAGGTTAAAGTTAGATATAGTGGGAATTAGCGAAGTTGAGTGGCAGGAGGAACAAGACTTTTGGTCAGGTGAATACAGAGTTATAAATACAAAATCAAATAGGGGTAATGCAGGAGTAGGTTTTATAATGAATAAAAAAATAGGAGTGCGGGTAAGCTATTACAAACAGCATAGTAAACGCATTATTGTGGCTAAGATAGACAGGAAGCCCATGCTTACTACAGTAGTACAAGTCTATATGCCAACAAGCTCTCCAGATGAGGAAGAAATTGATGAAATATATGATGAGATAAAAGGAAATTATTCAGGTAGTGAAGGGACACGAAAATTTAATATTCATGAGTGACTAGAATTCGAGAGTAGGAAAAGGGAGAGAAGGAAACATAGTAGGTGAATATGGATTGGGGGTAAGAAATGAAAGAGGAAGCCGTCTGGTATAATTTTGCACAGAGCATAACATAATCATAGCTAACACTTGCCTCAAGACTAATAAGAAAAGGTTGTATACAAGGAAGAAACCTGGAGATACTAGAAGGTATCAGACAGATTATATAATGGTAAGACAGAGATTCAGGAACCAGGTTTTAAATTGTAAGACTTTTCCACGGGCAGATGTGGACTCTGATAACAATCTACTGGTTATGAACTGTAGATTAAAACTGAAGAAACTGCATAAGTTGGGAATTTAAGGAGATGGGACCTGGATTAACTGAAAGAACCAGAGGTTGTACAGAGTTTCAGGGAGAGCATAAGGGAACAATTGACAGGAATGGGGGAAACAAATACAGTAGAAGAAGAATGGGTAACTCTGAGGGATGAATTAGTGAAGGCAGCAGAGGATCAAGTGGGTAAAAAGACGAGGGATAGTAGAAATCCTTGGGTAACAGAAGAAATATTGAATTTAACTGATGAAAGGAGGAAATATAAAAACACAGTAAATGAAGCAGGCAAAAAGGAATACAAATGTCTCAAAAATGGGATCAACAGGAAGTGCAAAATGGCTAAGCAGGGATGGCTAGAGGACAAATGTAACGATGTAGAGGCTCATCTCACTAGGAGTAACATGGATAGTGCCTACAGGAAAATTAAAGGGACATTTGGAGAAAAGAGAGCCACTTGCATGAATATCAAGAGCTCAGATGGAAACCCAGTTCTAAGCACAGAAAGGAAAGCAGAAAGGTGGAAGGAGTATATAGAGGGTCTATACAAGGGCAATGTTCTTGAGGACAATATTACAGAAATGAAAGAGAATATAGATGAAGATGAAATAGGAGATATGATACTACGTGAAGAGTTTGACAGAGCACTGGAAGACCTGAGCTGAAACAAGTCCCCAGGAGTAGACAACATCCCATTAGAACTACTGACGGCCTTAGGAGGGCCAGACCTAACAAAACTCAACTATCTGGTGAGCATGATGTATGAAACAGGCGAAATTCCCTCAGACTTCAAGAAGAATATAGTAATTCCAATGCCAAAGAAATCAGGTGTTGACAGATGTGAAAATTACTGAACTATCAGTTTAATAAGTCACAGCTGCAAAATACTAACATCAATTCTTTACAGACGAATGGAAAAACTGGGAGAAGCGTACCTCATCGAAGATCAGTTTGGATTCCACAGAAATGTTGGAGCACTTGAGGCAATACTGACCCTACGACTTACCTTAGAAAATAGATGAAGGAAAGGCGAAACTACGTTTCAAGCATTTGTAGACTTAGAGAAAGCTTGTGACAATTTTGATAGGAATACTCTCTTTCAAGTTCTAAAAGTGGCAGGGATAAAATACAGAGAGCGAAAGGCCATTTACAATTTGTACAGAAACCAGATGGCAGTTATAAGAGTCGAGGGACATGAAAGGGAAGCAGCGGTTGGGAAGGGAGTGAGACAGGGTTGTAGCCTGTCCCCGATGTTACTCAATCTGTATATTGAGCAAGCAGTAAAGGAAACAAAAGAAAAATTCAGAGTAGGTATTAAAATCTATGGAGAAGTAATAAAAACTTTGAGGTTTGCCGACGACATTGTAATTCCGTCAGAGACAGCAAAGGACTTGGAAGAGCAGTTGAATGGAATGGACAGTGTCTTGAAAGGAGGATATAAGATGAACATCAACAAAAGCAAAATGAGGATAATGGAATGTCGTCGAATTAAGTTGGGTGATGCTGAGGGAATTAGATTAGGAAATGAGACTCTTAAAGTAGTAAAGGAGTTTTGATATTTGGGAAGCCAAATAACTGATGATGGTCCAAGTAGAGAGGATATAAGATGTAGACTGGCAATGGCAAGGGAAGCGTTTCTGAAGAAGAGAAATTTGTTAACATCAAGTATAGATTTAAGTGCCAGGAAGACTTTTTGAAAGTATTTGTATGGATTGTAGCCATGTATGGAAGTGAAACATGGAGGATAAGTAGTATAGACAAGAAGAGAATAGAAGCTTTCTAAATGCTACAGTGCTTAAGATTAAATGAGTAGATCGCATAACTAATGAGGAGGTATTGTGTAGAATTGGGGAGAAGTGGTGTTTGTGGGATGGAGAGCTGCATCAAACCAGTCTCAGGACTTAAGACCACAACAACAACAACATCAACCAATAAAAGCATTTTCACACACGTGATCAATTTCAAAAGTCAGAGAGTAAATAAATTTTTAAGAGAGTAAATATATTTCTCTAATTCATGTAATATTGTTCAAATCAACAAACATCTTGTAGTACACACTTTCTAAAGTATATTCATCAAAGTAAATTTCATCAAAATCAATTCAGTGGTTAGTCATGAAAAAGTATCAGACAAACACTCTTTCACATTTATAATATTAGTGTGGGTACAGAAGTATGAATGAACAGAAAAGTAGCTACATTGAAAAAATTACTGCTCTTTCTCTTATACTTCCTCGGTTGATATTTTTACAGTAAATACAGGTGCTAGCCTTTTGTTTGCATGTTCTCCAGCATATACAAGTCACATAAATCTCACACTTATGGTCTTTGGATCTGAAACACTGAGAAAATGCTGCTGTGCTCATTTTTGCAACCTGGTTGACATATTGACAAACATGAATAAGTGACAATATGTGCTTCATATTTTTAAAGTATTCCAAGACAACTAAATACAACAATGAAATACCAAGAAGTTACTTTAAAGCTTTTTACAAGTCAACTCTTCTCATTCCTATCCCTACCACTATGGGTAGTAGGTGTGTAGCACTCCCACAGTATTTTTATGCAGATAATGATTCATGTGAATATCAAGTTTGGGTGAAATTGCTCCAAGCCTTCCTGAGTTATTCTTCCATGTTATCACTTTTCAACCCTCATCACTATGGAAGGTAGGTGGTTCCTACACTCTCAGTGGTTCTTCCAGATAGTAAGTGATACCGCGCCAAGATTGGTCGAAATTGATTCAGTTATTTAGAAGGAGGCACAGAATGTACATTGCACATACATACAAGGAGTTTTATAAATGTAGTATATACTAGTTACATATGTAACTAAATGTCAACTACACAGTAACCAGTGTTTGATTTGTGATCGTTCACAATGGTATCACGTCTGACATATAAATCAGAACTGTAGATTTTGAGATGTGGAATGATAGAACTTTTTCTTTGGTTGAAGCCCTGTAAAACTATGTCTCTTGGTATGAGACCAGACTGTACTTTTTGTGGGTGAACTAAACAACTTCTAATTACTACTGTTGACTTTTAAAACAACCTTTCACAAGCAACTAAAAAGAGAATTTAAGACATTGCTTATATGTAATAAAAGATTGTTGGCTTAGAAAAGTGTGAAAGTGATGTATTAAGAAGTCTAAATTTTAAAAACATCCCCTAGGTTGTCACAGTATCGCAACATCTTCTTTTTTTATTTATTTATTATTTTGTAAAATTACTAATACTGAGAGCAACTATTGGGTCAATGCATAAGTCTGTGCTATTCTTAATAAGGGTAGCACCACTGCATGGTGAAGCCTTTGTTTTTCGATCTTCAACTGCTTTGTTTCAGTTTGGAGTTTGACTGCTGTAAACAGGAGCTTGTAGTTGGTTAACAGTTCATTTGGCCATTTGCAAACCTAATCAGTCAGGAATTTCAAGTAGAGAAGAATGAACACCTCCGAGATGTGTGACTCTTTGAGTGCTTCAATAATCCAGCACCGAAGCAGCTACAATCAGAATTGTTAGTGTGTACCAAAGGGAAGCATTTGCTGAAATGATGGCACAGAAATTGTTTTCTCATTTATGAGAAGGAAAATTAAAGTTGTGTTATGAACCACATTCTGGAAGATCTTCTCTTTTTAATGAAATTCACCTACAGCAATTGTTTCACAATAGCTCTCGGCAGACATCATCAGAATTGGCACAAACTACGGTATGCCATCGCAGAAGCTTTGTTCCTCTTTTGCGTTCACTGGATTAAAAGCTAAAATTGGCCACATGATTACCACATGATAAGTCACACTAACAAAAACCAGTGAATTACTTTATCCTCATCTTTGCTGGACCATTACTTTTGGCTTTTTAGAATCCAGTAGCAATTCAGATTCCCTGCTAGCTTGAGTATTGATGTGCAAAACACATGAGAGATACTCGGGCTCTAACCTACTGCTGCAGATGGTGCCTACACGTGGAGCATCCACCACTGTGAGCACGTCTGGTGGTGCTGCCCTCTGATGAGTGTGTACCGCTAAATACCAAGGCTCATCTCGGCTAGCTAGTCTCTCACTAGTCTCTGAAGGCTTTAGTTACACTTCGTAGAATAACAGACTCTTAGCTAATTTATGTTTGTGATCTGGATCGCTCCTACCACCATTGTATATGATTAAGACCACTTTGCTACACTCTAGAGTCGTTCAGGTTATTCATTGACTTTTTGAACTCTGCTATCAGTGATCTTAGGAACTGCCCATTTCATTCTGACAGTATTTGCACTAACATCCAACCAAATGATCGTAAGCTGTGTTCTACATATGCAGAGCAGAATAGAAAAGGCTTGTTGTAGGAACAAGCCATTCCTTGGGAACATTGTTATATGTGACAAGAAATTTTGTGAGTATGATTCAGCCCATCAAAAAAAGCAAAATCTTTAAAAAAATCATGTGGTTCGTTTGGTGGAACCAAAGTTTCATTCTTCACCATGAATTGATACCTAGGAATGAAATAACAATGGCTGCTGCATATACTGAACAGCTAAGATGACTCCTTGTTTCTATTGAAAACAAAACATCTGGTGGAACTGTCTCGTTAACCTATGATAATTAACACCCACATACAGCAAGAATCACCACATATGCAATTGCTGAACTTTGCTGGAAACCACTTCCTCACTTCCATATTCACCAGAATTAGTCCCTTCTCATTATCATCTTTCCGGCCTCTCTCTAGCAACATTTAAGGAGAAGTGTTTCATGATGAAGCTCTTCTCTAGCATATGGCTAACTGATTTCTTGAATTCAACCATAAAAATTCCACAGGAGAGGCACAGGACTGCTACCTGAAAACTGGCAAGCAGTCACTGATGATGACTGTGATCATATTACTGAGCAATGTGTCAGCCTTGTTATTGTTTATTGTATTGTGACGTAATATAGTGTACTTAACACCAACAAAATAAAACCAGAGCATGGTAAAAACTAAGTTACACATTGATTCAATATAAATGGAACTTTACATAGAATGCAATCTGTTGTCTGTATGCTAGTAAATTTATAGACTGTTTAATGTGAACATTAGTATTAATTGGAATTTACATCCCTGAACCCAGATACTCTGATAAAATGCAGTAGGGGGTGAGTAATAAGTGATTGGTACTCTTACTTTAGCTTTGAATATTTTGCAGCAAAATATAAAAATTCTTTTTGAATCCTACATGGGCATAGATTGCATGGAAATTGTTCCTACGTTTAGTACTGTCTTTGTGAATTTCATACTTCATCCTGACTTCACTCTTACTACCAACCTAAATACCATTAGGAGGCACATATAATGATATGTAGATCTAACATCACAAAAGAAGCTTCTCGAAGACATTTGGTTATCAACTTTACACATTTTCCCAGAATATCGTGTCACAGATAATGTGCGATCAGTCCCACATGCAGGTCAGTGCAGTTACGAATTTTTAAGTACTACATGTATGTCTCAAATTCAGTTGCTAATGAGTGTGCTTTTATCAATGGACTTTGCCAAAATTTACTATCAGTGGTCCTCATCATGTTTCTTATTGAGTGGCTCTCTTACCTCAAGAAAGATTTGCAAATTATAAACTGCATTAATAAATTTAATACAGACATGGGTTATGCATTAAGAAATCTGTAGAAGTTAATACTTAATACAGAAGCACCAAAGAGAAGCAATAGGACAAAACATTTTAAGCAGCTACTGTCACTGCTCCTCATAAATGAGGGAGGCAGGACCCACCATGGTACTGAAGACAAACTGAGTGAGTGGAAGGAATTTGTTGAAAATCACTTCAGAGACAACAGAAGTGATGGTTTGGATATCTCAAGAGCAGAAGCAGAGTATGCCATAGCACTGTCAAAGAGTGAGAAGGCTCAAGATCCTGACAAAATATAATTAATATGGAAAGATTCCTGGTAACTGGACAAAGGCAATTACTGGACCTATCTTTAAGAAAAGTGTCAAGGCACTCTGCGAGAGTTACAGAGGAATAGCACTACTGTGCCACTGCATAAAGATTTATGAAAAGATAATTAATTAAATATAATTAATTAATTTAGAGAGAAACAACAAAGATTTCTATTTGTAAGGTCAACTACAGATGCCATATTTACAACCAGACAAATTGTAGAAAAGAAATGGGAATTTGAGAAATACATTGTAGATGCAGCCACAGATATAAAAACAGCTTATGAGACTGTTAGAAAGGAAGAGAGATGTCAAGATTTGAATACTCTGGAACCATAAAAAGGAATGCAGCTGAGAATCATAAACATGTACAAAAATGTATGAATTATATTATAATAGATGGCAAAAAAATCAGAAATGTTTATAAAGAGACAGAGGGGTCCAGAAGGGAAGTGTGCTCTCATCAGAGCTTTTTAATATAGTCAAGGACAACATCATAAGGAAAGTTTACAAAAGTTCAACAGCAGATAATATAAAAGTCATAGCTTATGAAAATGATGTGATGATTATGAAGAAACTGAGCAGAAATTGGAACAACCACTACACACATGGCAAAGAATGATAGAAGAAACAAGCATGGAAACAAGTTTAACAAAAGGTGAAATAATGAAAATCAGCAGGAAAAATTTTAAAAAAATGAAGGATGCAACTTGTAAAGGAAAAATTATCAAAGAAGTAGATGCTTTCAAGTTGCTAGGAAGTAAATTAACCAAGAAAAGATACATTAAGGATGAAATTTCTGAGAGAACAGAAAATTGCTCAAAATTTAATTATTGTGTGTTAGACATAATCATAAATCAGAAAATAACTGCCAAAATAAAGATCTGAGCACAGTACAAGCAACATAGATGCACTCTCTACAAGGGAACCTCAGTAAGACAAGAAGGGACAGGATAAGGAACAGAACAACATGAAACACACTGAATGTCAGGAACTATGGAGGGCAGTAGGCTTAAATAGTTTGGCCACATGAAAAGAATGGGACCAGGAAGATTTCCCACGAACAAGGAGGAGATGAAGTCACTAATATATATTGCTGAAATAATGCAAAACTTCTTGAGAGTGTTACTTGGATTTTATTGTTTGACTGCACCACAAAACACAATCAAATTAGCAGTCACACAAAAATTCACAAAACAATTCCAGAAACCAACATGAAGCGGTCAAACTAAGAATAATCAAGGAACCAAAGGGGTTCAGTGCGCAGTCATACTCCGCTGCATTGGAACATCTCTGTTGTTCGCCACACGGCCTACCTGCTGGAAGTGCGGAGCACCCAGGACATACGGGTACTGGGAGCGTACCTGCTGACCTGCTCGTGTATGCCTATGTGGTACTTGCTCAGGCAATGTCTGCTGACTATACAGTGGAGGCACAAGAGAAATTGTTTCCTACGGTATCCTCTGTGCTGGCTTGTTTGCTAGGTGAGGTTCTTAGTTACCATTACCAGGCACGTAAGCTGGCTTGACTCTTTCTATTGACACTGCTGTTGACTTCCCATTGTAGGAGATTTCCATGGTATGCATGTTTCGGTGCAAAACTTTGTCAGGCCCTGAATACGGTTGTTGCAATGGTGGTTTGATGCTGTCTGATCTCAACATAATGTGAGTACAACTGCTCAAGTTGGTTGATGCCGATGCCCAGTGCCTGGAATTGTGCCCAGTCATGACACTCGTTCTCGTAACTGCGCCATGAACGTAGGTGATGTATCAGATTCCTCTATCGTAGGACTCCTGTCTTCAATGAAGTCGGCTGGGACGTGGATATTCTGGCCATACAGAATTGCTGTGGTAGACGTGCCTAAGTCAGGCTTGTGAGCAGTGCACAAACCAAGTAATACCGAAGGCAGAGCCTGTATCCATTTATCTTCATGACGCATAAAAGCTGCTTTTAAAGTCCAATGCCACCTTTCAACCGTAATGTTACTCTTGGGATGATAACTGGTAGTTTTGTCGTGGTTCATTCCACACAGCTTGGCTAGCTGTTGAAATAAAGTTGACTCAGACTGTCCCCCTCTATCCGTGGTTACATGTACAGGACATCCAAAACGCGCTATCCACACGCCCACGAAGGTCTTTGCTGTCGCGTCTGCTGGAATGCCCGCTATCGGAATGGCTTCCGCCCAACGGGTATATCGATCAGTTACCGTAAGAAAGTAGCGGAAACCGTGTGAGGGTAGTAATGGTCCCACGAAGTCAAGATGGACATGAGCGAATCTTTCGAAACCGTCAGGAAAAGTCGCTAACAGAGGATGGGCGTGACGAGCCACTTTGCTTCTTTGGCAGGCCAAACATTCTTGCGCCCATCTCCTGCGTTCTTTGCTTACCCTGGGCCGTACAGAACGTTCTGTCACCAGGCGGGCCGTGCTGCTACTGCCAGGATGGGCCAGATCGTGAACACTATGGAATGCTCGTCTGCGGCACAAATGGGCGCTTTCTAACTGTAGAGACGTCGCACCAAACTTTGAGACTCGAGTTCGGTAATCTACTTGCACTAGATGGAGAGCCGTATTTTCGTTCAAGAGGAAATGCTGCAACTCTGCATCCTTCTCTTGTGCCTCTGCCAACTCGTGAAAGTTAATAGTTTGGGATATGCCATTTATTCGGGAAAGATAATCTGCGGAAAATTCTCTGCTCCTGCTATACGCTGTATATCGGCTGTGAATTCAATCTGTGTTGCCTCGGAGAACTGTGTTTGCAAAATGATTCAAATGGCTCTGAGCAGTATGGGACTTAACATCTGAGGTCATCAGCCCCCTAGAACTTGGAACTACTTAAACCTAACTAACCGAAAGACGTCGAACCTGCAACCGTAGCGGTCGCGCGGTTCCAGGCTGAAGCGCCTAGAACCGCTCGAACCCACAGGCCGGCCAACTGTGTTTGCCTCGCTGTTTGAAAATAAACGTTAATGGTTTATGGTCCATGAAAACGGTGAAGCCTTTGGCCTCTACTGACGTTCTGAAATATTTGATTACCCCAAAAACCGCCAGCAACTCAGGATCAAATGCGCTCCAGTTTCTTTGCCACGCATTTAATTTTTTGGGAAAAAAATGCCAAAAGCTGCCACGCAAAAGTAAGATATTGTGCAGGACTGCGCCTGTGGCTGCATGACTTGCATCGACAACAATTGCCAAAGGTGCGGTCGGATCAGGGTGTGCTATAAGCGTTGCGTCAACTACACTTGGTTTCACTGCCTCGAACGAGCGTTGCATTTCCTCAGACCACTGAATTCTGCGCTTACCTTTAGCGTTGGTACATGCGAGTGCTGCTGTCAACGGCTCCTGTTTCTCCGCCGTCGCTGGTAAGTGCCGCCTTTAGAAATTTACCATTCCTAGGAATCTTCGTAATTCTTGGTGTGTGGTCGGGGGTGATACTTGCTGTAATGTTTGCACCTTCTCCGGTGTTGCAGTAATTCCTGCTGCGTTAATTAAATTCCCTAAAAGTCACTTGGTTTTGTCTTAGGAGACACTCCTTGAAATTAATGGTCACACCATAATCACTGAGACGTTGAAAAACCTGTGTCAGATGATCCTTATTCTCGATTGTAGTTTTAGAAAATACTAGAATGTCGTCAATGTAAGCGAAACAAAAATGAAGGCCACGCAAAACCTCGTCGATAAGCCTTTGCCATTTCTGGGTGGTATTTTTAAGTCCAAAAGGCATACACGTGTTCGAAAAGGCCAAACGGGGGAGTTACAGCTGTCTTTGGGACGTCTTCTACCGCCACTGGAATTTGCATATAAGCTTTCGCACAGTCCACTACACTGAACACATGTGATCCCGCTAGCAAATTGTTAAACTCCTGTAAATTCGGAACCGCGTACTTACCTGGTATTGTCCTTGCGTTTAGTGTCCGGGCATCGCCACAAGGTCTGCACGTTTTATCTTTCCTGGGAACTAAATGCAATGGCGAAGCCCACGGGCTGTCAGAGGGACGGATAATGTTTTCCTTGAACAATTTCTCAAATTCTTGTTTTGCTATTACTAGGAGGTCAGGTGGTAATTTCCGCGGCCGTGCAGACAAGTGGACCTGGTGTCGTTTTGATGAAATGCTGCGTGTTATGTTTCACGTCTTTCTTCTCGTATTGTGGGAAAAGTGTTGAAACAGCTGCGCAAACTCATTTGTGACGAATGCTTCTCGCACTTGTTTCATGCGATAAGGTGCCTGGGTGCCTCTTGTACCGCAAACCGGACATATTGTCGATTAGACAGCCATTTCCGACATCAGGCAGCAAGCTGAAATTCGAGAAGAAATCTGCTCCTGTTATTGCTTCTGCTACACCAGCTACAATAAACTGCAAATATCTCTTCCCCAGTCCGAAATCTAACGGCAGAGTTTTTTCACCAAATGTCTTAATCACCGAGTTGTTTGCTACGGAAAACTGTAAGGGCGTGGGTTTCACACGAACACGTAACATCTTGTGCGGGTATAAGGAAGCATCCGCCCCTGTGTCTATGAGGAACTTGCACCGCGAAAGTTTGTCTGCCACAGAGAGTCGGTGCGAGAATGAATAGTTTTGTTGGCGCTGAAAGTAACTCACGGCTGCTCGCGCCTATTGTCTGCTGCTCGAGAAGTTTGGGGAATAGCACGGGGGTGAGCATCGTGTTGCACGTTCACCAAAACGCGCGTAATCACAACAAAACTGACGTCGATGTGGGCTCGGGCTGTTGCTCCTAGCTGGTGATAGAGAAAACGTTTCCCGACGTCTCTCAATTTTTTTCTGTTTATTGTCAACTTCCGTTTGCTCATTCTGCACTGTTAACGTCTGTACTTGGCATGACAGTTGCTGTACTGCATTTGACAACTGCTCCAACTCGTCCTGTATGTCTGCACGGTACCTCCGCTGTGTTGCTGCGGCCATCTCTGTTGATGCTGATGTATGGCGTCGTGCAAGCTCTGCGATTGGTGGTAGTGGAAGTGAAATTATTTCCTGCACTCGGTCAGCTATCTCTGCCAGTTTATCTACATTCAGTTCCATGCATGAATGTGCGATGGTTTGCACTGAAACAGGTAGGCGGCTTGTCCACAGCACTCGCAGCACAGAGTCTGGATTCCCGGCGGGGTCAGGGATTTTCTCTGCCTCGTGATGACTGGGTGTTGTGTGATGTCCTTAGGTTAGTTAGGTTTAAGTGGTTCTAAGTTCTAGGGGACTGATGACCATAGATGTTAAGTCCCATAGTGCTCAGAGCCATTTGAACCATTTTGAACACAGTCTGGCATTTCCGTGTCCGCCTTCGAGGCTTCTCAGGTGTCGGAGAAATTGCGAGGGCGTCTTGAGTCCCACCTCTTCATGATGCAATAAATGTAGGATTTGTTGCTCAACCGACGTGGAAACCCGTTGTCTTAACGCTGACTTCAGGTGTTGGTAACAGTTTTCAGATTGTGGTCTGACAATTACATCTTCCACCACAGATGCGTAATTTTGGTCCACCTGGCTTACCACATAAGCGAACTTTGTCTTCTCGTTTGTTATTCCACTATACAGGCAATTTGCTTCTGCCTGTGCAAACCAAATTTTCGGGTTCTGTGGCCAAAACGGCTGCGAACGTAGAGCCACACTCGAGATTAAACCTGTATCTGATTCGCCGCAGTTACGAAACGGCACGGATTAAATATTTTCAATTGGAGCTGCTTGAACTCTGCTGCATTAAAGCTTCCTGCTTTCCAATTGCTGCACGTGATCGAGTCCCTTCCATTCGTGTGGTCACTTTTTCTTGTGAGCTAATTTTCGTGTTCGTAATATCGGAGTCACCACTGAAGTTACTAATACATATTGCAGAACTTCTTGAGAGTGTTAGCTGGCTTTTATTGTTTGACTGCATCCACAAAACACAATCAAATTAGCAATCACACAAAAACTCACGAAATAATTCCAGAAACCAACTTGAAGCGGTCAAGCACAAAAACTAAGAATAATCAAGGAACGAAAGGGGTTCCGTTCGCAGTCATACTCCGCTGCGTTGGAGCTTGTCTGTTTTTAGCGCGACCACACGAAATCACTGTTGTTCGCCACAGAGATACCAGGTGAAGAATGATGTGAACCGAAGAGGACTGCAGTGGAAGGAGATGCTAAATGCTAGACTGTGGGAGGAAAGAGAAGCTTGGAAGAGGCTCTGTCATTAGGCACAAACATTCCAGAAAGAAGAAGAAGAAGGAGAAGACTATATTGGTTGAATTTCTAAGTACTGCCTCCTGCATTATATATATGGCATTGTCTACTTGTTGATTATATCATCAATCCTATAAAACTTCAATTCATTAGGAGAATGCTGTGACTGACACAGTCAAATGTCTTACAGAGGTCATAGAAAATCCCAGCCTGTGTTATTTTATTATACAATGCTTGTAAAATTTGGTGAGTGAACAGGTAAACGGCATTCTCAGTAGAGCCATTCCTTCTGAAACACAAGCTATGGTTTGCTGAGGATATTACTGTTGCTAATGTGAGATACTGTTCCAGAATATGTTACCTTCTCAAAAATTTTGGAAAATGATGTCAGCAATGAAACAGGTCAGGAGTTATTGGCATGTCTCTGATCACCTTTCTTAAAGAGAGGTGTAACAAGGCATATTTCAGTGTCTTTGAAAAATGCTGTGAATTAGTGATTACATATTTCAAATTAGACTGGACTTCTTATATCGGAACAAATCTTTACTACTCTAATCGAAACACCTTCAGAACAAGATAAGTTTTTATTTTTGAGTGAATGTATAATTTTCTTAATTCCAGAAGGAGAAGTTGGTGATACCTTCATATGACTGAATTTTATGTCAGTTACTTTTTCAGCATACTGCTGTGATTTTGTTCTTAGCCCTATTGTTATATTTACGTAATGATTATTAAATGAATTTGTTACCTGCGATTCATCATTTATAGCCCTTCAATTCAGTTCAGGTGGTGTTATCCTACTCTGTGATTTAGATTAAATGAATTCGCAATTGCAAATAACGACAATCATTAGTTGTAGAATGGAATGCAAATTTATAAATTTGTGCCAATTAAGGACACGAACCCAGATTTCCTACTCATCACGACCGGTCACCTTACCATTCAGTTATCTGTGCATGACTCAGAGCCAATCCCAAACCTCTCATATGTTGTCAACCCCGTCATATTCTGTGGCTGGTTGTCCTGCCTCTTGTTTCACTACATTTCACTTAACCATATGTCAGTTGTTGGAATTACTGATTTCTGACATTATGTATATGTTTCTTGCTTTTTAATGATCTTTCGTTAATGGTTAGATCGAAAGGATTCCACCATATAAATACCGGGGGTTTCAAATCAACTATGACTGCAACTTCTTTCAAAAAATTCACATTATATTTTACACTTAATTACTTAAATGCTATATGTTCAGATCCTACTCTATGGAACTGAGTCGTGTACACATATCACAGTATGAGTATTAGGTAAGAAATGGAGGCATCTGAAATGTTGTCAGATTGATGGATATCAATGATACCATAGACAGATGAAGTCACAAATGTCCCTTACAAGAAAAGATTTAGAAATTCTCAATACCAGCAAGAGATTAAACTTGAATACTTTGGCTATATAATATACAACAACAAAAATCACCTGTTACAATTATTACTTCTAGGAAAGATTGATGGCAGATGTAGTCCAAAAAGTAGAACATTATCCTGGCTAAAGAACTTGAATCTATAGTTTGGAGTGAGCACAAAATCACTGTTCAGAAAAGCCATGGAAGAACAGCTGAGATATTCTAGTGATTGCTAGTGCCCTTGGAGGATGAAACACTTAATGAAGATTACAGATCTGGTATCAATGAACTCGTTACAACTATTTGTTTATTTATTTAGTTATATTATGAATTATCCACAGTTTGTTATTTTAGTGACTGAGAGAACCATAATGGTTTATGTAGTGCATTGCTGCTGGTAGCAGGCTGCCATATTTACACTACTGGCCATTAAAATTGCTACACCAAAAAGAAATGCAGATGATAAACGGGTATTCATTGGACAAATATATTATACTAGAACTGACATGTCATTACATTTTCATGCAATTTGGATGCAAAGATCCTGAGAAATCAGTACCCAGAACAACCACCTCTCGCCGTAATAACGGCCTTGATACGCTTGGGCATTGAGTCAAACAGAGCTTGGATGGCGTATGCAGGTACAGCTGCCCATGCAGCTTCAACACGATACCACAGTTCATCAAGAGTAGTGACTGGCGTATTGTGACGAGCCAGTTGCTAAGCCACCGTTGATCAGACGTTTTCAGTTGGTGAGAGATCTGGAGAATGTGCTGGCCAGGGCAGCAGTCGAAAATTCTCTGTATCCAGAAAGGCCGGTATATGTCCTGCAACATGCGGTCGTGCATTACCCTGCTGAAATATAGGGTTTCCCAGGGGTCGAATGAACGACAGAGCCACGGGTCGTAACACATCTGAAATGTAACGTCCACTGTTCAAAGTGCCGTTAATGCGAACAAGAGGTGACCGAGACGTTAACCAATGCACCCCATACCATCACGCGGGGTGATACGCCAGTATGGCGATGACGAATACACGCTTCCAATGTGCGTTCACCGCGATGTCGCCAAACACGGATGCGACCATCATGATGTTGTAAACAGAACATGAATTAATCCGAAAAAATGACGTTTTGCCATTCGTGGACCCAGGTTCGTCGTTGAGTACACCACCCCAGGCGCTCCTGTCTGTGATGCAGCGTCAAGGGTAACCGCAGCGACGGTCTCCGAGCTGATAGTCCATGCTGCTGCAAACGTCGTCGAACTGTTCGTGCAGATGGTTGTCGTCTTGCAAACGTCCCCATCTGTTGACTCAGGGATCGAGACGTGGCTGCACGATCCGTTACAGCCATGCGGATAAGATGTCTGTCATCTCGATTGCTAGTGATACGAGGCCGTTGGGATCCAGCACGGCGTTCCGCATTACCCTCCAGAACCCACCGATTCCATATTCGGCTAACAGTCATTGGATCTCGACGAACGCGAGCAGCAATGGTGCGATACGATAAAGCGCAATCGCATTAGGCAACAATCCGACCTTTATCAAAGTCGGAAACGTGCTGGTACGCATTTCTCCTCCTTGCTCGATGCATCACAACAACGTTTCACCAGGCAACGCCGGTCAACTGCTGTTTGTGTATGAGAAATCGGTTGGAAACTTTCTTCGCGTCTGCAGCACGTCATCTTCGTGGTGTAGCAATTTTAATGGCCTGTGTTGCTAAAGCTTCACGTGGCCTTACAACTGAACTTGTTACATGTCAGAACAGCAATCCAAAAGTCCAATTATCTCAACTCAGTTGGATCTTGTAACTTTGCTGACACTTCTTCTTCTTCTTCTTCTTCTTCTTCTCTCTCTCTCTCTCTCTCTCTCTCTCTCTCTCTCTCTCTCTCTCTCTCTGAGTGTGGTCTGTCACTCACCTGTGCTTTTCCGTATGGGATCAGAGTAACGTTGAGCAGCTGAGGTCCTTTTAAGTAAGATGGAAGTAACTGCTGGATGATAAAGTTTCGTGAATCCGAGCACAAAGTTTCGTAGTAGACAGCAACATCCACTGGGGTAAAGTTCGCTACCACAGGGAGAATACCTTCGCGGTTTTCTGTGATTCGCTGAAGATGTTCAGGTTCCTAAAACAAATGGCATCATTTATTATTATTGGCTTATAAGCATACAGCTCTGGAGGTTAGCAATTCACATTATGTACCAAGTGGCAATCACAATGTATGTGTCATACAGACAGCAGTTGTCAAATTAACTTAAACTGTAGGTAAGACAAAGGTTAATTTTGAAGAACTGACTGGTATAGTCAAACCAAAGTCTAATGTAACCGACAATCAAATATTCAATGATGATCTGCTGACATTACACAACGTGAAACTTAACTAGTCGTAATGCATACTATTTGTAATATCACTGCAAATCATATACTCTTTTTCACAGAATCATTTGTAAGATTACTTGCAGGTTTCAGAACAAGGTTCTCAAGGGCGCCCATAGCTGACTCTAAAGAAACAAGAATATGATAATGTACCATTTACAAGAATACCAGTAATAATAATAATAACATTATACAATATCAAATGATTTGATATATGCCCAAAAGTGGCAAATACTTCAGTTTTCAGCAAACTTTATTTTTCTAAATACTGTTACTTCAAATATTAACATTTCTTTTAAGATTGCACGAAACTGCACTGCTCACCTCCACATAAACGAGCATGGTGTGTGTGTGTGTGTGTGTGTGTGTGTGTGTGTGTGTGTGTGTGTGTGTGTGTGTGTGTGTGTGTCACTATCCCATGACTCTTAAAGAGAAATACATTCCGTGTTTGAATAACACCTCCACGTAAACGAGCATGGTGTTCGTGTGTGTGTGTGTGTGTGTGTGTGTGTGTGTGTGTGTGTGTGTGTGTGTGTGTGTGTGTGTGTATGTCTGTGTTTTGTGTGGTTGGACTTTATGGGTACTCAATAACAAGGTTATCACCGCTGTAACACTCATTAAAACAAATAAATGTGGATAAAATCTCATGCACAGAAATGAGCACACAATCTCTCTACCTCATATGCATTAAAACAATGGAGAAAGAGTAGAAGTGGTTATATATGAGATTAAAACATAAGTAAAACGACAAAGCAGCTAAAAGGAAGGTATAGTGAAATGTAAGTGGTTGACCACTAACAAAAAACATTGATGAGTAAGTCATCCTGTTAACACATTACAACCATCTCCCTACAATACTGAGAAAAATTAGAGTCAATTCACAAAACTTTAAAATTCGAACTACATTGGTCTGAACGTTACTTAGAACTGAGGGTAGATCTGTCGGTACGAGCATGGATTCTGGGAACACTTATCATGCAAAACCCAACTTAACCTTGTCTCACATGAGATTCTGAAAGCTGTTGATCAAGGAAATCAGGCAGACATAGTATTTCTTGTGTTCCAAAAAGCATTTCACTCAGTGCTACACCTACACTTGTAAACAGTAGTAGAACCTGATAGGGTATCAAGTAAAATTTGGGACTGGATTGAGGGCTTTCTGGTAGGGAGGACACAGCATGTTATCTTCGGTAGAGAGTCACCGACAGGCGTGAAAGTAGCTTTAGGTGTGAGCAAAGGAAGTGCATCAGACCCATCCTTGCTGTTCTTGTTTTATACTGGTGACCCAGCAGACAATATTAATACTAGTCTCAGAATTTTTCAGATAATGCACTTATCCATAGTGAAGTACTGTCAGGAACAAGGTACACAAATATTCATTTAAATGTTGATAAAAGTGGTTCAAAGCTTAGTAACTTGCTGCAAATGTTCAGAAATGTAAAACTGTACACTTCACTTTAAAATAAAGTAGTGTCCTATGACTAAAATATCGATGTGTCGTGACTGAAATCAGTCAAAGTAGAAAATTACAGTTTTTAGGGATATGAAGTGCAATGACAACCTATGTAAAGTTGTACATAAAGGTGGTGGCAGACTTTAGTCCAATGGTAGAACAGTAGGGAAGTGTAGTCAGTGTACAAACATGACTGATTACAAGACACACATGTTACTCATCCCACAATTTTACTCAAGTGTTTGGCAATAGGACTAACAGAAGGTATTTAACATGTACAGAGAAAAGTGGAGCAATTTTCACATGTTTCTTTCACCGATGAGAGAATATTGCGCAGATGCTGCAAAACTTAAAATTTCTGATGCTTTAAGACAGACATAGGCTATCCTTTGAAAACTTATTTACAAATTTGCAAATTTTAGAGTAAGTGAGGAATCTAGGCATATATGACAACCTCATACATACTACAGAGACAAGAATGGACTAATTGAAGCATACTAACAGGCACTTAAGTAATCATTCTTTATGCACAGCATATGTGAATGGAATGGGGAAGAAATCCTAATAACAGGTTTAATGTGAAGTACCCTCTGCGAAGGGAGATGAAGGGAGATGAAAATTTAATAGTCAAGGGTGACTGGAATTCGAGTGTAGGAAAAGGGAGAGAAGGAAACGTAGTAGGTGGATATGGATTGGGGGTAAGAAATGAAAGAGGAAGAATTTTGCACAGAGCACAACTTAATCATAGCTAACACTTGGTTTAAGAATCATGAAAGAAGGTTGTATACATGGAAGAACCCTGGAGATACTAAAAGGTATCAGATAGATTATATAATGGTAAGGCAGAGATTTATGAACAAGGTTTTAAATTGTAAGACATTTCCAGGGGCAGATGTGGACTCTGACCACAATCTATTGGTTATGACCTGTAGATTAAAACTGAAGAAACTGCAATAAAGTGGGAATTTAAGGAGATGGGACCTGGATTAACTGAAAGAACCAGAGGTTGTACAGAGTTTCAGGGACGGCATAAGGGAACAATTGACAGGAATAGGGGAAGGAAATACAGTAGAAGAAGAATGGGTAGCTTTGAGGGATGAAGTAGTGAAGGCAGCAGAGGATCAAGTAGGTAAAAAGACGAGGGCTAGTAAAAATCCTTGGGTAACGGAAGAAATATTGAATTTAATTGATGAAAGGAGAAAATATAAAAATGCAGTAAATGAAGAAGCAAAAAGGAATACAAATGTCTCAAAATGAGATCGACAGGTAATGCAAAATGGCTAAGCAGGGATGGCTAGAGGGTAAATGTAAGGATGTAGAGGCTTATCTCACTAGGTGTAAGACAGATACTGCCTACAGAAAAATTTAAGAGACATTTGGAGATAAGAGAACCACTTGTATGAACAACAAGAGCTCAGATGGAAACCCAGTTCTAAGCAAAGAAGGGAAAGCAGAAAGGTGGAAGGAGTATATAGAGGGTCTATATAAGGGCGATGTACTTGAGGACAATGTTATGGAAATGGAAGAGGATGTAGATGAAGATGAAACAGGAGATACGGTACTGCGTGAAGAGTTTGACAGAGCACTGAAAGACCTGAGTCAAAACAAGGCCCCGGGAGTAGACAACATTCCATTGGAACTACTGACGGCCTTGGGAGAGCCAGTCCTGACAAAACTCTACCATCTGGTGAGCAAGATGTATGAGACAGGCGAAATACCCTCAGACTTCAAGAAGAATGTATTAATTCCAATCCCAAAGAAAGCAGGTGTTGACAGATGTGAATGTTACCGAACAATCAGTTTAATAAGCCACAGCTGCAAAATACTAACACAAATTCTTTACAGACGAATGGAAAAACTAGTAGAGAAAGCTTTTGACAATGTTGAGTGGAATACTCTGTTTCAAATTCTGAAGGTGGCAGGTGTAAAATACAGGGATCGAAAGGCTATTTACAATTTGTACAGAAACCAGATGGCAGTTATAAGCGTCGCGTGACATGAAAGGGAAGCAGTGGTTGGGAAGGGAGTAAGACAGGGTTGTAGCCTCTCCCCGATGTTATTCAATCTGTATATTGAGCAAGCAGTAAAGGAAACAAAAGAAAAATTCGGAGTAGGTATTAAAATCCATGGAGAAGAAATAAAAACTATAAGGTTCGCCGATGACATTGTAATTCTGTCAGAGACAGCAAAGGACTTGGAAGAGCAGTTGAATGGAATTGACAGTGTTTTGAAAGGAGGATATAAGATGAACATCAACAAAAGCAAACCGAGGATAATGGAATGTAGTCTAATTAAGTTGGGTGATGCTGAGGGAATTAGATTAGGAATTGAAACACTTAAAGTAGTAAAGGATTTTTGCTATTTGAGGAGCAAAATTACTGATGATGGTCGAAGTAGAGAAGATATAAACTGTAGACTGGCTATGGAAAGGAAAGCGTTTCTGAAGAAGAGAAATATGTTAACATCGAGTATTGATTCAAGTGTCTGGAAGTCGTTTCTGAAAGTATTTGTATACTGTGTAGCCATGTATGGAAGTGAAACTTGGACGATAAATAGTTTAGACAAAAAGAGAATAGAAGCTTTCGAAATGTGGTGCTACAGAAGAATGCTGAAGATTACATGGGTAGATCATATAACTAATGAGAAAGTGTTGAATAGGATCGGGGAGAAGAGAAGATTGTGGCACAACTTGACCAGAAGAAGGGATCGGTTGGTAGGACATATTCTGAGGCATCAAGGGATCACCAATTTAGTATTGGAGGGCAGCGTGGAGGATAAAAATCGTAGAGGGAGACCAAGAGATGAATACACTAAGCAGATTCAGAAGGAAGTAGGTTGCAGTAGGTATTGGGAGATGAAGTAGCTTGCACTGGATCGAGTAGCATGGAGAGCTGCATCAAACCAGTCTCAGGACTGAAGACCACAACAACACAACACAACAACAGCAAGGAACTTACCTTCTGGATTAAAATGTGGCCCGAATGTGGTTTTTCACCTCAAAACCACACGATTCGAAAAGTCGCAGAACTGAAAATTAACCTCAGCGTTGACAGACTTTTGTAAACAGTCTATGTTATGTGTATTTGTTGTATTTACTGAACTTATGGAAAAATGCTACAAACTTATACACCAACCCAATAGTTTTGTAAAACAGACTTTCAGTTTCAATGTTTGAAGTCTTAAAACAATACCAATGCATATACTGATCTGATACTTACGTGCAGTGAGTTCTTTCCATACAGTCTACGTGTTTATGTGTTATTTATCATTGGTTCATATCTCACATTATTTCTATGACAGTCCTATTTTCGACTGTCTTGAAAATACTACTGCAAAAAGGCTAATTCCACTTACAGAGAAAAATGACTAAGTGTAACCTGCCAGGATAGTCAAGCACGTACTTCCAGGACACGGAGAGGTATGCCAACCCCAAACTGAATTCGCCCAGCAGATAGCGAAGAGGGCCGGTGTGTCGGCCAGCCTGGATGTGGTTTTTAGGCAGCTTCCTACATCTGACTAGGTGAATACTGGGCTGCTACCCACATGCCGCCTTAGTCACACAATCCGCAAACATTTATAAAACACTCTCACTCTTCCCTGTGGGATGACTCTGGTTACAGACAGATGGTGTACACAATTCCATACCGGGTGGAAGCTGTGGCATCAGGAAAGGGTATGCACCCAGCCACCCCTACGACTAACAATCCCAAATCCAAAATAACATGCCGACCCCATGGGGACAAGGAATGAAATACGGAGTCCACAAGAAACAGGTACACATTCTTTGTCAGGCTTTATCGAGATATCTATATTGTTCGATTTGAGTTAGGAGTGTATCGTAGTGTGGTATGTGGCTCAACAAATGTTAGTACTTTCATCTTGGTACTGAGAAACCAAGATGGCTGGAACACACTTGACATTCGAGCAATGAAATTGTATTGTGAAGTGGTTTTTCAAGTTTGATAATGCCGTTTAAGTGCAACGTCAGTGGAGGCGGGAGTCTGAAACAGTACCGCCAACCTTAACAATTTAACGCAACATTGACAAGGTTGAATTGCATGGAACGATGTGTGATATTCACAACGGAAGATCAGGTAGACAGCGTACAGCTACAACTTCCGCTTCGTCGACTCTTGTGTTGGAAACGTTTGTTAATTCTCTGCTGAAGTCTGCTACGCAATGTGCATGAGAAGTGGGGGATAGCAGTAAAAGTGCACAAAGTATTCTGAAAGCTGCAAAATAAGCTTACATTCCACGATTACCGCAGGTGATTAACGACGACGATCCTGATAGCCGAATGAAATTTTGCGAATGGTATCAGCAAATGGTAACTGATGACGAATAATTTGTGACGAAGGTAGTGTGGAGTGACGAGACACAATTTAAACTTAATGGAACCGTGAATCGGCATAACAGTGTGTGCTGGGCACCAGAAAATCCGCATGTTTATGTGGATGACGCCGTCAATCTACCAGGGGTTCACGTGTGGCGTGGACTATCATCTAGGGGCTTAGTAGGACCCTTTTCCTTTGCTGCTACTGTCAGTGGAGAAGTCTACCTGGAAATGTTACACACATTTATTTTGCCAGGTGTACGTGTGCTTTATGGAGCTGACGGGGCGCCACCACACTACCACCTACAAGCACGAGCTTTCCTGGATGACAGTTTTCCGGCGCATCGGATTGGACAAAGAGAACCCATTGAGTTCCCTTCACGGTCGTCAGATCTAACACCTATGGGCTTTTACTTGTGCAGAAGTGTGAAAGATAACGTCTATCGACGTAAGCTGAGTATGGTGGAGGAACTTCGCCAGGAGATTACAGCGACTTGTGCAGCGATCTCCACTGCAACATTGAATGGCGACCGATCGTCGTTCTGATATGTGTATAGCCGCCAACGGTGAACATTCTGAACATTTAGAGTAACCGTGTGCTAAACTGAAGGTTGTACAATATGTGTGATCAATTATTAAATGCAAAATAAACACGTAAGTAATAATTTGCGTTTCTTAAAGTGTGTATACATTTTTCTGGCGGACTCTGTATTATCTATATCTCAGCATGAATTCAAAAGGGTAAAATCAATGCAGATGCATTAAGTCAGTGGTTTAATAAGGAAAGCATAGGTTGCTACTCAGCACATAGAGCAGGTATTCTGTTGCAGACAGGTACGATGAAAAGAATGGTAGAAGTGTTCAGCTTTTGACTGTGTCTTTCATCAGAAAGATAAAATGCACGCATGTTCGCACAAGCAGAACTCATGTATATGTGTCCACCGTCATCTCCAGGTGCTGAGGCCTTAACAGCTGGAGGCAGCAGTGACCAAAGGCGTGCAAGTTCTGCTTGTGTGAACATGTATGTGTTTCTCTTTCTGATGAAGGACATAGTCCAAAAGCCGAACAGTTCTACCACTTCTTTTTATAGTGTCTGTCTGTGACTCGACGTCTGCTCCACATGGTGAGCTACAATCTAAATTGTCCATACTGTTGTTGTTCCTCCTGGACATACGTATTTGTCCTGCCAATGTTCATTCAAAAATTTGCCTTTGATACAATTTTATGTACAATCTCAACACGGTTTGCGTGCTATTACGGAATACACCATTTTGTCAGTTTCGATGATTTGAAAATCAGTTCACATAGCCCAAAACTACACATCAATTACGTAACAAAAACTGAATCTTGTAAATCTGGCTGTTTTATACATGAAATCAATATTTCCGTATCTTCCTTAGTAAAGGAACATTCAGAAAGAGTTCAGGACTATTAGCCTCGATTTCACTTCATTTTCAATCCATGAGTAGCTGGACACTAAGGCTTTGGCATCACTGACAGCTCTTACATATGAGCAGAGTTTCTTTGGATTTTGTAAGAGATTCTGCTACAGTAGTCATTGCACGCTTTACACAGTGCCCTCTTGACACATTTCATTCAGCATCTTTCTACCCACAAGCCCACACTTTGTCTGGCACCTATTATCCAGAAGTCTCAGTTTCTTCTGAAGTTTCTTTACAGTGACTGTATACCACGGAAGGTCCCTTCCATCACGGACTATTCTACTAGGTATGCACCTATCCAGTGCATGGTCAACTACTCTTTTAAACTTGAGTCAAAGTTCCTGTAAATGTTTAGAGTTCCTCTTTAAAATATGGCATGAGTTTCGTTATCTACCTCACCGATCATTTACATCTTCTACAAGTTTTAGTCGCTCTTTGTACTTTTTAATGATCGTTGCTGCAACCGCCTCATCGTCACCGAGGCCAACTTAGCAATAAATAATCCTGACTTCTTTGAACATGACCGTAAGTATTAAATGTAATATACACTCCTGGAAATTGAAATAAGAACACCGTGAATTCATTTTCCCAGGAAAGGGAAACTTTATTGACACATTCCTGGGGTCAGATACTTCACATGTTCACACTGACAGAACCACAGGCACATAGACACAGGCAACAGAGCATGAACAATGTCGGCACTAGTACAGTGTATATCCACCTTTCGCAGCAATGCAGGCTGCTATTCTCCCATGGAGACGATCGTAGAGATGCTGGATGTAGTCCTGTGGAACGGCTTGCCAGGCCATTTCCACCTGGCGCGTCAGTTGGACCAGCGTTCGTGCTGGACGTGCAGACCGCGTGAGACGACGCTTCATCCAGTCCCAAACATGCTCAATGGGGGACAGATCCGGAGATCTTGCTGGCCAGGGTAGTTGACTTACACCTTCTAGAGCACGTTGGGTGGCACGGGATACATGCGGACGTGCATTGTCCTGTTGGAACAGCAAGTTCACTTGCCGGTCTAGGAATGGTAGAACGATGGGTTCGATGACGGTTTGGATGTACCGTGCACTATTCAGTGCCCCCTCGACAATCACCAGAGGTGTACGGCCAGTGTAGGAGATCGCTCCCCACACCATGATGCCGGGTGTTGGCCCTGTGTGCCTCGGTCGTATGCAGTCCTGATTGTGGCGCTCACCTGCACGGCGCCAAACACGCATACGACCATCATTGGCACCAAGGCAGAACCGACTCTCATCGCTGAAGACGACACGTCTCCATTCTTCCCTCCATTCACGCCTGTCGCTACACCACTGGAGGCGGGCTGCACGATGTTGGGGCGTGAGCGGAAGACGGCCTAACGGTGTGCGGGACCGCAGCCCAGCTTCATGGAGACGGTTGCGAATGGTCCTCGCCGATACCCCAGGAGCAACAGTGTCCCTAATTTGCTGGGAAGTGGCGGTACGGTCCCCTACGGCACTGCGTAGGATCCTACGGTCTTGGCGTGCATCCGTGCGTCGCTGCGGTCCGGTCCCAGGTCGACGGGCACGTGCACCTTCCGCCGACCACTGGCAACAACATCGATGTACTGTGGAGACCTCACGCCCCACGTGTTGAGAAATTCGGCGGTACGTCCACCCGGCCTCCCGTATGCCCAGTATACGCCCTCGCTCAAAGTCCGTCAACTGCACATACGGTTCACGTCCACGCTGTCGCGGCATGCTACCAGTGTTAAAGACTGCGATGGAGCTCCGTTTGCCACGGCAAACTGGCTGACACTGACGGCGGCGGTGCACAAATGCTGCGCAGCTAGCGCCATTCGACGGCCAACACCGCGGTTCCTGGTGTGTCCGCTGTGCCGTGCGTGTGATCATTGCTTGTACAGCCCTCTCGCAGTGTCCGGAGCAAGTATGGTGGGTCTGACACACCGGTGTCAATGTGTTCTTTTTTCCATTTCCAGGAGTGTATTTCCATCACGAGCAGATTTCTAAGCTATGTATTCCATGTAGTTTTCAAAGGACGGATTTAGTATTATTTCATAGGATATCTTGTTACACGCACCATTTGCAAAACTGTAATTATCCCAATCAACTGGACAGACGACCTAGCTGTTTGGTCTCCTCTCTCAAACCAACTAACCAGCCAATGCAGTCAATTGTTGGATGATAAAAGATTCCTCCAACGATAGAATGATTATGGAACATATGTTTAAATGAGCACAAGATTCCTCTAAAGTTTTTGGATACATCAGGGGTTAAATCTCGTGGTTGATAGGAAGATCCAGGAAGAACTGATTTACCGACTTCGAAGGATTTGAATGTAGCTGCAGCAGAAGGCACATGAGAGTAGCACACGGTTCAAGAAAACCACAGCTTTCGTTCAAATGACTGTACTTCTAATTTAATTCGAAAATGTTCTGAGAAAAAATTTAGATGTGCTTGTACAAAATCCCAGGCTGCTGTAAATGTGCTGGTACCTATGATGATGGATGATTTGAAAGAGCATCTTTGTGAACCCCACTACATATTTTTATTAATAAATGCTTTCAATCGGGATCAGTAAAACTATTCCCTGTTTTTATTCGATATTTTTTATCTTATGAAGGTGTGAAAGTCAATATTTTAGAGTTTCAAGAGCAGCCCGTTGAAACATCGTACACTGTCGTCCAATATTTGAAAAATTTATTATCGTGCAATGATTTAAGGAAATAAATTGTGGCATTTTGTGCAGGAATTTTGCAGGTGACAGTAGAAAAGAGGGTAATACTGTTAAAGCAAAACTGAACCTAACACTTGAAAGACAAATTATTGGAATCGGGTATGGAGCCCATATAGTTCACAAAGCGATCAAAATATCATCCCCAGCCGTCGGAAGTTCGAGTCCTCCCTCGGGCATAGATGTGTGTGATGTAGTAAGTTAGTTTAAGTGAGACTAAGTTGTGTGTAAGCCTTGGGACCGATGACCTCGGCAGTTTGGTCCCATAGGAATTTACCGCCAAATACGCCTTAAAATGTTTCCCTGTGGAGTTTAAATTTATCATTGTGAACATTTACTCTTTTTTTTTTTACAACTACAGCGTTCGAATGGAAGCTCTCACAAGAGTTATGTGATTTCAGTGATATCAAACTGCTGGGCTAGAACAAAGCCAGGTGGCTCTCTTTAATGCCGACGCTTGACGAGATTTTAATAATATTTCATCCCTTAAAAAACTATTTTCTGAGAACTGATAAATGAAATCATTGTTCGAAAATCCATCCCATCTCTGAATTATGGTTATACTTTTTGCGTACACAGGCAACGATTATCCAGCAAACGGTTTTAAAAACTGAAGTGTCTCGTGTAGAATCTACAAAGGAAATTAAGCGTCTCCGAGATAACATGGCAAGTAAAGACAGCTTACTTTTTCTTGCTCACACCGTCCGTAATCTAATAACAAAGTAACAAGAAGCTGATGGTGTTGTCCAGGGTGTAGAAACTGCGACGGCTAGCTATAAGACTAGCAAAGCATACTTGGTGTCAGTTAATTGAAGACTTGAAAGTGTAGCTTTGACAAAAGTACATACGTGGTAAGAAATACAGAATGTGATGGATTTGCTGATATCACAAGGATTTATTAGCAGCGACCAAGATATGGACGTATTCGATGAGTTTTTGTTTACTTCCAGCTATGTCAGAGATGAAAAAATATCAAGCTGGAATGCTAAAAGTGTTGCTACTGAACACCGCTGGCCGGAGTTGTTCGCACACTTTCGTGACAACAATCTGGGCAGTACGGAATTTCGCATAATTATTGAATACGTTTTATTTTTGCCTGTCGAAAGAGACTTTCTCTAATGAATAAAATATGGGCAACTGACAAAACACTGTTCAGTGTTGCAGTTTTGAAAGCCATTTTGATTACCACGACGAACATTAACAAATCATGTGATAAGCTACATTCCTACTTGAAAACTACACCCGACATTTTGAAACTGATTTCCTCCGCCAACAAATAAAAAACAAATGCATCTGCAACTGCCACCTAATGTTGATTAATTCAAATTATATATAATTAATACATTGTTCTCACGTCCTTGCTTTTGAATAAATTATAAATAGTAAAATAAGTATTTTCCTAAATTCTGCAAGCGACCCAGCGACACACAAAAAATGGTCACGTTATGTATGCGTACAGCGTGCTCTAAGCGAAAATAACCAAAAAGCAGCGAATCGTCGTATGTGCATAGCTGCTTGCTCGTGAACAACATCTAACATTCCTATTCTGCATTGTTGCTGGTCACGAGAAATGTATTTTCACTAACATAAGGGAAAGCAAGGGATGGCTGAAGCCAAACAAAGCAGGAACTCCCCGTACAAAAGCCTAAGCGCATCCACGAAAAATAGCACGTCATTCTTACTTAGCTGAATTTGTGACACCTACACCAGCGTGCCAAAGACGTATCCGGCAGCGCCAGTTCATCGCACTCAAAACAGCACACCACCAACAAAGTGTTGCTTCCGTTCGGGGCGCGCAACAGTTGTCTCTTGTAACGGCTTACGGTGGAGTTTGAAGGGCGTTTCTGCAGCGCCCTCGCGAGTTTGCTAAACGAATCGTCCACTGGTTCTTCTCTGTCCCTTCGGTTAATCCTAGCAAGTAAGGGACCCATCGTGACGAGCAGTGCTAAAGACTCGGCCAAACAATAACTGTGTGTATGTTTGTCTGCTTGAGCATCATCCGCCGCAAGCGCAGAAATATTCGTTTCGTAAATAAAAACCGCCTTTTCCTTGCTCCAATGTATTTTATGCCTTTCGTCTTCTTAAGGTGTCTTCAGTGGAATCTAGAACGCTGCAATTTTCTTTTGATATGCAATATTTGCACAGTATGAAACAGTAACTACTCAACTCACGCCTTGTTTTTTTACGCAAATAAGTGATTACGAAATACAAGCACATTTTCACCTTACGAACTTTTTTCTTCACAATGTTCGTGTTCGTAACGTGAAAACGTGATTGTGTTTCGTAAGCGAAGTTATAGTCCGACCTCCAGGACGTGAGCAGATGAGAGGAAACGCAGATGCCAACCAAAAACTCGAATAACTGTCAGTTATCACTTATTTGCGTAAAAAACGAGGCATGAAGATATTGCATATAAAAACAAAATTGTATCATTCTAAATTCTACTCAAGATGACCAAGAAAAAGGCGAAACGCGTCTAAAATAAATAAAATAGATTGCCGCAAGGGAAAGGCGGTTTTTATAAAGAAAACGATTATCTACGAGTATTTTGCTTGTGAAATGCGCTACAGTTTTCTGGTGTTGAGAGTTTCCAGTGTAAACAGATTAGTTGGAAAACAGCCTAATGGCGCTTCCCATGTTATCCACATGACCATCCATATCCCAAAAGGCATATCTAACGGCTACTAGAGGGCAACAAAGATTTGGTTTTCACACACTCGTAAAAATGTAACATTCTGTCAAAATGTACTTATTAAGAAGTATAGTCTTATGCTAAAGGTTCAGCAGAGTACAGAGTCTGTCAAAAGATACGCTACAACTTTCATGCGATACAGCATCCTCAATAATTAAGATATTCACCCCAATTTTGGCTTAGGTGACAAACTCACAGAGTTTTGTTTGAGTCCCAGGTTGTCATAAGTGAACCATAATGACAACGATCATACAGTGGAGGCTTTCACGGCCGGTATTGTCTTCACTAAAAAAAGTACGGGCTGATAGGCCATGGTCGATGTATGAAACTCTCCCCTGACGTTTCGTCTCCGACTGCGGAAGACATCTTCCGAGGTAAAGCGACGAACTGCAAAGACGAGGAAGCACTGATTATGTAGGCAGTGCAGGGGGAGCCACTGTCGATCACGTGGAGTCTGCTATGAGAATGTCTCTGGTAATGCCAACATTCTCGATTGAACGTAATCGATCGTCATGCTTCCGACGCAACGCTGACATAACAAATTTTATCAAGTTTAACATCTCCATCTTCCCTGTTAAAATTATTACGGTAATTATCAATCTCGATAGCCTCCCTGTATATGTCCGCACAATAATGCGAGGTTTTAGATATAGTCTTCGTCTCGCTGAATTTTATTTGACGATCGCCTTCCTGGTAAACATGTTCTGCTACTGCAGATTTATCCGTGTGACCCAGGTCGTAATTCCTCTTATGTTCAAATCACGCGTGTTAACGCTTATCTCCGTTGTACAACTACAAGGAATTTTATATACCCCCCGGTGTAGCCAAAGGATGTCGTGCATCTTCTGCCGATCTTAAATATTCTTTTATTTTCCTGGTGGGTCTGAAAATAGTTTCCACATCATATTTGCTTAACATTTTCCCAACGCAGTCTGTGACCATACAAGTAAACAGAAGAAAATCCTTGCCGTCGGACGGCTGCTCGTCGTTGCTCCTGATTCTGTGTCTAGAGCGAACAGCTCGTATCTATCTCCTCTCTAGAATAGCCATTATTCGTGAAAGTCGACCGTAGATGTTCAGTCTCATATTTTAAATAAACAGGTTCACAAATCCATAAACAAGTCAGCCACAGCAGGATAAAGAGGACTGCCTATAACCACCCCGTGAATCTGTTCATAAAAATCACTATTGTACTGAAAGTAGGTTGTGGTGAGGCAGTGTCGGAACAATGCCACAGTATCGGTAGGATATTGTAGCAAGTATGGAGGCAGGTATCCGTCGGCTGCCACGGCAGTCCGCTGATGTAATTAGAATGGAAACAACTAGGATTTTACGTACATGCAAGCCACTTAACAGTAATTTGTCGGAGGCACAAAGAAAGGCGCTGAGGGATATCAACGCAGATAAAAATGTTGTTGTTGTTACTGCAGATAAGGGTACTGCCACAGTCATATTGAAGAGTGAGGACTATCATGGAAAGATCAATGATATTTCGGTTCCCTCCGATTACAAGAGACTTCAGAAGGATCCGACTATAAAGATTTTGAAAATGACCAATCGACTGTTGAAAGGGTCGTCATTCTCCTCCGACGACAAGAAGCTGCTTTGCAAAACAGAAGTGTGCCCAACTGGACTCTATGGATTACCCAAAGTGCATAAAGTTGAGGTTCCTTTGAGGCCAATTGTCAGCGCTGCAGGCGTCCCACCCACAAGTTAGCTAGGCGCCTTGCCACACTGCTGCAACCTATGTTGGTAGGGCGGACAGTCATATTAAAAATTCAGCTCATATCGTTGACAAGTTAAAGTAAATGAGCGTGTGCCCGGATGATATCCTCGTTTGTTTTGATATTGTGTCGCTATTTACCATGATTTCGGTAAGCAAAGCTATCTCCTACACACACACAAAAAAAACCTAAAAAATGGCTCCAAGCACTATGGGTCTTAAGATCTGAGGCCATCAGTCCCCTGGACTTAGAACTACTTAAACCTAACTAACCTAAGAACATCACACACATACATGCCTGAGGCAAGAACCTGCGACCGTAGCAGCAGCGCGGTTCCGGACTGAAGCGCATAGAACCGCTCGGCTACAGCCGCCGGCTATCTCCTGCACAACGGATAGGACACTTCCTCACCACAACCTACTTCAAATATAATAGTGACTTTTATGAACAGATTGACGGGGTGGCTATGGACAATCTTCTTAGTCCTGCTGTGGCTAGCTTGTTTATGGAGACTTTTGCACAACGGGCGTTGCAGACTGCCAGTAAGATACCAGCCAGATGGTATAGCTACGTCGATGACACTTTCGTAGTATGGACACACGGAGCAGAGGAGTTGGATGCCTCCCTGATACGTCTAAACAGCTGTAATCCGAAAATCCAATTTACCATGGAGACGGATATTAGTGGGAAACTGAATTTCCTGGATGTGTCTGTGATTAAACGACGGGACGGAGCGTTGGGCTATAAGGCGTATAGAAAGCCCACACATACTGATCGTTATGTGCATAAAGATTAAAACCACCACCCTAGACAAAAAAGAAGTGTAATAAAAACCTTGGTAGGCAGGGCGTACAAAATTTGTGAACCTGTTTATTTAAAAGATGAGACTGGACATCTAAGGTCGACTTTCGCGAAGAATGGCTATTCTAGGGAGGAGATAGATACGAGCTGTTCGCTCTAGACAGAGAATCAGGAGCAACGGCGAACAGCCACCCAACCGCAAAGTTTTTCTTCCTTTCATTAGTAAGGTCACAGATCGCTTTGGGAAAGTGTTCAGCAAATATGGTGTGGAAACTATTTTCAGACCCACCAGGAAAATAAAAGAATATTTAAGATCGGCAAAAGATGCACGACATCCTTTGGCTACACCGGGGGGTATATAAAATTCCTTGTAGTTGTACAACAGAGATAAGCGTTAACACGCGTGTTTTGAACATAAGAGGAATTACGACCTGGGTCACACGGATAAATCTGCCGTAGCAGAACATGTTTACCAGGAAGGCGATCGTCAAATAAAATTCAGCGAGACGAAGACTATATCTAAAACCTCGCATTATTGTGCGCACATATACAGGGAGGCTATCGAGATTGATAATTACCGTAATAATTTTAACAGGGAAGAGGAAGATGTTAAACTTGATAAAATTTGGATGTCAGCGTTGCGTCGGAAGCATGACGATCGATTACTTTCAATCGAGAATGTTGGCTTTACCAGAGATAGTCTCGTAGCCGATTCCACGTGATGGACAATCGCGCCCTCTGCACTGCCTCTTTGCAGTTCGGTGCTTTACCTCGGAGGATGTCTCCTGTAGTTGGAGACGAAACGTCAGGGGAAAGTTTTATACATCGACCACGGCCTATCAGCCCGGAAGTTTTAAGTGAAGACATAATGACAACGGCTCCCGAAAGGATTCAGTGTCTGGAATGGTATATTCAGACAAAATCGGACACGCAGGTTCAAAGGAATTCCATACACAGTACAGGAAGCGCCCACTCTGGCAGACGATAATACGCCGGTGATACCGGAGTTTTAAGCAGACAGGGTGCGTCGATGTGAAGCAGTGTACTGGGCGATCTGGAGCGAATGAAGTCGGCAGAAAACGGATACGGTTGGCTTTTCAACGTTCACTGCAGAAGTCTGTTCGGCGGGCGACCCTGGCACTGAAAATCCCTAGGATGACGGTGCAACAGATGCTTCGGAAACGTTTAGAGATAAATCTATACCAACCGCAACTGTTGAACACATTGAAGCCATACTAAAAGGCACAACCTATGCTGCTCACTGTGGACGTTCTTCACCGTTTAGAGGAGACTGGACATTTCCTGAACAACCCAGTATTTCTAATAAAGTAACGTTCTGCATGTGTGGTAACGTAAACGAACACAATGTTCGCATGTGTGGCACAACCAGTTCTCATGCTGTGACGGAAAGAGCTACGTGATAGAGCGAAACTAAATGTGTGGTGGTGTTCGATGTCTGATGCCATTGTGGGAACTTTTTTTTCTCAGAAAAAACAGTCAATTGTAACAGTTGGCTTGATATGCTGAAATTGTTTGTGTTACCAGAAATGGCAGACCGCCAAGGCACTGTCGTCTTCCATCAGGATGGTGAACTGCCACGTCGAACTCAGACTGTGAAATGTTAGTCTAGATCAAGTGTTTTCAGATCGCTGGATTGGTAGGGGCGGTCCAATTCCCTGACCTCCTAGATCGCCTGGCGTTACACCCATGGACTTAAATTGTTAAATTGACACGAGTTTGTTACCTCGTCCTTGACGTACCCCCGTAGAAAGCTACGGGGGTACGTCAAGGACGAGGTAACAAACTCGTGTCAATCACATCAATACTTTGATGAACCGAATCGTTGCTCGCATTGCCACCGCTGATGCGGATATGGTGCGCCGCGTCTGGATAGAGCTCGAACACAAACTGGATGTCGTGCGGGCCACCAAAGGCGCACATGTGGAAATTGACTGAATGGCATAAAAACTTTTTGAGATATATGTTGTATAAGCCAAACATGTTGTGAGTATCTTAACTGGTTTAGACGATATAACATATTAAAATTGCGCCGTAGCTTCTGAGACGCCGCATATTATAGTTAGAAACTGTGACATGTCTTCAAGCAGCGTAACTAACGGCGAGCAAATATCCAACTATACTCATTCAGTATTTGAGAACGACAACTGTCAGCAACTTCCGACAAATATTATACATAATTTCAAGCCTTTATGAAATTTCTTCTCGCTGACATCACCCGCAAAAGAAGAAAGTTAAAAAGTTTATCGCTTGCTACGTTTTTTGCTGTTCTTGCAGTAAAACTACCGCATAAGGCATAACATTTTAATTAATTACGTCTTTGCTACTAACTCTCTTCGCAAGACATTTCCCGTAAAGTACGCAGATGTAGCACAGAATGTATGTGTTAAATTACATCAGTGTACGGCACACAATTGAGGAGATATGACATCATAATTACTGAGAAGTGTGAGAAACTAGCTTTTGCTTAAAACAAGGCGTAGGCTTCCCTCATCCAGTATTTGGTAATGACATCACTCAGCGATTTCGAACGAAGTTGAAATATAAACTTTTCTCTCTTACACGCTTGAATTCAAATACTTAACATATTAATACAGTTCTAATAACATGTTCGTATTTCTTTTCTACACGGGAGTTTCATTCTTTAACCTTCTGTCGGGCGCGGCGTTTTTCGCAAAGAGATTGAGCGCGATGTATCAAATTGATAATATCACGTATTCACGTGATTATTTATTAAATTTCATTTAGAAAACATTCAATAAATTAAAAAATATCCTTAAGGAAAGACAAAAAAAGACATAAGAGCACAGCAGCCATAGAAACATTAATCATTCAGATTTCTTTTCATCAGTGTTGGATTGTGGTAACAAATGATAACATCGCCATTTTTCACTTGCTTCTTTATTACATTTCACTAATTAAACTCATTATAAATGACAAATATCTTTACAGAAACGCAAAGATGACATTATAGCACAATAACAATGGTAACATTACTCATTCAGTTCTATTATCGTCACTTGCGGTACGATATGAGAAATTTTACCACAGTCAGAACAAAATGGTTCAATGTCCATCAAACAGATTGGCTTTTGACACATTTTGCAACAATATTTTGCCAGTCTTTTCTTTACTGTACAGGTATGACACCTATTCCTCTTGCTTTCAGTTGCTTTTTCTCCTTTTCTGCTTTCGTCTTCTGCTTCATTTTCACATGTTGTAGCCTCAGTTGAAGATCCCTGCGAACTCCTGTGGTATCAGAACTTCTTTGAGGTAGAGCTGATGCACGAGATAATTGTTTCAGGAATAGTTTTCTTCTGATACAGTTCTCATTGTTCCCGCAATAGATTACTTGTGCATTGGTTCCATTCATATTGATCATTGCAAAAACTATAACCATAGGCCAATGGCGCACGTTTCTTCAACACTGTACGAAGAGGTCAACTTATCCATAGTGTCGACTTCACCTTTGGTGTTATTATAAAATGTTACAAGCGATGGCTTTAGTTTATCTCCAATCTATTGAATTACCGTCATGTAAACTTGATGCTAGGATCACACACTTCCCCTTTCTAGAATACAACCTTTCTTGAAGCCAAAAAGTGAACTCTTGGCAGCCCTACCTTTACAGGTAGCATCTCCAGAGGAATCTCACGATTGTCTTTCCTCATAGTTCTAACAAAAGAAAGATTTTTCCTTCGTAACTCTTCTATCAAGCCAATACTAGTAAACAAGTGTCTGCAGCCACATTTCGACCTGACTGAACAGAACAACACTGGAAGGTTTATTGCTAACGTGATATAATCTTTCTGGTTGCAACTCACCGAACATTTCCAAATTATATGGGTAAAGTACTTGGGAAACCACAAGAGCATATATCTTAATCCCATAATCGTTTGGTTTACTAGGTATATACTGTGGTAAACTGCACCTTCTACAGAATCCTTCCAGTTTCTCATCTACTGTAACAGTTTCTCAGAGGGTATAGGATATCTGGCAGTTCTCTACAAATATAGAAAATATTTCCCGGATCGCTGATGTCTTGTGTAATCGTTTCCTTTGATCGCGAGATGCACGATTGTCAAATAACTACATAGTGAATCTGAAACGTTTTGTGGTTATTGCGAGGCGAAATTTCTCCATCTCTCCCCATCAGCTCCCCACAGATCCCTCGTCTGTTACTTTTATTTACTCCAGCTAAAAATAAGAGACCGATGAAGGCTTTCAATTTAATACTGTCTATTTGTTTTATGTCTCTCTCACGTTGGAATGAACATTTGACGCTCTCAATATACTGATTTGTACACAAAATTATAATAGGTGAAATTTCGTCATCTGTGAGGCAATTCCAGAATTCCAAAGGCGTTCTCGCTGCTTTTGCCACACCTATCGGTCCAGGTAACTTCCGAATAATATTGAGAGCCGTGCAAAACGGCATGAAAATCAAAAAACGAACGGCGTCCGAAGATGCCGAAATTTAAGCGAGCGGGCAACGCGTCAGTGCAGTGTTAGTAGAACTGAACTCCCACGTTGTAAACCATTCGTCTGCAGTGCTAGCAGACATTGTGTATGGCATGGCGTGACTTCACTACAGCATTACTCTTCACACACTTTTCTTCCAAATGAGCATTTCACGGCAAGCTGATGGATGGTTACTGACGAATCTTCTCCCACACGATGCAACACCATCTCATCAAAGTCGACTGTGCGAACAATTCTTTGTCGAGAGTACTGGCCAGCTATCCGTGGCTTAAACGAGTCGGTGTCTCGGAAGTTTCCGCTCACAGTGACCAAAGAGATGGAAGACCACAGAGACGCAGTACCATATTGCCGTGGCAGTGAAGCAACGTTTTATACCGTCAAAAGAGTCCCAGAGAGTCTATTTCGTGACATTCAAAATAAGAAGGCTTGGTCTAGAAAACTCAGTTTAGGACCAGTCTTCACGTAGTTTAATACATCCATTCCTGCACATATGACAATCCGATGCAGAAATATTCCAACATCAGTTGAAGATACATGCTACGAACAACTTTCGAAGAAGTGATTTAAAAGATGAAGTCCTAGAAAAAGTTGCTTTTTCATAAATTGTACGTAGCTTATTGTTAAATCTGAAATAATTAAACGGAAACTCCGACTCATGGATCAGGTACATTACGACGTACACACCCAGCCAGTAAAACATATGGCTTAGTTGTTATCAAATTAATACTTGAAATGCTACCTACCTTTCTCCTGACTTAGTTTATCATCCGGTAATTATACAGCTCCAAAGTTTGCAAAATGACTACGTATGTACAAAACGATAACATGGGTGTTTCATAGAGTAATATCCACTGTTTATTTTGTACAAAAAAAATGGCTCTGAGCACTATGGGACTTAACATCTATGGTCATCAGTCCCCTAGAACTTAGAACTACTTAAACCTAACTAATCTAAGGACATCATACAACACCCAGTCATCACGAGGCAGAGAAAATCCCTGACCCCGCCGGGAACCGAACCTGGGAACCCGGGCCCGGGAAGCGAGAATGCTACCGCACGACCATGAGCTGCGGACTATTTTGTAACAAATAATTCCTATTTTAATTTGAAGCTATAATTCAGAACAAATAAGTATCTACTCACATGAAATTACAGAGATTTATCTCTGTGATACATGTATTCTTCTGTGAAAGCTTAAAACTTTCAGAAAGCAATGAAAAGAATTATATGAGTAACGCATATTGCAACTGTAAAAATACACATAGTTTATAATACTCAATAAAAAAGACGTAATTTACCTTACCTTCTACGAAGCAATTAAGTTTTCTGTCACAACAAAAACTTACTATCTTATGCCCCTGAGGTTTCGGACAGATTACAAAGTAGGCGCAAGACTTTGTCAAGATTTTCTGTCTTCATTACTTTCTCGGAATATCAAATAGATGAAACAAGTAAACAAATATATTGATATAATCAAAATACAGTGTAGTTACATAACACAGTTATGTAAAAACGGAATAACTTTCCACAGCCTCTCTACGTGTGGTCTAATTTCTCCCCATTCGGATGTCGGCTGCTGCGAAACTCTTCTCTTTACGTTCTGGCTTCTGCTTGCTGCTGGACCCTGTTCATTAAGTGCATGTCAGCAAGTTCATGTAACAGATATTGCTCCCTGTTGCACTACAGAAAGCAATGGCAAACAGCTGCGTGCATTTGTCAGAGGCGACTGTGTATAGTTTTTCAAGATGTTGTCACCAAAGTCGATGCGCCATGCAGCTGTCAAATCACGTGCAGCTTATATTACATACTGATATATATTTCTGTTTCATGTTATTTAACCATAAAATATGCAGGGCTAAGAGTACTATGATCAAGAACATTTAGCCGTCGTACTTTTCTCAACTGACTTTTCCCGTATCATGCAGTACCCTGAATGAGACATGACGTAATATGATCAGTTACGTAGAGAGGAACACATTACTTATCGTGATACGGAAAGTGGCAGTCAGAAACGTTCTGAGTGTCAAGTCTCACATTTCTCAGGAGATTAAAAAACACAATGTATGCCTTTTTCTACATTACTGAATTGCATCCAAAAAAATTGAGAAGATAGCACAGAATTATGCTGTCCACCTAATCACTCCAAATGTAATGAGACAAATCAGAAAATAAATAATTTATTCAGAGCGTTGTAAGTCACTGGCTCCAAACACCAATGAGAAAGTTTTTGTCACAACTGTTAGTAAAATAGAGGCATTATGTTTTCTGGCAATACAAGTACGGAAATACCAGCGCAGCACAAATATTTTAACTATAGTAGAACTTTGCCAACAAAAGTATGTCTCATTTCTCTTACACTTTTTACGAGAAAGTAACAAAATTAAATCTTTCAATATTCTCTTCTGCTTCTTACGCAACTCCATTCTTGGGATCAGGCGTCGTTAATTTTACTGCAGACCTCTGTGTGCTGTTTTGTAACTGATAAACGTGGTTGATCTGTCAGGAGAAGTACGGCGTAGTACACATCTGCCACGATATTTCCTCTGTTGAATACATTGACTTTTTCCATAGCTGTGTTTCAGAGGGAGAACTTATAATAGCAGTTTTAGATGAATGAGTATGAGACACTTTGATCACCCTGCATCCGGGCAACTTACACGCCTGCATTGACAACAATGTTGCAGCAGCATCTTTAAAATCAAAGAAGTCACTTGCATCCATTCGAATTAAATGGAACGGGTTCATTCCTTTAGATGATGGAACTCCAGGCTTGGCACAAAGATCATACACCTAATAGTAACGGAAGTTTGAAATATTGTCTCTATGATTTGACACTTGGAAGAAGTCTAGAAGTGGAAACGCGTTTTTGGAAAAAAAATTAAGACGAATTCTAGTATCCGATTCCACCCATCGACTTTGAACAACGACCTTATAGCTAAGCCAAACTTGCTACGTAGAGGCGACGTCTGAAGACGACGAGGCTTATTGGAAAACAAAGGAATTTGTCACAGAAAAAAGGTAATACACATACATACGACAAAATACCACCGCATTTCACGCGATTGGTTACATAGCCCCGAGTTATACCTCAAAGAAACTGAGGTATCGTAAAAGAAAAAAAAATGAAACATACATCCTTGAAATAAATTATCATATTTTACGCGAGTATGTGAAATAACCACAGGCGATCTTTAAAGTGCACTACAATATCACGCTTAGTAAAATCGATATACCAAGGATTGCAGTTATTCTTAATAATAAGTAATGATTCTAAGGGACTAAGCGGGAAAGTGAAGAAATTGGGCGGGGACAAAATAAAATTTGATGCAGTAACAGCAAAATGAAATAAACAGTAATGAAAGGAAACATAAGAAGGACAAAAGCAGAAAATAAGAAAAAAGCGAACACAGAATTCGTGAAATAAAATGCACTAGAGAAGTAGATACGTCAGTTGTAGTTATCGATTCCAGAATTCATAATTTTTATCTTTTTTCTAGTATTGTGTGCATTTCTTTGCTACAGGATTCCTATTTTTGGTTTTGCTTTCTGTACTACGGCGATAAACAAGAAATCTTCGAATTGGTTCCAAGGTTTGTTATTTATCACATTTTTGCAGCAGTAGAGGAAGCCGTTACAATACAATTACGAAATTAACAACTTAATGAACATAGCATAATAAAGGAATGTGGAATTGAAAATCAGAGCGATATCACATATTACAATTTGAAAACAATGCACAGTAGGTTTCTGCAGTGGTTTGTTGAAGCATTTACATTTTTGCTTTTGCTCTCTGCACTAGTTTGAGAAATAAAAAATATATTCAGCGTTTTTGCAGTAGACACATGCAATTCTTTTTTATACGATTTCTATTCCTCTGCCGCTTTCTGTACTACTGCGACAAATAACAGACCTCGGAATCTATGACTAGAATTTACGTACACAGGGTGCTCTAAAATTCCAGGACTTGTAGAGCGCACTGAGTAGATAACATTCTGAACTGGAACCCATGTCCGGAAACGTATCGTTTCCGTGCTACAACCATTTGAAAACATGTCGGTAACGCAACCACTTTTACAAGTAATTGATTAGGCGCTACTCAGTGCATCACTTGTTTCATAATTCCACTCATTAACACACAAAGAAAGAAAAATGTTCTTAATCAGTTTTCACAACCACTGTTGTTTCCAGTTAAAAGGTTTTTGTGCTTTACAAAGGAGGGTCAGCATTTTGATCTACTACAAGTAAGGTTCGATGCGGCTACCACCAAGTTCGGTGCACGAGTTGTACCTACAAATGACGACGTGGTACACACGCTCGGCCAGGCCTGGTGCGTCTGCAGTGCGTGCTGCACCGATCACAACTCGTGCCCCAACATCTTCCTCTGTCTCCAAACCAAATCCTGCATCCTGCCGCGGAGGAGAAAGTCCAGTGCAGTCATATCCGTCTGTGTCCGAATCTTTGGTCCGTATGTTCCCAAACATGACGTGAAAAATGAGCGGATTCACCGGCATGGTGAAATCATGTATCTTGACGGATGTTGAATGCCACAGCATCCAGAAACACGCCCAGCACTTGCTGTAGGAATGTCTGGAGAGCTTGGGTGGAAGCTTGTGTGGTTCTACAACATTCCCATCCAGAATACCTGCCCACACATTCATACCAAACCCCTGCTGGAATCCATGGACAAGCGAGGCATGTGGGTTTTCGGCTGCCCGAACATGGTTGTTTAGAGAATTCAAAACACAATCGCTAGTAAATGGTGCAAAATCGGCTGGCATTAGTAACTGTATCCTTTCGAGGCGGTATCGATGTAGCTCTTAAGTCTCGCAGAACATAGTAGAGGCTGCTGGGACCAACAGCCATTGCGTGCGCAGTTACTCGTATAAGCTTGACGGGTTCTCTTCAATGTGACGCAGTCGCTTTGGAGCACCGCAGCCACGCCTGCTTAAGGTGAATGTGCCCCTTTCTCGAAGCTGCTGCGAAAAGCGTATGCGATGGAGTCGAACGTTGTGGATAACGATCTTGGTAAAGGCGACGAGCAGCTATTCCATTACCGTGAGCTTCACCTTACATGAGGATCGTGTCGGCGTATTCTGCAAACATGTTGCTCTAAAACACACAGACACGTGAGTGAGGCTCGAACCAGGTGAGAGAGGAAGGAGAGACGACAAATGACATCGGTCGATCTGACGTAAGCACCCCTGCACCACGGCAACCCTGTTGCATACATAACTAGCAAACAAGTTTTTAAACGGCTGCAGCACGGAAACAGTTCGTTCCTCTCCTAGAAATTTGTAACTGGAATTTTAGAGCTGTATATATCAATTCTAGTTACCTACTTCATGGTCCATTGTTTTTCACGTTTTGGCTGTAGGTGTGTGCAATGGTTTGTTTGTATTTCTTGTGTTCCTTTTTGTACTACGTAGTTGGTGTATAGTGTGCGTTCTCTATAAGTATTGTCATGCACCGAATCAATGAAACCGTCGATTTCACGTTCCGTTATTTCTCGTGATTTTTGCTGGCTGTGAATTGTTTCGTTACGATTTAACTCTTCCGTATCGCTGTCTATGCTACTCCAAAAACGCGAAAATAACAAACGTTGGAATCTACAACTACAGATGACCCATATAGCTTAAGTGCAGGGACGATAACCAACAAAATCTACATCTACATATACATCCACACTCCGCAAGCCACTTGACGGTGTATGGCGGAGGGTACCTTGGGTACCTCTGTCGGTTCTCCCTTTTATTCCAGTCTCGTATTGTTCGTGGAAAGAAACATAGTCGGTATGCCTCTGTGTGGGCTCTAATCTCTCTGATTTTATCCTCATTGTCTCTTCGCGAGATATGCGTAGGAGGGAGCAATATACTGCTTGACTCTTCGGTGAAGGTATGTTCTCGAAACTTTAACAAAAGCCCGTACCGAGCTACTGAGCGTCTCTCCTGCAGAGTCTTCAACTGGAGTTTATCTATCATCTCCGTAACGCTTTCGCGATTACTAAATCATCCTGTAACGAAGCGCGCTGCTCTCCATAGGTTCTTCTCTATCTCTTCTATCAACCCTATCTGGTATGGATCCCACAGCGGTGAGCAGTATTCAAGCAGTGGGCGAACAAGTGTACTGTGATCTACTTCCTTTGTTTTCGGACTGCATGTACTTAGGATTCTTCCAGTGAATCTCAGTCTGGCTTCTGCTTTAGCGGCGATTAATTTTATATGGTCATTCCATTTTAAATCACTCCTAATGCCTACTCCCAGATAATTTATGGAATTAACTGCTTCCAGTAGCTGACCTGCTATATTGTAGCTAAATGATAAAGGATCTATCTTTCTATGTAATCGCAGCACATTATACTTGTCTACACTGAGATTCAATTGCCATTCACTGCACCATGCGTCAATTCGTTGCAGCTCCTCCTTCATTTCAGTACAATTTTCCATTGTTGCAACCTCTCGATATAGTACAGCATCATCCGCAAAAAGCCTATGTGAACTTCCGATGTTACCCACAAGGTCATTTATATATACAGGGTGTTTCAAAAATGACCGGTATATTTGAAACGGCAATACAAACTAAACGAGCAGCGATAGAAATGCACCGTTTGTTGCAATATGCTTGGGACAACAGTACATTTTCAGGCAAACAAACTTTTGAAATTACAGTAGTCACAATTGTCAACAACAGATGGCGCTGCGGTCTAGAAACTCTATAGTACGATATTTTCCACATATCCACCATGCGTAGCACTAATATGACGTAGTCTCTGAATGAAATTACCCGAAACCTTTGACAACGTGTCTGGCGGAATGGCTTCACATGCAGATGAGATGTACTGCTTCAGCTGTTCAATTGTTTCTGGATTCTGGCGGTACACCTGGTCTTTCAAGTGTCCCCACAGAAAGAATTCACAGGGGTTCATGTCTGGCGAATAGGGAGGCCAATCCACGCCGCCTCCTGTATGTTTCGGATAGCCCAAAGCAATCACACGATCATCGAAATATTCATTCAGGAAATTAAAGACGTCGGCCGTGCGATGTGGCCGGGCACCATCTTGCATAAACCACGAGGTGTTCGCAGTGTCGTCTAAGGCAGTTTGTACCGCCATAAATTCACGAAGAATGTCCAGATAGCGTGATGCAGTAATCGTTTCGGATCTGAAAAATGGGCCAATGATTCCTTTGGAAGAAATGGCGGCCCAGACCAGTACTTTTTGAGGATGCAGGGACGATGGGACTGCAACATGGGGCTTTTCGGTTCCCCATATGCGCCAGTTTTGTTTATTGACGAAGCCGTTCAGGTAAAAATAAGCTTCGTTAGTAAACCAAATGCTGCCCACATGCATATCGCCGTCATCAATCCTGTGCACTATATCGTTAGCGAATGTCTCTCGTGCAGCAATGGTAGCGGCGCTGAGGGGTTGCCGCGTTTGAATTTTGTATGGATAGAGGTGTAAAGTCTGTCGCATGAGACGATACGTGGACGTTGGCGTCATTTGGACCGCAGCTGCAACACGGCGAACGGAAACCCGAGGCCGCTGTTGGATCACTAGCTGCGCGTAGCCCTCTGTGGTTGCCGTACGCGGTCGCCCTACCTTTCCAGCACGTTCATCCGTCACGTTCCCAGTCCGTTGAAATTTTTCAAACAGATCCTTTATTGTATCTCTTTTCGGTCCTTTGGTTACATTAAACCTCCGTTGAAAACTTCGTCTTGTTGCAACAACACTGTGTTCTAGGCGGTGGAATTCCAACACCAGAAAAATCCTCTGTTCTAAGGAATAAACCATGTTGTCCACAGCACACTTGCACGTTGTGAACAGCACACGCTTACAGCAGAAAGATGACGTACAGATGGCGCACCCACAGACTGCGTTGTCTTCTATATCTTTCACATCACTTGCAGCGCCATCTGTTGTTGAAAATTGTAACTACTGTAATTTCGAAAGTTTGTCCGCCTGAAAATGTACTGTTGTCCCAAGCATATTGCAACAAACGGTGTATTTCTATCGCTGCTTGTTTAGTTTTTATTGCCGTTTCAAATATACCAGTCATTTTTGAAACATCCTGTATATTGTGAATAGAAGCGGTCCTACAACACTCCCCTGCGACACACCTGAAATCACTCTTACTTCGGAAGACTTCTCTCCATTGAGAATGACATACTGCGTTTTGTTACCTAGGAACTCTTCAATCCAATCACACAATTGGTCTGAAAGTCCATGTGCTCTTACTTTGTTCATTAAATGACTGTGGGGAACTGTATCTAACGGCTTGCGGAAGTCAAGAAACACGGTATCCACCTGGGAACCCGTGTCTATGGCCCTCTGAGTCTCGTGGACGAACAGCGCGCGCTGGGTTTCACACGATCGTCTTTTTCGAAACCCATGCTGATTCCTACAGAGTAGATTTCTAGTCTCCAGAAAAGTCATTATACTCGAACGTGTTCCAAAATTCTACAACTGATCGACGTTAGAGATACAGGCCTATAGTTCTGCACAACCGTTAGACGTCCCTTCTTGTAAACGGGGATGACCTGTGCCCTTTTCCAAATGTTTTGGAACGCTACGTTCTTCTAGAGACCTACGGTACACCGCTGCAAGAAGGGGGGCAAGTTCCTTCGTGTACTCTGTGTAAAATCGAACTCGTATCGGCCGCATCTCGTGGTCGTGCGGTAGCGTTCTCGCTTCCCACGCCCGGGTTCCTGGGTTAGATTCCCGGCGGGGTCAGGGATTTTCTCTGCCTCGTGATGGCTGGGTGTTGTGTGATGTCCTTAGGTTAGTAAGGTTTAAGTAATTCTAAGTTGTAGGGGACTGATGACCATAGATGTTATGTCCCATAGTGCTCAGAGCCATTTGAACCATTTCTTTGAACTCGTATTCCACCATGTCCAGCTGCCTTTCCTCTTTTGAGCGATTTCAATTGTTTCTCTAGCCCTCTGTCGTCTATATCGATATCTACCATTTTGTCATCTGTGCGACAATCTAGAGAAGGAACTACAGTCCTAAAAGTAAGAAGAATACACACATAATGAAAAGTCACCAAAAATAACGAACTGTGGGATGGAAAACCATAATCGACCTGTATAGCTATATTCTTAGGTTCCTATCAAACTTCATCGTCGGAAATAGTGCTACATTCGGAAAAAAAAGAAATATTTGTGTGAACATAGGTTACGATTGCAGATCGTTGCGCTCGGAGCTATGTAATCTGTTCTCTTAGGTTCCTGTCAAATTCACCTTCAAAATTATGCCGCATTCGGAAGTAAGTAGCCAAATATTTTTGAGGATGAAGATTATAAATACGATTGTTAATCGTTACGGTCGGAGCAAATTAATCTGTCCTCTCAGATTTGTGCCTATCCACTGTCACGGAAATAGCGAGACGTATCTGTAATAAACAACACAATTTCCGCCAATTAGTAACACAACCACAGATAACATTTAATAAGAGGCCACTTACATCCTTCGCCGGCCGCGATGGTCTAGCGGTTCTAGGCGCTCAGTCCGGAACCGCGGGACCGCTACGGTCGCAGGTTCGAATCCTGCCTCGGGCATGGATGTGTGTGATGTCTTTAGGTCAGTTAGGTTTAAGTAGTTCTAAGTTCTAGGGGACTGATGACCACAGATGTTAAGTCCCATAGTGCTCAGAGCCATTTTGAACTCACATCCTTCGTATCGGAAAATTACCTTACACAGGACGTCACTGGACAAAGCTGAAGGGTGGGATCGGACACTAGAATTGAATGTTTGAAACATTTTCTCTGCGGTTTGTCGCTTTTAGAGCAAATCCTGAACTGGAATGCCGTTTAGAGCATTTCCACTCTCCGTACGCTTCTGTGCAAAGAATTACCTCCGAGTAGTTGTAGCACTGGCGCAGAACGCTACTGTGCTAGATTCCGTAGTGGTACATGACGGTACAGAAAGAGCCGGTCAGCCGCCTCCCCTCTGGGACAGAAGCAGCAGCTGCAGCAAAGCAACTCGGGCCTACCTGGGCGCTGAGCAGCCGCAGCAGACACGCGGAAACCAGCAGGCAGGCAGCCAACATGGCGGCTCCGGCAGAAGACACTGGCGCGGTCCCGATCCCCGCCTCTTGCGTGTTTACGTCACCTCAGTGACCCGGGCCTGCGATAACGCGCCAAGCAGCCGCCACTGGCTCCTCTCTCGCGTTCCGCCGTCCGTCGTAATTTAATATATTATTATCATTATTTTGATTGTTGCCGACTTACGTGATGGGCCTTAATAAAAATGTTATTTCATTCAATTTTGATTTACGATTAAAGGTTTTCCTGAAGTTCACCTTTTTAACAATATTAATCTCAAATTGTTTGTTACGTTAATGAACGTTAGACTCACTGAATCTTAAAACATGAGCATATAAGCTGAACAATGTAATAAACTTTTCATATTAATTTCCTCAGTTAGTCAGCTCACTTTAAAGCAAAAGATCTTTGGTTATTAATTACAATTGCGGCCCACACACGTGAGAGAGTATTCCTTCTTACCTTCGTTAACCATTGCATTATAGTCGGAGTCCTGGCCCTGGCTCTCGGCTGTGGTACTGAAACTAAGAACCTTAAAGCTACGTATTTTCTGCAGCGTCGGGCGGTTGTGGAGAAAAATGTATATTGTGTTAATAGCGGGCAGTTTTTCGCTTCCGCTAAATTTTTATAAGTTAATATCGCCACGTAATGGCGTCTTTGAATGCATCGGCCGCTGCGATTGTAGAACTGTAAATTACTTGAATGCAGGTTAATTCGAGGGATCAGCTCTTACAAATTAAAATTGCACAATAATATTAAATCAATATATTATCTGTTTAATTCATACAAATATGCTTACATCTGCCAGCACTCGCAAGATGTCCGTCTACACGCAATCAAGACAAGAGAAGAAATGAAGACGACTGAAAAATTAACAGAAGAGCGTATCTCGTCGTCTATTTAGATCCTTTTGTTATATTTCTTTGCCCTTGAAACCTACACAGAGAAATGATAAAAATATATATTATTCCATTTTTAAATGTCTCTTCTTTATTATTATTATTATTATTATTATTATTAGTCGTAAAGCTCCCATGTGGAAGACGCTAAGTAAAGCTGGTTCACTTTCCGTTCTTCTTGGTCTTCTGGTTCTTTTTATTTGCCCACCAGTTTTTCATTGTTTGCGAAAATTTAGTTCTTCTTTCTTCGCTCCATTTTGTTCCGGTTCTCGGTGCTTTTGTCTCTGGTTTAACCTCCCACTTTTCAACTTTTATTCTAAAATTGTTCCTTGCAGCTATTTCTTGTTTAGTAATTTTTGCTAATTCCAAATCTTTTTTAACTTTTTGGATCCATTCTCCTCCATTAACAAGAGAATCTACGTATTTTACAATTCTTTTTCTTAATCTGTGTTCAGGAAGTCTCATTATGTGGCCATAGAATTTAAGGCGTCTTTTCCTCATGTCTATCTCTATGTTAGAATATTCTTCAATTTTTGTTGTTTTCTGTAATCTACATCCATTCTCGGTCCATCTTGGTCCCAAAATTTTTCTAATTATTTTTCTTTCTTCTTTCTTTAGATTTTCTAGATCAGTTTTCCTGTTTAGTGCCAAGGTTTCGCTGGCATATAACATTGATGGTTTAATGACTGTATTGTAATGCCTAATTTTTGCATTTAAAGATAAACATTTTTTATTATAGAGGTTTTGCACTAATCCTAAACCTTTACGAGCTTTTTGTATTCTTTCTTGTTGTGCAAATTTTTCCGAGATAATTTCTCCAAGATATTTGAAGTATGGTACTCTGTTGATTTCTGCGTATTTTGTTTGTAATTTGGAAATTTCTAAATTTGTTGTTGTAAACACTGTCTTTTCAAATGATATCTGTAGGCCGACTTTTTCTGCACATTCTTTTAGAATTTCTACCTGTTTTATAGCCATCTCACTAGAATCTGCCATTATTGCGAGATCGTCTGCAAAGGCTAAGTAGGGGATTCTTAGGTTATGTTTCTTGGTTCCTAATGAAATTGGTTTCCAGCACTTTTCTTCTTCAAGTTTCTTCTCCCATTCTTCCATGACTCTATCCAGAACTACACTGAACAACAAAGGCGACAACCCATCACCCTGTCTAACCCCAGTTTTTATTTCAAATGGTCTTGAAAGTTTTCCCATAAATTTCACTTTGGATTTTGTATTTGTTAACGTCTGTTGGATGATTTTCTGTATTTTCCGATCCAATCCTTTTTCCTCAAGAATCCTAAATAGTGTGGGTCTGTGGATTGAGTCATATGCCTTCTTGAAGTCGACAAAGACATACACTGTAGGCTTGCCTCGCATCTTCCTTATCCTTGTGATTAATTTTAGGTTTAAAATTTGCTCTGGGCATGATCTGTTTCGCCTGAACCCAGCTTGGAAATCTGAGATTTTGGGTTCTAGCATTCCTTGTGCTCTTTCAAGAATACAAGCCGATAAAATCTTATATGCGACAGGAAGTAGAGAAATTCCTCTGTAATTATTTACATAATGTTTATCCCCTTTTTTGTGTAATGGATGTATTAAGGCACACTTCCAATCTTCTGGGATTTCTTCGGTGACCCATATATTTTGAATAATTCCTACTAGCTCCTTTCTTGAATTAGGCCCTAGATTTTTGAGAAATTCAGCTACAATTCTTCTTTATAAATACTGTTTTTTTTTAATATTTTCGTATTATTTCACTGGGGACGCTCCGAAAGGAGCGATTTTTCCTTAGCCTCAGCTACCGCGCTATTTCAGCTAGTGGTCCTTTCCAGGGATGTTTGCCTACGTCTACATCTACACAATACTCGACACGCCACCTACTGGTCTGTGCCAAAGGGTACTTATTGTGCCACTAACTGAGCGCTCCAACTATGTTCCACTCACGAATGGCACGTATGGAAGAATGGATGCCGGAAAGCTTCGCTATTGGCTGTAATTTCTCCAATTTTCTCCACAAAGTTATTACCTGAGACGTGTATAGGGCGAAGCTCAGGCTCCTAACGCCGCTTCCTTTGGACGAAAAATGAAGAATATAAAAATAGTACCCAAAGCCCAAAAGTTCCAAAAATCAAGTTCCAAATTTCATTTTAAAAAAACAAAGCCCCTTTGGAATAATGTTGCTTGAATAGTAGCACGTAGATAGAAAAGAAATTCAGTACCAAGTAGCTTAGTATTTTGAAAAAGAATGAAATAATAAAGATAGAATCCCATTAGTTTCAAAGTAAAATCATAGTAGATCGGAAAGTACCGGAATTAGAAATCGCGGAGTAGAACGAACGATCTCAAAAATACTCCTTATGAGTACCCTTTGAGAATCGTGTTTAATACCTAAGAAAGAGCCAAGCACTGTTACTGTGTTACGAGAGTTTGCCGGAACAAGTCGTACATCAGCGTGTGTCCTTTGCGTGGACGCGACGAGACTGTTTTCTTAACGCTAAAGATTTGCGAACTACAAGGACGCACTGAACTTGCAGGAAGTAAATCAGTGACTTCAAATAGGATATCACGTAGAATACAGACAGAAAAGATTCGAAATTGTCTTAAATTGAATATTTTCAGTAAAAGTCTGGACATTACCAAAAGTTAGAAACTATTAATTATGGAGCGAAATAGAGACTAAACCTTGAAACCGAATTGTGAGAAAAGAATTAACTTTCGTAAAATTAGTTAATGCACTCTGGATCTTGCAAAATATCTTGGACTGAAGTATACATCATTAATTCCACCAAGATAGGAAAAGCTACTTCCTTACGGCAATGTTAGGATGTGAAAATAGTGCAATAAACCAGCATCCAGTGTTATTACTGCGTTAATCACTTCTTTCAGCCCATTCAATATTGTGTATTCAATAAATAATTATCTGTGCGACGACATTGATTGTCCAAGGAACGCATACTCTTTGCCGCATTAACACAAATTATCTCTCTGTTACGAACTATTACGCTCTAGTAAACTGAAAAACTTTAGTGGAGATATTAGTGTTGTGTCTGTACTGAAGCTATGATTAATACCGGAATAGGAACTGACATGTCCCTGCGTGTAGCTGTGTTTAAATACGCCGGGGCCGGCCGGAGTGGCCGTGCGGTTCTGGGCGCTACAGTCTGGAACCGGGCGACCGCTACGGTCGCAGGTTCGAATCCTGCCTCGGGCATGGATGTGTGTGATGTCCTTAGGTTAGTTAGGTTTAAGTAGTTCTAAGTTCTAGGCGACTGATCACCCCAGCAGTTACGTCGCATAGTGCTCAGAGCCATTTGAAATACGCCGGGCAGTACTTAATTGTTTGACCTGATCGAGACAAATAATATGCACTCGGTGGAATTTCAGCGCAGGCTAAATGGATTTTTTTTATAGTCATCAGTTTACTGACTGGTTTGATGCGGCCCGCCACGAATTCCTTTCCTGTGCTAACCTCTTCATCTGAGAGTAGCACTTGCAACCTACGTCCTCAATTATTTGCTTGACGTATTCCAATCTCTGTCTTCCTCTACAGTTTTTGCCTTCTACAGCTCCCTCTATTACCATGGAAGTCATTCCCTCATGTCTTAGCCAGATGTCCTATCATCCTGTCCCTTCTCCTTATCAGTGTTTTCCACATATTCCTCTCCGATTCTTCGTAGAACCTCCTCATTCCTTACCTTATCAGTCCACCTAATTTTCAACATTCGTCTATTGCACCATATCTCAAATGCTTCGATTCTCTTCTGTTCCGGTTTTCCCACAGTCCATGTTTCACTACCATACAATGCTGTACTCCAGACGTACATCCTCAGAAATTTCTTCCTCAAATTAAGGCCGGTGTTTGATATTAGTAGACTTCTCTTGGCCAGAAATGCCTTTTTTGCCATAGCGAGTCTGCTTTTGATGTCCTCCTTGCTCCGTCCGTCATTGGTTATTTTACTGCCTAGGTAGCAGAATTCCTTAACTTCACTGACTTCGTGACCATCAATCCTGATGTTAAGTTTCTCGCTGTTCTCATTTCTACTACTTCTTATTACCTTCGTCTTTCTCCGATTTACTCTCAAACCATACTGTGTACTCATTAGACTGTTCATTCCGTTCAGCAGATCATTTAATTCTTCTTCACTTCCACTCAGGATAGCAATGTCATCAGCGAATCGGATCATTCATATCCTTTCACCTTGTATTTTAATTCCACTCTTGAACCTTTCTTTTATTTCCATCATTGCTTCCTCGATGCACAGATTGAAGAGTAGGAGCGAAAGGTTACAGCCTTGTCTTACACCCTTCTTAATACGAGCACTTCGTTCTTGATCGTACACTCTGATTATTCCCTCTTGGTTGTTATACATATTGTATATGACCCGTCTCTCCCTATAGCTTACCCCTACTTTTTTCAGAATCTCGAACAGCTTGCACCATTTTATATTGTCGAACGCTTTTTTCCAGGTCGACAAATCCTATGAAAGTGTCTTGATTTTTCTTTAGCCTTGTTTCCATTATTAGCCGTAACGTCAGAATTGCCTCTCTCGTGCCTTTACTTTTCCTAAAGCCAAACTGATCGTCACCTAGTGCATTATAAATTTTCTTTTCCATTCTTTTGCATATTATTCTTGTAAGCAGCTTCGATGCATGAGCTGTTAAGCTGATTGTGCGATAATTTTCTCACTTGTCAGCTCTTGCCGTCTTCGGAATTGTGTGGATGATGCTTTTCCGAAAGTCATATGGTATTCGCCAGACTCATATATTCTACACACCAACGTGAATAGTCGTTTTGTTGCCACTTCTCCTAATGATTTTAGAAATTCTGATGGAATGTTATCTATCCCTTCTGCCTTATTTAACCGTAAGTCCTCCAAAGCTCTTTTAAATTCCGATTCTAATACTGGATCCCCTATCTCTTCTAAATCGATTCCTGTTTCTTCTTCTGTCACATCAAACAAATCTTCACCCTCATAGAGGCTTTCAATGTATTCTTTCCACCTATCTGCTCTCTCTTATGCACTTAACAGTGGAATTCCCGTTGCACTCTTAATGTTACCACCGTTGCTTTTAATGTCACCAAAGGTTGTTTTGACTTTCCTGTATGCTGAGTCTGTCCTTCCGACAATCATATCTTTTTCGATGTCTTCACATTTTTCCTGCAACCATTTCGTCTTAGCTTCTCTGCACTTCCTATTTATTTCATTCCTCAGCGACTTGTATTTCTGTGTTCCTGATTTTCCCGGAACATGTTTGTACTTCATCCTTTCATCAATGAACTGAAGTATTTCCTCTGTTACCCAGGGTTGCTTCGCAGCTACCTGCTTTGTACCTATGTTTTCCTTCCCAACTTCTATGATGGCCCTTTTTAGAGATGTCCATTCCTCTTCAACTGTGCTGCCTACTGCGCTATTCCTTATTGCTGTATCTATAGTGTAAGAGAACTTCAAACGTATCTCGTCATTCCTTAGAACTTCCGTATCCCACTTCTTAGCGTATTGATTCTTCCTGACTAATGTCTTGAACTTCAGCCTACTCTTCATCACTACTGTATTGTGATCTAAGTCTATATCTGCTCCTGGGTACGCCTTACAATCCAGTATCTGATTTCGCAATCTCTATCTGACCATGATGTAGTCTAATTGAAATCTTCCCGTATCTCCCGGCCTTTTCCAAGTATACCTCCTCCTCTTTTGATTCTTGAACAGGGTATTCGCTATTGCTAGCTGAAACTTGTTACAGAACTCAATTAGTCTTTCTCCTCTTTCATTCCTTGTCCCAAGCCCATATTCTCCTGTAACCTTTTCTTCTACTCCTTCCCCTACAACTGCATTCCAGTCGCCCATGACTATTAGATTTTCGTCCCCCTTTACATACTGCATTACCCTTTCAATATCCTCATACACTTTATCTGTTCATCTTCAGCTTGCGACGTCGGCACGTATACCTGAACTATCGTTGTCGGTGTTGGTCTGCTGTCGATTCTGATTAGAATAACCCGGTCACTGAACTGTTCACAGTAACAAACCCTCTGCCCTAACTTCCTATTCATAACGAATCCTACACCTGTTATACCATTTTCTGCTGCTGTTGATATTACCCGATACTCATCTGACCAGAAATCCTTGTCTTCCTTCCACTTCACTTCAGTGACCCCTACTATATCTAGATTGAGCCTTTGCATTTCCCTTTTCAGATTTTCTAGTTTTCCTACCACGTTCAAGTTTCTGAATTCCACGCCCCGACTCGTAGAACGTTATCCTTTCGTTGATTATTCAATCTTTTTCTCATGGTAACCTCCCCTTTGGCAGTCCCCTCCCGGAGATCCGAATAGGGGACTATTCCGGAATTTTTTGCCAATAGAGAGATCATCATGACACTTACATTGCTGATTCTTCCGCCTTTAGGGGCAATTTCCCACCCCTAGGACAAGGGAGTGCCCTGAACCTCTATCCGCTCCTCCGGCCTCTTTGACAAGGCCGTTGGCAGAATGAGGCTGACTTCTTATGCCGAAAGTGTTCGGCCGCCAATGCTGATTATTTATCAAAATTTAGGCAGCGGCGGGGATCGAACCCGGGACCGAAGACGTTTTGATTATGAATCAAAGACGCTACCACTTTTTTTTGTTATCTCATTTTGTTCGTTATCGTTCGTTTCAATTGTTCGTGGCGGACGTCACCTGACGCCCATTGAAGTTCGTTGCTGATCCATTCACTCAGTTTTATTATTACAGAGGGCAGCTAACCCTCTGACCGAATACGCTGAGCTACCGTGCCGGCTAAACTCTAGACCACGGGTAATTATTATACAACTTTTTATACAACGTCAATATATACAGCTCTACCGCTAGTTAGCCAGACTGCGACGTTATAGCTCCCAAACCATGGATATTGAACGTGCCACTGTAAATCGATCAGGCAACTGCGGTGGTGGGAGTTATAATAAATTGTCTGTGCGTTGCTACGGAAACCCATAGGTCTTACACTGACGCGCCAAAGAAACTGGTATGGATACGCGTATTCAGATACAAAGATATGAACACAGGCAGAATACGACGCTGCCGTCGACAAAAGTGTCTGGCGCAGTTGTTAGATCGGTTACTCCTGCCACAATGGCACGTTATCAAGATTTAAGTGAGTTTGAAAGTAGTGTTATAGTCAGTGCACGAGCAATGGGACACAGAATCTCTGAGGTAGCGATGAAGTAGTGATTTTCCCGTACAACCATTTCACGAGTGTACCACGAATATCAGGAATCCGGTAAAACATGAAATCTCCGACACAGCTGCGGCCGGGAAAAGATCCTGCAAAAACGGATCCAACGACGACTGAAGAGATACGTTGAACGTGACAGAACAGCAACAGATTGGCTCCAAGAATACTCGTCTGAGTTTAAACACTTCCGTTGGCCACCAAATTCCTCAAGCACGTCTGGGATGCCTTGGAACGTACTGTTCAGATGAGATCTCAACGCCCTGGCATTCTTACGGATTTACGGCAGGCCTGCAGGATTCATGGAGTCACTTCCCTCCAGCACTACTTCAGACATTTTTCGAGTCCATGCCACGTCGTGTGACGGCACTTCTGCACGTTCGCGTGCGACCCTACACCATATTAGGCAGATTTATCAGTTTCTTTGCCTGCTCAGTGTATTTCGGTAGTGAGTTGGCATGTCAATATTCGTAGACGTTTCTTCGGCCGACTGCCTGACGTCTAATTCCAAGTTTAAGTAATGTAGAGAACTGTCTCAGTTTTTGCCGGAAATATGAACTAATACCGGATGACGAAAGGAGAGATTGTGTAGTTTACGTTGAGGGCGAAGTCTATGAAAATTCGTAAGAAGAGTTCTAACAGTGAAATGCCTTTAAATTTCATTGTGGAAACATTGGTGCTAGAAAGACTATCAGGAAAAATACATGGCTTGACTGCTCAAAATTATCGATCCAGACCACGTAAGAGCATCAGAAACTGACTTACAAGGAAAAGTTGACGCATGTGACGCTCTGCCCATATTTTCACGTGACATAGGCAGAGTCTACCCAGTTTTCGGTGGCACACACATCAAATGGACTTTTTGGTGAGGGCAACGTCAATGGCGAGCTACGTAAGTCGTTTCCTTTGTAATCACAAGTATTTTAGTCCACGTTGTTCTTTCGTCGTAGCTTTTGTGATCATCGTAAGCGCTGCTCACAACTCCCGACACACAGTGTCGCGCTCGATTTAGAATCGCACGTTCGATATCTATCGAATTTGCGGCTTCGACAGGCAACATTCTTGGAAATCACTCGGCAAGTGATGAGACAACCCATTCGTTTTAACTGTCTATTGGGGAGTCAACTGTTTCTTCGCGCAGTCATTTTTTTCTGTCGACTGAAAAGCGTCTCTGTTGCTTCGTCAGCTATTAACAGTATTTTCACCCACTGTCCGGGTCTGAGTGGTTCCACTTAATGTGAAACAACAGAACGACGTAGGTCTCTGACAGTTACTGCAGTTATACTGCATGAATGTTTTCACCCAGTATCCGGGCTCGAGTGATTTAATTTAAATGCTTTTCGGTTACACATGAAGCGTGGGTAGTGTTGGCAACTGTTCTGGATACGAATCACTTATCTAATTCAAGGAGAGACGAATTAAAAGCATATTTTTAAAATCGAATTTTTCTTGAAAGTTGCATGCATTTACTTGCTTAAATACTGTTTTTGTCGTACTTCTGGCAGTAAATATGGGTTTTTGATCGGTGTTAAAATGTTGACTACAGGTGCTACATTATACGTTTACGTTAAAATGCATGAACAATTACTTTTTTATTTACATTTATTGAAGCTCTGTTTCTCTCATCGCTCTGGTTCGGACCCATCACCGATCATTCTATTTCGGTAAATGCTGAGGTGATGTAAACTGAAAGCACATTTGATACAATTTTTTTAGTTGTAACTTAATCACTTGCTTTTGAAGAAATTACTGTCATTTGCCGGAAACATATTTTTTGTTGAGACAAACATTTGTCTTTTTCTGTCAGTATATAAATTATATAGTTTATTGTAAAAACCTTGACCAATGTTCAATACCACAAAGGGTATCATATGTATAAGGAAACTCTCCTATAATATTACAAACACATTATAAAATAAACGTCTAAAATACTCTATGCTTTACAACATTGAAATGAAGTATACGGAATAAAACTGGACTTACATAATGTAAATGACGTTAAAATTCTAAACTTACATGATGAGCGAAGGAGCTCGTGCCAAACAGTAGAAAATATGGAATGAAGTATTCCATGAAAACAGCAAAAATTGTTAAAAGAACAGACACTGGAGTGAACGTGTGGCAAGAGTTTGCGATGCCAGCTAAACATGGCGCAAAGCGCGCCACTTACTCGCAATAAGTAACGTATAAACGCTCAACCGTGAGAAACACGCGTTACAATAACACATCGCTATGATACGAATTAAGATGTTTTTAAAAAAGTAAATTGTATGTAGTATAAAAGAAAGCATGTATGAAAGATACAAAAGGAATAAAATAATTTTTTTTAAAGTGACTGCCACAATATACAGCATAAAATGAATAACGTGGTTAATTTCAAATACATTATGAGAATAAAGAACGTACTATAGCAGATTTTATCAATATATTACAATTAGCAAACAGGAGGAAATATGTTTCCAATAAAAGCTGTAAACAGTTCGTGGCACACAGTGCCGACTGGCTTACTGTCAGTAAGAAAATACAAATTCCACAAGGAAAAGAGTGGAACAACGCTGATGCAATGGGAGTGAATAGAAACATGAATACTTGCGAGCAATGGCTTAAAGGCTTTTGTTTCTTGTCTGTACTTGTTCGTTTGAAATGAGGTCATCATTACTTTACTATAATTCTAAAGACCTCAAATTCTTCCAAGACATCAAGTTCCCACGCTTTCCTCTCTCTATGTAGAATCGTCATTCCATCTAATCCTTTTGGATTGTGCCCGATATTAATAAATCCTCCGCGAAAGTAGAATTATGAACATTAGTACACTCCATCCCTACTAAGTGTTCCTTGTATCTTATGTTAAATCTCCACGGATTTGTCCGATATGAAACATAGGTCAGACACTGCAAGCAATTTTTGAAATAGTGACGTTTCTTAGCCACCAAGGTTCCCGGACTCTACCCCTATAGATTTCCATCTATGGGGCTAGTTGAAACACGAAGCCTACAAGGAAAAAGTAAACACAAGATACGAACTGATCGCTGCGATTGCGAACAGTGCTGCCCTCGTAAAAGAACGTCAAGATGGCCTACAGGTGTTGTTGTTAGCGAATCCGAAAGTGCATTCAAGTCGGAGGTGAAATTTATGAAATCAACTTTCAATTTAAGCATTTGGCTTCATTTAATAGGCCTGCCTCCGGTGAGGGTATGTTTGGGTAACCACCCAAGAGCTGCCAGAGACAGCAAAGGACTTGGAAGAGCAGTTGAACGGAATGGACAGTGTCTTGAAAGGAGGATATAACATGAACATCAACAAAAGCAAAACGAGGATAATGGAATGTAGTCGAATCAAGTCGGGTGATGCTGAGGGTATTAGATTAGGAAATGAGACACTTAAAGTAGTAAAGGAGTTTTGCTATTTGGGGAGCAAAATAACTGATGATGGTCGAAGTAGAGAGGATATAAAATGTAGACTGGCAATGGCAAGGGAAATTTGTTAACATCGACTATAGAGTTAAGTGTCAGGAAGTCGCTTCTGGAAGTATTTGTATACTGTGTAGCCATGTATGGAAGTGAAACGTGGACGATAAATAGTTTAGACAAGAAGAGAATAGAAGCTTTTGAAATGTGGTGCTACAGAAGAATGCTGAAGATTAGATGGGTAGATCACATAACTAATGAGGAGGTATTGAATAGGATTGGGGAGAAGAGGAGTTTGTGGCACAACTTGACTAGAAGAAGGGATAGGTTGGTAGGACATGTTCTGAGGCATCAAGGGATCACCAATTTAGTATTTGAGGGCAGCGTGGAGGGTAGAAATCATAGAGGGAGACCAAGAGATGAATATACCAAGCACATTCAGAAGGATGTAGGCTGCAGTAGGTGCTGGGAGATGAAGAAGCTGGCACAGGATAGAGTAGCATGGAGAGCTGCATCAAACCAGTCTCAGGACTGAAGACCACAACAACAACAACCAAGAGCTGAAATTCGTCATGTGTTATTATTCTAATTGGTCTGTAGTACCACTTCCTAAAATATTCGCTGCTGGTCTTGAAACGCACTGTATACACACAAAATTTAAAAAAAAAGGTCGCAATGCTAGAGAACGTCGTTTTACGGAGTGGAGGCAGTCTCTCAAATGTCCTGTGAAATTGCGCCCAGGGACAGAACCGAGGTCCTTACGTGGTGTATTGTTGAAGAGGACTGGAGGCTCTCAAGCAAGAACTGTAATGCCAATATTTTTACAACCGGAATTGATTATTATTTTTATGAGTTTTCTGTCAGATGGAATTACAACACATCTACTTAAGACGGGATCCTAAGAAACTACAGCGGAAAACATGGAATTTGGAATATTTTAAAATAAATCCTTGTACACATGAGGCAATGTCCCCACTGACTGACTCAGTGACGCATCAACGCCCAGCCCAAACCGATGAGGGAACCAACTTGAAATTGGGAGAGGGTGTTCATATTATAATGAAGTGGTGGTTTAAGAAGGAATTTTTCGAAATTCCACCATGAAGGGGGTAAAAATAGCGGCTGAAAGTTTTTTTTAAATATCTCACTATTAAGGCAATTTTGAAGCTAGACCGAGGAAAATTGGTATTTGGTTTCCCAGTCAGAAATAGAACATGTGTGTGTGTTTCATCATTTCTGGAAGTCTAAGCTCTATGGGGGTGAAGTAGTGGGCGAAAGTTTTTTTTTTTTAAATAAATCATTATTAAAGACCTACTAATGTATTTTTAAAGATACATCTGTGAAAATTGCTATTTCATTTCTCGGTTACAATTAAAAACACGTGTTTCAGTGTTTTTGGATATTCAACCCATAAGGGCGTGAAGTAGGGGATGAAATATTTTGCCGAAGTTTTTCAGTATGAATGCATTTTTAAAGCTAAATCTATCATGATATGAATTTGGCTTCTTGGCTACAAATTAAAAAAAAGCTCTTTACTGTTTTCGGAAATTCAACGCATTGGGTGGTGCAATAGGGGTGAAATGTTTTATGAAAATCTTTCATTGGAAAGCATTTTTAAAAGTAACCTCTTGAAAATTGATGTTTGGTTTCTTGGTAAGAAATTAAAAACAGTATGTCACTGTGATTCTTGAGTTTCTCCCAGCGTATTTGATAATCAAAATATCCACTGGTGTACTACTGCCGGTCTACAGTGTCCAACGGGCACGACATTTCGGCGATCAAACATGTCGCCATCATCAGGTGAACTGACGGACTGAGCTCCTGTGAACGTGCCGGCACGGAGATCCGTACGCTATGGCTGCTCAGGGGGAACTGGGTTCGGTCGCGGCGGCGGCCGATTTAAATACCCTCCGCCCGCGGCGCGCTCCCTCCGCCGTCCGCGCCCCGCGCCACGGTAGCGCGGTGGAACAGATTGCGACGGCGTCTGAGATGACGTCGGTGTGATGGCTCTGTCCGCCGTGATCGTCACAACTACACGTTTGCTCGATTTACTTTTGATTAACCCAAGCAGCCATAACCTTGAGCAGCCATAGCGTACGGATCTCCGTACCGGCACGTTCACAGGAGCTCAGTCCGTTAGTACATCTGATGATGGCGACATGTATGATCGCCGAAATATTGTGCCCGTTGGACACTGTAGCCCGGCAGTACATCCATGGATATTTTGAGTATGTCACTGTTTTTAGAAATTCAACCCCTAAGGGGGTAAAATAGGTCCAGATGGGTCACGGACTCATCATCGTCCAGCCGAAACCACTAAGGACACAAACTTGAAATGCAGAGTGGATGTGGATCTTTTGCTGTAGGCGTCCTTTAAGAAGGGGCTGTTCGAAATTCCACTCCTAGGGGAGAGGGGGGCCGGGGGGGGGGGGAGGGTGGGGGGAGGAAAGGCTTTTTGAAAATATGTCGGCATTAAGGAAATTTTGAAGCCATAACGACGAAAACTGGCATTTGTTTTCTGTCAGAAATAAAAAAAAGTACGTGTTTCAGATGTTTTTGGGAACAACCACTAAGAGGGTGGAATAGGGGACGAAAATTTTTAAAAAATATTTAGTTGTATTAATAAAATTTTAAAGTAAAATCTATTGTATTCACTTCTGCGTTAGATACATACAGAAAAAGTGTTAGGGCAGGAATGTTGCTGTGGAAACATCACCACAAGAACGCAAAATGCATGATTAACAAGAACCTTCGGCTGCAGCTACCAAAACTGCTTTTTGGTCAGAAGTACATTCGGAAAAGACCATGCTTCTTTGCCATTAATTAGCGTGAAACGTTTAGAGGGTGTTGCAATTAGTAAACAACAAATAAATTCAATTAAAGAAAAAGAATCTGCACAGACCATGCAGTCTTTGCGAGCGATAGAGCGGCTTACACTAGTATAATATAAAATTGTTCAGATCCAATCCATAAGGAAACTCTTACAGAAATCGTGACTACTAAGAAACTGAAAAATTAATTAAAGTCTAAAGAAACACTTAATCTATTTTAGAAGGTTCTATTACAGGGGTATCAAAAATCTAATTGCAGTTGGGAGAGAGGGCGCTTCGGTCGGCTTATCGTGAGTCGATTGCGGAGATAAGTTTTACCACGGAAACTGCGCTAACCTTGGCGATTTCAGTTAGGAAATGGGTGGTCCATTACACAAACGGTAGACGCCGAGCTCTTCATCCACTGCATCTGTTTCACAAGAAGGTGTTCCAGCTCCATCCGCCATGTTCTGCCATATCGGATTCTACGTCACCGTCTCCGTCAGGTACTGCACTTTCCAGACCAACATTTATTGTTATAGTGGCCGAGCATATGGCGGCGCTGCCCAGGCACTTACAGTACTTATTCCAGTCTTCTGTCAGCCCATCTCCTCCTTTCCCGTCTCTTCGTCCTCTCCACCGCCCTCTGTCTGTGTCCAACTCCTCCTGCCTCTGTCTCTTCTCTTCTCCTCTTTCCCCCCTCTGTCTGTTCATCTCTTCCTCCCCGTCTTCCCGTTCTAAAGGCCCGTCCGCATGCAACGATCTGTCTGCGCAAATGTCTGTGCACATCACATCTGCGCAGGTAGATCGTTGCGTGTGGACAGGAGATTTGCACCGACATGAGCTGTGTTCAAACCTCGAAGTTGGAGTTGGAGGTTTGAGCGAATCGTCTCAAATCTGTGGGTTCAAACCACATCTGGGCAAACAAGTTGGACCGTGTGGACAGGAGATCGCCGCAAATCTGGCGCGAAACAGCTGCTTGTTGAGTCTAGCGTTTGTCTTTGTGCGCTCGGAGCATTAAAATTGCTGACGGTCGTCAGTGTTCTGGACAGTTTATCAGTGAATTCACTGAACTTTACAGAAATGATCCATGTTTGTGGAAAGTAAAGAGTATAGTGACAGGAACAAAAAGACAGCTGCATACAATGCATTAATTGAAAAAGTACGAGAAGTTGACGCACCGGCCAACTGAGAAACGGTAATAATAAAAATCGTTGTGGACTGTTTACTGTAAATAACTATCAAAAGTTAAAAAATCTCGAAGACCTGGTGTTGGAGTGGATTAAATATACCAGCCAAGTTTGTGGTATTTTGTGATTCAAACACGTCTAAAACAGCAAAAATATTATGATTCTTCATCAGCAAAAATATTATTTGTAACTCGACAGAATTAATGTACTTGACTTGACTTGCCTTCATGAACTTACCCTTCAGGACAGCGTAAATAGCTTCATTGGGGTTGGGTATAATTTCACTCAATGCTTGTTTAGAAATTGCAGTTGAAAATTTAAAGTCCTTATAGCTCCTTCCTGTTGCCAGGAATCTTAATGTCACCGTCAGCCGTTTATGGAGAGAAATTGCTCTTCTCATTCAAGTATTATTTCGTATAATATGAGAGGTTACGAGCGTTAAGAGACAATTATAAGTTTCGACATCCATCTGTAAATAATGACGCCAGTCGTTAGGGTGGCGCTACAACTCTCGCAGTAAATGTACGTGCGGAAAATGCTTTCGCTTTAGCAGCCACTATGTATACCATTTTGACCGCTCTCTCTGTTTCCTGCGTTTTGTCTGAATGTTTTTTGCAACACAAGTTGTGAACACAGACCACAACAGAATTTCTTGAAGTCCTAAATTTCAAAATAAATTAATTAAACTTCTGACGTTTTCGGCGAGCGTATTCGCTTGGCACTGATATTTCTTTTCTACGCCGACAGATGGCAGGCGAGTAGTAGATTGGAGTTTGTGTCGTGTGAACACAACACATTTGCAGCGATCTTATGCATGTACAGACATCTGCGCCGAAATCTGCGCAGACAAATCGTTGCGTGTGGACCGGCCTTAATATCTACAACACTATGTTCCAGCCATAAGATGTTAAAATGAACTAAGTGTACAAACTTCAACAAATATTATCGATACTACGTATAAAAAGACTGTATCGTGTAAAAATGACGATAATTATTTCAATATTTCTGTAATAATTTAATTTCTGTGTGAAGTAAAACTATTATCAGAGAACTACATTCATAGACAATAACAATTACAACTCTCTTTTGTTATCTGTGATAATAGTGGTTCAGTTGTTCTTCCTGTGCTAACGGATGAACTTTTCGGACGTGAGACGTGTGAGGTCTGTGAAAAGAAAACCTGTAACGATATTGTTAATTATTATTTGAAAAATGGAGTCGCTATTCTCTAGACGTGGATTTGTATTTATTTCAATTGTAATCCAATCTAATTATTGTTTTTAAGTGTTAATTTTCAGCTCCGCAATTAGGAGCGCAGCCATTAGGGCTAGTAACTTACAGCTGAGTTTACTAGTACTGGTATAGAAAATATGACGTAACTTTCATTGAAATAATTGTAAATGCTTAATAGAGATAAAAGGCTTAAAGAGTTTTATCTAAATATATTAACTTGATATAAAAGCTATCGAGAATAACAATAGACAAATTGACTATCGTCTGTCTGCCGCCATCTTAGGAAAAATATCTCCGCGGCAGTTGTGAATCTAGATTTTTAACAAACATAAATGTTGTTAGATATAAATGAATGGAAATAAATGTGCACCGGTGGTCCCGAAAAGACAGAATTCAACTCAGATTGTATCTTTAAAAACAATGCTCACAGCACGTAACGTAGTATCAAATCCTTATTTGCTTATGTATGATGCCTAATTATTTCGGACGATTTACATGAAATATTTTAATAGGAGACATACGTCAGTGTTTCGCACTGGTAGTATTTTGTGACTAAATGTTCCCTTTGCTAGAGAAAAGTGTTTCCATCTTAAGTAACAGTTGTGAAAAATCTGATAAATCATATGCAATTTAGTGCCACTCGTACGACTTTACAGATAACATTTCTACACAACGTCAAGTGGAGATTTCTTTAGCACAGTGACAAATATTAGCCGGGATAATCATTTTTGAGGTCAAACGAATTGTTACGCTGACAAATATCATGTATAAGTAATTTAAGGCACGAAATACTATAAACTGGTTCCGCCACACCGTTCATCTGCCCCTCTTCACTTTCTCTATCCACCTCCTCCTCTCCGCTCTCTCTGTCCATCTCTTCCTCCCCCTCTTCACATTCTCTGTCCACCTGCTCCTCTCCCCTCTCTCTGTCCATCTCCTACTGTTCCCTCCTCCTCCTATCTGTGCCTATCTCCTCCTTTCCCCTCGCTGTTTATCCGGCGACAAACGGACGCGCCACGGTCCACGAAGCGACGCCATCTCTGTGTCTGAACAGCTTCATTTCTTTAACACGGAGGTGGCGCGAAACAGAGTCGGACGTCCGTGCTGTGTGACTTTGGCTTTGAGAATCACTTTCTCTTCTATCATTTGTGATAGTAATTCCTCTTCATAGCATCGTGATGATCTTGAAATTTAGATTTAAAACCATAAATTAACTCTGCTCCTTCTATGAAACCAATTGCTCCCATGGTGCGCAGAACAATAGCTGTTTGGTCTGCACTGCTAATAGTCATTCCACCCAGAACTTCACGCTGCCAGCAATTTTTCGTGGCGCAATGAATATGCACCCACGTTTCATACGTGAATACCACTGGTTCATTTGGCCCCATTTTACTATTTCTGATTGCCCTCACGTACTCCGCATGCTTAGCAATAGCGCCGTGCGCTTCCATAGCATGCCGGCACGGTAACTCAGCGTGTTCGGTCAGAGGGTTAGCTGCACTCTTGTAATAAAAAAAAAACTGAGTTAATCGATCTACAACGAACTAAAACGGGTGTCTTGCGACGTCCGCCCCGAGCAGATACAACGAACAAAAATGAACAAAATGAGATCAATTATAAAAAATAAAAAAATAAATAGCGTAGCGACAGCGTTACCACCTATCTTGCAAGGGGCCCGGGTTCAAAGCCCAGCAGAAGCTTGGGTGTTGTGCGTCCTTCATCATCATTTCCATCGTCATTGACCTCGCAAGTAGCCGACGTGGCGTCACTTAAAAGATCTGCAATACGGCGGCCGAACTCCCTAATGGGGGGCCTCCCGGCGAACAATGCCATGCGATTATTTCTGTTTTCCATTTGCAACAGCGCCGCAACATTCTTAGGATGATTCTTTTAACTGAAACCAAATCGCATCTCTTTCAAAGATATCTGAAAATCTCAGTTTTTGAAAACATAAGCAACATTCTCAACGTTGGCATTTCCTTATTCTGCTAATAATACTCCATAAATTTTCTTAGAGTAATAAGCGCTTTATTAAAGTCGTCTAGGGCAGGATTTCCCACAACGTGTTCCGCAGAAATCTGGTGTTCCGTCGGAAGTGAAAAAGTTTTCCGCGAAAACCATTAATATCATGGCAGTTTTTTCCTACATATTGGCGATACTAATTATTTTTTAAAAATATATTACGATTTCTATATTATTAGTTACGTTTTAAAATTGAAGTAATCGTCGAATACAATATAATTTTCTGATTTTTTGAAGAAAAGGTGTTCCATCATCGTGCCCGAATTCTGAAAGTCTACCGTCAGACAGAATGTTTGGGAACAGCTGGTCTAGAGAAACTACTTTTTTAGAATGTCTTTTTTTGGAGTTTTAACTTTCTCCCTGGTTTCTTCCGCTTTTCTATGGTCTTTGAAAATGTATTTTACTGCTATTTCAATTTCCTTGCATTTTTACCACTCGCAAGACCTCTCTCTGCAGCTGCTCACGCTAACCACGGGACCACAGCGCTCCTCAGTTCGCATTGTCCTTGATATTGCCTATCTTGTACATGGACTACTCAGTTTGTATATTTTGCTTATTTAGTTCCACACAACTTCTTCCTATTTTCTCGATTGATCTGTGTTCAGTTTCCGAGGCCTATCCACTGTGCCAACTCATAACTAAATCTGAGGAGGGTGCGATGGGGAGGTTCGCTTGTGAGTACAAATGACGGCTCCGCCAAAACATCGCCCTTTCGCAGGTTGGTACGCGATACTACATCCGTGAATATCGCTGTTGCGCGACTTTTGTCACCTCAGTGGAAGTTACGTAAGAACAAAAACAATATGTTAAAGTGACATTGCGTAATATGATTTTTCTCACTATGACCACTATTAAAGAAGCAAAGGCAATATTTAAACGTTGTAACAGCTAGAACCAACACAGTGTGGTAGGACGCCGGGTCGTAGCACTGGTGTCCCGGCAGCAGCTGCTGGATTTGCGTGGTGGCGCCGACGCGGCTCGGACAGCACATCACCGCGGGAATACGGAGTGTTCCCGGTGGGCAAGGAGCCTGGGGGCGCCGGTAGGCCGTGACTTAGAGAACGGCTAGTTCCCAGGAAGAACGGACGTCAGTTTCACAGCGTTTTTGTGTGGGGGCAGATGTAACTGGGCGCATTCTTCATACATCCGTCAGCAGTCGGCTGTTCGGTGTTTTTCCTGGAAGCGGTGGGCGGTGTTCTGCACTGGCTCTTCTCTTCCACAACGCGACACTCTGGCTGCCCGCTCGCAGCTTCCGGCCGCCGCCTACCTTCCACGAAACGGCCTCCTCCTGCCCGTTCTGCTCTGGCTGCTGCACCGCCCAGCCTCTGGGAACGCACAGCAGACGCCAGCTTTCCCACCACCTCGTCTGAGCTGCGTGGGCGAACAACTCGCCTCACCATCCCGTGTACCACTGCAGAACATCTACTGTCGGACCGGTACAGCTAAACACTAACAGTAAGACTTCAGTTTCTCCCAGTGTACGCAGTGTTCAACGCCTTACGAGAATATGGCCGGTCGAAGTGTTCGAACAGCGCCGATGTTTCGTGACGCAAACGGCACGTCGTTTTCCAGCACTGCGAATCGAGAAAGAGCTCAAAGTAATGTCTATGGCCTTTCGCCTTATACGGGTAGCATCTGAAGCATCCCCCCTCCCCCCCCCCCCCCCCGAAGGGGGCGGGCTGGCAGCAGCTTAGTATGCCGCTCTTCAGCCTACAGACTTTGTTAAAAAGATGAAGAGAATAAATAATAAAACAGGTGATAAAATCGGAGACTTAAAGAGTAACAAGGCGAAAAAAAATCGTGGAACTTAAAACAAAGAACAGAGGGATGATAAAATACATACGAAGCAGACAGGTAAAACAATAGACAGACAACTAAAAAACACGGCGACAGTCTGGTTTCTCTTCGCAAAAGACATAAAATTCACACCTAGCGACAGCACGGTTTCTGTTTGCAACACGAGAACGACGAACGACACTGAACAGTCACTGGAACACTATACTAAAAAGTTGGCAAATGTGACACCACAGCCGAGAGCAGGTGGGGGGAAACTGGACAGATGATGGGAAAATAAAAAAAAGGGGGAAGGAGAGGAAAGGCGAACGGGGGAGGCGGGAAAGGAGCCGACGGAGGAGGAGGACCCATAAGAGGGGTGGTTGGTGCTGGGCAGACTCGGCAGGGAGTGGGGAAGGCAGAGGAGGGGAATACAAAAGCTAGCGACATTTTCCGTGAAGCACCAGCCACAGAAGGAAAGACCATGTGTTCCACTTTCAAAACCACGGTCTGAGTACAGAATGCACGCCAGTATTGCACGAGAGCACCAAAATTAGTGCAGCCAGACATAATGAGTATATAGAAAGAGTTTCATATAACAGCATTCAGGAACTGAAAGATAAAGTTAACGTAGTACTGGGCGAAAATAGTGAAAGAAGATTGCCATTTTTATGTGTATCGATCTGTTTGTAGAGTCACATTTCTTAACGTATGCTGTGATTAGTAATCATTTGGAAGTAGAGGTCTATTCAAAAGGAGATTCATTAAACAGGATTCTAGTCACTGAATTTGCTCTTGACGTTGTACTGGTAACAGAAAACTGTGTGAATACAACCGACTGTGCCACGGAAGCCCCAGTGTTATTGTACGAAAATATTATTAGGGAAATGTGTGAATCTTTTACTAAACAACTGCTACACGCTGCATTTAAAAATGACACAAACCGAAATGGGTTGAAGAAAATTCCACTTTACACAGAGAAAAGAAAGAATAGAAAGCACGACGTACTCGTAAAGCTGGAGATTTTCAAACAGGGTTCTAAGAACGATGGCCTCATCCTCAATGAACAGTTACAACTAAGAAACAGAAATTTTTTCTATGGTTTTAATCCACTATTCGCGAAATTTTGATTCCTCTATTTTTTACTGTATTTTCCTGCCTCTCGTTCCGAAACATCATTTTCTTCGAATCCCATAGATGTGTGCTTCTCAAGTTACATTCATGCAGATACTTTCTCGACTGTACGACTGTTTGTATGATTTTTCTATATTATACTGTCCTTTAAGTGATGGTAATTTCTACAAAGTCTTACAGATGGCTCTTAGTTATACTTACTCTGCTTGGCTACTGTGTACTTTCAAAAATACGTTGAACCCTCTTCCTATCCATTTTGTTACTAAAATCAACTCCTATTGTTTTCGTGGCAGCAATGTAAGCCACGGAGCCGATTAGTCTGATGTTCCCAGCTGTTATTTTTGACTTGAGCATATTTTCTCATCTTGTTCAGTGCTTTCTGCCATGCTTAATTTTCTGCGTATTATTTTGTAGCGTTTCTCAAAAATTTATTCCGATGAAGACATCCTTTGAGGCGTCGAGACGTAGGTCATCGTACCAAACAGTTATTTGCAACCGGTTGGCTGTGTGACCCTCTATTGAAACTAATATACGGTTGCTGATAAACAGCCATGTTTGAAACAGTAACTTTTAAAAACGCTCAAACTTCCTAACAGTTGAGACGCATTTTTTCAAAGACGACAGCAGCTTTGTTCACAACTGTGCAACTCGTGTTGTATAAGCTATACATCAAATTAATCGCAGTTATTCGTTCTTAATCTTTTTCGCTTGATTCCGACATAAACAACATGCCCTTTCTTTGTTAATCAACCTCTCATTCAAGAAATAACTCAAAAATCACTAATTTTACGAGGCATACACTGTTTTAGTGTTCCCTGGCCTATATTACAATCGCTACTTGGCAATGACGTCACGATACGTTTACCTGGCCTTGTCTCTATGAGGTGCTAGTGTCATTAACAGCGGTGCATTACACAAAGAACATCAACGACAAGGACGCTGTAGTTCCGACTTCATGCGCTAGAAACGCTTCTGTCGCGTCACGAGCTTAAAACGGTCGGCACACGGGACGAGGCAGCTAACGTGGACGCGCACGTAAACGGGACGTCCAACGTCACGAGAGACAGCGCCGTGGCACACGGGACGAGATGGCTAACGAGATTCTGCGCTCCCCAGCGACAGTTGCCGGTTTCATTTGGCTAACAAAAAGCAGTTTGTTTACATAGATGGACGCCCATATAATTCCAACAGTAACTCCGTTACTCCGTTAAAACTCACGTTTCCCCTCTTGTCCACATGCCAGTCACGTTGTTCTGTTTGTGGCATACATAAATAAAAACTTCAATACCCACCAATATGTAACAGGAGAAAAGAAAAGATACAAGTCCAGTAGAAAAGGACATCAGTAACAATCTCATTCCTTACACAGAGCGCAACTATATTTACGTAACATCAAATATTACCAAATTACTTCCACTAAGTTAATAGGAAAGTACCACAAACTTTTAGAAAACGTGATGGCGAAAAAAAAAGTTGGTTATGGCAAGATGCGAGCCCTCTATCGATCCGCCCTCAATACCCAAACATGGCCCCTCACTCAACTACGTTATGCTGAAACTCTGTTACTAATGACCTCATATTTTATGTTACAATCTTCCAAAGACTGTTATCACCGAAATACTAACTGACATTTCATTATAACAAATCCTGAAACGACGGGCACGTTTTCATGAAACTTCAATGTCAATGCGTCGCTGCTTTAAAACGCCTTAATCTCATAACAATAGCTATCTACATCTACATCATACTCCGCAAGCCACCTAATGGTGTGTGGCGGTGGGTACTTTCGGATCCTCCGTCTGATCCCACCAACCCGCGAATAGCGTGTACGAAGAATGAAAGCCCGTAAGCCTCTGTATTGGCTCTAATTTCTCGATGTTTCTCCTCGTGGTCAACACGCGAAATGTATGTGGTGGGAAGTAATATATTCCCCGACTCCTCAGGAAAAGTGTTGTTCTGAAATTTCAGTAGTAACTCCTCTGTGATGCACAATGCATCTCTTGTAACGTCTGCCGGTGGAGTTTGTTTAGCATCTCCGTAACGCTCTCTCGCCAGCTAGGCCGGCCGGTGTTGCCGAGCGGTTCTAGGCGCTTCAGTCTGGAACCGCACTACCGCTACGGTCGCAGGTTCGCATCCTGCCTCTGGCATGAATGTGTGTGATGTCCTTAGGTTAGTTAGGTTTAAGTAGTTCTAAGTTCTACGGGACTGATGACCTCAGATGTTAAGCCCCATAGTGCTCAGAGCCATTTGAACCGTCTGAGCCATCTCGCCAGCTAAACACTCTCGTGACGAAATGCGCCGCTCTTCGTTGCACCGTCTCTATCTCCTCTGTCGGTCCTACCTGATATGGATCCCAGATTGATGAACAATACTCAAGAATCGGGCGAATAAGCGCCTTATAAGCCACTTCTTTCGTGGGTTAGTTACATTTCCTTAAGATTCTTCCGATGAGTCTGAGTCTGATGTCTGCTTTACCCACTATCTGTTTTGTATGGTCATTCAACTTAAGGTCGCTCTGGATAGTTACGCCAGCTGTCTCCAGCTATTTGTCATCAACAGTGTAGCTGTACATATCCTATGTATGCGCAGTATGTTACATTTATTTACGTTCAGGGTCAACTGCCATAGCCTGCACCATTCATAAATCCCTGCAGGTCATTCTGCAAATTCTTAGTATCTTCTGGCGTTGCTATTCCGGTATAGACAATTGCATCATCTGTGAATAGCCTTTGGGCATCCGACGCTTTTACTAGAACATATATATATATATATATATATATATATATATATATATATATATATATATATATATATATATATATATATATATATATATATATTGTAAACAGTAACGGTCCTATCACAGCTCCCTGTGGTACTTTGGATATTATCTTTTCGTCTGTCGATTTGGTTCTGTTAAGAGCGACAGGATGAGTTCTATGTGTAAGAAAGTCTTCAATCCAGTCGCAAGTCTGCTCCGATGCTCCGTAATCTCGTATTTGTTTCATTAAACGGCAGTGCGGGACGGTGTTAAATGCCTCACTGAAATCAAGGAACACGGCATCAACCCGAGCGCCGTTGTCCACTGCGCTGTGGATCTCACGGAGGAACAGAGCGAGTTGAGTTTAGCAGGATCTCTATTTGGGAAACTCATGTTCACTTTTGTAGAGGACATGTTCGTGTTCCCAAAAGTCATAATTCTTGAGCATAAAACATGTTCCATAATTCTGCAACAGACTGACGTCAACGATATAGGTCTATAGTTGTGTAGCTATGTCTTACGGCATTTCTTAAAGACGGGAATTATCTGCGCTGTTTTCCAGTCGTTAGGTACCATTCGTTCCTCAAGCGGTCTACGATAAATTACTGCTAGAATGGGAGCAAGTTCTTTCGCATAATCTTTATAGAATGTTATAGGTATCTCATCTGGTCCTGACGACTTTCCACTAATAAGCGACTGTGGCTGCTTTTCGATTCTGCGATTCGTTATCTCAATATCAGCCACTTCGACTTTCGTACGATTGCAAGGAGGGACAGTGTTACGATCTTCCGCGGTGAAATAACTTCGGAAGACCGAATTCAGTATTTCGACCTTCTCTCTGTTATCTTTTGTTTCGGAGCCGGCGTGGTTGGATAGATGATTTTGACCCACTTACGGATTGTACATACGACGAAAGCTCTTAGGGTTTTTACTCAGGTCCGTTGACAACGCCTTACTTTCAAAGTCATTGAACGCTTCTCTCATTGCTCTCCTTACGCTCATTTTCTCTTCGTTCAGATTTTGTCTGTCAGCTAGGTTTTTACTTCTCTTGAATCTGACATAACGCGAAAATAACTAAATGCGAAAGTTCTGTAACCACCAACACGACGTTTCCGGTTATTTTATCACAACAAATAGAACCAATGGCGATTCGCTTTCGAATCATTCAATGTTCTGTTGCTTAAAAACAGAATATATCCTTAGGCTGTAAAGTATAACATAAAAGCCGGCCAGAGTGGCCGTGCGGTCCTAGGCGCTACAGTCTGGAACCGCGAGACCGCTACGGTCGCAGGTACGAATCCTGCCTCGGGCATGGATATGTGTGATGTTCTTAGGTTAGTTAGGTTAAAGTAGTTCTAAGTTCTAGGGGACTGATGACCTCAGAAGTTGAGTCCCATAGTGCTCAGAGCCCTTTTTTATAATATAAAACCCGGAAAGCGTTTGACTCGGTGCTCCACTGCAGACTCCTAACTAATGTTCGAGCATATGGGATTGGTTCCCAAGTACGTGAGTGGCTCGTAGACTTCTTAAGTAATAGAACCCAGTACGTTGTCCTCGATGGTGAGTGTTCATCGGAGGTGAGGGTATCATCTGGAGTGCCCCAGGGAAGTATGGTAGGTCCGCTGTTGTTTTCTATCTGCATAAATGATCTTTTGGATAGGGTGGATAGCAATGTGCGGTTGTTTGCTGCTGATGATGTGGTGTACGGGAAGGTGTCGTCGTTGAGTGACTGTTGGAGGATACAAGATGACTTGGACAGGATTTGTGATTGGTGTGAAGAATGACAGATAACTCTGAATATAGATAAATGTAAATTAATGCAGATGAATAGGAAAAAGAGTCCTGTAATGTTTGAATACTCCATTAGTAATGTAGCGCTTGACATAGTCACGTCGATTAAATGTTTGGGCGTAACATTGCAGAGCGATATGAAGTGGGACAAGCGTGTAATGGCAGTTGTGGGGAAGGCGGATAGTCGTCTTCGGTTCATTGACAGAAGCAATTCAGAGGCGGGCTACTAGATTTGTTACTGGTAGGTTTGAGCATCGCCTTAGTGTTACGGAAATGCTTCAGGAACTCGGGGGGGAGTCTCTAGAAGAAATGAAGCGTTCTTTTCGTGAATCGCTACTGAGGAAAGTTAGAGAACCGGCATTTGATGCTGACTCCAGTACAATTTTACTGCCGCCAACGTACATTTCGCGAAAAGACCACAAAGAAAAGATATGAGAGCTTAGGGCTCGTACAGAGGCATATAGGTAGTCATTTTTCCCTCGTTCTGTTTGGGAGTGGAACAGGGAGAGAAGATGCTAGTGGTGGTACGAGGTATCCTCCGCCACACACCGTATGGTGGATTGCGGGGTATGTATGTAGATGTAAATATGGGCTTCAACTGAACACGATAAATATGGTATAGCGTCTCGGTTTCTGCCTGTGACGTAAGTAGTGTTGTTGCTTTCCTATTGCCTCTATTTTATGTGACACGCTGCCGAAATATCGCAGAACGTATTCTGTGTTACACGTGACGAAATGGCTCCTCGACGTGAAACAGCAGGAAGCGACATCACAAAACTCGTACAGCGTCACGTCGTCCCAGCTAATTCCCCGCTTGTGCCGACGGCTGGAACGTATGTGAATCATGCCCGTGAGTCACCATAGGTTTAGAGTGTAATCACGGCCCAAACGCTTAGAACTGACCACACACCCGTACTCTGAGTGAAATCGGGTGCGTTGTCGGGCGCGCTTCTGACTTCTGACCCGCTCGAAGCGACTGCCGTTTAGAACAAATGCAAGCGCTTGGTTTCGAGAAGGGGGAAAAATACTCCCAGAGGTACACCGTGTTCAAAAGGACGCCTATTCGACAACAAAAGAAACATGAACGTTATAAACCGGACAAGTGGCAGAAGGATTCGCACTGAGTGTGCCCTACAAACTTGACTATGTACGTAGGTAGTTCATCTAGCTTTTGATTGCATTGACTTAGAAACTTAAATTTTTTACGTCGCCAAGGGACCGGAGACCATAGCATTTTGTACAAATTTCAACTTGATCCCTCTATATGTTCATGAGATAAAGGGTCTCAACAAACGGATAGATAGACGGACAAGAATGGTCTTTTTCACCAACTGCGGTACGGAACCGTTAGAATGAAAAATGTCGTTACAACAACACCATCGCGTTATGTCGTAGTCAGGAGAGGTGCGATGATATAAATGACAGGCCGTACTGCCATAGAACGTGTCGATTCGATGGCAAGTACAATGGGTACGGATATCAATGCCCTTAGCTAATGGTATCAATCCACTTACGAACCTCCTGCGAAACTATGAGGGCGTGCTAAAAAGTAATGCATTCCAATTTTTTATTTTATATTCTCTATCCGTTTCGCTGACGCAAACTGTAACCCGTTGTATCTACATCGACATGATTACTCTGCAATTCACACTTAAGTGCCTGGCAGAGGGTTCTTCGAACCAACGCCAGAATGAAACTTCCTGGCAGACTAAAACTGTGTGCCCGACCGAGACTCGAACTCGGGACCTTTGCCTTTCACGGGCAAGTGCTCTACCAACTGAGCTACCCAAGCACGACTCACGGCCGGTACCCACAGCTTCACTTCTGCCAGTATCCGTCTCCTACCTTCCAAACTTTACAAAAGCTCTCCTGCGAACCTTGGAGAACTAGCACTCCTGAAAGAAAGGATACTGCGGAGACATGGCTTAGCCAGAGCCTGGCTAAGCTGCAGAGTGAAAACCTCATTCTGGAAACATCCCCCAGGCTGTGGCTAAGCCATGTCTCCGCAGTATCCTTCCTTTCAGGAGTGCTAGTTCTGCAAGGTTCGCAGGAGAGCTTCTGTAAAGTTTGGAAGGTAGGAGACGGATACTGGCAGAAGTAAAGCTGTGAGTACCGGGCGTCAGTCGCGCTTCGGTAGCTCAGTTGGTAGAGCACTTGCCCGCCAAAGGCAAAGGTCCCGAATGCGAGTCTCGGTCGGGCACACAGTTTTAATCTGCCAGGAAGTTTCATATCAGCGCACACTCCGCTGCAGAGTGAAAATCTCATTCTGGGCACCTCCAGAATATTTCTCTACCGTTCCGTTCTGTAAGAGTTCGTGCGAAAAAAATGAACACTTCAAGCTCTCTCTGCGGCCTCTGATTTCTCTTATTTTATTTCGAAGATCGTGTCAGAGGTGATCGAAATTTCGTGAAAGGATCTCGCAACAACGAAAAATGCCTTTCTTTTATTGATTGCTATCCCATCTCGCTTATCATATCGTGACACTCTGTCCCCCATTTCGCGATAATACAAAACGATCTGCCCTGCTTGGAACCTTTTCGATGTCCTCTGTCAATTCTATCTGGTAAGCACCACACACGGTGGAGCAGTATTTCAGGAGGACGGACAAGCGTTGTGTAGGCATTCTCTTTAGTAGATCTGTTGTATCTTCTAAGTGTTCTGGCAATAAAACGCATATTTGGTTTACCTTCCTCACAACATTATCTACGTGATCGCTCCAATTTAAGTTGTTCGTGATTGTCATACCTAGGTATTTAGCTGAATTCACAGCCTTTAAATTTGTATCATTTGTCGTGTAATCGAAGTTTAACGTATTTCTTTTCGTACTCTTGTGGTAACCTTATACTTTTCCTCATACAGAGACGATTGTCACTTTTGACACCATACACATACTTTGTCTAAATCATCTTGCAATTGGTTTTTATCTTTTGATGTCTTTACTATACAGTAAATAACATTATCATCTGAAAACAGTCTAAGAGGGCTGCTCAGATGTTCTCCCAGAACCGTTCATTTAGATTGGCAAAAGCAGAATGCATATAATACTTCCCTGGGGAACGTCGGATATCACCTCTGTTCCACCCCATGATTTTCCGTCGATTACTGCGTACTGTGCCCTTTCTGACGGGAAATGTCGAAGCAAAGCGCACAACTGAGGCGATACTCCATAGGCACGTAGTATGATGGAAAGTACCTAGTGAGAAAGTCTTCTGGAAATTTAGAAATATGGAATCAATTTGAGATCTCCTGTCCATAGCACTCATTACTTCGTGAGAATAAAGAGCTAGTTGTGTTCCACAAGAGCGACGTGTCAATAGACTGTTTTCTTCAAGGTAATTCAGCATGTTCGGACACAGTATACGTTCCAGTGTCCTGATACAAATCGGTTAGTGATAGACGTCTGTAATACAGCGGATCACTCCTATTTATTTTACAGGGTATTGATGTCAATTGCGCAACTTTCCGGCCTTTTGGTACGGATCTTTCGTCGAGCGAGCGGTTGTATATGATTGCTAAGTATGGGGCTATTGCATCAGCATACACTGGAAGGAAACTAACTGGTATCGTACCTGGGCCGGAAGACTTGCCTTTATTAAGTGATTTAAGCTGCTTCGCTACAGCAAGTATATCTACCTTTAAGATATTCACGTTGGCAACTGTTCTTGTCTCGATTTCTGTTATATTTACTTCGTACTTTTTGGTGAAAGAATTTCGGAAAACTAATTTTAATAACTTCCTTTTAGTGATAAGGTAATTTGTAATATTATCACCAGCATCCCACAGTGAAGGTTTTGGTTGTGTCTAGCCGCTGGTGTACATTACTTACTATTAGAATGACTCTGGTTTTTCTGTCAGGGTTTCGTTGTGGAAACTATTAAAAGCGTATCGCATTGAAGTCCGCACAAAGTTTCGCGCTTCCAAAAAAACATTGACCATCTTGGAGATTTTGTGTTCTTTTAAATTTGATTCGATTGCTTGTGCAACAGTGTTCTGAGCCGTTTTGTGTGCCATAGGGATAATTTTAATCTCTTATCAACGTAAATCTCTCCAGTGCTGCCGATACGGTTTCTTTGAACTGAAGCCACATTTGGTCTATACTTACATAGTTGGGAAGGTGTAGAGACTCTCTTTGGAAGGCGTTAAGCGAACTTGTGTCTGCTTTTTTAAATAGATATATTTTGCGCTTCCCTTAGGTGAGTTTGTATGTTTCGGTGGTTAGTATCGATACAACGACCTGGTGATCGTTAATACCTGTATCTGTCGTGATGCCCTCGTCTTCCTCGTTTCTTTTTTTAAAATTATTTTTTAGTGTTGAGCTCCAATACATTTTCACAAACATTATCAATTACAACAGACTCCTGATGTAATTCTTCAAAATAATTTTCGGAGAAAACATTTAGTACAATTTCTGACGATGTTTTATACCTACCACCGGATTTGAACATGTATTTTCGCTAACATATAGAGGTGCCACCAGCAACTACAATTGTTTGAGTGGGGTGCCCTTCTGGAAAGATACTCAACTTTTCTTCGAACTATCCAGAAATGAATCATGTGAGTCGAGAGGGTCGCTAAAGTGAACCAATTACTAACTTATTCCGTTTGCCAGGTATAATCTCTACCCATCCCTATTCATAGGAAGTGTCTACTTCAACTTCGCTGCAAGATCAACTACAGCAACAAAACGCCCCTAACATCATTTAATCTATGCTTTCTGAACATCTTTAGGTAATTTGTAAAAAAAAAAAATTCGATTGAACTTACCTCCGGCATTAAGCCAGCTTTCTGTACCTACAACGATTTTTCCTTCAGTGCTTTCTATTAGCGCTTGGAGCTGTGGTTCTTTTCCAACACAGCTACTACAGTTTACAACTACAATATTGATTGTCGCTATGTCTTCCCTCTTTCTGTGTTTCCCCTGCACCCCTCCACACAGCCACCACTACTCGTGTCGCCGCCTCCTGTGAGTAGTGGACTCCTGACCTATTTATCAGAACCCACAAACCCACCACCCTGTGGCGTACGTCGATAAATCTGAACCTATATGGTTGCAGAAGCGTCTGAGCCTCTGATTCAGACCCTCCAATCGGCCCTGTACGAAAGGTCTGCAGTTAGTCTTGTCGATGATGCCTGGCAGTCTTCACCATTTCAGCTAAGGGACCACAACTCGAGAGAATCACTTCCGATCCAAAGCGATAGATATGGTTAGTACCGACATAAACCACCACCTGCAGTTGGCCGCACCCTCTGCTCTTCATGCCATCCGAAAGCACTCTTCCTACATCTGCAATGGCACCTTCAAGTATGTACACAGAGTGCACACTGGTTTTCTTCACCACCCTGGCAGCCATATCAGTTAGGAGTCACATTACATATCTGACATTGGAGCTTTCAGCTACCAATAATTCTAGACTGTGTGAACATCCAAATCTTGCTGGCCAAGAGGGTTCCCTTGGAACAGGTCGAGTGTCTGCATCTGGTTCAGGATCTTTGTCAGCCACAGACAGCACCAAAACCCATTTGTTAAACGAACTGGGGAGGCCCTTCTATCGCCCCTCTCCCCTCGTCCCCCCCACCCTACCCAGCCTATCGCTGCCTGCCAACCCGGCCGCTGTGGCCGAGCGGTTTTAGGCTCTTCAGTCCGGAACTGCAGTGCTGCTATGGTTACGGGTTCGAATCCTGCCTCGGGCATGGATGTGTGTGATGTCCTTAGGTTAGTTAGGTTTAAGTAGTTCTAAGTCTCGGGGACTGATGACCTCAGATATTAAGTCCCATAGTGATTAGAGCCATTTGAACCATTTTTGCTGCCTGCCACACCATGAAACGACTTTCCACTCAACAACAGGTAAGGGGTCATCTTCATTGCAGGCACTAACTGGAGTGGTCACAATTGTGGACTGGTTCAGGGATGTGAGGGATGTGCTGGATGTACCTTCTTGCATCCCCACGTCTGATCTCACGGAGCAAAACCCACTAGCAACAGTCTCAAGCTGCATGACCGAAGCCAACACTGCCTGAAGTTGTGAGCGAAGGGTCACCATCTCAGCTCGTGTCTAAACACAGCAATTACTGTCCTTGTTCACACTAAAGACGCTATAAGTATATGCTACACATTTATAAAAAGGGGGAACTGTGGCTGCTGCATGCATAAATACGCAAGAAATTTTAAAATTTGAACTAAAATGCACAGAGAAAATATAAAAAATAAATCGTTTTTTGGTACTAGAATCTCGTTAGAATTCACAAACGAATGCTGTGGCCCGATCTGCTGCTGACTGCGCAGGAGCTACTGATCCCTGCCAGTAGAGTGCTCTGAGTGGTAGCGTGTAACGGAACAATGTCGGTGCGTGAGCAGCAGCGTGCTGTAATCGAGTTTCTGTCTGCAGGAAACTCTGCCCACAGAGGAGCGCCCTCTTCTTCAGTATGACAACGCTATACTACACGAGCGCTGCGACACCCTGGGTTAACCACCACCCATTATCCTCCACGCAGTCCCCACTTGGCCCCATCCGATTTCCATGTGTGTAAGACATTACGGAAATGAATGCTCCAAACCAGGTGCAGTGAGGTAATTAGTTTTTTAATATTTTACACGACAGACCTGTTTCGGTTTATCGCAGCTATCAAGTGACGTGCAAAATAACATTAGTAAGATTCATCAGGATACCTTCCATTCAGAAGGCTGTTGCACGCAGCTACTGTTATATGACTTGCAAATAATAGATTTTAGCTATAAGTTGTCCTTTTGAAATTTTATTGGCAGATCTAGTTTTCAGCTAGAAACTAGCCATTCTCAATTCACTATCATTTTTGATCAATGCATGTAATGCTGAAATCTAGATCTGCCAATAAAATTTCAAACGACCTCTGATAGCTGAAATCTATTATCTACAAATTAGTAAGATTATCTGTACATAAATTGCGGCTGTATGACGTTTACATTTGGGCTGGCACATACGTCTAGTTGCAAATGACGACCATTTTGCATGTATAGTAAATTCTTTCTGACACGTCGCGGTAAGTTTACTAGCTCTTGTAGTTACGAAACATAAAAATACCTTTTTCAGATATTTTGACAGTTCACTTTTGACAGTTCTTTACTACGATGCTACATGTTTACAAACTATATAGAACTTAGCAAAGATGGTATTCTTATTGTTGTTCTTATTTTCCTTTAAATTTTATCTAAGGTCCGTGTAAGTTGTACTTAATAAAGTTTTATAGATAGTATTTATGTTTAAATTGTGCGTGTTCGTTTAGAATTTTGTGTGGGTATTTCCTTGTATGTTATAAATTTCCAGCACTTCTAGAACGTTTATATATATGCTTTCGGTATTTTTTGTGTAACGCAATTTCAGTTTTCTCCGCTTTGTGGTGCTGAGGTTCGATCAAGATTGACGGATTACTAACAGAGGTTCAAGTGTTCTGTTTCCAGAACTTAAAGACTATCTTGGAGAACTTCACTTTGATAGTGATGAAGCGGTGCAACCAGAGGTGAGGTTGCGGCTTCATTAACAACAAAGCCAAACATTCTACAGTGATCGTACCAACAAACTGGTATCTCGTTGGGAGAAATGTGTTCATCGCTAAGGTCAGTATGTTGAGAAAAAAGTATTTAGAGATGAAGGATAAAGATGTAGAATTTTAATACAGTTTTTATTTAAAAAGCTTTAAGAGTTTTTACATAATAAATTACGACGCATTACTTTCCAGCACGGCCTCCTGTTAGCGAACAGATGAGGCACCTGGTGGACTTCAGAGCGTCGCAAGTTTGGAACTCAGTACTCTTAAAAGATTCTATCCACGTCAGTGAGAAAATGACAATGATCGGCAAACCGCACAGAATCCACAGCCGCCTGCATCAAATGCGGATACCTTGGCTCGCTGGCGCACAGATTCGGTTGTGGGGCAGCGCAGGAGTTGCAGCCGCCGACAATACTGACAGGTGGGAAGCTCGCTACATCAACGTTCGGGAACTAATGCAGCGCCAAAGCATGCGATAACCCATTACTGAAAGCGCGGCAGCTGTATGCGTGATCGGGAAAACAGCCACATACAGTACTGAGAACCGAACTACTACGTTCTCTTAACACTTGTCCTGTACTGAAGGGGCATACTTTCGAACTGCGCGGGATGAAAATCGTGGGACAACACTTGGCAAAATGGCGCAAATTTTGATCCAAAGACCACTGCTAGTGTTCACCAGCACTCCTGTCCGTACGAAATGATGAAGAAAAACGCACAAAAGGGGAAAGTAAACTGTTATAGCTATTTCAGTAAGTGATATACACTATTGGCCATTAAAATTGCTACACCAAGAAGAAATGCAGATGATAAACGGGTATTCATCGAACAAATATATTATACTAGAACTGATATGTGATTACATTATCACGCAATTTGGGTGCATAGATCCTGAGAAATCAGTACCTAGAACAACCGCCTCTGCCCGTAATAACGGCCTTGATACGCCTGGGCATTGAGTCAAACAGAGCTTGGATACCGTGTACAGGTACAGTTGCCCATGCAGCTACAACACGATACCACAGTTCATCAAGAGAAGTGACTGGCGTATCGTGACGAACCAGTTGCTCGGCCACAATTGACCAGACGTTTTCCATTGGTGAGAGATCTGGTGAATGGGCTGGCCAGGCCAGCAGTCGAACATTTTTTGTATCCAGAAAGGCCCGTACAGGACATGCAGCATGCGGTCGTGCATTATCCTACTGGAATGTGGGGTCGAATGAAGGGTGGAGCCACAGGTCGTAACACGTCTGAAATGTAACATCCACTGTTCAAAGTGCCGTCAATGCGAAGAAGAGGTGACCGAGACGTGTAACCAATGTCACCCCATACCATCACGCCGGGTGATACGCCAGTATAGCGATGGCGAATAGACCCTTTCAATGCGTGTTCACCGCGATGTCGCCAAACTTGGATGCGACCATCATGATGCTGTAAACAGAACCTGGATCAATCCGAAAAAATGACGTTTTGCCATTCGTGCACCCACGTTCGTCGTCGAGTACACCATCGCAGGCGCTCCTGTCTCCGATGCAGCGTCAAGGGTAACCGCAGCCACGGTCTCCGAGCTGATAGTCTGTGCTGTTGCAAACGTCGTCGAACTGTTCGTGCAGATGGTCGTTGTCTTGCAAACGTCTCCATGTGTTGATTCATGGATCGAGACGTGTTTGCACGATCCGTTACAGCCATGCGACTAAGATGCCTGTCATCTCTAGTGATACGAGGCCGTTGGGATCCAGCACGGCGTTTCGTATTACCCTCCTGAACCCACCGATTCCATATTCTGCTAACAGTCATCGGATCTCGACCAACGCGAGCAGCAATGTCGTGATACGATAAACCGCAATCGCAATAGGTTACAATCCGACCTTTATTAAAGTCGGAAACGCGATGGTACGCGTTTCTCCTCGTTACACGAGGCATCACAACAACGTTGCACCAGGCAACGCCGGCCAACTGCCGTCTGTGTACGAGAAATCGGTTGGAAACTTTCCTCATGTCAGCACGTTGTAGGTGTCGCCACCGGCGCCAACCTTGTGTGAATCCTCTGAAAAGCTAACCATTTGCATATCACAGCATCTTCTTCCTATCGGTTAAATTTCGCGTCTGTAGCACGTCTTCTTCGTGGTGTAGCAGTTTTAATGGCCAGTAGTGTATGTTAACCACGAGAGCACTTCCGATCATCGGTCCCACAGCCTGGAGGATGGACTGTTTAAACTGCGGCACATTTGGGACAAATGTTTATAGCGAGAGTACCTTAACCAAAGCTGTGGTAACAAGGAACAAGATCGAGGGAACCCAGGGAGAACCTCTAGGGTGAATAGCCCACCTACCATCCGTAGGAGCAGTTGTGACACGAGGGGTATGATGGTTCCATGGCGAGCAAGAATCGTACCCATTTCCTGTAGCAACAACAGACTTCCTGGGTTTCACTGACGACTCCGGCGATAAGCGAATTACTTCCGGAGCAGCCGTGTCCACACGCCTACTGCGTGGCAGGAGGGAGTCACGACATGGCGAGCAGAGCCCAGAGCGCGGCTCAATGCCGCTGCGTGATTCTGTTGGCCCGTGCAGCAGTAAGAAACAAGCTCGAGCGTAGCGGAGGCGAATGAATCATTCTGGCGACGACAGGCGCCCGCAGAGGGGGGAAATCCGCTGGCACGAATGTATTTGAGAAAGGGCAGGAACCACCATCTCGAAAAGGGCGAATCTGGTCAGCTGTTGCCGGGCTACTGTGGAGGGCGTTGAAAGCACGTGTAGGCGAGGTGTTGGAGGTCCACGCCTCGTCACAAAACGTCCAGGTCGGACGCTGGCCGGGCTCTCCAGCCATGACAGATCTGACGACAGAGAGCAGTGCTGGTACACTTAAGTTTTTTCGAGTACTCGCTCCCCTGCGTGTTGCTATGTTCACCCAACTACGTTGTCAATAACTGTTGCTGCAGAGTGAAAGCTTCATCCTGGAAACATCCCCCAAGCTGTGGCAAGCCATGCCTCCGCAATAACCTTTCTGCAATTTTTTCATATGGTGACATGATGGAGACCTTGGCTGTTATTCGAAGACAAATGTTGATGGTGTTGGGGCAGCACATCTCAAACAAAATAATCTACTATAGAAGATATGTTGATGATACAGTCTTGCTTTTTGATGGTACGAGGAATGAAATAGATACATTAGCAGCAGGTCTAAGAAAAATGCACGAAAATATTAAATTCACAGTTGAACGTGAAACTAATAAAGGCATTAACTTTCTTGACCTGAAAATTTGCAGTAGTAACAATAAACTTCAATTTAGTATTCACAGAAAGCCTACCACCACAGATGTCAGTATTGACAACTCATCTTGCCACCTCTGTCAACAAAAAATGGCATATTTTAGAACGTTGCTACACCGAATTAAAAAAGAACCAATGAGTGACACAGACCAATAAAATGAAATAAATATAATTAAAACAGTTGCTCATAATAATGGGACAAACCCATAGTAATAGAAAAACTCCACAACAAAATGCATACAAAAGCCACAGATCCGCTTCACAGCAGTCACTTCAAGCCAAATGAGTGTGCTACTGAAGCCAAACCTAAATATGCTGCTCTCCCATACATAGTCCCATCATCATACCGAATAGCAAACTCATATAAAAAGAAAAATATCACACTCAGCTTTTCCACAAATAATAAATTACAACAAAAAGTAATCCATGATGAAAATACCTCCAAGAGCCCCTACCGTAAATCAGGAATATACAAACTCAAATGCGATACATGCTCAAAATTCTGCATTGGACAGACAGGCAGAAGTTTTGAAATTAGATACAAAGAATATATTGATGCTTTAAGACTTGATAACTTGAACAAATCAGCATTGCAGCCCATATTGCTGAAGAAAACAATTCAGCAGGAAACACTGAGAACAACTTAAAAATTTTACATCTAGCAGAAAAAGGAGCCACTATGAATATATTAGAAGAAATAGAAATACACACACACACACACACACACACACACACACACACACACACACACAAACTGCACCCCATACTATATCCTTAATGAACAGAGTTAGCTAACACCCATTTCCTGAAAAATTCCCAAAAATTATTTTCCAACCTCCGAAGCAAATAATATTAGTATGCCTACCTGCACACCAAGTAGCAAATTTATATGTTACTATAATTCTCATGATGCTAAATGTAATTAAATAATGTACTATTTTACCTACACAGTATTTAAAAAACCTTTATATTTAATGTAACAGTATCAACTCAAAAAATCAATGTCTCTGTACTAGTGTAAAAGGCATTTCAGTTGCGTAAGTGAATATATGATCCTTTCCAAACATAAGAGATCCTAAAATGTTACGATATCTCATAGCATCGTTGATACTCATATGTTTGTAAGCTCTTTGTATGTATCAAAACATGTGGTGCGTGGTACAAATCTTCTCAGTGAAAAATCTAAAGTGTTCAGTTAGAAAAATTTACGTGTGCAACAATAAGAATGCAGTGGGAATGTATTCACATCTGTTGGACGAATGTTATGAAAACAAACGCTCCAAACCGACATTGCACGTAAGTCACATGCAACGAAAATCTGTAACGCAACCATCTGTGTATGGCATGCTTATAATTATGTATTATTTATATTTTAGGACAATTAATCTGTAAAAAAAAACACACAACATGTCATAAGGAAAGCGCGTAAACCGTCTGAAGATGAATCACAACGATTCGAAACCGCTAACAGTGCCCTTTGAATAAAGTAACTAAAAGTAAATCTGTGGCTGGTTGCTGTGCCAACACCATCAATAACCTTTCTTCTAGGAGTGCTAGTTCTGCAAAGTTCGCAGAAGAGCTTCTGTGACGCTAGGAAGGTAGGAGACGAGCTACTAAAGCTGTGAGGACGGGGCGTGAGTCGTGCTTGGGTAGCTAAGATGCCCGCGAAAGGCAAAGGTCCCGAGTTCGAGTCTCGGTCCGGCACACAGTTTTAATCTGCCGGGAAGTTTCAAGAAAGAAGCAGTCGATCTAGAAACACAAGGGGACCGAGCAATGGTCAGAGAGGCATGCAGAGCCCCGGATTCGTCAGTATCGTCGACCCATTGTCCAGCTGGTCCTCCAGTGACCTCAGGGACCATTAATAGGTGGGTTGCAGAGAGGTGACTGAGCACCCTGCGCCCACTGCCATTGACTTCTGTACACGAACAGGACAGCTTGCAGTGATGTGGCGCACAATCGGCTTGGAATCTCGCTGACTTGACGTATAATCGTCATCATTAACGAGTCCCGCTTCGAACTGAGCCCGTGACGACCAGCAGAGACTTACCAGGAGATGCCCTGGACAGTGGTGGGGTCCCAACCTGACAGTCGCTCGTCTTACAGCCCGACATCATGGAGTGGTGGACTGGGGTGGCACCGCATTTCACAGCAGAATCGCCACTCTTAAGGGGGCAACCTTCATGAAATTGACTAAAAATGTCAATTTTCTATTTATTTTTCATCTATTAGTACAACTCATGGACTATAAGTTCCCAAAGTTTCAATGTTGAAATCGCATCCGAAATGCCTGAAAATTAATTAAAAGTGTGACGCGGCCTCCCTGCCACGCCCACGTTTTGAAGGAGCACTTCAATACCAGCTCAGTGGACAACCATTCTGTGAGTAACTTTCAACCAAACGTGTGCGGGATACATCTAGAAGGCCGTGATACATACTCTTTGGTTTTAGAGATCATCTTTGGTCGATCCTGCACTTCTCTAAGAGTGCGTTCATGGCAAAACCCAAAATCCAAATGAGGCTCTAAATTCACTCATATGGGAACGATGCCCTAAAAACACATTTGCATCTGCTACAGTTGTCAGAATTGCAACATATGATGCAGTTATAGTATTTAATGATGATAACGTCGGGGGGTTAAGGTATTAGAATGAATGGGCTTCAAGATACGAAATTTTACTCAAGACATCCTGACAAAAATAGATTTACTGGGCATCCCTGCAGCTGAAAAGTCAGTTGAAGACCTGGTAAAGGAAATAAGACAGACAACAAGAAACGAGAAGAGAAGCCTTGAAGGGAAAGACGACCCAGAGTACAAATGTGGTGCTTTCTGAAAAAGTGACATAAGGAAAAATGTTAGGTTGAACTTTAAATTACGTTTCCTGAAAAGCTTGTTATTCGAAGTTTATGTACCTTTTCCTCAGATTCTATGAATGCTAGAATTATGAAATTTTCTACACATATTTCTGTAAACCTAATAAACGTCGTCTCAGGAGCAAATTTTGAAGTTCTGATTGAAATCTGAGATATGGGGGAAAGTACTTGGAATTTTGCACGAATTTAAAATTGTATTTGTGAAATTATAATTCAAAAACTATGAAAATTCTCCTATTTTACTTATTCCAAGAACCTCATGAGAGAAGCTTACAACATATAAAGAGATGAAACAGAGAAATTTTTGTAGAAATATCTTGAATACGTTCTGAGAAGAGGGAACACACATTATTTTTTGAAAATAAAATTCAAATTTCATTAAAAAAAGTTGAATATAGGATTTTATATGTAAATGTAAATGGAGCACCTACATGAAATAGCTGCCGAAACAGGTCTACAGATATCGTATGAGAAGACTCAATACATGGAATGACAACCAACAATGTACACATCATGCAAACAACGTATGGATCCGAAAAAGGGCGGAAAAATTTAAATATTTAGGGGAATACATACAAATAGGAGCATCAAACAATGCATCAAACATAGAACGAACAGAAAGACTCCAGTAACCATACAAACTCACATGGTCACATCGTAATAAGAAAAGCATATCAAGATAGGCCAAAATCACACTATAAACCAGTTGTTTGATGTAGTAGAGCATTCAAGCCTTCAAACAAATTGGTATCATGAAATAGCGGAATACATAAGGCAGCTGAGCATCAACAAACAAATGATAAAAGACAGAAAGGAATGCAGGAACAAAATTAGGAAGGCAAAATTTATGGTAAATGAGAAGAGGAAGACAGGAACGTTATGAACGGAAAGCAGGAAACAAATGCACTGTCAAAGGATGAAGAGATTTTGGGAAGACAAAAGGAAGAAAGGAAAGAAGTGAAAATTGTGTCATCATGAGATATTTGAGTTCAAACACTGTCCATAAGGGCAAAAATGACATGAATGTATGAACGAAATGTGTTACTTTCATGTAAAGCGTGGTACAAAATTTAATTTCCATATCTCCAAAACTGTGGATTTGGTTTATTTTTGAAATAGTGTGTGTTTCTCATCAATGCCCCCCTTAAGCATAACGGATCGGCGACGATATTCTGTGTGCCATTTTGTTGCCTTCACGACAAGCCACCCTGGGTTTACATTCCTGCAAGATAACGCCCCTCCCCCCTCCACACATACGCACACCGAGATAGTTCCTACTGCCTGTCTTCGTGCTTGCCAAAACCCACCTCGACCAGCAAGGTCGCCGGATCTCTCCCCAACTGAGAGGATTGCGGGCAGGTCTCTCCAACCAGCTGGGCACTTTCACTACCTAAAACGCCAGTTGGGCCGAATTTGGCACGATAACCCTCAGGAGGACATCCAACAAGTGTATCAACCAATGGGAAGCCCAATAACTGCTTCCATAACGGCCAGAGCTGGACCAACATTTTATTGACTTTCTCAATTTGTGAAAGTCTTTCTCTTCAATAAATAATCTCATTTTTCTGAAATCGTAATCATTTGTTTGTCCGTTCGTGTACATCACAACTTCTCTCCTTTTGGTCCATACTACCACCTCTGAAAATTTGTTGGTGGTGTCCTGGTTCTCACTGCATATGTATGCTTTTATCAGAACAGAACAGGTGGTCGGCCGTGGCCTTGATGAAGGAACCATCCCAGCATTTGCCTGAAATAATGCAGGAAAACTACGCAAAAACTGAATCTGTATGGACGGGAAGAGCCAACTCCCCCCTCCTGAATATGTAATCCGTGTCTTAATAACTCCACTGCCTCATTCGGTTAGTCCCTACTACACTCTGTTATTTTGATCGTGCACAGTTTCTTCCAAATAAATTATAATTTATAAAGCATAGCTTTGATCTACAGCATTGCACACGCTGAGGACATTCACTGGTGACTCCAGGATCACTAACATGCTGCTCTGCCCCTTGCACTAACTGCAGGCTCTCCAGAAAACTGCCCCCAGGCCGCTAAACATGCCACTATGCCCTGTGCACGCCTTTATGTCCTCCCCTCAGTCCACTGAAAAACTGACTCCCCTCATGGTGAGCGTGACTTTGAGCTCTCAAGAGAATGACATTACTTCCATGCACTATAGTTACTGAGCCGTAGTAAAAATTGCTGTTTAGAAAAGAGCGCCGCAGCGCGTAGTGTAGAGCAGTCGCCCTGCGTTTCTGGCGGTGGCGCTGCTGTCGCAATCGCAGCTTTGGTGTCTTCCTCTGGTGGGAAAGGGGAAAGGTTGTCTGTTCGCGTGCATTTAAGGGGCGCTATGAGCTCCGGAGTCGGTCAGTCTGTGAGCCTGAGTCAGTCAGTCTCTGTCAGTCGCGGCGACTCTGCTCAGTTGGTCAGCCAAGTTAGTCTGGGTCTGCCTCTCGTCCGCGTTGGTGAGGCGGTTAGAGTTTGTCGGTCGTCCGGAGTGCTGGTATGTGTTAGGCCACCAATCTGTTCGAGTTTGCTCAGGCAATGGGCATTGGCGGTTGGTCGGTCGCGCACTGGGACACAAGATGACTTGTCCGCCTTGAGGGTCGGCGCATGTGGGGTCGCCACATGAGTCCAGTGGGCCGCGCCGTATAGCGAGGGGTAGTGACTTCGCGGCCGACACGAGAGCAACAGGAGTCCACCCACGGGGGGAGCGTTTTGGGGGTGCTGCGCCAGGTCTTCTCCAGACATCGCAGTTATTAGAAGTTAAGTGATTTGTGATATGTTGTTTCTGTTACTTGTTAAATTCTACTTGTTTCCTTGGACAGCCTTTCGTCCCCAGCTTGCTCATCTGTCTCTCGTCCGCATTTGTTAGGCAGTTAGTGTCTGTCTGTCGGTCTGTCATACGTTAATAGCTACCTCTGTCATGTTTGTCGGATTCGGTGTTAACGAATGTATAGAACTAAGGTAAAGGCCGAATTCCTGAAATATGTTTTTATCTTACCTATCATCTTGAGAGGCGGTATATGTGTAATGTAGAGCATGTTGTACATTTTACGTAAGTCTAAATTTCATGGGTTTTATTTAAATAGTCATTTTTATAAAGTTGCCACCCTTCGCCATAAGAGCCCTTTTAAAAACAAATTGCAGTTTTGGTGGAAAATAATTTCTTAGTGTGAGTGTTTGTACTATTTCCATCCTTCTTACGGGGTTCATAGTTAATGTGTTTGTGTGAGTTGTTAAAAAATTTAGTTTAAAGTAATCTGGTGTGTTGCAGATTTGCACCAGTGTAGTCTTTCAGAGGTTGTTGTGAGCGGTCGTGACTACGGCCGTGTTGAAAGGGAGCGGCAAGCTTCTCAGCCCGAAGGCTCCTACTGTAACACAATTTTTTCTTATTCTGCCTCTGAATAACACTAACTTGATATTTCGAGGGTACTTTTCTGCTTATAAATTTTATATCTGTTTTTGAAAAGGCTTTGATGAATAAAATTTCCATTGGTTGAAATTTAATTTGTTTCCATCAGTTACTCCTTGGCAACCTCTTCCACACTCACATAGTGTGTTAATGTTCTTGATGAATCGCTAGTAAATGAAGTAAAGATTTTGAAAGTAAATTTTCACGGTTCAGTTGTCAGGATTTGATTTTCTTGTAAAAGCGTCACATTGTGATTTAGTACACGAGAGACGTTCAATGAGTAATGCAACACATTTTTTTCTGAAGGGAGGTGAGTTGTATTCAGAATTCCAGCACACCACTTTATTCCGCACTCTTGGCTACAAAACCATATTTTTGAACATAGTCTCCGGCGAGTGCGGCGGCCTTAAGCCACCTTCCTAGGAGAGCCTGTGTGCGCGGGTGGTGCCACTGTGGTGGTCGACGTCGGTGTCTTGCTGCCTCGATAACCTCTCCATCATCCACGTAGCGCTACCGACAGAATGTGCCAAACAGATGGGAGTCGGAAGGTGCGAGATCCGAGCTGTAGGGTGGATGAGGAAGAACAGTGCAACGGAGTTTTGTGAGCTCCTCTCGCCTACACTGATTGTTGTGAGGCTTTGCGTTGTCACGGAGAAGGTCGTTTGCGCTTTTGTGGCGACGAACACGCTAAAGTCGTTTCTTGAGTTTTCTGAGGGTGTGTGCAGGCCCGCCGGAGTGGCCGAACGGTTCTAGGCGCTACAGTCTGGAACCGCGCGACCGCTACGGCCGCAGGTTCAAATCCTGCCTCCGGCACGGATGTGTGTGATGTCCTTAGGCTAGTTAGGTTTAAGTAGTTCTAAGTTCTAGGGGACTGATGACCTCAGACGTTAAGCCCCATAGTGCTCACAGCCATTTGAACCATTTTTAATGATACCAACACCCTATAGAGAAAAGGCCAGTTAAACGTATCGTGACGTCATTGCCAAATAGTGATTATAATATAGGGCAGCGAACACTAAAACAGAGCCATTTGAACCATTTTTGTGTGTGCAGCCGCGTGGCGCGCGGGAGATCGGACAGGTTTGCCGTGACATTGTTGCGATTATGACAGAAGCTTTGCCCGACGACTCACCGTGCTTTTCTTCACTGTGCGGCATCCGTATAGATGCTACAAGCTCCTAGGGATATCTGCAGTGCTCTTGTTTTCACTCACACCGTTCTCTGCTTAGAACGCACCTCCGATATAGACTCCATTTTGAAGGCTATGCACAGCGCCGCTACCTGTCACAACAGCGTGAAACTGTAGGAGTTAAAGCGGGAGTACTCCATGATGTCCCACAACAAATCCCTCATTTTCTCACTCGAAACTGGCCACGAAAAATGTGCTGAATTACGCCCATGTTCAGAAAAAAAACACATTGAACGACTAGAGATGGGACGTTCATATTCAGAGAGCGTGTACATTGGCATGTTCTGCAGAAAAGATTAGGGTTTCAGTCACCTCGGTTCAGCAAGTCTCCTGTCGCGTAGTAGGCGCAGGGTCCGCCATGGGCCCTGAAAACTTGTTCCATGCGTGCTGGCATCGACACGTATAACGCGCGAATGGCGTCCTGTGATGCAGTCATCCATGCCGCATCATGTGGTACCAAAGTTCATCTGTGGTGGTTGGCATTTCGTCACGGCACTCCAACCGCCGTTTCACCGTATCCCACACACTTTCGACAGGCGATATGTGGGGTGATCTGGTGGGCCAAGCCAAAAGGCTGACATCCTACGGCAGCCAGAAGGCGTGTGTTCGTGCAGCAACATGTGGTGATGCATTGTCTTGCTGAAAACTGGAGTCTGGCATGTTCTGAAGAAAGGATATGGCTGCGGGTCGCAGGATGTCGTTCACAAAGGTCACACTCGTCACAGTGTCCTGGAGAAAGAAACACTAACTGTGATTTGTGGCTGTTCCCAGTAGCAGCCCCCCCCCCCCCAAAACCCCAATAAAGCCTTGAGTTGGCGCTATATGTGTTGTGCAAATGCAGTCACTGTGATCCCCCCTTCCCTGTTCGCGCCGAATCAAAATGTGATCATTATTTTTAAACAAACGGATCCCTTGATGCTTTGGAAAACTCTATCTGATGGCATTCCTGTCCCCCGTCACGTCGTTCCATACACCATTGCCGACTAGCACGTTACTGCACATTAGTGAAGGGTAGGCGGGAAAGTGGACGACGCGAGCGTAGCCTATGCCGTAATAAACGGCGACGAACTGTCACCCCTGATAGTGTAAGATGTGTCACACTGTTCTACTGTTGCGTCACAGCCGAGGAGGACGCAGCTGTGTCCTGCAATCCCATTGGGATAAGGTGTCGATATGTTCGAGGGCCTGTGCGGCTGGTCCCGGCGGAGGTCCGAGTCCTCCCTCGGGCATGGGTGTGTGTGTTTGTCCTTAGGATAATTTAGGGTAAGCAGTGTGTAAGCTTAGGGACTGATGACCTTAGCAGTCAAGTCCCATCAGATTTCACACACATCTGACTTTTTTTTGTGTTCGAGGTCGTGGTACGACTTGGCCCATCTCGTTATGTTCCGTGAGCCATTCTGTTCTCACCTGTTGCACTGCCGAAACACTTCGTCCCACAAGAGCAGCAATTTCCCGAATGGATGCATCAGAATCTCTCATGCCAAAACTGCACCTTCTTTCAAATGCACTGATCTGCTGGTACGGTTGGCGCATACGTCTGCGGGGCAACCTGTACGTCTGTTCTGATCCGTCGTTACCTTCGGTCTATTGCGACAACGACAGCCGCAGGCACATTAGGTGGTGTAGCGCCGTGATATCGGTTCAAATGTCTGAATGGAAATTTTCACACTGCAGTGGAGTGTGCGCTCATACGACAGTTCTTGGCCGATTAAAACTGTGTGTTCCAAGAGTGCGAGTTCTGCAAGATCTGCAGGAGAGCTTCTGTGAAGTTTGCAAGTAGGAGACGAGGTACTGGCGAAATTAAAGCTGTGAGGACGGGTCGTGAGTCGTGCTTGGGTAGCTCATCTTATAGAGCACTTGCCTCCGAATGACAAAAGTCCCGTGTTCGACTCTCCGTCCGGCACACAGTTTTAATCTGTGAGGAAGTTTCTTAGTTCAAATACTACTCATTTCTGCAGTACATGCTAATGTTTCTGTCATGTGAATATCTCCAGTCGCTCTATTTTTTTGTTACATGAGTGTACTTATTGAACGGCCTTCGAAGAATATTGGTCCCCGATAGAGAATTCTGTTTTCAGATGTTTGTTTGTTTTCGTTGGTAAATGTAAGTCCAAACTGGCCGTTGTTCCATGACTGCGCAGAACTATTAGTGAAATACTTAGTAATGTTTCCTCTGATTTGCACGACAGATAGGTAGAGGTATTCACTTGAATACTGTATTTTAATAGTTTCTGTACAATCAGGCCAACTACTACATGTAGTCATATTCCTATGGTCCTTTTCTGTAGTTTACAAACTGTGCCCACTTTTTGTGTCTTCGATCCCTAGAGACGAATCCATAACTAAGAACTGAGTGTACATACGAATAGCTTGTCATCACAAGACATAGGTTGTTACAAACTGACGATATAACCTGTAAGAGCGTAACATGCTGATGAAATTCCGTTTGCGACTACCTTCGTGTGTTGACTCTATGTTAACTAACAATGAATACGCATCCCTAAAATCTTTATGTTTGTTACACAACCTAGAGATTTGTCATCTATGATTGACGCTAAAGAAGTGTTTTGACCGTTTATGTTGAGTGCAGTTAGTTATTCAGGTACTTCCATGTTCCATGTGTCATTCGAACGATTAATCATAATGACGTGGAACGCGTCACTTTACGTTCATAAAACACCATAATTTTTAAATATTTCTACATACTGGCCACTTGCAAGTCTTTTTAAATACGAATGCAGTTTGAACATCCTAACGCACGCCGTTCAGAAGTTATGACTCTTTTATTTCATATCACTCAATAATTGTCACCCTGTGTATTGTGGACAAGTGAAGTTAAGGTGGTCTTGACATAACTGGTTCTCCAGGCACTCCACGAGTGTCAGATTTCAAGGTTTCATGAGGTATCTGACGATTAACGTGTCTGAGTGGGTCCTCAGCCATTCTTAACGTCGTCCTATCACGATTAAGTCAATTTTTAATAAATCACTATTTCTTTCAAAATGTATCCGGGCATTTTCACTAAGGTAAGAGAATGTAAGTTAAATCCTTGTTCATTTAAAAATTCGGTGTAAGTTATTGTTTATTTAAATCAAACTGAAAACGTCTATTTTCAACGTTTTGTTAAAGGGCGCCTCATGTCCATTGTTATTTGAAAATAAGTTTTGAAATCTGTACTGTGCATTATTCGGTACTGTGTGGTAATGAAATACAGTGTCATCTGCATATTGGTAAACCATCAGTTCTAAGTTGCTGCTCCTGATAAAAACTGTGAATCATTTATATTATAAATGTTTACAATTTTTTAAATTAACTTGTTACTTGGGATAGTTGCTCTGTTTCTTACACTGTATTCTTATCTTAAATTTTATGACAAAGTTTACGTAATTTGTGTTGAAGATTGATTCATAAATAATGTGTATGTATTAAACCAGTGAATGAAGCATTTGAAAGCCCTTAGGCGCAGTCCTTACCGTAAAATCTTGTGGGCACTTAAGAGCCGATAGTTTCCCATTCACCATTCAATGTATTCCATTTTCCCGTACGATATCTGTAATCCAGTTTTAGCTGACATTTCGGATGTATTTCTTCCGTTACCTCTGCATTTTCTTTGTCCACTGAAATCGTCAGCAAAAGCGAGCCATTTCACCTCAAGTCTTCCACTTCCTTGTCCCAGATGGATTCCTTTGACGTTTTTCTCTGCAGTTCTTTATCCATAACACTGCGTATGACCAAACTGAAAAGAATCGGCGAGAGCCCATTGCCCCCCCCCCCCCCTCCCCCCCCGAACACCTGCCTGAATTCTAGAATGTTCAGAAAGTTCTCCTAGCAATTCAACTTTTGAAGTTGTGTCTGGCAGTAGCTGTTCGACTAACACTCTGGTGGTTTCGTCGATGTCTGCGTCTTCCAGTGTCAGGAATACTGTCCATCTGTCCATGTAATAGTAGGCTTTTTTTGAAATCAGTGGATGTAACGACTGAGATAAGGATCCGCATTCTTCTGATTCTGAGGACTGTTTAAAAGATATTTGGAGTTTTTTGATATTTGGAATTTTTTGATAGTAACCCACAGACGTCTTTGTTGTTGGTCATCAGTTTGCCTATTGAATCTTTGCGGTGTAGGCCCACTAGCTTCAATTTTGATATTTCTTTTTTGAAAACTTAAAGTAGTCCCTTGTGATGTTTCGTCTGAAATTTTTATCTATTTCTTCCAATCGTCTTTTTGGTCATACTTCTCTGTTCGAACAATTTTTCATGTCTGTTTTCTGATCTCAGTGTATGCGTTTCAGTCCCTTTCCTTTTCGCAGGAGTTGTATTGTTTTCAAGGTGTCTCTACACGCTCTATCGGTTCGTTATATATCTTATACCACCACCTATCTCTCATTCTTCTTAGTGGTTATTATCGTTATTTCACCGTTTCTATCACTGCTTCCCTGATGTTATCCTAATTTCCCATTTTCTTTACATGAAGTTTTTTTAATGTTTTCGTTTCTGTTATCTGATAGAAATTTTGTGTCCATCCTATTTACTTTTTTAACTTTGGGGGTTTTGTATTCAGGTTGAAACTTGGCTTCGATTTCTGTTAAAAAATGGCCCGAATTTATACCTAGCCCTCTTATGAACCGCACGTTCGTAACTGATCTACGCTTTTGTATAGTTGTTGCCACATGATCCAGTTGATATGAGCCTAAATGTATATTAGGAGACGACCGGTCTTTTTTCTTCTTGGCAATTTTCTGCAAAAGGTTGACATTAGTTTTAAGCCAAATCGTCTGCCCAAGTTGATGAGCCTTTCTCCGTGCTTACTGGTACGTTTGTGTGCGAGGAAGTTCCCTATTATTGCCTTGTATTCCTCTTCTCTGCCTACCTGTGCGTTTATGTTTCCTACGAGTAGTTTTATGTGGTGCTTTGGTATTTCTAGTGTTTCCCAAAGCAGTTCGACTTTCTCTGGGTTTTTTTCTCTTTTCATCGTTGGTAGGTTGTGATGGTGTAGCGCTTGTTTGCTGAAATAAAGGAAAGAAGTGATATTCGCCTCGATAGGAATGCAAAACTTGCTATGGATTCTGTTTCATTCCTGTTGAGCATGGGAGCTGTTCCAAGCACGGTGACTTTCTGTTTATTCTTCATGGCTGGTTTGCCCTCATAAACCCTGTAGCACTTCGATTGAAATGCGTTCTCATTTCCGTATCTAGTTGCCTGAGGTGCTAGTAAAAGCATGTTGCTTCTGTCCAATACATCCGTCAATTGTTTAATTTTCGTACATCCATAGTTGATATGGAGGAGAGTGGGGCGTCAGCTGGTATAAATTTATATTAAAAATGAAGAAATTCATCCAGCTGTATTTAAGGTGACGATTTTATGTTGGCAACTAGTTTCTACGTTGTAAGAACGTCATCTTCTGGCCCATACACTTGTTGACGTCAACTGCGTACGGCTGATACTGGAAGTCAGTGGTGAGATACGGACACCTTAAATACAGCTGGAGGGACTTCTTCATTTATAATACAAATTGTTTAATTTTCTCAGTCGTTCTTAGACAGCGTGCGAGATGTTCTAGGTAGCCCAGGAGGCTACTCTTCAAGTGACGTTCTAGGCTCTCCAGAATCTGACGGCCTAGTTGCATCACTGTTTCCAATGATGAAGAACTGTTTACCTCTTGGAGTAATTTTACGTTCGGTGTTTACCACCGTGTCTTGGTTGAAAGTAAATTAGTAAGGGGCGTTAACACCTTCGCGGGGTGTTACATCTGTGATGTAATCGCCAGATGGCTCTTAACTGGCCGCCCAATATGGAAACAGGCAGACGCTTTCATAGCCGACCACTTTGGTAACATACTGGCTCATACAGCAGACATCAAAATGTAGTCTTAGTCACCAATAAAATATTGTCCTTCCTTATTTAAAACAGTGTGCCATCTCTGAGGTAATTTTTCGATTCCGCGACTGCAGGAAACACGTGGTTTTGAGGCGAATAACCAGTCCAGCCATGTTCGCAGCGCATTTTCACCTGGAAATGTGAATAAGGTGGGTTAGGAACTCCGGTATAGTGTGTTCATCAGTCTGGCAGAATATGGGCGGGAGTTATCGTGGAGCAGCATCATCTCACGCATTCTCCCTGGTCGTGATGTTGGACTGACAACATGTAAACATCTGGGGGTGTCAAATCAACGATAACTAAGATTTGTCTCCAGAACTTCTCTGCAGTACTGAATGGACCAGAATGCAAAGAACGTTGTGAATAGCCGTGGCCGACGTGTTACACTTGACACTCGACTACTTCGATGTTAACGTGTTTAGTGTCCTGCTCTATGGAGTTTAGTCACGGTCGGCAGATGATGCTACTGGTCGCCAACGTTCCTGGAGGACGAGGAGCTTAAGTAAGCAATCGCAGCACAGGGCATGTGACAGCACTCAGACGTGTTCCAGGCAATGGAAGAGAACACTCAGAATGTTTTTGAGATCTGTCATTTGTGGCAGGCAGGCTCGCGCGGGTGTGTGTGTGTGTGTGTGTGTGTGTGTGTGTGTGTGTGTGTGTGTGTGAGTGTGTGTGTGTGAGAGAGAGAGAGAGAGAGAGAGAGAGAGAGAGAGAGAGAGAGAGAGAGAGAGACTGGCGTTCCCCTATGAATCTGCCTACGGTTACTTTAAACCATGTGGTAAGCAGCTCGCAATGGAAATATGAGCTGCAAACGAATAGTATACTGCAACAAATGAGACAATAGCGGTTGTTGCTTGGTAGATCGTGCTTGCAATGTATCCAATTTCATACTACTTGAAACGTAGACCAGCACATCAACATGATGAAGAAATTGAAGAAAAAATATGAATAAATGTAAGTCAACATACCAATGAAGCTCTTGTTCCTGCAGTCTTAATTTGAACAGAGGATATTCCTGATGAATTAGTGCATTGCCATATTTCTTTATCTTAGAGAATAATATTTCTTACAGTAAACACATTTATTATAAGTTGGGGTATTCGTTTCTCGTATCATTACTATTCAGTGGAAACAAGAAATAAAGCGAAAACAATGCATACAGACATTTGAAAATCAAAGGTTTTGTGTTATTTGTAGACAGCAGACAAATGTGATCGGTAAATACTAAAACTAAACCACAAAATACAACAGTCAACAACTGCTTTAGTGAACTGTATTTGGGATTATCCATCTAAAATATGAATTTTTTTGTGAAGTTACTGTTTTGAAATGAGACTGAATTCAGTAACACAGTTCATCCAGGAAATTATTTTCTTTATTAATTACAAAAATGAGTAACGAAAACAATAGCACAGATAATTTGATACAACATTCTTAAAACATTTCTTCATCTGGATTTACTCAACAATATACAAACTATTACATTCCAAGTAAAATACGTTGGTATCAGTTGAAACTGGGAACAGCATCTGCTCATGGCAGGAGTTAATTTCGATAATACTGATTACGAAAACCTTCCCACTGAAGCGCGTTAAGCTTTATCATCACACACTTAACACTGTCCAGATCGTTTCTCACACATCGTTCAGATGCCCATTTCTTCCGAATATTTCTTCTTCGTCTAGTTGCATTCCAGTAGTCACGATTTTCATTCATCCAGATCCGCAGTAACTACAAAATATTCACTGCACAGTTAATAAATACTGTGATTTCATTTCACAAAAATTATGACTTGTGTGAAAGATAGTATGACTAAATTCTAAATAAACCTACTTCTACATTTTTTGCAACATATAATGTTTAAATGGAACATATTGAGAATTTCCAGGAAAAAATTCATTTATTGGGAGAACTTCTTAATGGGTTTTCACAATTCCCCAGACTTGTAGTGATTGTTGAGAGAACTTACATTAATCAATAAAGTTTTGATAAGGAACCGATGTCCTGAAACGTACACCATTTGGATATAAAATAAGTTTGAATATAGGATCACTTCCCAATCTCCAGTTTCACGACACGCTAAGTAACGGTGAAACTGTACAATGCTTGCTTGTATCGAGAACGTTTTCCGGATCGCCTCGGTCCACGACACTCCATTTTCGTAAGATTTCCAACACCGTCTGCGAGATTCTGAGCGGTCACAACTGGGAGTGTCTGCTGTGCTCTCCCAAGGACGAGCACCAGGATATGTGGAAGCGTGCAAACAACAGCAGAGGCGCTGGCATCGCAGAGCGAAGTGAGAGATTTCAAAGTGCTCACATCTGCAGAGTCATTTTATATCCAAGCGGTACATTTCGAGACACAGGCTTCCTTATCAAAACTCCACAACCCCTGAGAGCAATAGTGAAACATACCGTATAGATATTATCTGTAGTGGTGCAGCTACAATTAATTTGTCAAAACAGGAAGTTGTATAGGCTTTGGCAGAGCTATGTAAACGATCTAGCAGGAAGGCACCAAAGTGCAGGAAGCACGTATATAATACACAGAAAGCGCAGTTAACAGTAGCCAGTCTCCCCTTTGAACGCGAATGCAATATTTCGGCTTCTGAAACTGAATAAACAGCTACCACACTGGACTCTTTAGGCACTAATCGGTTCTCATCATTCTTCCATCAGCAATTTCACTTTCTTTCATCAGTGACGTTAGACGTTTCTCTTTGCGGTAGGCAAAATGACTTTCTCAACAGAAGGAAGAATTGAAATTATGGAAGCATATATGAAAACAGGTTCGATTAAGCAAACTCGCGAAATTTTAGGCGTCAAGTATCCGGACAGGGGACTGCCGGCGAAGAGAGCAACACAGGGTCTGTATAAAAACTGGCACACCTGCGGATCCGTGCAAAATGTAAAACGACAAGGAATTCCCTCAGTTCGCACACCAGAAGTTATTGCAGACAGTCGCCGAAGAGTTATTCGGAGCCCTGAGAAGTCTACGCCTAAACTGGCCAAACAGGTGCGTCTAAGAAGGAATTGCCAGAGGATATTGAAAAGTCTGTATTTGAGGCCATATATCGTGTGACGGTGTGCAGCAGTTACGGGACGGTGACAGTCTGAAACATGTAGATTGCTGCACGTGGCTTGTGAACAACATCAGCCATGTTTGTTAGACCCTTTCCATTATATCGCGCGTGATGAAGCATGGTTTCATCTTTCGGGTCATGTGAATTCACAGAACAAGAGGTACTGGGCGAAGGAGAACCCCAACAATGTGTGTCAGCAACCGCTCCATGATGAAAAAATCGGCATTTGATGCGATACAACAGGATCGCGCATCACTGGATCGATACTTTTTGACACTATCCTCAACACGGCTGCATACATGGAAATTTTTGATACATTTTGTGTTCAACTCCAACATCCAACAACTCTATCAGTGAATACCAAGCCGAAAAAGTGGTTGCATAAGGATCAGAGTTGGAGCAACGCGTTGCTGACTTGCCCAATTTCTGAGGCTCTTGTCTTCAATAAATTAACCATTTTTTTCTGAAACTGGCATCATCTGTTTGCCTGTACATGTACATTATATCTATCGATTTCCGTCCCATTCGGAGAATTCCTTCGTGTTGCATCCTTTTTTGTCTTGGAGTGAACACACGTCCATTATTCGAGAATAAATTACATAGTCTTCTATTTTTCCATTATTCACGATCAGATTTTTCGGAGAGAAGGGATAAAGAACTATTCGTTTTACCTGTCTAACATCTTTCATCTGGAGGAGATACGAAATCTTTATTGTGCAATTGACACCGCTTTTTCACAGTTCTCCTAAATTCAGGATACGATTTTTTTTCTTTTTCTTCCACCTACATGATGAATACGTTCTTGCCTCTTTCTTGTCTAGAGCTATCACTCCTGCTCATGTGAAAAACAGGCAGGTGTATTATCAGGACGATTTACTAACAAAGACGAAGAAGGTAGCATGGAACGTAATGTATACACCTCAGATTCTCGTCAGATAAACTTCGATCAGGGATACCACTTCCATCTTATACCTTTTGTATACCGCTCGTATATTACAAACACACGTCTAAACGATCTTCTCTCAAGCAACTTCCTGTGTGTAGTATTGCCAGAAAATATAGACTGCGTTACGAAGGATATTACGACTTTGCCCCGCGCGGTCTACGGCGCCTTGCCACGGTCCGTGCAGCTCCCCCCGTGGGAGGTTCGAGTCCTCCCTCGGACATGGATGCGTGTGCTGTCCATAGCGTAAGTTAGTTTAAGTAATCTGTAGGCTTAGGGACCGATGACCTCAGTAGCTTGCTCCCATTAGACCTTACCACCAATTTCCAATGATTTTATTTTTCTAGTAGCTGTTCAGCTCGCAACATATGTTAACTGCTGAGAGGGACATGCGTAAATTTGTGCGTGTGCGTGTGTGTGTGTGTGTGTGTGTGTGTGTGTGTGTGTGTGTGTGTGCACGCGCAAGCACGCGCCTTTATCGAATAGAGACAGGAGAAGTTTTCACTTTTCATTGACAATAAGTTGCTTACTGAGAGATGTGTCATTTCTTTCCTTGCCACGGATCCTTCGCCGGCCCGAATAGCCGAGCGGTTCTAGGCGCTACAGTCTCGTACCGCGCTACCGCTACGGTCGCAGGTTCGAATCCTGCCTCGGGCATGGATGTGTGGGATGTCCTTAGGTTAGTTAGGTTTAAATAGTTCTAAGTTCTAGGGGACTGATGATCTCAGATGTTAAGTCCTATAGTGCTCAGTGCCATTTGAACCATTTGTGACACTAATACTTCAGCTGCACTAACTGCAGGCATCCATTGCCTTATCTCCGTTGGCCACGTATGGATCGAAAATCATTTAATTTTCTTAAACATAAGCTCTTCTCACAAATGTTTGGCTTGCATACTGTCTTACTACTACTTAATACTACATAAAATAATTTTATCCTTTCTGCAGTAACTGAACCACTCCCGTACCAGAATAACAAAGTGATTGACAGCTAGTAGACAACAAGGCATGTGAAACTTCCTGGAAGATTAAAACTGTGTGCCTGACCGTGACTCGAACTGGGGACCTTTTCCTTTCGCGGGCAAGTGCTCTACCATCTGAGCTACCGAAGCACGACTCACGCCCGGTCCTCACAGCTTTACTTCTGCCCGCGAAAGGCAAAGGTCCCGAGTTCGAGTCTCGGTCAGGCACACACTTTCAATCTGCCAGGAAGTTTCATATCAGCGCACACTCCGCTGCAGATTGAAAATCTCATTCTGGAAACACGGCATGTGCCACAGCAACAGCCAGTAAAATAATGAGCCTGGCCACTGCCTCCGTTCTGTTTACAAGGAATTACTATAATCATTATTACCGCTGCAATATCGCTGTGTTATCTGAGGCGCCAGTTGCCACCTACGTTGCGGACAACGTCAGCTGACAGAAACGTAACAATCGTCCCTCGTTTTCGATGTCAGCATTATGTTACGTGGTAGTACGAAGGAAAACGATAAGGCTGTTAGCACACTGCTAAGGAAATCAAATGCTGCACGCTATAACGGACAGTGTGTGAGTGTGTCAAGAACGGAAGCTCCCATCTGTTGCCATAATGTGCGCGCACACAGACGTGAACCGCAAACGTCGACCCCTCCCATCCTCGGCTGTCAGTCAGTTTGTTGTTTTGATCGAGATTATTGATCAAACGTTCAAGTAGAGAAACTGATAGAACTTTTGCTTCCCTCCGGTCTGTTCCCTCAGCGGAAAAAGTAGAAACCAGTAATTTTTCTGAATGAACCTGGAGTTATGATTGAATTTTAACAGGTGACTGATATTCAGTTTTTACGTCTACTTCCCAGGGCACCTTACGGTGTGTAACACTGTTACTGCCCCCTTTCCCTGTTCTAGTCGCGAGCGGTTCGCTGGACGAACGATTCCAGGTTAGCCTCCGTGTGCGCTGATAACTCTCTGGTTTTTTCGCGAGATATAAGAGGAAGCAATATATTGGCTGACTCTTCCAGCAACGTATCCTCTCGGAACGTTGACGAGATATAGAAGGAACCAATGTATTGGCTGACTCTTCCAGCAACGTATCCTCTCGGAACGTTGACAGTGAGTCAGGACGCCTCTCTTACAGCGTCTGCCACTGCACTTGTCTGAACATCTCCCCGACTCGTTCGCGCTTAATAAATGAACCTGAAACGAAACGCGCTGCTCTTCTTTGTATTTCCTCTATGTATCGTGTCAATCCTATCTTGTACGGAGCCAGTACTGGCCAGCATTGTTCAGGTAGTGGTCGAACGAGTGTTTCGTAAGCTACTAGGTTTGTTGATGGACTGCATTTCCTGGGGAATCTTCCAATGAATCCCAGTCTGTCATCTGCCTTACTCGCGATTAATTTTAATGTGGTCCTCTCACTACAAATTTCCACTTCAAATCGCTCGGTACGCATACTCCTACATATTTTATGGACGTAACTGCTTCCAGTGATTGTTGTGCAATCCTGTAATCACACACTAATGGGTCTTTCTGTCTATGTATACGCAAAACGTGACTTACATAGCTTTACAATTTCCACTGATGTTGTGGAAGGTTACAGAAAGACATGCTGGCTAACGGCAGTTATTAAAATTGCAAGGTGTGGTTAAAGTATCGCGGAGTTGAAGGGTGTGAGACAAAATTGGTTTAAATTCGTCGATTTGTACTACATTGTGCATGAAGTCTTGTCTTATAATCTGCAGGTACGATTAAATGAAACCGAAGAAAATAACCAGCGATGTACAGGCAGTAGCCGTCTCCAATTACGAGTACTATCTATCCATTACGAGAGCTGGTAAGCAACCACAAGTATTTTATCCTTTGCGGCTCTGCGGTGTATCAAATATTCATTTTCGACTCAGTAATCGGTTTCGTGGTAAGAAGTCACGTCCAAGTAGGCCAACGTAAGTCAGAGTAAAGAAAACATCTGAAACACAACAGTAAGAAAGCCCAATAAAAATTACGCTGCCAGCGCTGTCAGATCTACGAATCTAGAATAATAAAATATAATGGAAGTGCATTGATATCACACAAATCGAAATTGTCGTTAATGTGTATCAAGTTTCAAGCCGGTTTCGTGTATCAGTCTGTGTTTCATTACTTTTTATTGCATGGTGGTCTACTGCACGAAGCTACGAGGTCCATGACATGCTGACATATGCAAGTATATAACTTTTTTTTGTGACACTACATAACACTCTGCATGGAGTACAGAAATAAAAGAATACAGACTAACTTCAGCTGCAAGTACAAAATACGTAGCTCCTACAAAAATGCAGAACTTACCAACACTGAACAGGACACAAAGATTTATCTCACTCATACAGCTGTTTACCTGTCTTCATAGTATCAAGTCTACTGAAACAGAAGTAGAAGAGGGATATCAAGTGCGCCGAAAACAAATGACTGATGCGACAAGATATTTTTCAGTGTTTAATCCTCTGACCAAATGGCGAATGTAAATATAATCCGTTCATTTATAGGAAAAACCTGATGTAATCATTACGCCATGTATTCTTCCGCGTTTGGTTGGATCTCATTTCACGTGGAGCGCAAGCCAAGCTGTGACCAGTACAGTCAAGTACAAACATAATGAAACGTTTTATGCTGTGTTACTCGCACATAGACTGAGCGATAATGCGGGACGACAGCTTTACCGGCGCACTAAACTTGGACAGCATTGGCCAGCCAGTGGTCCAACTAACCTGCAATGATGTGAGCAGTTGCAGTTCAGACGTAAAGAAAAACGAGCAAAGAAACAACATGGTTTCGAATGTTGTTTAATTTTTAAAGAAGATGGAATAATATTCGGAGAAACTTCAACACCACCGCGCGCTTCTTCGGTGACCAGACGGAAAGCATGAAATGCACTCGTTCTCACCTGACGCAGTATCCTAATTACAAACACGAGTGATGAAACTTTCTAACTTAAACATAGAGTAATTTTTCTCAGCGATTTGTGTGTAATGCTAAAGCATACTGCAGGGATTTCAATGTACTGTTGAATATTGAAGCCACAGAAGGTATTAATTACAGTCAGTAGTCTGGTAATATCTTAGCTCCTTCTCTATCCGAATCCGAGAAATACATTTCAGTTCTGGAAGTGTCACCTGCTACGTTGGTAACGAGCCTATCAACAACATAATCGACGAAGCCAAACAGGCGCCACATTTTCTCTTCTTCTTTTATGACGAGCCGTTCTGTATCCTACCAGCGTTCGGCAGTGAGGTGTGAAGAAGCTGCTTGCGTTAGTTCCACTACGTCTGGCACCTTGTTACTTCTCGGGACAAATCCCGCAGTTTGGCTCCAGATCAGTTCTGTTGGGTTCGTATTGTAATGGTACAGTAGCAAATGCAAAAATGCAGCATTTGTATGATGTGCTCGATGCTGTGAAAATGATCGTGTTTCATGTTTCTACGATACTTATCTACCTCTGAGGTATAAAACATAGATAATTAAGAATTTGTACTTGAAATGAAAACAGGAATTTCGCGTCCAATATGTAATTAGAAACAAGAAGACGTGCATTATTCATAAAAATGATGATGAGTTTTACAATTACGAGATGTAGGTATTTGAAATTAGACGAAAGAAAAATATGATGCTGTGAAGATTTGGTTCAACGAACCATTTACAGTACTGATTCATGTTCCGTTACCAACCGCGCTAAAAGTACAACATGGAAATGTAATTCAACTGTATTACGTACAATGGCTGGGAAAACTTCAAAGCCGATTACCTCCGTAGAAACATTAAGAACAGCCTATTTCTGGACATTTTTCAACCGTATTCCACACGCATGTTTCACTACGGAACAGAAAGCAGTCTCAGCCATTTTTATACTGCGCGTTAACAGCGCAACAATCAGAGCACAACAATGCAGAGGCTCTAATTGTACACGATTTTTGAAATAAAAACTGCGTAGCTAAAGCGTGATTAAGAAAAGCTTTGACGGCTGTTAATACATTTGAATATCTTCAACTTTCATTTAACGTAACTTAATAGCAACATATCTAATACATAAGTAGGAACCACTGCCAAGGGCTAACAACACTAGTGTACGCGTGCTACAGCTTTTGACCAATGATCGCTTTTGTGTTTGTTTACATCAGGTTTATTCTTATGATGAACGGATTATAGTTTTCTAGGACGCAGAGACGCAACTGCAACTATACAACATTGTGGCTTCATTGTTTTATATGTTGGACATTGTTTTGATGTGATGCGATAAAAAATGGGGGAGGAGGGCAAAATTAGGAAGTAACGCGTTAGTCTTTTCCACATTTTTCTGAATGTGCTGTACGATCTTCATTGAATAGGGGAAAAAAGGTCGCCTTGCAACTAACAAGCATGTTTATTTTACACACAGTTCCCTCTGTGGATTTTTACAATTTTGTAACCTTTGCAGATTTGTGAATTATAACTTATACACATATTTTGTCTCATTTTTTGTCGGAGAATGGAGCTAACTAAATCAAAATAAGGAATGCTGTTTGTTTGTCTCAATTTCAGCTGCACTAAAAACGGGGATATAACACGCCATCTATGAAAAATATACTTGTTTAATATCTGTGAAGTGAATTCTTTCCCTTATAAAAACCATTAGGAAACTATGGAGATACGATGTGGTCACGAACCGTACAGAGAAGTGGTCATAACTTAAGAAATGTGGCATTAGAGAAGGATGCTGTAGAATTCTTTTTCCTGGCAATCTTTACACTGAATCTGTACAACGGACAATACTAATACCTCATCGTTTTAACGCCGAGCATACTTTGAATGTAGTGGCCTTGTATTCGGCCATCCTGATTTAGTTTTTCTGTGATTTTCCTAAACTTTTCCGGGATGGTTCATTCTACGGAGCCACGCCTACTGCATGTCCAATCTTTTTAGACTGTGCTGTTGGGAGTATGTAAACTCCTTTGTACATGGAAGTGTTTTTATTCTTAACCTGTAAAATAACATTTTTATGTTCTTGATTTGTCAACCTGCAGCTGATATTAATATTATATTAACGATTTTTAGGTTAGGACCGTCTGTAGGCCTCCAAATAAATGCAATTGTTGTTTCGCCACACGCTTATCGTATAACTTTATTAAGGCATCTCCACAAAAAAGAGTGAGAAACATGGTGAACAGTGTAAGGAAGGCCAGAACACAAAGTTGTGCGACCTCCAGACCACATGTGAGGAAACGGCCAGATTCGCGACGTGAACTGTTTAAGAATCTAGAACTAACAAAACTGTGTCGTTGTAAATCTGACTGGTGATGCCTTAAAAAGGAAAAGGCGAAACGCGTATGGGATAAATAAAGTAACTATCAACAGGTAAAGGCAGTTTTAGTTACAAAAGAAGTATATTTTGTATTTGTAATTATGTTGGCAGCAATTATCACTAGTCGTCTAGACATTTGTGAAGCTTATGTGTTGATGATCAGTCAGTTGTTAAACAGTGAACTGTACACGATTATTTGTGTGAAGAAGTAAATTTTTCTGAGTTAGAGGAGTTGAACGTTTTCAAAACAGTCTACTTATGTTATTATATAAATAACTTCCGGCACCTGCTAACTGAGATTTTCTGTAATTGCTTTAGAAGATATATATCGGTCATTTATTTCCAAGGTTTATTTTATTTTCCCACGAGGGCTCTCTGAATTTCGGTTCCCATTTGAAGGTACGTTGGAAGTTCGTAATACTGAAGAAGGTGTAAATGAGAAAAATGAAGGCCATCGTAAATAGAAAATGAAAGTTAATATCACATCTAATTGGGCAACAGATGATATAACTTGAATGTAAAACCTATCCAATCTAGCAGAAAATGAACCAAGGAACTAACAGCACTAAAAAGAGAATCTGCAATTTTTTTATGAACTAGAACACAGCTTGGGTGCAGTGAAAGTGTCCAATATGCTAGACAGAAGAATAATCACAGATAGAGTTATACAGTAAACGCATAAATAAGCTCTTAGATTTACTGCTCTCCACTGGACAACATGCTCTTCCACATGAACAGTTATATTGGGATGAAGATGATTACATTGACGCAAGGTGTGAGGGGCAACAGATCTCTGGAAATGAACTGCCACTTTCACTTCCATGATAACACACCTCTGAACACAATACCAGCTGACGAACGGGATAAAGTTTTCAAAATTCGTCCAATGATGGACTTGCTGAATAAGAATTTCGTGAAATTTCAATGTTTTTCTGAGAGCCTGATCACTTATAATCAAATAGCTCGATATTACTGACACCATTATTTAAAAGAATTCTTTCGTGGGAAACCAGAGAGATTGGGATTCAGTGCGCCATGTGCTGTTCCCGGTTCTATTGCCTCACGAATGAATATATTCTACTGTTCCAATTCAGAAGGATGGTGGCAAGGCACTCATCTTACTCAGCCAGCTGCTCCTTATGACCCAAAATGGGCAGGACGTCCATCATACCCGAAAGCATCCACTTCACGTGCAACAGTTGAAGTAAGGAGTTCTGAAAATGGACCCGCGACTTAACACACGACATTTGAGAAACAGAATAAACCTGTTAATTTTGCAAGAAAAATGCAAGGAAGCACCGATCTGTGTACAATGTGGCACTCCATTTGCCATCCTTTATTTGGCACAAAAATAAAAGCAAAATTTAAAAAGAGACTGGCAGGGGCCATGAACCCCTTTTGGAGATCGACTGAAATACATTATTTCAAGCTTCTTTTTTTAAGTGTCTATGTTCATCAGGTAGCCCAGAAATAAACGCAGATTGAGAAAAAAATCCGCACATAATGGGTTAGTAAAAATCTGAAACCAATAATAAACAGCAAGATACAAGTCGAATACATTCAGTGCACAAAGAACCGAGTGCAATATTTTACTTTCCTGTTAAAAGTAGCATGTAGCACTTACATATGGGTGACAATTTTTGAACTATATGAAAAAAATGTAAATTAACTACAACTACGGCGTACACACCCTTCATTCAACAAGTAAACGTCACAACAGATGTACAGATTTACGTTTTAACTTGTTCAATATGCCTGCCAACATTGGCGATGATGTGCAGCTGGCGAATAGCGAAATTCTCCATGACCCGCTGAGGTGTCGGAACATCGATGCTCACCATGGTCTCCTGAATAGTTTTTCAGCCAAGCAATGGTTTTGGGGTTATTGCTGTACACCTTGTCCTTAATACAGCCCCACAAAAAGGAGTCGCATGTGTTCAGATCCGGAGAATATGGCGGCCAATAGAGGCCTATGGCAGTGAACTCTGGGTCCCCAGAGCCAGAATGTGGTCCTCAAAGTGCTCCTCCAGGACATCAAACACTCTCCTGCTTCGATAGGGTCGAGTTCCGTCTTGCATGAACCACATCTTGTAGAAATCGGGGCACTTTGGATAAAGGCGATGAAATCATGTTCCAAAACCTTCATGTACGTACGGGTCGGTAGTCACCGTGCCATCAAGGAATACCGCACCGATTATTCCGCGATTGGTCACTGCACATCACGCAGTCACCCGCAGAGGGTGAAGAGACTTCTCGATCGCGAACTGCAGATTCTCAGTCCCCCCAAATGCCTCAATTTTGCTTACTGACGAACCCATCCAAATGAGAGTGAGCTTCGTCGCTAAAATAAACCATACAATTCCCCCCGCGGCCAACCGTGCAGTTTGAACGTCCTAACGCAAACCGTTCTGAAATTATGACGATTTTATTTCATGTAGTTCAATGATTGTCAACCTATATATTCTTCTTCGATATGTGAATACATTATCAGGGTTGCCACAAGTTTCCCTGATCTCGAGACAAGTTTTAGTATTTTTCCGAGGCAAATTCTGAGATCTCAAGGGTAAATAAAAACATAAGTTCAGAAAAAATATAAGGACCTTCTTATTTCTCACCCGTGTGAGCAAAAATCTCAAGTACTAACATCAATGTCTTTTGTAATGAACTGTTTTTAGATTAAGAAAGGAAGCCGAATGGTAGATGTGTATCATTAAGACAATTGTTGTTATTGTACATCAAGAAAACAAAACACGTCTGGTGACAAAAATACTCATTTCGTTGGAGTCGCAAGACGGATTAAAAATACCGTCACTGATTTCAGAAATAGCCCTTGAACAAAGTAGACCTCTTGAAAGAAGTGTATAAGGCAGTGAAGAGTTTTCGTAAACCAACACTATAGGTGACTAAGAATGAAATGTTGGTTCTACTACGTTCATTATTGTCGGTCAATAGTCACTGTGTTATGTCTATTATTTTAGAGGTATTGTGTGATTTTTCTTTCGACTGCCACCAATTTCTTCTTCTTATCGTGGATATTTTCTAATATATAAATTATTGAGTGCCAAAACGTACTAGGATAAACGAAATGTCTATAAAACCCCGCACTGTAGAACGTACTTGCAGTGAGTCACGGTTCCTGAAATCCATTGCCCGTGGCCCCTTGCCCTTTCAAGGAGCCCGCAGTCCTGCGTCCACGAAATTCCGCCGCATTACGCCACACAAAACCAGACGCTGCCTACGGGCAGATCGGCAGGCCAGGTCTGTTAGAGATATCCGGAGAAATGGCCTGCGGTTTTGGCTCGCCATGGAAGTCCACTCGTGTGACCAGCTATTAAGGTGTCACAGACACCACGTTGATGAAATGAGACTGAGTGATCACCCACGCAACAGATAAATTGCGCAAATACTCAGAGAATTAATACTAATGAGGCTACGTAGCAGCTCACCGTAAAGATGATCACTGAGCCGCAGGCAGGCACTTAAAAAAGGCAATCACTCCCTCACAACTAAATTTTCGGCCATAGCCTTTGTCAGAAAACGAGAGCGCGCGCGCACACACACACACACACACACACACACACAGTCACTCAGACACAACTCACGCACACGTGATCGCCTTCCCTGGCCGCTGCGTCTAGAGTCTCTGGGAATCAGATGCAAACAAACCACTCCTCACACCTTCCTGCCTCTCGTCAGCAGCTGGCATTGTATAGGCTAGCGGCAAGAAGTGACGGCATCGCTGACTGCAAGCTGATAGGAATGTTAGGAAGGGGAGAAGCAGTGAGAACGAGGGAATAGAGAAGCGGCGTACGTACTCAGTTTTGCTCAGCCAGCGACGATCCGTCACATTTCGCCTGCTGTGACAAAAACGAGATTTTCCCAGTGTTTTTCTTCAAATTCCCTGATATTTCTCTGATTTCCCAAGCACGTTTGACATTCCCTAATTTCAGGAACTTGTGGCAACCCTGAAAATACTTGTATCATTGAAGCAATGTACACTGCTGGCCATTAAAATTGCTACACAACGAAGATGACGCGCTACAGACGCGAAATTTAACCGACAGGAAGAAGATACTGCGCTATGCAAATGTTTAGCTTTTCGGAGCATTCACACAAAGTTGGCGCCGTTGGCGACACCTACAACGTGCTGACATGAGGAAAGTTTCCAACCGATTTCTCATGCACAAACAGCAGTTGACAGGCGTTGCCTAGTGAAACGTTGTGATGCCTCGTGTAAAGAGAAGAAATGCGTACCATCACGTTTCCGACTTTGATAAAGGTCGGATTTTAGCCTATCGCGATTGCGGTTTATCGTATCGCGTCATTGCTGCTCGCGTTGGTCGATATCCAATGACTGTTAGAAGAACACGGAATCGGTGGGTTCAGGAGCGTAATACGGAACGCCGTGCTACATCCCAACGGCCACGTATCACTAGCAGTCGACATGACAGGCATCTTATCCGCGCGGCTGTAACGGATCGTGCAGCCACGTCTCGATCCCCGAGTCAACAGATTGGGACGTTTGCAAGACAACAACCATCTCCACGAACAGTTCGACGGCGTTTGCAGCAGCATGGACTATCAGCTCGGAGACCGTGGCTGCGGTTACCCTTGACGCTGCATCACAGACAGGAACGCCTGCGACGGTGTCACGACGAACCCGGGTGCACGAATGGCAAAACGTGATTTTTTCGGATGAATCTAGGTTCTGTTTACAGCATCACGATGGTCGCATCCTTATTTGGCGACATCGCGGTGAACGCACATGGGAAGCGTGTATAAGTAATCGCCAGTATGGAGTGATAGTATTGGGTGCCATTAGTTACACGTCGCGGTCACCTCTTGTTCGCATTGACGGCACTTTGAACAGTGGATGTTACATTTCATATGCGTTACGACCTGTGTCTCTACCCTTCATTCGATCCCTGCGAAACGCTACATTTCAGCAGGATAATGCACGACTGCATGTTGCAGGTCCTGTACGGGCCTTTCCGGATACAGAAAATGTTCGACTGCTGCCCTGGCCAGCACATTCTCCAGATCTCTCACCAACTGCAAACGTCTGCTCAATGGTGGCCGAGCAACTGGCTCGTCACAATACGTCAGTCAGTAATGTCTGTTGATGAACTGTGGTATCGTGTTGAAGCTGCACGGGCAGCTGTACCTGTACACGACATCCAAGCTCTGTTTGACTCAATACCCATGCGTACCGACGCCGTTATTGCGGCCAGAGGTGGTTATTCTGGGTACTGATTTCTCAGGATCTATGCACCCAAATTGCCTGTAAATGTAATCAGATGTCAGTTGCAGTACATTATATTTTTCCAATGAACAGCCGTTTATCATCTGCGTTTGTTCTTGGTGTAGCAATTTTAATGGCCAGTAGTGTAAATGTGGGGAAATTTTTTGACATAAGTAACTATTCGGACGGCCCAAATGAGAGAGCGGCCGCGCCGCGCCACCTACCGATCCTGCAGGCGGCGTGTAGGAAGCTGAGCAGCGTGAGCGCGATGGCGAGGCAGAGCGCCGTGTGGTGGCCGCGCGGTACGAACGCCCGCAGCACGCAGCAGGCGGCCAGCAGCGGCAGCAGCGCGCCCCACAGCCCCGCCTCCACGCAGGCGTCGCGCCGCGCCGACGCGCCGCCCCCGCAGCGCCGCCACGCGCACACGTTCACCACCGCCACCACCACCAGCGCCAGCACCTGCTCCGCGTCCATGGCCCGCACTGCTCGAGCTGCTCCCACGGCTGTCCCAGCGCCGCGCCGCGCGTCTGTCAACTGTCTCGCAGCGTGGAGCCTTCTACCGAATGGAGAGCAGCCCACCAATCACAGGAACTCCGTTCCCCCCTCCACTCCACCGACCCGAGTGCGTGGGGACTAGAGATGGGCAAACTGAAACACTTCAGCTGTTTCGAAACAAATGAAACAGTACAATGTAATGTTTCGATACAGTGAAACAGTTTGTGTTTTGTAATCTAATAAACCTACACATTTTATCATCTCGAATGTCTACCGTATAAGTATGTCCATATAAATACAAATGAGGTGCGAGAGCGCTAATCATTTCGCAGAAAGTATGAAACTATCACTTGGGCGTCTTGGCAGTTTCGTATTTCCTGCAGCAAATGCGCTGCTTTCGTGTCGTGTGACTTTCGTACTTTTCAATCGGCTGAGGACAGCCATAGCTGAAGACAAAAGAACCACCACGAACGGAAGTGGGGAAGGAGCAAACTGCAGAAACAACTGATATGCTACTGGGATTCCCACATTCCGACATTATGGGTAATATACCCATCTTGCTAATTTCCGTGCACACAAAGGGTATCTTTGTGGATAATTGGCACAGTGACTGTAGACTCACAAATTCGAATAAATAACAAAATATAACAGAAAAATATTTTGTCTTTCAAGATGTTTCGAACCGTTGCTGCAAAGTCACCGTGCTTCCCAGCTCTTCTCGTTCACCAGTACACTATCTGTGATACGTCAAACAGATTGCTTGCAATTATACCTAGATCAAATTTATGTATATGTCTAATAACTGTCACTTTACGCCTTTTTTTTATTCAAAATAATGTAGGTTCCTGAAGAGGGGCAGCAGCCTTTTCAGTAGTTGCAGGGGCAACAGTCTTGATGATTGACTCATCTGGCCTTGCAACATTAACCAAAACAGACTTGCTGTGCTGGTACTGCGAACGGCTGAAAGCAAGGGGAAACTACAGCCGTAATTTTTCCCGACGACATGCAGCTTTATGATGGCGTCCTCTTGGGTAAAATATTCCGGAGGTAAAATAGTCCCCCATTCGGATCTCCGGGCGGGGACTACTCAGGAGGATGTCGTTATCAGGAGAAAGAAAACTGGCGTTCTACGGATCGCAGCGTGGAATGTCAGATCCCTTAATCGGGCAGGTAGGTTAGAAAATTTAAAAAGGGAAATGGATAGGTTAAAGTTAGATATAGTGGGAATTAGTGAAGTTCGGTGGCAGGAGGAACAAGACTTCTGGTCAGGTGACTACAGGGTTATAAACACAAAATCAAATAGGGGTAATGCAGGAGTAGGTTTAATAATGAATAGGAAAATAGGAATGAGGGTAAGCTACTACAAACAGCATAGTGAACGCATTATTGTGGCCAAGATAGATACGAAGCCCACACCTATTACAGTAGTACAAGTTTATATGCCAACTAGCTCTGCAGATGAGGAAGACATTGAAGAAATGTACGATGAAATAAAAGAAATTATTCAGATAGTGAAGGGAGACGAAAACTTAATAGTAATGGGTGACTGGAATTCGAGTGTAGGGAAAGGGAGAGAAGGAAACATAGTAGGTGAATATGGATTGGGGCTAAGAAATGAAAGAGGAAGCCGCCTAGTAGAATTTTGCACAGAGCACAACTTAATCATAGCTAACACATGGTTTAAGAATCATGAAAGAAGGTTGTATACATGGAAGAACCCTGGAGATACTAAAAGGTATCAGATAGATTATATAATGGTTAGACAGAGATTTAGGAACCAGGTTTTAAATTGTAAGACATTTCCAGGGGCAGATGTGGACTCTGACACAACCTATTGGTTATGACCTGTAGGTTAAAACTGAAGAAACTGCAAAAAGGTGGGAATTTGAGGAGATGGGACCTGGATAAACTGAAAGAACCAGAGGTTGTACAGAGTTTCAGGGAGAGCATAAGGGAACAATTGACAGGAATGGGGGAAAGAAATACAGTAGAAGAAGAATGGGTAGCTCTGAGGGATGAAGTAATGAAGGCAGCAGAGGATCAAGTAGGTAAAAAGACGAGGGCTGCTAGAAATCCTTGGGTAACAGAAGAAATATTGAATTTAATTGATGAAAGGAGAAAATATAAAAATGCAGTAAATGAAGCAGGCAAAAAGGAATACAAACGTCTCAAAAATGAGATCGACAGGACTTGCAAAATGGCTAAGCAGGGATGGCTAGAGGACAAATGTAAGGATGTAGAAGCTTATCTCACTAGGGGTAAGATATACAGCCTACAGGAGAGACCTTTGGAGAGAAGAGAACCACGTGTATGAATATCAAGAGCTCAGATGGCAACCCAGTTCTAAGCAAAGAAGGGAAGGCAGAAAGGTGGAAGGAGTATATAGAAGGTTTATACAAGGGCGATGTACTTGAGGACAATATTATGGAAATGGAAGAGGATGTAGATGAAGATGAAATGGGAGATAAGATACTGCGTGAAGAGTTTGACAGAGCAGTGAAAGACCTGAGTCGAAACAAGGCCCCCGGAGTAGACAACATTCCATTAGAACTACTGACAGCCTTAGGAGAGCCAGTCATGACAAAACTTTACCAGCTGGTGAGCAAGATGTATGAGACAGGCGAAATACCCTCAGACTTCAAGAAGAATATAATAATTCCAATCCCAAAGAAAGCAGGTGCTGACAGATGTGAAAATTACCGAACCAGCAGTTTAATAAGTCACAGCTGCAAAATACTAACACGAATTCTTTACAGACGAATGGAAAAACTGGTAGATGCAGACCTCGGGGAAGATCAGTTTGGATTCCGTCGAAATGTTGGAACACGTGAGGCAATACTGACCTTACGACTTATCTTAGAAGAAAGATTAAGAAAAGGCAAACCTACGTTTCTAGCATTTAATTTTTCGTAACGAATGGAAATCGATATGTGACTCTCTTATACTAATAGGCGACTATGTTGTGCAGCGAGAAAATGTAATGGATAGGAATTACTGAAACCGCCTCTATATGTACACAAGATACTAGTGAATCGACACCAGTGAAAGCATTTTTTTTAATAAGAGGAGGAGGAGGAGATTAGTGTTTAACGTCCCGTCGACAACGAGGTCATTAGAGACGGAGCGCAAGCTCGGGAGAGGGAAGGATGGGGAAGGAAATCGGCCGTGCCCTTTCAAAGGAACCATCCCGGCATTTGCCTGAAGCGATTTAGGAAAATCACGGAAAACCTAAATCAGGATGGCCGGAGACGGGAATGAACTGTCGTCCTTCCGAATGCGAGTCCAGTGTGCTATCCACTGCGCCACCTTGCTCAGTTTTTTTAAAAAGAGAACAGTATCAAACAGACTCGCCAGTAGCCTGAAGTAATACTGAAGTATTTATGGCTCAAACTATACTGCGGAACCACATTCTTTTGTAATAAACAGGTATACAAAGGCTTCAGTTGCAAAACGACACAGTTACGATAGAATACGCTGTCCCGTATAAAAACAAAGAAGTAAATATATCTTATTCGCGGTCATGAAGGCTCTTAGGAAACGTATGACAGAAAGTAGGCAGTATTGCATAGTATTCTATAGGTTCACCGCAGGAGATGTTGATATGAGAAAAAAGGTAAGTGGTTATGACGAAATAAAAAAAAAGTAAGAGCAATTTACAAAGGTGGTAACGCACAGTGTTAGGGCTAGTACATTGTCTCGTGCCCATTAAAAAGTGAAGGTTGCGTTAAGTATAAACAATGGTGTGCTGTTATATATAGGGTTAATTAGGCCACCCGTGTGTTGCCAACGTCTGGTTGGGTTGACGTGTACAGGAAAAGGATGGTCCTGCCAACGATATTTATGGGGTACTGAAAGGTTTGTTAGGCGATAAAGAGAGAGAGAAGCTGTATTTGTGGAGATTATTTGAGGCGACGTGGAAGTCGGACAATTAATTAACGGAGATTGAGACATGAAGAGAAATGACGCGGCGTCGTTCTCGCCAAAGAACCCTCAAAGTCTTAGGGAGCAGATATACAACTGGTAAGTACGAGCTAGAGCATTAGCAATATGCCACACTCAGGCCAAAGTAAAACATATTATATAGACGATTTATTACGATTTTTTGTAAAGCTCTGTGATATACTGTACGATTAATGTGACTTGTTAGGCAAATAATACAAACAACAATGGCGACGTTGGATGTGGTTACGATTTGTGGTACGGTGCAATGGTTAAGATGATGTATTATGAAAATAATCTATTTATGGAAATATTAACAAAAGTTTTGTGTCGTTAGAAATTGTTATGATTTATTTCAGGCTTTGACTGTGAAACCAGGTTAGTAATTAGTACGCTTTGCCTGTATTTTCATGTAAATATAAGCTGTCGGTGGAGACTAGAGGAGGGAGAAACAGTACTCACTCAAGTAAGGAACTTGGGTCACGCTGCTGGCGGCTGATTCACGTCCAGACATCACTGACTCATCTTCGCCACGCCCCAGTCTTCTGTCAAGTTAAGGAAATCCTTCGTCAACTCGCGTATAAAAATCCTACTGTGTACTGTAATGTTTAACGAAAGAGAGCGTCATTACGACCTCTGAAATGAGAACGTCAGTGAGACGACAGTAAAAGTCCATAAAAGTAAATGGTTTAAGTGTAGTACTGCGAAAGAGAACGTCCAAGTAATGAGTTTTACCTGTGGTAGAGTGAGAAGACGGCACTGAGCCGAGGAAAAACTCTCTGGAGTGAATGATATTTGTGTCAGAGGTAAAATTTTCGATATGAATGATTGCAGGACTGCTGTATTGAAATTCCAGCAGAAACATAATTTGTACGAGGTTGGTTCAAGTGTTAGCTATAACGTTTTTGCAGTACAAATAAACTTTCTTATGAAGCACTCCAGTCTTGAAAATTATTTTAAGAAAGAGTGATTCATTAATGCAAAGTTGCTGGCTGATAAGGCACTCTAATCCTGAAAGTTCTCCATTCAAATAATAACCCGCTGGTATTAGAGTGATTTATCATGATTAATTACTTAAATTTATAAAAAGTTGAATTTCAGTGTTAGTCATGATCTCATGTTCCCTGAACGAATTGCTTTAATTTTGACTACGTCTAAGGAGAAAGCAAAAATGTTCAACGAAATTGATTAATTAACAACAATTAGGAATTTTAGTGCCTTATTTCTATATTGTTTAACAATTTGATTATTATTTTCAGCAGTTTTGTGTTATCTTTGCATACTGATTAACTAATTTCATTATTGTTTTCTTAGAACTATTTATTTTGTTGAAGCATTTTGCAATTAAATTTTGGCGATCAGTTAGGAGCATTTTCTTACTGTTAGTTGATTTTATCTTAGCACGCCTTATTTCCAAAATTGTCTATTGTGTACGAGAACACTCCCATTTTGGAAATGTCGTGGAGGAGGGGATGCGTAGCATTTCTGGCTCTATGAGCCACAGCATTCACTCCCAAATCTCAGTTAGCCATTATGAACAACACTGTCAGTTCACGTATGACGTAAGGCAGGGGTGTCCAACCCGCGGTCCGCAAGTGCCCCAAATCAGGTATTAGTGTGGCCCAAGAAGTGAGTAACTATCATACGATCGGTAAGAAAAAAAAATCTATAAAATACGTTTATGTAAATTTATGATAAATGGAATACTTTCATTATTCTATAAAATACGTTTATGTAAATTTGTGATAAATTGAATACTTTCATTCTGGAACTCCTGCCACACGATGGCATTCTGCCGTTGGTCATTGGTAGATTACGTGGTTTTTCTTCCGGCTACTATTAAGACTTGACTGGAATACTCTCTTTCAAATTCTGAAGGTGGCAGGGGTAAAATACAGGGAGCGAAACGCTATTTACAGTTTGTACAGAAAACAGATGGCAGTTATAACAGTCGAGGGACATGAAAGGAAAGCAGTGGTTCGGAAGGGAGTGAGACAAGGTTGTAGTCTCTCCCTGATGTTATTCAATCTGTATATTGAGCAAGCAGTAAAGCAAACAAAAGAAAAATTTGCAGTAGGTATTAAAGTCCATGGAGAAGAAATAAAAACTTTGAGGTTCACCGATGACATCGTAATTCTATCAGAGACAGCAAAGGACTTGAAAGAGCAGTTGAACGGAATGGATAGTGTCTTGAAAGGAGGATATAAGATGAACATCAACAAAAGCAAAACGAGGATAATGGAATGTATTCGAATTAAGTCGGGTGATGCTGAGGGAATTAGATTAGGAAATGAGACACTTAAAGTAGTAAAGGAATTTTGCTATTTGGGGAGCAAAATAACTGATGATGGTCGAAGTAGAGATGATATAAAATGTAGACTGGCAATGGTAAGGAAAGCGTTTCTGAAGAAGAGATATTTGTTAACATCGAGTATAGATTTAAGTGTACAGGAGCCGTTTCTGAAAGTATTTGTATGGAGTGTAGCCACATATGGAAGTGAAACATGGACGATAAATAGTTTGGACAAGAAGAGAATAGAAGCTTTCGAAATGTGGTGCTACAGAAGAATGCTGAAGATTAGGTGGGTAGATCACAAAACTAATGAGGAAGTATTGAATAGGATTGGGGAGAAGAGAAGTTTGTGGCACAACTTGACAAGAAGAAGGGATCGGTTGGTAGGACATGTTCTGAGGCATCAAGGGATCACCAATTTAGTATTGGAGGGCAGCGTAGAGGGTAAAAATCATAGAGGGAGACCAAGAGATGACTACACTAAGCAGATTCAGAAGGACGTGGATTGCAGTGGGTTCTGGGAGATGAAGAAGCTTGCACAGGATAGAGTAGCATGGAGAGCTGCATCAAACCTGTCTCACGACTGAAGACCACAACAACAACAACTATTAAGGCGTTGAAAAAAAATTAACCAACCAATACATTCTAGTGTACCATCACGTGATGTAACAAGGCCCACTTCTTCTGAAGAAGACATTTTTAGAAATATCGAAACCTTGGCCAAGGGCTAATTAAACTTTGCCATGTTTAAAATTTCCAGCTATTATTGTTGGTGTTAAGTATGCTACGTGCGCCAAAAAATTCGGTTTCTTCCTATGTGGCCCTGTAAAATAACAGATACGACGCCCCTGACGTAAAAGGAGGGGTCACATACATACATTCTTTAATTTGTTAACGTTTCTTAATAGCCCAACCAACGAAGACCATAAAAGGTCGAACAACGGAAAAATCGTGTAGTCGTAAATTTCTGCACTGTTGTAGGAGTGAGTGTCATTAACAATATCCTACAAATCATCACCGGTGGGTGTGACTCTGGAATTGGAGAGGGGGCGGGGGTGTTTAAAGATCACTTTTTGCGTTTTTCGTAACTAACTCGAAAATTGTGCCTCGTAGCTAAAATGTTTCCCAGTGCAAAATCAATCTACATTAAAATAGCTACTACAAAAATGCTATTCATTTTTGGAAAATTATGAAGATTATAAAAAATAGATTTATAACAGTATAAAATTAATGTTTACTATTAAATGAAGTTTGTTAAGAACGAACATTAACTATGTGTGTACCACAGCAGAGCCGTATTAAGGGATAAATTGTGTTCTGTGGTGTAACACGAGGGAGGGGGGGTAGAAGCTTGAAGTGCGAGCGGAGGTCGGTCTACGGACTGTGACCACGTAATTCCCTACGCTACAGGCCCGCAAGCTGAAGAACGGGCACGTGACTCCCCTACTCCACTGCCCCAATACGTCACAGGAAGCATTTCACAAAGCTACGTATACCGACCATCCACAGCGCGCCTTATGAATGAATCACTGGCGACAGACTCATTGTGCTGGCACGCTCGGGAGATATTGACTTTCACATGGAATGCAGATATGAGTTCCTAATAAAACTAACCCAAGAAATGTTTATCGACAGTATCTACGTAAATGTCTGCAAACTGTTCTGCACTGCTAGAGGGGATACTGTTTCTTACTCGTCATGTACGGCAGGCGTAGCGCTCTTCCGGAAAAGGCAACTTTCCCCCACAACGAGCCCTACTCTCTTTTCATTTTGCAGAGAAACTATTTCTTCCCCGAATTTCCTGTCCAGTTCTGTTATTTAAGCAGACAAAATAATTTCACTGAGCTCATGGTTATATAGTGGGGTTGTTTTCACTTTATTAAATGAAAATTTACTTGCATTGTATAGAGACATACTGTAAAGAAACCCTGTGCCTGAGCTCAAAACAAGTGGAAATAACACAAAAGCAGATGCGAAAACAGCACTAGCTGAGCTACATCATCACCAACCTTAACTAGAACGAATAACTGTCACATTTTTGGAGCATTCTGGTTGCCCAATTGTATTGGTGAGCGGGGCACCTCAATAAACGATTTTTACGCGATTTTCGCTAACAGTCTGAAGCAAATATTCTCTGTCGACAATATCGTGGGGCAAGTTCGTGGGACTTCACAGCTGGCCATAGTGCAAAACAGCATGTAAATAAATCTCTTGTGGCAATGTGTTGCACGTACAAAGTGGTTTATAAGTGCGTCGAAAATATATACAATTTTATGTCAGTACTGTGTGATTTCCAGTGTTTTAAAAGTGCTGCATAACCATACACAGACAATCCTAAACAGTTTTATTATTTTCAATTTAAAACTGCTAGCGGTTAATTTTACAGCAAGACAATCGACAATATGGGTCCTGTATGAGTAAACCGTTTCTGGTTTTGTTTCTTTTAAAATAAATAAGAGCGTGCTGCAAATTGCTGTGTGTTTGTGAGAGCAAATGGAATTAGACTATTAATTGCTGTACATTCGTGACGTAACCTTAGCGTCATCTGGTGTTTGACTCGCACTGCCTGCTCTAGATTCTCCCATATATTATGTTCTTCATCTGGTCCCGTGTTTTCACGTTGCATCAGATTGTCATCTCGATCTCCTCTCGCAAATGCCTTCCTCGTGCGTTTCCCCTGGGATTCATGCGTCGCCTACCTCCATCCTGCTTTCATTACAGTCATCATCACACCGTCCCCGACAGTGTGTCCACTGATCCACGACTCAAGAGGTCATTGGAGACGTAGCATAGGCTCGGTTTATGGAAGGATGGAGCAGGAAGTCGGTCGTGCTCTTTCCAAGGAACCGTCCCGGCGTTTGCGTCAAGCGGTTTAGGGAAATCACGGGAAACCTGAATCAGGATCGCCGGAAGCGGGTTTGAACCATCGTCCTCCCGAATTCAAGCCCAGTGTGCTAAACTGCACGGTCCACTACTCAGGACTGCCAACACACTTCGACTGCCAACGTTCTTTACTTTCAGATCGGAAGCTTCATGTTAAAAACTAGAATTTGTTTACACAGAACCTGAAACGTCCCCTTAAAAGTATTATACATGACTGTGTTTAAACTGACACACAATATTTTTAGCGCAACGCAATCTGACTTTCAAAAATCCGTACAAAAGAATGGCCCTGACTAACATTAACCTATACTTACCTCACCAAAAATCTACTGCAATACAGCGAACGACACTACTGAAAGCTAAATAAAAGATTCAAACTACTGAAGGCACTAACTACTGATAGGCATAGTTAGCAAATGAAAGATTTTGATAGAGAACAAACAATGTATTTGCCTTACTAGTGTTCAAAAGTGATAATAATATATAGCAGTTCATGACATCCAGTCTTACAAATTTCAAAACTCTGCCATTTCTCTCCCCACATCCACCACTGCTGGCGGCTCACCTCCAACTGCGCAACGCTACGCGCTGTTAACATCCAGCTGCCCAACACTACAATGGCAGACAACAATGCAAACCAGCCACAGACTGCACACAGCACAGCCAGTGATTTTCATACAGAGCGCTATGTGGCGTTGCAAATATAAAAACCTAAACAGCCTACTTACAAACCTTGCACACTAATTTTACTCCCCTGTTGATTTACATCTGTATCTACATACATACTCCGCAAACCGTCGTATGGTGTATGGCGCAGGGCACCTTGCACCACTAAAGTCATTTCCCTTCCTGTTCCAGTCGCAAATGGAGTGATACACAAACAACTGTCTGTATTCCTCCATACAAGCCCTAGTCTCTCTTATATCCTCTTCTCAGTGCTTACACAAAATATGCGTTTGCGACAGCTGAGTCAAAAAATGGTTCAAATGGCTCTGAGCACTATGGGACTCAACTGCTGTGGTCATTAGTCCCCTAGAACTTAGAACTACATAAACCTAACTAACCTAAGGACATCACACACATCCATGCTGAGGCAGGATTCGAACCTGCGACCGTAGCAGTCGCACGGTTCCGGACTGCGCGCCTAGAACCGCGAGACCACCACGGCCGGCTGACAGCTGAGTCGCTCTGCAGTCAGCTGCCAACACCGGTTATCGAAAATGTGCTAAATAGTGAATCCCGAAGAGAACGTTGTCTTCCCTACACGGATTCCCATTTGACTTCACGGAGCATCTCTGTTATACTCGCATGTCGATCGAACTTGCCAGTAACAAATGTGCGAATTGTTTCTTTCACTGCCTCTCTTTAATCCAACCTGGTGGGGATCCAAAACACAAGAGCAAAACAGTCTAGAGTGGTACGCACTGATGTGCTATACATCGTCTCCTTCGCAGATGAGCTACACTTTCCAGGAATTCTCTCAATAAACTGATGTCAGGCATTCTCCTTCCTTAGTGCCGACCTAACGTGCTGTTTCCATTTCATATCGCTTTGCAATGTTGTGCGAATAGGTTTAATAGAAGTCACTGTGCCACGTAGCACACAACTAGTACTGTATTCGAACATCAAAGGATTGTTTTTACTACTCATTTGCGTTAACTTACATTTTTCTACACTTACATCTAGTTGCCTTCATCACATCCAATAGGAATTCTGTCTATATTTTCCTGTATTCTTTGGTAGTCATTCAGCAACGACACCTTCACTACACCACAGCAATATTAACAAACAGTCTCGAATTGTTGCGTACCCTGTGTCTCATCATTTGTGTATATACAAAATAATAGCGATCCAATGACACGTCCCTGGTGCACTCCTGGCGATACCGTTGTCTCTGATGAACACTCGACGTCGACGTTCAGTTACTCAAGAATTCTTCGAGCCGCTGAGGTAACTTTCCCATCATAGTCTTCGACTACTTTGGACACAAAGCTCATCCTCTCGTTCTATAACAGCGTTGTCAATTTCTAATACATTTTTAATCGTTGGTAATGCATTATAGTAGTCTTAGTCTGTTTGAATCCAAAGTCCACTTTCAAACTTGCTCTATTACATTCCTTCATTCGCTGTTACAGTCAGCCCTAAGGTGTTTCAGATGTGTTCCAATACACGTATCGTATATCTCTCGTTTTCTTAGTAAAACCATCTGAAAACTTCCTCTGCTGAGAACACGTCTGCTGAAACCAAATCTCCTTTCTAACTCTGCTTTCGGTTCTGTCCTTCTGAAGTTTAATACAGGGTGTTTCAAAAATGACCGGTATATTTGAAACGGCAATAAAAACTAAACGAGCAGCGATAGAAATACACCGTTTGTTGCAATATGCTTGGAACAACAGTACATTTTCAGGTGGACAAACTTTCGAAATTACAGTAGTTACAATTTTCAACAACAGATGGCGCTGCAAGTGATGTGAAAGATTTAGAAGACAACGCAGTCTGTGGGTGCGCCATTCTGTACGTCGTCTTTCTGCTGTAAGCGTGTGCTGTTCACAACGTGCAAGTGTGCTGTGGACAACGTGGTTTATTCCTTAGAACAGAGGATTTTTCTGGTGTTGGAATTCCACCGCCTAGAACTCAGTGTTGTTGCAACAAGACGGAGTTTTCAACGGAGGTTTAATGTAACCAAAGGACCGAAAAGCGATACAATAAAGGATCTGTTTGAAAAATTTCAACGGACTAGGAACGTGACGGATGAACGTACTGGAAAGGTAGGGCGACCGCGTACGGCAACCACAGAGGGCAACGCGCAGCTAGTGCAGCAGATGATCCAACAGTGGCCTCGGGTTTCCGTTCGCCGTGTTGCAGTTGCGGTCCAAATGACGCCAACGTCCACGTATCGTCTCATACGCCAGAGTTTACACACTTCTATCCATACAAAATTCAAACGCGGCAACCCCTCAGCGCCGCTACCATTGCTGCACGAGAGACATTCGCTAACGATATAGTGCACAGGATTGATGACGGCGATATGCATGTGGGCAGCATTTGGTTTACTGACGAAGCTTATTTTTACCTGGACGGATTCGTCAATAAACAGAACTGGCGCATATGGGGAACCGAAAAGCCCCATGTTGCAGTCCCATCGTCCCTGCATGCTCAAAAAGTACTGGTCTGGGCCGCCATTTCTTCCAAAGGAATCATTGGCCCATTTTTCAGATCCGAAACGATTACTGCAACACGCTATCTGGACATTCTTCGTGAATTTGTGGCGGTACAAACTGACTTAGACGATACCGCGAACACCTCGTGGTTTATGCAAGATGGTGCCCGGCCACATCGCACGGCCGACGTCCTTAATTTCCTGAATGAATATTTCGATGATCGTGTGATTGCTTTGGGCTATCCGAAACATACAGGAGGCGGCGTGGATTGGCCTCCCTATTCGTCAGACATGAACCCCTGTGACTTCTTTCTGTGGGGACACTTGAAAGACCAGGTGTACCGCCAGAATCCAGAAACAATTGAACAGCTGAAGCAGTACATCTCATCAGCATGTGACGCCATTCCGCCAGACACGTTGTCAAAGGTTTCGGGTAATTTCATTCAGAGACTACGCCATATTATTGCTACACATGGTGGATATGTGGAAAATATCGTTCTATAGAGTTTCCCAGACCGCAGCGCCATCTGTTGTTGAAAATTGTAACTACTGTAATTTCGAAAGTTTGTCTGCCTGAAAATGTACTGTTGTCCCAAGCATATTGCAACAAACGATGCATTTCTATCGCTGCTCGTTTAGTTTGTATTGCCGTTTCAAATATACCGGTCATTTTTGAAACACCCTGTAGGAGCTGTAGCATGGCCTGTATACTCCTGAGAATACGAGAAGTGCCGAGTAGCTGTATCGTCCCTAAGCAGCTGTCCACGCACGATTCCTCTAACAGAGCCAACATCGTATCTGAAAATGCATATTACAGACAAAGCGACAATTACAAGCAATATGAGAGTTTTTACAACTAAGAAGCAAATCACATTCATAGCTGATGTCTATAGTTTTGTTTATGGGTTTCAGATGGTCCACCGTGTAAGGTGTCAGGCAAATCCAACACCTTCCATGAAAACCCTGACAAGATAAGCAAATCCAGCAGTATGTCACATAGCTCCATATAAATCCTGACATTAAATTAACCAAAGTAATACGAGTAACGAGTGAGCAAATGGAATACCACAGACTAACACAAGAATGCCTAAATGCATGTCATACCTTCCCACCATGAGACAGACGCAGTTCTGAGGGGGAAAACGAGAACAGAAGCCGAGAGCAGAACCGTGTTAAGCTAGAAGGCCCTACGATAAGGGACGGACTACCAAGTCACCAGCCGACCGCCAGGACCACCCCTTAGCCCATGTTAAAGGATAGAGCCCTCTAGAACAACAGTATAGATCTTACGATAACACTAAAAGGGCCACACGAGCTGCAAGTTTTGGCGTGAGTCTTTTTCGCGTCTCTGTTATGTTGAAAACGTTAAAAACATTGCCCCACCACGAAAAGTATAACGTTTCTCATTGGATAGACAGAATTTTTGTAGGCACAGCTTAAGGTTAACATTGAGACCCTCATTGATCAGATGAAAACACAGCCAGATAGTTTTTTTTAAACCAACTTGTAGTAAGGAGAAGTTAAGGAAGAGTTGCTTCCGAGACGGCGAGGTGCGTGTAGCTGTGTCGCCCGTCGCTCCCTGACGCTGCCTAAACACCGACAAGGTAATGACGCACGCGATGCCGCATTTTGAGCGCATAAGGCTTCACTCAGAACTGCAGAAGTCTCATCTGTTACAAACCCTTTTTGTGTAATACTAGTGTCGATCGTCAATTAAAGCTCATAGTATTCACATTTGCTACGTAAGTTAAAATCTGAAAAGCGATGATTTTACTGTTATATAATTATTGAGAAGCTACATCGGCCACTGTAATTTACGACAAGTTAGATAAGTAATTAAAGATAATTGAGGGTAACTATAGACCATTTTGAGAGTTTTCTCTTTTGTGAAACTTAATTTAAACCTAGATTATATGTGATACGGCATAGGTCATTCTTCGATCCATTGTAGAACTTGGAAACCCATTCAGGGAATATTCGTTCACATTTTTGTTGAACACAGTTGGTTTTTATCATCCTGTATTAAAACATTTCCTTTTATCAATAGTGCAATTTATAAACAATGTTTTGTGAGTAGAATAAAATTTCCAATGGTAAGCTTAGCTGCTTTTTCGACATTATTTTACCAGCTAACTAAAAATCGGAAAGCCTTGAACCCCTTCCACTAAATTTCATTAGTATTAAGATTCTTTTACAGGGAGTGCAATGGAGCTTACGCTGAAATCATTAAGTATTTGGTTATATCATCGCTAGTCTCACTGAACTCTTCTGAACTCTACATGTCATGTGTGGTCTGGCGTCTCCTTACCAGCATCAGGTCCCAGGTTCAAACTAGTCAATTCCATAAAAAACACGCTCAGAGCGTCGTTGTGAGAAAGTGGTAGGGAGACGCGACTTAGAACAAGCAGACACCAGGCACAATGTTAGAACCATGCTTTTTCCACGTGGAAAGCTAGCTCTTAATCCTTGCTGTGTCTTTAAAAATATACAGAACAATTCACCTCAAACTTTCACCGCAAATATTTTGAAAATCAAAACTGCTGCTGATGAGCAGTTCTCATAGAATGGATTGATAGTCAGGGACTCGTATTCTTCGTAAATAGATAATAATTATAATTATATTGGGAAGTGTATTTTAGTGCAAATATAGAATTTTTTTTAAATGGAACACTGCTTAACAAACGAAAAGTAGGATAAATTACAATGTCAGTGGTGTTTGTTGCAGAATTCTAGTTTGAGTTGTTTCGAGATCGCATTTTGGAAAGTTACCACACGGACAATTGTTTGTGCCATTCGACCTGCGTAGTTGGTAGGTACGATGTTCTTGTGTTTGCTTGCAGTGTGCTTGGGTGTTCTTCCAGTTCGTTGCTACTTGGTAGTCAGTGTGTGACGGTCCAAGCAGTAGGTCGCTAGTCATCGATGGGATTTACCAATGCAGAAAAAGCTGACATGCACTTGATTGTTTGGAGAATGTAGGAAGAATGCAGTCCGTTCTAGTACGGAGTATGCGGCAAGATATCCCAATATACATGAACAATCTCAGCACTTATTTGTCATCGTCTTCAATCAGTTATGTAAAACGTAATGGAACATCTAGACAACGTAGCAGAGGAAATAAGTGCCAAAACAGAAGAGGGGAAATCAGTGGTCTTGTTCTTGCTGTTGTTGCAGTTGATGTGCACGTTTGCTCCTGCGCAATCGCACGAGGAAGTGGCACGAGTCAGGCAAGGGTCCTACGCAATCTCCATAGACATAGGATCCATTCCTGTCACATCTCACACATTAAGACCGATTATGGGAATCGAGTTCACTTCTGTACATGGACATTAAGACAGGATACTCCACATGTATAATTTATCTTTTTTAGTGATGAAGCCACATTTACCAACCACGGCCACATAAATCGCTGAAATATGCACTGTTGGTCTGTTCACAATCCAAGCTGGCATCGTCAGGTGGAATGTCAGCGTCCATGGAGTGGTGGTGATGATAAGTTCCTATGGGGTCATCGGTCCCTGGGCATAGACACTACGTAATCTTAACTTACGCTTTGGACTACACACACAACTATCCCCGAGGGAGCACTCGAACATCTCACGCGGGGAGACGTACGAACCGTGGCAATGCGCCTTGGACCACACCGCTCCATGGAGTGTAAACGTGTAGTGTGGGATAGTGAACCATCAGATCATAGGCCAGTTTTTCATAAACGGAACACCAAACGAGCACAAGTTTCGAACACCAAACGCCTACAAGTTTCGCAGCCTCCTAACAGCCCACCTTCCACGGACGTTCCTCTGCAGACTAACAGGAACCTGTAGCACCAATGTGATGGCTGTCCAGACCATAGCGCAGAACGTCTTCAGAATTTCCATCATTGGAGTGGACGCAGGGGTTCTGCCACTTGGCCAGTATGTTTATCGGATTTGGTGCCGGAAGTCTTTTTTCCTGTGGGGGAAGCCAAAAGACGCTTCCTACAAGGACATACCAGCTACACCCGATAATATGCAACGCCATATTGTTGAAGCTGCTCGGACATCTCCGATGAAATGCTAGCATATGTGCGGTAGTTGTTCCATACCAAAATGCCGATGATCATTTTCAAGACAACCTGTTCTGGTCAATTGTCTCGTTACTGGTCAGAATCCACATATCTACTGTAAGCAGTTGTGTTGTTCTTTAGTGTGTGATACCGCTTGTATTGTCGGTGTGGTCACGTATCAAAATACGGTATCTCGTAAATGACTCGCACTAGAATCCTGCTACAAACAACACTAACATTCTAATTTACCCTACTTTTAGTCTTTTAATGTCAATAGGCATTGTTCCATTTCAAGAAATTGTATATTACGTGAAAAACCGCACATCAGTAGCATTTTCCAATTTCGGAATATCTGCGGTGCAGGTTTTACGTGATTCACCTTGATTGTTAATAATTAAGAAAACGTCCCTTTCAGTAGCAGTGGTTGGTTAATATGTAGACTCTTAAACATAAAATAGGAGTAATTCAATAATCGATATTGATGAAACTATGAAATGAGAACAATACGTTTGGTTTACTATCGTAACTTGATGATGCAGTTTAAGTATTATTGAAAGCTCAAATAATAAGTCAAGGATCTAATACCAGATGGTTTCGATGCAATAAAAAAACAATCCTACGCGTAGCAGTCAGTTTTGTACCGCCCGTCTGCCAGATGCCTGATGACTGAAGAATTACTTTACAACAAGCGCCGGGGCACGGACTGACACCAGCTATATAATATCCTTGTCTTAAGACTCTCGATATTAATCAAAGAGATATAATGTCGTAATACAGTTCAGCAAGCAACATTATTTGTGCAGAAACGGATACTACATTCTTTGCTTGACGGAAGTCTGCTTTGATTTGACTGGTCGGCGATGACTTTAGTGGGTGTGTTGTACATCTTGCGGAGAGGAGAGTGGTAGGCTGTCCTGTGTTGTGAACAAGAGTATTTACACAGCGCTGTTGCAGTTTTTGGGAAACCGTCTTCTTCGGGGCATGACATGCATCGTGCTTTTTTTAAAATGGAAATTCGATTGTGACTGAAGGCGGATTTTATCTTCATACTTTACGAGCAAAGCAACAGTTTCATAATTATGATGAAGGTTAATTACTGAGTGTCTGCAGAAGCGCTCCAAACAGAGCGTGTGTTCATTCAACGCTTTCTGCTGCGAGTCAGCCTTCAGTTATTGGGTTGGTTCGCTAGTTGTTTATTCATCCAAAGCGGTACATGTCCCATTAATACAACAATAAAACAGCATTAAAAGTTTTTTCCCTCTTGGGCGAAAAACTAGTAAGAGGTTTACTTAATTTCAAAATAGATTTTACACTGATTGTTTAGACGACATCAAGGGGTCACTGGACACACTGTTGAATGACCAAGTACACATGCCAAGCAAGTCATTATTTACACTAATAGATAAAATAATAGAATAACGCCGCACGGGATTAGCCGAGCGGTCTACGGCGCTGCAGTCATGGACTGTGCGGCTGGTCCCGACGGAGGTTCGAGTCCTTCCTCGGGCATGGGTGTGTGTGTTTGTCCTTAGGATAATTTAGGTTAAGTAGTGTGTAAGCTTAGGTACTGATGATCTTAGCAGTTAAGTCCCATAAGATTTCACACACACTATAGAATAACGTTAGCAAAAAGTATTAATATAATAATACTACAGCCCAATGTAATAATAATAATAGAACCCAACATCTTTAGACTCACTCATCCATGAATCCCTCCACAGAATATTGAAACGAAAAGTCAAATCAGCTTTCACCACGGTTTTCAACCACTCGCTAACAGCTAGTACACCGACCCCCCCCCCCCCCCCCAAAAAAAAAAAAACACTCGTCGGCTCTATCCCCCCCCCCCCTTCTCTCATTCATACACACACACACACACACGGTATAAACATCATAATTAGAAATTAGTCTCGAACATGTACTTCGTTCGGTTGGCAACAAATAGGTAAACATTCCAAAGAAGATGAAAAAGGTAATGGAGTCGCAATATTTACGTTGTGAAAAACAGTGTACGACGAAATAGTTGTACCAAGTGACAAAAGAACAACAGTCCACCACGAAAAAGAGTGAGAAACATGGTGAACAGTGTGAGGACCGCGAGAACACAAAGAGGGAGTTATATGGCGGTGACAAAAGTGGTAGTGCGACCTCCAGACCAGATGTGAGGAAACGCAGATCAGCAAATCATCAGTAATTACTATTTTTACAAAAAACTCGCAAAGTGAACTGTTTGATAATCTGTAACTAACAAAACTGTATCGTTTAGACCCCACTGATGATGTCTTAGAACAGGAGAAGGCGAAACGAGTATGGGATAAATAAAATAACTAGCAGTAGGAAAAGGCAGTTTTGTCGAAAAAACAAGTATTTATATACTTTCTGCGGAGGATGGCCACACAAACAAACTTTTTGGACAGGCTCCCCTTCGACTGACTTGGGGCCCTGGTAATGGTCCTGTCTCTCCATTACGTTGTGTGTGTTTTCCCATTGGTCTCGGAGTCGACGTTCCTCCGTAATGAATAAGACGTTGGATTCAGGAAAATAAAAGGACATCGGCATTTTCCATCACACATCTTGGTCATCAAATTCCCCAATAATAAGTATTATCTTCTCGAAGTGGATGACAGATGTATTATTTCTTGAGTTGTTGCCAAAACTAATTGTGCTAACAACTTTTCGTGTTAGGGAAGTAATCATCTACTGAGTAACATGCGTTACCTAATTGACATATTTTAACTGTCTATTTAAACGTGCTGGTGTTAGCTTTATCTATCATTTCCTTGAGCAATTTATTCAGGTCACCGATTCCCTGCTAGGAAGTACTTGGTTCAAATGGCTCTGAGCACTATGGGACTCAACTGTTGTGGTCATCAGTCCCCTAGAACTAAGAACTGCTTAAACCTACTAACCTAAGGACATCACACACATCCATGCCCGAGGCAGGATTCGAAACTGCGACCGTAGCAGCCGCACGGTTCTGGACTGCGCGTCTAGAACCGCGAGACCACCGCGGCCGGCTACGAAGTACTGTTTTGAAGTACTGTTTTCAATGTTCTGTTCAGTAACATCAAAGACATAGTGAGCATTTCTCGTACCTTTGTTCTGCAAGTATGAGTGTCGTCGTCAGAGTTTGTACAAAGAACCACCAGATGGCTCTACCGGCATGTGGCCACGCTGCGTACACACGCGGGCGGGAGGTGAGGCTCGGGCACTGTTTAACAGGCAGTGACACAATGAGTGCTGCTGCTGGGAAAGGCGGGCTTAGCTCCGGATGTCGCAGAGGTCCTGCTGTGCATAAAGGGGAACTCTAACACGCTCAGTATTTATTGCGCAATAATAAAGTGTTAATGCATTGCGCAAATGCGTGGAGCCAAATGCCGTACAATATTACTGCGCAATATTTATACTCGGGACGTTAGAGCTGTGCCTTCGTAGCGAATATGTCGACATTCTACGATGTGAAACTCGTATATGTATTACGTTGCTTGGCTTGCGAAATACGAGAAGAATTTATGCAGAACGGGCGAAATACGTCTGAAAAGCTTCCAGTATATTTCAGTGGACCGTGGGCTCATTCACTGGAGCATAGATTCGTAAACCACTATAGCAACTAATTACAAATCAAGCACGTGAACTGCATAATTTATCGTGGACATGTATTGTTTTCTAAGGTAAACTCTAAGACAACAACAAAAAAAACGACGCCCCACGAAGGAATTATGCGAAAGTGACGAAAATCAAGCCGGCCGCTGTGGCCGAGCGGTTCTAGGCGCTTCAGTCCGGAATTGCGCTGTTGCCCCGGGGTCGCAGGTTCGAATCTTGCAGCCCGCATCTCGTGGTCGTGCGGTAGCGTTCTAGCTTCCCGCGCCCGGGTTCGATTCCCGGCGGGGCCAGGGATTTTCTCTGCCTCCTGATGGCTGGGTGTTGTGTGTTGTCCTTAGGTTAGTTAGGTTTAAGTAGTTCTGAAGTTCTAGGGGACTGATGACCATAGATGTTAAGTCCCATAGTGCTCAGAGCCATTTGAACCATCGAATCCTGCCTCGGCCATGGATCTGTGTGCTGTCCTTAGGTTAGTTAGAATTAATTATTTCTAAGTCTAGGGGAGTGATGACCTCAGACATTAAGACCCATAGTGCTTAGAGCCATTTGAACCTCTTTTTTTGCGGGAATCGATAGATACGATGAACTTGTACAGACAAACAAATGATGACAATACCAGACAAACTGGATGGCTTATTCAAGAGAAAGAGTTTCACAAATTGAGTAAGTCGATGACACCTTGCCCAACCTCTGGTCCTTATGCAAGCAGTGACTCGGCTCCCCGTTGATGGACAGAGTTGTCAGATGTCCCCCTGAGAGAAGCTGTGCAAAATTCTGTCCAATCGGTGCATTAGATCGTTAAGAACGCGTGCTGGGTCTAGGACCCTGCCCATAATGCTCCAACCGTTCTCAATTGAAGAGAGATCCGGCAACCTTGCCAAGGTAGGTTTCGAGAAGCACAAAGACATGAACCATGGACCTTGCTGTTGGTGGGGAGGCTTGCGTGCCTCAGCGATACAGATAGCCGTACCGTAGGTGCAACCACAACGGAGGGGTATCTGTTGAGAGGCCAGACAAACGCGTGGTTCCTGAAGAGGGGCAGCAGCCTTTTCAGACGTTGCAAGGGCAACAGTCTGGATGATTGACTGATCTGGCCTTGTAACAATAACCAAAACAGCCTTGCTGTGCTGGTACTGCGAACGGCTGAAAGCAAGGGGAAACTACAGCCGTAATTTTTCCCGACGACATGCAGCTTTATGATGGCGTCCTCTTGGGTAAAATATTCCGGAGGTAAAATAGTCCCCCATTCGGATCTCCGGGCGGGGACTACTCAAGAGGATGTCGTTATCAGGAGAAAGGAAACTGGCGTTCTGCGGATCGGAGCGTGGAATGTCAGATCCCTTAATCGGGCAGGTAGGTTAGAAAATTTAAAAAGGGAAATGGATAGGTTAAAGTTAGATATAGTGGGAATTAGTGAAGTTCGGTGGCAGGAGGAACAAGACTTCTGGTCAGGTGACTACAGGGTTATAAACACGAAATCAAATAGGGGTATGCAGGAGTAGGTTTAATAATGAATAGGAAAATAGGAATGCGGGTAAGCCACTACAAACAGCATAGTGAACGTATTATTGTGGCCAAGATAGATACGAAGCCCACACCTACTACAGTAGTACAAGTTTATATGCCAACTAGCTCTGCAGATGACGAAGAAATTGAAGAAATGTACGATGAAATAAAAGAAAGTATTCAGATAGTGAAGGGTGACGAAAATTTAATAGCCATAGGTGACTGGAATTCGGTAGTAGGAAAAGGGAAAGAAGGAAACGTAGTAGGTGAATATGGATTGGGGCTAAGAAATGAAAGAGGAAGCAGCCTGGTAGAATTTTGCACAGAGCACAACTTAATCATAGCTAACACTTGGTTTAAGAATCATGAAAGAAGGTTGTACACATGGAAGAACCCTGGAGATACTAAAAGGTTTCAGATAGATTATATAATGATAAAACAGAGATTTAGGAACCAGGTTTTAAATTGTAAGACATTTCCAGGGGCAGATGTGGACTCTGACCACAATCTATTGGTTATGACCTGTAGATTAAAGCTGAAGAAACTGCAAAAAGGTGGGAATTGAAGGAGATGGGACCTGGATAAACTGAAAGAACCAGAGGTTGTACAGAGTTTCAGGGAGAGCATAAGGGAACAATTGACAGGAATGGGGGAAAGAAATACAGTAGAAGAAGAATGGGTAGCTTTGAGGGATGAAATAGTGAAGGCAGCAGAGGATCAAGTAGGTAAAAAGACGAGAGCTACTAGAAATCCTTGGGTAACAGAAGAAATATTGAATTTAATTGATGAAAGGAGAAAATATAAAAATGCAGTAAATAAAGCTGGCAAAAAGGAATACAAACGTCTCAAAAATGAGATCGACTGGAAGTGCAAAATGGCTAAACAGGGATGGCTAGAGGACAAATGTAAGGATGTAGAAGCTTATCTCACTAGGGGTAAGATAGATACTGCCTACAGGAAAATTAAAGAGACCTTTGGAGATAAGAGAACCACTTCTATGAACATCAAGAGCTCAGATCGAAACTCAGTTCTAACAAAGAAGGGAAAGCAGGTGGAACGAGTATATAGAGGGTCTATACAAGGGCGATGCACTTGAGGACAATATTATAGAAATGGAAGAGGATGTAGACGAAGATGAAATGGGAGATACGATACTGCGTGAAGAGTTTGACAGAGCACTGAAAGACCTGAGTCGAAACAAGGCCCCGGGAGTAGACAACATTCCATTGGAACTACTGACGGCCTTAGGAGAGCCAATTCTGACAAAACTGTACCATCTGGTGAGCAAGACGTATGAGACAGGCGAAAAACCTTAGACTTCAAGAAGAATATAATAATTCCAATCCCAAAGAAAGCAGGTGTTGACAGCTGTGAAAATTACGGAACAATCAGTTTAATAAGCCACAGCTGCAAAATACTAACGCGCGTTCTTTACAGACGAATGGAAAAACGGGTAGAAGCCGACCTCGGGGAAGATCAGTTTGGATTCCGTAGAAATACTGGAACACGTGAGGCAATACTGACCTTACGACTTATCTTAGAAGCTAGATTAAGGAAGGGCAAACCTACGTTTCTAGCATTTGTAGCCTTAGAGAAAGCTTTTGACAATGTTGACTGGAATACTCTCTTTCAAATTCTAAAGGTGGCAGGGGTAAAAAACAGGGAGCAAAAGGCTATTTACAATTTGTACAGAAACCAGATGGCAGTTATAACAGTCGATGGGCATGAAAGGGAAGCAGCGGTTGGGAAGGGAGTAAGAGGGGGTCGTAGCCTCTCCCCGATGTTATTCAATCTGTATATTGAGCAAGCAGTAAAGGAAACAAAAGAAAAATTTGGAGTAGGTATTAAAGTCAATGGAGAAGAAATAAAAACTTTGAATTTCGCCGATGACATTGTAATTCTGTCAGAGTCAGAAAATGACTTGGAAGAGCAGTTGAACGGAATGGATAGCGTCTTGAAAGTAGGATATAAGATGAACATCAACAAAAGCAAAACGAGGATAATGGAATGTAGTCGAATCAAGTCGGGTGATGCTGAGGGAATTAGATTAGGAAATGAGACACTTAAAGTAGTAAAGGAGTTTTGTTATTTGGGGAGCAAAATAACTGATGATTGTCGAAGTAGAGAGGATATAGAATGTATACTGGCAATGGCAAGGAAAGCGTTTCTGAAGAAGAGAAATTTGTTAACATCGAGTATAGATTTAAGTTCAAAAATGGCTCTGAGCACTATGGGACTCAACTGCTGTGGTCATCAGTCCTCTAGAACTTAGAACTACTTAAACCTAACTAACCTAAGGACATCACACACATCCATGCCCGAGGCAGGATTCGAACCTGCGACCGTAGCAGTCGCATGGTAGATTTAAGTGTCAGGAAGTAATTTCTGAAAGTATTTGTATGGAGTGTAGCCATGTATAGAAGTGAAACATGGACGATAAATAGTTTGGACAAGAAGAGAATAGAAGCTTTCCAAATGTGGTGCTACAGAGGAATGCTGAAGATTAGATGTGTAGATCACATATTAATGAGGAAGTATTGATTACGATTGGGGAGAAGAGAAATTTGGGGCACAACTTGACCAGAAGAAGGGATCGGTTGGTAGGACATGCTCTGAGGCATCAAGGGATCACCAATTTAGTATTGGAAGGCAGCGTGGAGGGTAAAAATCGTAGAGGGAGACCAAGAAATGAATACACTAAGCAGATTCAGAAGGATGTAGGTTGTAGTAGGTATTGGGAGATGAAGAAGCATGCACAAGGCAGAGTAGCATGGAGAGCTGCATCAAACCAGTCTCAGGACTGAAGACCACAGCAACAACAAAGACAGGCAGTAGAAACTCTCACTGTGTGGGCGGCAGTAGGATGGCTCGTCATGAAGGGCAACAAAACGGGACGTAGAATTACGCCGACGTACCGCCGTGCTGTAAGGATACCGAAGATGACTACCAAGGGGGGCCTGCTGTTAGAAGAAACGCTACGTCAGGCCATCACTCCCGATTGCCGGACCGAACGGCGGGCCTCTGTCCGACCGCTGTTCCAGGTCGCCTCTGGACTGGAGTAGAATTGTCTTCAGTGGTGAGTGGCTCTTCGAACTGAGCCCCGACGGATAACGAAGAAGTGTCTGGAGACGCCGCAGAGCCCTGGTGGGACACCACCCCGACTCTCGCCCACCACACAGCCCCGATATACAGGAGTGGTGGTAAGTGGAGTCATTTGTTTTCATAGCAGGCCACCTTTGGTTGTCATTCGCGGCACCCTTTCATCGCAGCGGTACACCCACGATATTCTACACCCCGTTTTCTTGACCTTCACGGCAAGCCATCCTGGGCATACATTTCAGCAAGATAATGCCCCGCCCACACAGGGCGAGAGTGCCTACTGCTTGTGTTAGTGCTTGCTTTAGCAAGCAAAGGTCGCCGAATCTCCTCCAAATTGAGAAGGTTTGGAGCGTTATTGTCAGGGCCTCCAACAAGCTCGGGGTTTTGACGATGTATCGTGCCAGCTGGACAAAATGTAGCACGACATCCCTCAGGACAACATCCAACAGTCCTGTCAGCAAATGCCCGCATAAGTGTCAGAGGTGGACCAGTGCGTTACTGACTTGCTCACTTTGTGAAACACTTGGTCTTGAGTAAATCATACATCACATCTACATCGATTTTAATAGCATTCGTGTAATTCCTTTTTGGTGCTCTGTTTTTTTGTTTTAGTTTTTATTTTATTTATTTACTTATTTTGTACAGTGTATTTCTCTACTGTAACACCGCCTGCAGTCGAAATGAAACAATTATTTATTGATTACTGATCAAAAGCTAATATGATATTTCCGTGGTGTGACAACTGTTGACTATATATGCGAGGGTTGGAGCTTAAATAGTGGCAGCTATTTATTCACAACCGATACAAAAGGGCTTACATGTTTGCACCTGTTACTGTCCTTAACCAGAGTTTTTCACAACCCGTTGCAAGCTATATGGAAGGCGTAGTATACCGCTATCAGACCTGTTCTGTTGATGGTGCGAATGGAGCGGTCTACTGCCTGTCGAATCTTTGGAACAATTCTGAAGCGAATGCCACGAACTGGTTCCTTCACCTTCTGAATCAAAGCAAAGTCACAAGGACTTGTCCGGGGATTATGGTGGATGGTGCAGCACTTCCCAGGCCCATCGACCGAACAGAGCAGCCACAGCTTGCGCTGTATGCGCCCGCCCATTGTCGTGCAAAAAGCTGGGTGGGTTGCGCAGAAAATGTCGCCCGCTTCTTTCGCAAAGCTGGTATCAGATGATGCTCAAAAAACGAACAGCAATACTGTGCATTGGCGGTCTGCCATGGAGGAACGTAATGCGTTAGGATAACACCATCACAGTCGTACACGAGAATCACCATAACTTTCACCATACTGTGGTTCTGACGCACTTTCGACGTTCACGGCGACTCATAATGACGCCATTCCTTGGACTGGCGATTCAGTTTTGGCTAGTACGGTGCCCCATGTCTCAACCAGTGTTACGATACTGCGTAAGAAAACCTCTCCTTTGCTCTCATAGCGTTCCAAGTGCGTCTGAGCAGCGTCGTAACGCATACATTTCTGCATTTCCGTCAATTCATGCGGAACACACCGCGATGAAATTTTTCGCATGCCCAGGTGTTCCTTCAGGATGCGAAGCACAGTCGTATGCGCTAATCCCGTTTCGTGGGAGAGCTCACGAATAGTATGGCGTCGATCACTGTCCACTAACGCGGAAACAACATGCACTATTTCTTCAGAGACGCTAGGACGACCTGCCCGATGCATGTCTGCCACAGTTTGCCGACCTTCGTTGAAGGCTTTTACCCAACGTGCCACTGTCCTGCACGGCAATGCCGATTCACGGCACGCCACTTGAAGGTCTTGATGACATTGTCGTGCTGTGCGACCTCTGGAATATTCAGTTTTGATCCAACTCCGTTGTTCCTGTATCGAAAACGTAATGACACCGTTGCGTTACACCGCTCGCTCGCAAGTGACTGTTTTTCCCTCGATTGTGACGTGGGACGGAAGAGTCCATTAGCTCGGAGGTAAGGGAAGTATGTCATCAACGTGTGCTATCAGCAACAATAGTAGATTCCATTGCATAGTGTGTCCATAGCAGTGTTGCCACTATTTCAGTTCTAACCTACATATATCCTCAATGGGCAGGAGACCTGATCAAATTTGCCAATTCTAGAACTGCTACAAGGAAAGTAAACATTCGTGCTTACTGTTGTGACAGCATCATCCTGTGTTTCCTCTCTTATTGTGTACAAGTGGGTATCTGTCGTTTCTTAAAGAGGTCAGGAATTTCACTTCTGAGCCTACCGCATGGTGCCTTAACACAGGGTAGGCGAGAAGTTTTCGTACCCTCTTGTATCGAACGCTAATTGATGCATTTGTCTTAGTACAATTACTTACTTTCCTGTTAAGTGTGCAATATATCAGTATGTTCCCCGTCTGCAGCAAAAACACTTCCACACACCTGTATGTTCTTCTTGACATATTTTTGAGCGTGTTCGGTGTCACAGTGAAAAATGCATCCTCAACAGAATGGTGCAGTTCTTCGTTTGTAGCATAACGACGTACAGACACAGCACCTTAATTACTCCCCATGACGAGATGTGAAGGACAGGGTGGTGTCAGGGTTTCTTGGTGGCGATTTCTAGGGAGCCGGTGTTGCTAGTGATAAACGACCTACCGACCGTCCTGCAAAACGTCAGCTTACAAAAATGGTTCAAATGGCTCTGAGCACTATGGGACTCAACATCTCCGGTCATCAGTCCCCTAGAACTTAGAACTACTTAAACCTAACTAACCTAAGGACATCACAATCATCCATGCCCGAGGCAGGTTTCGAACCTGCGTCCGTAGCAGTCCCGCGGTTCCGGACTGCAGTGCCAGAACCACACGGCGTCAGCTTACAACTCGCGTACTGCGAGGGCTTAATGAGGAGGCGTTCCTCCTTGCTGCAACCGTATGCCTCTGTGGGTCCCATTGCCTAAAGCTGAGCTATTAACCGTGGGTGTAACATGTGTAAACAATCTGCGCCATTCACAGAATTTTCAACAAAGTACGGTCCATGCAGATGATGTGATGTCATCGCTGTGTACTTTATTACGTCACTGTGAAATGAGGAGTCTGTTTGGCCTAAACAACAGTATGTCTAGTCTGTGAGCTGTGATAAATGGCACAGTCATTTGAAAACATAACGTTGGCACGGTTGACTGCATTTGGAAATTAATAAAACACCACATTCTAAAACGCGCTGATGCGGTAATTCGTTTACGAACATCGGTCGAAAAGTTCTGACCTTAGGGTCTTTTTTCGTGTGATCTCGCATTGCTGTACCGAGTTTTGGAGGACGTTTACGCGTTGACTACATAAGAGATAGTTCAACGGAAACAGAGACTGCGGCATATGTTTCTCCTCGTGTCTTCTTACTTCCACTCCTCTGCCCGTCCTCAACAGTAACAAACGCAAACGCACGTCGTTCCCCATCCAGGAGTTTTGCCTTTCCCGGTGGAGCGCCATCAAATCTTTCCCACAATGCTCCCATAACCTGTCTCACTGTCTGCCCTGTGTGTTGTCGTTCGTGTACCATACACTTGTCACTAAACGTTCCTAAATGGCGTAAGTATAGCCGTGGCTACAAACTGCCGCTACGAAAATAGGTAAACATGAATTCCAACAGTTGATTCCAACAACTGATAAGAAGTAACATAATAGCTACCAACCAAGATAATAACATTTGATACTAAACAGGGTTGCATTATACGGGGACTTTTCGCCCACCCCGTACATCGTCCAGTGCACTCTCCAGTCTTTGGTCATTTCCTTTTTCAGTTCTTCGCGGAAATTCGTTCAGAGCAAATTGAACTGTTCTCGTTCTCGGCTGGACCTGCACTTTATTGCGCATTACTATCTTTATAAGGGAAATACGAGGATTAGGTGTTTAATAGTGCCAACTATTTACTTACAGCTCATACAAAATAAAAATGTGTTTCAAAGTTTTACTGCCCTTCAATGCACCAGCATTGTGTATAACCCGTTGCCAGCGATGTGGAAGTCGTGGGTTACTCGTTAGCAGTGCCAGTTGCGTTGACAGTTCGAGCTCCACCATTTATTGCCCGACGAATTTGTACCAGGAGGAGCAGGAGGTTGGTGTTTAACGTCCCGTCGACAACGAGGTCATTAGAGACGGAGCGCAAGCTCGGGTGAGGGAAGGAAATCGACCGTGACCTTTCAAAGGAACCATCCCGGCATTCGCCTGAAGCGATTGAGGAAAATCACGGAAAACCTAAATCAGGATGGCCGGAGACGGGATTGAACCGTCGACCTCCCGAATGCGAGTCCAGTGTGCTAACCACTGCGCCACCTCGCTAGGTGAATTTGTAGTAGATCTGAAGCGAATGCCGTGAAGTGTTTCGTTTATTTTAGTTTAGCAATAGAGTTGAACTCACGAGGGCTTAAGTCAGAGTAGTGCAGTAGGCGCTATAGCACTTATCAGCCCCATCAATCAAACAAATCAGCAACAGCTTGCACTGTGCGTGCTTGAGCACTGTGCTGCAAAATGATGGTCAGTTTTACATCTACATCTACATTTACATCTACATGATTACTCTGCAATTCACATTTAAATGCTTGGCAGAGGGTTCATCGAACCACAATCATACTATCTCTCTACCATTCCACTCCCGAACAACGCGCGGGAAAAACGAACATCTGAACCTTTCTGTTCGAGCTCTGATTTCTCTTATTTTATTTTGATGGTTATTCCTACCTATGTAGGTTGGGCTCAAAAAAATATTTTAGCATTCGGAACAGAAAGTTGGTGACTGAAATTTCGTAAATAGATCTCACCGCGGCGAAAAACGTCTTCGCTTTAATGACTTCCATCCCAACTCGCGTATCATATCTGCCACACTCTCTCCCCTATTACGTGATAATAAAAAACGAGCTGCCCTTTTTTGCACCCTTTCTATGTCCTCCGTCAGTCCCGCCTGGTAAGGATCCCGCACCGCGCAGCAATATTCTAACACAGGACGAACAAGTGTAGTGTAAGCTGTCTCTTTAGTGGACTTGTTGCATCTTCTAAGTGTCCTGCCAATGAAACGCAACCTATGGCTCGCCTTCCCCACTATATTATCTATGTGGTCTTTCCAACTGAAGTTGTTCGTAATTTTTACACCCAGGTACTTAGTTGAATTGACAGCCCTGTGAATTGTACTATTTATCAAGTAATCGAATTCCAACGGATTTCTTTTGGAACTCGTATGGATCACCTCACACTTTTCGTTATTTACCGTCAACTGCCATCTGCCACACACAAGCAATCTTTCCTAAATCTCTTTGCAACTGATACTGGTCTTCGGATGACATTAGTAGACGGTAAATTACAGCATCATCTGCGAACAACCTAAGAGAACTGCTCAGGTTGCCACCCAGGTCATTTATATAGATCAGTAACAGCAGAGGTCCCAGGACGCTTCCCTGGGGAACACCTGATATCACTTCAGTTTTACTCGATGATTTGCCGTCTATTACTACGAACTGCGACCTTCCTAACAGGAAATCATGAATCCAGTCGCACAACTGAGACGATACCCCATAGCTCCGCAGCTTGATTAGAAGTCGCTTGAGAGGAACGGTGCCAAAAGCTTTCAGGAAATCTAGAAATACGGAATCAACTTGAGATCCCGTATCGATAGCGGCCATTACTTCGTGCGAATAAAAAGCAAGCTGCGTTGCACAAGAACGATGTTTTCTGAAACCATGCTGATTACGTATCAATAGATCGTTCCCTTCGAGGTGATTCATAATGTTTGAATACAGTATATGCTCCAAAACCCTACTACAAACCGACGTCAGTGATATAGTTCTGTAGTTCGATGGTTTACTCCTTCTGCAGTAAGTGTCATCACTTCTTGCTCCATGTTGTTCATTTTTGAAACACAACCTACGACCAGTTACAGAACTGCTACAAATTCGTCGGGCAAGATACCGCGCTGCTTGAACTGTCAACACAACTGGCATAAGAATGATATGAAAATGAGCAGCTTTTCAGAGCATTCACACAAGGTTGACGCCGGTGGCGACACCTACAACGTGCTGGCATGAGGAAAGTTTGCAACCGATTTCTCATACACAAACAGCAGTTGACCGGCGTTGCTTGGTGAAACGTTGTTGAGATGCCTCGTGTAAGGAGGAGAAATGCTTACCATCGCGTTTCCGACTTTGATAAAGGCTGGTTTGTAGCATATCGCGATTGCGGTTTATCGTATCGCGACATTGCTGCTCGCGTTGGTCGAGATCCAATGACTGTTAGCAGAATATGGAATCGGTGGGTTCAGGAGGGTAATACGGAACGCCAACGACCACGTATCAGTCGAGATGACAGGCATCTTATCCGCAGGGGCGTAACGGATCGCGCAGCCACGTTTCGATCCCTGAGCCAACAGTTGGGTATGTTTGCAAGACGACAACCACCTGCACGAACAGTTCGACGACGTTTACAGCAGAATGGACTATCAGCTCGGAGACCGTGGCTGTGGTTATCCTTGACGCTGCATCACAGACAGGAGCGCCTGGGGTGGTGTACTCAACGACGAACCTGGGTGCACGAATGGCAAAAAGTCATTTTTTCGGATGAATCTAGGTTCTGTTTACAGCATCATGATGGTCGCATCCCTGTTTGGCGACATCGCGGTGAACGCACATTGGAAGCTTGTATTCGTCATCGCCATACTGACATATCACCCGGCGTGATGGTGTGGGGTGCCATTGGTTACACGTCTCGGTCAACTCTTGTTCGCATTGACGGCACTTTGAACAGTGGACGTTACATTTCAGATGTGTTACGACCCGTGGCTCTACCCTCCATTCTGTAAGTAGGCTGTTTAGGTTTTTTTATTGGTAACGCCGCCGCCACGTAGCGCTCTGTATGAAAATCACTGGCTGTGCCGTGTGCAGTCTGTGGCTGGTTTGCATTGTTGTCTGCCATTGTAGTGTTGGGCAGCTGGATGCTAACAGCGCGTAGCGTTGCGCAGTTGGAGGTGAGCCGCCAGCAGTGGTGGACGTGGGGAGAGAGATGGCGGAGTTTTGAAATTTGTAAGAATTGGTGTCACGAACTGATATATATATTATGACTATTAAGGTAAATACATTGTTTGTTCTCTATTAAAATCTTTCATTTGCTAACTATACCTATCAGTAGTTAGTGCCTTCAGTAGTATGAATCTTTTATTTAGCTGGCAGTAGTGGCGCTCGCTGTATTGGAGTAGCTTGAGTAACGAAGATTTTTGTGAGGTAAGTGATTTGTGAAACGTATAGGTTAATGCTAGTCAGGGCCATTCTTTCGTAGGGATTTTTGGAAGTCAGATTGCGTTGCGCTAAAAATATTGTGTGTCAGTTTAAGCACAGTCGTGTATAATTGTTCAAAGGGGACGTTTCAATTCGATCCCTGCGAAACCCTACATTTGATTAGGATAATGGACGACCGCATGTTGCAGGTCCTGTACGGACCTTTCTGGATATAGAAAATGTTGGACTGCTGCCCTGGCAGCACAGGCTTCCAGATCTCTCACCAACCGAGAACATCTGGTGAATGGGGGCCGAGCAACTGGCTCGTCACAATACGCCAGCCAATACTCTTGATGAACTGTGGTATCGTGTTGAAGCTGCATGGGCAGCTGTACCTGTACACGCCTTCCAAGCTCTGTTTGACTCAATGCCCAGGCGTATCAAGGCCGTTATTACTGCCAGAGGTAGTTGTTCTAGGTACTGGTTGCTCAGGATCTATGCACTCAAATTGCATGAAAATGTAATCACATGTCATTTCTAGTAAAATATATTTGTCCAATGAGTGCACGTTTATTATCTGCATTTCTTCTTGGTGTAGCAATTTTAATGGCCAGTAGTGTATTAAGCGAGCGTCAATATTTCTGAAGTTCAGCAGTCTCGTTCAGTATATTGCGCAAGCCGTCGACACTGCTTTCAGAAGGTGAATATTTTTGACCGATACTCAGAACTGATCGTTAAATATTACCCTGACGGGCAAGACTGACTCCGCCGTAGTGGACCGAATACGACAGCGGGAGCGAAAGACGTGTAGGAGGCAGCACGGCAGTTACACGGAGTCGAAATTTTCAGCACACGACAGGAGACGATGGTGGGCAGCATAAAAATTGCCGAATCACTGCTGGACTGAAATACAGGGACCGCTAACCATGTAGGTTAAAGTGATAAGGATAAGCCAACGAGAATTTTTCACGAGTAAGGCTGCGTTCACACTGCGCGCCGCGCCGAGCCGGGATGGCGAAATAGGCGAAAACCCACTTCTCCGATTTTCATGTTTCAAAAATTCTTAGCTGTATATAAGACTTCGCCACATCGTTTTATGAACTTATTTTTTTCTTAAAAGCGTTACTTACGTCGTGAAAAAGTCTCCTTTTCGTTTCGCGTGATTTCTTAGTTTCGTAACGCTTCCCAACCGATTTTGAAGAAAGTATGCGACTAAAAAATCTGATTTTTGTACACGTGGTTGTGTAACACCTTAGCTTCGTATTGAATCATTTATATTTCCATATTTCGTAACAGTCATTGTGAAATGATGCTATATGTCAACGTTGTGCACTTGATTTACAAATCTTGTAGTGAAAAAGTTATGTAGCGGGTAGCTTACTGTTAGATCCGTTTTACACCATACATTGTTGGGAATGAAATGTAGCTAAAAGTACCAAAACGTTTTTGAAATGATAATGATACTGGTATCTGTCCCTGTGTCACAAGTAATGCGAGCGCCGCGTCCGCAATCCACGGAGCTCGCGCCGTTACAGCTCGGCTTAGTGTAGTCATATCATGCAGGGCAGAAAAAAAACTGAATACTAGTGATCAGCGCGGACCCAGTGTCGGTCCCTCGTATTATTTTAATGGTCTTATTGTCTAGATAAAGTGTCTAGGTAGAAGTGTCAATGGCGTAGGTCTGATAAAATTTGATGTAAAACTAATCACAAAAACAAACTGGAGATTTGTGATACGTTTACTGCACAAACTGAAGCGCAATTCTGTAGTCTCGTTGTCTGCTTTGACAGAGAAAATAATGGAGAGTTAATGAAACTTCTGTAGATCGACACAGATATGCGTTTCATTGTTATTCATTGTTTTGTTTCTTCCTTGGAGGGCTGCGCTGTACTGTCAAGGTAATCCCCACTCTTTGGCTAAATGGCTGTTAGCTGCCGGAGGACAAATAAATAAATGTAAAAAAAAACCACCCTTAGACAGCTGACAAGCAAGTCAGTAGAAAACGCAGCTGCAGTCAACAGTTGCTCGCCTTTAGCTAGTCTGTGCTCTCGTGCAGAACAATGTCTTCCCTCTTTTATTGGTATTGTTTTGACTCCGCAGTAACTCGTCGAGTTTTGAAGTACAGAAGAACTAGGAGGTTATGGATTCATCCCATTAATAGCGACAGACATTTAGGAGAGTTTTTTTTCTTTACATGAAGAACTTAAAAACTATCCTGAAAATTTTTATTCATATTACAGAATGAATCATAATACATTGACAGAGAAGGATGCTATGTTGAAGTCGAAAAGTTTTGTAACAATGCTGATATGCAGACAGCTGGTGCCACATTCAACAGAAATTCCACATTAGGTTCGAAAACTGTCAGGAACACTTTTGTTGAATATTTCGTTAAAAATGCAACTTAAAATAATTAAAAAACGTTTCAAAAATAAATTTTGCAATTGAAAGTACTTAGCTATTTACTGTATTTTTGTGTATCTCGTTCTACTGTAAATAAAACAAATAAAATTATAAAGGAAAATAATTTATATTTGTGTGTACTATCTGAAACACACTCCTTGGTTACTTCGTTCCATAATCTGGAAACTGCTTCATTACTGTCATACTAGCCGAATTTCTGATACCAAATTGATGGACACAAGTTAATGTCATGTATAAGAACATCGTAAAAAGATGTCACAGACAACAGCTTATAGTAACGTGCCACAGCATGACTTTACAATGCATTGTCATCTGGTTCAAAAATGGTTCAAATGGCTCTGAGCACTTAACATCTATGGTCAGCAGTCCCCTAGAACTTAGAACTACTTAAACCTAACTACCCTAAGGACATCACACTAGTCATCACGAGACAGAGAAAATCCCTGACCCCGCCGGGAAACGAACCCGGGAACCCGGGCGCGGGAAGCGAGAACGCTACCACACGACCACGAGATGCGGACTGTCATCCGGTAGGGACACATTTCCGTCCCTCAGTGACACTCATATCTGTCTCCGTTTACAAGTAAATGCGAACTATTCAGTGGCGGCAGTGCCGCGATCGCTGGTGGCCCAGTCCAGGCGCGAGCGCCTAGCTGTGCGTAGTTCTGGACACCTGACGTCACGAGCGACTGACACCTACAGCTGCGCTGGTGCTGCCTGCCGAGGTACGTAGGTAGCTCCAGGCTGGCCAGCATCTCGTCACTGTATTAAGGGGGCGGGGGTAGGACGTGAAACGGGTCGGCTTGGAGCAGGAGAGGCACCACAGGACATTTTAATTTACACTGTCTATACTTGCACAAATAAATTCATAAAACTTTGTTACAATGACCAGGAAGGATTTAGGATTCACACTCGTAGCAGAGGAAGTTCAAAAACATAGTAAAACAATTTTTTTTACATGTGAAATGTCATCCTTTTTTTTATTTGGTATTAGCTGCATTTGTTGCTCTAGGCACACTTTTCTTCATAAGTAATGAATTCTTCGATGAATTTTGCGCAACATACAAACCATACTTACAGGTGTATGAGAATCTAGAATTTCCCAAGTCTGTTAAAAACTGTGGTAGAAATTGAGATAATTAACTATAAAATTCGAGTTTTCTCTAAACACGAAGTTTAAAGCGTAACAACCCATTCATTTTTCCATAGATTAAATAAATTCTAGAGTTTCATGCACCTGTAAGTATGGTTTGTAAGCTTTGCAAAATTCATCGAAGAATCTCTCTTACTTATGAAGAAAAGTGTACCTATAGCAACAAATGCAGCCAACAGTAAGTGAAAAAAATCATGAAATTTCTCAGTTAAAAAATATTATTTTTTCGTGTTTTTGAACTTCCACTGCTATGAGTGTGAATCCTGAATCCTTCCTGGTCATACTGACAAAGTTTTATGAACTTATTTGTAAAAGTATAAACAGTGTAAATTAAAATGTCCTGTGGTGCCTCTCCTTCTCTAAGTCGGCCCGTTTGACGTCCTACCCCTCTTAAGGGAGGCGACCGACATCTGACCACGATTTTAAGGGGTCCTGGACGCGATGATGACCCAAAAAAATGGGATTTTTTTTATTCACTAAAGTTCAGTGATTCTTCCTGATTCTAAAAATATACACTTTGTACAGGGTGATTTTTTCCACCGTGTGCGCCGCACGGGGTAGCAGCGAGGTCTCAGACGGCTTGCTACGGTTCGCGCAACTCCCTCCGTCGGAGGTTCGAGACCTCCCTCGGACATGGGTGTGTATGTTGTCCTTAGCGTATGTTAGGTTAAGTTAGATTAATTAGTGTGTAACCCTAGGGACCGATGGCCTCAACAGTTTGGTCCCATAGTCGTTACCACAAATTTCCAAATTTCCACCATGTGCAAACTCTAGGGACTGATCACTGAGAGGATATGGAACAAAACCAGTCTAATGCACTTATGTCCACAAATGCACGGTTTATAGGCTAGAGATCTTCTATTAAGTCATGCTTTGTTACACAGACTGCGGTCTAATATGCGCTGTGCCACGCAGCCACAGTTACAGTATGTGTTGAAAATGGTTTCCATGTACTTCAACGCATACCTGTACGTGCCGTAGCATGTCTGTCTCATACGTTCACATCGACCGGGCTGCATCTGAACACTGTCAGAGGCAGCATGAATAAGCTACTGCAGTGTCTCCACATCTGGAATGGGCTCTGCATACACAGTACTTCTGAGATGGCCCCATAACCATAAATTGTACGGGTTGAGACCCGATGAACGAGCGGGCCATGCAACTGGAACCCCTCGTCCAATCCATCGACCAGGGAGGACACGACTGAGATGCGTCCGGACGTTACTGGTGGAGTGTGCTGCAGCACCATCATGTAGCAGCCACATAACCCTTCCAATTGGATTGGTTGGGTTGTTTTGGGGGAAGAGACCAAACTACGAGGTCATCGGTCTTATAGGATTAGGGAAGGATGGGGAAGGAAGTCGGCTGTGCCCTTTCAATGGAACCATCCCGGCATGTACCTGGAGCGATTTAGGGAAATCACGGAAAACCTAAATCAGGATGGCCGGACGCGGGATCGAACCGTCTTCCTCCCGACTGCGAGTCCCGTGTGCTAACCACTGCGCCACCTCGCTCGGTCTCCCTTCGAATTTCTTCCTGCCGACGGTTCTGGCCTGTTAGGTGACGCGGAAGGGAGACTGATCCCAAAATACGGTCGCCAGTTATTCCGGCCCACTCACTTTGGCTGCACCGATGCTGATGGCTCGCTGTCGCCGTACCACAGGGGTTCTGCGTACTATCCCACAGATGGCTGTCACGGAAGTTGCAAAGGTCACCTCATCAGTGAACAGGGTGGACGACGCAAATCCCGAAATTGTGGTGGCCTGCTGAAGAAGCCCGTGACAGAACTGCTCCCGATGCGAACAGTTCGTCGCTAGTAAGCCCTGTACACGCCGTAAGTGAAGAGGGCAGTAACAGCTGTCATGGAGAACTCGTCTGGCTTACCCTGTACTGACATCCCAACTGCCCTGTTACTGACACAGCGGTCGCCTTCCACAGCCTTAATCACTTTTCCTCCAAAGTCTGGTGTCCGAATATTTCGGGTAGGTCCTGCTTCCTGAAGCGACCCTATTTCAGACAAACGACGAAACACTGTTGCAGACATTGAATACTGTGCTTGTTCATGGCGGGATAGGTCTCCTGATTTAACCTAGCTGCCCGCCGCCCGTTGCTGTTTGCCTTTCCGTAAGTAAACACCATGTCGGCGAGCTCTCGATTCGCATACGGAACGATTCTGTACAAAGCCGTATCACATCCTCTACAAGGTGAGTCAGCAAGAGAAGTGAATCTAAGAAAACATTATCTATTACTACGCAGGAAATGGCGCTAGGGCATGACGTATGAGCAACAGTACCACCCTGTTCGCCGGCCGAAGTGGTCGAGCAGTTCTAGGCGCTACAGTCTGGAACCGCGTGACCGCTACGGTCGCAGGTTCGAATCCTGCCTCGGGCATGGATGTGTGTGATGTCCTTAGGTTAGTTAGGTTTAAGTACTAAGTTGTAGGGGACTGATGACCTCAGAAGTTAAGTCCCATAGTGCTCAGAGCCATTTGAACCATTTTGAACCACCCTGTTCGAGGTAACCATGCACACTGCAACTGTGGCTGCATCTTAAGGCCCCCACACACGCTACTCCATGCGTGACAATCACTCTTGCGCGAGCGTGCACAAATTCCTCGCGCTTCATCACGGCTCAAGGACGCACGTACGAGCATCAATTTGTTTACCACAGAATAGGTCTGTAAAGTTCGTCTGCTGCAACCCCTGATTTGTAAGTTCTGTCCGCTTCCTCTTTTTCTCGTCTCTAATTCCTTCGTAATGTATTAATTTTCTTAATAACAGTATCTTTAGTTGCTGATGGCTCTATTTCTTTATCCTTTGTGAGAAGCACCTCATATGCCGCGTCTCTTTTCATTTTATCGTGATATTCTTTACTTTCAATATTAGATAAACATGGGCATCTTCCGTAGCGCCTAATAAATTCCTCCAACATTTCCCGGTCCGACATTAGAACGAAGAAGGAAACGTCACAAAATCTAAATAAACGAGCGCTCTCCACAGTCTGTGTCCGAATGGCAGCCTCCCTACCATAGACGCACACGAGCAAGCATGGACACGCTTGGAGGCTTGCACAAGCCCGCATATTGGAAATTCGGTCAAGCGTCAAGCTGCTTGTGCAAGCCTGATGCTTGCACTAATTTACCCTACACACGGTCAAGCACGCTTGTGCAAGCGTCATTGTCAAGCCTACAATAGCGTGTGTGGGGGCCTTTAGACCTCTGTACCTGCAACAAAGTATGATCGAATAAATAGTTGCTAGCATGGTAGGTGTCCATTTAGGGAAATACGTACTGTGGTTTGCGTACTGTAAGATCTTCAGTACACACACCATCAGATTATTTGACTTGTCACTGTAACGAAGTAGGCGAGTGTCAGCAATATGTCTCGTGGTGTTATCGTGGCGTGTTTATCTTCTGCCATTAGGTCAGACGATAGAAATGCCACTTGCACGCTTAGAGTAGATGATTGACGGTGACCAACTTTAAACAGAACTTGATTAATTTTCACTCACATTTATTAAAATAATAACAAGCATAAGAATTACTTAAGTTGGTTCAGGATGCTATTTACAATTGACAATCTGAAGTTCCTTTGGTCTTGGTACGTTAATCTTATTCTCACGTATATCTCTGATACTTGACAAAAGTGTCTATACATTTATCTTCATGGCTATGTACAGGAATATGGTAATCTTATTAGGGCCAGACTGAAACTTGACTATAGACTGGTACAGACTAATGCAGACTGGTACAGACTGCTGCAAACAAATGCAGACTGCTGCAGGCTAACGCAGACTGACTAATCGGAGGTCTGTACACTCGTTATAATACCTCGAGCGTTCAGGTATCACTGCGCCAGTGTGATCCGCAAGGAGAAAAGGTTCTACGTTAGCAGCAATCTCATTGGCTGCGTTACATATTAATACGCGGATCGGCGGAAGCAGAATTTGGTCCGTCTCTAAGGCAGCGCCATCTCGTAGTGCGGAGACGGACGAGCGCTGCGCCTGCGCTGTTGTGCTTAGCGGGGCGCGTTCTAGTGGCAAAGTTGTGTACGCGCTGACTACGCAGAACTATGTACACAACCACATACATTAGACCTTTTTTGTCCATAACCTCTCATCGATCAGTCCCCAGAATCTGTAGACGGTGGAAAATGTGACCCTGTAAACAGTACCTCAGTATTTTCGTGTTTAAATGCCTTTCTAATATAGATGCATGCCAACAGCCTTGCCGCAGTGGTATCACCGACGTTGAGAGCGCTGTCGGGCTTGGCTAGCACTTGGATGGGTGTGACCGTGCGGTCTGCCAAGCGGGATGCACTCAGCTCTTGTGTGACCAGTGGAGGAACTACTCGACTAAGAAGTAGCGGCTCCGGTCACGAAAACGACAACGGCGGGGGGAGCGTTGTGCTGACCACACGTCCCTCCATATGTGCATTGAGTGACGCCTACAGCCTGAGGATGACACGGCGGCCGGTCGACAGTGTTGGGCCTTCCGACGCCTTTTCGGACGGAGTAATGCACATGCGGTGCGTGAACGTCTAGCTCTTACACTACCGTCAACCACAAATGATTCGTTATTTAATTCTGGCGCTGCTCTTTCCATAGGAACTCGTCCGTGTAATATCCTTGAAGAACGAGCTGACTGTGCTATGAGCAGGTATTCATTGGAATCGATCTTTCCCTCAATACAAATAGCTTACTAGAGTTTACTTGCGTTATTCGCGTGCGTCTGTGTTGCTGTGAGTCCGTACTTCACCCATTTTACAATCCTAAAATGACAAAAAGAAAGAAGTTTATTTGCTGTCGTAATTTTTACGGTAATCATGAGCGGAGTAGGCATCAAAACTGGGGACAACACGAAAGATCGTCCGTTGCGAGTAGGCAGGCAACGTGTAGCTGAAGCTGAAAAAGCTGTTGAAAGCGTGACCAAGAAGTCTCGAATAACAAAGAACAGAAAGAAAACTGAAGAAGATGAAAAGGATATCCTGAATCAGCAAGATTATGGAGCTGGAATGTTGTGACACGTTATCTTCTTCAGCTTCCAGTTTACCGTAACCGTCATTTTTCCATACTTAGGTATCAACATCTCATGAAGTATTACAGCTACAAAACTATTTTTTGTGAATAATAATGCAGTACTTGCCTATACAAAAAAATGGTACAAATGGCTCTGAGCACTATGGGACTTAACATCTGAGGTCATCATTCCCCTAGAACTTAGAACTGCTTAAACCTAACTAGCCTAAGGACATCACACACATCCATGCCCCAGGCAGGATTCGAGCCTGCGGCCGTAGCGGTCGCGCGGTTCCAGACTGTAGCGCCTAGAACCGCTCGGCCACCCTGGCCGTCTTGCCTACACAGTGAACCACATAATTCAACAGTGTAATAAATATTTCAAGCTGAACTACATCAAATCTTCTTAAATTATTAAGAGAAAAAATTAACTTCTAACCGGCCGATGTGGCCGAGCGGTTCTAGGAGCTTCAGTCTGGAACCGCGCCACCGCTACGGTCGCAGGTTCGAATCCTTCCTTGGGCATGGATGTGTGTGATATGATCTCCTTAGGTTACTTAGGTTTAAGTAGTTCTAAGTTGTAGGGGGCTGATGAGCTCAGATGTTAAGACTCATAGTGCTCAGAGCCATTTGAACCATTTGAGCCAACTTCTAAAAAATCCTTTTTTAATAACACACAATACAACAAGTTCACAACTATTCCTTGTTTACTGTCTCAACAAGTTAATAATTAAAAGAATAAGATTTGCTTCGACTTTTTATTTTGAATGGTGTGGAAGTACACTGTACTTAAAATAAAAATTACACGTAAATCAACCATAGGATAAAAAACAATATTCACTCCACACTGTAATCCACAATTTTTAATTTCTTTTCACGCAGAGGTCAGAATATACTAATTACTTGACTAGAGTTTCATTGCAAATAACCTATTAAAGTTGTTGAGTTGTTAAATTTCAAAATACTAGTAAAAACTGTAGGCCATGACGTCCAGGTCCCCTTAAGGGAGGCTTAAGGGAGATTTAATAACAATAAATGTGAGCGGCGCAAATACATCGTATTTTGTTAGATTGGGTGACAACAAAGAAATAAATAAAAAAGAATCTGGCATACTTGTCTTACGTTTACACTGTTGTGTCTTACGGTATCATATTTTGTGGGTAAATCCACAAGCCGCTTATGACCTTGTACATAAGAATGTTGACAATAGTCAGCACTACCCCACGAGTGAGGCTCAAGTCACGCTTACATGGCAAGCAGTACGGTCGGTTAGCGTTGGAGGCTGTGGGCTTTAACCAGAAATACTCTTCCTCCCACTTCCAGATGAGTTTTAAATCGTCTTGCTTCGCCTCTGAATTTTTACTGGAAGAGCACGCAATGAAAACTGATTCACTTTAGAAGCAAATGAAACGCAAGTGAACGTAGAACAGCACAGTAAGTACGGTTACGGAAAGAATACCACACAAATGTAAACATTTCGTGTTGATTGTCCTCTGTTCGCGACTGCTGCCAACTTGTTGCTGTTGTGGTCTTCAGTCCTGAGACTGGTTTGATGCAGATCTACATGCTACTCTATCCTGTGTTAGCTTCTTCATCTCCCAGCACCTACGGCAACCTACATCCTTCTGAGTCTGCTTAGCGTATTCATTTCTTGGTCTCCCTCTACGATATTTACCTTCCACACTGCCCTCCAGTACTAAATTGGTGATCCCTCGATGCCTCAGAACATCTCCTACCAACCTGCCCCTTCTTCTTGTCAAGTTGTGCCACAAACTCCTCGTCTCTCCTATTCAATTCAATACCTCGTCATTAGTTATGTGATCTACCCATCTAATCTTCAACATTCTTCTGTAGCACCACATTTCGAAAGTTTCTATTCTCTTCTTGTCCAAACTATTTATCGTCCATGTTTCACTTCCATACATGGCTACACTCCAAACAAATACTTTCAGAAACGGCTCCCTTACACTTAAATCTATACTCGATGTTAACAAATATCTCTTCTTCAGAAACGCTTTCCTTGCCATTGCCATTCTACATTTTATATCCTCTCTACTTCGACCATCATCAGTTGTTTTGCTCCCTAAACAGAAAACTCATTTACTACTTTAATTGTCTCATTTCCTGATCTAAATCCCTCAGCATCACCCGACTTAATTCGACTACATTCCATTATCCTCGTTTTGCTTTTGTTTATGTTCGTCTTATACCCTCCTTTCAAGACACTGTTCATTCCGTTTACTTGCTCTTCCAAGTCCTTTGCTGTATTTTGAAGCCGTGGCTTATTAAACTGATAATTCGGTATTTTTCACATCTGTTAACACCTGCTTTCTGAGGCTACGACCCCGTCTTACTCCCTTCCCAACCGCTGCTTCCCTTTCATGCCCATCGACTGTTATAACTGCCATCTGGTTTCTGTACAAATTGTAAATAGCCTTTCGCTCCCTTTATTTTACCCCTGCCACCTTTAGCATTTGAAAGAGAGTATTCCAATCAACATTGTTAAAAGCTTTCTCTAAGTCTACAAATGCTAGAAACGTAGGTTTGCCTTTCCGTAATCTCTCTTCTAAGGTAAGTCGTAAGGTCAGTATTGTCTCACGTGTTCCAGTATTTCTACGGAATCCAAACTGATCTTCCCCGAGTTTGGCTTATACTAGTTTTTCCATTTGTCTGTAAAGAACGCGCATTATTATTTTGCAGCTGAGGCTTATTAAAATGACTGTTCGGTAATTTTCACATCTGTCAACACCTGCTTTCTTTGGGACTGGAATTATTATTCTGTTCTTGAAGTCTGAGGGTATTTCACCTGTCTCATACGTCTTGCTCACCAGATGGTAGAGTTTTGTCAGGACTGGCTAACCCAAGGCCGTTAGTAGTTCGAATGGAATGTTGTCTACTCCCGGGGCCTTGTCTCGACTCAGGTCTTTCAATGCTCTGTCAAACTCTTCTCGCAGTACTGTATGTCCCATTTCATCTTCGTTTACATCCTTTTCCATTTCCATAATATTGTTCTCAAGTGTACCGCCCTTGTATAGACGCTCTATATACTACTTTCACCTTTCTGCTTTCCCTTCTTTGCTTAGAACTGGGTTGCCATCTGAGCTCTTCATATTCATGCAAGTGGTTCTCTTTTCTCCAAAGGTCTCTTTAATTTTTCTGTAGGCCGTATCTATCTTACTCCTAGTGAGATAAGCCTCTACATCCTTACATTCGTCCTCTAGCCATCCCTGCTTAGCCAATTTGCGCTTCCTGTCGATCTCATTTTTGAGACTTTTGTATTCCTTTTTGCCTGCTTCATTTACTTTGGTTTTATATTTTCTCCTTTCATCAATTAAATTCAAGGATTTCTTCTAGCCCTCGTCTTTTTACCTACTTGACCCTCTGCTGCCTTCACTACTTCATCCCTCAGAGCTACCCATTCTTTACTTCATCCCTCAGAGCTACCCATTCTTCTTCTACTGTATTTCTTTCCCCCATTTCTGTCAATTGTTCCCTTATGCTCTCCCTGATACTCTGCACAACCTCTGGTTCTTTCAGTTTATCCAGCTACCATCTCCTTAAATTCCCACCTTTTTGCAGTTTCTGCAGTTTTAATCTACAGTTCATAACCAATAGATTGTGGTGAGAGTCTACATCTGCCCCTGGAAATGTCTTACAATTTAATATCTGGTTCCTAAATCTCTGTCTTACCATTATATAATCTATGCGATACCTTCTAGTATCTCCATGATTCTTCCATGTGTATAACCTTCTTGTATGATTCTTGAACCTAGCTATGATTAAGTTATGCTCTGTGGAAAATTCTACAGACGGCTTCCTTTTTTCATTTCTCACCCCCAATCCATATTCACCCATACTCTCCCTTTTCCTACACTCGAATTCCAGGCAGCCATGACTATTAAACTGACAACTTGAGCGATCTGTTAGTACTGTCTCGTTGTGAAACGTTGTTGTGCCGTGTGGCTCAATCAGAAGTAAACAGTGTAGCGAGTTTGTTTAAACATAAAGTCCGTGTAATTCGATTTCCCGACTTCTTGTCACTGCCGTGTGTTATACCATAGCTGCTGATCGCTACGAGGCGAACGCATCCGTGGGTTGCCAGTGCTGACGGACAAACAAGTGAACACGGCGCCTGTCACGATGCATCTAGGCGAGTAGGCTATGTGATCTTATCTCTGCTGGTCGCGCATCCTCGAATAAATTTTTTCTTCGCCGAAGCACGTAACTGAAAAGGGACTGCAAGTCGACAACAATATCAAGTATTATCCGAAAACTCATCGAAACTGTCCGCCGGGAATCTTGACCTTTTGACAGTACTTCGCAAGGTTAATATTTATAGCAGTGGTTATTGAAGAAATATAAGGGAGAAACAGGCGGTCAGTAACAGAGCCGGGAGGCTAAAAAAAATATCCTATAACACGGGAGATCGCGGAAAATATGGGACAGTTCGTCACCCACGTAGCTGCTACATTGCATTAACTAAACTAACTAAATTAATCTAACTTAAACTAACTTACGTTAAGGGCAACACACACACACACACACACACACACACACACACACACATGCCGGAGGGAGGACTCGAACCTCCGACGGGTGGGCCGCGCGAACCGTGGCAAGGCGCCTGAGACCACGCGGCCCAGTTTAATATAACATTTATTTACACAGTCCTTCCTTGTTGCCGGCCGCGATGGTCTAGCGGTTCTAGGCGCTCAGTCCGGAACCGCGCGACCGCTACGGTCGCAGATTCGAATCCTGCCTCGGGCATGGATGTGTGTGATGTTAGGTTTAAGTAGTTCTAAGTTCTAGGGGACTGTAAGTCCCATAGTGCTCAGAGCCATTTGAACCATTTGAACCTTCCTTGTTCGTGCATTTCAACCTGTTGATGACAGTTTAGCAGTATGTGCGTCATTTAGATACTTCACCTAATATCTGCATGCCTTCATCTACGTATACATATACATAATTACTCTGCAATTCACAATTAAGTGGCTGGCAGAGGGTTCATCGAACAAGCTTCAAACAATTTCTCTTCTGTTTCACTTTAGAACGACGCGCGGGAAAAAAAAACGAGCACTTCAATACTTCTTTTTTTTTTTAATCATGATAATCATTTCTTCCCCCCCCCCCCCCCATGAACCATGGACCTTGCCGTTGGTGGGGAGGCTTGCGTGCCTCAGCGATACAGATGGCCGTACCGTAGGTGCAACCACAACGGAGGGGTATCTGTTGAGAGGCCAGACAAACGTGTGGTTCCTGAAGAGGGGCAGCAGCCTTTTCAGTAGTTGCGGGGGCAACAGTCTGGATGATTGACTGATCTGGCCTTGCAACATTAACCAAAATGGCGTTGCTGTGCTGGTACTGCGAACGGCTGAAAGCAAGGGGAAACTACAGCCGTAATTTTTCCCGAGGACATGCAGCTTTACTGTTTGATTAAATGATGATGGCATCCTCTTGGGTAAAATATTCCGGAGGTAAAATAGTCCCCCATTCGGATCTCCGGGCGGGGACTACTCAAGAGGTTGTCGTTATCAGGAGAAAGAAAACTGGCGTTCTACGGATCGGAGCGTGGAATGTCAGATCCCTTAATCGGGCAGGTAGGTTAGAAAATTTAAAAAGGGAAATGGTTAGGTTAAAGTTAGATATAGTGGGAATTAGTGAAGTTCGGTGGCAGGAGGAACAAGACTTCTGGTCAGGTGATTACAGGGTTATAAACACAAAATCAAATAGGGGTAATGCAGGAGTAGGTTTAATAATGAATAGGAAAATAGGAATGCGGGTAAGCTATTACAAACAGCATAATGAACGCATTATTGTGGCCAAGATAGATACGAAGCCCACACCTACTACAATAGTACAAGTTTATATGCCAACTAGCTCTGCAGATGACGAAGAAATTGAAGAAATGTACGATGAAATAAAAGAAATTATTCAGATAGTGAAGGGAGACGAAAATTTAATAGTAATGGTTGACTGGAATTCGAGTGTAGGAAAAGGGAGAGAAGGAAACATAGTAGGTGAATATGGATTGGGGCTAAGAAATGAAAGAGGAAGCCGCCTAGTAGAATTTTGTACAGAGCACAACTTAGTCATAGGTAACACTTGGTTTAAGAATCATGAAAGAAGGTTGTATACGTGGAAGAACGCTGGAGATACTAAAAGGTATCAGATAGATTATATAATGGTAAGACAGAGATTTAGGAACCAGTTTTTAAGTTGTAAGACATTTCCAGGGGCAGATGTGGACTCTGACCACAATCTATTGGTTATGACCTGTAGATTAAAACTGAAGAAACTGCAAAAATGTGGGAAATTAAGGAGATGGGACCTGGATAAACTGAAAGAACCAGAGGTTGTACAGAGTTTCAGGGAGAGCATTAGGGAACAATTGACAGGAATAGGGGAAAGAAATACAGTAGAAGAAGGATGGGTAGCTCTGAGGGATGAAGTAGTGAAGGCAGCAGAGGATAAAGTAGGTAAAAAGACGAGGGCTGCTAGAAATCCTTGGGTAACAGAAGAAATATTGAATTTAATTGATGAAAGGAGAAAATATAAAAATGCAGTAAATGAAGCAGGCAAAAAGGAATACAAACGTCTCAAAAATGAGATCGACAGGAAGTGCAAAATGGCTAAACAGGGATGGCTAGAGGACAAATGTAAGGATGTAGAAGCTTATCTCACTAGGGGTAAGATAGATACTGCCTACAGGAAAATTAAAGAGACCTTTGGAGAGAAGAGAACCACGTGTATGAATATCAAGAGCTCAGATGGCAACCCAGTTCTAAGCAAAGAAGGGAAGGCAGAAAGGAGGAAGGAGTATATAGAAGGTTTATACAAGGATGATGTACTTGAGGACAATATTATGGAAATGGAATAGGATGTAGATGAAGACGAAATGGGTGATACGATACTGCGTGAAGAGTTTGACAGAGCACTGAAAGACCTGAGTCGAAACAAGGCCCCCGGAATAGACAACATTCCATTAGAACTACTGACGGCTTTGGGAGAGCCAGTCATGACAAAACTCTACCAGCTGGTGAGCAAGATGTATGAGACAGGCGAAATACCCTCAGACTTCAAGAAGAATATAATAATTCCAATCCCAAAGAAAGCAGGTGTTGACAGATGTGAAAATTACCGAACTATCAGTTTAATAAGTCACAGCTGCAAAATACTAACGCGAATTCTTTACAGACGAATGGAAAAACTGGTAGATGCGGACCTCGGGGAGGATCAGTTTGGATTCCGTGGAAATGTTGGAACACGTGAGGCAATACTGACCTTACGACTTATCTTAGAAGAAAGATTAAGAAAAGGCAAACCTACGTTTCTAGCATTTGTAGACTTAGAGAAAGCTTTTGACAATGTTGACTGGAATACTCTTTTTCAAATTCTAAAGGTAGCAGGGGTAAAATACAGGGAGCGAAAGGCTATTTACTATTTGTACAGAAACCAGATGGCAGTCATAAGAGTCGAGGGGAATGAAAGGGAAGCAGTGGTTGGGAAAGGAGTGAGACAGGGTTGTAGCCTCTCCCCGATGTTATTCAATCTGTATATTGAGCAAGCAGTAAAGCAAACAAAAGAAAAATTTGGAGTAGGTATTAAAATTCATGGAGACGAAGTAAAAACTTTGAGGTTCGCCGATGACATTGTAATTCTGTCAGAGACGGCAAAGGACTTGGAAGAGCAGTTGAACGGAATGGACAGTGTCTTGAAAGGAGGATATAAGATGAACATCAACAAAAGCAAAACGAGGATAATGGAATGTAGTCCAATTAAATCGGGTGATGCTGAGGGAATTAGATTAGGAAATGAGACACTTAAAGTAGTAAAAGAGTTTTGCTATTTGGGAAGTAAAATAACTGATGATGGTCGAAGTAGAGAGGATATAAAATGTAGACTGGCAATGGCAAGGAAAGCGTTTCTGAAGAAGAGAAATTTGTTAACATCGGATATAGATTTAAGTGTCAGGAAGTCATTTCTGAAAATATTTGTTTGGAGTGTAGCCATGTATGGAAGTGAAACATGGACGATAACTAGTTTGGACAAGAAGAGAATAGAAGCTTTCGAAATGTGGTGCTACAGAAGAATACTGAAGATAAGGTGGATAGATCACGTAACTAATGAGGAGGTATTGAATAGGATTGGGGAGAAGAGAAGTTTGTGGCACAACTTGACTAGAAGAAGGGATCGGTTGGTAGGACATGTTCTGAGGCATCAAGGGATCACAAATTTAGCATTGGAGGGCAGTGTGGAGGGTAAAAATCGTAGAGGGAGACCGAGAGATGAGTACACTAAGCAGATTCAGAAGGATGTAGGTTGCAGTAGGTACTGGGAGATGAAGAAGCTTGCACAGGATAGAGTAGCATGGAGAGCTGCATCAAACCAGTCTCAGGACTGAAGACCACAACAACAACAACAACAATCATTTCTTCTTATCTATAGCTGAATATTTTCGAAATACAAGCAGAAAGTTGGTGAGTTAAAAAAAGAAAAGATTCAAATAGCTCTAAGCACAATAGGACTTAACATCTGAGGCCATCAGTCCTCTAGACTTAGAACTACTTAAACCTAACTAACCTAAGGAAATCGCACACATAACCATGCCCGAGGCAGGATTCGAACCTGCGACCGTAGCAGCCGCGCGGTTCCGGACTGAGGCTCCTAGAACCGCTTAGCCGCAGCGGCCGGCTGCTGAGTGAAAGTTGTGTAATAGAATACATTTACTTCAAATGCTGGATCTAGAGATTTATGGTTATGTCATTACATGAAATTAATACTTGCTCCATAGATCATGAATACCACATTTCGTAATAATGTGGAAAAGACTGAATACATCATTGCGTGGTTTTTTTCTGTTTTGTTTCCACACCAAATGGGAGCACTGCGATTTGTATCTTTCGTATCGATGCATAGCCTACAACCCGTCACATAACTTCGGAAATAACAGCTTTTGTACAGCCAGGAACTCTCGCTTATTTCTCGACTGCCTGTTCAATCTTAAGTTGTCAGATGCTGGCCTAGAAGTCCCAAAGCACGTTCATAAACAAGTATAAAATAAATATCGCTGTGGAACGTTAATACTGTGTGTTTCAGTTTTTAATATGTCTGTGTTCCTAGAGGTAGCGGTGGGACATTCCATGACTGAAGAGAAAAAATTATGCCATGTACGATCAGGGACGGAGGTTCAAACCAGAATGGTAGCAGCGGTTCCGGTGCGGCGTGGTCCTGACCTTGAGAGAATGTGAGAATGCTGAAATTGAAGCGTATCGGAACCCGTTTGCAATTTTATCATATTTTTTAGGGAACGTATGTCAGGAGGCTTGGCTGATAAGAAAACTGTCCAAAAAACTTTCGATCACACAAATGAGCAGATAAAACAAATATGTGGCCCTGGCTACTTACATACAGCATGTTCACTTCGGAGAAGGTAATGTATGGGACCTACCTTTAGCACTGATGAGCTGTTGCGGTTACCTACCATAGGGTTGGTTTGCTGCACTTCTTCATTCGTGTCGGTCACCAGCTACCCCCTCGTAAACTCCAGCTCAGTTTCTCTCTCCCACGTCATGTATACACTGTATGCTCAAAAGTATCGGAACACCTGTTAGTGGACGTTAATATCGACAGCGTCCACCCTTCACGTTTACGTCAGCCTGAACGCTGCTGGAGTCTTTCAGTGAGGTGTCTGGATGTGTCTGGAGGTGTGGCAACACATTCCTCCTCGAGAGCCGAGAACAGACAAGGTGTGTGAGCGTGAGTGTGTGTGTTAGGGCTTGTGGGCGCTCAACGTCGAGGTCATCAGCGCCCTGACACACAGTAAAAAGAACGAATGGGGACAGACCAAATAAAACCGAAGCACACACGCAAAGAAAGCAGGAAAAGAAGGAAAATGCTACAAAAGAAAGTAAAACGTAAGAAAAGCGAAAACGTAGCAGCAGAAATGCCACAGGAAAGCGTCACTGGCTGGCCACTTACATAAAATATGGGCGAGCTTGTCACACAGTGAGCAAATTAGGACCCTCTCCCTAAAATCTTTGTAAAAACATTTGACAAGGCACAGAGCTTTAAAACTTTAACCACATTCGTGTGAGTGTTGCCTAAAAGAGATGGCAGATCCGCTGGCAAGTCACCCGCGGCCCGCTGGTCAGAAAATTAAAAAGTCAGTCCAATAAAACGTGGCGCACAGTGACCTGGACGCCGCAAGCACCACACATTGGAGAGTCCTCCCGCCGGAGCAGGAAGCCGTGCGTCATAGGGCTGTGGCCTATTCGAAGCCGAGTGAGGAGAACCTCGTCCCGTCGATGGGGCTGGAAGGAAGTACACCACACACACGTTGTGGGCTTGACTATACGGAGCTTATTGTCAGTCACTTCCAGCCACTCATCCTCCCACCGACGCATGACTCTTGAGCTCAACAGCGAGGTGAGTGCGTGCGGGGAGATAGCACACTGAGATACTTGTGGATCGAGACACGCCTCCTTGGCTGCGAGATCTGCCCTTTCGTTCCCAGCAATGCCGACGTGCCCCCGAACCCAGCAGAAAGCCACCACCTTCCCCAGTCGCTGTTGTTGGAAGAGGGCACCCTGGATGGTCTGGACAGTTTTGTCTGCTGGATACAAGAGTTGCAATGAGTGAAGGGCACTTACCAGCCAAGGTAGTTATGTTGCGCGCTCGGGTCTGGAGCGAGGCCGACGTTCTAACTCGTCCCAAAGACTCCACTGGCTTCACGTCAGGATCCCGGTCGGCCTGTCCATGACAGTAGTGTTATGTCCACAAAAGACTGCCTCACAGGTGCTGCCACAAGACAGGCTGCGCTGTCACGCTCATAAAATCACCTTCTCCGCACTGGTCCTCTACTGTAGGCATTACACGATGCTATAGAAGTTGCTCGTATCCTTTAGCATTTAGCGTTTTCTTGAGCGCTACAAGAAGACCACGATGAAAAACAGACCCATACCGTAACACCACGAAGTTCACTGATGGCAGATAACGTTCTCCAGGTATTCACGAAACCTAAAACCTTCCTACGGATTGCCACGGGGTATAGTGTAATTCATGAGTCCAGATCACTTGTTTCCTGTTACCCGCTGTCCAGTGGCGTCGCTCTTTACCCTCTCAACCATTGCTCAGTCCTAACTGCGGAAATGTGTGGCTTATCAGGAGCTGTTCGACCATGTTATACCCTCCATTTTAACACCCGATGCACAGCCATTGTGCCAGTTGGACTGCTGTCAGCACTTCGGAACTCGTGAGTGATTCCTTCCCCTCATTTCATGCGGTTTTTTATTTGCAGCCAGACTCTGCACTGCTCGACGGCACCTGTCAGGTGGTGCATGACATCTGTTTGGCATCGGTTTACCTGCGTTTGTCGCTTCGCGTTTCCACTGGGCAGTCACATCAGCCACAGTGGACTCGGGCAGCTTTAGAAGGGTTGAAATGTCCCTGATGGATTCGTTACTCGGTGACATCCAGTGACTGGTCCAAGTTCCAGGTCACTGAGGTCTCCTCACTGACCCATCCGCTGTTGCTGCTTCTGTACATACAGCAGGATACTAGCCCCACCTCCTTTTATAACTGGTGGGTCCGCCGAGGCCAATTCCACATTACACAAAAATGTCCCGATACGTTTGATTCATCATCATCATCAGTTATCTGTTATATTAGCAGGTCCTTTGCCTCTCCATTTTCTGCGATCCATTGCTTCCTTCTTAAAGCTGCTATATGTTGTACCGTCCATCATGTCATCCAGTATCTGGAATCTCTTCCTTCCTCCCTTCCTTTTCCCTTCTACATAACCTTCTAAAACTGTTTTTATCTGTCCGTCATTCTTTCTTAATATATGCCCAATCCAGTTTCTCTTTCTTCTCTTTATTACATCTAGTAACTGTCTTTTCTCTCCCACTCTTCTCAGTACCTCTTCATTTTTTACTCTCTCCATCCAACTTATTCTTTCCATCTTTCGCCATGTCCAGATCTCAAAAGCCTCCAGCCTTTCTCTGTCTTTTTTCCTCATAGTCCATGTTTCAGCGCCATATAGAAGAACACTCCATACGAGACATTTTATAAGTCTCTTTCTGAGTTCTCTGTCCAGACCGCTGCAGAACATTCTCCTTTTCGTATAAAACGCCTCTTTTGCCATTGCTAGCCTTGTTTTAATTTCTGTGGTGCACTTCCAGTCGGTGTCTATCCTGCTTCCAAGATACTTGAAATTTTGCACCTGTATTTCTCCATTCCACATAATTTTCATTTCCTTATTTCCTCCTAGTGCCAATACTTTTGTTTTATTTGTGTTAATTTTCATTCCATATTTTTTTCCGTTAGTTGCAATGTTGTCCACCAAATCCTGTAATTCTTTTTCCCCCGTGGCTTGAAGGACCATGTCATCAGCAAACCTCAAACACCCTACTCTTCTTCCTCCAACTTCTACTCCTTTGTCATCTAATGAGCACTGGTCAACCATATTTTCCAAGTAGAGGTTGAAAAGAGTAGGTGATAGACATCAACCTTGTCTTACTCCTTTTCCTAGTCCGATCCAGTCTGTACTTTCTCCTCTCACTTTGACTGAAACTTTTTGATTAAGACATAATGAGTTTACAAGTCTTCTGGTTTTCCAGTCCACTCTCTTTTCCCTCATTATAGTCGCCAGCTCGTCCCAAACCACATTGTCAAATGCCTTTTCTAGGTCTCTTCCTTTTTCAATAAACCTTTCTCCCAAGATTCGTAGGAGCCCTATTGCATCTCTGGTGCCCGTATTCCGTCTAAAGCCAAAGTGCTCCTCGCCAAGATTCTCTTCCATTACTTTTTCAAGTCTTTTATCAATTATTCTTAACATCACTTTGGCTGCATGTTAAATGAGGCTGATTGTCCTGCGCTCGCTGCAGTTCTTGGTTCCTTGTTTCTTCGGTAATGGAATGATTACTGTTGTCAGAGTGTCTTCAGGCCATTCACCACTGTCATTTATTTTACTACATAACCTCAATATTTCTCTTATTCCATCGTGGTTCAAGCATTTTAGTATTTCCCCCGGTATTGTATTAGATACCCATATTGATTAGATACCCATATCTAGGACTGCCTCGGACGTTCTCCCGTGCATCGGGCCTTCAGGTACAGTTTACAGCAATCACGTCGTAACACATGCCCCACCGTTCTATCTCTTCTAGTCATTGAAACACTTATTAGACACTTTTAGTAGCTGACTCAATGCATCCCGTTTTTCTTCCTTTCTCGATAAATTTTTTTGTTGGCAACAGTTCTCTGTTACACCAGCCTCTAGTCGCGTCATTCATGTTTTTCCTGTTCTCTGGCACATACATCTGGGCTTCAAATGAAACTTGTCATGTATGTTTTTCTGGTCTCGAGGTACAGATTTTTGGTTGTCAGCAGCTGCTTATTTTGATACAAAGTCCTTTTGCCGTGTCCATTCCTCACTACTGCACGTTTCTCGCAATTTCCTCCTGTATCTACTCGCCTTACGAAGTACCAAAACTCCTCCGTCTTGTCAAGAGCCTCTCACCTAAGCTTAACATTTAACCATCCAACACGGGCACCTCCTGTCCACAACAGTGACGTAGTTCCTCCCTTTGTTTAAGTGCGTACTGAAGCCACCAGCCGGTGCAGACCTCATTAGCCACCTTCTGCGACCAGGTCTGTGTGCTCACTGGACCGTACCTTGCTCATTTCCTGTCCGTGACCTCCCAAATCGAGAAAGTGCTTAACGCCCCTCCCCGCCTTTACAATACACCATTTCAGTATCAAGGAAAACAGTGACCAGCCATTTTTTCTTTTTGCCTCTCGTGTAAGTGCGTCAGTGCTAGCTACTTCAAAAGATACTGGACTATCCTACTTCCCCTGTACTTCGTATCACACTGACTGACAGAGGAAAGCAATTTGTTGTATCCCATTTTATCGAAAGCCCTGTCCATTCTACTAATGCGACGTACGTCACCTCATGTTTCCTACATCTGTCGCCTCTTACCACCCAAAATTCTGAAATCGTTTGACAAGTGTCCTTGCTTTTTCCTAAACCCAACCTGTAAGTCTCCTAATTTACTTTCAATTTTCCCTCCCATTCTTCGACATAATGGTATTGCGAGTGTTTTTGACCCACATAGTACCAGACGAATAACGCGTCAATATGTGCGTCTGTCCGCTCTCGATTTTATTTATATATTTTTTTTCTTTATATATGGAGGCAGTCACATGTTTATGACACAGTCATAACCGGTTTCGGCCATACAATGACCATCTTCAGATTCTAAAGGCGGCGTTGTCAACGTATGAACCTGAGTTCAGTGTATGCCACCTTTAGAATCTGAAGATGGTCATTGTATGGCCGAAACCGGTTATGACTGTGTCATAAACATGTGACTGCATCCATAAATAAACAAAAAAATTACAAAAGAATCAATCATGCACTCCACAGGCAAAATGTCGTTTTTGTTTATGTCATTCTGAGATCCTCCAGCGATTCTGTCGCAATGCAAAACAAGTAGGGCGTGGTCACCCTGTTCTCTCAAAATGAGACTGTTTGGACGTGCTCAAATCAGGGACGCATCTGCTACATAATCCACCTTATGTTCATTCCTGATTAACACAAACTAGTCGATATAGAAGCAGTCTCACAATTACATCTCATAACTGGCAAGACAACCCATATATTCGTATCAGATATATCGACATGATTAGATGTTAAAAGTTGTGTGTTTGTTTAAAAATAAATTTAGACTATTTTCATATGTAGTAACAACCTCTGATACTTTGAAGATACGGAGAATGACTATTTCTTATTCCCAATTTAAAAAAAAAAAAAAGTGGTTCTGAGCACTATGGGACTTAACATCTGAAGTCATTAGTCGCCTAGAACTTAGAACTACTTAAACCTAACTAACCTAAGGACACCACACACATCCAGGATTCGAACCTGCGACCATAGCAGCAGCGCAGTTCCGGACTGAAGCTCCTAGAACCACTCGTGCACAGCGGCCGGCTATTCTCAAAAGAACAAGTGTGATGACGCAATGTGACTGGTAACTAAGTGCACCGTCGACTCACACTGACGTGACCACAGGTCGAAATGTGAACAGCGCAGACTGTCCCCAGACGTGCAGGGAAAAAGTCGATGAGGTTCTGGAAGATACCGACAGGCATGGTGTGTAATTGTAAGGTGTCAGGCAAATCCAACACCTTCCATGAAAACCCTGACATGATAAGCAAATCCAGTAGTATGTCACATAGCTCTGAATAAATCGTGACATTAAATAACAAAAGTAATACGAGTAACGAGTGAGCAAATGGAATACCACAGACTAACACAAGAATGCCTAAATGCATGTCATACCTTCCCACCGTGAGACTGACGCAGTTCCAAGGGGAGAAACGAGAACAGAAGCCGAGAACAGAACTGTGTTAAGCTACAAGGCCCTACGATAAGGGATGGACACCCACGACTCAAGCTAACCAACAGGACCACCCCCCAGCCTATGTTAAAACCTAGAGCCCTGCAGAAAAACAGTATAGATCTTACGATAACACTATAAGGGCCACACCAGCTGCAAGTTTTAGCGTGAGACTTATTCGCATCTCTGTGACGTTGCAAACGTTAGAAACATTGCCCCACCACGAAAAGTACAACGTTTCTCATTGGACAGACAGAGTTTTTGTAGGCGAACCTTAAGGTTAACATTGAGACCCTGATTGGTCAGATGAAAACACAGCCAGATAGGTTTTTTTTTAAACCAACTTCCGTAAATTGTAGTAAGGAGAAGTTAGGAGAGAGTTGCTTCTGAGACGGCGAGCTGTATGGATCTGCGCCGGCCGCCGCCCCCTGACGAACATCGACAAGGTAATGAACGCACGCGATGCCGCATTTTTGAGTGCATAAGACTTCACTCAGAACTGCAGAAGTCTCATCTGTTATATCCCCTTTTTACGTAATACTAGTGTCGATCGTCAATTGAAGCTCATGGTATTCACATTTTCTACGTAAGTTAAAATCTGAAAAGCGATGATTTTACTGTTATATAATTATTGAGAAGCCACATAGGCCACTGTAATTTACGACAAGTTAGATAAGTAATTAAAGATAATTGAGGGTCACTGTAGACCATTTTGAGAGTTTTCTCTTTTGTGAAAGTTAACTTAAACCTAGATTATAGATGTGGTATGGCATAGGTCATCCTTCAATCCACTGTAGAACTTGGAAACCCATTCAGGGATTATTCGTTCACATTTTTGTTGTACGCAGTTGGTTTTTATCATCCTGTATTAAAACATTTCCTTTTATCAATAGTGCAATTTATAATCAATGTTTTGTGAGTAGAATGAAATTTCCAATGGTAAACTTAACTGCTTTTACGACGTTATTTTACCTACTAACTAAAGATAGGAAAGCCTTGAACCCCTTCCACTAAATTTAATTAGTATTAAGATTCTTTTACAGGGAGTGCAGTGGAGCTCACGCTGAAATCTTTAAGTATTTGGTTATATCATCGCTAGTCTCACTGAACTCTTCGGAATTCTACATGTCATGTATCATCGTTAGTCTCACTGAACTCTTCTGAACTCTATATGTCATGTGTGGTCTGGCGTCTCCTTACCAGCAACAGGTCCCAGGTTCAAACTAGTCAATTCCCTAAAAAACACGCCTACTGCGATGCCGTCGCCAGCTGCGCAAGCTTTCACGTCTGAGCATCCATGGTGCGAACAACCCGATCGAGGTGATCTTGCAGATTCTTGGTTAAGTTTGAATCCAGGGCGTTTGGTGGCCAGGACATTACGGTGAGTTCATCCCGGTGCAAGTACACTGCGACCTGTGTGACACGTTGCATTGTCCTGCTGGCAGATGCCAAACAAACTGCATGTAGGCGTGGGCACGGTTCCATTGATGGATGAGTACTAGTGTTGATCCACTGCGTTTTACAGAATGACGAGATCGCCCAGAGGATGCCGCAACAACATTCCTCAGACCATAACGATCCCTTCTCCGGTGTCGACCCTTTGCTTTGAGGCGTTTCACGCCGTACACGCCAATGGGCATACGTTTGGTGGAGTATAAAACGTGACTCACCTGAAAAGGCCACCTGTCGGCATTCAGAGTCCGTCCAGTTGGCGCACTGGCGTCCAGATGCCAGCCTTCGTCGCCAACGAAGAGCTGTCAGCATGGGAGCGTGCACCAGGGACTTGCTGCGGAGATCCGGTTTCAGCTACGTTATCTGAACGGTTGTTGAGGAGACACTGTTGGTTCAAAGTAATCTTGGTTCATCTAGGCGGTCGTTGATCAACAGTTACACGTCTGAAACTTCCTGGCTGATGAAAACTGTGGTCCCGAGTTCGAGTCTCAGTCTGGCACACAGTTGTAATCTCCCAGGAAGTTTCATATCAGCGCCCACTCTACTGCAGAGTGAAAATCTCATTCCGGAAACACGGCTTGTGCCGTGGCTCTCCAAGGTTCGCAGGAGAGTTTCTGTAAAGTTTGGAAGGTAGGAGACAGATACTGGCAGAAGTAAAGCTGTGAGTCGTGCTTCGGTAGCTGAGCTTGGCAAAGGCAAAGGTCCCGAGTTCGAGACTCGGTCAGGCACACAGTTTTAATCAGCCAGGAAGTTTCATATCAGCGCACACTCCGCTGCAGAGTGAAAATCTCATTCTGGCATTTACACGTCTGTTCGCACGTACGCTCTTCCGCAGCATTTGCTCTATCCAGTCATCTATGGCTTGTGGAACAGCATAGTTGTCTCTGCGCCAGTTTTGGATGGCGCCATTCAGTCTAGTGCGGTATAGTTCAATCACGGCAGCACGGAAACTGTAAAAACTTAGCCATTTCGGATGTGATTCCACCCTCAGCCCGAAAGCAAATGATGGCGCCTCATTTGATGTCAGACAAATCGCTTCGATTCCGCACTACGACAACAAATGCTCTGTTTCTCCACGTCCCCCCCCCCCTTTCCCACACTGACGCGCTTTACACACTCTACACTGCTAGTGCTGCCACCTGTGGGTGGTAACTGCACACAGAAGTCGAACATACGCTGTGGCCGCATTAATCTCACTGGGCCGTCTATACAACTGTCACACAGAACACATTTTTATAAATTCGGCGCGATTGAAAGAGACGAGGGACTGCATTTCTAATATGTGTGGCCAGCACACAGAAAAAATGTTTTGTGAACGCTGTAGGTTAGTTTGAACATGCGTTAGCTTTCTGCATATAGCGTCGAATTGTGCAATAGGACAGTCTGCCCTTTAGTGAATCCATAAATCCAGACTGTAGGAAATACACTGCCTGAAACAATTACACTACTGGCCATTAAAATTGCTACACCACGATGTTGACGTGCTATGAAATTTAACCCACAGGAATAAGATGCTGTGATATCAAAATGATTAGCTTTTCAGAGCATTGGACGTTACATTTTAGATTCTTACGATGCGTGGCTCTACCCTTCATTCGATCCCTGCGATCCCTATATTTCAGCACGATAATGCCCGACCGCATGTTGCAGGTCCTGTACGGGCCTTTCTGGATACAGAAAACGTTCGACTGCTGCCCTGGTCAGCACATTCTCCAGATCTCTCACCAACTGAAAACGTCTGATCAATGGTTGCCAAGGGGTTGTTTGGGGGAGGAGACCAGACAGCGAGGACATAGGTCTCATCGGATTAGGGAAGGAAGTCGGCAGTGCCCTTTCAAAGGAACAATCCCACCATTTGGCTGGAGCTATTTAGGGAAATCACAGAAAACCTAAATCAGGGTGACCGGATGCGGGATTGAACCGTCGTCCTCCCGAATGCGAGTCCAGTGAGCCAACCACTGCGCCACCTCGCTCGGTAATGGTGGCCGAGCAACTGGCTCGTCACACTACGCCAGTTACTACTCTTGATGAACTGCGGTATCGTGTTGAAGCTGCATGGACAGCTGTACCTGTACACGCCATCCAAGCTCTGATTGACTCAATGCCCAGCCGTATCAAGTCTGTTATCATTGCTTGAAAATGTAATCACATGTCAGTTCTAGTATAATATATGCGTCCAATGAATACCCGTTTATCATCTGCATTTCTTCTTAGTGTAGCAATTTTAATGGCCAGTAGTGTAGTTTACCCTTTTAGACATTCCATTTACTCAACATTTATCGTCGCAACAGTGCATACGGAGTACATGAAATGATTGCACTTACAGATGAGTAGGACAGGCGGTTCAGAGGTGGCAGGTATTGACCAGTGCGGAAACACCCACATTAGTACGTCGTGTAGCCTGCATGGGCGGCAATGCAGGCTTTGAGTCTGGCATCCAGGCGATCGTACAGATGGCGAGTACTGTCCTGGAATAGCTGTCCGGGGTGGACGAGCGGTTCGAGGTGCTACAGTCTGCTACTGCGCGACCGCTACGGTCGCAGGTTCGAATCCTGCCTCGGGCATGGATGTGTGTGATGTCGTTCGGTTAGGTAGGTTTACGTAGTTCTAAGTTCTAGGGGAGTGATGACCTCAGATATTAAGCCCCACAATGCTCAGAGCCATTTGTCCTGGAATACGTTATGCCGCTCCTCCTCGACCTGTCCATGTAGGTCTGAACGTTTTGAAGGCTGACAAGTCGCACGGGTCACTTCTCCTCCCATGACATCCCACAAATCCGTGATTAGGAGTAAGTGCTAAGGTCGTGGTGGCCAGGGCAGTTGCTGCGCGTCTTGCACAGCACGTCCTCTTTCACTGGCAGTGTCTGCATGAGCGTTATCCTGTTGGAGCAACATTCCATCTTCCAAGTGACCCTCTGACGGCTCCAGTCCAGCCGTGCACGCCTCTGCTGTTTCCTGAGTGGAGTATGGGTTAGACGTGTGCGTGCACTTAGTGCCACTGCTAATAAGTAGCGAGTTGCAGAATGCTTCCAGATACTTCTCTCCCTACTGTCGCTTTAAACTTTGCAAGTGCACTTTCGCGAAATACTCGACGCCTGTCCGATAAAATTATATGTTTGTTGTTTTTTTTATAGGACCACTACTCACTTACAGAGACCTTGAGTCAACAGAACAGATAATATAAAGCGAATAATGCTAATGGAGGTAACTGCTGTAAAGGAATATTGAAATGCTACCCCATTCCTGTCAAGAATAATTGAAACACAGTGGCACATATCATGGATTCTACAGCGAGAATCTGGAAGGAAAAGAGGAATAAGGGTGCCCCGGTATGTCCCAGCATCATTAACTGGTAAGTAAGGCTGAATTATAGTTTGCGTCTTTGCTGTAACAAGCTTATAAATATTCAGATTATTTGACACTCTAAAAGTAGTGGATGACCTTTCACGATTGGGTATCAAAATAAGTGACTGTGGCAGAAATAAAGAGAGTATACAAATGAGACTAGCAATAGCAAGAAAAGCGTTTCTGGAAAACAAAAACAAAAAAGTTAATCTATATAAATAAAAATGTAAATGATCGAGTAGGAGGACAAGGTTCGTACCATCGCACGTTGCATTGTTGCCAAATTTATTCAAGATGGCGGCGATGACATCATCCAAGGTGGCGGCATGTAGACTTGGCAACACCGCATGACCTCCTTCAAGATGGCGGATTTTCGCAGGAGAATAGTCCACTTGTGCTACGTCCACTAAACTAAACTCAAGAAAAATGGCGGGAAGTTTGAATTTTGGCGGGAAAATAGTCCAATTGTGCTACGTCCACTACCCTATGGCTCCAGAAGGAAAAATGGCAGGAAGTTTGAATTCCCCTAGAACTCAGATGTACTTAAACCTAACTAACCTAAGGACATCACACACATCCATGCACGAGGCAGGATTCAAACCTGCAACCATAGCGGTCCCGCGGTTCCAGACTGTAGCACCTAGATCCACACGGCCACTCCAGCCGGCATTTGATTCCAGTCAGTTTTATACAGCAAATGTAGTACTGAATCTTATACAGTACATAGTCTTGTCCTGTATTACTTTTTGTAAGAGTTCTGCTCGTCAGTAACGTCATTCAGTGAAAAACCGATTGTCTGAGTGACAAAGCCAAATGTTTTAGTAGCCGCACTAAGAGGTGGTGTAGGCGTATCAGCGGTGGACCTGGGGACCGGCGTGTTTATAAATTTAATAATAGGCAAACGTTGTTACAAAAATAATCTCAAAGTGTATATACATACACACCCAAAAGAATGTCTATTAGAATCCAACACTACGTCAAAATTTCAAACCAATCGGTCAACAACTGAAACATCCCCTTAGAAAAATTAGTGAATTACTGTGCTGATAAACATCTTACGTTATTTGATTTTCAAACAGCTGAGCAAAACTGAACGTACTCAGACATTTCTCTCTTTACTTATTCTGATCATCGTTGAACTGACACACAATATTTTTAGCGCAACAAAATCTGACTTTTAATAATCCCTACAAAAGAATGGCCCTGACTAACAATAACCTATACCTTCCATGAATCACTTACCTCACAAAGATCTTCATTACTCATACTACTGCAATACAGTGAGCGCCAATACTACCAGATAAATAAAAGATTCTAACTACTGAAGTCACTAGCTACTGATAGGCATAGTTAGCAAATGAAAGATTTTGATAGAGAACAAACAATATATTTACCTAAATAGTGTTCAGAAGTTATAATATGTTCATCAGTTCATGACATCCAGTCTTACAAATTTACTGTCTCTGATGGACACACCTCCAGATCATCTGCTCTCAAAACTCCGCCACCTCTCTCCCCACATCCATCACTGCTGGCGGCTCACCTGCAACTGCGCAACGCTACGTGCCGCTAACATACAACTCCCCAACACAACAATAGCGACTATTCCAACAATGCCACCCAGCCACAGACATCACAGCACAGCCAGTGATTTTCATACAGAGCGCTACGTGGCGTTACCAAAATAAAAGCCTAAACAACCTATTTACAACCTGTACTTACTTGTAATGGCTTATTGAAAAATGTGTGTGAAAGCTTATGGGACTTAACTGCTAAGGTCATCAGTCCCTAAGCTTACATACTACTTAAGGTAAATTATCCTAAGGACAAACACACACACCCATGCCCGAGGGAGGACTCGAACCTCCGCCGGGACCAGCCGCACAGTCCATGACTGCAGCGCCTCAGACCGCTCGGCTAATCCCTCGCGGCGAAATGATTTATTAATAAGGGGTTTGACCACCATTTTCCCGTAATACAGCTGCGATTCTTCTTGCAATACTGGCATATAATGATTGTATAGTATCCAGTGGAATCTTATGCCATTCTACGAACATAACCTCTTCTAACTCCTCTAGTGACGAGGGAGGCGGAAATCTACTCCGAATTCAGCGGTCCAAAACCGCCCACAGGAGTTCCATAATGTTCAAATCCGGGGACTGTACTGGCCAGGGAAGACTCCGAAGTTCAGTTGCATTCTCCTCATACCATGACTGTACTGTCCTGGCTGTGTGAATGGGTGCGTTATCGTCCTAAAATATGCTATCATTGTTGGGGAATAACATTTGAATCATGGGGTGCACATGATCACTAAAACGTTCACATTATCGTTGGCTGTAACGCGGCCTTTGAGGGTAATGATGGGACCAGCGGAATACCCACACCATCACCTCCATGCTTAACCGTTGGAATGAAGCAATCAGGATTGTAAGCTTTCTTTGGAGTTCTCCAGACGTAAACCTGGCCCGATGTTGGATATAGCGAAAACGTTGACTCGTCGGACCATATGAAGTGCTTTCACTGATCAACCCTCCAGGATTTATGCTCCTGACGCCATGTTTTACGCCTCTCTGCGTTGGTTGTCGTCACTAATGGTTTCGGTATAGCAGCTCGTCCACGAATATTCGCTTTATAGAGTTCTCGGCGGACAGTGTCGATAGATACGGAGACTCGAAGATGGCTATAGAGTTCTGCAGTCACTTTAGCCGCCGTACCTTTGTGTTGTTTTGACACAGTTCGTGTTAGCCTACTACGATGTCTTGTCATTTAATTTTGATTTGCGACCACTAGTACGTTTACACGATGACGTCTTTCCATGTTTTGTGTAGGCTGTCATGACTGTTGAAACAGTTGCTCTCGAAACATGCAATTAGCTCCAGCTAATCGGGCCCCCACAACTCGCCCTCTTTGAAACTCTGGTAGATCTTTCATTGCACGTCGACCTCGGCCACTGAATGCAAATACGAAGCGCGCACTTCTCGTAAACAATCCGAACTGTTGCCCGGTCTGTACCGAACTCGTGACTTCCCTGCGCTGTTGACCGTCAAACACAGCCACCCGTTTACTACCACTGTTCACATTGTTTTGCCTCTCCCCTGTACATTGCGCGTAAAGACCACGAAGATAAGATACAAGAAATTAGTGCTCATACGGAGACATGTAGAAACTCGTTTTTCGGTCGCTCTATTTGCGAGTGCAACAGGGTAGGGAGTTTCTAGAAGTGATTCGGGATATCCACCATTACGCTCCGTAAAGTGGACTGTGGAGTATCGATGTAGACGCAGATACAAACGTATGTAACTGCATTTCAATCGTTGTTTCCCAGTGGGCACAAGTTTTGTTGAAAGTGTGTGTTATTTGCAGCTGGCCGGCAGACATATTTCTATAAATCCCTCATTACGCTGCTGCTCAGCTTGGTTAACTTGTAACTTTACACGAGTATGTCCTACATAGTCGGATCTACTTTGAGTCACGTGAGTGTAGGGGAGTCGAAAGCAGTAGTGGCCCATGACGTCATATCAACTTCAGAATTTTTTTATACATGTCATTCACTTCTAAATTTTATTGATTTTTTACGGAGTAAAGAATTTAATTATGTACAACATTTAATAGGTAATCAGTTTTAATGATGTTCTTGAGGACAATATTATAGAAATGGAAGAGACTGTAGATGAAGATGAAATAGGAGATATGATGCTGCGTGAAGAATCTGACAGAGTACTGAAAGACCTAAGTCGAAACAAGGCCCCGGGAGTAGACATTCCATTAGAACTACTGACAGCCTTGGGAGAGCCAGGTCTAACAAAACACTACCATCTAGTGAGCAGGATCTATGAGACAGGCAAAATACCCTCCGACGTTCAATCCCAAAGAAAGCAGGTGTTGACAGATGTGAAAATTACCGAACTATCAGTTTAATAAGCAACGGCTGCAAAATACTAACACGAATTCTTTACTGACGAATGGAAAAACTGGTAGAAGCCGATCTCGGGGAAGATCAGTTTGGATTCCGTAGAAATGTTGGAACACGTGAGGCAATACTGACTGCACGACTTAGATAATAGATTAAGATAGGTAATAGATAGATAATAGATTAAGGAAAGGCAAGCCTACGTTTCTAGCGTTTGTAGAGTTAAAGAAAGCTTTTGACACTGTGGACTGGATTGTTGTCTTTCAAATTCTGAAGGTGGCAGGAGTAAAATACAGGGAGCGAAAGGCTATTTACAATTTGTACAGAAACCAGATGGCAGTTACAAGAGTCGAGGGGCATGAAAGGGAAGCAGTGGTTGGGAAGGGAGTGAGACAGGGTTGTAGTCTCTCCCCGTTGTTATTCAACCTGTATATTGAGCAAGCAGTGAAGGAAACAAAAGAAAAATTCGGAGTAGAAGTAAAATCCATGGAGAAGAAATAAAAACTTTGAGGTTTGCCGATGACATTGTAATCCTGTCAGAGACAGCAAAGGACATGAAAGAGCAGCTGAACGGAATGGACAGTGTCTTGAAAGGAGGATATAAGATGAACAATAGCAAAACAAGGATAATGGAATGTAGTCGAATTAAATTGGGTAATGCTGCGGGAATTAGATTAGGAAATGAGAGGCTTAAAGTAGTAAATGAGTTTTGCTATTTGGGGAGCAAAATAACTGATGATGGTCGAAGTAGAGAGGATATAAAATGCAGACTGGCAAGGAAAGCGTTTCTGAAGAAGAGAAATTTCTTAACATGGAGTTTAAATTAAAGTGTCAGGAAGTCGTTTGTCAAAGTATTTGTATGGAGTGTAGCCACGAATGGAAGTGAAATGTAGACAATATATAGTTTAGACAAGAAGAGAATAGAAGCTTTCGAAATGTGGTGCTACAGAACAATGCTGAAGATTAGATGGGTAGATCACATAACTAATGAGGAGGTATTGAATAGAATTGCAGAGAAGAGGAATTTGTGGCACAACTTTACCAGAAGAAGGGACCGGTTGGTGGGGCATATTCTGAGACATCGAGGGATCACCAATTTAGTACTGGAGGGCAGCTTGGAGGGTAAAAATCGTAGAGGGAGACAAAGAGATGAATACACTTAGCACATTCAGAAGGATGTAGGTTGCAGTAGGTACTGGGAGATGAAGAAGCTTGCACAGGATAGAGTAGCACGGAGAGCTGCATCAAACCAGTCTTAGGACTGAAGACCACAACAACAACAAGAAAAAAATAAACTTCCGTGTTGCTCGAGTTCGCGTTCAAGTAGTCGTCGAGTGCGGATATGCTGTAATTTTCATGAATGGGCACATAATTGTTAATTTACAACCTGCAGCTGATTTAAAAATTATTCTAGGGAACCACGGCCCGAGTTTGGTTCAAACAAATCGCGCGCCATTTCTCAAATATCGACGGGGAGTATAAGGTAAGCGGCTGGATATTGGGCGTTATCGTCGCGTCTGTAATTCAGTAACATCAACCGCTATTTACGGACGTTAGCTTGATAATAATTATTAAAGACTTATATGAGCGCCATAGTAATCGTCTTGATGCTTAAAGCAAGCTAGAAGAGATTTACTGTCGGGATACGACAAACATTAATCATTGTATACTCAGCTTTTTGATACGTTGCTTAGCAACTCATAAACAGGCAGTGATACAATTATTGAAACTATCTTTGAAGTATTAATGACCGCTACAGACATCACAGAAACTAATTACACTAACTGTGAGTGACTTCTGGATTGGATGAGTTTTTTTTTTTAAATTTCAGCTAATTGGTATTTTTAAACTTCTTTCGAGGTTGAAACTTCATCAGTGGTGTCACGCTCATTCAGTTTAGTAGAACGATAGATAGTACTAGCTACGCTATTATTTATAGTTTTAAAAGAAAAGAGAGTTCATATCTGTTTTTCTTTTGAGAAATGTTCGTACTTCACTCATCAGTCGCCGACGGGAGTGGCCGAGCGGTTCTAGGCGCAACAGTCTGGAACCGCGCGACCGCTACGGTCGCAGGTTCGAATCCTGCCTCGGGCATGGATGTGTATGATGTCCTTAGATTAGTTAGGTTTAAGTAGTTCTAAGTTCTAGGGGACTGATGACCACAGTAGTTAAGTCCCATAGTGCTCAGAGCCATTTGAACCATTTTTTGTCTCATTTCCTAACCTAATACCCTCAGCTTCACCCGACTTAATTCGACTGCATTCCATTATCCTCGTTTTGTTTTTGTTGATGTTCATCTTATATCCTCCTGTCAAGACACTATCCATTCCGTTGAACTGCTCTTCCAAGTCCTTTGCTGTCTCTGACAGAATTACAATGTCGTCGGCGAACCTCAAAGATTTAATTTGTTCTCCGTGGATTTTAATACCTACTCCGAATTTTCCTTTTGTTTCCTTGACTGCTTGCTCAATATACAGATTGAATAACATCGGGGAGAGGCTACAACCCTGTCGCACTCCCTTCCCAACCACTACTTCCCTTTTGTGCCCCTCAACTCTTAGAAATGCCATTTGGTTTCTATACAAATTGTAAGTAGCCTTTCGCTCCCTGTATTTTACCCCTGCCACCTTCAGAATTTGAAAGAGAGTATTCCAGTCAACATTGTCAAAAGCTTTCGCTATGTCTACAAATGCTAGAAATGTAGGTTTGCCTTTCCCTAATCTTTCTTCTAAGATAAGTTGTAGGATCAGTATTGCCTCACGTGTTCCAACATTTCTACGGAATCCAAACTGATCTTCAGCGAGGTCGGCTTCTACTAGTTTTTCCATTCGTCTATAAAGAATTCAGGTTAGTATTTTGCAGCCGTGACTTATTAAACTGATAGTTCGGTAATTTTCACATCTGTCAACACCTGCTTTCTTTGGTTTTTAGTTATATTATAGTCTGAGGGTATTTCGCCTGTCTCATGCATCTTTCTCACCAGATGGTGGAGTTTTGTCAGGACTGGCTCTCCCAAGGCTGTCAGTAGTTGTAAGGGAATGTTGTCTACTCCCGGGGCCTTGTTTCGATTCAGGTCTTTCAGTGCTCTGTCAAACTCACCGCGCAGTATCGTATCTCCTATTTCATCTTCATCTATATCATCTTCCATTTCCATAAAATTGTCCTCAAGTACATCGCCATTGTATAGACCCTCTATATATCCCTTCCACCTTTCGGCTTTCCCTTCTTTGCTTAGAACTGGGATTCCATCTGAGCTCTCGATATTCATACATGTGGTTCTCTTTTCTCCAAAGGTCTCTGTAATTTTCCTGTAGGCTGTATCTGTCTTACCCCTAGTGAGATAAGCCTCTACATCCTTACATTTGTCCTCTAGCCATCCCTGCTTAGCCATTTTGCACTTCCTGTCCATCTTATTTTTGAGACGTTTGTATTCCTTTTTGCCCGCTTCATTTACTGCATTTTTATATTTTCTCCAATGAACTTAAGGTAAACAAATCACAACAGGGCGACGCTGAAGTCTCAGGGTGCAGTGGGTTCAGGCTGACACCGAGTTTGTCGGTCGGTCGGCCTGTAAATCGGTGCGTGTCTGTGGCCGTTGACGTAGCTCCCCCACCCCATGGTGGTGTTTTCCTTGGCTCGGGAACTCAGTACTCTAGCAAGAGCTGGTAACATCGACGGGCGGTTAGCGGGACAGGCGGTGCAAGCAACAAATGGGTACGTGTCTATAAATCGTAGTTATAAAATTATAGAAAGCTTTGCGTCTGTGAATCGTTTTATTCATTGAGCAATTTGTCTGGCTGATTCTACTGTCTCGTGAAAGTTTCAAGTTGCTCCGTTAAATTAAGGAAAAGACTGTTTGGAACTGTGCGCGTGTCTTTCGCTTGTTGTTTTGTAGTCTTGTGCCCAAAGCTTCGCACGGTTTACGTCTGTACTAAACGCAGTTTTATTATTTTTCTCTACTTATTCCTTGAATTGAGCGTGGAAACTGAGCCCTCTCTTGAATTTGTACAACTTATCATATCCTCTGTACAATTTGTATACTGCTGGTCTACTGAATTTCTCTTGGTAGTCATACCCTTCGTCCTAAGGAACAGTGTGTGTGAATTGCCTTGCTGACTGCCTTAGCTAAACATCTTGCTATTTTTGTGATTTGATTCCTCTATATGAAAGTGTTACGTCCTTCACTTCCTCGTTGCGTATAGTTTTGTTTCTTGGGTGTCATTGAGGTTTGCTTTTAATTCTATTAAGCATTTTGCTTGTCACTGACTAACGCCAATTGCCAAGGGTACTAGGTTGATGAAGTCTAATGCATGCTACCCTTTTTTTGTTGTTGTTCGGTAAAGGGCAATTTTAAATTTCTTATTAGTCATGCTACTAAGGCAAGCTACGGGATAGCAGCAATTATGTTATCCGGACACATCGGCTTTTCGTATATTTTTGACATGGCGTTCATAATTTTGTGAAAGTTACTTAGCGCACGATCTACGCATTCTTCGTAATTATTTTACAATACGTGCAGACAATGTGCTTTACAAGAATCGTCGGAGACTTAGAGATTATCTAATAAATGCTATCTAGATTAACCTTTGTTCCTATGATGAAAAGTGCGTTTGAATACTCCTCAAACTTAAACATAAGGCTAGGCTACGGGTCAATCTTTTATTACAACTTCGTTATTCACATTTGTCAGTTTCGTCAACTTTACCAAATTATCCTCGTACCTAACCTCGACTTCGGGCCACCCTGCGGATAAGTCTGTCACCGCAGTCAAGACTTCAGGGGGAAGGGGGGAGGGTTGTTAATATTACATTGCAGGCGATTCTTTTTGGAATAGTTCATAACCTCAGTTTCATAATGTTGAACTGTGAAGCTTATTTTTGGCTGTTCTTTGAATTTGTTTGCTACGTGTTAGATGCGTTGGTTCCTTTTAGTAGTGTGTCGGAGTCATCGATGCATATTTTATGTTTCTACGTGTGATTTGCGAGTAAATAGTGAAGAATTTGTTTTCCAGCTATGTAATAAGGACTGTATTTAAGAACAGTGAAACATACTCTCACGACGACTGAACAACCTAATGTTCATAAAGTTTATTATTGAACCTATAAAGATGAAGCTCGACTTAAATTCAAGCGGCTGTAACAACTTCGTGTTTCCCAAGAGTGACCTGCTAGTTTTTTCAGTTATGAGATTTTCCGTTTCAACATGTAGTCTTTCTTTAATGGGTATTAGTATAGAAGCTTACAATATCCAAAGATGTGAAATCAGCATCAACTGGTCAAATGAGGTCCTCTACTTCAGTAGTAAGATGAAGGCTGTTGCTTATTGCGCATGTACTCTGAAACGTCTACGCTGGTTTAATTTCTTGTATAAAACTTCGTTAGTCTGTGTTAAGTGTTTTTCATGTTACTTTCACCACCGATTCTGCTGAGAAGTTCCTCATTCTTTAGCTTATCAGTCCACCTATGTTTCTCATCCTTCGCTAACATCACATCGCAAACCGTTAGATTTTCTCTCTTTATGGTTGTCCTAAAGTCCATGATTAATTAAAATAAAACGATGTGCAGCAAACGTGTAATCTCAAACTTCCTCAGCTAAAATCCAATGTTTGATCCAGCAGACTTTTCTGGCCGGGTTTGCCCACTTTGCCTGCACTAACGTCCTTCTTATGTACCCCCCGAGTCGTTCGTCGTTTGTGATTTTGCTTGCAAGGTAGCGGAATTCCCTCTACTTCGTGGTCCCCCAACTTTCACACGTTTCTAGCTTATCCCATTTCTCTTCATTATTTCGTCTTCCTTTGTTTTTACTGTTCATTCCATTCAACGGGTCGTTTATTATCTTTTACTTACAATAGCAGGATGTTCGCAAATGTTACCATTGACAGCCTGTCATCATAAACTTTTGATCCGTCTTGTACCGTTCTTTCAGCTCCGTCATTCTCTCTTCGATGTACAGATTGAACGGTAGGAGCGAAAGACGTTATCACGATCCTACATCCTTTTCACACCGAGTACTTCGTTCTCGATCTTCCATTCTGATCGTTCCCTCTTCGTTCCTCTTTTCTTGTAGCTTACCTTAGAATTTCGAACTCTTGCACCATTTCACAATGTCTAATGATTTCTCTGAGTCGACAAATCCAATGAACGTGTTTAGATTTTTCTTTAACCTTGCTTTCATAATCAAGCGCAACGTCAGAAATCTTACCTTCCCTAAACCCAAACTGATCGCCATCTAACAGATAATCAATTTTGTTTTGTAGCCTTCATCATGTTCTTGTCGGCAGGTTTAATTTATTAGTTGTTACGTTTATTCTGTGATAGTCCACGCTCTTAATTTCCCTTGCTGTTTGTATGGTGGATATTTTTCCGAAAGTTCGATGATACATTTTCAGACTTCCGTATAATACACATGATCTGGAATAGTCGCTTTCATTGCCACTTGTCTCAACGATTACAGATATTCCGAATGAATGTTAGGTATTCCTTCTGCTTGACCGCAAATGTTCCAGCTCTCATAGCGGATTCCCTTTGTCTTCCACATAGACCCCCATTGCTTGCTCAATCACACTGGACAAGATCTTCGTCTCGTGGTGGCCTTCAGTGTACCATTTTCATCTACATGTTCTCTCTTCTGCGCGTAACTGAGGAATTTCTATTCCCACTCTCGCTTTTAATTTCACCAAAAGTTTTGATTTCTCTGCACGCCTACAGTGTCATGGCCTCCAACGACCATGCCTTTTTCGATGTATTCACATTTTTCTCGCAGTCGTTTCGCCTTAACTTCCCTGCTCTTTCTTATTTTATTCCAAACTTCCTCTTATATATCTTTTATCCCATTCTATCGTCTTATGTCTCTGCTCGATGAGAATAACTCACAAGCTGCAAGACCATAACGAGAAAATTCCCAACCAATAATAGGACTGACATTCACAAAAGAAAAGTATGTTTACTTTCGTATACTTACATTACTATTATTCTTTAACATCAATACTGCATAATACGTTATATGTCCTTAATGTTCTGTAGAAACTGTAACTCGTTCAATCTGAGTATGCCTGGTTAGGTGTAAGAGAGGGCCTGAAGGCCCTAATCCTGCCAGGTAAAATAAATGCATAAATAAATATATTGCTGTATTCCTGTCTTTCCTCACATACTTTTCAATTTCCTTCTTCCGGCGATCGATTGATGTATTCATTGTTACCCAAGGTTTTTTCGCAGTTACGTTCCTTTGTGCTTACGTTTCTCTTCCCAACCTCTTTGATTACCTGTTTTACAGACGTCAGTTCCTTTCCATCTGAGCTGCCTGCTGAGGTACACTTTATAGTAATGTCCATAGCCTCAAAGAATTTGAAGTGCATCTCATTAGTCCTGAATCCTCACTGTAGACCCCACTCTTTGCGCACTGATGTTGTTGGAGTAGTCCCTGTAACTTCAGTGCATTCTTCATCATTACTGCCAGCCTGTTTCTGGCTTAGTTGTATAATCCAATATCTGATATCTTAATCTGTCCAACCACGATGTAATCAAACTGGAAGCGCCCCGTGTATCTCTTTCTAGCCCAATTACACTTCCTTCACCTGTGACAGTTGAACAGAATATTTGCTGTTGCTAACTGAAATTTACTGCAGAAATCAGTGTTCCTCCTTCCTCATTTATACGACAAAGTGAATAATCTGCCGTAACTCTTTCCTCTGTTCCTTTCCCTAGTACCGTGTACTGATCTCCAATGATCATTAGCTTATTATAGCCTTATAAGTACTGAATTACCCGTTCAATATCTACATATACTTCTCTCTCTTCTAATCGTGTTATTTTGTTAGCGTGAACTGATACCAACCCTATCAATGAACCGTTCGCAGTACGTCTCTCTTAACCCTACCTCCCTGTTGATAAGGAATAGTAACCCGTCAGTCCACTTCCTGTTGCTGCTCATATTACCCTATACGCGTCTGACGAGAAATTGTGGTCCTTCCATTTCACTTCACTTCACTGGCTCCCTCTACATCTAGATTGACCCTTTGCCTTTCCGTATTCAGATTTTCTAGCTTCCCTGTTACGTTCAAACTTCTCGCATTCCAAGCACCGAACGTTATCCTTTCGTTGTTTATTCAATACTTTTCTCTGTCACCTCCCCCTTGGCAGTCCTCTCCCGGATATGCGAATGGAGGGCTGTCCCGGAATCTTTTGTCCGTGGAAAGATCATGACTGTTTCTCAATTACGTGCCACATGTCCTGTACATACATTGTGTATCTTAAACGCAGTGGTTTCCATTGCCTTCTCCATCCTCAGTCCGTTGAGCATTGCTGATCCTTCCACTTTTAGGGGCAGTTTCCCATCCCAAGGGCAAGAGTGCCCTGAACCACTCTCCGCTCCTCCGCCCTCTTTGACAATGCCGCTGGCAGAACGAGGGTGACACCTCATACCAGGAGTCTTCGGCCGACCTTGCTAACAATTGTTGTTTGAAATTGAAGTAGAATGTGTGTTGGAACCCGGGATTCGGGATGTTTTTTGATTACTGGTCAAAGAAGCTGCGCATAGTGTTTCAGATCCCAACAAACTGTTACGTCATTCTATATTCATGAAGAGGCAAAGTTAGTTCTCTTTGCTAACAAACAAGAATTAACTGATGAAACTGTCAATGTCTTTCAGAAAATTACTAAGTGGTTCCTCGAAAAATGGACTCACTTAATTTTGATAAGACACAGTACATACAGTTCCGCACAGTAAATGGTATGACGCCATTAATAAATATATACCTTAATCAGAAGCATATAGCTAAGGTAGAATATTCAAAATTTTTAGGTGTGTCCATTGATGAGAGATTAAGTTGGAAGAAACACATTGATGATCTGCTGAAACGTTTGAGTTCAGCTACTTACGCAATAACGGTCATTGCAAATTTTGGTGACAAACATCTTAGTAAATTAGCTCACTACGCCTATTTTTACTCATTGCTTTCATATGGCATCATATTTTGGGGTAATTCGTCAATGAGGAATAAAGTATTTGTTGCACAAAAGCGTGTAATCAGAATAATAGCTGGAGTCAACCCAAGATCATCCTGCAGACATTTATTTAAGGATCTAGGGATATTCACAGTAGCTTCTCAGTATATATACTCTTATGAATTTTGTAATTAACAACCAAACCCAATTCAAAAGTAATAGCAGTGTGCATAACTACAATACTAGGAGAAAGGATGATCTTCACTATTCACGATTAAATCTAACTTTGCCACAGGAAGGGGCGAATTACACTGCCACTAAAGTCTTTGGTCACTTACCAAATAGTATCAAAAGTCTGACAGATAACCAACAAGTATTTAAGAAGAAATTAAAAGAATTTTTGAATGACAACTACTCCTACTCCATAGAGGAATTTTTTAATATAAATTAAGAAAAAAATAAAATAGTAAAGTTATCTTAATTATGTTGTTGAATTGACTTATGTCCCGATGTATAGCGTCCGAAAAAGCTCAAAAACACACACACACACACACACACACACACACACACACACACACACACACACACACACACACACTTATAAAATTATGTCATGTATTGGACAGTTTGACTCGGTATTCATGATCCATGGAACTAGTATTAATCTGAGTCGAAAGTTTGATATTGTGACTGACATTGTAGTCATAGGATCGTGTGCCTTTAGATTTAAGTACACACATCTAAGTTTTGAACATTTAAACCAAGCTGCCAGTATTTCCACCACTTGCAATGTTAGTTACATGTGTGCAAATTTGACACAGTTATTCAGTATAGATAATTGCACCTGCGAGGTGTCTGAACTTTTAATTAACGTTCTTTGCAAGCTCATTAAAATACACGGACAGTAAAAGCTCGCAAAAAACCTCCCTCCCGGACAACTCTGAAGTTACTTTTTGCATCTACCGACAACTCTCCGTCCACTGCGTCCTGCCTACAGAGAAATACTCAATGCAGTCACAAATTTAGCTTGTGATACGCCATATGATAATACTTCCCGCAATAATCGTAATGTTACAATGCGTTGCACTTTTCGAAAATCGAAAAAGCGTGCCTCTAGCTGACCATCTTGATCCGTGGCTTTCAGGATGCCATGTGAGAGAGAACAGCGCGAGTTGGGTCCCACGTGGTCAGCCTAAGTTCTAGCAAAAGAAACACATTAGAAGCTTAACGATTCATTCATAGTTTCTGATAAGCAAAGAAAGTGGCTGATTCGCTGCTTGTGTGTACGCAATGTGAATTTTTTTGCTTGCAGCCCTTCAAAAACGACAGCTTATCAGGAAAAACAGGTGTCAGCCTCAGCCGTCACCCTTTAGGACTTACTATTCTTAATCAGTTTAATCAGTCACGGCTGCAAAATACTAACGCGAATGCTTTACAGACGAATGGGAAAAAACTGGTAGAAGCCGACCTCGAGGAAGATCAGTTTGGATTCCGTAGAAGTATAGAAACACGTGAGGCAATACTGACCCAACGACTTATCTTAGAAGCTAGATTAAGGAAAGTCAAACCTACGTCTCTAGCATATATAGACTTATAGAAATACCCCTGCGGGTTCGGGGGTACGAATAGGCCCGCGGTATTCCTGCCTGTCGTAAGAGGCGACTAAAAGGAGTCTTCAAAGTTTCGGCCTTATGTGATGGTCCCCACTTGGGTTTGACCTGCCATTTTCAAAATTTCCGTTGTTAGTGCGTGCCATTTGGTGAAGGACGCCTTACGTGGTGTTTTTCTATTGGTCCATTGTGCACCTCCATATTGCATGCTATCTATTGTCGTGTGGAGGGATTTACACCCCATGTCTTCTGGGTTGCCTCCTCGTCTTGTGCGCAATCCCCTTCTTAGCGCCCACGGCAATTGTGGACCCTTTCAACACCTAAAATCCAGCACGGTAGCCAGTCCGTTGTGGTGAGGTCGTCATGTACCCTCTTGGTGGTAGCCCCCTGACCACGCAGGGATCGCACTACAGATGCCAGATCTGTTTCCTCCCCATGCATGCCAAGGAGTATGTGCCCATCTTGTCTGGGGCACGGGGACTCCGGGCAATGGGATATCGGCCAGGTACCCGTTGCTTTGGCTGGGTGGCGCCCTTGGGGAGAGCCCTCGTTCGGAGTAGGTGGCATCTGGGCGGATGTGGCGCAATGAAGCGCAATAAATCTCAGCAAGCTGGTGGTCGCACTGCCACCAGCGTCTCTAAGCGAGGCAAAATTGAATTCGATGCTGCACAATATGATCCTCAGTCGTTCCCCTCGTTGGCTGCGCCATGGGAGGGACGCAGATCTAGTGCCAAGCAGGAGCCTTATGTACCACAATACCTTGTCTGCAGCAGAAGTGATGGTGACTCCTTTCTTTCGACAAAGCCTATGTTTTTTGTGGAACACCTGGAGGATAAGTTTCGGGAAGTGGCGGGGTTGTCTAAAATGAGGAATGGGTCCATCCTCCTCAAGACGTCCTCCCCAGCCCAGTCACGGGCGTTGCTCTTGTGTGATAAGCTGGGAGACGTCCCTGTTACCGTCACTCCCCACAGTAGCTTAAATATGGTCCAGGGGATTATTTACCATCGCGACCTCTTGTTACAGTCCGATGACGAGCTGAGAGCTGACTTGGAACGACGTGGTGTGCATTTTGTCCGTTGTGTGCACAGAGGACCCAAGACCAACAGGGTGGCCACCGGTGCCTTTATCTTGGCCTTCGAGGGTGCTGTATTGCCTGAGAAGGTCAAGGTAATGGTTTACCGTTGTGACGTCAAGCCATACGTCCCTCCCCCGATGCGGTGCTTCCAGTGCTGGAAGTTTGGGCATATGTCCTCCCGTTGCCCATCCAGTGCCACATGTCGAGATTGCGGACGCCCCTCCCATCCCGATTCTCCATGTGCGCCTCCGCCTGTCTGTGTCAACTGTGGGGAACACCACTCTCCATGCTCGCCGGACTGCCCCGTTCTTCATAAGGAGCGGAAGATTATGGAATTTAAGACCCTGGACCGGCTTACTTATCGCGAGGCAAAACTGAAATTTGAAAGGTTGCATCCTGTCCCTCTTCAAACTTCTTATGCTGCAGCTACGTTATCGTCGCCCTCGCGGGCGGCAGTTGTCGCCTCCTCTGTGCCGCCTTCAGTTGGCCCTCGGGGCCGTCCATCTCTGTCTGCCCCCCTTGTGTCTGGGGGCAAGCCTTCCTCTGTTGCCCCCTTAGCAGTTGGGGGCAAACCCCCTTCTGTCACTCCCCCCGCACATGCTTCAGGAGTGACATCTGCTCCAAAACCAGGGGGCTCGATACCTCCCCCTCCCCCTTCCCTGCCGGCGTCGTCTCTGCCGGCTCCTCTCTCGCGGAAGGGGTCCCTCGGGGCCCTCCCTTCTTCCGGTTCTTCTGCTACCCCGCCGGATGTCAGCCAGTGGCTGAAGGTTCATCCACCTGCTGGTCGTAGGGCTTCTGCGTCGTCGTCAGCCTCCGACGCTCCTTTAGAGAAACTCTCCCAGCCCTCTAAGCCAAAGGACAGACGCGAGAAGAAGGACCGGAACGTGTCCAAGAAGAAGGACGCTCCGGCAGTTTCAGTACCGCCTGCTGTCAATAGCTCTGGCTCTGGGGATGCGGTGGAGATCCTCGCCTCTGCCGCGGATCTCGCCCTCACGGAACCCTCGGGGACCTCTCCTATGGACACAGCTGACTCTCGCTCGGTGGCGGCCGTTGACTCTGCGGCGCCGTCTGTCTCTTAGTGGACTTAACGCCCTCCCAGTCCCTTCCTGCTTCCATTCTCCAGTGGAATTGCGGCGGTTATTTCCGCCACCTGCCTGAGCTCCGGATGCTTCTGAGTGTTTCCCCTGTTCTGTGCATTGCTCTTCAGGAAACTTGGTTTCCAGCAATGCGGACCCCTGCCCTTCGCGGTTATCGGTGATACTATAAGAACCGCGCTGACTGTCAACGAGCTTCAGGTGGAGTTTGCCTCTTTGTTCACCACTCTGTCTGTAGCTCACCAGTACCCCTTCTGACGCCTTTAGAGGCAGTCGCTGTCAGGATTGAGCTCTCGCCGGCTATTACTGTTTGCTCTGTTTACGTTCCTCCGTATGGGCAGCTCCCCCGACATGTCTTGGCTGCGCTGCTGGCTCAACTCCCGCCGCCATTGCTGCTTCTGGGCGATTTCAATGCCCACAACCCTCTATGCGGTGGAACTGTCACCGATGACCGCGGTCGCGCCGTGGAGCATGTGATGGCTCAGCTCGACCTTAGCCTCTCGAACACCAGTGTTCCCACGCATTTCAGTGTGGCCCATGGCTCGTTCTCGGCCATCGATCTCTCTCTTTGCAGCCCCGGACTTGTCCCATCCCTTCACTGGAGAGTCCATCCTGACCTGTGTGGTAGTGACCATTTTCCCATCTATTTGTCACTGCCCCAGTGTCATTCTTCTGGGCGCCTGCCCCGCTGGGCTCTCAACAGGGCTGACTGGCCGGCTTTTACTTCCGCTGCCACCATTGCTTCTCCCCCACAGGGTGACATTGACGAGGTGGTCCGTGTCTTGACCTCGTCAATTATTTCTGCGGCCGAGACTGCCATCCCCCGCTCTTCTGGACTCCCTCGGAGGAAGGCTGTCCCCTGGTGGTCGCCGGAGATTGCTGAGGCTATTGGCGACCGTAGGCGGGCTCTCCAGCGTCATAAGCGGCACGTGTCTCTGGAGACCCTCATCGCCTTTAAGAAGCTCCGTGCCTTGGCCCATCGTCTTATTGCACGGCGTAAGCAGGAGTGCTGGGAGAGGTACGTTTCATCCTTGGGCTCCCGTGTCTCCCCGTCGCTCGTGTGGTCCCGTATCCGGCGGATTTATGGATACCAGACCCCTATGGGTGTCCCTGGAATCTCCCTGGACGGCGCTGTCTGCACGGACGCTGCCACCATTGCTGACCACCTTGCCACGCACTTTGCTACGAGCTCTGCGACTGCAACTTACCCTCCTGCCTTTCGCTCTCTAAAGGAACGCGCCGAGCGGACGCCGTTATCATTCTACACATGTCGTTCTGAAAAATACAATGCTCCTTTCAGCGAGAGGGAATTCCTCGCTGCCCTCGCCGATTGCCCTGATACAGCACCAGGACCGGACTGCATCCACGCACAGATGCTGAAGCATCTCTCCAGGGACTGCCAGAGACACATCCTCCCCACCTTTAACCGCATTTGGAGCGAGGGCGTGTTCCCGTCGCAATGGCGAGAGGGTATCATCATCCCCATCTTGAAGCCCGGTGCGGACCCTCTGGCGTTGGACAGCTATCGTCCCATTACCCTCACCAACGTTTTGTGCAAATTGCTCGAACGTATGGTGGGGTGGCGTTTGTGTTGGGTCCTTGAGTCGCGCGGTCTCCTCGCTCCATCCCAGGGTGGCTTCTGTCAGGGCCGGTCTGCTGGCGACAATTTGGTGCGGCTGGAATCTGCTATCCGTACGGCCTTTTCCCGCCGTCAGCATCTCGTTGCTGTATTTTTTGATCTGCGGAAGGCATATCACACAACATGGAGGCATCACATCCTTGCTACGTTGCGCGAGTGGGGTCTTCGTGGTCAGCTCCCAGCTTTTCTTCAAAACTTTTTATTGCGCCGCTCTTTCTGGGTGCAAGTCGGTGCCGCCTCTAGTTCATCTTATATACAGGAAAATGGGGTCCCACAGGGCTCGGTGTTGAGCGTTTCCTTATTTCTAGTGGCCATTAATGGTCTGGATGCAGCCGTGGAGTCGTCGGTGTCTCCTTCTTTGTATGCCGACGACTTCTGCATATCATTCAGCTCAACGACTACAGGAGTCGCCGATCGCAGGCTGCAAGCAGCCATTCGCAAGGCGGCATCATGTGCTCTGACTCATGGATTTCAGTTCTCTGCAGCCAAGACTCGAGTTATGCACTTCAGCAGGCGTCAGATGGTCCACCCTCATCCGGAACTTTAACTCGACGGTCACCTACTTGCAGTGGTGGACACTAGCCGCTTCTTAGGACTCGTCTTTGATGCCCGGCTCACATGGGTTCCTCATATTACTCAGCTGAAGCAAAAGTGCTGGCGGCAACTCAACGCCCTCCGCTGCCTGAGCCCTGTGTCTTGGGGTGTAGATCGCAGCACGCTGTTGCGATTGTACAGAGCCCTTGTGCAGTCCAGGCTTGATTATGGAAGCCTGGCCTATGGGTCCGTTGTTGGACCCGATACACCACTGTGGGGTTTGGCTTGCAACTGGTGCTTTCTGTACGAGCCCCGTGGATAGTCTGCTGGTGGAGGCCGGGGTTCCCCCGCTGCGCATTCGCCGCCACCGACTGCTCGCCGACTATGCTCTCCATGTGCATTGCTCACCGGGCCATCCCAATCATCGCCTGCTTTTCCCTGCCAGGGTCCTCCCTCTGCCCAACCGGCGACCTAGGTTTGGGCTTTCCATTGCTTTCCACGTCCAGTCCCTGCTGTCGGAACTGGGGTCATTCCCTCTTCTGCCGCCCTTCCGGGCCCATGTACCCACGCCTCCCTGGTGTATGACCCGTCCGTCCATCTGCCTGGACTTGGCACGGGAACCCAAGGACTCGGTTCCGCATGTGGCCCTCCGTCACCGTTTTCTTGCGCTCCTCGCCTCATTTTCAGGCAGTGAGCCTGTCTACACTGATGGTTCCCTAGTGGATGGTCGTCCTGCCTACGCTTTTGCTCACGCTGCCCATGTTGAACAGCGCTCCTTGCCGGCTGGCTGCAGTATCTTTACTGCAGAGCTGGTGGCCATATTGCGCTCTCTTGAGCATATGCGTTCCTGCTCAGGTACGTCCATCGTCATCGGCAGTGACTCCCTGAGCAGCCTCCAGGCTATCGACCGCTGCTATACCTCTTCTCCTCTGGTATCCTTTATTCAGGAGTCTGTTTTTGCCATTACCCGCTCTGGTCGTTCGGTGGTCTTTGTTTGGACGCCAGGTCACGTTGGAATCCTGGGGAATGAACGTGTCGACAGGCTGGCCAAAGGGGCGATCGACGCCCCCACTTTGGAAATCGGCCTCCCGGCTCGTGATCTGCAGCTGGCGTTGGGCCGTCAGGTGCTTCAGATGTGGCATGACGAGTGGCGTAGCCTGATTTCGCCGAATAAACTGCGGGCTGTTAAGGAGACGACCGTTGTGTGGCGGTCCTCCCTGCGGGCTTCTCGCAGGGACTCTGTCATCCTGTGTCGGCTCCGCATCGGCCATACCTACCTGACGCACGGACATCTTTTGCGTCAGGAGGATCCCCCCCTGTATCAGTGTGGGTCCCGGTTGACAGTCGCCCACATTTTGTTGGAGTGTCCCCGCCTGCGCATCCTCCGACAGACTTTTAATCTCCCGGGCACGTTGTCTTTGGTTTTATGCGACGATGCCTCCATGGCTGACGACGTTTTAAATTTTATCCATGGTAGTCCTCTTTATGGTTCCATTTAGGGGGGACCTGCCCCTTTCCCTTTCTGTGTATCTTGTCCTCGAGTCTCTCATTGGTTGCAGGTTATAATGTGTGTATTCGGATGGTTGACTCTTTCCCAATTTTTGTTCCCATGGTCAGTCAACCAGTCTCTGGCCCTCTTCTTTTCTTCCGTTTCTTTCTGTCCGGTGTTCGTCTGTACTCTTCTTGTCTCTAGTGTTCGCTGCCACATTGGTGTTTTTCCAGTGACTGGGGGGAGGGGCGTCTCCTCCCCCTTGGGGTTTTACCTGTTCTGTAAATTTTTGTTTCGCCTGTTTTTTGGAATGGGGACTGATGACCTTAGCTGTTTAGTCCGCCTTAAACTTCCCAACAACCACCACCACCACCACCACCACCACCTTTCGCCAGGAGAATGGGATGCCACAGGGCTCCGTTTTGAGCATTGCTCTCTTCGCCATAGCGATCAATTCAATAATGGATTGCCTCCCAGATGATGTATCAGGCTGCCTTTTCGTGGACGATTTTGCCATCTATTGCAGCGCGCAGCGTACATGTCTCTTGGAGCGCTGTCTTCAGCGTTCTCTTGACCGTCTTTACTCCTGGAGTGTCGCCAATGGCTTCAGTTTTTCTGCCGAGAAAACGGTCTGTATTAACTTCTGGCGCTACAAAGTGTTTCTCCCACCGTCCTTACGACTCGGCCCCGTTGCTCTCCCATTCGTGAAGACAACAAAATTTTTAGGTCTTACATTTGACAGGAAACTTAGCTGGTCTCCACATGTCATATTTGGCTGCCCGTTGTACCCGTTCTCTAAATGTCCTCCGTGTTCTCAGTGGTATGTCGTGGGGATCGGATCGAACCGTCCTACTTCTCCTATATCGGTCGATCATCCGCTCCAAGCTGGATTATGGGTGCTTTGTATACTCCTCTGCACGGCCGTCCATCTTACGCCGCCTCAACTCCATACATCAACCGGGTTTACGGCTTGCGATCGGAGCGTTTTATACTAGTCCCGTCGAATCTCTTCATGCTGAAGCTGGTGAATTGCCACTCACCTACCGGTGCGATATACTGCTTTGTCGTTACACCTGTCGGCTTCTGTCAATGCCCAACCACCCATCGTATCGTTCCTTTTTTGACGACTCTCTTGACTGTCAATATGGGTTATATGTGTCTGCCCTGCTACCCCCTGGAGTTCGCTTTCGTCGCCTCCTTCAACACCTTGATTTTTCACTCCCTGCAACCGTAAGAGTGGGCGAGAGCCACATGCCATCTTGGCTCCAGGCTCAGGTTCGCGTTCACCTTGACCTCCGCTCGCTCCCAAAGGAGGTTACCCTCGTTTCAGTATACCACTCCCGTTTAGTCGAACTTCGTTCGAAGTTCATTAATATGACCTTCATTTATACAGAGGGCTCTAAGACCAATGACGGGGTCGGATGTTCTTTTATTGTTGGGGCACAAAGTTTCAAATACTGGCTACATGGCCATTGTTCGGTCTTCACAGCTGAGCTCTTTGCCCTCTACCAGACTGTTCTTTACGTCTGCCGCCACCGACATTCTGCTTATGTCATCTGCTCCGATTCTCTGAGTGCCATCCAGAGCCTCAGTGATCCGTATCCGGTTCATCCTTTCGTGCACCGAATCCAACGCTCTCTTCATCAGCTGGTGGACGACGGGTCTCCAGTTAGCTTTGTGGGTTCCTGGCCATGTCGGTATCCCTGGGAGTGAAGCTGCAGATGCCGCGGCCAAGGCTGCGGTCCTCCAGCCTCGGACAGCTTCTTGTTGTGTCCCTTCATCAGATTGTAGCATGGTCATTTGTCGGCGCATTTTATCGCTGTGGCATGCCGATCGGGCTGCACTTAGGGACAACAAGCTTCGGGCCTTGAAACCTCTTCCCGTAGCTTGGACGTCCTCCTCACGTCCTTCTCGGCGGGAGGAGGTCGTTTTGGCCCGTCTACGAATTGGACACTGCCGGTTAAGCCATCGCCATCTGCTGACGGCAGCGCCGGCGCCGTTCTGTCCATGTGGGCAATTGCTGACTGTCCACCACTTTTTAACGTCCTGTCCGGATTTTACAACGCTGCGTCTTTATCTTGGCCTGCCATGTACTGTGGATGCCATTTTAGCGGATGACCCAGGAGCTGCTGCTCGCGTTCTTCGTTTTATCAACTTGACACACCTGTCTAAGGACGTTTGATTATGCTGTATTTTTTTAATCCAATGCCTGTTAATACGTCTTTTATAGTGTTGTCGCTTTTAGTTGCTGTTTTAACCTCGTGCCTCGCAGTACATTCCTAACTTAGTCTGGGCACTAATGTCCATTGTAGTTGTGCGCCCTAAAACCACAAAAAAAATGTGCTCTCCTGTTTTGATCTCTTCATGTCCCTTGTGTCTGTTTTTCTTGTCCGATTTTGTCCATTTTAGTGTTCGTTGCTCTTCTGTCATTCTTGTTGTTTTCTCCTTGCTACCAGCTGTTTTTTATGTCTCGATTATTTTACTACCACCCTCATTGAACTGTTCTAATCGGAATGAGGGACCCTCCCCCCCTCCGCTTTTTAACCAGCCAACCAATGAACTTACTTCGTTCCATATAGAAAAATTCGCTAGTGCTCAACGTGTTGTTCGTTTCCTCTATTAGAAATTTAGTAACAGTCAGCAAATTACAAACTGCAACTTTCAGATAGTAATTCATACCATAACAGTGGCCTAAATAGTCCAGTTTATTTCGTTTGCAAATATGTTTGTATAATGATCATGCGTTTCTGCCTCAGGTTAAACTGCCCTTTTGTGATTGGTTTTGAGCATAGACGACTCAGTGGAATCAACAATGACATCACGCATTTTCTCTTGTGTTAACTCAAATTAGATTAGTACTTGTTCCATAGATCATGAATACGACACTTCGTAATGATGTGGAACGTGTCAGGTTAATAAAAGGTGTCTATACAAGATATTACATTAGACAAAATATTACATGACACTCAATATTTTTAATTTTTTACCGCCCACTGTGTGGTGCGTCTCTGTCGCTGGGCTGCTTTGTCACTGTCTGCTCTGGCTGTGGACCCTCGTGCATTCGCCACAAATTGCTTCTCGACATTTAACTGTGTCCGCTCACGTGAGCCATGTTTCAAGCCGCAATACTGGATCAAAACAATGGAAAGCAGACATACTGTTGAAACAAATATTTACATCCCAAATCGTAGAAAATGAAGTGGGGTCCAGTACTTCGCCAGCCACCCAGAAAGAGATGTGGAGATCTGTACAGGATCGATAAGGACTGGGAGCTTCAGCAGGATCCTCTTCAGGTTCAAAGCTAGAACAGCCTTTCTGTATTATTACTCGAATTTCCCGTATGTACCTTAGACATGATTAAAATCTGTTACGAGGCTTACTACATCTACCTCTATAGTCCGCTAGCCACCCAACGGTATGTGGCGGACGGCAGTTTACGTGACACTGTCATTACCTCCCTTTCCTGTTCCAGTTGTGTATGGTTCGCGGGGAGGTCGACTGCCGGAAAGCCTCCGAACGCGCTCGAATCTCTCTAATTTTACATTCGTGATCTGCTCAAGAGGTATAAGTAGGGGGAAGCAATATATTCGATACCTCATCAAGAAAAGCACCCTCTCGAAACCTGGACAGCAAGCTACACCGCGATGCAGAGCGCCTGTCTTGCAGAGTCTGCCACTTGAGTTTGCTAAACATCTCTGTAATTATCACTCTTACGAAATAACCCTGTGACGAAATGCACTGCTCTTCTTTGGATATTATCTATCTCCTCCGTCAAGCCAACCTGGTATGGACCCCACACTGATGAGCAATACTCTAGTATAGATCGAACGAGTGTTTTGTAAGCCACCTCTTTTGTTGATGGACTACATTTTCTAAGGACTCTCCCAATGAATCTCAACCAGGCTCCTGCCGTACCAACAATTTTATGACGATTCGTTCCATATGCATACTCCCAGATATTTTACAGTAGTAACTGCTACCACTGTTTGTTCCGGAATTATACAATCATACAATAAAGGATCCTTCTTTCTATGTATTCGCAGTACTTTACATTTGTCTATGTTAAGGGTCAGTTGCTACTCCCTTCACCAAGTGTTTATCTGCTGCGGATCTTTGTGCATTTCGCTGAGGAGAAACTTGCTACTTGGTTTATGTCCACAGAAATGGCAGCAAGATCCCTAGGAGACCTACCAGATGACGCGCTGCTTTCCATCTTCTCCCTGCTGCCTGTCCCGGACTTGGCCCGGTGTGCTTACGTGTGCGAGCGGTGGCGCAAAATTGTGACAGGGTACACCCAGCTGTGGAAGGGCAAGAGTTACGGCAGCAATAGGAGACCGAGCGAGTCGGCAGAGGTGCGTGCGGTACTGCGCACCCTGCCGCCGTTGCGCGAACTGGTCGTAGAGGTGGCCCACGAGTTTACCGTCGACATTTCGTACCCGCAGCTGATTCTCACAGTGGCCAACGTAAGGACCGTGCGGGACTGTCCGAGACTGACGTGCGACTACTTGTCGACCAGACTGGACATCGCGGTGGTGATGCTGTCCTCTCGGTCGACCGTAGACTTCTCGGCCCTCCGGAAGCTGCGGATCCTGAGGACCGCGGCGGCCAGCGCCCGGGAGCCCGCCGCCTACGGGGCGGACCACGCCGTCGCGTCCGCCCTCGGGCTGTGCCCCAACCTCAGGGAGCTGAGCGTCTGCGCCGAGTCGCTGTCGGCCGACCGCCTCGACAGGCTGGAGGGGCTCGGGCGGCTGCGGACGCTGAAGATCGAGTGCCCCGGCCTGCGGAAGCTGACGTTCCTGCGGCACTGTGCCGGCGCGCTGGAGGAGTTGCAGCTGGTCGGCTGCGCCGGCCTGCCCCCGGCCGAGTTGGCGGCGCTGCGGCGGCTGCGGCGGCTGCGGCGGCTGCAGCTGAGCGACTGCGGGGCGGCCGCGGCCGGCCTGGCCTCCGCGCTGCCGGCCCTGGCGGGCCTCGAATCGCTGCAGCTCCACCACTGCGGCCACCCGCCCGACCTGTCGTTCGCGGGCCGCTGCGGCCGGCTGCGCGAGCTGTGCGTCATCCACTCGTCGGCGGCGGACGCGGTGCTGACGCTGACCCCGGAGGGCCACCGGCTGCGGCTGCGGCGCGGCGCGGGCGTGCGCGTCGTCGGGCTGAGCCTCACCGCCGACCACCTGCCGGGGGCGCTGCCCAGGCTCGCAGAGCTGGGCCTCGCCCGCGGCTGCCTCGACCGCCTGCGCTTCCTGCGCCACTGCCCCCAGCTGCGCCACCTGTGCTGCGAGTTCCGGCGCAGGCCCGGGCAGCCGCAGCTGCTCAACTTGGCGGCCGACGTAGCCTCGGGCAGCTCTACGTGAAGACGACAGGCAAAACGTACAGCCAGAAATGATTAGACTGTAGTGGCGTTAGTAGCATTCTCGCTGTTCGTGATACTACTTAATAGTTACAAAGCTACAGTAGCCTGCTGTAGACCAGCGTAAGTAATCGTATGTAATGTCTCTTGCAGCGGTCTCTCCGCCATATTTTCAGAAATTCTGTAAATTATATAACTCTGTACACATCTCGAAGTATCTCTTCTTATCTTACCAGTTCCTAAACTTTAATATATGATGATTATCGATGCAAAGTAGTTTCAACCCCTATTATTCCTTGGAGCGTGCACTTACTCCATGCAATAGCTTCTCTCCTTTCTGTTTCCTCTCATGAAAAAAAAGATTCAGATTTTGCCGATTGGCCGTGAAAGAACGAAGATATATACGAGCGCTATCCACAAGTACATTACGTTTTGGAATTTAAAAAAATAATTGGAAATTTTTTTGTTATATACAGATGAAAGCGACACTTAAGTACTACTTTTCTACATAGTTGCCATTTAAATTGAGGCACTTATCGTAGCGATGGACGAGCTTGGAAATTCCTTCGTCGTAAAAGTCGGCAGCGTGCGCCTTCAACAACGTGGTTAATCACTAACCCGGTAGAAATAAGATTTTTGCGGATTTCCTGGAAAGAGGCACTACAATAAACTCTCAAAGGTATTGCCAAACTCTGCACAACCTCAGAAGAGCAATACAAAACAAGCGCAGGGGAAAGTTGGGCTCAAAGATCTTGCTGATTCCCGACAACGCTCGGGCCCACACGGCAAATGCCACTCGTGAACTTCTCGAATCTTTTAGTGGGAGTTGTTTCTCATCCGCCGTACAGTCCCGACCTGGCACCGAGCGACTTCCACTTATTCCCAGCAATGAAGAAGTGGTCGGCTATGCAGCGTTTTGATGACGACGCACAGCTTCAAGAAGAGGTAATCACGTGGTTGAAGGCGCAGGCGGCCGAATTTTTCGACGAAGGAACTTCCAAGCGCGTCCATCGCTACGTTAAGTGCCTTAATTTAAATGGCAGCTATGTAGAAAATTAGTAATTAAATGTGACTTTCATCTGTATATAATAAAAGTTCCAATACTTTATTTTTAATTCCAAAACGGAATGTACTTTGTGGATAGCCCTTGTATGTATATATGTGTATGTATTGCTGATGAGATTCTGTATGAGAAGGAATTTAATAGATGAACTAAAATGTGTTCCTGTATTATTTGACTGATTATTATTGACAGTGTCTGCTTACTACGCTGTGTTGCACGGGATCAGTGGGGAACATTTGATTTAAACTGGCCGAACCTGCCGTTTTGTACGCTCCAGATATCCAGTTTATTACTTTCAATAAATGGGCTAACACAGTCTCACCAGCAGATATCCGATCTTCCCCATGTGATCAACACAAGCTAATAATTATTACAAATGTTTTCAGGAGATCGACTGACAATTTTCGTCGCTCCGAGACTTCGAAATTGCTTCACTGCCTTATGGGATTTAAGTTAATCTCAATTTAATCAGGATAGAACAGTAATGAACAGTGTGAATGTGATAAGCCTGCTTTATGAATGAAAATTCCCTTAATATTTGCAAGTTTTTTACTATCCTGATCAGTGAAGCTAAATCGGGCCGGTGTGAGAGTTATTTAAATTTCAGATCCCACCAAAAAATATTTAATGTAGACTACAGAAGTGTGGAACACATTAGCTTAGACACTACATACCTTTTGTTGATTCATTTACTTTTCTGTTTCGTTCGACATCACATTGCTGACCTTCTGTAATTAGTGTACGATTACTTTGATACTGTAATGAAGTGTAATCTCTGTAATATGCACAATACCAGCGAATATGTTTTGTATTTCTCACACAATCTATTTGATTGTCTTTAAAACTCATTAATTTTATTTAAATTTTTTGTAGAAATACCAATATGTGCAAATGTTCTGTTTTAATTAATATATTGGTTTACTGTTATGTAAACGGCTGACCTTCACTTAGGGTTCTTAGTTATTTCATATGTAAGAGTTGTTTCGGTTCCCCTCAGGAACGGAAGCATGCAGTGCGCGCAAATTGTGGTTGGCATAGGTAGAAAAGGTGGAATTGAGTCAATCTGGGACGAACTACCGAACTATCAGCTGCTCATGTAAAAGTTGTGTATTGTGCTGGTTCTGAGAGAGGCTTTTCCTGATGCGTTCCAATGCCTCGGATGGATGGATAAAGAGATGTAACCATTCTGGAATTGGTATCTATCACCACCACCAAGAAATGACAGAATCCAGCAATTCTACTTGCAAATCCACCCACCAACATGCAATCGGCACCACATTGCGCAATCACTGTAATGGAGCACTATAGTAGTGTACAGTGAAGGATCAGCTCATAGGACGTTACAGTGTACCCAAATATAAGGTAAAATCTGACTGAACTCTTGTACCTACCGTGATTTATCCTTACTCACATATCCACTTAGGGTTCCTCCCACGCTAAAGTGTTTGCCGAGTGTCCTTTATTGAAGGCATATTAAAATTAATATGGCAGCAGACTGCGCTAAAATTAATATTGTTTATTGAAAGGATCTTACAAATATCTCAAATTTGTGTTTCACTGCAGTAAAAGTTCAGAACTGCACCTGTTGAGAGTTAAATGTTCATGCTTGCTAAGCACTTCTTTCTCTAGTGTGTTGAAAGTGTGTTTAGTTTGTTCTGCTACAGTGCTAAAGATTAAGGGCCCCCCTCCATTCAAAGTAGTTCAAATGCACAAAGTTACTTAATTATAGAAAGTTTTAATTACTCTTGCTATTAAAGTGAAATTCTGTACAATGTTGGGTTCCTCTTGTCTAATGAAAGTGCATATTAATAGTGTAATGGGATCCACAGTTTATCCTTCATATGCGTGATAAATAATAATTAATAGAAAGACCACTATCTATGAAAACGGTAACTTTATTCAGAATTCAGTGAGAAGTAATCTGTTAGTGAATTCCATTTAATTTTCATTCTAACTAGGAAGGTGTTTAGTATTGAGAGACTTAATCTATGCACAGTAACTAATGTTGCTTTGAACTGTATCCATATTTCATGTCAGAAAGTTATATGTTTGAAAAGTAATATTGAGACTATATCCAATGTACGATCCTGCAGCGAATATTAAGAGTAACGTTACTGAGACCATTCAGTTTGACTAAGTCCTCAAGGTAATAGTGCGTTTCGCTATGTTATATTTGTGCAAATAGTCTGTTCTGATCTGGTAGCTCCGACCGTAACGTGAACATACTGTATTCAGGTGCCCGAGTTCATTGCACTCGCGTGTGGCAAAGTATAGGTTGTGTTTGTCAGTTAAAGTTACTCATACTTTTTTTCAGTTCTTGAATAAGAATGTTACTCATTCTCTTGCCTAATTAGGCTGGCGACAGTTTTCTTTATTCTTTGAACAGTGAAGATAGATAAAATATTATTTGTTACTGTTTAAATATTTACGTAATATTGACTTTCACTTCCGATAAGCCACCTCCGTTAGGTACAACACGGTCAACATAACGAAATTCCTCTCGGAGGGTAACACTCCTCTGTTACTCTATACCATAATTGCTCGAATAAAAATAAGTTTATTGTACGAACTGCCACCATGGTATTGCAGTAGCGGACAGTAGTGTTATAAGTGTTCCTAGTTGCTTTGGTCAGCTAATGTTGTACCTGCTTTACCTGTACGTTCGATGTGCTGCATACCCATCAGGCGTTACCCCGCAATTGTCTACTGTTTTACAAGAGGTGTTGCCCAGAAAGTAATGCACAGCTTTTTCTTCTTTGACTCTTTATTGAACATAGTGAGAATTACACCATCCTCCAGCGCGAAACAAAGACGTGTAAGCCCAGTCGCTACCAGTCCTCGTCCTGGTGGCGGAGCCACTGTTTCACTGTCTCAATCACATCATCAGCGTCCTGAAAATGCCTTGCACGAATGGCTCCCTTCAATGGTCCAAACACGTGGAAGTCCGAGAGGGCTAGGTCAGGACTTCAGAGTGGATGGAGTAGCACTGTCCAACCCTGATTTCCGATGTGTTCAGCGTTCCCCAGACATGGATGGGGCTGAACACTATCGTGTTGCTGCAAAACATCTCCTCGGTTGCTGCGGCCCCGAAGTCACTGGAAGCATGTCATGAATTTTGTTAATCTCTTTACATATGCTTTTGAATTAATGGTACCGCCTCTTGTCATCAAATCAATGTGAATAAAATCCTCAGTTTCAGAACACGGTCGGCACGATCCCGCCGGCGGAAGCAGTTGTTCTTAATTATTTCTTCTGTGGGGATTGGGAATAGCACCATTCCATCGAATACTGTCGTTTTTCTTTGGGCTCAAAACTACGAACCCAGCTTTCATCACCTTTCACAATATGGAACAAAGACGCCTACCCCTCAGCTTCAGAACGTTACAACAAATCAAGACAAATGTTTTCTCTGTGCCATTTGTGATCCACCGTGGGACGCATCTTCCGCACACTTTTGAATCTCCAAGTGTGCGGATGATAGCATCCACAGTTCCTTCACTGATGTGTCAGATGCAGCGCCAACTGCCGAGTCGTAATCAGCCTGTCCTCGCGAATGAGAACATCAGCTCCTTGCAACATGTCAGGTGTGACAGCCGAGGATGGTCTCCTCGACCGCTGCAAAGCGTGGAGCTCCGCCGAACCGCCTTCTGATAATCTCACTTGCTGCACCCAGCCACTAACTGTACTTCTGTCGACAGCAGATGCTTCACAGACTTTGCACAAGCGTTTGTGAATATTCTCCACAGTTTCTTCCTCTTCAGTGAGAAATTCAATGAGGGAAGGGGAGGGGTGGGGAGGGGAGGGGGAGGAGAAGCGAGTGGGGAGGGAGGGGAGGGGTTCTTCGGTCTCTCATATTCCTTTGTATCTTTTGCTACCAATACCGTTTACTACGTCTTTTTTGTCGTGTACCAAAACTACGGGACCGTTGTCCTGATAGAGTACAATTCTAGAAATTAATTACAACTCGTCTCGAAATAAAGCTATGTAAATATTTTTTTTGCGAATTTACGACACAAGTACGTGGCCCTGTCTTGCAATAATTTCCCCACGAAGTGGCACAGCCAACTCATCGGGTGGAGATCGCAGGCGCCATTTTGTTCTCGCTCTCCTAGCTGCATGCTATGGTACTATGGCGCAGAGAATTTCAATGTGTCCAAGAAACCATCAGCCATGTACCTCCAAACAAAGAAACGTAGTACGTAAGTTTGTGACTGCTACTCATTAATTGAATTTTAATGAAAATGTAATTGATGAAAACGTCATGATGTATTTGGTGACTGTTTACTGATCAGACAAATCACATTAAATCGTAACTGCCGATAATACACGGTGATTCTTAACAACGTTTAAAAACCCGCGAAGCGATGTAGAAGACCCTCAGAAAAGTAATACATTTGGGAAGTAGTTCGAAAAGGGATGAGAAATGCTGAACTTGGGTCGTCACCAGACGAGTTACCTTCCACACGGCAGCGGTTGACCTTTGGCGTGAAGGGGTGACGGAGCTTTGCAGTTCTTGCATCGGAAGGAACGGTGCAAATTTAGACCATTTTTGTGAATTACGAAAGTATTGTCCGCACTGTAACCAAGTAACACCTGTTGTTGTTTTGCATTTCTTTCCTTCTGTCCCGATATTTAATAAACAGATAGGCCATGTACTGGTAAAGACGGATTTTAGAAGCTTATACTCATTTACATATGTCCGTAGGTCTTTGTTCTACTGTACATTGCAACAAACCAGCGGACCACGAAACCGATCAATAAAATATCGAAAAATTTAGTCTGACGCATTGAAAACAGTGCTGCCTGGCAGACGGACGATTTAATCCTGAGTCCCATTGCCTAAAGTCGCACACGTGTACCCGGAGCCCACGTGAATACTGGTACTTGACATGTGTTGGGATCACCGGGTGTGACAAATATAACCACTGCACGTGCGACAGGTATGTCGTCTGGTGACGTCACAGTGTAACCCACTTTCGGGGTATTCCCCGAAATTTGCGGCCTCACGTGTCTTACATTAAATTACTTGTCTCAGCTTCACCTGCGTCGCTTACACACACACACACACACACACACACACACACACACGCCGGTACTGGCGTTGCCCCTAAGAGAAAGCAGAGATAGGCAGCATGCGACACTTCGGTGCAGTGTGGATTGCCTATCGTCCAGCCATCTGCTCTGCGTGATAGGTGATATGCCGAGCAAAATTTAAGTTCGTGATTCGCTTCCAAAAATCTTTCTTCCTTTACACTCATTTTTAAGATTTTCCTTTCCAAAGTCACTGGATACACTGGGGTACGTAGCACAAAGCACAGTTTGTAAGTAGACATCTACATGATTGCTCTGCAATTCACATTTAAGTGCTTTGCAGATGGTTCATCGAACCACAATCATACTATCTCTCTACTATTCCACTCCCTAACAGCGCGGGAAAAACGAACACCTAAACCTTTCTGTTACAGCTCTGATTTCTCTTATTTTATTTTGATCATTCCTATCTATGTAGGTTGGGCTCAACAAAATGTTTTAGCATTCGAAAGAGAAAGTTGGTGACTGAAATTTCGTAAATATATCTCACCGCGGCGAAAAACGTCTTTGCTTTAATGACTTCCATCCCAACTCGTTTATCATACCTGCCACACACTCTCACCTATTGCGTGATAATACAAAACGAGCTTCCCTTTTCTGCACCCTTTCGATGTCCTTCGTCAATCTCACCTGGTAAGGATCCCACACCGCGCAGCAATATTCTAACAGAGGACGAACGATTGTAGTGTAAGCTGTCTCTTTAGTGGACTTGTAGCATCTTCTAAGTGTCCTGCCAATGAAATGCAACCTTTCTCTCGCCTTCCCCACAATATTATCTATGTTGGCTTTCCAACTGAAGTTGTTCGTAATTTTAACACCCAGGTACTTAGTTGAATTGACAACCTTGAGAATTGTACTATTTATCGAGTAATCGAATTCCAACTAATTTCTTTTGGAACTCGTGTGGATCACCTCACACTTTTCGTTATTTAGCGTCAACTGCCACCTGCCACACCGTACAGCAATCTTTTCTAAATCGCTTTGCAACTGATACTGGTCTTCGGATGACCTTACTAAACGGTAAATTACAGCATCATCTGCGAACAATCTAAGAGAACTGCTCTGATTGTCACCCAGGTCATTTATATAGATCAGGAACAGCAGAGGTCCCAAAACGCTTCCCTGGGGAACACCTGATATGACTTCAATTTTACTCGATGATTTGCCGTCTATTACTACGAACTGTGATGTTGCTAGTTCCGTGAAATCTCGACGTCACCGAACCGGCCAATGGGCAAGGGTCAACGATTATAGCATCCTTCACAGAAGTTGTCATCCGTGAGGTGACCTTTCACCCTTAGACGTTTGTTACACAAACTTGTATTGTGATTGGTAGACTGACAAATGATATTTTTCGGGATATATAAGATGGGCAATAAGCATCTTGATATCTTCCTTTTAGAAATGGAAATGGGATAACAACCATTTCGGAGCCAGACTGCAGATTTGTTAGAAAACAGTGTTGGCGTTTCTTTGAAGCGACTTACGCAAATCACAGGAAACCTAAGACAGACTGGTTATCCTAATTATTAGGAGACATCCGCTGTCAAATCAGCAGCAGACGTTTTTGAGGAGTTAATTCAAATCTATAGGGCAAGAGAAAACGAACCAAAACCTCTGACAAAGTGTGGCTTTCTTCATAGAAATTCTTCCTTGTATTCGCGTTGGTGTGGGTAGGCTCTTGCATGATTATTCTCCCAACATAGAAACTTAATGGCCGGTGTTATCACGTTTGTTTGCCTCTACGGCATTTATTCTCTGCTGAGGTTTTAAGATATGTAAAATACAAGGTATACCAAAAAGATTCATCCAATTTGAAAAATCATAATTATTATTTGAGACAGGTGCGTGAACAACTTGCTGTTGGAAAGAGCACACTCTAGAGTTTTAAATGGCTCCCGCTAGGTAGCAGCAGTCTGCGCGTACTTCAGTTCTAATGAAAACGGTGTCGGGACAACAGAAAGCGTTTTGTGTTCTGCGTTTTCCGCAGTGCGGGTCAGTAATAACTGTCCAGCGTGACGTTTGTACTATGTATGGTGTGGACCACATACAGCACAGAGCATTAGACAATAGCATGAACATTTCGGAGAAACAGGTTGTTTGTGTGAAGAGAAATAGCCGGGCCGTCGCCGGGTGTCTAACACAGAGGTCCAACGCATCACCAATAGTTTCACAAGGAGTCCGCAGAAATCTGTTCGCCGTGCAGGTCGACAGGTCAGCATGCCCCCGATATCCGTCTGGCATATATTATGTCGTTTCCACATGAATCCGTTTAAAATTCAGCTACTGAAATCTGTTCGTGATGGCGACAAACCACAACGTGTGGAGTTCTGGAATTTCGTTCTTGGCAAGTTTGAGGATGACAGTTTTCTTCCACGTTTAGTGACGAGGCGACATTCCATTTAAATGGAAAGGTGAACCATCATAATGTAAGAATATGGGGTACAGAACAACCACATGAAGTTGGACAACGTGAGAGATACTCTCAAAAATTTAATGTATTACGTGCAGTTTCACGGGAAAAGGTGTACAGTCCATTTTTCTTTGCCGGAAAGACTGTTACAGGAATCGCATAACTCGATTCGCTTGAGAACTTTCTTTTTCAACAGTTGTAGACCGATTAGAACGGCTACATTTACCAATAGGATGGGGCACCGCCACATTGGCACCTGGAAGTGCGGGATTTTTTAAGGAGTAATGGAGGGATTGGTCGTACTGGACCAAACTATTCAGCCTTACATTACTGGCCTCCAAGGTCACCGGACCTAACAGTATGTGGTTGTTTCTAGTAGGGTTTACAAAAGATTGCGTTTATGTGCCTCCATTACCAAGAACAATGAACGAACTGAGACATCGCATAACAGCAGCTGTGGAAGCTCTAACACAAAACACGCTCGCTGTAGTGTGGTAAAAATTTGAATACTGTGTATCTCAAAACGGGCTCGTTGAACACCTATGAAAATGTATGGAAGTGAAACATGGACGATAAGTAGTTTGGACAAGAAGAGAATAGAAGCTTTCGAAATGTGGTGCTACAGAAGAATGCTGAAGATTATATGGGTAGATCACATAACTAATGAGGTATTGAATAGAGCTGTTTGTCATCAATAGTGTAGCTGTACTTAAATACTATTCGCCTGCACGCAGCAGAAGGTACTTATTTGTGAGTAAACCTGTGCTTTGGATTCGAGTTGCTCAAAATTTATTCTGAATAATTAAAATTTTTTGATAAGTTATATAAAAGAAACAGTGCATAGTCGAGATGAAGAGTAACACTGTAAAATACAAAGCTGTCCTTGTGCGCGCCACAGCTGATGATGTCGGCCCGTGGTGGCAGCTTCCAGCAGCCTCCACACCGCCACTGTGGCTCTTCACCGCGGGGTGCCTGCCAGTCCCGGTTCTCGCCGTCGACGTCCAGCTCGGCAGTCTGTCACACTTCCCCCGTGGCCTCTCCCAGGCGCCCATCACAAGGCCACCCAGCCGCTGCCCACTGGCCAGCTCGTCCCCACGGACCTCTACCAGCAGGGGGGCGCAGTCTGTGGCCGGCTGCAGGGCAGCCCAGGCCGTCTCCCCACCCATGGCTCGCTGCCCAGTAGCGTAGTGACGACTTCTACCTGCCACCGCCACTCCCCTGTCCACCCCCTGCCGGCGCCTTCTCAGCCCCCCGCTCCTGGGGTGCGGCGCCACCGTCTGCAACTCCCGCGGCTCAGGTGAGGCTGCAGCTGTCGCTGCTCTCCTGAGGCTTCATCGCCTCTACAGACGCAATCTGCAGCTCTCCACCGATCTGAAGCTTTCGTAAATCGCCTGCAAGATTATGTGTCATTCTTCCGGAGGTCCATTTCTTCCTCTACTTTTATGGAGCTGCTACTGGAAAGTAAATTCCACACCTGAAAAACATTACTCTTTAGAACACAATAACACAGTGGTAGTGTGTGAAGATCTGTAACTGGTTAGAACAATTTGTACACTGAACACCTGAAGAGACTGGTACACCTACCTAACATCATGTAGGGCCATCGCGAGCACGCAGAAGTGCCGCAACACGACGTCGCATGGACCCGACTAATTTCTGCAGTAGTGCTGGAAGGAACTGACACCATGAATCGTGCAGGGCTGTCAGTACATCCGTAAGAGTACGAGGGGGTGCAGATCTCTTCTCAACAGCACGCTGCAGGGCATCCCAGATATGCCCAGAATCAGATTTTCACTCTGCAGCGGAGTGTGCGCTGATACGAAACTTCCTGGCAGATTAAAACTGTGTGCCGGACCGAGACTAGAGCTCGGGACCTTTGCCTTCCACGTGCAAGTGCTCTACCAACTCAGCTACCCAAGCACGACTCACGCCCCGTCCTCACAGCTTTACTTCTGCCAGTACCTCGTCTCCTACCTTCCAAACTTTACAGAAGCTCTCCTGCGGCACACAGTTTTAATCTGCCAGAAAGCTTCATATCAGCGCACAGTTCGCTGCAGAGTGAAAATCTCATTCCGGAAACATCCCCCAGGCTGTGGCTAAGCTATGTCTCCACAATATCCTTTCTTTCAGCAGTGCTAGTTCTGCAAGTTTCCCAGGAGAGCTTCTGTAAAGTTCGGAAGGTAGGAGACGAGGTACTGGCAGAAGTAAAGCTGTGAGGACGGGGCGTGAGTCGTGCTTGGGTAGCTTAGTTGGTAGAGCACTTGCCTGTGAATGGCAAAGGTCCCGAATTCGAGTCTCGGTCCGGCACAGAGTTTGTCTGCCAGGAAGTTTCATCCCAGATATGCTTGATAACGTTCATGTCTGGCGAGTTTGGTGGCCAACGGAAGTGTTTAAGCTCAAAAGAGTGCTGCTGGAGCCACTATGTAGCAACTCTCGACGTGTGGGCTGTCGCATTGATCTGCAGAAATTGCCCAAGTCCGTTGGAATGCACAATGGGCATAAATAGACGTAGCTCATCAGACAAAATGCTTACGCACTTGCCACCTGTCATAGCTGTATGTAGATGTATCAGGGGTTCCATATCACTCCAACTGCACACGGCCCACACCATTATTCCACCAGCTTGAATAGCCTCCACCTGACACGCAGGATGCATGGCTCCGTGAATTTATCTCCATACCCGTACACGTCCATCAGCTCGATACAATTTGAAACGCAACTCGTCCGCCCAGGCAACATATTTCCACACATCAGCAGTGCAATGTCGATGTTGACGGGCCCAGGTGAGGCTTAAAGCTATTTGTCGTGCAGTCATCAAAGGTACACGAGTGGGTTCCGTGAGCTTTCGTTGAATGGTTCGCACGCTGACACTGATGGGGCGGAAGGGCTGCACTTCCGTCGCGTTGAACGATTGTCTTCAGTCGCTGTTGGTCCCGTTCTTGCAGGGTCTTTTTCCGGCCGCAGCGGTGTCGGACATTTGGTGTTTTGCCAGATTCCTGTTATTCACGGCACACTCGTGAAATCATCGTGCGGGAAAATCCCCACTTCACGCTACCTCGGAGGTGCTGTGTCCGATCGCTCGTGTGCAGACTATAACACCACGTTCAAACTAAACTCACTAAAATCTTCTCGAGATGACTGGGTGTTGTGTGATGTCCTAAGGTTAGTTAGGTTTAAGTAGTTCTAAGTTCTAGGGGACTGATGACCATATATGTTAAGTCCCATAGTGCTCAGAGCCACTAAAATCTTGATAATGTGCGAGTGCAGCAGCTGTAACCCATCCAACAGCTGCGCCACACACTTTTTGTCTTATATAGGCGTTGCCGATCGCAACGCCTTATTCTGCCTGTTTACATATCTCCGTATTTGAATACGCATGTCTATACCAGTTTCTTTGGCGTTTCACTGTAATGTTGAGTACAAAGAATACTTTTGCAGCTAACAGATAATAAGCTGTGCCAATAAAACTTTTCCATTTATTAATTATATGTAAGGATAGGTAAGCACCAGTTCGAAAGTATAACAAAATATGAGATAATGTTTTTGCAAAATGGTCAAAATTTTCAAAATTGATTTCATTTATGGTACATGAAAAGAATGAATATCGACATGTGTTTGTTGAAAAGCAGGAAATTGTTACTTGTAACTATGGCATTTATCAAGAGATTAAGTTGTAGATCTGAAATTACCACAATGTAAGTAGAATCTTATGCATGCATAGACTATGAAATTAAATTGTATAATAACGCATTCATCAAGTCTAATTTTCAGTTTGTAGTACCTCATTTTTCCTATATGAGACAAAGATACTGATGATGTCTCAGGAATTTGGAAGAGAGCCATCAGCGAGAAGTGGAACCAAGCTGGTGAGTTTTATTCTGCTGAAGTCACTTGCTGTCACACTGTCTCCAAGTAGTCGCAGATAACTGTTACACGGCAAGTGAATACTCTAGTCGAATTAGTGTAGTGGCTTTACGACTCCCAGAAGGTCACGTATTAGCCTGGACAACGCGTTCACTACAGCTTGTGAATATTGTCACCACTCCAAAAACAGAAAGATTTGTATCATCTAAACAAAAGAATAGCCGATGTTAGGCCCAAGGATGGTCTCTTCAAAGAGATGGAGAACTTGTACATCCAAATATAGAAGACTTGTTAAGACTACTGCGCCAACGATTGTATAGCAGGGCGGGATGACCAAGTGTAAGGACATGAAGAGGAAAAAACTATCACGAAATGGCAGGGTGCAGATAGAAGGCAGGAAAAGTTGTTGGTTGGTCTATCGCGTACCTACATTGCAACATAGTGAGGTACAGGAAACTCGCCATCGCCCGATAACGTGACCTGATGAGAACGGGGCATAGCTTCGGAAAACGCTTATACTCCGCTACTATATGCAGTTAAAGGCTTATCACAAAACTAACCGAACAGGCACACTGCGTATCCAGTCGTCCATACTGGTTAAAAGTTTTACCCTAGGGACACCGTCATTTTCGTGAAATTACAGCACGAGATAATCGTTGTAGAACGTAGCTGGGGAATAGATGTAGACTGCAGTTCTGAGGCAAGATGAAGGTGAAACAGAGACAGTAGTTGAGCAGACAAAAGGTTGTAGCCTATCTCCCATGTTATTCTATATGCACAGAGAGCACGCAGAAAAGGAAATCAAGGAGAAATTTGAAAAACACAATTAAGAAAGAAGAAACGAAAACTTTAAGCTTTCCTGATGTCAATAGTTCAGAAAGATATCCCGAAGGGTTACCAAGAGAAGTTGAACGGGGTGGGTAATGTCTTATGTAGCTCCACGGCATGTAAGTATGCAGAAGAGGGCAGACATCAGGAGAAGAACCGGAAAATTTTTCAGTATTTCGTAGTTCATAACTCTTCTGATGGTTCCCAGATTCCGCAGACAGCATGATCCATCGGCTGTGACTTTCTCTTGCACCGGAACGTATCTTTTGTCGATGCCAGTGGTTTTCATAGGGCAGGCATCCTCAGAAGGCTTTCAACACTTTGCTTACCGCGTCGGGTGACTTAAGACTAGCAGTCGTCATGTTGAGAGGTCACAGCGGCGTGTGGCTCCCGCTGTTGACCACGTGTGTCCAGTCAACCACATACGTTGGACACTCATTATCGTCATATTTTGTAATACATCAAATTTACCAAACTTATTAGAGATCAGTTTGCGTATTCCTTTCTAGCGCTCTGTCGTACCTAAGATTGAAATAAACCGCAATTTCCGCCTTTCCCCACTCACTCGGCATATTATGCCGAATCTACTTCACGTCCTGAATTTCTACTTCTAAGATAAGTTTCAACGGAGTCCTCTTCACATACATGACCTAAAAAGATCCTCCATTGCGCAAATTACTCTGACTGCCATGGGTAGTTTAATCGTATTAATTGAGTCAAATACTTGATACGGAAAGATTAATTCTTGGAGCCTTAATATTGCAGTCGGAAATTGTGGACAACCAGTGAGTATCCATGATCGGTTGTGCTTGTTATTCGACTCTTTGTAGTCACATTTAATAAAAGCTAACAAGGACTTCATACATTGGCTTTTTTCAGTGGGATTACAATACCTATTCTTCTGTTCCTGTTATATGTGAATTTGAGTGAGTGCATGCATGCATGCATGCGCATTACAGTCTTCAGATTGGAAAAAATTACAGTTATAATGATCACATTATTATTGTTATTGTTACTATTCAAATGGTTCTGAGCACTATGGGACTGCTTAAACCTAGCTAACCTAAGGAAAGCACACACATCCATGCCCTAGGCAGAATTCGAACCTGCGACGTAGCGGTCGCGCGGTTCCGGACTGTAGCGCCTAGAGCCGCTCGGCCAGTCCGCCCGGCCTGTTACTGTTGTTGTTGTTGTTGTTGTTGTTGTTGTTGTTGTTGTTGTTGTTGTTGTTGTTGTTGTGGTCTTCAGTCCTGCGACTGGTTTGATGCAGCTCTCCATGATACTCTATCCTGTGCAAGCTTCATCTCCCAGTACCTACTGCAACCTACATCCTTCAGAATCTGCTTGGTGTATTCATCTCTTGGTCTCCCTCTACGATTTTTACCCTCCACGCTGCCCTCCAATATTAATTTGGTGATCCCTTGATGCCTCAGAACATGTCCTACCAACCGATCCCTTCTTCTAGTCAAGTTGTGCCACAAACTTCTTCTCCCCAATCCCATTCAATACTTCCTCATTAGTTATCTGATCTACCCATCTAATTTTCAGCATTCTTCTGCAGCACCACATTTCGAAAGCTTCTATTCTATTCTTGTCCAAACTATTTATCGTCCATGTTTCACTTTCATACATGGCTACACTCCATACAAACACTTTCAGAAAAGACTTCCTGACTCATAAATCTATACTCGATGTTAACAAATATCTCTTCTTCAGAAACGCTTTCCTAGCAATTGCCAGTCTACATTTTATATCCTCTCTACTTCGACCATCATCAGTTACTTTGCTCCCCAAATAGCAAAACTCCTTTACTACTTTAAGTGCCTCATCTCCTATTCTAATTCCCTCAGCATCACCCGACTTAATTCGACTACATTCCATTATCCTCGTTTTGCTTCTGTTGATGTTCATCTTATATACCCCTCTCAAGACACTGTCCATTCCGTTCAACTGCTCTTCCAAGTCCTTTGCCGTCTCTGACAGAATTACAATGTCATCGGCGAACCTCAATGTTTTTACTCCTTCTCCATGAATTTTAATACCTACTCCAAATTTTTCTTTTGTTTCCTTTACTGCTTGCTCCATATACAGATTGAACAATATCGGGGAGAGGCTACAAGCCTGTCTTACTCCTTTCCCAACCACTGCTTCCCTTTCATGCCCTCGCCTCTTATGACTGCCATCTGGTTTCTGTACAAATTGTAAACAGCCTTTCACACCCTGTATTTTACCCCTGCCACCTTCAGAATTTGAAAGAGATTATTCCAGTCAGCATTGTCAAAAGCTTTCTCTAAGTCTACAAATGCTAGAAACGTAGGTTCGCCTTTCCTTAATCTTTCTTCTAAGATAAGTTGTAAGGTCAGTATTGCCTCACTTGTTCCAGTATTTCTAAGGAATCCAAACTGAACTTCCCCGTGGTCGGCTTCTACTAGTTTTTCCATTCGTCTGTAAAGAATTCGTGTTAGTATTTTGCAGCTGTGACTTATTAAACTGATTGTTCGGTAATTTTCACATCTGTCAACACCGGCTTTCTTTGGGATTGGAATTATTATATTCTTCTTGAAGTCTGAGGGTATTTTGCATGTTTCATACATCTTGCTCACCAGATGGTAGAGTTTTGTTAGGGCTCGCTCTCCCAAGGCCGTCAGTAGTTCCAATGGAATATTGTTTACTCCTGGGGCCTTGTTTCGACTCAGGTCTTTCAATGCTTTGTCAAACTCTTCTCGCAGTATCGTATATCCTATTTCATCTTCATCTTCATCTACATCCTCTTCCATTTCCATAATATTGTCCTCAAATACATTGCCCTTGTATAGACCCTCTATATACTCCTTCCACCTTTCTGCTTTCCCTTCTTTGCTTAGAACTGGACTTCCATCGGAGCTCTTGATATTCATACAAGTGGTTCTCTTCTCTCCAAAGGTCTCTTTAATTTTCCTGTAGGCAGTATCTACCTGACCCCTAGTGAGATAAGCCTCTACATCCTTACATTTGTCCTTTAGCCATCCCTGCTTAGCCAATTTGCACTTCCTGTCGATATCATTTTTGAGACATTTGTATTCCTTTTTGCCTGCTTCATTTATTGCATTTTTATATTTTCTCCTTTCATCAATCAAATTCAGTATTTCTTCTGTTACCCAAGGATTTCTACTAGCCCTTGTCTTTTTACCTGCTTGATCCTCTGCTGCCTTCACTACTTCATCCCTCAAAGCTACCCATTCTTCTTCTACTGTATTTCTTTCCCCCATTCCTGTCAATTGTTCCCTTATGCTCTCCCTGAAACTCTGTACAACCTCTGGTTCTTTCAGTTTATCCATGTCCCATCTCCTTAAATTCCCACCTTTATGCAGTTTCTTTAGTTTTAATCTACAGTTCATAACCAATAGATTGTGGTCAGAATCCAGAATTTAAAACCTGGTTCCTCAATCTCTGTCTTACCATTATATAATCTATCTGATACCTTTTAGTATCTCCAGGCTTCTTCCATGTATACAACCTTCTTTCATGATTCTTAAACCATTTCATCATACTTTTCTTCGATTTCTTCGTCATCTGCAGAGCTAGCTGTTCCTATTATTATAAGTAAATGATAAGCTGTATAAAACAGCAGCAGCTAATAAGCAACGTTTTGGAGGACTCTTTAATTTAGAGTTTTGTAAGATGTTACATCCTTTTCGACGTTTCGGAAAACTGTATTTCTTGTCTGTCCTTACAGTGTTGTTCGTTCTGAGTATTTTACTACAGTCTCAATCTTTAGTCTCCTTGTAAGCCCATTAAACGACCAGTGAGTTTCAGCTTCCTAGCTTTTACCTTTACCACAATGCTTGTTTTTGTAATTACGTCAGATAACTCCACGTTTTCCTCGACAGCACCATTCTCCACTGGCATGACGCTTCACTGCACCTACTATATTTTACCTACTACTTTCCCTTCGATTATCCTTCATGTCCCTGGCTTCACATGCGTATGTTAATTCTACAGAGTAAGTCATGGATAAATGCCCATTTTGGTTTTTCTATGGATATATTTGCTCTTTATGATATCGCATAGTGCATACAACATCCATTTTCGTTTTCGAACTTAAGTTTTGTCTTCTACATTACATTGTTTATTTATGGAGCCCTCTCTTTCCAGTTATGAAATTTCATTTATTTGTTTCGGTTTTGACTTTCAAAGTTATCAGTGTCTTTGGTAATATTAGTGAGTCCAGAATATATTGTTAAGCTGGCGATATTCCATTGCCGCGTGAGATCAGCCGAGCAGTCTAAGGCGCTGCAGTCATGGACTGTGGGGCTGGTCCCGGCGGATGTTTGAGTCCTCCCTCGGGCATGGCTGTGTGTGTTTGTCCTTAGTATAATTTACGTTAAGCAGTGTGTAAGCTTAGGGACTGATGACCTTAGCAGTTAATTCGCGTAAGATTTGACACACATTTGAACATTTTGATATTTCATTGTAAACATGTTGAAGGTGAAACTAAGAAACTGAAATTTGGCTGCCCGATAACACTAGAATATTTTCAAAGGTGAAATTTATTTTATTACATTTACAGTTCTGCTCAAACCAAACACTTTAATTTTTCAATAGCCATGACACAATGAACAGTCACGTTACAATATCAATAGTGTAAAAGTCCGATCAAAATAACAATGTGATGCACCTGGTCAAACAGGTATCTGCCATAAGACCTTAGTGTGTGTGTCCTCCATCACAGCTAAAGTAACAGTCATTGTAGAGAATCGTCTTACTTACCGCGACGTGATTTGCCTTTAAGGCCTCTTCGGCGATGAGATCAAGCGTCTCTCTCGGCACATTTGCAGCCATCAAGGATGCAGCAAACTGCAAAACACGTGCCTCTGTCAGAGTCGCTCTTTACGATCTCACTAATGATAAACAAGGAGAAAACATTAAGCAGTAAACAGAATAGAAAATTACTCAGCTGTTTCGTATGGATACATTTTTTAAACAATGGAACTGCGTTTTGAGTCCAAAACTCGTCACTCAGCGGCCCTGAAATTATATGAAATGCGCATTTGCGTGGAAAACAGAGCGCAATGATCTCGATAGTAAAGTGATCATTTGGCTGTTTACATTCGACTACTGCAGCAGAGACAGAACGAGAAGGATGCACGAAGCACACGTGTGGTGTTGTCGTGTGTGCACACCGCTCCGTTCCTCTGTGCTTAGGCCACTTTACACAAACTCCAAACTTGGATTTCTGCGACGAAAAATGGAATGTGCAACACAGCAGCTTCTGTTTTGGAAACTCAGGCACTGTGGGCGTATGTTAACACTCTGCTGACTGGCCCTGGAGATCGTCGTGTCGCAGTGGGCGGGGCACGGCAATCTCCATTTTCCTACATGGCCGTCATTCGCGACCTTTTGTGCTCGCTGTTGGTAAGAGTTTGAATTATGTGCTGGCAAGGTATGGAGTGGGAAGAGTGTAGGTGTTAAGTTCGGATATTTGGCTAGTTGTACGATCGTGATAGCTGTGAAATCTGCGTGTATACCGAGCTGGTCTTACGCACGAGGAGTCAACGCAAAGATGGCGCGCTACTGGCGAGGTGCTTTGTGCGACGATGGAATGTTTAACTATTTATATGCAGATTCATGGAAGTACCAAATGACACAGAAAATGACAACAATGATAATACTAATTAATGTCGGTATTCTGACATTGGCCTCTCTCTCTCTCTCTCTCTCTCTCTCTCTCTCTCTCTCTCTCTCTCTCTCTCTCTCTCTCTCTCTCTCTCTCGTTAACTGTATCAGCTTATTCCCAAGAACTAGCACCTTTCACTCAGAAATAGGCAGAAATTCAGTCTGCATTTGGATCTCGCTTTGTTGTCTCTTGTGCAGTAAGGCGTGCAGTATATTGCTGCATCCATTTTCAATAAGCTACCACAAGAATTCAAAAACCTTAGAAGTAATCCACGAGATTTGAAATCTAAACTGAAGAGTTTACTCCTTCTATTCTGTCGAGGAGTTTCTTGAAAAATTAAGCCGATTCCTGTGTTATAGTATTGCGTTTACATAAACGTAGGTGTTGTCTTTCCTTGGGCTCATAAACATTTTGTAATTTCACGCACTGACACGTTCCATGACCTTGGAGATTTGTCCCTCAATTTGGTCCTACGCAACAAGACGTGTAAAATAAAGAGAATTGGCAGTGAGTTTGGCACCTCGGTGTCAACTACACAGCGAGAACAGCCACGAGTGTCGGCGAGTGATAGTGATTAGCTAGACGTTTGTTTACGTCGAATGGTTGCAGGAAATTGCTATAGTAAAGACAATCCAGTCACACAGATGTGAACTTTCGGAGGTCTGCCAGGTGTTACATTTGTTCTCGATGATCCATACAGTGTTTCAGAAGTTGTACCTGGCTTTTGTGGTAACGAATTATTTGATATTTTCGTATCACAATCTGACGTACATCGCAGTCAAAATTTATATAAGTATAAGGCAACGGAAGTGGATTGACCGTTCAGTTGTTGAAACGAAACGATATTTAGCAATCATGCTTGTGATCGGATCAGTTAGAACGGACAGTTATCAGGAGTACTGGATGTCAGACCTTTGTCAAACTCCCACCGTCCGGCAGTTGATGAGCCGCAATCGATAGGAGCAGATGTGGAATGCTTGACACTTTTCAGACAATTCACGACAGGACGATCCAGCATACAGACACTACGAAGTTCAACCGCTTCTTAGGCATTTTGTGGCTTGTTTTCAGACCTTATATAAACCCACGACAAGATATTATTTAGTGAAGTCATGATGCCGTGGAGAGTTCATCTAATGTTTAGGTCCTATTGAAAGGGTACAGTACCGCCCGACATTGAAAATAGGTGCAACATTCTTCGTTATTTTTGTCAGAACAACATATTTTTTGTAATAATAACTCAATTTCACTTAATACACCGAAGCCGGATACCAGTGTAGGAAAGAATGACAATCTATTTATTTAATTGATCACATGTGCACTCCCACAAAATAAATCCCTACATCCAATTTGGTGATATCTGTGAAATGAATGAATGTATGGTCGTCTGCTAACTGCAGATAGTGTATGTGCAATATATGATCATCTTTAAGACGGTCCTTTGGTCACCTTTGGTGGAACCAAAGAGATGAAATTTACCTGAGCTTTGAGCGCCTGAAATGTGGCTGACCAATACGGTAGCAAGGTGCTTCCCCCACCTTGACGGAGGTGCGAGCTGACCTGAAGAACGGCCATGTTTCAGCACTCCTGCGCTGGATATTGTGTTGGTAAGACCTGTCTTAGGTGTGCTCCGTAAAGACAAAAGAGTGGAGAGAATGGTATGCATGTGGAATACTTAAGAGTAGTTTGGGATAATTATTTCTCTATTTCAGGAACTTTTGGGAGGAGAAAATGACAGGCAGGTAATATTAAGGGGATCGTAGTAATCTTCGGAAGTGACCAACGGTCACAATGAAACAACGTGTAGCAATAAGTTGAAATACATCCGAGTGCTAAAGTTAAGCTGAATTACTGGCTTGTGTACTATAAGTTGGAAATATTTAAGAAATTGCGTGTGCAGGACTTGAAATTAGAGACGAGTACTTCCACGTGGTGATCACTGTGTGTGTCTCAATCTGTGTGTGAGACAAAGGTTGAAGAGAAGTACTCGTCCATGGTATCAGTTGAGGACTCGCGTTTGTGACGAATATGTTCTTAATATTACTTTGCGTGTTATGTTTCCGTGTGACGCTTGATTCAAACTATAATACTCTGAGAGGGAAGCAAGGTGAGTCAGCCGTCTATCCAGCAACGCCACTTGGCTTGCATTGCACTGCACAGGAAGACGTGCATATATCCTCCAGAGTTCATAGTAGGAAAGAAAAGTTACGAAGTGGCGCACTGTCGTGCGAAACTGGGATGAATACTAATTGAAGTGGGAAAGCTGAAAGTGAAGTGATTATAACGTTGTGACTATTCCTTGTGTTGTATTCCATGTTGCCAGTGTGGTGTATTTCATGTAATTTAAGTATGTGTGGTTTGCATGGGAGAGTAGCAAGATAGGTTCAGAGGCAGTGGGTTATGCATGTTCCTTTTTGTACCGCTCGGTCCGGATGAAATTTTCGTGATGATGGGTGTGAGAGTCGAAGTGTGAGATATAGCAAAAGATCCACCATCCTATCCAGAAAGAGCACTGTAGTGTTAGATAGTTACGAGATCATAACATAGAGAATCACCAATGTAAATCCATACCCACTGGGCGAAGTTTCTCATGTGCAATTGTTGTAGAAAATGAAATGGTGTGTTTAGGTTATAAAACGGAATAAATAAGATAGTGGAAAGAAAAAGATTGCTGGGCTTTTCTTTCGAATAGTATGTTGTCATGATATCCAGAATTTATGTGTGCGCCATTCATATTCAGTGTGATGGCCACGTGTTGATCAAAGCCGTTGGGTAAGAAAGAAAATGTGGTATTGCCAGTGCGTAGTGAACAGAGTTGTGTAAATTACTAATAGTCAGATGTGAGTTTCCGTATCCGTTGCGTAAAATTCAAACAGGAGAATAATTTGTAACTTAATTGTGAGTACTAGAGGTCATGTTACTCGATAAATACGAATGAATCCACTCTTTTGGCAGACCACTCATCTTGCAGGCCTGACTGCTTGATGCTTCAGTATGAGCAAGGCATGTGGGTGCCTCTCACTATAATCCAGGAAAGCTGGTGAAATATGGTCCACTTGGGCGAATGGTACATGGGGCCACACGAGATTACATATGTAATTTTCTGCATGAATTAAAAATTATTGTTTAATAATTCGGAGAAACATTTTCTATTCAAAACACAAGAGCTAGCCGAAAAACTGCTGTAATTGACGATACCGAAACGAGCTTAGAGGACCTGCACGACAGCTTTGTTTTGCGGGCTGCGTGCTAGTCAGGCGGCACACAGAGCCTGTTCCCTGATCTGTTAACACGTACCGCTACGAGCAAAGAATTTTTTTTTTCCAAATACTACCTAATTTTACGACTGTTGTGATTTTGCTGGTCATGACAGTTGACTGTTACACGGTATTTGTTCGTTAAGTGGCTTGTCGTTTTGTAGTCTGTAGAATCGTTAAGCACCAACCAGCGACTGCACAGAAGTGAAGAGTCTGACAGAGTAATGAGCGGCAGAGCACACACACTTCCGAATTCTAAAATCGTTTCCACTCAGTTTTAGCCGTTTCAACTGTGGCATTTCCTTTGTTGGAAGTGCAAGCCGATTACTTGCGAAAATGAAGCATGCTAGTAGAAAATTACAAACTGTCAATAAAAGCCTTTTCTAATGTATGTTAAGTTTTTTTCTGATTGAACAGCCATTAAATTCGTCACCGTATATCAGTAAAAACTTTGAAATGAAATTCCGTACAAATACATGGAACTACGGGATCGCTACAATATGTCACTGGACAAGGTAACATTAGAATGTAAATTGCGACAGTTACGTAAATTACAATAAAAGTGAAGTTGTTTTTAGCTAGACATCTGGAGAAAAGTAGAATGAGTAAGTAAATTTTACAATAGCGAAATGAGCGCACGCCCTCGTCTGCACTATAACAGATTTTGATGTGCAGTTGTAGACTGTCAACGTAGCTAATACCCTTACACAGTAGTTGTTGCCACCTCCCTCCCACCCCCTCCCCACACCGAAATAATACATCTGAATGTTAGTTCGGAACATATTACTATTTTGAGTAACATGTAAAGGGACACCCTTTCACTTCCGACGCCACATTAGGTCTGTGTAGATTCATAATCCTAACAAATTTTATGAGTAGATAGCTACCTCACGGTACGCATTTTTAATGAAATCTACGCAACGACTAATTGATAACGCAGTTCGTATTCAGATCCGTGAGGACAACCTAGCTTCTTCCACGCCATCTGGTATTTGTTCCATAGCTTTTTCACGCACTTACACCACTTTGAACGAATTATTAGCTTCTTATGGCGATCATGTACTGCTTCAGCGAAACGTGACTGAGAGCCTTAAGCTATCGTCCATGTCTGCTACATACGATATTGCAGTGACTGTTCAGATGTTCCTTCAGACAAGCATGTATGTACCAAGGAACAGGCTGCGACGACTAGAGTCGCTATGGAACACACGAAGTGTATTCCTAGTTGCGAATGTTGGCATCTACCAGCTACGTAATGGAATGACGACAATGAGAATGTGTGCCGGGCGAGGACCGGAACCTGGATTTCCCGCTTGTCGCTGCCTGTCACCTTAACGTTAGGCTATCCGAGCACGAATCACGGCTCGAGCCAGACTTAAATATGTTGTCAACTGTCTGTGTTCAGGCAAGCGACTTTCAATTAAAAAGTCTCCCCTGTACGGGAATATAAAAAAACTTAACTCCGTCACAACAGGCCATGAAAGCCCAACGGTACCCGCCGTGCCATCCTCAAACACAGGGGTCACTACCTTCCAAACTTGGTTTGGAGGTAGGAGACGAGGTACTGGCAGAAGAAAAGCTGTGAGGACGGGGCGTGAGTCGTGCTTGGGTAACTCAGTCCGTAGAGCACTTGCCCCCGAAAGGCAAAGGTCCCGAGTTCGAGTCTCGGTCCGGCACACAGTTTTAATCTGTTAGGAAGTTTCAGAATGATGTCATGTTTGCGGAAAGTGTTGTGAAAGGAATGTTACCTTCGTCCGATGCAGGCAAATGCTCCACACGATCTCGCCATTGTAATACATTAATCTTAACGAAAATACCAAAACTGAACAGCACTTGAAGTGTCACCTGCAAATGGATGCCACCACCAGTCAACTGATCGAAACGTCAGTTCCACTGTGACGACGCCATGCCCGCATGTTCATTTGTCTATGATTGACGTCAGTGGCGTGTGACGTCGGCGTGCGCTCAGACCAAGTACAGGCAGGTAGATGCTTTCCACTGTCGCGTTTCGACGAGGTAGGACATTGCGAGTTTCGTTAAAGGAATTCCGTATCACTACGCGCTATATCGAACGGCCTTCACCCTATTTTTCACTTGAGCTCAGGTAAATAAAAACACAGGGATATTGTCTTGCTATCACTGAATCTATGACCACAGCATTTCTTGAGAGTATTTTTGTTCTGTCGTTGGAGCTACAAAAATGGGTAATTATTTCACTAGACGCGTTTCGCTTTATTGAGGAAAAGCATCATCAGTAGTCTGTAACTAAATCATTTCGATTTTGATTTTCTTTGAGGTCGGAAAACAGATCTGAAACCAAACCAAAATGTAACCAACTTAATTACAGACCAATGATGATGCTTTACCTCAATAAAACGAAACGCGTCTTGTGAAAACGATTACGCACTTTTGTAGCCGCAACGACAGAACAAAAATACCATCGAGAATTGTAAAGCAACTACGTACAACATGGCTACACAAAAGAAGAATTTGACCACACCAACTCCGGTATTTCCGAGGTGCTGGTTCTCAGGCTTTGGGCCGTAGCAATCTATCATTTATCGAAGTGTCTGGAGTCATTTCTCCATTAGTAGCACGTATCCTTCCCCGGAATGATCAGTCTCTCTCCACTTTATATACTTCCCTTATCGCGTCACGTGACCGCAACATCAGCGTGTAGCATTTAATCTCTCGGTGTTTGTCTGACCAGCGTACGTTAGACATTTATTATTCTTGCTGTTTTCTGTTATGTCAATTTTACCTATATTACTGGTGATCGGTTGGCTTAACTTTCTTTCCCTCCGACGTACCTATGCTCAAAGTAAATTACATCCTCCCTCCCCGTCCCCTCTGAGCGTGTTACATTTCATCCCCTTAGTGTCATATATTTCGGCTTCTAAGGGCAGTTTAGACTAGATCCCCATTCTACGAGTCGTATACTCGGGCTAGAGAGAGGTTAAGTGGCGCTGATTGCTATGATTGCCATGGACAGACCAATGTGAACACTGAGTCTTAAAGCCATTGCAGTGTACTCGCAACATCCAGGTAATTAGCTAGTACTCATGATCGACTGTGCTTCTTTTTCGACTCTCTGGAGTCGGGTTTGATGACAGGTAGCGAAGGCTTCACCCACTGGCTACGATAATGCGTATTAGGTTGTAGAATAATAGCCGCTACGAGTCACAAGGCAAGGCGATTTTATTTAACAAAGCCCTCAAACGTAGACACGTTGTGGGTGCATGCGTGTCTGAACTTACAAACATCTAAAGTGCCACTATTTTATCAAAGACATAAAATGGAAACACCAATAATCAGCATGATGATTAATATACAGTTCATATGTAAAAAAGCAAAATTTTTGTACAAAAATGTGATAAATGTGAAAACGATATGGATACAGTAGCTTTATTTATCTGCAACACTGAGTGTGGAAACATGGATCCGAATGTAAACAACCTGAAGATGGCCGAAAGCTCAAAACCGGTCGTGTGTTCAATAAAACCACCTCTTCTGACAGTAGTGGTTACTATTCTACACCCTATAAAGGAACTGTCACGGAGTTCAACTGCGTCCATTTTGGATAAAATGCGTAATGCAGTTTTATGTGATGACAATAGTTATTGTTGTCGTATGGTGATTTGTGACGGCGCGCAAATGAGCGTTGCGCTCTTACAGGACGGTCAGAGTGATCGATAACACCACTACTGTCACCATTATCACATTATTATTATTATTATTATTATTATTATTATTATTATTATTATTATTATTATTATTATTATTATTATTATTATCTGTATAAGCCCTCAGTTGCTAACACGATAGTGTTTTGGCAGACTCTTTCCATGGTACGTCCTTTTCACATTGTATTTCACGTGTGTCCTTACCGTTCTGTTTGGTCTGAGAATTCTTTAACCACAATATTGGTCATTCCATATCCCTGTAATCTTATTAATCTCTCTAGCTTTTACCTTCACTATCACAGTTTTTTTCCATTACGTCCAGCACTAGCACGTCTTCATTGAATGCGCTATCCTCTACTTAGATGTCCCTTCACTGCATCTACAACTTTCTGCCTACTATTTTGCTTTCCATTATTGGTAATGGCCCATGTTTCACGTACACATGTTCAACATGGGTATAAGTGATCGATGAATGCCCCTGTATGGTTCTTCCGTAGACATACTTCCCTTCTAAAGCAGCGCACAGGGCACAATACGTTTCATTTTCGTTTTACGACCAAATTTAATTTTGTCTTTTACGTTACGTACTTTATTTATGGAGCCCTCTCTTTCCAGATATTAAATCTCATTTATTCATTCGACGTTATCAATATCTTCTGTAATATGAGCGAACACAAAATGTTTTGTTACGGTTTTTCCTACTTTATTGTATATCAGATAAAGGTGAAGCTAAACTAAGAAACTGAAATTTTGCTCCCTGCCAACACTAGAACATTTTTAAGTATCAAATATCTTTAATTAAATTCTACTCAAACAAAACATTTTAATTTTCAACAACCATCGACCAACGAACAGTCGCATTACAATGTCAATATCACGAAACCACAACGTGAGTACCAACAAGATAGAATTGGCCAAATAATATTGATCATAAGGCCTTTGTGCGACACATCTACAATAATTAAATAACAGTTATTGTAAACAATCGTCACACTTACCGCAATGTGTCTTGTCTTGAAGTCGTCTTTGACAAGATTGGGCATCCTTCTCGGCTTATCTGCAGGCTTCAAGAGTACAGAACACTGCAAAAGATGTAACTATGTCAGAGTTGCTTCTTTTTATCAATTTACAACTAACAACAAAACAGCAAACTACTGAGCTGATTCATACTTTTTCTACGAATGAAAATTAACTTGGACTTCAAGCCTCGTGATCTAGCGAGCCATTGACCTCATATGCAATGTGCGGCGCATTTGTGTACAAAACAGAGCAATGCTCGTTATGGTAAAGAGATCACTTGGGTATTTATATTCGACTGCTGTAAACTAGGCACACCTAAATAACACAACATGTTCACATGCTGTCTTGGTCAAGGGTGTATACCACTCCATTCCTCTGTGATTTACTCGCTCGACTCAAACACCACATCTGCACTTCTAAACGAAAAATGGAAGAATATTTGACGACACAGAAGTTTCTGCTTCGGAAAATATGACCCTCTGATCATCTTTTAACATGTACTCTCTCGACCAGATTTTGAACTATTTGCCAAATAGCAGCGCATACACGTTTACATTCCAGTGCGCCCCGTAGACGATGAAGAGATTGTATGAAGTGTACGATGACGTAAAAGAAATTATTCAGATAGTGAAAGGAGCCCCCCCCCCCCCAAGAACCATGGACCTTGCCGTTGGTGGGGAGGCTTGCGTGCCTCAGCGATACAGATAGCCGTACCGTAGGTGCAACCACAACGGAGGGGTATCTGTTGAGAGGCCAGACAAACGTGTGGTTCCTGAAGAGGGGCAGCAGCCTTTTCAGTAGTTGCAGGTGCAACAGTCTGGATGATTCACTGATCTGGCCTTGTAACAATAACCAAAACGGCCTTGCTGTGCTGGTACTGAGAACGGTTGAAAGCAAGGGGAAACTACGGCCGTAATTTTTCCCGAGGGCATGCAGCTTTACTTTATGGTTAATGATGATGACGTCCTCTTGGGTAAAATATTCCGGAGGTAAAATAATCCCCCATTCGGATCTCCGGGCGTGGACTACTCAAGAGGACGTCGTTATCAGGAGAAAGGAAACTGGCGTTCTACGAATCGGAGCGTGGAATGTCTGATCCCTTAATCGGACAGGTAGGTCAGAAAATTTAAAAAGGGAAATGGATAGGTTAAAGTTAGATATAGTGGGAATTAGTGAAGTTCGGTGGCAGGAGGAACAAGACTTTTGGTCAGGCTAATACAGAGCTACAAACACAAAAACATAATAGGGGTAATGCAGAAGTAGGTTTAATAATGAATAAAAAAATAGGAGTGCGGGTAAGCTACTACGAACAGCATAGTGAAAGCATTATTGTGGCCAAGATAGACACGAAGCACGCGCCTACCACAGTAGTACAAATTTAAATGCCAACTAGCTCTGCAGATGACGAAGAAATTTATGATGAAATAAAAGAAATTATTCAGATAGTGAAGGGAGGCGAAAATTTAATAGTCATGGGTGACTGGAATTCGGTAGTAGGAAAAGGGAGAGAAGGAAACATAGTAGGTGAATATGGATTGGGGGTAAGAAATGAAAGAGGAAGCCACCTGGTAGAATTTTGCACAGAGCACAACTAAATCATAGGTAACACATGGTTCAAGAATCGTAAAAGGAGGTTGTACACATGGAAGAAGCCTGGAGATACTAAAAGGTATCAGATAGATTTTATAATGGTAAGACAGAGATTCAGGAACCAGGTTTTAAATTTTAAGACATTTCCAGGGGCAGATGTGGACTCTGACCGCAATCTATTGGTTATGAACTGTAGATTAAAACTAAAGAAACTGCATAAAGGTGGGAATTTAAGGAGATGGGACCTGGAAAAACTGAAAGAACTAAAGGTTGTACTAAGTTTCAGGGAGAGCATAAAGGAACAATTGACAGGAATGGGGGAAAGAAATACAGTAGAAGACGAATGGGTAGCTTTGAGGGATGAAATAGTGAAGGCAGCAGAGGATCAAATAGGTAAAAAAAAGAGGACTAGTAGAAACCATTGGGTAACAGAAGAAATATTGAATTTAATTAATGAAAGGAGAAAATATAAAAATGCAGTAAATGAAGCAGGCAAAAAGGAATACAAATGTCTCAAAAATGATATCGACAGGAAGTGCAAAATGGCTAAGCAGGGATGGCTAGAGGACGAATGTAAGGATGTAGAGGCTTATCTCACTATGGCTAAGATAGATACTGCCTACAGGAAAATTAAAGAGACCTTTGGAGAGAAGAGAACCACTTGTATGAATATCAACAGCTCAGATGGCAGTCCAGTTCTAAGCAAAGAAGGGAAAGCAGAAAGGTGGAAGGAGTATATAGAGGGTCTATACAAGGGCGATGTACTTGAGGACAATATTATGGAAATGGAAGAGGATCTAGATGGAGATGAAATGGGAGATATGATACTGCGTGAAGAGTTTGACAGAAAACTTTAAGACCTAAGTCGAAACAAGGCTCCGGTAGTAGACAACAATCCATTAGAAGTACCGACGGCCTTGGGAGAGCCAGTCCTGACAAAACTCTGGTGAGCAAGATGTATGAGACAGGCTAAGTACGCTCAGACTTCAAGAAGAATGTAATAATTCCAATCCCAAATAAAGCAGGCGTTGACAGATGTGAAAATTACCGAACAATCAGTTTAATAAGCCATAGCTGCAAAATACTAACACGAATTCTTTACAGACGAATGGAAAAACTAGTAGAAGCCGACCTTGGGGAAGATCAGTTTGGATTCCGTAGAAATACTGGAACACTTGAGGCAATACTGACCTTACGACTTATCTTACAAGAAAGATTAAGGAAAGGCAATCCTACGTTTCTAGCATTTGTAGACTTAGAGAAAGCTTTTGACAATGTTGACTGGAATACTCTCTTTCAAATTTTGAAGGTACAGGGGTAAAACATAGGGAGCGAAAGGCTATTTACAATTTGTATAGAAACCTAATCGCAGTTATAAGAGTTGAGGGCCATGAAAGGGAAGCAGTGCTTGGAAAGGGAGTGAGACAGGTTTGTAGCCTCTCCCCGATGTTATTCAATCTGCGTATTGAGCATGCAGTGAAGGAAACAAAAGAAAAATTCGGCGTAGGTATTAAAATCCATGGAGAAGAAGTAAAAACTTTGAGGTTCGCCGATGACATTGTAATTCTGTCAGAGACAGCAAAGGACTTGGAAGAGCAATTGAACGGAATAGATAGTGTCGTGAAGGGAGGACATAAGATAAAAATTAACAAAAGCAAAACGAGAATAATGGAGTGTAGTCGAGTTAAGTCGGGTGATGTTGAGGGTATTAGATTAGGAAATGAGACACTTAAAGTAGTAAAGGAGTTCTGCTGTTTGGGAGCAAAATAACTGATAATGGTCGAAGTAGAGAGGATATAAAATAACGAATTAATGGAAAATCTCATATAAAGATGTGAAACAATTACTAACAAAGAGATAGAGGGACTGGCCAGTACTTACCTCAGCTCAGTACAGCCGATAGAAACACAAAAAACAACCGAAAATTTAAGTTCCTAGCTTTCAGAATAAATGTTCCTTCATCAGGGAGGAGAGTGGGGGAAAGAAAGGGAAGAAGGGAAAGTGGATTTAGTTACTCACAACTCAGGTTATGAAGCAACAGGGAAAGGAAAACAGGGAGGGTAGCAAGGATGGAGGCATGGTTGTCCAACCATGCCTCCGTCCTGTGCCCTTTCAGAAGATTTATCCTGGCGTTTGCCGTAAAAATTTAAGGTCACCATAAACCTAAATCAGTGCAGTCTGACATCTCATTGTGTCTAGTTAACAACTCGTATGGGTACTCGATTCTACTGCCAGTCCATCACCACAGCTTTACTTCATACTGTTTCTCACGTTTGTTGCACTTTATTACACACCTGTCGCGCATACTTCTCAGACAAAATGAACTTCATAGGGTTTCCGGTGCAGTGCTAAGGGAATCGTAGCTTAGTTCTAGGTCGGGACATTCGGCCCTGTAAACTGAAATTGGTGAAAAACTCGATGTTTTACGTCCCTTCATGCCGAGTTGAGTCTCGATCGAACAAGTAAGCTATGTTTGGTTACCAGTGGACTCAGATTTGGACGACGAACAATAACTCTTCAAGACATTTATTGATGTGACAAGACTTCTTAAGTGTCACATATTGTAATGAAACTTAATTTACAAGCGTTAAGAACTGTCTCATCCCTGATGTGTTTTCTAATATTAGTATTAGTATTAGTTTACATGTGGACTGACTGTTATCTTGAGGTAACCGTTGTGTACAGTCAAACTACCGTGCTCCACAGTGTTTCAGCGTTGGAGGATAGGCGACACAGCAACGTTATCTCGGTTGCATTCAGTAGTGGTCCATTTTTTTGTTGTCTAGTGTACATGTGGAACAGACCTGGAGACAACGGAATGTTTCATATAGAACACATATAGTAGGAAGACCGAGCTCTCGTAATGTAAGACTTTAAGAAAGGTAGTTCTCGATTCTGACCACAGTTTATTGCTTATGAACTTTAATTGAAATTTTTCATAGCGACAGCAGTTGTTGCGGTATCAGGCAGGATTTGTGATGGACAGTGCACACGAAAACTGCATTATTATAGTGCTGCCAAATGGCCTGATTATGGGCTCATCGCACGGGCGTAGAAGCATTCACACACACATAACAGAAAGATTATTTACATGAAAGAATTCTCATTGTGTGTGCACCGTCTTGACACGTCTTGGGGGACATAATTGGCAGCTTCATCAGGCACCGAACCCAGAATGTTTGCCTTTTATGGTCATATGTCCTTACCCAGTAACCAGGGATGACCTGCCTCACTTGCCTATACTTCCTCAGGTGTATGAAGGCTAATCGAAAAAAAAGGTCCGACAGGTCGCGAAGCGCAAACGAAAGTAAAAATCCAGTGAATCTTCGCACACCTGTTGGGCAATGTCTCTTGTATGCATGTCGATCGCGTCACATTGCTCTTTTCATTTCTGGCCATACAAAGAGCACATAAAGATGCCTATAGCAGTAGTGTCCCTGACAAGTAAAGGTGCCCGCTGCGACGTTGAGCCTGATTTCATACAACCCCACATAACGCACCTGTCATGCCTTTTCTTGCTCCTGGCCTGTGGTGCACACTGGAGGGGCAACGAGGATCAGCATTACCGATGGGAATTATTTGATCACCCACCGTACAGCCTGGACCAGGCTCCCCCTGATGTTCATATGTGCTCATATGAACCGCTGGCTATGAAGACAACATTTTGACAAAGACAACGAGCTGCAGACCAGAGAATTGCTGGAAAGCACAGGCTGCTGTGTCCTACGACGAGGACATTGGAAATTTGCTGCTGAGGAGATCGGTCCCTAAGCTTACACACTACTTAATCTAACAAACTAACTTACGCTAAAAACACACACACCCTCATGCCCGAGGGAGGACGAACCTCCGACGGGGACAGCCGCGTGTACCGTGACAAAGCGCCTAATACGGCACGGTTACTCCGCTCAGCAAGGATACTGGAAAGTTGGAACAACGCCGCGATAAATGTCTATGTTGGAGTAGCTCGAAGATGTAGCAAACTGTTGCAAATGAAACATTTTTGATTTTCACAATGGTTTTCATTCCGCCACCGATTGGACCTTAGTTTCCAAAAAGCCTGCTCAAAGAATTAGAGATTTTCAAGCATCGGTCTGAAAAAGATGGTTTTATTCTTAAGGAACAGGTGCAGCTCATCATCATCATCATCATCATCATCATCATAATGAACAGGTGCAGCTTAGAACGAAAAATTTTTTAGATAGCTTCAAACCCCTCCTTGCTCTAATGTAATATAGTCTGGCTGACTAGAAGTTAGTTTTCTTGCCTGTTGATCCTGGTGACATGCGCTTTTCTTGTTTAATTGGGATTTTACGTATTTTTGATGTTTGTGGCTTTCGATGTGTGGCTAAATGACTCTGTCATGTTTTTATTCACAACGATAGATGGTTTCGGTTTACTTAAACAGTTTGGTTGTTTTCGCTAGTATGTATTTTACCTTTTAAGTTACGCGAGATTCTCGCGCATAACGCTTTTGCTCTCTCTCTCGTTAGAAGTGTTCCGTAGTGCAAGCTTCATCTGCTTGACACTAGGACACAGATAAAATTTGTTTCATATTTCTATCTTACGTAGATGTGTTTAAATGGTTCTGATATGTTTTATTTACTCAGACGGAAGGTTTGAATTAGCACAACTTTTAATAATTTTGATGTGCATGTGTATGTATCCATGGGTTTTAATGTGCGCGAGTGTCTCGCGCATAGCACAAGTGCCCTCTGTCGGTGAAACTGTCTGCCCTAGGGCTTTCACACTCTCTTCACGCTAGTTCAAAGGCGAGGTGATGATGCTATGCTGTATCCGCATCAACCCTCTGTCCATAATTACGTTGTACAAATGGAGATGATGTTTTAACTATTGATGACGGCTTTGGCACAATTGTTTTATGTATCTCCACTGCACTATGTGATTTTGGTAAGGGACTAAAAGTTTCTATACTTGTAATACTCTGGTAATTTTACAGTTACTTAAGCTGTAGTTTTTTTTTTCTTTCTCAGTTCCGATGCTAAGTTTTTGCTAATGAAGGTGTGTTCCTGTTCAGGTGTATTTTACTTCTGATGAAGGTATATTTAGATATACCGAACTTGTGGTCAAGAACTTTAATAGATCTTTATCCTGCAACTGTTTGGCCGTTATCATTTACCGTGAAAAATTTTTAACAGTTGCTGTTTCAGCCATGTTTAAAATCTTGAAATATCATTTTTTCCAGCGGCGCTAATTTCCTCAAGTGATACAAGAGAACTTCAGTGAGGTTTGGAAAGTACGTGAGAGGTGTTGACAGAAGTGAAACTGGCAAGGCTCACTGCGAAACAGCTCATTCCTCTGTAAATCGTTTACATGCAAAGTGCGCAGTTTCCAGATTGGAGTCCCGGCCAGAGTGCATCTCCCATCTGCTAGCAAGTTTCAAATTAGCTGCAACTACATTTGTGTGTAACTCGGGTGATGTTGAGGGAATTAGATTAGTAAGTGAGACACTTAAAGTATTAAAGGAGTTTTGCTATTTGAGGGGCAAAATAACTGATGATGGTCGAAGTAGACAGCATATAAAATGTAGACTGGCAATTGCATGGAAAGCGTTTCTGAAGAAGAGAAATTTGTTAACATCGAGTATAGATTTAAGTGTAAGGAAGTTGTTTCTGAAAGTAATTGTGTGGAGTGTAGCCATGTATGGAAGTGAAAGATGGACGATAAGTAGTTTGGACAAGAAGAGAATAGAAGCTTTCGAAATGTGGTGCTACAGAAGAATGCTGAAGATTGGATGGGTAGATCATATAACTAATGAGGAGGTATTGAATAGGATTGGGGAGACGAGGAGTTTGTGGTACAACTTGACTAGAAGAAGGGATCGGTTGGTAGTTGGTAGGACATGTTCTGAGGCATCAAGGGATCACGGATTTAGTATTGGAGGCAGGGGCGGATCCAGGAGGGCAGTGGGGGGCAGTTGCCCCCCCTCCCCCTGGCGCGTGACAGATTTTTTTCCCGACTGCTTTAGGGGCTTAATACTTCGGCCTATCTAGTATGTTTTACTTGAAGTCGAAGATGTAAACAATGGCACACAGTTTGATGTAACAATTCAAAAAGAGACCTTGAAGCCTGTTCCATTCAGTGAATAAAGTACAGAAGAAACAACTATACTTATAAATAAAATGATAACGTTCGCTCAGGCATGAGCGATCTGTGTCCCTTTTGCAGCACTTTTAGCACTTTCCCTGCAGTGCGTATGTAAGATTTTGTTTGTAGTGGCAGTTTGCAAAGAGATGGTGTTGATAATTAAGTGATGAATACCGAAGGAGTACTTAAAAATATTCTCATTAGTTGCAAATATTGAGAACCTTACAACAGTCCCTTTTACTCAGCAATTGCACGTTTTCGATCTGGATGAACACTTCTCCCCCATTTTGACTTTCTTCACACTTTTGATACGGAATGTGAACAAACATTAATTAGCCAAATGTAATAATGTACACGAAAATAACGTCTGTGGATTCATTCACAATCTATTCTCTCATACAGTAAGAATATAAATGTTACGGTTAGGAGATTCAAACAGATAGTGACGTAATTAACAATATAAGATGATTTCCTGAACACAGTCAAATACCCTATTATAACTTTTCGCAGTCGTATCGTCGTTGCTGCGTATAAACACATGCGCGAATTTGATGGCAACATTCTGTCGTATGAAAGCAATTGGTGTACTAATGTCGAAGATTTAAGAATGGAAACAAACATTAGCATTTTTATAGATTATTTTACATTAGCAGATAAACACGGAGTTTTTCAAGTGCCTGTGTCGTATTTTAAGAATATCTTTTAGGTAATGCAGTAAGTTATTTTATTAAACACACTTAACAGATAGCGATACACAATTTAACTAAAAGCAGAATATTATACAGCGTGTTACAAAAAGGTACGGCCAAACTTTCAGGAAACATTCCTCACACACAATGAAAGAAAATATGTTATGTGGACATGTGTCCGGAAACACTTACTTTCCATGTTAGAGCTCATTTTATTACTTCTCTTCAAATCACATTAATCATGGAATGGAAACACACACCAACAGAACGTACCAGCGTGACTTCAAACACTTTGTTACAGGAAATGTTCAAAACGTGCTCCATTAGTAAGGATACATGCATCCACCCTCCGTCGCATGGAATCCCTGATGCGCTGATGCAGCCCTGGAGAATGGCGTATTGTATCACAGCCGTCCACAATACGAGCACGGAGAGCCTCTACATTTGGTACCGGGTTGCGTAGACAAGAACTTTCAAATTCCCCCATAAATGAAAGTCAAGAGTGTTGCGGTCAGGAGAGCGTGGAGGCCATGGAATTGGTCCACCTCTACCAATCCATCGGTCACCGAATCTGTTGTTGAGAAGCGTACGAACACTTCGACTGAAATGTGCAGGAGCTCCATCGTGCATGAACCACATGTTGTGTCGTACTTGTAAAGGCACATGCTCTAGCAGCACAGGTAGAGTATCCCGTATGAAATCATGATAACCTGCGTACGAGGAAGAACATGGGGCCCACTCGAGACATCACCAACAATGCCTGCCCAAACGTTCACAGAAAATCTGTGTTGATGACGTCAGCCCACACATGTTGATTGTGAAAATTTTCAATTTGATTACGTTGGAATGAAGCCTCATCCGTAAAGAGAACATTTGCGCTGAAATGAGGATTGACACATTGTTGGATGAACCATCCGCAGAAGTGTACCTGTGTAGGCCAATCAGCTGGTGATAGAGCCTGCACACGCTGTGCATGGTACGGAAACAACTGGTTCTCACGTAGCACTCTCCATACAGTGATGTGGTCAACGTTACCTTGTACAGCAGCAACTTCTCTGACGCTGAAATTAGGGTTATCGTCAACTGCACGAAGAATTGCCTAGTCCGCCGGCCGCGGTGGTCTCGGGGTTCTAGGCGCTCAGTCCGGAATCGCGCGACTGCTACGGTCGCAGATTCGAATCCTGTCTCGGGCATGGGTGTGTGTGATGTCCTTAGGTTAGATAGGTTTAAGTAGTTCTAAGTTCTATGGGACTGATGACCTCAGATGTTAAGTCCCATAGTGCTCAGAGCCATTTGAATTGCCTCGTCCACTGCAGGTGTCCTCGTTGTTCTAGGTCTTCCCAAGTCGCCAGTCATAGGCTGGAATGTTCCGTGCTCCCTAAGACGCCGATCAATTGCTTCGAACGTCTTCCTGTCGGGACACCTTCTTTCTGGAATTCTATCTCGATAAAAACCTACAGCGCCCCGACTATTGCCCCCTGCTAATCCGTACATCAAATGGGCATTTGCCAACTCCGCATTTGTAAACATTGCACTGACTGGAAAACCACGTTCGTGATGAACACTAACCTGTTGATGCTACGTACTGATGTGCTTGATGCTAGTACTGAAGAACAATGAGTCGCATGTTAACACAAGCACAGAAGTCAACATTACCTTCCTTCAATTGGGCCAACTGGCGGTGAATCGAAACTAAAATGAGCTGTAACATGGAAATTAAGCGTTTCCGGACACATGTCCACATAACGTCTTGTCTTTATTTGTGTGTAAGGAATGTTTCCTGAAAGTATGGCCGTGGCTTTTTGTAACACCTTGTATACAGGGTGAGTCACCTAACGTTACCGTGTTATATATTTCGTAAACCACATACGTCATCGCGTTTCCAGTGGTAATGTACATGTGTGTCAGTGAAAAAGACCAACAAAAAGGTGTTAGCATGTGGACGTAATGTGCTGTTCCAGTCTCTTCTGTACCTAATGTCCATCACCGTTCCCTTTGGATCCCTACGTAATTCGGTGCTCTCCAATGTACACGATCGAACAGTGGAGGAGTGGTAATCAAGTGTCAACTTTAGGTTACAATATATCCGGATGTAATTAATATTTTACAATGCAACAAACAGCACTGATTACGTATTTGTTTATATGTTCAGATGTGCTAACAAGACTAATGGGGTACCATTTAAAAAAACGTAGGGATTGTGTTAAAAAAACATACTTATGTGCATTTCTTATGGTTTGTATTAACCAATTACGCTAGCCCCCCCCCCTCCCCCCCCCCCCCCCCCCCCCCCGCCTCCTGACGTTTGGTCTGTGGAATCGATTCGTCAGTATTTGATGTGGTTTACGAAATATATCCAGCGAATGTTAGGTGACTCTCTCTCTCTCTCTCTCTCTCTCTCTCTCTCTCTCTCTCTCTCTCTCTCTCTATATATATATATATATATATATATATATATATATATATATATAGAGAGAGAGAGAGAGAGAGAGAGAGAGAGAGAGAGAGAGAGAGAGAGCCCATCTTCAGGGGCTGCGATAGCCGCGCCAGGGCCAGCAGCAGCGCCGGCTCGCCTGCCAGGAGCGACTTGAGCGACTCGGCAGCGCCGGCGCCAGCCAACAGGTCCCGGAGGCAGCACCTGTAGCCGTCGCCGTTCAGTCTCACTTCGACATCCAGGAGCCTGTTCCAGCTATCGTCGCTGACGTCAGATGAGTTGCACTCGTCGCTGAAGCAGTCACCTTCCTTCGATGACACAATGACGAGGCGGTGTTCACTTTGCGTCTGGCTCAGTAGCTCGTCCAAAATGACACGGTTACCTTCTCTATCGTCGTCTGCAATTACCTGTAGATTATCGAAACACATTAGTTAAATTGAAATTATTTCACAACTTCGTTATTTTTTAAAAATTAAATTAGAACAAATAAGCCCTCGGCCACAAATATTAAGTCAAAAGTGACCAGGTTTCGACGCCACTATGAGAGTCGTCTTCAGAATTAAAGTAACTGTTCTAAAACATATTAGGTATATAATACGTTAATAAAAGTAGAGTTTGTACTTACTGGAAAGAGAAGCAGTACTTACAAGTCACATTCTAAAAAATCTAAGCCAGAAAGACGACGCCATCAATAGTTGTAAATAAGATGGCGAGCCACTAAGGGCTGTTCCTACTTGAGTGAACAAGGGTTGCAACAAGACAGAGGTGCCCACGTTCATGACGTCTCCTTTCCGGCTTAGGTATTTTAAAATGTGACTTGTAAGTACTGCACCTCTTTCCAGTCAGTACAAATTTTAATTTTATTAATGTACTATATACCTAAAATGTTTTAGAACAGTTAGTTTAATTCTGAAGACGACGCTCATAGTAGCGTCGAAACCTGGTCAGTTTTGACTTAATATTTGTGACCGAGGACTTACTTGTCCTAATATAATTCTGAAACGGTCACTGAACCTTAGGAGCTGCGTTCAAAGTTTTACATTTTTAAAAAAAATATAGAATGCACGATTATGTCCGAAATTATGAAATGCTACTCACCTAACTTTTCGCATACTCACACAAACATTGAAACAACATAAGAAAAACGTGAAGTATCTTGTTTTCTTCATATCAGTCACCTTTTACATCAATTTCTTTATACATTGTCTTCACCTGATTCTACTTTCGCTTTTCATTTTCTTCCCAGGAATTAAGCCTAGTCTTCGTAAGATGTATTGTCAGTAAGAACCAGCATTTATTCCCAATGAAATAATAGATACCGTGGGGGCGGCCATCGATGGCTAAGACCACGGAACTTATGACGCTAGAGAACTTCACTAGTTGGTATTAAGTGCGTTTTAGAAACAGGTTACTGAAGCAACAGAATCGGCTGAGGAGAAGTAGGAGGGCTATATTTCTCAGTTCACACTCTTTCCCAAGCAGAAAATTATATAAAGTAATGCAAACAAACTGAAATCTGCGCTGCTTTCCAGTCATGTTTCTTGGGCAAAATTATGATAAAATATTCCTATACACAATTTCAGAGAAACCCTACAGTTTGATATACTTGTCTGTAAAGTTCCATACAAATTTATATTTGTGATATTATAAAGAACTTTTATCTGTTTCTAGCACCACTGTCCTCATGTCAACCCAAAAAGTCTATCTTGCAAAACCGATGTACATTAATTAAGCACTCTTATTATGTCTCAATTATACAAAAAGAATTTCTTAAGCTATGTCAGTGCTAATTACTATGATCATTTCAATGTACATTACACCGAGCGAGGTGGTGCAGTGGTTAGCACACTGGACTCGGGAGGACGACGTTTCAATCCCGTCTCCGGCCACCCTGATTTAGGTTTTCTGTGATTTCCCTAAATCGTTTCAGGCAAACGCCGGGATGGTTCCTTTGAAAGGGCACGGCCGATTTCCTTCCCAATCCTTCCCTAACCCGAGCTTGCGCTCCGTCTCTAATGACCTCGTTGTCGACGGGACGTTAAACACTAAGCACCACCACTCAATGTACATTACTTCTTCGTAATAGTAAACTGGAAAACTGCTCGAATATATTTACTATGGAACGTGATTACCTCCTGGACTACATACAACCATAATATTAACAAAAATTTGGTAAGTATCAAGCAGATTTTAGGTCAAACACATACTGTCCAGAATATGTTTGTTCTGAATCTATTCGTCAAAAATCATAAAATTTATAATGGGTTATAAGTTTCCACCACTGTAACTTTTAAGTAAGATCACGTCTACGCGGACAGTAAGTAGCCTCCCAAAATTCTCAGTGAGCAAGGTTGACAGTTCGAAACGAATATAATTGTTACAAACACGTTAACTTGTCAAAAATGTGGAGCAAAATTTAGGAAAAATTTTGGGAAAAATTTTGAGATGAAATAGGTATGCCACAAGGTGATGGAGTGCCTCCGTTACTTGCAAACTGTGTATAAGAAAAATAATAGAAAACTTGAAGAAATGAGAGCATAAAATAGACCAATCAATCAATTTCCTAAGAACTAGTCTCACAGCAGTTTACTCAGCGTATGCATAGGAACCAGTGATTCTGTGTTGGGACATTCAAACAGCAAGAAAACCATCCTTAAAGAAACAGAAGAAAGAGTAAGTAGCCCAATCTCGTTAGAGAAGGGGAAGTATATGTTTAGTACTCAGATCTTATAAGCTATCGAAAAATACAGAGTTTTTCTACAGTTAGACAAAACGGATCAAGAAACTAGGCTACAAAGCATTTTATGAGGTTCTTTGCCACAAAATGTAGACAGTCATTAGACTAGCAGAAGACATTTTCAGTAAAAGATGCATCTCAAAATACTCAAAACAAAAACCCTACAGCGTGAGCAGCAAATCAGGATAAGAAACTTCCTGGCAGATTAAAACCGTGAGCCGGACAAAGCCTCGAACTCGGGACCTTTGCTTTTCGCAGGCAAGTGCTCTACCGTCTGAGCTACCCAAGCACGACTTACGCCCCCTCCTCACAGCCTTACATCCGCCAGTACCTCGTCTCCTACCTTCCAAACTTCACAGTAGCTCTCCTGCGAACTTTGCCTCCTTTCTTTGGGAAGTAATAGTTCGGAAAGGTTCGCAGGAGAGCTTCTGTGAAGTTTGGAAGGTAGGAGACGAGGTACTGGCGAAATTAAAGCTGTGAGGAGGTGGGGGGGGGGTCTAGCATGGGTAGCTAAATGGTAGAGTAGTTGCCGGCGAAAGGCAAAGGTCCCGAGTTTGAGGCTTAGTTCGGCGCACAGTTTTCATCTTCCGCGAAGTTTCATATCAGCGCACACTCGGCTGCAGAGTTAAAAACTCATTCTGGAAGTCAGGGTATAGTCAGGGGCTGAAAGACTTATTTTAAACAGAAAGGGAGAGACTGGATAAAGCCAAAAGAAAACTGGACAAGTCGTGGAGTTCTACAAAACTCGCAGCAAAGAAAACTGGAACAATAAAATGGATTACAGTAGCAGAAGACGACTTGTGAAAAGCAGAGACAACATAACCGGAAAATTCTGTGTTTTGGTTGGTTGGTTTGCGGGATTGAAGGGATCAGCCTGCTACGGTCATCGGTCCCCTGTATTTTGAGGCAGAAAATTTATTACTGAGCTGTTGGCCAGGATGTAAAACCCTAGAGGAACTAAACCGCTTGGTCTAAGGGTAGGGGTAGACGTCATTATCGAAATGAAAAAATGAGAAAGTAATTTGATGGGCAATAAGGGATTTAGGAATATTCAGTAGGATGTAATCGTGAAAAACAATAACAGAAAATTATCTTTAGTCGTTAAATGTTTATTGTTTGTACTATGCCAAATGCCTCTTCAGTTATCATTTTCAGCTTGACTGTGTCTGTCTACAGATGATTTCGATTTGAACCTTTCAGCAATTTAAGAATATGGCGACTAGTAACTCAACATGCAATACAGTACAAGGAAAAATGGAGAGGAAGTGTACTTTGTATGCTGCCACAAACGGAATATAAACCACGGGGCAAGAGAAGTGTGGGGAGGCGAGTGTGACTGTAATGGGCCCTACACAACACTACGGGCAACACTGAGGGAACAGAGTCATGGGGTACCTCCTAAAGTCGTGTCGGACCCCCTTTTTCCGGCATACGACGGCAGCTCGACGTAGCATGGACGCAATAAGTCGCTGGTAGTTCCCTGCAAAAATACAGAGCCACGATGCACCTACAGTCGTCTGCAATTGCGAAAGTGTTGGCGATGCAGGATTTTGTGCACGACCTGACCTCTCGATTATGTTGGGCGATCTGGTTAGCAAAATCATTTGCTCGAATCGTCCAGAATGTTTTTCAAACCAATCACGAACGTGGTCCAGTTACAGGGCGTATTGTCAAGGATAAAAAAATCCCTTCTTCATTTGGGACCATGAAGTCAATGATCGGCTGCTAATGGTGTCCGAGTAGCGGATCATAACCATTTCTAGAATGAGATTTTCACTCTGCAGCGGAGTGTGTGCTGATATGAAACTTCCGGGCAGATTAAAACTGTGTGCCGGACCGAGACTCGAACTCGGGACTTTTGCCTTTCGCGGGCAAGTGCTCTACCAACTGAGCCAGTTTTAATCTGCTAGGAAATTTCACATCAGCGCACACTCCGCTGCAGAGTGAAAATCTCATTCTGGAAACATCCCCCCCGCTGTGGCTAAGCCATGTCTCCGCAACATCCTTTCTTTCAGGACTGCTAGTTCTGCAAAGTTCGCAGGAGAGCTTCTGTAAAGTTTGGAAGGTAGGAGACGAGGTACTGGCAGAAGTATAGCTGTGAGGACGGGGTGTGAGTCGTGCTTGGGTAGCTCAGTTGGTAGAGCACTTGCCTGTGAATGGCAAAGGTCCCGATTTCGAGTCACGGTCCGGTACACAGCTTTAATCTGCCAGGAAGTTTCATAACCATTTCTAGTCAGTGGTCGGTTCAGCTGGACCAAAGGAGACAGTCCATTCATGTAAATACAGACCACACCATTAAGGAGCCAACACGAGCTTGCGTTGTTGACAACATGGGGCCATGGCTTCGTAGGGTCTGCGCCACACTAGAACGCTAGCACTCGCTTGGGACTGACCAGACCACGGTTTTGCAGCCGTCTAGGCGCTGGAGGCGACCTCGTGCCTAAAGCTAAGACACTAACGTCGGTCGTCTGCTGCAATAGCCCATTGACTCAAAATTTCGCTGCACTGGCCTAAAGGGTAGGATCGTCGTACGCTCCACATTGATTTCTGTGGTTACTTCCGGAAGTGTTGCTTGTCTGATAGCATCGACAACTATACGGAAACGCCGCTGCTCTCGGTCGCTAAGCGGAGGCCGTCTGCCACTGGGTTATCCATGATGAGAGGTGATGCCTGAAACTTGGTATTGTCGGCACACTCTTGACACTGTGGATCTCAGAACATTGAATTCCCTAACGATTTCCGAAATGGAATACTTCAATGCGTCTAACTCCAACTACCATACCCCGTTCAGCGTCTGTCATTTCCTCTTATGCGGCCATAATCACATCGGAAACCTTTTCAGACGAGTCACCTGAGTACAAATGACAGCTTCTCCAATTGATTTACTATTAAAAACAGTCTTGATCACGATTTATTTATCAAGGTGACCGGTTTCGGCCACTATTGTGGTCATCTTAAGACCTACAAGTTGTGTACAAAGCTTTAATTAGAGGGCTACATACATTAAAGAAAATACATAAAGTTATAACGCTATAAAACGATGAATTACTATTGAGTAGGAACCTCTTTCTGTCTGGCGACACTGTCTGTGACAGACTGCTCGAATTTTCATGCCTGACGACCCGACTGGCTAACCTCAGTGCTAAATAGTTTTGAAAAGCCACCAAGGACCTAATTTTTTCTTCAAAGTTATTTCTAAATACAACCTCCTCTGCAACAGGCTTAGGAATTTTATGGGCTGTTTCTCGCCAACCTGTGTACGCTGGGGTAACAAAAGTCCGTGATAGCAATATGCACATATAGAGATGGTGGTGATAACGCGTACACAAGGTATAGGACAGTGCATTGGCGGAGCTGTCATTAGCACTCAGGTGATTCGTGTGAAAAGGTTTCCTACGTGATAATGGCAACACAACGGGAATTAACAGATTTTGAATGTGGGATGGTAGTTGGAGCTACAAGCATGGGACATTCCATTTCGGAAATCGTTAATTAATTCAGTATTCCGAGATGGTCGGTGCCTAGAGTGTGCCGAGAAGACCACATTTCAGGCTTGTGTGAGAATGTTCTAAGATGTGAGTTGGCGTGGCCGCATGGCCTGCTCGGCCAGCCGGGGCCTGGCAGCAGACATGTTGTGCCGAACGTTAGCCGGACAAGAGGAGTAGCCGCAGTGCATGGCTGCGAATTCCAGGGTGACGCCGTGTTGATGGAGGAGATACGCTGGAAGTGCCAAAGATGGCGGAATTTGTGAAACCTTAATGGCACACGTTTCACAATCCGTATAGAAACTAATAGTAGCCAGATGAATCATGATACCTCAAAAACAAACATGTACATTACTATTATTTGCACGGCGATTCTGATGGTGTAATCAGATTTTCAATATCTTTATTAGTTTAAAGTTTAGCATCTGATGATAAATTACACAAGTAACACCTAGCAACGAATTTCCAAAATATAAACGCTTCATCCCATTTCGTCGATCGACGTGTCTTTAGAAAGCTATTAGTGTAAACTTAAATTGGTGTAAATTACGGGCATGTAAGGGCATGTAACTTGAACAGTACATGAGTTATTGGAGGTCAAAGTGGCTGATTATCATCGATCGCGTCACGCCATAAGTACTCCCCAGTTACATGAAAAAAACAGTAGCAGCATGCTTATAAATGTATTTACTCATCTATGTCGTTATTTATATCTGATATGTACTATTGAAGAAATTGGTTAAATATTTACTGTGCTTTAGAAAACTCAGAGACATTAGGCTACTGGCCTACCTCTTGTTGCTATTCCTTTGATATATGTTTATTTAATTTGTTTGTGGTCCGGCTGTAGGCATATTAATATAATTTCAAGTATTTAAATGTAAATCCAGTATTTCGTATGTGTTTAAATATGTTCGTGAGTGCACGATAGCTTGGAGACATGGTGGAAGCACTCTACCCAATCACAGCACTCGTTAATGGTGAGACTGTATGGAAGTGAGAGAACACGCGGGGGGGGGGGGGGGGGGGGGAGAGAGAGAGAGAGGAGTTCTGGACAGCACGGCACAGGACAAGGAAAGTGATGGACGTGACGGCGCGATGGATGCTCGGTCGTGGCGGAGACTTGGAGAGTGTGGGGCAGTTTGCGCGTGGTCGCGACAGAGAGAAATACTTTGGAGTGCCGACTTGTGCACTCGTGAGATATCTGTGGCTTCTACAGTGAAGACGTAGAGTGCATTTAGAAGTGAATATCTAGCTGTGTTGTTGTTCATAACTAATTATGTGCTGTAGCAACCTACTGTTTCCCTGTCATTCAACTTATATTTTATTTAATTGCCGGACCATCCACACCAGTAAGCGTTTTGCAGAAAAATACTGCATTCTCAAAAGTACTTCTACTATTGTACTCATCATTTAAATTAATTAAGATAGTACCTACAGATTTTATTTAATTGCAACCTTTCGTTCATAAATTTATATGTTACCTTCATAATTCGCAGTGCCGAGTGATAGAAACCTTAGACCATTCGATTCATGTGTGTGTTCTTATCGAATACTGTAGACTCAGCAGTATTTGGCCTCTAATGTGGCAACTATGTGTCCCAGGCACTAGACAACGACCCCAGCCATAACTTTTAATATTTCATCGTTGAGTCAGAGGGTACGTAGTTGAGGGCCACGACACCACCTCATTTCATTCATTTCATTTGAAAGCCCGCAGTCATTACCTCTCACCACAGACAACTTACTTAACTACCGAGAGCAGCCTAGAGATGTCAATGACAGTGCATGAAATAAACGCAGAAATCAATGTGGAAGGTACGAAGAATGTATCCACTAGGACAATGCGTTGAATTTTGCATAACACCGGTGCAATGTCATGGAGCCACAGTTGTTCGCGATTGGTATGAAGACACTTCGAGCGAATGGTTTAGGCACCTAGATCGTCCAAGACGAGTCTCACCTAACACTATTGTGACGGTATGGAGGGGCCAGTTCTTGAACAAAACACTTAGGCAATTACAGGCGGCTGTAGAGGCCCCTTCGCCCAATACTTCTGGAGGGGACTTTCAATAGCTAGACTCCACGCCATGACCAGTTGCTGCGGCACACAGGCGCAAAACCAGGTGGTATCCCATGAGTCTTGTTACCTCATTGTATGTCTATATAGTGTGTCACAAAAAGGTACGGCCAAACTTTCAGGAAACATTCCTCACACACAAAGAAAGAAAATAAGTTATGTGGACATGTGTCCGGAAACGCCTTCTTTCCATGTTAGAGCTCATTTTACTACTTCTCTTCAAATCACATTAGTCATGGAATGGAAACACACAGAAACAGAACGTACCGGCGTGACTTCAAACACTATGAAACTTCCTGGCAGATTAAAACTGTGTGCCCGACCGAGACTCGAACTCGGGACCTTTGCCTTTCGCGGGCAAGTGCTCTACCAACTGAGCCAGTTTTAATCTGCCAGGAAGTTTCATATCAGCGCACACTCCGCTGCAGTGTGAAAATCTCATTCTTCAAACAGCTTGTTACAGGAAATGTTCAAAATGTCCTCGGTTAGCGAGGATACATGCATCCACCCTCCGTCGCATGGAATCCCTTATGCGGTGATGCAGCCCTGGAGAATGGCGTATTGTATCACAGCCGTCCATAATACGAGCACGAAGAGTCTCTACATTTGGTGCTGGGGTTGCGTAGACAACAGCTTTCAAATGGCCCCATAAATGAAAGTCAAGAGGGTTGAGGTCAGGAGAGCGTGGAGGCCATGGGATTGGTCCGTCTCTACCAATATATCGGTCACCGAATCTGCTGTTGAGAAGCGTACGAACACTTCGACTGAAATGTGCAGGAGCTCCATCGTGCATGAACCACATGTTGTGTCGTACTTGTAAAGGCACATGTTCTAGCAGCACTTGGTACGGAAACAATTGGTTCTCCCGTAGCACTCTCCATACAGTGACGTGGTCTACGTTACCTTGTACAGCAGCAACTTCTCTGACGCTCACATTAGGGTTATCGTCAACTGCACGAAGAATTGCCTCGTCCATTGCAGGTGCCCTCGACGTTCTAGGTCTTCCCCAGTCGCGAGTCATAGGCTGGAATGCTCCTTTCAGTTGCTTCGAACGCCTTCCAGTCGGGACACCTTCGTTCTGGAAATCTGTCTCGATACAAACATACCGTGCCACGGCTATTGCCCCGTGCTAATCGATACATCAAATGGGCATCTGCCAACTCCGCATTTGTAAACATTGCACTGACTGCAAAACCACGTTCGTGATGAACACTAACCTGTTGATGCTACGTACTGATGTGCTTGATGCTAGTACTGTAGAGCAATGTGTCGTTTGTCAACACAAGCACCGAAGTCAACGTGACCTTCCTTCAATTGGGCCAAGTGGCGGTGAATGGAGGAAGTACAGTACATACTGACGAAACTAAAAGGAGCTCTAACATGGAAATTAAGCGTTTCGAGACACATGTCCACATAACATCTTTTCTTTATTTGTGTAACACCCTGTATAAAATATTTTATGTGATCACTGCGAAAATAAAGTCAAGTATGTCCTTTAGAAAAAGTCTTTCAAGCTGCCATCAGTCTAAAACCTACCAGCCATCGACAAAACGGTCCCCAACAGCGAAGAGTCCAGTCTTGCCGCTCCGCGTACCGCTCCACAGCCACCATAACGTTTGTCTCGCGGATCAGCGCCTGGTGGAGCTTCGTAGCAGTCAGCGCCGCCGCTCCCCTCTCTGGAGGCCTCACCCACGCTGGGTTGCAGGACTCCACGTGGGCCCGGACGACTCCCACGCTGCAGTACCGGAGCCCGGTGGTCACCGCTCGCCACTCCGACACCTCCTTCCCGACGTTTTCGTCGACGAGTTGCTGCCACTGGCTCCAGCCGCTCGTCAGACACACGCTCTGGTTGTTCATCCACTGTCTGACGCCCTTGCACAGACTGTCACAGATGGTCCCGCACAGGTCTCCGGCGCCCAGAAGCTGCTCCAGCTCCCTGCAGATGTCGCGCGCGATCTCCACAGAATCCCTCTGCTTGCACAGTAGGTAGAAGTGCTCCACGAAGCTGGCGTTGCTGCGCACCGCCTTCCACACCTGCCGGCTGTTCTGGTTGAGCTGGTACAGGTCGCCACCGGCCAGCAGCAACTCAAGTCCGGGGACACTGCGCGCGTCCCGGCGCTCGAACAAGTCGAGGCTTCTCTCCCCCAGACGGGCGTTCGTCATCAAGACGCACGTCACCGGGCCGCTCTCCTGTTTCCCGCTGATGTCGCTGAAGGAGGCGCAGTACTTGCTCAGCCCGAAGTCGCTGTTGGGGGCCTCGGAGAGCCACGTCCCGCCGGGCACCCGCGGCGCCTTAGGCAGCGCAGGAAGACCAGCGCCAGCGCGCGCTCCCCCTCTCCTGTGGCGTGGGCTCCTTTCCTGAACTCCAGGCCAGCCGACTTGCAACAAGCCAGACGACTCGGACAAACTTTCTTCGCTGTAGCGCCAAAGGAACTGGTACAGACATACAGGTTTTTGTTGAAATGTGGAAATATGCAAGTGCCACAGTCAAGACCTCCTTACACATGGCGCTAACAAAAATTTGGGTTACTGAACGATTCCCCGAACATTGGACCACAGATATCATCCACCCACTACACAAAAAGGGAGATATGAGCAACCCAGACAACTACAGAGAATTCTCTCTCCTAGATTGCACATACAAAATTTTATCCAAGTTCCTTTATGAAAGAATCAAGGAGCAATTAGAACAGGAGTTAGGGGAATATGAGGGAGGTTTCAGACCATGGAGAAGCTGTGCAGAGCAGATAATTAGTTTAAAATTGATTATGGCATACTACAAGAAACGGAACAAACCTCTGGCAATAACATTTGTAGATTTTAAGAAGGCAAATGACTCTCCACAGACCTTCAGTATTAAAAATTTTAAGAAATCTGGGACTCCATCCAAAACTAATTAAAATAATACAGCTCACTCTAACCAACACCAAATCAAAAGTGAAGTTTAGAGGAGAATTTTCGGAACCATTCCTCATGAAAACAGGCTTAAGACAAGGTGACTGTTCAACTGTACACTGGAATACATAATAAGAGAATGGTACAAGGACAATCCAAAGATGATAAGCATTGCAAGTGCAAAAGATGATATTAGCTTAAACTGCTTGGGATTCGCTGATGATCTTGCTCTTCTAGCCAACACCGTTCAAGAAGCCACACAACAAGTGAAATCAATACAAGAAATAGCAGAGAAAAAGGCCTTTGAAAAAACGGAGATTATGCTAACTGATCCACCACTTGCAAACAAAATTACAGTAGGAGAACAGGAAATCAAAATTGTTGATAAATTTAAATATTTAGGTGAAATAATAACGTACAATCTAAATGAGAAGCCATCATGGCAGAATAGAATAAAAAAACTAAACTACGCAAACTACATTGCAAAACTACATACAAGAAAAAGAGCCTATCTATAGATGCAAAATTAAAACACTATAAAACAGTTACACAGCCTGAAATAACGTATGCAGCTGAAGCTATCTTCAAAACAACTAATACAGTAGAAATTGACAGAATACTAAAAATAGAAAGAAGAATAATTAGGACATGTATAAATAAACAGTTTAAAATAAATGGACATTGGAGAACAGCATCAAATGAGACAGTATATAAGAAAATAGAACCAGTCATGAGCACGATCAGGAAGAAACGCATCTCATTCTTTGGACATCTGATGAGAACTCCAGGAAACAGAATTAGTAAAAAAAAATACAAAAATTGTGGAACAGCAAGAGCGACATTAAATGGATCACATAAATTAAGGAAGATACAAAAGAACTCCAAACTACAGTAGATGACCTAAAAAACAAGACAGAGAAAACCAGAATACTGCAAGACCCACAAACCAGACTGCAAATGAAAATCAATAAAAGGAGCACAGGAAGAGTGGTCTCAGATGAAGAAAGAAAGAAAATATCTGAAAGAATGAAGAAATATTGGGCAGACAGAAGAGCAAAACACCTTTCTTATAAGAATAGACTAAAATTATATTACCTAAATATGATATTAAGTTATTGTTGAGCCAAATTGTATCCCTGTGCAACAACTCATTTAAAACTTTGCATTTTTGACTAGAGTGGTCCAATGAAGGCCGTAAAATAGATAATAATAATAACAGAGGTATGTACTGTGTCCAGACTAAGCGCCTGCAACACTCGTTTCCCGCGAAGCAGATCGGTAGAGCGGGCCCCGGACCGAGTAGGGGTCAGCCTGGCCGGTCGTCCCGGAAACACAGAAGCTTCCCAGAGGCCACCACGAGGCGTCCACGGCGCCGCAAGAGGTCGCTACAGCCGCGGACCTCTTTCCTTCCGCTCGACACGTAACTGCAAACAGAGCCAGCCATATCCATGCGCCGAGCAGTATTTAGGCAGTTCACGCCGAGCGAGCCCACTGGTGTCATTGTAGCCGCCGCGTCATCGTCCGCCGCCGCCAGCGCACCCGAGCCATCCCCGCAGGGCCTATACTCGCCCTCGGACTCGGGTGACGGCAACGTGGACTCCATGCCACCCTTCACGAGACGCCCGGGCCTCTGTTTGGTGAAGTTGTATGGTTACTACAGACAGTTTATGTTTGGAAGAATCTCTGATTTAGTTATTGGTAGGCTTCGAGGATCAGTCCTACCTCACGAATATTGTGTTGTAAATTTTGAAGAGAGACTTTAGTATAAATAAAAACGCTATAACTGACACTCTGAGATTTTCCTATCCGCGGACGGCGGATATATTAGTATGTAAACAGCCAGAATATGGTTCAAAATGGTTCAAATGCCTCTGAGCACTATAGGACTGAACTTCTGAGGTCATCAGTCGCCTAGAACTTAGAACTAATTAAACCTAACTAACCTAAGGACATCACACGCATCCATGCCCGAGGTAGGATTCGAAACTCCGACCGTAGCGGTCGCTCGGTTCCAGACTGTAGTGCCTAGAACCGCACGGCCACTCTCGCCGGCTTAGAATATGGCGCTGTGGTCGCTAACGCCTATATGGCGTAGTTGTGGACTTCTTTCCAAAATACTGGGATTGAGATCTTAATGTGCTGTAAATTGGTTTGGTCACCCAGTATTTGTAAGTGGTCACCCAGAAACAGTCAATTATTTTTACCTGTTTTGTACTGGTATTTTATTTTTAGTTTTGATGTGCTGTGTCCAATTTTGAAATTTGAGGATTTACAATTCTCACAAAGATCGACTCTGAATTGATCCTCGTTTAACAGATCTTGGCTGCACTCGTCAAAATTTATTTTGGGAACGGGCGCTGACAACCTCGATGTTGTGCGCCCTAAAACACTAATCATCATCATCATCATCATCATTATCGGTTAATGCTGCTACAAATGCAGATTGTGAGGATTTAAGTGAGTTTGAACGAGATATTACAGTCTGCGCACGAGCAAAGGGGCACACCATCTTGAAGGTAGCGGTGAAGTGGGGATTTTCCTGTACGATAACTTTACTAGTGTACCGTGAATATCAGGATTCCGGTAAAACATCAAATTTCCGAGGTCGCTGCAGCTGGAAAACGATCCTGCAAGAACGGGACCAGCGACTACTGAAGAGAATTGTTCAACATGACAGAAGTGCAACTGTTCAACAAATTGTTGCATGTTTCAAGACCGGGGCATCAACAAGTGCCGGCCGCTGTGGCCGAGCGGTTCTAGGCGCTTCAGTCCGGTACCGCTCGACTGCTACGGTCACAGGTCCGAATCCGGCCTCGGCCATGGATGTGTGTGATGTCCATGAATCCAGGGACCTTGCATGTCAAGAGAGTACTGTTCAAGCTGGTGGAGGCTCTGTAATGGTGTCGGACGTGTGCAGTTGAAGTGATATGGGACCCCAAATACGATTTTTACACGTGATACGTTCGTAATCATCCTGTCTGATAAACTGAATCCATTAGGTTTAAGTAGTTCTAAGTTCTAGGGGACTAATGACGTTACAAGTTTAGTGCCATAGCGCTAAGAGCCATTTGAACCATTTTGAACCATGAACAAGTGTCAGCGTGCGAACCATTCAACAAAACACCATCGATGTGGGCTCTCGGAGTCTGTGTACTTTTGATGACTGCATGTCGCAAAGCTTTACGCCTCGCGTGGGCTTGTCAACACTGACTTTGGACGGTTGATGACTGGAAACATTTTGCCTTGTCGGAAGAATCTCGAGCGGATGTACGTGTACGTGTATGGAAACAACCTCATGAATCCATGGACCCTGCATGTCAACAGAGCACTGTTCAAGCTGGTGGATGCTCTGTAATGGTGCAGGGCCGTGGAGTGATACGGGCCCCTAATACGTCTAGATACGACTCTGACAGGTGACACGTACGTAAACATACTGTCTAATGACCTGCATCCATTCATATCAATTGTAGATTCCGACGTTAGGCAATTCCAGCAGGACAATGCGACACCCCACACATTGGAACTGCTACACAGTGGCTCCAGGAACACTCTTCCGAGTTTAAACACTTCCGCTGGCTACCAAACTCCCCAGACATGATCATTATTGAGCATATCTCGGATGCCTTGCAACGTGTTATTCAGAAGAGACCTCCATCCCCTAGTAATCTTACGGATTTCTGTACAGCCCTGCAGGATTCATGGTGTCAGTTCTCTACAGCACTAGTTCAAACACTGGTCGAGTCCATGCCACGTCGTGTTGCGGCACTTCTGCGTGCTCACGGGGGCTCTAATGGTATACGGAAGGTGTAATAGTTTCTTTGGTTCTCGAGTGTAGTTGGTGTGATGGATGGTTGTAGAAAAAGTAAGTTAATGCATATTATTAGGAAAAACAAACTCATATCGTTGTGATAGAGTGTTAGTAGTCTGCAGCTTGACACAGTCACGTCGATCAAATATCTAGGAGCAATGTTGCAAAGCAATCTGAAATGGAACATGCATGTAAAGACTGAAGTAGGAAAGGCGAATGCTCGACTTTACTTTTGAGAGAATTTTAGGCAGGTGTGGTTCATTTGTAAAGGAGACCGCATATTGGACACCAGTGCGACCCGCTATTGAATACTGTTCGAGTGTCTTGGAACCGAACCAGGTGAAGGTGAAGGAAGCATTCGGAGCAATTCAGAGGCGGGCTACTGGATTTTTCACCATTAGGTACAAACAGCACACAAGTAATACGAAGATGCTTCGGGAACTGAAATGGTAGTAACTGGAGGGAAGGTGACGTTCTTTCCAAAGAGCACTAGTGAGAAAATTAGAGAACCAGCGTTTGAGGCTGCCTCCAGAACGATTCTACTGTCGCCGACGTGCATTTCGCGTAAGGACCACGAAGATGACACGACAGAGGCTTATAGATAGTGTTTTTTAACTCGCTTCATTCGGAAGCGGGGCAGACAAGGGAATATTCACCATGCCGTGGATTGCGGAATATGTAAGTGGATGTCTATGTAAGTGATGATGATTTTAGCGTGCTCAGTGGTGAGGATACCAGGACTCTTGCAGACTATGAATTTATGCAATGAATACGATGGTAGGACAAAAAGCATTTGTACAATATTTATCTAATTTATACGACAGTTGACATGAAATCTGATACGAACTGGCAGTGGCATCCAGTTGATTGCCTGAAATGTCGATTTTTTCCGTATCTCATTGTACCCCAGTCAGGAATATTTAAGCGTCAAACTTTGCTTTTCTAAAACCGAGACCGCTCTAAGAACATATTCCTTGTGTTATCTTGCAGTTGTCTAAAATGATCGCTACAAATTGCAACATGTTATTTTCAAAACTGAAACATTGGTTTCTTCCTAGATCTGAATTCCAATTTTTGTTCTTGTTCAAAAAAATAGTTATTCACTGTGATGTTGAAAAATGATGTTGAATGTCTTAAAGATTTCTTTTATTTTCATTTTTTATCTCGTTAATTCGTGGAATAATAAGTAATATAGTAACATTCTATATAATTAAGTAATGGGCTTTACATGTTGTGTTACAGTCTTTTAATTCGAAAGATGCTCTGAGATGTTGTTTTAGTAAGTTAATCATCACAAAATTTCCCCTCATAGGGGTCGTACAACAGGTCCAGCCTAGGGATCTACATTTGAACATGGAATTATTTTGGTTAATGTGCAATGTGATATTCGAGTGCTATATTGTAAACTAGAGTAATTTAGACTCTCCTGTGTCACAGTTTTCCTGTCTTCTGCATATATAGCATTTCTCAAAAGAGTATTCTCTTTTGTAATATGAAAAGCCACTTTACTGAGCAAATATTGAAATACTCTTTCATCCATTCGTAAGTATGTTGCGTCCTCCACAAGCAGCTCACCTAACACATTTTTCTGAATGCTTTTACTATCTCAACGTAATACCTATGGCTTCATTCAAGTATGTTTCCTTTTTTCCGCAACTTTTCTTCCAAACACACACACAGTGCAATTTTGATACTAGCAACTGCGGCGCATAATAAGAGGTTGTTGTCCGCCATCTTGAAATCTGGTGAAAAATATGACGACAGTGTAATACCAATTTGTAGCACCACGTCAAATATCTTTGGCAAACAAATTTGACGAATATTTGATCATATCTTTGATCAAATCTGTATGAAAGAAATTGATAGTGTAATACCGATCTTACTCTGTATAAGCAAAGGGCAGTTTAATACTTTTGGTCTTATGCATAGAGTAATTATATCTCTGTACTGAGCATTCAGATGAGCAGAACTGACTTTGAGTTGTCAACATACATTGCTGCCGTGATTAAGCGATCTCGGGACGGTTTGTCTGTAATGAGTCCTATAAATTTTGAAAGTCATCACATCGCTAGAACAGAAACGTTCCGTTCGTAGGTGCTGTCAGTTTGATACAGGCGACACAAACTGAGCTCTTAGCTTTGAAGAGCAAAATGAACTTTCACTACGGAACGTCAGCGTCCATTCACACTGTTCGTCACGTCACGTCAGGTCACGTCACGTCACTTCGCTTAGCACATTACCGAACGGCGTCAAGCGTAGTATCAGAATTGAGGAATTAACAACGACATCGGTTGTTAATGGCCAAGAAAATTTCATAACGTATATTCTTGATACATTTCGTTTGTGAAAGTGCTGAGAAGTGAAACAAGATTTCAAAACATCGACGCTTGTTAAGTAAACTGTACACATACAAACACCTCAAACAACAGTTATAAAGGAATAAATGTTGTTGTTTATATTCACTGCCGTCGTCGGTTCTATAATGTTATTCTAAAACCTAAATAATTTTTCGCTTTCAGATATCTGACCTCGCTTGTGTAAGAACGCTGATTGGAAAAGGTATCCAAGTCGTCATGGAACATTTGCAGTGCCACAAAATAAAGCAGACTCAACAAAATATGAGGATTAAGAAGACGTAAAAAACGAAAGCCATTACTATAACATGAGGGAGCGCGGCGAAAATAGGTTGACTTACGTTGTTAACAGACGACGAAACCGCCAAAACTTTCTTCGCGAGAAACCCCTACGTACAGTGATGTGAAGTAGCAGTCCGTTAACGAACGACCTGTATGAATGCCGCCATTTGTAATTCACTGTGAGATATTTTTACGTGGCGTGAATTGATGTGACGTGAACTGGACTTTACACAATCAACGTCATCCTGAGATCAGGTGAGAATTTCGCATTAATGTTGACAACTTGCACAGAACGTAATGCTCACTCCAGAGACTTTTCTTCTGTATTGTCTTACGAAATGAGCGTGTTTTATAAATCGGTTGTCGTGTTTCACAGTAAGTCCGAGAAGGCCCCATACCCCCAGATCAAAACAGTATACTGAATATTGCAGAATTTCCATGTACGCGGAGAACTCTTATCCAGCGAATCTGCTTGTACAACGTCACTCAGAGGTGTGTTCGTCTCGACGTCTTCCTTCATCTCTTATATCATAGCCTCAAAAGGCCTCCTCAGGACTCTTGGACGATTCTTCATCAGCTGTGCACCGACGCTGAGCCACGTGGGACATGATTGTTACAAATAATAAGCCGTCTGGTGTGCTAAATTCTGGGTTTCATGGCGGCCATTTCATTGTGGCTGGAGCTCCGTTCTGCTGTAAACGCATGTGATGCACGACTCCTTTGTTTTCGAGCGCGCTATTAACAATGCTTGCCACATGTACAGATAAGATTTTCCATCCACGTACCCCTCAAAAGAATCTGGTCCTAACAGATACCGTGGCGACATCAAGGCCCGTATAACGACGTCAGGTGGGATTCCTTTCGACTCGTGCACATCAGAGGGACGGAGAACTAAACTCCCTCTGTGCAAACTGTAATATGCGGCGACATACTGACAACAGTAATGATTCCATTGCTGAAAAAACAAGGAACCAATGAAGCGAGCACAGGACAATCAGCCTCATTTCACATGCAACCAAAGTGATGTTAAGAATAATTGATAAAAGACTTGAAAAAGTAATGGAGGAGAATCTTGCAGAGGAGCAGTTTGGCTTTAGACGGAATACGGGCACCAGAGACGCAATATGGCTCCTACGAATCTTGGGAGAAAGTTTTACTGAAAAAGGAGACCTATATATGTGCTTCATCGATCTAGAAAAGGCATTTGACAATGTGGTTTGGGACGAGCTGGCGACTATAATGAGGGAAAAGAGAGTGGACTAAAAACCAGGAGACTTATAAACTCATTATATCTTAATCAAAAAGATTCAGTTAAAGTGAGAGGAGAAAGTACAAACTGGATCAGACTAGGAAAAGGAGTAAGACAAGGGTGCTGTTTATCACCTACTCTTTTCAACCTCTACTTGGAAAACATGATAGACCGATGCTCATTGGATGACAAAGAAGTTGCAATTGGAGGAAATAGGGTAGGGTGTTTGAGGTTTGCTGATGACATGGTCCTTCTAGCCACAGGGGAAAAAGAATTACAGGATTTGGTGGACATCATTGCAACTAACGGAAAAAATATGGAATGAAAATTAACACAAATAAAACAAAAGTATTGGCACTAGGAGGAAATAAGGAAATAAAAATTATCTGAATGGAGAAATACTAGAACAGGTGCAAAATTTTAATATCTTTAGTATCTTGGAAGCAGGACAGACACCGACTGGAAGTGCACCACAGAAATTAAAACAAGGATAGCAATGGCAAAAGAGGCGTTTTATAAGAAAAGGAGAATCTTCTGCAGCGGTCTGGACAGAGAACTCAGGAAGAGACTCATAAAATGTCTCGTATGGAGTGTTCTTCTATATGGCGCTGAAACATGGACTATGAGGAAAATAGACAGAGAAAGGCTGGAGGCTTTTGAGATCTGGACGTGGCGGAAGATGGAAAGAATAAGTTGGATGGACAGAGTAAAAAATGAAGAGGTACTGAGAAGAGTGGGAGAGAAAAGACAGTTACTAGATGTAATAAAGAGAAGAAAAAGAAATTAGATTGGTCATATGTTAAGAAAGAATGACGGAGTGATAAAACAGTTTTAGAAGGTTATGTAGAAGGGAAAAGGAAGCGAGGAAGAAGAGATTTCAGATACTGGGTGACATGATGGACGGAACAACATATAGCAGCCTTAAGAAGGAAGCAATGGATCGCAGAAAATAGAGAGGCAAATGACCTGCTAATATAGCAGATAACTGATGAGGATGGTATCAGGAGATAACGCTCTTGAGCGAGACACGGGATTTGGAAACTGATTGAGTGACAGTAGTCCATCTTCGCTTACGTCCACTGAGCGGCCAGCCTTTGACACTGCCTGACACCGGACCACGATTCTCCCACTCAAGCAGAACTACTATAAGATATACGGTCTTGGCAAACCATGGGTACGGGTAAAACAACAATTTATTTTCCCAGTTGTAAAAAGTCAAAGAGTATGGGAAGTTGTTAAACAGCGAATTAAACAGCGCGTTTGTTTTATGGCAATAAAAGAGCAGAGACAGTGAAACCCGAAACCTACTCCTCTCAGATCGCACCACCACAGCTTCTGGACGGACCACCATCGAGTGTCACACGTGTAGAGGTAGGCACTTTAACACTGGATGCAGGATCAAAGTTTGGTGATTAGAAACTGTGGCCTTTGATCGCCTTACTGGCCACGCATTTCTGATGAAAGTTTCTTCCACTATCAGGCACTGAAACAGATATCCCGCCTCACAGTAATGCGTTAGCAGCCTCGTCCACGGGAATAGGTATGCAGTTAGTGAGACCAGCACACTTTTTCATTCTCAGCAATGTTCTGTTGATAAAGTCCGGAGATTGACGGCGTCAACCAGCTGGACGAAATACATCAGAGATTTTGTCAGTGCTTTGAAGAACGAACAGAACACTCACCCGTGACATGTAGACTCCGCCACTGCTCTCACTATGTCCTGCAGTGCAGCCATACTGAAAAAGAAAAAGCAAAATGTTTGTAAGCAATTCAAAGAACTTAACACCACGAATCCGCTGATTAACACGAAATTGCAGCTCGTATTTCCTGTATGCAGGCAATAGTTCGATTGGGAAAGACGTCTCCAAAGAGACGCTGGTCCACAACTGCTGTAGCTCGTCCTTCATGCCCTGCATACTACACTACTGGCCATTAAAATTGCTACACCAAGAAGTAATGTAGATGATAAACGAGTATTCATAAGACAAATATATTATGCTAGAACTGACATGTCATTACATTTTCATACAATTTGGGTGCATAGATCCTGAGAAATCAGTACCCATAACAACCACCTCTGGCCGTAATGATGGCCTTGATACGCCTGGGCACTGAGCGAAACACAGCTGGGATGGCGTGTACAGGTACAGCTGCCCACGCAGCTTCAACACGATACCACAGTTCAACAAGAGTAGTGACTGGCGTATCGTCACGAGCCAGTTGCTCGGCCACCATTGACCATACGTTTTTAGTTGGTGAGAGATTTGGAGAATGTGTTGGCCAGGGCAGCAGTCGAACATTTTGTATATCCAGAAAGGCCCGTACAGGACCCGCAACATGCGGTCGTGCATTATCGTGCTGAAATGTAGGGTTTCGCAGTGATCGAATGAAGGGTAGAGCCACTGGTAGTAACACATCTGAAATGTAACGTCCACTGTTCAAAGTGCCATAAATGCGAACAAGAGGTGACCGAGACGTGTAACCCATGGCACCCCATACCATCACGCCGGGTGATACGCCAGTATGGCGATGACGAATACACGCTTCCAGTGCGCGTTCACCGCTGTGTCGCCAAAGACGGATGCGACCATCACGATGCTGTAAGCAGAACCTGGATTCATCCGCAAAAATGACGTTTTGCCATTCGTGCACTCAGGTTCGTCGTCGAGTACACCATCGCAGGCGCTCCTGCTTGTGATGCAGCGTCAAGGGTAGCCGCAGCCACGGTCTGATAGTCCATACTTCTGCAAACGTCGTCGAACTGTTCGTGCAGATGGTTGTCTTCTTACAAACGTCCCCATCTGTTGACTCAGGGATCGAGACGTGGCTGCACGATCCGTTACAGCCATGCGGATTAGATGCCCGTCATCTCGACTGCTAGTGATACGAGGCCGTTGGGATCCAGCACGGCGTTCCGTATTACCGTCCTGAACCCTCCGATTCCATATTCTGCTAACATTCATTGGATCTCGACCAACACGAGCAGCAATGTGACGATACGATAAACCGCAATCGCGACAGGCTACAATCCGACCTTTATCAAAGTCGTAAACGTGATGATACGCATTTCTCCTCCTTACACGAGGCATCACAACAGCGTTTCACCAGGCAACGCCGGTCAACTGCTGTTTGTGTATCAGAAATCGGTTGGAAACTTTCCTTGTGTCAACACGTTGTAGGTGTCACCATCGGCGCCAATCTTGTGTGAATGCTCTGAAAAGCTAACCATTCTCATATCACAGCATCTTCTTCCTGTTGGTTAAATTTCGCGTCTGTAGCACGTGATCTTCGTGGTGAAGCAACTTTAATAGCCAGAAGTGTAGTATCACGAGGACTAATCGGGAAGTAAGGTCCGATAGCACGAAATGTGAAAACCGAAATTAAAACCAAAAATATTTTATTTGCAACAGTTAGGTACACCTTCCATCTACTTCTCTGCACAGTCGCCGCTTCAAAATAGACATTTGCCGTAGCGTTGTACGAACTTGCCAATACCCTCGTCACAGCAGACAGCCGCCTGTGCTTTCCACCACTTCTCTACACTGGCCTGCATTTCGTTGTCTGCGTGACAATGTGGTCTACATGTATAACGGTTCATGTGAGCAGAGATGAACATCAGAGGGAGCCAAATCTGGGCTGTATGATGTGTGATCAAACACTTCCCGCAGCGAAAGCCGCATGGGTGTCGTTCTTGCTTCCACAGTGTGCTGCCAAGAACTGTCACGAGGAACGAAATGGACGACAGGTACGTTGTGTGGGGGCGAAACTTCTCAGCGGGCACCCATACTTGAAATATGACACTATGGTTCCAGCCACCTTTACGTGGTCACTTTACTATTTGAACTGAGAAGGGCGGCGCGACGCGATCGACAGCCACACTAGAAACACTGCCCGACACGTCTGTGCAAAACTACACCATATTTTCACTGTCGTTTCCATTTCGCGACCTATCGGACATTACTTTCCGAATATCCCTCGCAGGATGGAGGATATCGATTCCCAGTCGAGTAGCTCTCCACACAGGCTATTCACGGACATAAAATCCATTGTAGACGAGCGTTATCAAATGTTCAAATCTGTGTGAAATATTATGGGTCTTAACTGCTAAGGTCATCAGTCCCTAAGCTTACACACTACTTAACCTAAATTATACTAAGGACAAACACACACACCCATGCCCGAGGGAGGACTCGAACCTCCGCCAGGACCAGCCGCACAGTCCATGACTGCAGCGCCTTAGCCGGCCGGAGTGGCCGTGCGGTTCTAGGCGCTACAGTCTGGAAACACGTGACCGCTACGGTCGCAGGTTCAATACCTGCCTCGGGAATGGTTGTGTGTGAAGTCCTTAGGTTAGTTAGGTTTAAGTAGTTCTAAGTTCTAGGGGACTGATGGCCACAGCAGTTAAGTGCCCTTAGTGCTCAGTGCCATTTGAACCATTTTTTGCAGCGCCCCAGACCGCTCGGCTAATCCCGCGCGGCGAAGGTTATCCTGCTGAAAAACTGGCCAAGGGAGAGTGGATACAGGCATTTAGCGTTCCGTACAATCTTAATTACGTATATAGGCAATTCATCCATTATGGGAATGGAGAAGCCCGACGATTTTTTCCTGTTAATTACACTGATGCTGGCAGGAGATCGGTCCCAAGGAAGGATTCCAAGACTTTCGAGAATGTTTTAATTTCTACATTCACGTCGGATAACAAATGACAAAAAATTTTCTCGTGTGATATAATAACACATTAACAGTTTTCTGTTTTTATTGCCGTTACTAGTGCTGTGAAACTTTCCTTCTTGCCAAATTTCACGCTTCTATGTCAAGGGGAAGTACACAATAGGTTTTAATGAGTCTCTTTGTATCAATATATGTGAGATAACTGCTCGTATCTTTTGATTGCATTGACTTAGAACCTTCACATTCTTACACCACCAAAGTCCTACAGACCTTTGTACATGACATGAATTTCAATACCTGTTCCTGGGGAAAAGAGGGCTTAACAGACGGAGGATCAGACAGACGAAGAGACAGATGACAATTTTTCTCGTGTGATATAATTACAAATTTAGAATCTAGGATTTTTTCCTTTAGTTGTACAGTGAAACCTTGCTTCCTGTCATATCTATCGATGATAGCCCAATGGTAAAACCATGGATTTTTTGATAAGTGAGATTGCAAGTATGAAACTATATGACCTGCATAACCTATGAAACTTCCTGGCAGATTAAAACTGTGTGCCGGACCGAGACTCGAACTCGGGACCTTTGCCTTTCGCGGGCAAGTGCTCTACCAACTGAGCTACCCAAGCACGACTCACGCCCCGTTCACTCTGCCATTACCTCGCCTCCTACCTTCTGAACTTTACAGAAGCTCTCTTGCGGTCCTTGCAGAACTAGCACTCCTGAAGAAAGGATATTGCGAAAGGCAAAGGTCCCGAGTTTGAGTCTCGGTCCGGCACACGGTTTTAATCTGCCGAACTGACTATGCGAATGTAGACGAGATGTGGCTCAAATTCAAAGATATAGTAACAACAGCAACTGAGAGATTCATACCTCATAAATTGGTAAGAGGTGGAGCGGATCCCCCGTGGTACCCAAAAAAGGTCCGAACGCTGTTGCAGAGGCAACGGAAAAGCATGCGAAGTTCAGAAGAACCCGAATTCCCGAAGATGGGCTAAAATTTACAGACGCGCGAAATTTGGCACGTACTTCGATGCGAGATGCCTTTAATAGGTTCCACAACGAAACATTGTCTCGAAATTTGGTAGAAAATCCGAAGAAATTCTGGTCGTATGTAAAGTACACAAGCGGCAAGACGCAGTCAATACCTTCGCTGCGCAGTGCCGATGGTACTGTTACCGACGACTGTGCCGCTAAAGCGGAGTTATTGAACGCAGTTTTCCGAAATTCCTTCACCAGGGAAGACGAATGGAATATTCCAGAATTTGAAACACGAACATCTGCTAGCATGAGTTTCTTAGAAGTAGATACCTTAGGGGTTGCGAAGCAACTCAAATCGCTTGATACGGGCAAGTCTTCAGGTCCATATTGTATACCGATTAGGTTCCTTTCAGATTACGCTGATACTATAGCTCCCTACTTAGCACTCATATACAACCACTCTCTCACCGATAGATCTGTACCTACAGATTGGAAAATTGCGCAGGTCGCACCAGTGTTCAAGAAGGGTAGTAGGAGTAATCCATTTAACTACAGACCTATATCATTGACGTCGGTTTGCAGTAGGGTTTTGGAGCATATACTGTATTCAAACATTATGAACCACTTCGAAGGGAACGATCTATTGACACGTAATCAGCATGGCTTCAGAAAACATCGCTCTTGTGCAACGCAGCTAGCTCTTTATTCGCACGAAGTAATGGCCGCTATCGACAGGGGATCTCAAGTTGATTCCGTATTTCTAGATTTCCGGAAAGCTTTTGACACCGTTCCTCTCAAGCGACTTCTAATCAAGCTGCGGGCCTATGGGGTATCGTCTCAGTTGTGCGACTGGATTCGTGATTTCCTGTCAGGAAGGTCGCAGTTCGTAGTAATAGACGGCAAATCATCGAGTAAAACTGAAGTGATATCAGGTGTTCCCCAGGGAAGCGTCCTGGGACCTCTACTGTTCCTGATCTATATAAATGACCTGGGTGACAATCTGAGCAGTTCTCTTAGGTTGTTCGCAGATGATGCTGTAATTTACCGTCTAGTAAGGTCATCCGAAGACCAGTATCAGTTGCAAAGCGATTTAGAAAAGATTGCTGTATGGTGTGTCAGGTGGCAGTTGACGCTAAATAACGAAAAGTGTGAGATGATCCACATGAGTTCCAAAAGAAATCCGTTGGAATTCGATTACTAAATAAATAGTACAATTCTCAAGGCTGTCAATTCAACTAATTACCTGGGTGTTAAAATTACGAACAACTTCAGTTGGAAGGACCACATAGATAATATTGTCGGGAAGGCGAGCCAAAGGTTGCGTTTCATTGGCAGGACACTTAGAAGATGCAACAAGTCCACTAAAGAGACAGCTTACACTACACTCGTTCGTCCTCTGTTAGAATATTGCTGCGCGGTGTGGGTTCCTTACCAGGTGGGATTGACGGAGGACATCGAAAGGGTGCAAAAAAGAGCAGCTAGTTTTTTATTATCACGTAATAGGGGAGAGAGTGTGGCAGATATGATACGCGAGTTGGGATGGAAGTCATTAAAGCAAAGACGTTTTTCGCCGCGCCGAGATCTATTTACGAAATTTCAGTCACCAACTTTCTGTTGCGAATGCTAAAATATTTTTTTGAGCCCAATCTACATAGGTAGGAATAATCATCAAAATAAAATAAGAGAAATCAGAGCTCGAACAGAAAGGTTTAAGTGTTCGTTTTTCCCGCGCGCTGTTCGGGAGTGGAATGGTAGGGAGATAGTATGATTGTGGTTCGATGAACCCTCTGCCAACCACTTAAATGTGAATTGCAGAATAATCATGTAGGTGTAGATGTAGAGCAGTGCCGATCATCAGGTGCCTATTTCAGTCGTAGTTTTAACATTGGCACATGTATGGTTCTTCGGCTACAGAGGCCCATCATTGTGAGTTATCAGTGCACTGTGTGTTCAGTCATATTTGTACTCTGCCCGGCATTAAGAGCAGATATTAGTTCTGTCACAGTTCGCGACCCGTCCTGTTTTACCATTCCGCCCAATCTACAATGTCTGATATCTGTAATGATGGGCGGCCATCCACTCACGCAGTTCCTGGATGTGGTTTCACTCTGGTTTCGCCGCGTGATGAAGACACTCACCACGACACCCTTTCAACACCCTACAAGTCGCGAAATTTCGGAACTACTCGTACCGAGCCTCCGGGCCATCACAATCTGCCCTCGGTCAAACTCAGACAAATTGCACGCCCACCGCATTCTCCAAGATCGCTGATACTACATGCACTGTGGGTGTGTGGGAGTAGCAGTCATTTCTCGCCAGGTGACGCCGCTATGACATGACGTCTTTATACCGATAGTAGGCTGGTGGTCATAGTGATCTGGCTGAACAGTGCGTGCTGTGCTATTAACGGCAGCCTATGCGTGGGATGGTGATTCCATAGTTCATCTGCTGCCACTCTCTGGCTAATAGGGCAGGATGCCCCAGAATGTTGCAAGAGGACTATTACTTGTTCGCCGATGGCCACCGCAATTGTGAAGGGGTTGCGAAATGCGTGGTGCACAATACGGCATTCCTCCACTGTGGTGGTCAGATAACTTGCGGACGAGCATGGCTGCCATCACGTTCCCATACAGGCCAACATCAGGCAACTCTCACATCCGAATCGCCACAAATCTGGCTCTTGTAGGACTCGACCAGCCGGCCAAATGCAGACGAGCAGTCTGGCTCCTTGAAACTGAGACATGTGCTGACAACACTGTCTCACACAAGTACGCGACATCTCCGTGTCGCTCAAAGCGATCAGTCAACATCTGATGTTGTTCGCTCCTGTTATATACTCTGTTATGCCTAGTGACAATTATAAATACCTTTCACAGAGAATGCTAACTAGTGTAAGGTGGTGCAATTTCTATCACTCTTGACAATGCTATTTTAACAGGAGATCTGTTAAAACAAATAATTTCAACTGTGACACTTGTTGCTTGGTGTTCAATGAATATGAAACAAAAGTTACTTCATATTACACCATAACAAGTTCTAGTGTAAACACAAGAAAACGTTACAGAATTAAATATAATTGATCGAAAATGTACCACACTAGGTGCAGGTGTGAACAATTCTTGGCCCAGTTCTTACCACTGACATCTTTTACATAAACAACACTTTTTTCTCTGACACCGCAACAAACTTCGTGGTACCAAACATCACATTTTTTGGCCGCGAATCTTGGCCGCGAACCTTTAGTCAGTGATTTCGCACCATGATGCAAAAATCCACAATTACCCACGATGCTTGTTGGCGATTTGAAGCTTTTAATACTTCTCTCAGCCTTAGCCATAGTCCTACGTTTCTGTTTTGTTATTGTTGCATTTGTTTATTTCTTTCTTTGTTCCCTGATGAAAAAGATTTCTCTACCTGCGGAGGTTTTCCAGGTTCCCATCTGAAGTGAGTCTAATTGATGTATGCCTTTTTTCTTTCAGAAACTTTTCTCTGTAGCTGGTGAAATGTCCTAGACAGCATCGTGTTGAGAAATGGTACTGGCGTTACGGATTTCCCGTGCTCTTCAGTTGCACCTTTTGAAGAAACGCGCTCTTAGTCCAGAATTTTGGTAGAGCTTGATTGATGGGGTTTATAGGAGCAGACGCCTCGAATAACGCTGAAGATGCAAATTTCTCCTCGGGAACAATGTCTTTGCAGAAAGTCATAATGCTTGTACACTAGAACTCCTTGATTGCACAACGAACAAATGCAGTTTTGCTCCAGGCATCACATAAAAAGTACAGATTATTTTATTTGTAATGCTTTCATTTGGGTTCCGATGAATCCAGTTACTTGCATTTCTGTGACACTGAGAGTTTAGACTTGAAGGAAGTTCTTTCTGATGGCTCTAGTACATGTTTACTGTGTGGTGGCAAACCCAGAAGCTATAATCAAGTTCCCCGACAATACTGTATAGCTTGCAAACTGGTGTGGTTGCCGTGGTTGCCAATAATAAGAACTGTAATAGTACGTAATGTTTTGCATTTCTTGAAGACTCGAAGCCAGATCGGTAACAGTTCTTCTTTAATGACACCGACCCACGTATCTTCGTAACAGAACCAGGAGTTAAGCCACTCTGAAATCCAGCGGGTTTCCTCACTCCCTTTGAAAATTGCCGGTGGTGGTAAATGTAAACCAGATGCATTCATGAACGTAGCAACGATTGCATTACGTCGTCTTTCCACTTTCATTATTGAAATAACTTCTCTCTTGCCTTTAATACTTTCAATTTCTCGGGGTCTGTTGATAAGAGGAGAGACGCACTCATCCATATTACAAATACACTCTGCTTTACGAAAAAATCATATTTTACTACAGAGAGATTCAGAAACTGTTTATATAATTGAGATAATTCTCATTTATTGTTCCATCTCAGTTGTACATTTTTAATTAGGTTACATGTTTCGATCACACTGAATCATCTTCAGATCTAAGTAGTTGCGTCAGCAACCGGTCTTGTCAACTCAGAACCACCTATCAGAGTAAAAAGTGATCTGTACGGTGCGAAAATTGGTAGTTGACCCTAAATGACGAGAGGTGTGAGTTCATCCACGTGAGTGCTAAAAGGATTGCGTTAAACTTCGGTTACACGATAAAACAATCTAATCTAAAGACTGTAAACTCAATTAAATAACCTAGAATTACAATTACGAACAACTTAAATTGGAAAGAACACATAGAAAATGTTGTGGGGAAGGCTAACCAAAGACTGCGTTTACTTGGCAGGTCACTTAGAAAATGTAACAGATCTACTAAGGAGACTGCCTACACTACGCTTGTCCGTCCTCTTTTAGAATACTGCTGCGCGGTGTGGGATCCTTACCAGATAGGACTGACGGAGTACATCGAGAAAGTTCAAAGAAGGGTAGCACGTTTTGTGTTATCGCGAAATAGGGGAGAGAGTGTCACTGAAATGATGCCGGATTTGGGATGGACATCATTAAAACAAAAGCGTTTTTCCTTGCGGAGGAATCTCCTCACGAAATTCCAATCAAGAACTTTGTCCTCCGAATGCGAAAATATTTTGTTGACGCCGACCTGCATAGGGAGAAACGATCACCGTGATAAAATAAGGGAAATCAGAAATCGTACGGAAAGATACAGGTGTTCATTCTTTCCGCGGGTCATACGAGATTGGAATAATAGAGAATTGTGAAGGTGGCTCGATTAACCCTCTGCCAGACACTTACATGTGGATTGCAGACTATCTATGTAGATGTAGATATCGATCAGAAGACGAAAAAGCGGAACTACACCGTCTCATAAAGGAAATGCCAGATAAAGCTGATAGGCGGGAAAAAGGCAACAAAATAAATCACTGATAGGTTAGATGCCAAAAATACACTACTGACAGATCATGCGTAATATCTGTTAGCGAAGTACCTTCTAGCAGTAGCGTACTAAGTGAAAATAATATTAATCTAGAAAAGGACAGCACAGACTTTGTGTCTTGAAGTTCAGAGAACTGATACAACGATCACAGATGCGTCAGTAAACGACAATATTGAAATAAGTAGTTCAAATGCTAACAGTGTTATTACAGAGTTGTCAGTAGATGATAGTACTGAAGTACACAGTCCCACAAGTGATACTGCTATGCCACATTTATCAGTGGGTGACTGTGTCGCTATACGTAGACCCACTGTGACACCATCCATTAGTCCACAACCGTCGAACAGTACTAATTGTAATTTGGTTGTGAGTGAGAACAACCTAAAGGAATTATTGAACCAAAGAGAAATTGTGGAGAAAAATAGAATACTTGAACGTTCAGTTAAGGAATGGTTAGAATGAACATCGCAAGAAGTTACGGCCGTATTCATTAAACGATACTACGTGGGTATGTGGTCAGTAAACTTACAGACAGTACCAAGTAAAGTAACTAGTGAGCAGGTGTTATCGAAAGTAATGTACTCATCACATAATCACGAGGAACTAGTTACTTCTACAACATTACTTAATCAAAGGATTAAAGCATACCATTGGGAAGAACATAATGCGTATATCTTTGTACCCTTTGTTTTCATGGTGTGCTCACCGAAATATTTATGGTTAATTATAAAAGTAAGAATTATGTTAATCGTCTGTGCATTTAGTTGCACAGTGAATGTAAAAACGTGCCTAACATGCTTTAAGCAGGTACCGGTACTTCATCTCAGGAAAAAGAATCTGACATAAGCAAATATAAAAAACTTCATACGGGGAAAAAGAAGCAAAAGTTAGAATATGCTATGTATCACGTATTACAAGAAAAGGAAGGAAGTGGTAGAAAATTACGAATATTTCTTATCAGGTACAAAAACAAATGTGTACTTAAGTACCAATTATGGCCAGCAAACAGAAGGAGAAAGAATGTATTAAGTTACCTAAAGTCTGACGTACGCGAAAGAAAAGAATATGTCACATGGTACTGTATATTTCCACTTAAGAAAAAGTAGGAAACCGATAACATCGTTGCATGTGCACCATGCTCGTAAGAAGAAAAAAATAAAAAGGAAAAAGCGAACCCAAAACCTTCAACCCGAGAAGTAGAAAGGATAGACAAACAATACTGATTATGAATTTTAGGAAAGAACCGCCCTAAGGAATAAATAACTGAGTAAAGAAGTCTATTAGATATATGCTTATTTGCCGGCCGGAGTGGCCGTGCGGTTCTAGGCGCTACAGTCTGGAACCGAGCGATCGCTACGGTCGCAGGTTCGAATCCTGTCTCGGGCATGGATGTGTGTGATGTCCTTAGGTTAGTTAGGTTTAATTAGTTCTAAGTTGTATGCGACTGATGACCTCAGAAGTTAAGTCACTTAGTACTCAGAACCATTTTATATGCTTATTTACTTACATAATAAAGCCAAAGAATCAGGCCGTGAGTGCATGTATGAAGTTAGCAATGAAATGTCACACCGATTACGAATGTGTGTAGTATCTGAACTGTGCTGAGCTAATACAGGATAGCATGCGAAGTAGTGTCATTTATTGACCATCTAATTACAAGTACTACTGAAGTTCGTAGTAAGCCCCACATGGCAGGTAATGAATATAATTGTTTTAGAATTGACTTAGAAATTTTATCGTCACTGTTAAATATTACGAATATTGTTGGGGTTCTATCACGGAAGTGAGTCTTCCGACATTTCTTGCAGGGCAATGACGTCTCTTGGGCCATAAGGTCCGTGAAGTAGGGCTGTGGTTGGCCTCAAAATATTAGATCTTATTTTTTTAAGTTCAGGGTAGGCTTGTATCCATCCAAGTATTGTTTTAAAGACGTGTATACTTTGCCAAAGTGTTGCCTACGAGAGCCAATATTACAAAATAAGAAAGGTAGTGAGTGGCTGGAGGTTCATAAATGGATCTGAGGGTCTACCAGTGTAACACATTCTTGCTGATAGGGAAGATTTTGGAGGCTGATATAATTGTGTATATAATAATCGTAATCAGACCTCAATGATCGGGAAAATGCCGGCTCGTAGTGGAAATTACACAACTGCTGTCACATACGTGGCATTGCTGTTCATAAAAAACCGGATTTTATATTAATGTGAGGTTGTAATCACAATACGGTAGCGGTTTACCTAATGCTGTAAGAGTTGTTACGTTAATTGTCGTGTTAACCATGTATAAGGGATGCTTGTATTTTAACGGAGGAATTGGAAAGAAGGTAAAACACGCACTTGATTACGCAGAAAAACCAGTACCTTACGATTATCCCCTAAGCAAACAAATATAATAATTATCTCTTGATTGGCATGCTAAGACTTATGACCTGTAAATTCCAGAATTGTTAAAGTACTCGTGTATTTCTGACTGATGTGCATTAGCTATGTAGTTAAAGGGTATGCATTTAAGGAAGCGTATAATTAATCAGTGGCAGCTTGCTAAGAAGTAATTAAGCGAGGGTTATGCAAACGAATGTTACACAGAAGGCCAATAAGTAGCCGTGAGCCAGCGAGTTATGTCGGATGGAGCTGACAATCATGATACAAGTCAGTCCTGACTACTGGTAACCAAGCCTCGTTTCAAGGCCATGATGTTCAATTTTTGTGTTGTTGTAATTATAATTAAAACTTAAAAAATAACGAAATAAGCACAATTGCCGTACATATAGTACGACGATAACATAAAAAGTGAAGTAGACATGACGTAACATAACGGCAAAGGATGATTATTGCGAACTATTAAAAAAATGTGGCTCCGACGCAAGCAGTGTAAGTTAATGGAGAGAAAGCGCGCTCTCTCTCACACACAAAAAATATTATGTATACATAAGGCAGATGGTCACATGAATTTCATTAGAGCCTAAAACAACAACATTGTTTACCTAGAGACACCCAATTTACCTAGATATACCCAATTAAATTTTATCAGGCAAAGTGCCTGTGATTTGACGATGATGTAAATTTTCGCACCTTTTGTAAAAAAAAAAAAAGAAAAAAAAAGTGAACTACGGACCACTAATTGGAACACAAAAGGAAAGAAGCTGTGTACTGCCAAACCATTCGTAGTGTAAGGCGGTATGCATCTGCTGTTTTTGTTAGCTATTTATTGCCTTATTGTGACGATCAGAGAGAAGTATGACTTGGCTTGGTGCGCGTAGAGAAACCGTGGTTTTTTCGTGGGCAGGTACGTGACTTGCTCACTTTTATCCACAGCCCACAAAATATAACCTTGCCGAAGAACGCAAGCCGATACACGTTGTGTGTATAACGATATTAAGGTCGTGTGATTAATTAGTTGATAAGAAAGAAAAATTCACATTGTTTTTAATACTTTTAAACTAAGATTCGACATAGGAATACATACCGGCACTAAATACTTTTACACACAGACACGTACATAGCTACACCACTGTGTACATAGACATTTATAGTATACCAGCTTGCTTACTCATAGGCACTCATCGTAACGGAACGACTGATATGTGCGCAGCCGCAGTGAGTCATGTTATAAGACGGATTCGAGCGAAGTCGGGCTATGCTGAGGAAATTATACTAGAAAATGAGGCACTGAAAGTAGAAGAGAATTTTTGCTATTTTTGCAGAAAAGTAACAGACGATGGCCGTAGTAGGGAGGATATAAAATGGAGACCGGCCACAGCACGAAATTTGTGTTTGTAAAACAGAAACATTTTGTTGTTGTTATTGTTTCCAGCACGAATGTGTGCTTGATCTTGAATAACAAGTTGATGGTGACAACAATGTTGTCCGCAGCTCGTGGTCTTGCGGTAGCGTTCTCGCTCCCCCCGCGCGGGGTCCCGGGTTCGATTCCCGGCGAGGTCAGGGATTTTTCTTGCCTCGAGATGACTAAGTGTTATTGTCTCGTCATCCATCCATCTCCATTGCGGTCGGAGGAAGGCAACGGCAAACCACCTCCACTAGGACGTTGCCGTCTCCCGCATCGTCCCCTACGCTCCTCGGAGTATGGGACCTCATCATCATCAAGCAGTGGTCTCTATTTCCAGCATCGTCAAGACATGCCTAAAAAGTTCAGTGGTATTCTCGTCAAACCTCTGACCAATCAACTCTAGCGACTCTCGCAGGGGTACCCTCGTAAACACGGAAACGACGTCAAAACTCACCATGATATCTGACACATCCAACCTGAAGCTATCAAGGCGTTTAACAAAATCCACGGAATTACGGATGTGATGAGGGCATTTACCCACATAAGGACTTAATATTCCCGTCAGGTATTTGGCCAACAAATATGTAGGTGCCCTGATGTTGCTGACAATGGGGCGTAATGGTACCCCCTCTTTGTGAACCTTCGGGAGTCCATATAGTCTACGTGGTACCGGACCTTGGGGTAACAATTTCTTAGCGTCACCCTCCGGTAAATCTGCGTCCTTGAGAAGAACCCTCGTCTTGTTCTCCACCTTCTTTGTAGGGTCAACGCTGATCTTCCGGTAGGAATCGTCATTTAGCAGGCTCTGCATCTTATCAGTGTAGTCCTTATGGGAGACAACAACTGTAGCATTGCCTTTGTCAGCTGGTAAACATTTGTTCTCCCATCATTTTGCGCACGTATTCACTACTCTATTCCGTCAAAAGTACTGTCACTCGTTCTAGGATCCTCTCTATAATCACAGACTCTCTCAAGCAAATTATCGATGATAAAGGTCAACGACGTTAGTAGTCAGATATTCGGTGAAACGAAATTAAATCTTCAACACGTTGGGTCTCGAGTGATAGATTCCAGCCGTCTCAAAGACGATCAGTTCAAAAAACCGTTTATAAAATGGTATAATGTTAGCGTTCAGCGAAACAGGCGATGCACTTCTGTCACTGACTTGGCTCACTACATAGTGACAATGGTTTTCTTTCCCCATATGACATGTGGTGTCTCACGTCTCCAAAGCGACAATATTAAATACAATACATTAACTCTCGCGGCCGACCCATACCATAGCAACAGAACTGTAAGGCACGTGCAGACGAAAGCAGCAGTTTGCACAGCATTACCTGATTCAACGGTGATGTCCGGAATGCAGCTCTGGTCAGCTCGGCTGTAGCGGGTAGACTACCTCCCCGGTCCCCGCGACACGATTCGACAAACAAACCGTCACCCCCACTCTTCCTAGCGGTACCCTGAGCTTATCACAGCGGCGCATTGTCAACCCACGAAGATTTGTGTCAACTAAAGACATTCTAATATCGCTGGCGTCGGCTCACCGGCAAAAACATCTACATCTACATCCCTACTCCGCAAGCCACCTGACAGTGTGTGACGGAGGTACCTTGAGTACCTCTATCGGTTCTCCCTTCTATTCCAGTCTCGTATTGTTCGTGGAAAGAATGATTTTCGGTATGCTTCTGTGTGGGCTCTAATCTCTCTGATTTTATCCTCATTGTCTCTTCGCGAGGTATACGTAGGAGGGAGCAATCTACATCTTGACTCCTCGGTGAAGGTATGTTCTCGAAACTTCAACAAAAGCCCGTACCGAGCTACTAAGCGTCTCTCCTGCAGAGTCTTCCACTGGAGTTTATCTATCATCTCCGTAGCGCTTTTGCGATTACTAAATGATCCTGTAACGAAGCGCGCTGCTCTCCGTTGGATCTTCTCTGTCTCTTCTATCAACCCTATCTGGAACGGATCCCACACTGCTGAGCAGTATTCAAGCAGTGGGCGAACAAGCGTACTGTAACCTACTTCCTTTCTTTCGGATTGCATTTCCTTAGGATTCTTCCAATGAATCTCAGTCTGGCATCTGCTTTACCGACGATCAACTTTATATGATCATTCCATTTTAAATCACTCCTAATGCATACTCACAGATAATTTATGGAAGTAACTGCTTGCAGTTGCTGACCTGCTATTTTGTAGATAAATGATAAGGGAACTATCTTTCTATGTATTCGCAGCACATTACACTTGTCTACATTAAGATTCAATTGCCATTCCCTGCACCATGCGTCAATGCGCTGCAGATCCTCCTGCATTTCAGTACAATTTTCCATAGTTACAACCTCTCGATATGCCACAGCATCACCCGCAAAAAGCCTCAGTGAACTTCCGATGTCATCCACAAGGTCCTAGAGAAATCTGACGATATGGCGTGGGTAATTATAATATTGAGTTGAGGGGGCAATTTGGGCATTAATAGGGAGACGCTCCCGTGGTACATTCCTTGCCCACGGCCTGGCCACGTGGGGTAACAGCGGTCGCGGCCGTTAAGCAGCGCTGGGCCCGACTACTACCTGGATGGGTGACCAGGCGCCGCTGTTTCTGAGGACACGCACGTCTCCCAAGTGGCGGAAGACTTGCACCGGGCCGAGGTGCCACAGGATTTATTTTAATGGATGTATCTCACTTGCATTATCCATCTGATCTCTTCCATCCTTCTGCAGTACCACATTTCAAAGTCTTCTCTTCTGTCTTTGAACTGTTAATCTTCTCACGTTCCACTTCCATCCACTACACTCAGGACCACTACCTTCAGCAACTACAATTGAAATTTATTTCTGATATCAACAAATATCTCGCTTTCAGAGCTGTTTTTCTTGCCAATGCAAGTCTGCATTTTATGTCCTCTCTGATGTTAACACCTAATACAATTTTCAGTCTTTTCTGAGAATGTTTGTCTAGAATGTAACCTTGTATGATAGTGAAACGTGGACCAAAAACAAATCAGACAAGGAGCTATCAGTAAGGTTTGAAATGTGTTGCCACAAAACAATGCTGAAGATTAGGCGGGTATATAGGGTCGCTTCCGAGGAATTACTGAAGAGAACTGAGGAGAAGAGCCATTAACGGCACAACTTGGGGTGCAATGGCTCTCAATGCGCGACCGTTTTCATAAATGGGAAGTCCATTGCTATTGATTGATGTGTTGAAAAGCGACAGCTTCAGACCAAAACTGCTTTGGGGACTACAACATTTAATTCTACGTGATAAAAGTTGGTTTGATGTAATTTAACACACAGCTTGGGCCATTGCACAAAATGACTTCAAATTACCTCTTCCCCTCCGCATAGAACTTCATTCTTATACTGACTTTATCAACTTTGTTCATGTGGTTCAAACTCGCATATTTGGTTTCTCTTTTAGACTTTGTCCCCAAATACTGGAAATCAGAATTACCTCTTGTTCTGAGTGACGTAACATGGCTAGTCTGTCCAGAATGAGATTTTCACTCTGCAGCGGAGTGTGCGCTGATATGAAACTTCCTGGCAGATTAAAACTGTGTGCCCGACCGAGACTCGAACTCGGGACCTTTGCCTTTCGCCGGAAAGTGCTCTACCAGCTGAGCTACCCAAGCACGACTCACGCCCCGTCCTCACAGCTTTACTTCTGCCAGTACCAGGCAAAGGTCCCGAGTTCGAGTCTCGGTCCGCCACACAGTTTTGATATGCCAGGAAGATTCATGGCTAGTGTGGTATGGCCTCCATCGACTAATCCTACAGAGCTTGATACCAGAACATTACTCATCTTAATTTTGGCATTTTTTTGAAAAAGCCTTTTGAAGGACTTCATGTATTTAAATCGAAATACGTGGACCAAATACCTCTATTCTGATAACTACTTTTAAATAAAAGACGATGTTTTTATTACTGTTAATTAAGTAGAACATAGATAAGTATCGTAATCCCTTGCCCTTCCATCTCTTTTCAACCGGCTGCAGTCGATATACAATAAACACAATTTGTATGAGATTAGAAGTGACTGTTTGTGAGGGACTCTCAAAACATTTGGCTACACTTAACTGTCTGCCTGATTGGCAGTCCGAGTAGCTTAAAATTACATTAAACTTCATTTGAGTCGTAAGAAACTTCGCAGTTCTGACCTAGGGCCTTTCTCGCACCATGGAAATGACATCAGTGACAAAAGCAATAAAAGCAGCAGGAGGCTTACTAGGGAACCTTCCGATCGCACACCCCCGCAGATTTAGTTATAAGTTGGCACAGTGGATAGGCCTTGAAAAACTGAATACAGGTCCATCGAGAAAACAGGAAGAAGTTGTGTGGAACCATGGAAAAAATAAGCCAAATATACAAACTGAGCAGTCCATGAGCAAGATAGGCAACTTCAAGGATAGTTTGGGCTCACGAGCGCCGTGGTCCCGGGGTTAGCGTGAGCAGCTGCGGATCGAGAGGTCCTTGTGAAATGTCCCCTTTGAAAAATTATACAAGACTGTGTTTAAAATGACACACAATATTTTTAGCGCAACGCAATCTGACTTCCAAAAATCCCTACGAAAGAATTGCCCTGACTAACATTAACCTATACGTTTCACAAATCACTTACCTCACCAAAAATCTTCGTTACTCGAACTACTGCAATACAGTGAGCGCCACTACTGCCAGCTAACTAAAAGATTCAAAGTACGGAAGTCACTAACTACTGATAGGGATAGTTAGCAAATGAAAGATTTTAATAGAGAACAAACAATGTATTTACCTTCATAGTCATAATATATATATCAGTTCATGACACCCATTCTTACAAATTTCAAAACTCCGACATCTCTCTTCCCATGTCCACCACTGCTGGCGGCTCACCTCCAACTGCGCAACGCTACGCGCTGTTAGCATCCAGCTGCCGCTGCCCGACACTGCAATGGCAGACAACAATGCAAACCAGCCACAGACTGCACATGGCACAGCCAGTGATTTTCATACAGAGCGCTACGTGGCGGCGGCGTTACCAATAAAAAAACCTAAACAGCCTACTTACATGGCCCCCATGCTCCCCACAAAAAATTTTACAAATTGTTTTGGGCACTGGCCAATTATTATTTGATATAATTTTTCATAATTATAATTACAATAACAAAGAAATCAAATGCACACACTTATTGATACAATGTTGGTCAAAAGCTAAAATTTTCTCACAGTCCATAAAGACAGTCCTGATCGTTCATCACAGTAAAATAGCAGTGTGTTTGCTCAATGTCTGAGCAGTAAAAGAAATTGCACACGGAAGTAGTGGATTTCCATGCAGTCTTGAAGAAGTAGTGTTGTCCTTCCAACGGAAAGACAGTGCTGACCCTTGACATGCAGACAGGTATTGGGCCACAACAGAGCAAACCCACAGCATAGTCAGTCGAAGTTTTGAAGAATATTGGTAGGTAGGTCAAGACAGAGTAGACCCATTGAAGTCCTGGTGGAGATTACGGTATTGGTGGGCCACCAGAGGTGCAGACCCACTGCAGTCCTTGTAGAAATAATGATTGGCGGGTCATCAAAGGTGCAGACCCCCTGCAGTCCTCGTAGAGATGGCTAGCAGCCAACTGTTGCGACTGTGCAGGTGCATAATCACCATCGAAGAGTTGGAAGGAGGCAGTGAAGTGACACCTGTGCGGCTGTTGTTGTTGTTCATGTGAGTCTTGCGCGCTGTCGACAACAAGGGACGTGCTTGATTTTTCAACATGGTGATTTGTTCTTTTTGCCCAGCGTGAAGTTAGTAACACTGATGCATTGACAGAGATTAGTGCAGCTAACTAGTCTTATTGTTTTTATTTCGGAAGCCAAATAAACTAACATTACCCAGACTTTCTTTTCTCCTTTATAAAGTTAAAAGATCACCTCAAATGCAAAAATGTCACCACGGACCTGAAACCCTGGACAACCAACGAGAAGATAAAGTTTTCCATGGGAGTTGTGGTTTGGGAAACTACATTATCAGTGGGTTTTGAAGTATTGCCATTTAAAATAAGCTGTCAGTAGATCTCAAAAGTAACTAGAAGAAGGGATTGCGACACTTCGATGCATCAAGAAGCTGTGGAGGATATTTGAGTGCAGTACTTGGCTGGTTTTGAGTGTGAGCACTCGCACCCGCTGGCGGCCTTGCTCACGAGCAGAGGAGAGCAGCTGCCACGTGGTAGACCGTGAGCAAAGTGAGCGCAGTAGCTCCCACTCCAGAAAAAAAGAAGACGAATACTCGCGAAATGTGAAATACTACTAGGAAGTTCAGTTCACAAAGCCACTCGCATGCTTCACTCGAGGATAGCATTTTATCGTTTAGTGAACAAACGACGAGTTTACCAAGTAATGGAGCAGATTGTGAACTGGATGCAGGACATCGCCAACATCTGCAGCTACTCTGCGATTCACAATTAAGTGCTTGGCAGATGATTCCTCGAACCACCTTCAAGCTATTTCTTCTACCGTTCCACCAACAAACAGCGCGCGGAAAAACGAGCACTCTAATCTTTCCGTGATGGCCCAAATTTCTCTTGATCATTGCTTCTTATGAAGGCGTGCGGTCTGAGGCGTCTTGTCCCGGTTCGCGTGGTTCCCCCCGTCGGAGGTTCGAGTCCTCCCTCGGGCATAGGTGTGTGTGTGTGTGTGTGTGTGTGTGTGTGTGTGTGTGTGTGTGTGTGTGTGTGTGTGTGTGTGTGTGTTGTCTTTAGCGTAAGTTAGTTTAAGTTGGAGTAAGTAGTGCGTAAGCCTAGGGACCGATGATCTCAGCAGTTTTGTCCCATAGTCCTTACCACAAATTTCCAATTTTTCTTATGAAGGTTTTGTTGTTGTCTTCAGTCCTGAGACTGGTTTGATGCAGCTCTCCATGCTACTCTATCCTGTGCAAGCTTCTTCATCTCCCAGTACCTACTGCAACCTACATCCTTCTGAATCTGCTTAGTGTACTCATCTCTCGGTCTCCCTCTACGATTTTTACCCTCCACGCTGCCGGCCAGTACCAATATTGGTGATCCATTGATGCCTCAGAACATGTCCTACCAACCGATCCCTTCTTCTGGTCAAGTTGTGCCACAAACTCCTCTTCTCACCAATCCTGTTCAATACCTCCTCATTAGTTATGTGATCTACCCATCTAATCTTCAGCGTTCTTCTGTAGCACGACATTTCGAAAGCTTCTATTCTCTTCTTGTCCAAACTAGTTATCGTACATGTTTCACGTCCATACATGGCTACACTCCATACAAATACTTTGAGAAACTACTTCCTGACACTTAAATCTATACTCGATGTTAACAAATTTCTCTTCTTCAGAAACGCTTTCCTTGCCATTGCCAGTCTACATTTTCTATCCTCTCTACTTCGACCATCATCAGTTATTTTGCTCCCCAAATAGCAAAACTCCTTTACTACTTTAAGTGTCTCATTTCCTAATCTAATTCTCTCAGCATCACCCAATTTAATTCGACTACATTCCATTATCCTCGTTTTGCTTTTGCTGATGTTCATCTTATACCCTCCTGGCCATTCCGTTCATTTATTTATTTATTTTATTTATTTATTTATTTAATTATTTATTGTTCCGTGGGACCTCACTAAGGAGAAGACTCCATGGTCATGGAACGAGTCAATACATGAAATTATAACACGATTGTAGAAACAGATAAAATGAAATATAAGAAACATTTTCAGTTGTAGATTGTACAAACAGATAAAATGAAATATAAGAAACATATTCAGGCGACAAGTCGTTAGTTTAAATAAAGAAAATCAAGAATGTAACACTGGAATTTGCTTAATTTTTTAGCTCTTCCAGGAGCTCCTCGACAGAATAGAAGGAGTGAGCCATGAGGAAACTCTTTAGTTTAGACTTAAAAGTGTTTGGGCTACTGCTAAGATTTTTGAGTTCTTGTGGTAGCTTATTGAAAATGGATGCAGCAGAATACTGCACTCCTTTCTGCACAAGAGTCAAGCAACAAGCGACATTAAAGTAAATACATACTGTGAGGGCAATGTCAAAATTCCCAGACTATTGAATAGGGGTGGACAAGAGGTTTTCGAACTTACACCACACATAGCTCGAAGAGCCCGTTTTTGAGCCAAAAATACCCTTTTTGAATCAGAAGAATTACCCCAAAAAATAATACCATATGACATAAGCGTATGAAAATAAGCTAAGTAGACTACTTTTCGTGTTGAAATGTCACTTATTTCAGATACTGTTCTAATGGTAAATATAGCGGCATTTAGTTTCTGAACAAGATCCTGAACATGGGCTTTCCACAACAGCTTACTATCTATCCGAACGCCTAGGAACCTGAACTGTTCCGTCTCGCTTATAATATGTCCATTCTGTCTGATTAAAATATCAGTTCTTGTTGAATTGTGAGTTAGAAACTGTAAAAACTGAGTCTTACTGTGATTTAGCATCAAATTATTTTCCACAAGCCACGAACTTATTTTATGAACTACATTATTTAATAATGTTTCAATATTACACACAAGATCCTTCACTACCGTGCTGGTGTCATCAGCAAACAGAAATATTTTTGAATCACCTGTAATACTGGAAGGCATATCATTTACATAAATAAGAAACAGCAGTGGCCCCAGCACCGAACCTTGGGGAACGCCCCACTTAACAGTGCCCCATTGGAACTGAACATCACTACCACTCTCAATATTGCGGAGACTTACCTTCTGCTTTCTGTTCTTAAAGTAAGAGGCGAACCAATTGTAAGCTACTCCCCTTACTCCATAATGGTCCAACTTCTGCAGTAATATTTTGTGGTCAACACAGTCAAAAGCCCTCGTTAAATCAAAGAAAACACCTAATGTTCGCAGCCTTTATTTAATCCGTCCAAAACCTCACAGAGAAAAGATAATATAGCATTTTCAGTTGTTCAGCCATTTCTAAAACCAAACTGTACATTTGACAGCAAATTATGTGAATTTAAATGCTCCAGTAACCTTGTATATACAACCTTCTCGATAACTTTAGCAAACACCGATGGCATAGAAATAGGTCTATAATTGTCAATATTATCCGTCTCCCTTTTTGTAAAGTGGTTTCACTACCGAGTACTTTAATCGGTCAGAAAACCGACCACTCCTAAAGGAAAAGATACAGATATGACTAAGTACTGGGCTAACATACATAGAACAATACTTCAGTATTCTGCTAGATACCCCGTCATATCCATGAGAGTTCTTGGTCTTTACTGATTTAATTATTAACTCAATATCCCTCTTGTCAGTATCATGGAGGAGCATTTCAGGTAACAGTCTCGGAACACTTTTTTCTACGAGCGCTACGTGATTCCCTGTTGGGACTAGGTTTCTATTTAGTTCACCTGCTATATTCAGAAAGTGATTATTAAATACTGTACATATATGCGACTTATCAGCAACACGGACATTCCCACTACACACTGATTCTATATCCTCTACCTGTCTCTGCACTACGGTCGCAGGTTCGAATCCTGCCTCGGGCATGGATATATGTGATGTCCTTAGGTTAGTTAGGTTTAAGTAGTTCTAAGTTCTGGGGGACTAATGAACACAGCTGTTGAGTCCCATAGTGCTCAGAGCCATTTGAACCATTTGTCTCTGCAGACTAGCCACTTCCTTTTTGACTGACCATATGGTTTTAATTTTATCCTGAGACTTAGCTATTCTATATGCATACCACATACTTTTTGCCTTCCTAATAACTTTTTTTAAGCACCTTACAATACTGTTTGTAATGGGCTGCTGCATTTAGATTGTGACTGTTTCTAACGTGTTGATATAATTGGCACTTTGTTCTACAAGATATTCTTATCCCTCTAGTCAGCAACCCAGGCTGCCTGTTTGTGCTAGTACCCTGTTTTGAACGGTCTCACGGAAAGCAACTTTCAAAGAGCATGAGAAAAGTCTTGAGAAAAGCATTATATTTATCGTCTACTGTATCAGCGTTATAAACATCTTGCCACTCTTGTTCCTTGATGAGGTTTACAAATGTCTCTACAGCAACTGAATCTGCTTTCCTAAACAGCTGATGACTATATTTAACACGCGATGCAGCACAAAAATCTTTTAGAGTTAAAATTTGTGCATCATGATCTGAAAGGCCATTCACCTTTTTGCTAACAGAATGCCCTTCTAGTAATGAGGAATGAAAAAAAATATTGTCTATGGTTGTTCTACTGGGTTTGCATAAGATTATATGAATTAAGGAGGTCTACCAGCATCCTCTTCCTTGCACAATCACTTATACAATTAATATTGAAGTCACCACATATAACTAACTTTTTGCATTTCCTATAAAGTGAACCAAGAACCTCCTCTAGCTTTAGCAAAAATGTGAACTCGGAGTCTGGGGACCTATAAATAACAACAGCTGCTCTTCCAAGTCCTTTGCTGTCTCTGACAGAATTACAATGTCATCGGCAAACCTCAAAGTTTTTATTTCTTCTCCATGGATTTTAATACCTACTCCGAACTTTTCTTTTGTTTCCTTTACTGCTTGCTCAATATAAAGATTGAATAACATCGGGGACTGCTTCCCTTTCATGTCCCTCCACTCTTATAACAGTCATCTGGTTTCTGTACAAATTGTAAATAGCATTTTGCTCCCTGTATTTTACCCCTGCCACCTTCAGAATTTGAAAGAGTATTCCAGTCAACATTGTCAAAATCTTTCTCTAAGTCTACAAATGCTAGTAACGTAGGTTTGCCTTTCCTTAATCTAGCTTCTTAGATAAGTCGTAGGATCAGTATTGCCTCAAGTGTTCCAACATTTCTACGGAATCCAAACTGATCCTCCCCTCTACCAGTTTTTCCATTTTGCAGTTGTGACTTATTAAACTAATACTTCGGTAATTTTCACATATGTCAACATCTACTTTCTTTGGGATTGGAATTACTATATTCTTCTCGAAGTCTGACGGAATTTCGCATGTCTCATACATCTTGCTCACCAGATGGTAGAGTTTTGTTAGGCCTGGCTCTCCCAAGGCTGTCAGTAGCTCTAAGGGAATGTTGTCTACTCCCGGGGCCTTGTTTCGACTTAGATCTTTCAGTGCTTTGTGAGGTGAGCGCTAACAAAATGTTTTCACTCGCCTTGTAGATAATTAGTGATTCGAATTTCACATGAAGTCCTGCCGCGATGAAAAACGCCTTTGTTTTAGTGATCGCCACCACAGTCCACGGCACCCTCTCTCCTATTTCACGATAATACGAAACGAGTTGCCTTCTTTGAATTGTTTCGATGTCCTCCTTGAGTCCTGTCTGGTGTGGACGGACAAGGGTAGCGTAGGCAGTCTCCTTACTAGCGTTTCCCAAGTGTTCTGCCAATAAGTCAGTGAGAACATTATCTATGTGATCACCCCAGTTTAAGTTATTCCTAACTGCAATCCCTAAGTATCCTCTTTCGACACAGCAGGCGGGCGGTGAAGCCACTGAGTATCGGCGATGCGTCTCGTCGTATCGCCTCAGCGCGTCTCCTCCTGCTTCGGTGTTTACACGTGTCTCTCACAACAAGGCGTCGACCGGGCGCTGGGCACTCTCTCCTCTGTCGGGTGCCGTAGGCCGCGCAGGGGGTAGGGGGTGGCGGGCGATGTGGCGGAGGGGTAGCGATCTGTAACTATAAGGTTTTCATCAACTACAAAATTCTCGCGTATTTGTAACAACGACTTACAGCGAAGCTGCAAAACTGTAGATCTAACACTGATCCTCTATTACAATTTATGTAGGTTTCAAAACATAATTTGTAGAACATTAGCCACGCCAGGCTACCCAAAAAAGAAGATACTGCATTAACTCTATTAACGTGACGTAAGAAAGCAGGTGCTGCAGATTTCACCAAGGTTGGTTACGCTTTTTTACGGTTCCATACCTCAATTGGTAAAACCGTAACGCATATATAAGATCTCTTCGCTGTCTGTCTGTCCATCTGTCTGACCGGTAAGACAACCTTTTCTTACAAAATTTTCAGGCTGAAATTTGTTTCACATACTAAGTCTGTGGTCCTGTAGCAGTGAAAACAATTTAAGTTTGTCAGTGCAATAAAAAAAAGAAATTGGCTCTGAGTACTATGGTACTTAACTTCTGAGGTCATCAGTCTCCTAGACTTGGAACTACTTAAACCTAACTAACCTAAGGACATCACACACGTCCACGCCCGACGCAGGATTCGAACCTGCGACCGTAGCGGTCACGCGGTTCCAGACTGTAGCGCCTAGAAGCGCTCGGCCACACCGGCCGGCTGCAATCAGAAGATACGGCCATATATGTCACATATTGCCTTGAGGATTAGTGATCATGATATCATCATCTTATGAATCGAGACTGGTTATTATCGTTAACAAAGCAATCAAGAAGACCAAGAGAGTATTTTCGCTAGAGAGAGCAGATAGGTAGTTGTTAGCATCCCACGTAGACAATGAACTGATATCAGTTTGTAAAAAAAATGAACGCCTACAGACGTTCTTATTATTTACTCTATAACTACCAGTTTCGGCGCTTCAATGCCCCATCTTTAGGACGTAGTTGATGCTAAAGAGGTTAACACGATCCCTATATACGCTGTGATTTACGTAGACTGTCTGTAATTGTGATGTCAGCACTCCAGGCATCAACTGCCATCAACTGGAGTGCTGACCTCACAATTACAGACAGTCTACGTAAATCACAGCATATTTATGGATCGTGTTAACCCGTTCAGCATTAACTAAGTCCTGAAGACGGCGCACTGAAGCGTCGAAACTGGTAGCTGCAGAATAAGTAAGGTCATAACGACAGCTGTAGACGTTTCATTTTCTCACAACAGTGAACCACTGTAGTCGCCAACGCCTCCTGTCAAAAGAATGGATATACAAAAACTTCATATCATTTTCTTCCAGTATGAAAGACGAAGATAAGCCATGGACGAAGTTTAAACGGATTGTGAGTCGTGTTCTGGAGAAGTATGCATGGTGGAAGTGGATTAAGAAAGGTTATGACCCACCACAGTTTAACAACGAAATTACTGATATGCTGAGGAAGCAAAGACTGTTGCACTCTCGGTTCTTGAGAGAAGGCACAAATGACTACGGGCAGAGGTTAGTAGAGATGCGTACTTGTGTGAGAAGATGGATGCGCGAATCTCATAACTACCACCTTACCAGAAAATCATGCCGAGAATACGAGAAAATTCTAGAGCTGTATAGAATCGTTAAGTGGGTCTAAGGCTTTCATCCAGTCGTTGTTCACTAGTCAGGTCTGACAGTTAAAGAGTTCAAAAGGAAAGTTGAAGTTTTAGATTTCGCGCTTAAGAGATTGTTCACTTAGGAGGGTCGTAGATATATATT